>NW_026991713.1:159737271-160980187 GCF_029215605.1 Mirounga angustirostris | reverse complement strand
CAGAACATGGCTGTAGTTGACTTATGTCCATGGTAGAGGCCATTAGCTTCTGCTACCTGAATCCTCAGAGCTTCCCAGATCCATCTCCCTTCTGATATTTAGTTTTTCACTTTGTGATTCAAATTTGTGGGTCCCCTCAATCAATCCAATAAATTCTTTCTTCCTCCCTTCATGCTAGCCACGATTAACTTTTTTTTTAAGTTTTTATTTAAATTCCAGTTAGTTAACATACAGTGTAATGTTAGTTTCAGGTCTAGAGTTTAGTGATTCAACACGTCCATACAACACCAGGTGTTCATCACAAGTGCCTTCCTTAATCCCTCTCACCTCTTTCACCCATTCTTCCCATCATCCTCCCCTCTGGTAACCATCAGTTTGTTCTCTATAGTTATGAGTCTGTTTCTTGGTTTACCTCTCTCTTTCTTGCCCTTCTGATAGTTTTGTTTCTCAAATTCTACATATGAATGAGATCATATGGTCTTTGTCTTTCTCTGACTTATTTCGTCTAGCATAATATACTCTAGTTCTATCCACATCATTGCAAATGGCAAGACTGCATTCTTTTTGATGGTTGAGTAATATTCTATTGTATATAGACACCACATCTTCTTTATCCATTCATCAGCTGATGGACATTTGGGCTCTTTCCATGTTTTGGCTATTGTAAATAATGCTGTTATAAACATTGAAGTGCATGTATCCCTTCGAATTAGTATTTTTGTATTCTTTGGGTAAATACCTAGTAGACCAATTGCTGGATCATAGGGTAGTTCTATTTTTAACTTTTTGAGGAACCTTCAAACTGTTCTCCAGAGTAGCTGCACAAGCTTGCCTTCCCACAAACAGTGCACGAGGGTTCTCCTTTCTCCTCATCCTCGCCAACATCTGCTGTTTCCTGTGTTGTTAATTTTAGCCATTCTGTTTCTTAAGACCAAGGGATCCCAACTGAAATAGTATCCAAAAATGTATTATAAGATACTCTTTATTGTATTGTTCATAATAACAAAAAAAGGAAATATCTCACAACATGAGAATAATCTAAATGAGGGTTTATTCAAATGAAGTATTCTAAAACCACGCAAATGGGTGATAAAGATTTATAATTATTGACTTGCTAAATGTTTGTAACATATTGTTAAGTGAGAAAAGCAAGTTACAGAGCAATATGTATAATATGATCCACTATATAATATCATTATACACCAACATATTAATAATGATCATTGCTGAGCAGTGGAGTTATGATGGTTATATTGCTTCCCTGCATTTGCTACTATTTCTTCAATAAATTTACCTTCTTTAGAGGAAAAATATTACTTTCATTTATGCTCATTTGAACAAATAATAATTTTTTCCAGAAAGATCTTTAGGTCACAGATCAGGAAATAAAAATGAGAATCCCAAGTAGGTTGTTACTGAGTTTCCATAAGGCAGCACAAGATTTCCATGGGACTAGATTCCTATTCACGTGTTCTGCAGCCCAAGTGATGAGCCAAGTCAAAAGTCATGAAAAGTACTTGGGAGAAAAGTATTGGTGACTTAAAGAAGGGGGAAATAACCAACAACAACTGGTCAGCTTTATCACAAATTGGATTATGATTTAAATTGGATTTTCCTTTAAAAAGAGTCAGAGTTGGGGTGCTTGGGTGACTCAGTTGGTTAAGCGACCGACTCATGATTCTGGCTCAGGTCAAGATCTCAGGGACGTGAAATCGAGCCCCATGTTAGGCTCTGCACTAGGCATGGAGCCTGCTTGAGATTCTCTCTCTCCTTCCCCCTCTGCCCCTCACTTGCACACACACACACTCTCTCTCTCTCTAAAAAAAAGAGAGAGAGTTGTATAGGGAGGAAAATCATTGAACTAGAGTCAAAAGTAATGGGTTTTCACTCTGCATCTGTCATAAACCAGCTTTATATCACTGGGCAAGTCACTTACCCTTTTAGTCCCGCTCATATATAAAATGAGAGGTAGAAATAGATTATCTGTGTATTTTCTCTAGAGTCCAAGAATCTTCAGTTTATAAAAGGGAGAAGGGTGAAGAAACTAATTTCTCTGTTCAACCTGAGGCATTATCTGCCTAGCACCTCTTCTGGTTATAGCACGTGGTGTGGAAGTGGGAAGCGAATCTCAAACAACAGGTGGTTGATAAATCAGACACAGTCAGTAAGCTTATTCTACCTAATGAGGCGTCAGTGATTGGTTCAGATACCAGATAGAACCAATGAGGTTGACACCAAGGACGTTTCCAGGAAGGATTGGGAGAGCCACCTTCAGCACCAGAAGAGAACTGGGCCAAAAACTACACCAACAGAGATGGAAGTGAGTCAAAGATGAGTAGAAAGAGAAATTCTTAATAAATATCCCTTGAACAGCTAAATCCAGCCATTCCTGAAACCATGGTATAGCCAATCAGTTTCCCTTTCAGAAACTTTAAGCCTGGGGGCACTAGGTGGCTCAGTCAGTTAAGCAGCTGCCTTCAGCTCAGGTCGTGATCTCAGGGACCTGGGATCAAGCCCCACATTGGGCTCCTTGCTCAGTGAAGAGTCTGCTTCTCCCTCTCTCTCTGCCCCTCCTCCCCACTCATGCGCTCTCCCTCTCTCTCTCTTCAAATAAATAAATAAAATCTTTAAAAAAAAGAAATTTTAAGCCTGTTCAAATTGGGTTGCTGTGATGGATAATTTTATGTGCCAACTTGACGGGGCTAAGGGAGGCCCAGATGGCTGGTAAAATATAATTTCTGGGTGTGTCTGTGAGGGGTGTTTCTGGCAGAGATTAGCATTGGAATTGGTGAACAATTGGTGAAATGAGTAAAGCAGATGGCCCTCCTCCATGTGGTTAGGCAATATCCAATTCATGGAAAGCCCAAATAGAATAGAAGGTGGAAGAAGGGTAAATTTGCACTCACTCGCCCTCTCATGCACTCTCCCTCTCTCTTTCCTTGAGCCGAGACATCTGGTTCTTGGGCTTTCAGACTCAGATGAAGACTTACAGCTTCAGTCCCTGCCTCCTCCACCTCTCCCCCTGCCCATTCCTGGATTTACATCACCAGTTTTCCTGGTTCTCTAGCTTCAGGATGGCAGATCCTGGGACTTCTCAGCCTCCATAACCACATGAGCCAATTCCTATAATAAGTCTCCTCATACATATGTATCTATATATTCCCTATTGGTTCTATTTCTCTGGAGAACCCTGACCAATACAGTTGCCATTGCTAGAAGCCAGAAGGGCCCTGGCTTATATTGTCTCTTTATAGTTTTATAAACCTCTGTATGGAGTATAACTACATCACATTTATTCTAAAAACCAAATCTCTAACAACAAATATTCCTGTGTAGGCTGCTTCACTAATTTCATTCTCATAAAACTCTTGGAAGGTAGGTATTATTGTCGTCATTTTAGGAATGAGGAATATGAAGTTTAAGGAAATGAGTTGCCCAAGGTAAGTCAATCAATTTGCCTTACTTTGGAAAGAATAAAGAATGGTCAGTGATTGGCAATTTGGGGATTGTTTCTCATGAGACTTGTTCACAAAACTGAGACTTAATTTTCATGTCTCACTTTTCCCTTGGGTCTGACATTTACATACCATTAAGTTTTTTTGCAAATATGTTGGTTATTTTCAATAATTTGTTCTTCACCAACAAGTGTGTGTGTGGGAAAAACCATAGTTGTCTCCATATGAGGAGATTTATTATATTCTGCCTCCCCACCACTGGTAAAGCAAACTTGACAACATGTATTTTCCAGCTTACTTTGTAGTTAGGTGTGGTCATGTGACTAAGTCTTTTTTTCTTCCTTCCCTTCTTCCTTCCTTCATTTCTCTCTTTTTAATTAAGTACACTCCATGCCCAAGGTGGGGCTTGAACTTACAACCCTGAGATCAATAGTCACATTCTCCACTGCTGAGCCAGCCAGGTGCCCTGTCATGTGACCAAGGCTTAACCAATTAAATGTAGAGTGGAAGTGTCATGTGACAGCTTTCTTAAAAGACAATGGTAATCCAAAGATACAAAAGTAGGGATCCAAAAGGGTACGTGCACCCCAATGTTTATAGCAGCAATGTCCACAATAGCCAAACTGTGGAAAGAGCCAAGATGTCCATCAACAGATGAATGGATAAAGAAGATGTGGTATATATATACAATGGAATATTATGCAGCCATCAAAAGGAATGAGATCTTGCCATTTGCAACAATGTGGATGGATTATGTTGAGCGAAATAAGTCAAACAGAGAAAGACATGTATCACATGACCTCACTGATATGAGGAATTCTTAATCTCAGGAAACAAACTGAGGGTTGCTGGAGTGGGGGGTGGGGTGGGAGGGATGGGGTGATGGGGTGATAGACACTGGGGAGGGTATGTGCTCTGGTAAGCACTGTGAATTGTGCAAGACTGTTGAATCTCAGATCTGTACCTCTGAAACAAATAATGCAATATATGTTAAGAAAAAGAAGAAGAAGAAGAAGAAGGAGAAGGAGAAGGAGAAGGAGAAGGAGAAGAAGAAGGAGAAGAAGGAGAAGAAGGTAGCAGGAGGGGAAGAATGAAGGGGGGGAAATCGGAGGGGTAGACGAACCATGAGAGACGATGGACTCTGAAAAACAAACTGAGGGTTCTAGAGGGGAGGGGGTGGGAGGATGGGTTAGCCTGGTGATGGGTATTGAGGAGGGCAAGTTCTGCATGGAGCACTGGGTGTTATGCACAAACAATGAATCATGGAACACTACATCTAAAACTAATGATGCAATGTATGGGGATAATATAAGAATAAAAAAATAAAAAAAAAAAAGACAATGGTAATTTATACTTTGCCCTTTCTATCCTTGTTCATTTACCCACCTGCTGCTTCACAACATGATGTGCTGGGTGGAGACAGAGTTGTCATCGTCGGTCTCAACAGAGATGCAGTTTTCTGGAAGGAGCTTGTGTCCCTGAAAATTTCGTGAGACAGAACCACCACACTGGCCTTACAAGGCCTCCTCTCAATTCTACATGAGAGAGATAAACTTCTATATTTTTAAGCTCCTGTCTCTCTCGCACTTGCTGCAAAACCTAATCCTAAATAATCCCAAATGATGGACCAGTTGACATAACATAAAACTATAAAATTTTAGAGCTGGAAGGAAGCTTTCAGGTCATCCAGTCCTATACCCCACATGTTAGAAACAGGAACCTTGAGTCTTTAAACAGACGAGTGTTCATTTAAAGGTGGATCAATAATCATTTTAGTTATCTTTCCCCTTGATATGTTAAATGCCCTTACATGTTAATCCAATGGCCTACATTTTTGGTACCCTAATTATTTAGCCAGTTTGGTTTTGAACTTTCTTATGGGATCAATAGAAATAATCAGAAAAATAAAACAAAAACTTTGATTTCAGGTATTCATGAGTTTGGATCCCAATATTAGCCACTATTTTACTCCAGAATTTCCTGGTTTTCTTAGTTCCATTACTTGTAAATTTGGATTGATAATACTTCATAAGATTTTAAGATGAAATAAGATGATCTATGAATTAATGTCTATGAAAACACCAGCATCTGACATGCAGGAGGTGTTCAATCAATATTATTTTACTCTTTCATATGGGGAACACAGCTCCAATCTACAGTTTGAATAGTACGATATAATGTAAGACATATTTATTTGGAAAGCAGACACAATCTGGATTTGAACCTCAGTTATCTCATCCATAGGGTATGTGACTTCAATGATACCTAACTTCTGGGGCACCTGGGTGACTCAGTCGGTTAAGCAACTAACTCTTGGTTTCGGCTCAGGTCATGATTTCAGGGTCATGGGATTGAGCCCTGTGTCAGGCTCCTTGCTCAGTGCAGAGTCTGCTTGAGATTCTTTCTCTCTCTCCTTCTCCCTCCACCCCTGCCCCTGTTCCCACTCTCTCTCTAAAATAATAAATAAATATATATATATTTTTTAAATGGTACTTAACTTCTTAGACTCCCATTTTTGAGATATAAAATAGGGCTAATTGAGTATCATATGGGTTGTGGCGAGGATTAGATATAATGTGTCTAAAGAATCTAATATACATTAGGTGTTCAACAAGTAGGAGCTATTATTAATATCGTGGCTTCACTGCCATCCTTGTGACATACATATCTTAATAGAACAGAAGTTCTCCTGGATTTGCTGGTTAATGAGAGAAAGACTAAGAATAGTCTGACCTGGGGGTGTGAAAAAATTTTTACTGCCCTCTCTGAAAGACATGGGATAACTCAAGTCTTTTTTTAAGTGCATTTAGACAAAAAGATACGTAAATCAAATTAGTTTGTTCTCTTTTGGTTGCAAAAGAAGGAAACCCCAAAGAACATTAACATGAGCACACACACCCCAAAAAACCTATTAGTTATATAATTGAGAAGCTGAAGAAAGCCTCAGACATGGCTGAATCTCTATCTTTAATCTGCACATCATAGTAATACCACCATTATGTGTTCCCCCTCCCTCTCTCTCTGTCCTCACTTTCTCTCTTAAGTCATAGCTCTACCTTCATCTGTTTTGGCTTTCTGATTATATGATTGTCCCTACAAGATGACAAAGATGTCCACCAGTAGCTCTAAGGTTACATTCTATACCAACTTAGCCATCAATCAAAAAGAGCATGTCACTTTCCCAACAGTGTTTGAAAATTAAAGTAGCAGAGAAGAAGTAGGTTAGGAAGGGCCTTGTGTGCATACCAAGGAGTTTTGACTTCATCACAATAGCCACAGGGAACCACCAAAAGTTTTCAAATTGGAAATATCAATCTCTGTCTGGACAAAAAAGGTAAGATGGTAGCAGAAGTACAGAAATGGGTTAGAAGGTAGTTGTAGGACTTTAGGTGGGACATGAGATTATAAACTGAAATGATTGCAACAGAGACAGAGAAGAGGATTCTGAATCAAGAAATAATTTTGGGGTGGGGGCACCTGGGTGGCTCTGTTGGCTAAGTGTCTGCCTTGGCTCAGGTTGTGATCTCGGGGTCCTGGGATTGAGCCCCCTGTCAGGCTCCCCACTCAGCAGGGAATCTGCTTCTCCCTCTCCCTCTGCCTCTCTCTCTCTCTCTCTCAAGTAAATGAATAAAATCTTTTAAAAAGAAAGAATTTTGAGGTTAAACTGATAGGATATGGCTACCTCCATGGGAAGGAAGAAGCAGGGAGAGTGGTTCCAGGTATCTCGAATTTGAGCAACTGATTAGTTCTTAGAAGTAGAGGAACCTAGAACTGTTCATAGAAGAAGAATGTCCGTGGGAGGAAACGAAGAATTCAGAAGGCGTTCCGAGTGTGACCTGGGTCCCCAAGTAGAGATACTTATAACGGGAATATAACCAGAGCATTGCAAAAATATGGACACTGGAGATATGGCGTGATCAAGTATTGAAGACAATTCTCAGAGTCACCCTTCATGTGAATGATTGACAAATTAGAACAAATTCAGGGAAGAAAGTCATGATGATGAGGTGCCTGTGGGTTATATCAGGAGGCAAGGTACCTGCTTCTTGGTCTTACAGTGAATAATTGAAGTATTGCAAAGTGTGCAGGACTTCCCTCGGCAGTACTAAACACTCAATGAAAGGAAATTATCATTAAGGATCAAGGAAAGAAAGCATGTGCTTGGCTCTAAAAAGGCAAACAATATGGCAGCTACTAAAGGATCAAATGATATACTATTGCATGTATATGTATATCAAATCACCACATTGCACACTTCAAATATATTATAATTGCATCAGTTATACTTCAATAAATGTGGAAAACACTGCCTTAGGAATCATTAAAAAATATTTTCAGGGCACCTGGGTGGCTCAGTTGGTTAAGCAACTGCCTTCGGCTCAGGTCATGATCCTGGAGTCCCGGGATCGGGTCCCGCGTCGGGCTCTCTGCTTGGCGGGGAGTCTGCTTCTCCCTCTGACCCTCCCCCTCTCATGCTCTCTCTCTCTCTCTCATTCTCTCTCTCAAATAAATAAATAAAATCTTAAAAAAATATATTTTCAAGGGGTAAAAACAGAAATCCTCTGCCTATGGAAAACAGTGTCCCCAGAACACTCCCCTCATGACTCAAGTAACCCTGCCATGCCCTTTGAGACTTTGCAGAAATACATTTCCAAAGGTAAAAGCAAAGCGAAGTCTAACAATGTGCATTAGACCCAGAGAAAATGGAAAAATATAATGTCAATTGTCCTCTATTTGCAATTGAATGCCTTTTTGCTTATGCCTAGTGAGGCTTGTCGGGCTAATGAAATTTGGCACTTGATAGCATTGCTATAGGAAATGAATCAGAGATCAGACTCACAGAAGTTTTAGTCCAAGGAAGAGCTTCAGAGATGGTTGGTACAACCCACTTACTTTATAAATGTGAAAATGAAGCCCAGAGAAGTCAAATGACATCCTCAAACTCTAAATAGTTTAGTAGAAGAGTAAGTACTGCAACTAGGTCTTCTAGAAAATATCTTTTCTCTTTGACTCTAAAAAATACACCCCTGCTCTCGGTGCTGATCCACAGGACCGGGTTACACCTCCGTTGAGGGTCACACACAAAAGAAGAAAATAATGATCTGATTTAATTGTAAAGGGATAACTTTCCATTTCTTGTCGTTGGTTTAAGGAGAAAAACGAAACATTTATCTACTCTAAAAATGAATATTAGGAGACACACTCTCTTCACGAGCAAGCATTTTAAGAACTTGCTGGGACCCTTGAGAGAAGCGGAGAGACCACAAAGAGAAGACAGAAAATCCAAGGAAAAAAAAAAAAAAAAACATGTTATGAGGTAATAAAGAATAGGAAAGCCAGAAGATGAAGAGGCAGAAAAGTAAGACAAGAAGCAGAGAAGAGAAGAGCATTAGGGAAGAAGAGAGGAGTCAAACAGAGAAAAAGAAAGGAACCAAAATGGAAACCATTAATCCAAACAGAAGACAGAAATGGAACAGAGAAAATGAAGGAGAAAAAAATACTCCAAAATCAGAGAAAGAGCTCAGGTCATGTGAGATAAACTTAATAGATTCTGTAATAATTGTATTCAGAGTTATCACCAGGCTGTTCATGTGGGAAATGACATCAGAGAAAATAGTGGCCAGCTAATACTATCCTTTTGATAATCTTTCCTATTTACTATTAAGAACAGTAACATCTACCATTTCTAAAACCCCTACAGTGTCCCAGCTGCTCTATAGGGACCAGACCAACCTGCAGAAGAGCAAATCAGGTTTTCTGACCAGAAGACCAAGGTCTTGAGAGGTTAAGTAACTTGCCCAAGTTCACCAGAATACAATTTTCGTCTTCTACTGAAGAGTTTTGTTATATGTGAAATAAAGTTAATTTCTCCCCCAAATAAATCAAGATTTTACAAACCATGAAGGAAGAACTTTGATTTTCAGAAATTCTTTCATTGTATAATTCAGCACCAAAAATGACACTGAGAACATTTCAAGTATTCAAACCGTATTTGTTGAACAAGGAGGTGGATGGCTGGCTGGCTGGCTGGCTGGTTGGCTGATTGGATGGGTAGATGGATGGCTGAATGGATGGCTGGATGGGTGGGTGGATGGATGGATGGATCTGCCAGTATTCACTGAGTATTATGCATGCCATGCTGAACACAGGAGATACAGAGATGATTACAAATGTAAGTGATTTTTTAAAAATGAGATTTTCATTAGAAAGAGGAGTAAACCAAACCAACATGCAGATTCTGGGGTCCTGTACCCTGAAATTCAATTTCATGCAGGTGGGAGAAGCCAGAAATCTGTAGTGCAAAAATTTCCCCCAGGTGACTCTCTTACACATTAAAGTTGAGAACCACCCCGAGGTGCAGGGTTTCCCAAATTTGCTCAGCCTTAAGAATCCCCCAAGATTGGGCGCCTGGGTGGCTCAGTTGGTTAAGCGACTGCCTTCGGCTCAGGTCATGATCCTGGAGTCCCGGGATCGAGTCCCGCATCGGGCTCCCTGCTCGGCGGGGAGCCTGCTTCTCCCTCTGACCTTCCTCCCTCTCATGCTCTCTGTCTCTCATTCTCTCTCTCTTAAATAAATAAATAAAATCTTTAAAAAAAAAAAAAAAAAAGAATCCCCCAAGATTAAGCATACAAGTCCAGGGTCCCAGCCCAAACCAAAAGAATTAGAGGAGGAAGCTACAGTGGGTTACTGTTTGTGTCTTTCCTTGCTGGTCAGCTGGGGCTTGCAGGCATTTGATAAATTGCCCAGGCCTGGCAAGAGGAAAGACTAAGCAGAAAACCAAATTTTGGACACGAGTATTTCCCAACTGTACTGAGACACACTGGGTGATGATTTTCTTCTCTGAAATGAACCGTGAACAAGAATTCCTACCATAATTACAGTAATTATGAATTAGGAACTTGCCTTTCTGCAGGGCACAGGGCTAAGAACATTCACCCAAATAGCATCTCATTAAATTCTCAGCCAACCAGGAAGTCAACATCATTAGCATGCCCTTGTTAGAAATGGGGAAACTGAGGCTACAAGAGTTTAAGAAACTTGTCAAAGGTCACCTCCCAAGGAACTGAGAGCGAGAATTCAGATCCAGGTCTGGCCAAGCTGGGACTCTCTGTCAGTAATTACTGGGATCTTTTATGGATCACATTCATGTTTAGTCTGCTTTCAGCCTTCCACCTGCCTGGATCCCCAACTTTTCCCTCGGTGGCCATAAAACCTCCCCAGGAACTTTTCTTTCTCCAGGCTAATTGTCTCTTCTCACCTCTGATGAGATCCATTAGTGTAAGTCTGCTTTGGGGTGAAGCTGACCTACAGTGGAAATTGGAAGGCTATTTTGGAAGTTGTAGGATCCTAGGTAAGACAAGCCCTCGATAATTTAATCTGTCAAATAGGGATCCTGAAGGACACCTTGCTGGGGTGGTATGATCATGAAACAAATCACATAAATTAAGAAACTGGTATATGTCTGGTGGGGCTCTGACAAATAGTAATTCCCAACTGCTGGAGTTGGACTTCTCACTAAATCTGAGTAGCAGAAAGTTCTGCCGCCACCAGGCATTAGGTGCTCCTAGAGCGCATTCACGTATATCTTAAGTGCACTAAAGACCATGAGATATTTGGGTGCCTGGTGGCTCAGTCGGTTAAGCAGCTGCCTTTGGCTCAGGTCATGATACCAGATGCCCGGGATCGAGTCCAGCATTGGGCTCCCTGTTCAGCAGGGAGTCTGCTTCTCCCTCTGCCCTTTACCCCGTTTGTGTTCTCTCTCACTCTCTCTCTCTCTCTCTCAAACAAATAAATAAAATCTTTTAAAAAAGACCATGAGCTTCTTCTCATCCATCTGTATCCCCCTGTGGTGCCTGGGGCTGTGGCTGGCATATAAGGTATCAAATAAGTGTTGAATGAAAAACTTCCCAGTGAAGAAATGCCAAGCCTGGTCACATCCATCATCTCTCTGACTTTCCCTTACAAGTGTGGAAGGCTCAGCCTCTAGGCTTAAAGCATGGAGGCTGGGGTCCAACCACTTGGGATTAAACCCTGCCTACACAGCTTAACCATCTGTGTGATCTGGAGCAGGTTTCACAACGTCTCTGTGTCTCTCTTTCCTCATCTGTGAAATGGGAATGGTAATATACCTATGACGTGGGTCATAGGGTTGTCACGAGCATATAATGAATTCATACATGCAAAGTGCTTAAAACAGTGCCTGGCGCAGGGTACATGTGATAAAGAGCCAGTTATTACCATTATTGTAATCTCCCCATCCTACAGATGAGAAAGCTAAGGCTCAGAGTGTCCAAAAGACTCATCTGCCATCATAAAGTGGGTCTGTGGCACAGCCACTGTCTTGAACATCTAGCCATATCCTCTGGCCATTTATCTGGGCTTCTAGAGAGTTCCCTTGAGCTTGGGGAAGCGCTGTGGAGGGTGGGGGGCCGGGAAGAAAGGCAGAAGTCAAGCATTTTCCAGAAGGGAACCCCGTACCTCTTATCCTTTATCCCTGGGGGAGCCATACGCCTTCTTTCCCTATCATCCTCTCCCTCCTACCCCCATACACACATTCCAACAGCTCTTCTGGTCGGCCGGCAGCAGAACACCAAACACCCTTTGCAAGAAATGACCTGTGCTAAGCACCCATGGTCTCAACACAGCTTTATTAAAAATTAAGTCGCAAATTGTAACACTCACTGGGGAAGACTTGCTTTCCTCCCAATTACAGTTAATAGAAGAAAATTAATGTAGCAATTAATGTGGCTACTCTTACAGCCCAACATAATATGCAAGGGGCCACAGCTCCCATTCTTAAATCGTGGCTTGATACCGGGAGAAGCAGGGCCTAGAGCTTAATAAAGTTTTGCTTTTCCTGTGTTTAAACTCTCTGGCTATAACTTACTTAAGAAACACACAAAAAGAGATTATTTAACATTTTAGAGGTTCCCATGAGCCATAAATCATTTTCACACACGCCATATTTGTTGAAAAGGACAGAATACATTCAATTTTACAGTATATTAAACTTCATCTAATTTGAGCGTAAGAACAGACCAGCAAAATAAATGACCAATTTCTGAAGCAGAAATTACCATTTGGTTGGTGCCATTACAGGGCTGCTGGTATTTTATCATGTTCTTAACATAATATTGCTTGTCTAGCGATGCATAGTTATAATGCTATTCCAAATTAGAAGGCGGTGAAGGAGAAGCGCACACAGTTTTTTTTTAATAGGCATCATTTGTCAGATGTTATTCTGAGGGCTTTGTGCTGATGATAATATGCAGATTAAAGGAGAAGTAAATAGGGGGAAAAAAGGAGCCGCCACCAGGAGGGAAGAGGTGCCCACTCCTGAGCCCCGAGACCCTCGGCTGTCGGGGAGAGAGGAATGGCAGGTGGCCACAGCCCCTGGACCTGGAGAACAGTAATTAATTTGCGCAGAAGCCTTCCAGGGGAAGGGAGCTTGTGGTGTTCGACAAAGAGAAAAATACCGCCTGGAATTCCAATGTGGGCTCTCAGCCTGCATCATAACCACTGTCACCACCGGCACTGGCAGAGGCTGTGCCCAGATGTGCGGAGAAACCCCAATGGGTAGTCACCTGCTTCCTAATGAAGCCTGTGTCAGAGAGGAGAGGACCCAGGCTTGGCCAAGTAAAGGCTGGTCGGGGCTCTACTCATTGACTCAGCCATTCGTTCTGCAAATAGGAATTAAGAACCCATCAGGTGCCAGGCTCCGTGTGGGGTGCTATGAAAAACAGAGCTTGGACCCTGACTTTCCGGAGAGCTTGTGGTCTAAGAAGGCAACGGAGCATATGGGTGAACAGTGCCGATGTGGGAGGAAGCTGCCTCGGTTTGAATCCCAGCTCTGTCCCTTACAGGCTGTGGGACCATGAGCAAGCCACGGAACCTCTCCAGGCTTCACTTTTCTCATCTTTAAAAAGGGCACTGGGTGTTATATGCAAACAATGAATCATGGAACACTACATCAAAAGCTAATGATGTAATGTATGGTGATTAGCATAACATAATAAAAAAATAAAAAATAAAAAGGGCACCCTAGTAACACCTACTACATAGACTTAGGACAATTAAACCAGTGACCCTGAGCTTTGGATGGAGCCTGGCTCACTGCTAGCTGTTATTACATGCTTTATGTCTAGCCTGTGAATGCGGTCACATCCTAATTCAGGTCATTGTCCTCTCTTACCTGGAGTTCTCTGCCTCCCAACTGGTATCCCAGCCTCCTCTGGTCAATTCTGCAATGAAAAGCCCAGAAGAACTTTCTGGAGAGAAAATGTGATCACACTGCACCCCTGCTTCCCATTGGCCCTTCGGGCAAAGTCCTGGCTTGAAAAGGTCTTGTGCGGTCAGGACTCTGACCACCTGTCCCCCCACTCCCCCTCTGTAATTCTGCTCTCCAGCCACATCAAATGATGAACGGCTCCAGAACTTTCTGTCTTCTCACTTTTATTCTCTTACTCATTTCCTAGATTTTGCAAAAGCCATCCCCTCTTCTTAGAAGTTCTTCATGTCTCAGCTTACAAACCCCCTCCTCTGGAAAGCCAACCTTCAGGCTCAAGAATAGCTCAGGAGTAAGGGACTCCCAGCTGGCTCAGTCAGTTGGGCCGCTGAGTCTTGATATAGGCTCGGGTCATGATCTCAGGGTCGTGAGATCGAGCCCCGCATTGGGCTCTTCTCTGAGCGAGAAGCCTGCTTGGGATTCTCTCTCTCCTTCTCCTTCTGCCCCTCCCCCTGCTCATGTGCACTGGCTCTCTTTCTAACTAAAGGGAAAAAAAAAAAAAAAAGAATAGCTCAGATGCTGCCCTCTCTGCTCCCTAAATTAGATTCCATCTGGACCCAGTTCCAAAGTGTGTGGAGTCTTCTTCACACCAACAAGCAATTCCCAAACACCATCACGGTGCCCAAGAATGCAGCTCCAACCCAAAACTCAATTCGGACACTATCAACCCAGAGAGAGCACCAGATTCCAGGGTAGGGGCTCAGTCCCACAAGCCTCTACTTCAGGTGCCGACTGCAAACTCCAGTTGTTACCTGTGCTTCTGACCAGCTGGTTATAATTCAGAAATTCTTATGATTCCCCCTTCTTGGGTTCCATGAATTTGCTAGAATTGCTCACAGAAGCCAGGAAACCCGTTTACTCATGAGGCAACCAGTTTATTGCACAGGATATTAAAGGAAATGAATCAACAACCAGATGAAGACATACAGAGGTTCCCCAACAAAGGAGCTTCTGTCCCAGTGGAGCTTGGAGCCCAGCAGGGTGGCATGGGGAAGCATTCTGGTTCCCCAACCTGGAAGCTCTCAGAACCACCACCTCCTGTTGGGTTTTTACGGAGGCTTTATGACAGGTATGATTGATTAACTCACTGGCCATTGGTGATTGATTTAAACTCTAGCTTCTCTCTTCTCCCCCCAAATCAGGGGGTGGGACTAAAAGTTCCAAACTCCATTCAAGGTTGATTCACCTGGCAACCAGCCCCCATCCTTAGGTGTTTTCCAAAAGTCACCTCATCAACATCAACCCAGTTGTGGTGGAAAGGGGTTTGTGAGGAATAACAAGACATCCATTTCACCTTCAGGGCTCTGACAAGAGCCAGGAACTGGAGACAAGAGACCAAACATTATCACAAAAGATGCTCCCCTTGCTCTTGTAGCTTGGGAAATTCCAAGGGTTTGGGGAGCTGTGAGCCAGGAACCATGGACAAAGACCAAACACATATGAGAAATATATTTTGGTCATCTATATGCCCAGATAGGTATATTTTTTCTAAATCACAATATGGCACCCACGCCACCTTGTGTTTCCCTTGCCGTAGCACGTTGCACGCCAGAATACAATCATTGGCTGTCTTGTTTATTGCTGCCAATGGAGTATGAGTCCCAGTAGAGTCCGGACTGTGTCTTTCAAGTTCTCCACTTATATGCCAAGTACCAAGCACCGGACCTGGCATAGAGAAGGTGTTTCATCATTATCAGTTAAATAAATGAGTGAATAAATGAGACCCAGCAGCCTCTGAGCCCGGGGTCTTGCCCTTACCCTTTGTAGCATCAAGACCCACAATAAGGGCGCCTGGGTGGCTCAGCTGGTTGGGCAACTGCCTTCGGCTCGGGTCATGATCCTGGAGTCCCTGGATCGAGTCCCGCATCGGGCTCCCTGCTCGGCAGGGAGTCTGCTTCTCCCTCTGGCCCTCCCCCCTCTCATGTGCTCTCTCTCTCTCATTCTCTCTGTCTCAAATAAATAAATAAAATCTTAAAAAAAAAAAAGACCCACAATAAGATGAAAAGAGGCTCAGGGCTGGTGCGGTGCCAAGGTGTGCCAGGCTGAATCAGGGCTCCCCGCAAGCCTCAGATTTATGCCCTATGCTCATGGCTGTGGGGCCAGCCTCCCAGATCACATAAATCACCATGCAGCAATCTGGCTCCCGAGCTGGGGAGCCTTCTAAGCTCACAGCACTTTGCAGAGGAGTCGCTGAAATTAGGCATAAATCCACTTCTTGATTGAATAAGCAAACACCCCACTGCTCAAAATGATTTACTAAATTACGATGCATGGGGACAGACCTGGGAGATTTGGAGCATGGACCTGCTTAGCAATCAGAACTCCTCCAGCTCCGTGGCCTCCTCCATGTCTGCCCCTCCCTGGTTCCACTGGTGACTTCTCTCCATACACTCGCCCAATCAACCAACATTTACGGAGAACCCCCACCATGCCACGTTAGGTGCTTACACATAAATGATGTCATTTAAATTTAACTGATGCAACCCTAGAAATCGGCGTCATATCATTTCCCCCCATTTTCCAGGTGAGGGAATTGAGGTTCAGAGAGGTTAGGAAACTCCCAATATCACACAGCTAGTAAGTAGGCAGCGTTGAGATCCAACCTGCAAAATGTTCACCAAGCCCAAGAATATTTCTGCTACAACTAGATCCTCTCTTGTCATATATCCACTTTCTCCACAAATACCTCTTCTCACTTCCTCTTTCTTATGCTTTTTCTTTCTTTTTTCCCCCCCAACTTCACTGAAGTGTAATTGGTATACAAAAAAAAGGCACATAGGGTGGCTCAGTTGGTTAGGCGACTGCCTTCGGCTCAGGTCATGTTCCTGGAGTCCCTGGATTGAGTCCCGCATCAGGCTCCCTGCTCGGCAGGGAGTCTGCTTCTCCCTCTGACCCTAACCCCTTTCATGTGCTCTCTCTCATTCTCTCTCTCTCAAATAAATTAATAAATAAAATCTTTAAAAAAAAAGGCACATAATTATATATACATTTTGATGAGCTCGGACATAGGTCATGTCACCATCACTAAAATCAAGGTAATAAAAATATGCATCACCTCATCTCCGAAAGTTTCCTTGTGTCCCTTTATTGTGTTTAATTTGTCTTTTGGTTTTTGAGTGTTTGGGTTTGTTTGTTTTGGGGGGTAGGGACACTTAACAGATCTACCCTTTTTTTTTTTTTAAGATTTTCTTTCTTTATTTGACAGAGAGAGACACAGTGAGAGAGGGAACACAAGCAGGGGGAATGGGAGAGGGAGAAGCAGGCTTCCTGTGGAGCAGGGAACCTGATGCGGGGCTTGATCCCAGGACCCTGGGATCATGACCTGAGCTGCAAACAGACGCTTAATGACTGAGCCACCCAGGCGCCCTGGAGATCTACCCTCTTAACAAATGTTTAAGTGCACAATACCTTCTTGTTAACTATGGGCGCTGTGTTGTACCTCTGGAACTTACTCATCTTGCATCTCTATAACTTCAACACTCTCCCGCCCCCACCCCCTGGTAACCACCATTCCATTGGCTACTTCTGCATGCTAGACGATTTTAGACATCTTACATAAGAGGAATCGGGCAGCATGTGTCCTCCTGTGACTGACTTATTTCACTTGACAGAATGCTCGAGGTCCATCCATGTTGTCACTTTTTCTTTCTTCTGCTTGTATGTGTCAGGATAGGGTAAGTTATGTGGAAGGAAAGGAACAGTGCTCCTAAATCGCAGGGGCTTAATACAATGGAAGGTTTTCTATTTTTGCTGTCGTCATTTAGCCTACATGTTTTTTGTTTTATTTTATTTTGTTTTAAAGATTGATTTATTTATTTATTTGAGACACAGAGAGAAAGAGAGAGCCTGAGTGGGAAGATGGGCAGAGGGAGAGGGAGAGAAAGAATCTTAAGCAGTCTCCACGCCCAGCACGGAGTCCAATGCAGGGCTCAATCTTGCAACCCTGAGATCATGACCTGAGCCCAAATCCAGAGTTGGACGCTTAACTGACTGAGCCACTCAGGCGCCCCCAGCCTACATGTTTAATATGGTCAAGCTTGGAGTGACTCAGGCACTTGGGCTGGCAGACTCTGCCCTCCTGGAGTGCAGCATTTAGAACACAGGGCCATCTTGGTCACAGTGGCAGGAAAAGAGAGACAGAAGCTTCACGCCAGCAATTCAGTGCCTTCCACTGAAAGGTACACCTGACCCTGCTGCTTGCAAGCCACCGGGCATAACTAGTCACGTGGTCCCACCAACCCACAACCGGATTTCGAAGTACCACATGCCCTAGAGGACAGGCTGTTTTTCTTGATGCGCATTACCCAACACCTTCATGCTCCCCTCTTGTTCTCATTCACTAGCTGATTCATTCAACAGATGTTTACCGAGCTTATGCAATATGCCAGGGCAGTGTGCTGACATTGGGAATACAGAGGTGAAGCGAAACACACATGATCCCTGCATTCAAGAAGCTTACTTTGTGATCAGGGACACATATACTAATCCAATTAGTGCACAAGTAAACCAGGACTGTGTCAAGTTCTGTAAGAGATAACCAAACGGCTTTATGAAAATCTGTAACAGAAATGGGCTCTAACCTGGGAAATCAGGAAAAGCTTTTGTTCAGATAGTTTTTGATCGCAAGCAACAGAATCCATCTCTGCCCAAATTAAAAAGACAAGGAATGCGATCCAACGATATGGGGTAGCTCCCAGACTTGAATCTACATCATCCCTGATTCTTTCAATTTGAAATCTGGGCCTCATGCGTTTGTTTGGTGGAGTGGTGTCTCCTTCCTAGCTGCAAGGAGTTCTAGGAACAAAAATATCTGGGTTTTTCAGATGCCCAAAAAGAATGACAAATGAATGTTGCAGCTACTCTGAGAAAGTGCAGTGGAGCTCATATTTAAAGGACTAAAAGGAGCTTGCTACCAAAAGGAGTAAGAAAGGGAGTGATCATCTTATACTTTCCTTCCTCCCTACCTAAAAAAATTGAAATTTATATAAAAGTAGAGAAGATAACATAATGAAAGTCAATGCACCCATCACTTTGCTTCAACAATAATGAACTCAATCTGGTTTCACTTATGCCCTCATCCGCTTCTTCCTGCCCCTCTATGCATATTGTTAAATCCCAAACATCAGGTAGATAGTTTATTTATATATATTTATGCAAAATAAGAACGTATTTAGAAAAACAATATAACCTTGATGTTATTATCACACCTAAAAAAATTATTTGATATCCCCAAATACCTAATTAGCATTGACATCTCCTTGATTATCTTAAAAACTGTTAGACAGTGAGACTGATCTGAATCCAAATGAAATCCATATATTGTGATTAATTTACATATCTCCTAACTCTCCTTTAACATATAGGTCCATCCTGCATCTATTTTTCTCATAATAGATAGGTAATAAGATGCAGACCCAAAGTGAGACACAGAAATGACAGGGACATAGTCATAGACATGTCCCCTGTATTTCCTATAAACTGAGGTTAGACCCAGAGACTTGATAAGATTCAAGTCCAAATTTTTGGCAAGACTACATCACAGGAGATGCATACTTCCTTGGAAGGCATGTAATTTCTGATTGTCTGTATTTCTGTAATGCCACTGTTAATAAGTAGATGTATTAATTCATTAGGAGTTACAAAATGATGATATATGTGTCCTATTATTACTTCTTTGTTCATTAGGTGACATATAAAACTAATATAGGCGAGTCAGGATAAATGCTAAAATGCTTTTTATTTACCAGTTTTTCTTTCTTTTTCTTTCTTTCTTTCTTTCTTTCTTTCTTTCTTTCTTTTCTTTCTTTCTTCCTCTCTTTCTTTCTTTCTCTCTCTTTCTCTCTTTCTTTCTTTCTTTCTTTCTTTCTTTCCTTTCTTTTCTTTTCTTTCTTTCTTCCTCTCTTTCTTTCTCTTTCTCTCTTTCTCTCTTTCTTTCTCTTTCTCTCTTTCTTTCTTTCTTTTCTTTCTTTCTTTCTTTCTTTCTTTCAGTGGGCAGCAAAGCAAGGTTTATTGAGTGATAGCAAAGTGATAGTACAAAGCTCTCGAGGACAGAGCCCTATTTACCAGTTTTCAAAAAATGGGTTGACTCTCCAACATTTTCCAACAGTAAAGCATGAACTATTTGTTTAGAATCATCATGAACTCATGAATTTAAACATACTTGATATACTTTAATCCACTGAAGTTAGTATTTTTACTAATATTCTAGTAGTCCCATTTTTGGCCACTGGGGTCTTATTCATGTTGGTTTCTGGGTCCCTGACTCAAGACTGGTACTTTCTGATGGCTTTCTTGCTCCCTAGAATGACAACATATTTCAGGCTCATCTTGCACATTCTAGTCCTAGATTATCTATCTAGTCCTATCTTAGCAGAAGTCCTATCTACTATCCTAGTCCTAGATTCAGCCATTTTGCCAATTAGCCCTGATTGCTTTGAGTGGGAAATGGTATTTAGAGATCATAATATGGGCACTAAAGGGCGTCAACTGCCAGTGAGTTGATCATTGTTTCTGGACCTTTTCGATGGACTCCATACTTACTTACCTCTCCCTCCTCTTAAATCTATACTTCCTCTACCTGCCCCCTTCTTAACTTATTGAAAGAGAGAATGACTTGTTCCACACCTTACATATGACTACCCAGTTCCCACTGCCTCCTGTACCATGGGGAAGACTATCATAATAAAGAAAAAGAGGCATAGATCCAGTGAAGGAATGTGGACTCAAACTCACTTTAAGGTTAGAGTTAGCATTCGGATTAATGTTAGGGCTGGTAATTACTTGCACTGGTAGTTACATACAATGATTAAGCTTCCATGAGATAGAACTTGCAAACATCTTATAACCTCATTATTCATATTATTCATCCAACTCTAGCCCAGTGGAGGGGGTTGTATGTGGGAAAAAAATCAATATCATTCAGTGCATAAGTGCTATAATAGAACTTTCTACAAGGATGTGGATTTAGCACAATGCAGTGAGGACCTGATTTGCTGAGACAGGAGAAAGCAAGGGAATTCCTCAAGGGAGAGCTGATACTTATGCTACATTTAAAGAATTAATGCAAGTTTATCCAGCACAGAAGGATAGAGCTTCTAGGTATAGATAATTGCGTATCAAAGGAATAAAGTAATGTGCATACCTTGGGTTGGACTAGAATGAGCAAGATGATATGGACGTTACTGCAATAGATCAAGTGTGAACTGACATGGGTCTGAACTAGAGCAATGAGAAGGAAGGAGCAAGAAACTCAGAGGTACTGGCAGGAAAACAGGCATTACCAGACGTACTGGATGCACGTAGCGAGGCAAGAAGGAATATTCAAGATATATGGCCTGAGAGACTCAAGTCAGAGTAGAATTCAGATGAAAAGTAACACTTTGATGGGGAAGGTGAAGAGTTTATTTCAGGTGTGATAAGTTTGAGGTGCTCAGGTGGCTATGCATAGGAAAGCGTTGGATACCCTGAGGCTAGAATTTGGGTACGTGGGAGAAGAGTTTATGATGCTCAGGGTGCCTGTTACATCTGGTTCCCTCTGAACAGCCAGACCATAAACAGATTTTTATGCGAAGCTGTCAATGCCTTAAACCATGGCTGCAGCTGACAGTAGAATCAGGGCTTAGCCAAGCTCAGACCAACAATCGGTAAAGTGGCCTAATGTGGGAATTTTGCCTAATATGGGCATGCTGTATTTTGCCTAGTGACCACCTGACTCTATATATGGGGAGTGTCAAATGACTTAATCAGATTATTTCTCTTGGGAAGTTCACCTAAGAGAGAGAGACCCAGAAGATGGCAGGGAAATCTAGACATCCACAGAGGGAAGCAATAAAAAGAAGCTGGGAGGGGCACCTGGGTGGCTCAGTCGTTAAGCGTCTGCCTTCAGCTCAGGTCATGATCCTGGGGACCTGGGATCGAGCCCCGCATCGGGCTCCCTGCTCCGTGGGGAGCCTGCTTCTCCCTCTCCCACTCCCCCTGCTTGTGTTCCCTCTCTCACTGCCTCTCTCTGTCAAATAAAGAAATAAAATCTTTAAAAAGAAGAAGAAGAAGAAGGAGAAGCCAGGAGCCAATGGGTGCTGGAATGGAATCAGACAGATTCCCAGTACACAAGGCACAATTAGAAATGGAGAAACATTACCCAGAGGTCAAGACCCCAGAGATGCCGGTGAATTCTGAATGACGTTCCTGTTCATTCTCCAGGGACAAGTGCTAACATAATTTCCTCATGTAGCAGAAAAGTGTGCCTGGGCTGGGACTGGAACTCAGATGCGTCTGACAGGTCTGTTTAAATGACACCCCACTGGACCCTCCATGCTCGTGTGTCCAGGGGAGTCTTCTTGTAAAGGTAGACAGGATGGTCTCCTTGTGTAGGGGACAACAAAGGACATAGCATGACTTCTGTCACTGGTGAAAACAGGTGTGCCAAAGCTGAAGGAATCTGTGAAATCCGGGACACAGGGAGCACTGCCTTTTGGGGCCAGGCAATGGGAGTATCGCACGGAACTAGGGACAGAATTCTCACCCAACACAGCTTTGATAACTTGAGCATGAAGAGAGTCCCTGAAAACACTGGCATTTTCCATATGTGCCATTAACCATAGAGGAGATGTCTTCAATGAAGTGGTGGTGAAGAGAACACAGGAAACTCAGTGTATTTATGTCCCTGTTTCTCTGAGACACCCCGTGAACTCCCTGATTCCTGTGGAGTCCCTGTGGGAGGAAACGGTTTCCAAGTCAGAGAGATTGGGATCCCGGTGCCAACGTGCCCTCATGTGTCATCACAGGATTTCCAAACCTGGGCATTTACCTGTACTCCCCCCGGTGGCAGTGGTGTTCTTACAACAAACACCACTCCCGTCCCTCATCTATACCAGTTGGCTTTCTTTGTAAATGTAACGAGCCTAATTAACATCATCGGAGGACATAAAAATATAGATTGGACTCTCACCTGCACGCAGCATTTGGCGTGGGCGAAAACCTTTTCCAAAGAACACCTTCCTGCCTGACACCTGATCTGCTTTGGGCCACCGTGGACGGCCCCAAAAAGCTAGCAGTTTGCTGTCTGAGCCATCTGTGCGGTCCTGATTGCCCTCGAGCAACCCACGTGGCAGCCTCTGTGCTGTCCTTGCCTTGGAATCTCAGGGATGACACCTGTCTTTCGCCCAGAGTTACTTTCCCACCAGAAAGTCGCTCTAGCGCCATGGCAGACCCGAGGACATGCTGTGTCACAAGTGCTTCTTGTTGATAACTGGATTGTAATTTTTTTTTTTCTCTCCCCTTCTCTATCATTTCAAAAGCCAGATGAGTAGCCAAGCCCCAGGTGTATGGAGGGAAGTAGAGTCCCGAGGGATTCCTTGTCAATGCAGTGGCTTTCCCACGGGCGCGCAGATTTCCCTTATTCAGCATCTTGGTCTGGACCGCACACACGCCGGCTGGGGCACTACCATGAGTGGCCATGGCAGCCACCAAGGCCAGTGACAGTAGCAGCCTTGATGTAGTTACTTTATGGAGTTTTTCTCGGCCTCTCAACCTCTCGGGAGACATTCCAATGCTCTGGCTCTGAGCAGAGTGGCCGCTCTGTCCAGCTACAGCAGGATCTGCGTCCTGTGCCCTCGGGGAAGACGTACAGGGGGTGGGCTGTGGTGTCTCCACCTGGAAAAGCTGCCACCACTGTGTTTGGAAGGCACCCATGGTCCCCGTGGCTTCCTTATGCTAGCGTGAGCTTCCATCATCCCAAGTTGAGGAAACGCAGACCCATCAGAACAAGGCAACATTGCCCCATGATAGGGCAAATTGGGGCAGGAGGTTGCATGGAAGGAGGGAGAAGAGAGCGGTGTGGTCCTGGGAGGATTTGGATGGAGTTATTTCATTTGGTTCACAAACAAACCCGGGGTCTCAGCATCACGCCCCCCAGTGTGCACACAGGAACATGAGGCTCATCCAGGCAGTCACCGACCAGTCGATTCCATCCCAGACTTTCCCGACACCAAAGATGAGGAGCTTTCGCGGCTACACCAAAAAGCCCGAGCGAGAGGCAGCAGGGATCTAAAGGCATGCTGGTGAAGATACGCAGGTGGCCGAGCACCCAAAGCAGGACCCTGCTGGACGATTCTGCCCCCTCCGTTGACCAGAAGTTAAGCGCAGGGTCCATCCTCCACCAAACAGGTGGGAGACCCAGGAAAAGCCTGAAGTCCCTGGTTGGGAAGTAAGTAACCCCTCGCTTGTTCTCCTGATTCCTGTCCCCTGTGGCTTCAGCCCTTCCTCATTGCTCACGAAGACCCAGCAGCAAAAGCAGCCCGTTTTCTCTGACGTCTGGCATCAAAAACCAGCCATAGACATGGCTTTGAACCATCCGTGAGATCCCGCCTTTCCTTCACTCAAAACCCTCCAGTGGCTCCCCCAGCCTCTCAGAATTAAAGCCCGGGTCCACAGTGACATACATAGCTCTTCCGTTTCAGCATCACCCCCTCTCTGAGACGCCGCTTACTGCTGTATCCCCAGGGTGTGCCTTGCAGAAAGCACTCACGAATAAATGTTTGCTCGGTGACGAGCAAATGAGGCAGAAATCCCTTGCAGGTCTGTATGTTGAGGTTCATGTCCTAGGGAATGGCTCTCACTGATGATCTCTGCCTCCCTGATGTTCAAAATCTTTGCAGAATCCCTACTCCTTGTGTGTGGGTGGGACCTATCGCTTGCTCCTCGCCAACAGAATATGGCAAGGGTGGTGGGGCATATACGCAGTGATGTGTACTTGATTATGTACTAAGAGTGTAGTGTTGGGGCACCTGGGTGGCTCAGTTGGTTGAGTGTCTGCCTTTGGCTCAGGTCATGATCCCAGGATCCTGGGATCAAACCCCACATTGGGCTCCCTGCTCAGTGGAGAGTCTGCTTCTCCCTCTCACTCTGACCCTCCCCCTGTTTATGCTCTCTCTCTTGTTCTTTCTGAAATAAATAAATAAAATCTTAAAAAAATATATTATAGTGTTCATCTTGCTAGAATCTCTCTGACCTCCTGTCGACTTTGTGTAGGCGAGTCACCATGTTGTGGGCTACCTATCAGAAGACCTACACGTCCAGGAACTGAAGGTTCAAGTCAAGGTTCCAGTCAAGAGCCAGCAATAAATTGTCGCCCTCAGTGTTATAATCAGAAGGAATTGCAATATTCTGACCAAGGAAGGTCCTTGGCTGCCTGCAGTCCTTGCCAACATCTTTTTTTTTTTAAGATTTTATTTATTTATTTGAGAGAGAGAATGAGAGAGAGAGAGGGAGCATGAGAGGGAGAGGGTCAGAGGAGAAGCAGACTCCTCTCTGAGCAGGGAGCCTGACGCGGGACTCGATCCTGAGACTCCAGGATCATGACCTGAGCCAAAGGCAAATGCTTAACCAACTGAGCCACCCAGGCACCCAGTCCTTGCCAACACCTTAACTGCAACCACAGAAGGCCCTGAGCAGGGGACCCAGTTAAGCCATGCCTGGCTCCCAGAACCATAAGATAATAAACGTGTGTTGCTTTCAGCTACTAAATGTTTGGTCATTTGTTACGCAGGCAGAGAAAACCAATACAAACAGGCTAATACTCTGGTCTGTTAACCATCATGTGAAGGATCCCAAGTCGAAGATGATGTATCTGTTAGCTTATGCTGTGTGACAAGCCACGGCAAGACCTTCGTGATCTGAAACACCAACCATTTTAGATTATGTCTCTGTGGGTTAACGGAGTGTTTCTTATGGTCTGGGCCAACAGGACCCATCTCTACTAGACTCTCCCATGCACCTTTGAGTCGCTGACAGGTCAGCTGGATGTATCTCTGATGGCCTCACCCACAGGTGTAATGGATGGCCATTAGCTCGTATGATAGGAGAAAGTGAGCCACATGATTTTCATCATCGGGCAGGCCACCCTGGGCTTCTTCACTCTGCAGTCCCAGCAAGACAGAGTAATCCTCAACGCCCATGTGCCACTTAAGGTTCTGCCTAACACACATCTACTAATATCCCTTTAGCTCAAGCAAGTCACGTGGCTCACCTAGATTCAGGAGTGCATCTTGACCCCATCTCTTAACAGGAAAAGTGACAAAAATCACACTGCCAAGGAACCCAGGGATGAGAGGAATCTGTGGCCATCTGTGCACCCTCCTCCAATTAGGAAGCGTCATTCTAGGTGCCACTCACTGGTGGACTGAGGCTGATATTTGCCTTCAGGTGAGGATGAGCTGATATAAGCTTTAATGGAGAGAGAAGGGACCAGAGCGGTGATCAACCTAGTGGTACTGCAGGGATCCAGGACTGGGATCTAGAGCTCTCCTTCTCCTCCTTTCAGCTTGCTCTCCCAGATGAGACCTCCTGTAAGAACTTGTAGTTCATCTATGATTCCTTCTTGTCATTCCTCTTTGTCTATTTAGTCCATTGCAAAGATCTGGGACTTCTTTCTTCATGTTGCTTTCTCCATTCATTTGTCTTTCATTCATCCATTCATTCATCCATTCAATAATAATGTTTCGAGTTCCTATAGTAAACTAGGCCTTAATTAATTCTTCTGTTGACACAGCCACTCTCTTTCTTTTTTTTTTTTTTTTAAGATTTATTTATTTATTTGAGAGAGACGAGAGAGAGAGAACACAAATGGGAGAGGTCGGGAGAGGGAGAGAGAATTCCAAGCAGACTCCCCACTCAGTGCAGAGCCCAACGTGGGGCTCGATCTCACAACCCCAGGATCATGACCTGAGCTGAAACCAAGAGTCAGACGCTTCACCAACTGTGCCACCCAGGCGCCCCCACCCCTTTCTTACATATAATCTCTTGTTTATATATCTAGCACCAACATTCATTAAGTATGTGCACGCGCACTCATACAAGCGTGTCTTACTCTTTTACAACTTTATATTTTTCTTCATGTTCGTCAAGTGGATCTTAAATAAAAGAAGTCTTTCAAAACCTTTTCACCTCCAAAATGTCTCTGTGGGAGGTTAAGAAGTACTTGCAAAACAAAACATTCTAGAAACTAGGGGGGCAGTCCAGGAGAAGCTTTTTTCCATGTTTGTGGATCTTACCCAGAACTTACCCGCGAAGCCCAGACAAGGAGCAGTCACTTTTCCTGGACTTAGATCCATGGTAGGAAGAAAGGCAACAGTGGGACAGGTATGGTTAAGACACACCGCTGATGCGGGACTCGATCCCAGGACTCCAGGATGATGACCTGAGCCAAAGGCAAATGCTTAACCAACTGAGCCACCCAGGCACCCAGTCCTTGCCAACACCAAACTATGGGTGGACTGGAGGACTAGAGGAATCCTAGCAGAGACTGTCAATCCTGGCTTCCTACTGGAATCACGTGAGGAACTTTACAACGTAACAGTATTTGTGCTCCAGGCCCCAGTGAATCTGATGCCATCAGTCTAGAGCTGGGCCATGGTATTGGCCTGTTATACAATCTCCCCCCGGGAACTCCCACTGAACCAAGGAACAGCCAGAAAGTTTCATGTCTCTTGCTACAATCCAAATGAAATTCTTTTATTTTTTAAAGATTTATTTTTTATTTGAGAGACAGACAGATAAAGAGTGGGGGAGGGACAGAGGGAGAGAGAGAAGCTCAAGCAGACTCCACACTGAGCAAGGAACCTGACTCAGGGCTCGATGTCAGGACCCTGAGATCATGACCTGAGCTCAACCGACTGAGCCACCCAGACACCTCCTAAATGAAATTCTTAATTCTCAGCTGCTGAATTAGAATCTCTGAGTGGGAAAGGGAGGGGCAGGAATCTCTGTTTTAACCAGCCTCCAGATAATTCCAACGCTAAGTCACGACTGAGAATTGTTCTAGTGGATGTTTAAAACGATAGCTATGCGAAACATTAAATTATGCTTTGGGAAGCCTGTGTATGTGTAATGCATTTTAAATGGATTCCCACCAACACATCTAAAGTCTACAATCCGGTGGCCATGATAAAGACTCCTATTTACTCCACTTCTATTCAGTTCTTCTGTTCCTTCCTTCCGTAAGAAGTGACAGCACTGATTTCATCCTGGGCGTACAGAGCCTGTCCTCTCTTAGCAGGGGAGACACGTGAACAAATAATTGTAAGACGGGTATAGAAGTCACTAGACCTGGACCAGGCCTTTTGAAGGCCCGCAGAGGGAGGGGGGACGACTCTGCCTGCAGCATCAGACAGGTTCCCAGAGAAAGTCGGCTGGCCCTGGGTCTCGAAAGAGGACAATCATTCCCGAGACACAGAGGGAGGCAGGGAGCCCAGGCAGAAAAGCCGGCCAGCGAAAGGGCACCAACACAGCAGAGAACACAGCATGCTCAGGGCACAGCAGGCCCCTTGAACTTCAAGGGCTGCTGTGCCAGAAATAGCACGTGGAGGCTGGAATCCTGGGATACGGAGAACACAAGAGAATGTTTTCATCAAGATTCTGCTGCACAGAATCTTGCACAGGAAAAGTGGAGACAGTTCAGTCTGGGCTCACCCTTTCCTACCATTGGATCCTTCTGCAAAGGCTGTCAGCTCCTGAGATCAATATTTCTGTTTCTTCTCCTTGGCCTGTCTTAGCTTCTCTTATCACGATGCTTCAAACAGGGCCTGTATCTTCCCCAGCTCTCGCCTGTCAGTGCTCGCCAGAGAGAGGAGGGTGTCATGGAAAGTGGGCCAAGGCCTCAGAGGTGCACTGCTTGGCTGTCTTTGTTCACAGTGGTGTGTGTGCGCATGTGTGTGTGCGTGCACACGCAACTTAGGAGCAAGAAGACAAGGGTGTGAAAGAGATTGTCATCATGACAATCTTTTAGGGCAGGAAAGCCACTTAAAAATCATCTGGATCTCCGTCTTTCTGTTGTAAGTTTAAAAAAAAAAAATGGCCCAGAAAGGTCACTATGATTTTCCAATGTCACACAACAATATTCATATTGGTAGGGAGCATGGAGGAATTAGTTGTCCCCACATCTAACTGCCTATGAGACACTCCTGCGAAGCTTTTTAGACATAGATTCTTAAAAAATAAATAAATAAAAATAGATTGTTAGCCTCTCTTCAGACTGGCTGAACTAAAATTTTTTAGAGTATCTGTACCTTTTATAAAGAAAGCTGTCTCGAGATTCTGTTGTGTAGCCAGGTCTGAGAACCATGATGTGGGATAAAAAGCCCAGAGGCTTGGAATGTGATATATTAGAATTATTCTCATTCCAAGTTCTTAATTCATACTGGCAAAAGCCATAACAGGGATTCATTGTTCATGAAACTAATTCCAGGATTAACAACTTCAGGCATGGCTGGATCCAGGGGCTTGGAATAGTGTCATAATCTCTCTTCATCTCTCAGCTCTCCTTCATTCTCAAGAGTTTTCTCCTCCACAGTGGCAAAAATGACCACTCATGACTCAGAGTTTGCTTCTTATCTCCTTAGCAATCCTGGCAGAATGAGCACCTCTCTCAAACAACTCCATCAAAATGATCTGCATTAGGTCTCATTGCCCTGCCTGTCTCATACCCTATACCCATCCCTGAATCAACCACTGTGCTGGAGGAATGCTCTAAGTCACCAGCCTTAAACCATATGCCCAACCCTGGATCCAAAGCTTTGTGGAGTATATCCTGAAAATAAAGCAGGAATAGTTCCCAGAGGGGAAGAACAGGGCTATTGGAGAAAGGAAGGTAAGACTGAGGCCCAGAAAATAAAAACAGTGAGAGAGTCACCACACCTGGGTCCCCATTTGGGGGCCATCAATGCTAGAACTGGGACCAGAACTCAAGGCTCCTGAGCAGCGTCTCCCATGAATCGTACCAGGAGGAGGCGAGGTGCTTAGATAGCATCTAATACCGTCACCAAGCAAGAGCCTGCATTAGCTCTTTGGGCTAGCTGAATGACTTGACTTTAAAAGCAGACCCTGATCACATGCCTCACAAAATCCCAGCTTCCGGAGTAGCCTCCTCTCCCTGTTTGAAAGAGTTGGCTGGTCGGTCCTCACTATTTATTCTATCCCAGGAATACGGTTTCAGGGGGACACACTTCCCAGCCTCCCCTGCAACTGTGTGTGGTCATTGACTCTGAACCAGCCAATGTTACACTGAGGGGTCATAGGCCCCTCCTCTCTCTTCTCTCCTCCTCGCTCGATGGGAGAGGAAGAGAAATGGGGCAACAGATTTGGACCACAAGAGGGAGCTTCACGCTGAGGGATGGCAGAGCGACGCGCTCAGCCCGTCTACTTCCTGGCTACCCCCCCCGGGGCTCTTCTGTGACAGAGAAACTAAACTCCATTTTGTTTCAGACGCTTGAATTTGGAGTCTCTCCCTTACAGCGGTCTAGCCTTACCCTCACCCATCAACTATCCTTATGATTCAGCCAAATCCTTTCTCTTCAGCTCCTTGCAAGTTCTAGGTCTCCATTCTATCATTTCCCGACTTTCTAATTCACTGGCAGTTTCCTTACCTTCGCTCATGCCATGTGCCTCAGGACCCTGGTTCTGAAGGTCTACTTTCCAGCTGGGAGAAGTAAGGACCACAGTCCTAGGACCATCTAGTGCTGGAGAGAGGAAGAGCACATAGATCCCCGGCCTCCAACTAGTCGCTGGAATTCATTTCAAAATAACTTCCGGTCACCTCAAGAGATAGCATTCGCAGACACTATGGTGACCTTCTCATGGCCATGAGAATGTCAGGGATCTTCAAAATACAGATGAAATCTCTCTCCCTCTCTTTAATGCATAGGAAAATGAGACCCCAAGGCAAAACCAGCTGATTTATTTCATGTTCTCTTTGGGGGCTTTTCCCCACCTTGGTGTAGAGTGCGGGGTTCATCAGCTGGACCTGAGGGGTTTTGTGAACCAGAAGAGAAGAGGCGACTATTACAGATAACATTGTAGTGAAAATATCTGTACATAGATTTTTTTTTTTCTTTTCTTGAGTTACATCTACGGAATTTTTCGAGGACATATGTTACATGCATATGTGTGTATGTGTATATAGAGAGATTTGTATGTGTGTTTCTATATGTTTTTAACTTTACTTTCTAAAAGTAGAGTATTGATTTGCATTGCTATTTATATATTATATAAAATGTATTTTAGGACAAAAATGTATTTTAGTACACATATGCAGTGTGTCTGTGCGAATGTGTGTGCGTGTGTGTTGTGCATGTGCACACACACACAGATCGGCAAACACACATCTGGGTAAGCTACAAAGTTGACTCACTGGATTTCTTTGGGTTCTATTGAGGAAGAACCTCTATGTTTATATTCATTACAGTTAATTTTCTCTGTCCAAATGATGACGATGAGCGTAAAATCCACAATAAACGTGACAAATGGATTTACTGAGAACTGACTGACATATGTAGGCTCAAGGCTAAGTTCTTTTTGTCTAAGAAGGAATAAAAGTAAGGTCACTGTACAATTAGGAACCCCAGTTTAAAAATCCAGAGACTGAAGTAGGTAGAAGTTGAGCGACCCACCAAGTTAGCAGGGATAGACCAGGAGCAGGACCCCGTGTCTGAGGCAAAAGCTCTACGCCATTGGAAACGAAGAAAAGCCACAAAAGGTCTTGCCAGGCTCTCTCCGTGCAGCCCACTGTGTGGGCACCTAGGGCCCCATGGAGATGCTTCGCCAGCACACTATCTTATGGGCCAATACCTCTTTCCACCAAAGGGCACTCCCTAAGCATTCAAGGACGGAACACGTATCTTCTCCAACGTTGGGGTACCCCCTGTCTGTAGGCTCTGGGTATAAGCTAATCTCGTGGTTATTTGTGTTCTTACTGTTTTCCACCACCCCAAGTATTGGAAGGATATAGCATCGCATTCCTCAAACTTCAGCTATTTCGTGCACAACACCAGCATGATTTGGCCTAACTATGCACTAGCCGTGCTCCAATATGAATATTATTAATACTATCATATTATTTATAGAATAATAGTAATGCCCTCACTTAATGGCTATTATTAAGTGGTGGTTGCCATGTATTAACTCATTTTAATTCACTACAATTCCCCATGCTATGTACTACCATTTCCACTTCTCAAATAAGGCAATGAGAGGCACAGAGAGTTTAAGTAACTTGTCTAAGGTCACAGGGTTGAGAAGAGATAGAGCCTGCTGCCTAATCATTCAACCCAACTACTACAATCTACTTGTATTTTTCCTAAACTGAATAACCTTTTTTTTTCTTTTTACCCATCTATGTCTCTCAGTCTCCTACTCAGCTCAAGATCCACAAACCCCACGTTTCCTGAGCTGCTTACATATTTTCCCTAAAACATATTAGAATAAATACACAATCATTACAATAAAAACGGTCACCATAAAATCAGCCCATCCACCAATAGAAGCATGAGTGTCCACTTCTGGAAATTCTGATGAGCAGACAGAGCCCTCTACTTTGCTATAACATCTTGCATTCAAACCCTGACTCTTCCACCTGCCCAGTGAGGGACTCTGGGCTGCCTGCCTCTTCACCTTCATGTGCTTTCCTTCTGTCAAATGGGAACTAGAGCATGGATGTCATGAGTGGGGGTAAGGAGGGATAATATGTATATGAGAAAAATTATGAAAACAGCTGATACCATGCTTAACACAGAGTGATTTAAAAAAAAAAACAACTAGAATATATAGTGTCTGTTCTGTGCCCAAAGCTGAAGAAGGGAAATGAGTTTGGCAAATGTATGAAGCTGGTCTTCTGGTCTGGGGAGAAGCAGCATCCCCCCCCACCCCCAACTTGTCAGGAATACTACAGTTCTTCTGGTGCATTTACCCACTCAACAAACATTCCCTGCAGGCCTGCCCTGTGTCTGGCCCTGGGCTGGACACTGGGGATATCTCAGAGATTCCCCAGGAACTCGTAGGAAAGGCTCACAAAGTCAACACTGAGGCTGTGGTGTCCTCCAGAGCCAGGTCGGAAAGGTCCTAAGTGCCAGGTTGTGGAGTGGGGACATATCTTGTAGATAATGGGAGCTATCAAATACTATTAAACAGAAAAGATGTAAGAAGAGCTCTGGCCTTTACAAAGATCATTCTGGTAGAATTACAGAAAATGGAGACACACAGTTGGAAGACCGGGGTCAGGGGGCTCAGACCTCGTCAAATTCACCTGTTTCAATGCTTTCAAAAATCGGCAATGCTGGGTTGTCAAAAAGAGAACAGATTCACATTTTATTGACTCTGAGGAAGAGCTCAGGAGAAATTGAAAACTGTAAGTGAAAAAGTCAAGTCTTTTTCCAGCGGCATCTGATGGGAGATCCTACTCTGACTTTCTGTGTTTGTGTAACTAAAAAGTATGGGGTTGATTCTGCTTTGGACCAGGCTGAATCCAAAGGCTCAGACAATGTTTTCAGGAAGATGACCATGCCAGACCTGCTTTCCTCTGCATTAGACCTACTTCAGGTGAACTTTTTCCTCATGTTGACAAGATGGCTGCCAGTAGCACCAGACCCGACATTTTCTCCGAACCTCTGACAGAAAGTGGGCTTCTGGTCCCTAGTGTTTCAAAGACAGTTCTCAGAACCAAGTCTCACTGGTGTGTAGTCGACCCCACTGAAGCCAAATATTCTGGGGAAATGGGTGAGAAATAGTAACAAGAGGAAAATCAGAGTAGTGGGTTTTTTTGTTCATTCTTTTGTTGTTGTTCATTTGTTTCTGTTTTACTTCAAGGAAAGAAAATGGATCCTAGGTGAGCAAAATCGATAGACGTACACGACACTAATGCCCACATTCTTTTTTTTTTTTTTTTAAGATTTTATTTATTTTTTAGAGAGCGAGCGAGAGGGAAACAGCATGAGAGGGGAGAGGGTCAGAGGAGAAGCAGGCTCCCTGCTGAGCCGGGAGCCCGATGTGGGACTCGATCCCAGGACCCTGGGATCATGACCTGAGCCAAAGGCAGATGCTTAACCATCTGAGCCACCCAGGCGCCCCTAATGCCCACATTCTATTGTTAGGATGATTCTAAGTCAGCGGTTCTCGACCACGGGCAATGCTACGCCTCCCCAGGGGATTCTTAGCCATGTCTGAAGACAGTTTTGGTCTTCACAACCAAGGGGGAGAGTGCCACTAGCATGTGGAGGCCAGGGATGCTGCTAAACGTCCAACCACACACAGTACTGTTCCCTGCAACCAAGTTATCCAGCTAGGTGAAAGTTTGAGGAGGAATAGGACATTAACTAAAACTCTCACTCCAAGAGATCGTTATTATTTGGAAAGGGTTAAAGAGTCACTTTCCACTGGACAAACCTGGCAGACTTGGCCTTAACCAAATAATCAGAGTGAACCTCGCCAGTAGCAAGGGGAATGGACATCACATGCCTCCCGGTCATCAGACAGATGAGAGAACACAATGTCCCCCGTGAATAGCGTTTCTGCCCAAGGGGCCAAACCTGAATCTAACCACGAGGAACCATCAAACAAACCAAAATTGAAGGACATTCTGCATAATAATCGGCTAGTACTCTTCAAAAAGTCCAATGCCATGAAACAGAAAGGCTAAGACACTGTTCCAGATGAAAGGAGACCAGATGTAACATACGATCTGGGATATTTTTACTATAAAAACATTTGGGGAAAATTGACAGAATCTGACTAAGGTTTATACTTGGATAACATTATTGTATCAGTGTTAATTTCCTGATTTTGAGAAAGAATAAACTTAATACATAAAGGGGGGGAGTAAGTTGCAGGATATATACAATATATATTATTGTATATTATATTATATATTAATTATAATACACATTAATTATATTATACATTATATACTAATATTATATCATAATATTATATATACTAAGTATTTTATATTATACATTATATAGACTATATATTCTATTCTTTAAAAAATAAAAATGTACAGAAATGACTTTTCTAAGCACAAAATAATGGTGAGAAGCATGAAAGAAAAGAACTACCCAGCCCAAAATGTCAATAGTGCTGAGACTGAAACACCCTAGTCTAAATGATAAGCTGCCTTGGAATGTAGGGAGCTCCCCAGCAGGAAAGGTAATCAAGCAGAACTTCTTGGCAGTTTGTTTGGCAATGTATTAAGGACTTAAGATATGATGGAAGGTCAGATTCTACCAGAATTTCTCATCTCTTAGATCCTCTTTGGCATGGCATACAGGCTGCAGAGATCTTACGGGGAAGGTTATGTTTAATTCCTTAATATCGATGCCATGATTGTAATTTCTCTCTGTCTCTGTCTCTCTCCTACTCAAGAAGGCATAGCCTATCCTTATTTATACTACGTTCTATCCTTCATCCCTCACTTACTCAGAGGTACAGATAAGTTCTTCCTCATGAAGGAAGCATCCCAGCAACCAAATTTGGGGATCACTGACTTACTGTTATAAGGTCTTTTCTAGTCCCAACATTTGATTATGCTAGGCATTGGGTCTTAAAAAGTGGGGATAATTTAGGGGAAAAGGCTTAACCGAAGGGAGAATACAGGCTCTTGTAATTCATTCATTCATTTATTCCCACACCCATTCATAAGTGGAAAATTACCAAGCACTATGTATGCACCACGTACTCTTCTAGGTCCTGGGGGAAAAAAATAGGAAACAAGATAGACATTTACGTCACCCTTGTGAATATCCAGGCTTCATAGGTGTACATAAAACAAAAAGAATCATAATTATAAAGCAGTGAGATGGGTATTTTGATAAAACTGTATTAAAACAAGCTCTGGAAGCACAGAGTAGGGTCATCTGAGCCAACCTTGGGTTCGGGGAAGGTTCCAGAGAGGTGACAGTTAAGCCAAAGTTACATAGGAGTTATCCCAGGAGAGTGGGGGAGAAGGGCAGGCAGAGGAAGCAGCATGAGAAATGGCTCTGAGGTGAGAAAATCCCAGTGGCAAGTGTCTGCCACCTCCCCACTCTGCACCAGCATGAGACAGGCTGGGGACAAGAAGGTGCTGGATTTCCCGGCCCTCTGGGTGGACTGCCGAGGAGCCCACTCTGGGGACTGACCCATCCATCTTGACATTTCCATCTCACCAGAAGTGAACGATTTCCCACTCGCTTCTGGGGTGATGTTGTTTTTTCCTCCAAAACCATGATCTGTAAAATTAGATGTCTCAAGCAGCAATTCTCTCTGAAGGCTAGAAAGCATGTTCTGGGCCCAGGCTGGAAGAATGTGTGTTTCTGTCTTCTGCCAGGAGAGCTGGATGGAACCCAGACTCAGCAATTGCCAGAGACATTTGGGAGAAATAGGGGGTGTGAAAGACACTGGATTTTAGTACAGGATAGGCTGACATCTCTGATGTCTTGGGTGTAAGAACACTCTGGAGCTTAGTAAGATGGTTTGGGTTAATAATAAAAGAAGACCTGGATGTTGCAGAATTTTACCAGGAAGTAGGAGACCCTGGATGAGCCAACATCTCTTTGCTTTTTTGTCCTCATGCTCTGTCTCTTTCACTGCCCCCAGCCACACTGAAATCCTTTTAACTCCTTCAAGCCACCTGGCTGTCCCTCAGTTCTAAGGCTTGTGCTGCCTGGGCAAGGAAGATTGGGATATTCTTCCCCTGTGACTTTACCAAACCAAATCCACTTGGCTCAAAGGGCCTTTCCTGGCCCAGCCCAACTTCTGGAAAGAGCTTTTATGTTTTATATGTTTGTCCATAGGACACTGCTTATCCTAGCCAGTGTTTATTACATTCACCATAATTGCTTTTAAGATGGACTGGACCGGATGGGAATATTTGAAGATACACCACTATAGGCCATTGAAAACAAGACCAAGGAGTGTCTATTTGCTCTAATTCACATGAAAAAGCCATTCAGTGCAGGTTCTCTGACATTCAGAGGCCAATAGGTTGTGAACAGAAGTGATGCGCCTCAATTCTCAGAAAGACAGCTAACAGGTGGTTACATCCTTAATGCCTCCCCTTCCTGGGGCACCTGGGTGGCTCAGTCGGTTAAGCGTCTGCCTTCGGCTCAGGTCATGATCCCAGGGTCCTGGGATCCAGCCCCGCATCAGGCTCCCTGCTCAGCGGGGAACCTGCTTCTCCCTCTCCCTCTGCCTGCCGCTCCCCTGCTTGCGCTCTCTCTCTCTGTCAAATAAATAAATAAAATCTTAAAAATATATATATACCTCCCCTCCCCTATTGTGTTGTATTTGGGGTCTGCATCTTACACATAGTGTAGTGACATAATAGTGGAGGGCCACTTGACCCACATGACATTTTCTCCAACAATATATTATGAAATTTTTCAAAAATACAAAGTTGGAAGAATCCTACAGTGAAGACCCATACACCCATCACCTCGATTCTACTATTAACGTCTGATTATACCTGCCTAATCCACATATCAGTCCTCTACCGATCATTCAATCCATCCATCATCCTTTTTATTGAAACTGCATCATATTTAAAGAGAGCAAGTATTAGATCTTGGGTGGGCTGCAACACTGAGATTTCAAGTTTTTCTGTTGCATTAGTCAACATCAATTATTCTGACCATGAAACATGATTCGTACCTGAAATCAACTTACTTAATTCTAAAGAGTTTAGGTACACAACAAGCTGCTCAGAAACTGCTTTCCAGCCCAATTTGAGTTGGGTCTAAAAGAATGAACAGAGGGGCACCTGGCTGGCTCAGTTGGTAAGAGCATGAAAGTCTCGATCTTGGGGTTGTAAAGTTTGAGCCCCACATTTGGTATAGAGATTACTTAAAAATAAAATATTTAGGGGTGCCTGGGTGGCTCAGTCGTTAAGTGTCTGCCTTCGGCTCAGGTCATGATCTCAGGGTCCTGGGATGGAGCCTTGCGTCAGGCTCCCTGCTCAGCGGGAAGCCTGCTTTTTTCTCTCCCACTCCCCCTGCTTGCGTTCCCTTTCTATCTCCCTCTATGTCAAATAAATAAATAAAATCTTTAAAAAAAATAAAATAAAATATTTAAAAAAGAAAAGAATGAACAGAACTTTGCAGGTGGGAAAGTACGGAGCTCTATGAATCTGTGGTTCCTGCAGGTAAGGTTTAAGTAATCTGTAAGCGGTAAATAAACTTTTCCACATGAGTGTTAATAAAGCTAAATCACTCAATTTATCAAAAGAAATTATGTTCTTATATAAGAAAATTCAATGTGTGTAAATCCCCTTGATCATTTATTGAACCCATCCCCCATCTTTGAAAAGTGCTTATTTTCATTTTTACATGAAAATTATATTGAGGTAAAATTCACGTAACATACAATTGACCTTTTTAAAGTGTGCAATTCAGGGGCGCCTGGGTGGCTCAGATGGTTAAGCGTCTGCCTTGGCTCAGGTCATGATCCCGGGGTCCTGGGATCGAGCCCCGCATCGGGCTCCCTGCTCAGTGGGGAGCCTGCTTCTCCCTCTCCCTCTGCCTCTCTCCCTGCTCATGCTCTCTCTCTTTCTATATCTCTGTGTCTCAAATGAATAAAAAAAAAAATCTTTAAAAAAAAAAAGATTAAAGGGGGCGCCTGGGTGGCTCAGTTGGTTAAGCGACTGCCTTCGGCTCAGGTCATGATCCCGGAGTCCCGGGATCGAGTCCCACGTCAGGCTCCCTGCTCAGCAGGGAGTCTGCTTCTCCCTCTGACCCTCCTCCCTCTCATGCTCTCTGTCTCTCATTCTCTCTCTCGCAAATAAATAAAATCTTAAAAAAATAAATAAATTAAAATTAAAATTAAAAAAAAAAGATTAAAGTGTGCAGTTCAGTGGTATAGTATGTGCACGATGTTGGGCAACCATCAGCTCTCACTTTCAAAACATTTTCATCACCCATACAAACATCCCATACTCATATACTCATTAAGTAATCAATCACTCCCCACTCTCCCTGCCCCCAACCCCCTGGTATCTTCTTAGCTGCCTTCTCTCTATGGACCTGCCTACGGGTTTAATACCTAGAACATATAAAGAACTCTTACAGTTCAACAACAAAAAAACAAATAAGCCAATTTAAAAAATGGGCAAGGGACTTGAACAGGCATTTCTCCAAAGATCTACAAATGGCCAATAAGAACATGAAAGGAGGTTCAATGTCATTGATCAAGAAAACACAAATCAAACCACAATGAGATACAACGTCATGCCCACTACGATGTCTTTCATTTTTAAATAAAACTGGAGACTAGGAAGTATTTATGGGATGTGGAGAAATAGGAACCTTTGTATGTTGTTGGTGGGAATATAAAGTGGTGCAGCCAAAAACCGTTTGTTAATTCCTTAAAATATTCAGCATGCCTTTACTCTGTGACCCAGCCCTTCCACGCCTAAGTACACACCCAAGAGAAATGAAAACATATGCCCACAAAGAAGCTCCACATGAAATTTTAGAGTAACATTATTCATAATACCCCAAACGGGGAAACAGCCCAAATGTCCATCAATAGGTGGATGGATAAACAAACAGCCGTGTTACACATACGATGAATATTTTCATTTTTAAAGATAAATCCCAGAAGCTGTTTTTCTTTTAAAACGTCTTCATTTTTCCTTGACTGACTCTGTGACTCTCAGAGACTTATTTGCAAAATAAGGTTTGTTTCACCAGAATTTTCAATATGGCATTGTTTTGAAATAAAGTGTATATTTCCAATTGCAAGGAAAGCAAAGGGCAATGCTTTTGACACAAAGATGTACTTCTCAGTACACTTTTACTGACATTTTCTTTCATTAGTTACATTTCTTTTTTTAAAGATTTTATTTATTTATTTGACAGAGAGAGACACAGTGAGGGAGGGAACACAAGCAGGGGGAGTGGGAGAGGGAGAAGCAGGCTTCCCGCGGAGCAGGGAGCCCGAGGTGGGGCTCGATCCCAGGACCCTGGGATCATGACCTGAGCCAAAGGCAGACGCCCAACAACTGAGCCACCCAGGCGCCCCTCATTAGTTACATTTCTATTACTGTTATTAACTATTGCGGCAATATATTTACAGAGGATAACCCTCTGTTTTCCCCCTCCCAGACCAGGAAACGTGGAGATTTTCTTATTATAGGATGGAATATATAAATCCCTTAGTCCTTGCATATATGGGGCTCAGTCATGCCTCCCAGGCCCCGCATCATCTAGTGCTGGATCGGATTACAAACCAGAAACCAGGCTACAAACTCATCTTGTCCCTCTCTACCCCTCCCTCGGTCTACTCCAAACACAGTGAGTTCCTGGATCAATACAAGCTCAGATTCATTTCAAGTCCTTTGCATCTGCCAGTAATATCCTTCCTCCTGGTCGTCCCATGGTTTCCTCTCTTTATTCAGGTGTCAGCTCATTTACAAACACAAGGGATTCTTCCCACACTGTCTTCTCTACCGTGCCTCCAGGCCAAGTCTCTGTCCTTCACACCCTTCTGTTTAATTCCTTGTTCGAACCTTAGCCTTCTCTCCAATGACCTCGTATATCCTCCGTTTGTTTTCTCCCTTCTTCTTCTGCCTCTCCGCACCAGACTGCGCACTCCAGGGGGACAACGAGCTCCTTTCCCTGATCTATCTCCTGGCTCAATGCAATCACTGGCACACAGCGTGTTCCCCATAAATATCTGTTGAACTGGTAAGATAATAACGCTACCACTCCTCTGTTGACATGTACCCGGAGCCTAGGGATTCTAGAAGGCTTTCCAAAGAGATGGCATTTGATCTGAGCCTTTTCAGATGAGTAGACTCTGTTGGATAGGAACAACTTCAAAAACCCAGAGGAGGCAATTAGCCCTGAGGAGTATCTGGAGAGATGGAGAAGCTCCAGGCATTTTGAGTGTAGCAATTGCCACGTGCCAAATGATTTGCTAAGCACTTTACCAATAACATCTCAATTAATCCTTATAACAACATTACCAACATGGTAATATTATCATTACCATTTTCTAAAGGAGGAAACAGACTCTCAGACTGAAAACACAAACCTTATAGGAGGGGCACTGTTGTTAAGCGCCAGGGGTGAGATTCACCCTGGTGCCTTGTGCTCTATTTGCACAGTGTAGAGAAGCAAGAGGTAACAGCGGAAAGGTGGGGGGACTGCATGGTTGAAGTGTTTCTATGCTAAATTCGGAAGTCTGAATTCCATTCTGTCAGGATTAGGGGGTCCTTCTAAGGTAAGGGAAACACAACCAGATTTACATGTTAGTCATATTACTGCCCAGTGAGGATGGAGGTGAGGGGAAAAAGGTAAAGGTAAGATATAAAGAAATTAGTCTGGAACTGGGGTGCCTGAGTGGCTCACCTGGTTAAGCATCTGCCTTTGGCTCAGGTCATGGTCCCAGGGTCCTGGGATCGAGTCCCGCATTGGGCTCCCTGCTCAGTGGGGAGTCTGCTTCTCCCTCTGCCCTCTGCCTGCTGCTCCCCCCCGCTTGTGCTCTCTTTCTCTCTCTGCAAATAAATAAATAAAATCTTAAAAAAAAGAAAGAAAGTCTGGAACAAAAGAGTGGTAGAGGAGGGAATGGATTTCTGTGGTTTAGGGGAGGAGGGTTACAAAGTACATCAAGAGGATTAGATAGCTAGCTGGATAAATTGGGAAATGGGCTCCTCAAGAGGGATAAATAGAGATGCCCAGCCTCTAAGGATCAGACTTTAACACACAGCTTGAAGTAGAACATTCAGGTCTCGTTACCCTTCTTCACGAAAGGCAGAGCGAACTGTCACAGGGCAAGGAGGAGTCTTGTTATTTCAACTCAGTCAGAGGGGCCATCCACCCACTTGCTCAAGGCACACTCCTTCCTCCTCACTTCCCACACGTGATTAGTCATAACATCTAGCCTAGTGCACCCACCTCCACGATGGAAACTTCCATGAGTTTCCAAATTAATAAGATGACGTACAAGGACCTGCATCCTGTCTGCACTGGACTCTGGTGAGCTCTCCAGCTAATCTTGATTTTGCATCTTTTGGTATAATTGAAAATTCATAGAGAAGTTGCAAGAAAAATACATGGAACTCCAATATTCTCTCTCAGATTGACCAATTCTTTACATTTTCCCCATTTGCTTTATCATTTTCAATAGATAGATGGATGATTAGATAGACAGATGGAGGATAGCTAGATATATATTTTTTCTCTGAGACATGATGTGCATTTTCAGTGTGTATCTCTAAAAACAAGAACATTCTCTTACATACCAGTCATCAAAATCCAAAATGTTCACACTGATTCAATATTATCTAATCCACAAGCCATTTTCAAAATTTGTCAATTGCCCTGTTAATATCCTCTGAAGCTATTTTTATTTTCCAGTCCAGGATCCAGTCCAGAACCATGCATGGCATCCAGGTGTCCTGTCCCTTTCAGTGTCCTTTCAGCAAGAGCGGCTCTGTGACTTTCTCTGTCATTTTTTTAAATATCTTGGCATCTTTGAAGAGCGCAGGCCAGTCATTTTGTAGAATGTGCCTAAGTGTGAGTGTCCCTGATATTTCCTCATGACTGGGTTGACTCAGGAGTGTGGGCAGAACTCCAGCATGATAACGTTGTGTTCTTCTGAGTACATCACATCATCAGGATGCCCAAGATGTCAGGTTGCCCCAATACCTGAGACACTGGCTTTGATCAACTAGTTCATATGTTACCACTGAGCTTCTCCACTATATAGTTTCTATTTCCCCCTTTTGTTATTTTAATAAGTATCTTGTGATCAGATATATAAATATCTTGCTCCCCATAAAACTTTCACCCACTAATTTTATTGTCCATTGAAAGCTTTCTTTAAAAAAAAAAATTTACTTATTTATTTGAGAGAGAGAGTGAGCAGGGGAGGGGCAGAGGGAGAGGGAGTGAGAATCCCAAGCAGACCCCCGCTGAGCATGGAGCCCCACTCGGGAGCGCAATCTCACGACCCATGAGATTGAGCCACCCAGGCCCCCCTCCCAATTGAAAACTTTCTAATGCCATCATTCCTTCTAGATTTTCTAGCAGCATTCTTCTGTAAGGAGGAGCTATCCCTTCCTTCATGGTTTATCCTTCGGTCTATGACATAATTGATGCACTGATTTTTTAAAAATCATTAAGCCTGAGTACCTGTTTGTTTTGTTTTTTAGAGATTTTTTATTTTTAAGTAATCTCTACAACCAACAAGGGGCTTGAACTCACAACCCCGAGATCAAGAGTTGCATGCTCCACTGAATGAGCCAGGTGGGCACCCCCTGATTCACCAATTTTTATTTGATGGGTTAGAATCTATTTCTATCATTATTAATTTTGACGATCATATGGTCCCCGATTTGGCTAGGGGCTGACCCTTCAAGCCAGCTCCTCATCCTTTTGATATGTCCCTATCATTCTAAGTAAGTTATTGCTATAAGGCACAGAATGTTCCAGCCTAGTCAGTCTTACACTTGTCTGGAAGACAATCCCCTGTCCACTCATACTGGAATATTTTTCCATTCCCTAAGTAGTATAAAATCTTCCTCTGCTTTAGGGTTCTCAGGCCTGTCTGTCCAGCTATCTACATGATTTTCCTCCCATGATTCTAGCAGGATACATAGCAGGCTTACAATAGACCCAGTCGACTCAATGAATTAAAAGGATGAAAAAGAAAGCAGATTTCTATGTAGGTTCAAAGGTCAGAAATACGGACACCTGACTTGCAATTATAGTTAAGTGGCAGGATTCTGCTCCGTGCAAAAGAGAACTCGGGAAGCTATTCAAGCAGGTGCTTATGACCTGTCAGTGATACTAGAGAGGAATGAGCCTCCACAGGGAAGGAAAGGAACGGACAAGATGACCTCTGCGGTACCTTCCTATTCTAAGAACATACAATTTTGGTAGTCTATATAATACGCTTGGGCAGAGACATCTCCAGCATACCTTGAACCATGTAAGGTTAAGGGTGCTGGCGCCCCCACATGCATACACAAAGTCAAAAATCTGCATATAACTTTTGACTCCTCCAGCACTCTACCACCAATAGCCTGCTGTTGACAGGAAGTCTTACCAACAACATAGACAGTCGGTTAGCACACATTTTGTGTGTTATATGTACTATATATACCGTATTCCTACAATAAAGTAAGCTAGAGAAAGGAAAATGTATCAAGAAAATTGTAAGAGGAAATACATCTACACTACTGGACGGTGTTTATCGAAAAAAATCCGCATCTAGGTGGACCTGTGCAGTTCAAACCCACATCGTTCAAGAGACAACTGTATTCGCAATCCCAGCATGCAGGTGGATTACTAATTTTCCTTCTCTTCCAGCATTTTCCCTACAGTGCCTGGGCAGTGGATGATTTTAGATGCCAGTGTTCCCAGCAAGGATGTCATCAGGAAGAGGAGTTATAAGCACACCCAGGAAGGGTTCAGTTGTAGCCACTTATTCTGTCCATCATTAGAAGGCATCATTACTCATTACTTGCCTTTCAATGCCGAGGAGGGATCCAATCACCAACAATCTTTTGCCCTAGGAATCAGGGTGGTCCAGAGGGTAGCTGGACCAATGGCTGGCAGAGTGGGGATGTCCTACAGATTTCACCTGTGCTTCTTAAGCAATAGGGCTCGGCTAAGATGAGAATCCTAGCTCAATGCACTATCTAAAAGGTGGGGGATATTCATAATACTCCAACCCAGAGAGCTTCGGTGTCCCTATCCACAAAATGGGGAAATAAAGCCATCTATAGGGAACCTAAGGATTAAATGAGATAATATTAGTGAACAGCTAACAAAGAACAAGGCACGGAGTTAAGTCCTAAATACATACATGGTTTGCTCTTGTTATATAAATGACATTAAGCTGGTGACTTAAGCCCTTTGAGCCTTAACTCTCTCTACATGTATTACTCTGAATGATAATTAGACTTAGAGGGGTTTTGTTGAGGCTTCCCCGCACTAGGGCTCACACAAATGCCTAGCGCACCGACATGTCCTAAGTAAATGCTCTGATATGTTGGTTCAAATTTAATCTGGTATGTAGCAACTTACACAAGAGGAAAGTTAAAGTTGTAGCAATACGATGTTCTTTTAATTAAATTCTCAGATCAAAGAATGGCAAAGTATATATATATTTTTTTCATGCAGTCTTTCCATGTACAAATTTACACCAGACAGGACTTAATTGAAAAATACCTCTTCCTATTTGGTTTCTAAAATATGAAAGTAGCTAAAAAGGTTGTGACATTTAAAAATACTTCATGTCTGACTAGGAAAACATTTTTCAGCACAAAAGGCTTTGGGCTTCTTGTTTTTTACTGATGAGACCGTATGAGAGAGAGAAATTGCTTCTGTGACAAGTCCAGGGTTGACTTATCCTAACCTACTGCTTTTTGATTTCCTGCGCCTGTTCTGTCCATGCATGGCTGGCCTGGGTAATTCACCAGGCAACTTGCAATTATGCGCTGGGTCCTACATAGTCTAGGTGCCATACGCACTGTGGGTTTAAAATACTCCCTTTCTCCCTCCTCTCCATCATTTTATTTTATTTTATTTTATTTTTTTAAAGATTTTATTTATTTATTTGTGTGAGAGAGAATGAGAGAGAGCACATGAGAGGGGGGAGGGTCAGAGGGAGAAGCAGACTCCCTGCCGAGCAGAGAGCCCGATGCGGGACTCGATCCAGGGACTCCGGGATCATGACCTGAGCCAAAGGCAGTCGCTTAACCAACTGAGCCACCCAGGCGCCCGTCCATCATTTATTTTTTTTAAGATTTTATTTATTTGAGAGAGAGAGAGCACGTGCATGCGCCCACGAGCAGGGGGGAAGAGCAGAGGGAGAGGGAGAAGCAGATTCCCCACTGAGCAGGGAGTCCAACGTGGGGCTCAATCCCAGGACCCCGGGATCATGACCTGAGCCAATGGCAGACGCTTAACGACTGAGCCACCCAGCCGCCCCTTTCCATCATTTTAAATGACTTATCATCCATCCGGAATGTCCATCCTTCTTGCCACCCCGCTCAGCCCTGTCCTCCTCGACAACTCCTACCCTGGTTTCAAATCCAAGCTCAAACAACTAACAGTCTCTCCACGGCTTATCAAACTGAGAAAGGTGTTTCAAGTATACTGTTTGAAAGGGAAGGAGAGGCTAGTAGAATTGCCCAGAACAGTGAAAGGTAACTCACCATGTACACACTAGGAAGTCAATAGCAATGTGTAAAGTTGATACATCAAAAAAAATAATGGAATGAGATTATAATTTTAAAATACGGAGGTAACCACCAAGATAGCTAAGAATGATATGGTTAAAAGTGGAGGCAAAAGTGGGGAAAAAGAGGGGCGCCTGGCTGGCTCAGTCAGTAGAGCATGGGACTCTTGATCTTGGGGTTGTGAGTTCGAGACCCACATCAGATGTAGAGATTACTTAAAATTTTTTTTAAAATAGGGGAAAAGATTCACCACTTGATTGTTGTTTTTTTATGGGCTATCTTATTTTTTACTTTTTAAAATCCATGTTCATATATTGTTCCCATAAGATAAATTAATTTTTTTAGCTTTTATTTAAATTCCAGCTAGTTAACAAACCATGTAATATTAGTTTCAGGTGTAGAATTTGGTGATCCAACACTTCCATAAAATACCTGGTGCTTATCACCACTAATGCACTCCTTAATCCCCACCACCTACTTTACCCATTCCCCCCACCCCCCAACTCCCCTCTGGTAACCATCAGTTTGTTCTCTATAGTTAAGAGTCTGTTTCCTGGTTTACCTCTCTCTTTTTTTCCCCATGATCCTTTGTTTTGTTTCTTAAATTCTACATATGAATGAAATCATATGGTATTTGTCTTTCTTTGACTGACTTATTTTGCTTAGCATAATACTCTCTGGCTCCATCCACGTTGTTGCAAATGACAGGATTTCATGCTTTTTTATAGGCTGAATAATTTTCCATTGTATATACATACCACCTCTTCTTTATCCATTAGATAAATTAAATTAAATCACTTCTCTAGTGTCCCTGGGTTGTCATTCTTGGGTGTCTGTGGGATCCCCAGATACTATAACACATTGTTTATAATTTTGGTTTCATGACTATTATATGTTTCTCGTCATCAGGCTGTGACTGCCTCATGGGCAGATACTATCAGTAACTTAGTGATCTCGGGAGCCCGGATGTGCCCAGCACGCAGTAAATATACAGATAAAGGCTGCTGAATGAATTGCCTGGGGTTGTGGAAAGGAAGCAAAGCTAACATGATGCTTACCTTTAGAGGTTCACTAAATCATCATAAGGTGAATATGTAACAATGACAAAAATGCTCTGAGGGAACAGGTACACGGTGCTAGGAAATGGTTAAATATCTGGGTTAAGCTGGGGGAATAAGGATGATCAGGGAGGTCAGAGATGACATCTGTGTTGAAAGCAGGTATGAGTGAGTCACATGAATAGAACGTACTCACTTGCAAGAAGGAAACCAAGGAGTCGTCCCTCATTCGGGGTGACCATTCTGGTGACCTCCAAGTTGCTAATGCATCTGTGATGAATGCCTGGTCTTATGACACCTGATCTCTCAGTAGCACTTTGCCGTGTTGCTCAGTCCATCTCCCCGGATACCCTTTCTTCTCTTGAACGTCCTGGTGTTTCTCCTGCCTGCTTGGCTACTCGTTCTCAGCTTTATTTTGTAGATCTTCATCTTTCCCTAATCTCTTAGTGTGAGAGCGTCAAGGACTCAGTCCTTGGACCACCTCTCCTCTATATTTATAAACACTCCCTTGGCCTTTCTTTCAAATCTCCCGACTATTTTATTCCTAGTGACTCCCACTTTTGTATCCCCAGCCCAGAATTCACTCTAAAGCGTCAGACTCCTAAAATTGGGCTGCTCCATCAGCATTTCTGCTAGGATCCTTAAAAGCTATCTCACACTCACCATGTCCAAAGCTAAACTCTTGACTTGCCCACTTTTTGCCCCACCCACAACCTTCCCCATCTCACATGAAGGCAACTCCAACCCGCCCACGCCAAAGACCAAAGGTCTTGGAAGTCATCCTTTTCAATGTATACCCCCATCATGTCTGCCAAGAAATCCTATTTGCTTTACTTCCTGCATGTATCTGGAATCTGACTACCATTCTAGAATAAGCAACCATTATCTCTTTTCTAGATGACCAGTGCTGCTTATATTATTCTTTTAAGATTTTAATTTTTTAAAGATCTTATTTATTTTTGAGAGAGAGAGAGAGCAGGGGGAAGAGCAGAGGGAGAGGGATAAGCAGACTCCACGATGGGCACGGGGCTCGATCTCACAACTCTGAGATCATGACCTGAGCCAAAATCAAGAGTCAGACCCTTAACTGACTGAGCCACTCAGGTACCCCAAAGATTTTATTTTTAAGTAATCTCTACACCCAACATGGGGCTTGAACCCACAACCCCAAGATCAAGAGTCGCACGCTCCACCCACAGAGCCAGCCAGGTGCCCTTCCCGGCTTATATTATTGATCACTAGAGCCTATTCTGACCAATAAGGACAGCATTATCATCTTCAAATAAAAGTTAAAAGAAGAAATCACAAGTATCTTACTCAAACTCTTTCAGAAAATAGAGGGGTGAACACCAACATGAAGCCAGAATTACTCTGATGCCAAAACCTGACAAAGACACTAGCATAAATGAAATTACGGACTAATATTCCTCATGAGCAGGGGCACAAAAATCCATAACAAGTATTAACAAATTCAATTTAAGAATACATTAAAAGGATAATGCATCATAACTAAGAGGGGTTTCTTCAAGGAACACAAGGTTGGTTTAACATTCTAAAATCAATTAATTTAACCTACCATATTACCAGAATAAAAAAGGAAAAGCATATGATAATTGGAATCGATGAAGGAAAGTAATTTGATAAAACCCAACACTCCTTGGTAACATTGAACAGCGTGCTGCTGAACGGGACACAAATCTGTGTTCTAATTCTAGTCTTCCTGTCTCCATGGACGTATGAACCCCTGTACAAGGCCCCTGAGGTCACTACATCTCAGGCTCCCCAACTGCAAACAGGCACACCTCCCCTTCCAGGACGTCCAAAGATGGACCAATGAGCATTTCATGCCTGGTACCCATTTACGTCCCATACTGGAGCTATGATGAGGATTCTCAGTGGGAGCAGGTGCAAATGTAAATGCACAGCAGAGAGGAAGTTGGATCCATGTGCTCACAGAAGGATGTACAGAGTGTGATCAGAGCACAGAGGAAGGTCCTAGGGCGTCTTCAGGGAAGCCAGCAGGTGGATGTATGGGGGGCGGTGGAAGGGAGAGACCAGGAAGCTGGGACCATCGTCAGGAACCTTCTGACATTAGACAGTGGGACTGATTCCCACGCCATGAAATGCAGGCCTGGCACATCTTAAACTTGTGTCAGATTCCATTTGTCCCCTCTGATCAGTCTGAGAGCTCTTTTCCTATCAGCGCTGACATCGTACCTGCCCCCCCACCCCCCATCACCACTGTCTGCTCGAGACTCTGATGATGAAAATGCATTCCCGCGGGGCGCCTGGGTGGCTCAGTTGGTTAAGCGACTGCCTTCGGCTCAGGTCATGATCCTGGAGTCCCGGGATCGAGTCCCGCATCGGGCTCCCTGCTCAGCGGGGAGTCTGCTTCTCCCTCTGACCTTCCTCCTTCTCATGCTCTCTGTCTCTCATTCTCTCTCTCTCAAATAAATAAATAAAATCTTAAAAAAAAAAAAAAGAAAGAAAGAAAATGCATTCCCGCGGTACGAGGCAGTCTGCCCAGCACTTGCACCTGCTCATCTCATCCCACTTCCAGACAATAGGGTAGGAAATAGAAAATACAGGTTTACTTATGTGTCTCTCTCTTTATTCCAAGACCATTCACGAAGCACCTACATTGTGCCAATGCGCTATCCAATAACAAACTTCCGGCGCAACAACAAACAAGGCAGATATGGTCCTTATGCTTGTGGAGTGTAGAGATTTAACCTACTACTCATCCATGTCCTTGTTTAAGTGAAATGTGAGCTCACAATTAGGAAACTCATATAATCTGAGAAGGTGGTGTTTACTCTGATCACTGAAGGCTGTAGGGGAATTAGCCTGGGATGTTGGGTGCGAGATCCAGAAGAAGAGCCCACGCTCAGAGAGAACCCCGGACCAAGGCAGCAGCAGAGGTGGGCACGATCAGTGAGGCAGGAAAAGAGGAGGGTGGCCAGAGACAAGGAAGTAAAAGGGAGCGAGCATGACATATGGCTGAGAGAAAAGCCACGATGTGTTTACACAGGGCCTGACAAGCCATGGTAAGGATTTGGGTCTTTATCCTAAGAGAATTAAGGAGTCGAAGCAGCAGAGCCACATTATCCGATCTGCGTTTTTAAAAGCTCTCTGTAGAGGGGCCCCTGGGTGGCTCAGTCGGTTAATTGTCTGCCTTCGGCTCAGGTCATGATCCCGGCATCCTGGGATCAGCCTCATGTCAGGCTCCCTGCTCAGCAGGGAGTCTGCTTGTCCGGCTCCTTCTGGCCCTCCCCTGTGCTCATGAATGCTCTCTCTCTCAAATAAATAAAATCTTAAAAAAATAAAAATAAATAAAAGCTCTCTGTAGAAAAGGGACAAAGTTTGGGAAGTGAATCTGCAAGGTGTGTTAATGCTGTGGATGGAGGTGGTGAGTGGGAGACAAGGTCAATGATGAGTCCTGGGTTTCAGCCATGAATGCTGGGTTGCAGGAAGGATGCTGTACAATGAGGTTCAGAACACTGGAGGCGGGGGGACAAAAGCACAGTCTTGGCTTTTGTGGGGGGGACGTGGCTGCACTGGGGGCCCTGTGACATGCCTAAGTGGTGACCTCAAGCCATCAGTTAGACCTATGGGAATGGACCTCAGAAGAAAGATCTGTTCCAGAACAAGAAACTTTGGGGTCATCAGCACACAGACTGTAGGTAAAGCCATGAAGGTGAATGATACCAAATGAGGGTGGGGAGGCAGTCAGAAGAAAGTGGGATCCTGCCCTAAGTAACAACAATGAGAGTCAGAGAAGTAAGAGAAATGGGTTGGGGAGCGTGGTGAGTCATGAGTCAAAGAAAAAAAGAATCTTCCAGAAAGGGAAAGTGGTCAGCATTCCCCAATCAGTTAAGCTGTGAGCAGTAAGTCAAGTCAGGAAGGGGAAGAGCTCTTGGTCAAAGGAGTGAAGTGGAGAGCTTTCTGGGGCATTACGGAAGGCAGGTGCCAGGTTGGAGGAGGTGAGTCAGGAACAGAGGTGAAGAAGTAGAGGCAGTGAGTTTCCTAAGACTTCCTAGGAGGGCGCCTGGGTGGCTCAGATGGTTAAGCATCTGCCTTCGCCTCAGGTCATGATCCAGGGTCCTGGGATCAAGTCCCACATTGGGCTCCTTGCTCCTTGGGAGCCTGCTTCTCTCTCTCTCTCTCTCTCTCTCTCTCTCTCTCTCTCTCATGAATAAATAAATAAAATCTAAAAAAAAAAAAAAAAAAAGACTTTTCCTAGGAGTCTGCTGTGAAGAGGAAGCAAGAGAAAGCCAGCTGCTAGACAGAGAGGTGCAGGTGACATTTTTGTCTTATGTTTCCATTTGAGCCCAATTAGGGTGACTTTCTACATCAAATAACAGTGCCAAATTGGTCATTCACTAAATTGATTTTTTTTTTTTTTTTTTTTTTTTACAGCTTGATTTTAGGTGAATTGGCTTTAGGGAGATTGATTTTTAGCAAATTGACCTAGAGTCAAATTGAGAAGTCCATATCAATAAAAACCATCAACTATTGAGCACTTACTATATGTCAGGCACCCTGCCAGGTGCTCTGCAGTATCTCATTAACTGCTCACAAATCTCTAGGAAGAAGGGCGGTTTTAGTCATAATTTACCAGCCAGAAGACCCAGGCACAGAGAGGGTATGTACTCGCCTAAGGTCACCCAGCGGGTGAGGGATGGAGTCTGGGTTTGCCTTGGATCCGCCTGGCATCAAGCCCAGGGCTCTCCTTTGCCAAGCCTCAGCCTGGGGCACCAAAAAATGTCCACCTGAACTGTAAGCAGCAAGGAACTACTTTAGATCCTTGAGTGAGGGTTTGACGTTAGAAAAGCAGTATTTGGGGGCGCCTGGGTGGCTCAGTTGGTTGAGCGTCTGCCTTGGGCTCGGGTCATGATCCCAGGGTCCTGGGATCGAGCCCCGCATTGGGCTCCCTGCTCAGTGGGGAGTCTGCTTCTCCCTCTCCCTCTGCCCCTCCCACCTGCTTGTTCACTCTCTCACCCTTAAATAAATATTTTTTTACAAAGAAAGAAAAGCAGTATTTTAAGGTTTCTCAGGTAACTGGGAAGGGTGGGTGTATATTGGGGAGCTCTTCCTTCTTTTCATCCCTGCTCCTCTCCAATTTCAGTGTGATTGTTGCTTTCTCAGCAGCGCCCCATCCTGACCTCAGTAAGTAGAGGGTTTTCCTTTATTAGTGTGCAGTCTTGTCTCTCCGCCCTTCACTCCTCAGCACTCACGGTCCGTATTTTATATTGCTATGAGTAACATCTATGCTCCCCACCCCTTTAGAAGGTTCGATTCAGAGAGTCAGGAACTGGGGGTCTTTGCTTTGCTCCCTGCTGTACCCCCAACACAGAGCACAGTCCTTGGCACACATCAGTGTTCAGTAAACATTTGCTGAATTAACAGGTGTGTTACCAGGGGTCACAGGGATGGGGTTGGGGCTTCATCACAATGCCTGCCCTCATCCTGGGTACCCTAGAATGCCGGGGTCTGCAGGATGTGAATGGGCTGGGAAGCAGACAGTGACAGATGTGGGGAGGAGGAGGGTGACGCAGGCACTTAGGTCAAGAAATATGTCCTAGAGAACTAATGAGGCAAAATGGCTAGGCCATGCTTTCAGCCTCCTGCTGTGCCCTCCAGGCTGATGAAATTTGCCTTCAGATCAAAAGGACATTGAACTGGAATAATCAGGTTTCTGCCATGCTTTTTCAATGGAAGGACTTTGGGTATATCTGGCAGGCTATCTACTGATGTCAAATCAGGCTTGCTTGTCTCTAGTTGGGTGTTGGGGGCAGGGGGGCACCATGACCAGGGTGTCCAGGTTAGCTCTTTAGCCATCCTAGTATTCTGCCTGACACTCCTTCCCCTTCCTCTACATAGATGCTCAAGCTCACTATTATGGGTTCTTCCTCATAAATCTCTCCCATGTTCATCTGCTCCTCCCCAGTCCCATTGTCTTAGCTCAGGATCTCGCTATTTCCCACCTAGGCTTTTGGCTCAATCTGCCATTGGCGTATTGGCCACCAAACTAGAGCTATCCGTTCACTCAGCACTCAGCAGGTGTAATCTTCCTAAGACACCAGCCTGATCAAGTCACTCCTCTTATAAAACACTCCGGTGGCTCTCCATTGCCCTTAGGATTGACTGCAAACCCTAGACAAGCAATAAATCCCCCCAAAAATCTACTGCCAGTGGGCCCCCCCTCCCTCCCCTGCATTTCTCTGAAGGAGTACTTCTGCTTTACCCATGAAAGACTTGTTATCTCCTGATTGCAAGCCCCGCGAATATTCAAGCCACCATGCCTCTCAAGAGGCCCTTCCCTCCACCTAGAAAGCCAGCTCTGTGTGGCAAAGCCCTACTAATTTTTCAGGATCTAAGTCAGACATTTATCCTCTTGGTCAAGCCGTCCCCAAACCCCTAGGATAATTCAGTTATATTCAACTAATATTCAGACAACGATCCATTGATTGTCTGTGATCCCACTGACCCTCACACAATGATCTCTGAGCTCTTCATCTATTCTGTGGTATTTTCTGCATGTCTGCCCCCCCCAGCCCCCCACCGGACCACGGGAAACTTAGGCTGGTTCAAGGCCAGATGGCCCCAAGGTGGAGAATTCAGGCTATCCGATCACAAAGTTCTAAGTTTAAATGCTGATTTATCACAGTATGGCCCTGGGGGACTTATTGAAGTCTTTGTGCTGGAAAAATTTTTTAATCTTTCAAATAGGCACAAGAGTGACCAATTTGTATTCTCCTGACCATCCCGATGGGAGTGAAGCATTCTTAGCGATGCCTCTGCTTGGTCTCGCATAGAGCATATAATAAGAGTCCCGAGAGCTGATCAGATGAAAATGACCATCAAAGACACGTTTGATGTCATTCCATCTCCTCCCAACAGCACAGTGCTTGGAACAAAGGAGGTATTAAATACCGTTGAGTGAATGAAATAAACTTTCATAGGGAAACATGGGGAGCGAGGAGATACACTTGCGTCTTCTGTGTTCACACGGGAATTCTGCCACCCAGCTTTTGAGATTTGACATGTTCCCAGTCAACCATCACTGAACCCTGTCTAGGTTGCAGGCTCTGTGCCATATGCTTTCATGTGTGAGCCAGGCGTGAGCATCCCCATTTTCAAACAGGAAAACAGGGGCCGTGAAGCTAAGTCAGTAAGTAGTCCTGGAAGGGCCTGAGCGAAGATCCACCTGGTCCCAAATTCCAAACTCCAGCACCTATAGCCAGTAGCAGGATTATTATTCCCAACTGGAAGGTTTTCTCGGGTCTCCCAGGGAGCCCATGCATGCCTTTAAAGAGAGAGATTCAGAGGCTAGCCCATTATGCTAATGCTGTTGCCTTGAAACATAAATAGTCACTCACTGTGGAGCTGTTTGTTATGAGAAATGTACGAACTAGGGAGAAGTGAGACATAAAATCATTATTTCATGCAGAAAGACATTGCCAAAGGGACAGAATTACTTATTATATTAATTCTGTCCTTCAGCCCCCAGCTCATCTCTCTGCATAATGACTCAGTCACAGAATGTATTGTTGGCAACATTTGGGGACATTTCCACTATGATTTTTGCAAGAAGTTGAATAATCTAAGACTTCCCATTCTACTCCCCCTCGTTCTCTCCTATGAAACTGTCATACAGAAGCATCACATAGAATCTCCGAGTCAGAATGGCTCGGATTAAGACTGGTAGGTAAATACCTGTTTACCCTTGTATTTATGTATTCACGAATCACTCTTAGCAGCCAAGCCACACTTAACGGCAGAACATGAGAGGCATTTCTACTTCAATCAGAAATCAAGTAGCTTTTGTCAGGTAAGTAGGTGGATGGGTCTGGTAGAGAGCATGATGGCGGGACTGAGCCAAAAAGAGTTAAAATCACAATATTCCAACGTGGATTATTGTTGGTTGTCCTGTCATTTCTCTGCCTCACTTCAGAAGGATTTATAGGGCGCTGTGAATTGTGCAAGACTGTTGAATCTCAGATCTGTACCTCTGAAACAAATAATGCAATATATGTTAAGAAAAAAAAAGAAGAAGGTAGCAGGAGGGGAAGAATGAAGCAGGGGAAATCGGAGGGGTAGATGAATCATGAGAGATGATGGACTCTGAAAAACAAACTGAGGGTTTTAGAGGGGAGGGGGGTGGGAGGATGGGTTAGCCTGGTGGTGGGTATTGAGGAGGGCACATTCTGCATGGAGCACTAGGTGTTATGCACAAACAATGAATCATGGAACACTTCATCTAAAACTAATGATGTAATGTATGGGGATTAACATAAGAATAAAAAAAAAGAATAAAGGATAACTTCAAGGTTAAAAAAAAACAAAAAAAGAAGGATTTATAGGCTAATTGTACCAGGTGCACAGAAAGTTGTCATGTGGAGGAAGGATTTTCTTCACAGTTGAGCATGATCACGATTATCTAAGGCTGTTCTACAATTTCTTTTACATTAACAACAACCCTTCCCACCACATGTTGAACACCTGGTGTGTCGTGCACTGCTCTGGGAGCTCTGAATTTACCACCTCATTTAACCCTTCACAGCAGCTGGGAGAGGCAGAAGCGTACCCATCCGGTTTAAAGATGAGGAGAGGAAGCTCCGAGAGGTGAATTTCCCCAATATGACAATGCCATGGAATATAAATAATCATTATAGCTATCACAGAGGAAGACACAGAGGGTTCAAGACTCCTAAAATAGTGCCAGAAATGTTTCCTGGGTGTTCATAAAAGTCTACTTGAGGGGCGCCTGGGAGGCTCAGGTGGTCAAGCAACTGACTCTTGATCTCAGCTCAGGTCTCGATCTCTGGGTCATTAGTTCAAGCCCCATGTGGGGCTCCATGCTGGGCGTGGAGCCTACTTTAAAAAAAAAATGTCGACTTGAAAAACAGAGACTTATTATGTTTTTGTTTCGAAGAATAATATTTTTTTAAAGATTTATTTATTTATTTGAGAGAGTGTGCAAGTGGGGAAAGGAGCAGAGGGAGAGAATCTCAAGCAGACTCCCTGCTAAACAGGGAGCCTGAGGTGGGGCTCGATCTCACCACCCTGAGCAGAATTCGAGAGTTGGACACTTAACTGACTGAGCCACCCAGGTACCCATGAAAAGTAGTATTTTAAAAAACATGAACTCTCCTAACTTGTAGTGTAAACAATTTCAATCAAAATCCCAATCACTTTTACATCTTTAACAAAGTGATTAAGTTTTAAAAGTAAACATCCCAGAATAACTAGAAAACTATTAATAAGCAGTCAGAAGAAGGTATGTTAGTGTACTAATACATTAATTTACTAATATAATAATGTATGATATGCTAACAAATAATATGCAGATCAATTATAATATTAATAAAATTAATGTACTTGAATATATATAGCAAAACACAGTGGAAACTGGTTCAAGAATGGAGAGTTTGATCAAAGGAAGAGCAGAGATAGCCCAGGAAGAGGTCAACATATGTAAAACTGTACAGTATGATAAATACAGCACTTCCCATTAATAGGAGAAGGATCATTCAACATATGGTCAAGCCACTATTCATTTATAGAAATAATAATAGTGGGGCTCCTGGGTGGCTCAGTCAGCTGAGCATCTGACTCTTGATTACAGCTCAGGTCATGATCTCAGGGTCCTGGGATCGAGCCCCTGATGGGCTCTGCACTTGGCAGGGAGCCTGCTTGAGGATTCTCTCTCTCCCTCTGCTCCTCCTCCCACTCAGGCTCTCTCTCTCTCAAATAAACACATAAATCTTTTAAAAAATAATAGTAATAGTAAGAAGAAGAAGAAGAAGAAGAAGAAGAAAGAGAAGCAGAAAGGAGAAGACATAGTTACTTGAATATATAAAGCAAAATAAATTAGAGATGGTAGATTAAAACATGGTAGTCTTATAAGCAAAGGAAAGAGGGAGGGAGGGAGGAAGTAAGGCAGCCAGTCCAGGAAGGAAGGAAAGTAGGAAGGAAGGAAGGAAGGCCAGGAAGGAAGGAAGGTAGAAAGGAGAGAGGGAGGAGGGAGAGATGGAGGGAGGGAGGGAGGGAGGGATAGAGGAAGGGAGGAAGGAAGGAAGGAAGGAAGGAAGGAAGGAAGGAAGGAAGGAAGGAAGGAAGGAAACTAAAAATAATGACAGATACTCTAGGTAACCAAACTTGGTATAAATGAGAAGACTTTTTTGGCATAACTCAAAAGAATAAAATAAAAGAATATATTAATAGATTTGATTACCTTAAATATTTTAAAATAAAGTACTTATAACAAAAACATCACAAACAAAACTGAAAGGCCAATTACAAGCTGCGAAAAGGTTTTTGTAAACTCTGAAACAGATATAAGATATCTGAATTTTTTGACGTTTATGCTCATTCTATTACTACTATTCTATTACTTATTCTATTCTCTTCTATTACAAATTACTTCAAATATACAGAGCTCTAACAATTCAATAAAAAATTGCGTATGTCCCAATAGGAAAATGCACAAAGGGTATGAACTAGCTGCACATGGAAAAAGAAGTCCAAATACTCAACACACATGTGAAATGTGTTGGATCTCCAACAATTAAAAAAAAAAAAAAAAAACCCTCGTGAAATATGCTTCACCCATTAACTTGGGAGTGAATAAAAACCACTGGTGATAAGTGTGTATGTAAAAGACATACTCACACAATACCGAAAGGGGACAAGGGGATAAACTACTATAACATTTTTTTATTTTTGAAGGTGTTATGTATACCTTTGTGTACAAAGCCACGCCCCTCCCAACTGACTGGCTGTCTTTGTAAGAAGCAGAAAGGACATCAGGGGGCACACAGAGGAACGCCCATGGGAAGAGGCAGCAAGATGGCGGCCAGCTACAAGCTGAGGAGAGCAGCCCCAGGGGAAACCCAGCCTGCTTCTTCAAGCTCCCCAGGGCCTGATGGTTTGTCATGGCAGCCGCATGACCCTGCCTGGGCTGCCATGACAAAGGGCCACAAGCTGTCATTTCCTGCATGTCTGTGCCCTAATCTCATCTGCTTATAAGGCCACCAGCCAGACTGGATTAGGGTCCACCCAGGTGACTGCATCACCTTAATTCAAGACCTTCTTTTAGGGGGGCCTGCGTGGTTCAGCTGGTTGAGCAGCTGGCTCTTGATGTCAGCTCAGGTCATGATCTCAGGGTCCTGGGATGGAGCCCCACATGTCGTGCTCCGTGCTCAGTGGGGAATCTACTTGAGGATTCTCTCTCTCCCTCTCTGTCTGTCCCTCTCTCCCTCGCTCATTCTCTCTCTCTCTCAAATAAATAAATCTTAAAAAAAAAAACAAAATAAATAAAGACCCTATCTCCAAATACAGTCACATTCTGAGATCCTGGGGGTTAGGACTTCAACATAAGGATTTGGTGGGGGACATAATTCAGCCCATCACAGAGACCTTAAGAAAGTTAGGGAGAGAAAGGGGCGCCTGGGTGGCTCAGTCGTTGAGCGTCTGCCTTCGACTTGGGTCATGATGTCAGGGTCCTGGGATCGAGCCCCGCATCGGGCTCCCTGCTCCACGGGAAGCCTGCTTCTCCCTCTCCCACTCCCCTGCTTGTGTTCCCTCTCTCGCTGTCTCTCTCTGTCAAATAAATAAATAAAATCTTTTAAAAAAGAAAGTAAGTAAGTTAGGGAGACAGAGAGAGGAATACTGGCTTCTCTGGATCATGTACTTTGGGCTACACAGTCCTGGGTGCCGTGGATCCTTCCGAAAGCACTGGGAGGTGAACTATATGGTCTCCCTGCTGAAGGTCAAGTAACTGAGGCCTGGCGAGTAAACATCTGTCACCACCCCCCAACACACAGCCAGGTGGAGAGGAAAGGGCACGTGGAATGTGGATTTCTCCACGAGGCAGCCCTGGGCCACCTCCCCAGCCTCTTTTCCAGCCATTTGCCACTCCCAGCAGAACCAATTTTGCAGAATTGGCCAGTCACAACTGTGCTAATGGCAGCAGGCTCTTAGTAAGGCTCGTTGCAGCAACGGGAAAACAGAGCAGAGCACTTAGCAAAGTGCTCAGGCCTGGCAGACACTCTAAGCAGTGATGGCTTTTCTCATCATGATGATTATTTTTAAGACTTGGAAACTCTAAGTGCAAGAAAAAGAGGCTATCAAATCGGTGGTTTTGTCATCTACTTCTAGGCACCTTGGCCAACGGCAGGAAACTGGACTGGGATGTTTTCACACATACTGGCAGCCCTTCTTATCTATCTACCTATCTATCTGTCTATCTATAATCTATCAATCTATTGATCTATCTTTAATGTAGAGATAGGTGGTCTTTTTATCCCCAAAGGTGTGGGTGGCCCAGATGAATTGCAAAAGCCTAGGTTTTGTTGGATCTCTTGAAAGGTCTCATCTAAATAGGACTAACCATCAACCTCCACCAGTGCTGGCCCCCACACCCTCACACACCACACCACGAAAATTCCAGGCCACCCGTCCCACTGCTACTCTTTGCATCCTCGTCCCTGCTCATCCCATCACATTCAGCCTCATCCAAATAACACAAGCCCTCCCCGCTCCACCTAGAATCCTCCTTCAAATGTTCACTGGTCAAAGATTCTTGGTCTTGAAATGTCAGGTCCCCAGCTCCACACCAGAGATCTGCTTCCTGAGAATCTTCAATATTGAGGGGAAAAGGAGAAACATCTAATAGTTACAGCCTATGATGAATCCTTCATGCACCATATTCCTTATTGTTCCTGAGGAGCTTAGGAGAGGCAGTCTGGGAGCCCCTTACTGAGGAGGAAACCAAGCCATAAAAAGTTCAGTGACTTATCAAGGTCACCCAGTTGCTAAGGGAGAAACTCAGACCAGAATGACTTTATCTATGCATCCATCCATCTCTCTCCCTCCCTTCCTTCCTCTCTTTCTCTCTCCCGCTCTCCCTTTCTCCTTCCCTCCCTTCTTCCCTTTCTTCCTTTCTTTCTTCTTTAATTATATATGATTATTAAGCCTCCAACTAATTTTACCCATAAGAAAATGAAGAATTAGAATGGTTTGGTGACTTGCTAAGGTCAATGAGCTCCCAACACAGAGGTGGGATCAGAAACCAGTTCTTCAGAGTCCAACAATCCATTCAAGGGTCATTTATTCAGTCAACATAAATGAACTGAGCTAATACATGGAACAACTCAAGTATCCACAGAGGCATGAATGGAGGAGCAAAATGCGGTGTATCCATAAAAAAGAAAGGATATTCTTTTTTTTTTTAAGATTTTATTTATTTATTTGAGAGAGAGAATGAGAGAGAGAGAGCACATGAGAGGGGGGAGGGTCAGAGGGAGAAGCAGACTCCCCGCTGAGCAGGGAGCCCGATGCGGGACTCGATCCCGGGACTCCAGGATCATGACCTGAGCCGAAGGCAGTCGCTTAACCAACTGAGCCACCCAGGCGCCCAAGAAAGGATATTCTGACAGATGCTTCAACATGGATGAACCTTGAGGACATTATGCTAAACCAAGTAAGCTAGGCACAAAAGGACAGACACTGGGTGATTCCACTAGTATGAGGTCCCTAGAGGAATCAAATTCCTAGAGACAGAAAGAATGGTGGTTGTTGGGGGCCAGAGGAGAGGATAATGGGGAGTTAGTGTTTAGGGGGTACAAAGTTTCAATTTTATAAGAGGAAAAGGACTATGGGGATCAATGGTGGTGATGCACAATATAAATGTATTTAATACCACTAAACTGTCCGCTTAAAAATAGTTAAAATGGTAAACCTTACATGTACTTCACCACAATTAAAAAATTGGGGGAAAAATGGATTGTCCCCCTCCTGTGCCCCAGGTAGTCTCCTGGGCATGGAGCTCATCCCTGCCTTTCTAGGGGGAGATGGATGAGGAACAAGAAATGTAACAATTAAATAATTTGGATGATATGTTAACAGGTTGTAAAAGTGAAACTGTATGTTAAGATGGGGGGAAATGGGTGCAATTTCAAGTGAGTGAGAATATGATCTTTGAGCAAAGCCTCGAAGGAGGAAAGGAGTTGAGGCTCGTGGATATCCATCTTGGGGGAGAGCATCCCAAGCAGAGGGAAGAGGGGGTGTGAATGGAAGGCAGAGCATACTGGTCTGCCTGCGGCACAGCAGGGAAGTCAGCAGGAAGATAGCAAAGAGAACAGAGAGCATGGCGGGCAAGGAAAGTAGAGAGGAAGACAACTCTGACACCAAGAGTCATGGAAGGCATTAGAAGGGCTTTCTAATACCAGAAACACAAGAAAGCCATAGTTATGACTCAGTTGCCCATATGGGGCGGGAAGGGAATGTCATGAGCAGTGTGGCTCAGGTAAATCTGTAGCAACACATGTACCTGCCTCATCTGAATGGGGCAGCCCCTACCCACTTTCATTCCAAATGTTCCCAAAGGAGAAGGCAAGCCTGATGTTGCCTGATCTTCTGCTTTTCAACAGAAGCCAGAAATCTGGATTTTTAGGTCAAGCCTCCTGATTTATTTTTTTTAAATATTAGTAACGAGTTCCATTCCGGCAAAGCACTAGGTCTCCCCTGCCCAGAAAGCATCCCATAATAGCACTGTGACAAACTGACCCAGTTTGGGGCCTTTGCATTATTATACCATGTTGCCATGTGATCCTAACATCATCAGGCCTGTCTGATAGATTTGGGGGCCTTGAGAAGGGCCAGGCCATTATTTTCATTACCTGTATTCACACATGAGATCTAACTTCTGTTAATATAGTTACCTCTTTGTGTTGCAATGATCTGTGTATGTCTATGCACCTGTATCTGTTACTAAATTGAGCTGGTCAAGTCCAGGGACTGAGTTTTTCTTGGCTTTGAATCCCTAAAGAAAGATACACACCTAACAGGGGGCCAGTAATTATTTATGGAACAAAGCAATAACAGTGAATCCATAAAAATAGTTTGCATATGTATTGAGGACAGGAGGGAAAAAAGAGACACAAAAATAAAATCTGGATTGTGTTAGAGGCTGGCTTTTAAGGAAGTTATCTTTTTTTCTGTTTTCCAAACTCCCCATGCTGTTACTATATTGATTTTATAATTGTCAATTGGAGAAAATGTTACAATTTTAAAAAATCAATTCATCTTCTAGACCTTTCCTTCCATGGAAAAGGATGCTTGCCCACGGTTGCTTGCCCAGGGGGAGAACTTGCTACAACACCCCACTCACTGGCCCCAAGGACTCGCTCACACCAGTGAGCTCACCACCAAAGCATTTACAATTAGATATCATAGTTACATGTGGGAATTCACATGATCTCATTGCATTATGATGACCTGATATCTTCTCCAGACCAAGGAGTCAATCCAGCCCAGGCCAGACAATTCCCGCCAACATTTCTGGGCTCTTTCTGCAAAAGGTTGTATTTAAGAGATGGGGAGTCTTCCACAGTGAGGATAAACATGGAGAGAAGCACGGTCTGGGTGAAGGGACAAACAAAGGACATGTTGGCCTCAGAGATCACAGTGAGTAGTCCAGGCACCATGTCACAGAGGGAAGATCTACATCCTCATTCCCAAGTGCTGTGGGAAGTGAATTCTACAGCCAAGGCATGGCACAATGGAAGCCAAGCAATAATCAAACCCTGGGAGCCAGATTCGGAGTAAATATCCCTCCACCTCCTCCCGAGTCTACCTGCATGCACTCTCACCCATTGGGAAAATGGTGTGATGTGGGTATTTGTAAATGGTGCTACAGTCAGCAAATACCCTATGCATGGGCTCTGCTGCAAGAACAGAGGGCTGGTATATGAGGCAGAGGAACTGATCAGTCCTCACAGGACATACCTACTCAGAATCTCTATCCCGTGGATTGAACCAACACAGTGGACAGGAAAGTGGAACCAAGTGCCACGCCGGACTCTGGTACTTAAGACCCACCTCAACCCTGCTCCAGGGTCTGACTAAAGAAAATAAACAAAAAATCCTGATTGCCAAGTGAGAACTGGGCCATTATCTTTGTTAATTCCCAAACCCCTCCTTGACCCCTGCCCTTGACCCCTTTACCCCTGCCCCGCACAGAGGGAGGTCATCTGCAGTGTATGGTTTGGACCTGACTCTAGACTATAGGTTTCAACTCTACCCCCCATGCCTTGGGGTGATGTTGTTCTGTAGAGCAGACCCAGAGTTAATGCACAGTTGAATGGAAAGAAGAGGGAGAACAGAGCCATTTCCTCCTCTGGTCCCTCTCCCTGAGCACGGGCAGGACACATGCACCAAGAGACCACGGCTCAAGTGAGCAGTGACCAAACCTGCTAGCGAATGATGCCCAATACATGTCATGTCTGCATCCATTAGACTGGCTACTCGACCTCCCCTAGGGAAGAACGAGGAACATGGGCGGAAGCTCTCCTCCCACCCTTTCTTGAAAGGCGAGAAGCACAGACAAAAGTTTCCTTTTCTGGGGAAATACAACCATGAGGAAGAACATACCTACTGGGGGTTAGACGCCGCTCTGTGCTTTTCAGGCGATCGTCCCTGGATCGAGCCCTCCCTGGGCAGCTTTTCGTAGACTCACTCACTTAACCCTACTAACAGTCTTACGAGGTAACCTGATGAGAAGGGGGTCCGTGAGACCAAGTGATTCTGCTGGTAACTGGCAGCATCAGAAGAAGAGCCCAAAGGCATCACACCCGCGCGTGGACTCTGACCCTCTGTGCCAGAGCTGACGCAACAAGCCCTCCCACGCCGCTCCTTCCTCCCGGATTGGCAGGGAGGAACTTGAGGTTCGCCCACAATTTCCAAGAAAGCTGGGTCTAGCACACAAGCCATGTCCCACGGCATGTTTAATTACACCATGAGAGCGGATATAAAAACCCCAAGCCTTTTATCTGAGGGGCAGGTAGAGACTCACCAGAGAAGATCCCACGGTCACAGCTGAGCCAAGGCGTCCTGGCTCTGACTTGCTAATAATCCTGAACGCCAGCTGACTAGAGGCACACGACACAGGAGAAAGAGGTTAATGCGCTGTCCTTCCCCTCTGGTCTGGAAAGCCCCTGAGCCTGCAGCTGGGGGTGGCTGAGGCTGTGCTTGTCATTCTTGGCTGCACATTAGAACCACTTGTGATAAATTTTTAAAAAATTCTTAAACGTTCCAATGTAATTGGTCTGAAGCCGAGCCCTGACATAAAGGCTTTTTTTTCCTTTTAAATTCCCCAGGTGAATCTACTGTGTAGCAATGATGGGGAAACATGGGCCTGGGAAATGCACCTGAAACTGACAATTACAATTAAAATCTCTGCCTAAAAGTAACTTCCATCTAAGACACCTGGGGCTTGACTGGCCTATGACACTTGAAATGGAAACAGTCCACCATCACTTCTGGAGTTTAATTGCAACATTTGATACTTATGCCTAGTCTGCAAGGGAGGGGCTGAGGAGGGGAGCCCCCCGGGGAGGGTGAAACCGAATGAAGAGGCCTTGCAGATGGGACAGAATCAGCAATGCACTGCCCTTGTTTGGTAAACACACCCAGTGCTTAATGGTGCCTAATGGTGCCTGTAATTGATGTCTAAAGTTATTTAAAAGTAAATTTACTAGAAAATAATTAGCAATTTTATAGTTCACTACTTCCTCATTTTGTGGATTAAACTTTTTTCAATGGTTTATCAGGCACCACAATACAATGTGCTATGATATCACTTGGCCAACAGGGAGGGAGATGTGGGACCCCTAAAGGGATCTATACATTTTTAAAAATTGTTTGATTGGCTATTTGCATCCATTGGAAGGAAGGCCTATCTTTCCCTCCACCACCTCCCCTCACATTTGAATCTGCAATAAATTATCTTTAATCAACATCAAGGGGGAGTTGTGGGAGGGCAGCTTGGGGATGGTTTAGCTTTGACCTTGGGAGTTCTTAGCCTTAGCAGTGGGAGTAGAGAAGAAAACTGTTTTCTCATTAGGCCAGATACATCTCTCCTTAATATAATGAGCTCTTAGAAATATTCATTGCAACACATTAGCTCACCTCTCCCTCTCTCTATGCAGCTAGCCCCGGGCTACAGGAGAAATGGAGTGAGAGAAATGAATGTACTAGGGGCATCTGGGTGGTGCAGTCAGTTAAGCATCTGATTCTGGGTTCCGGTTCAGGTCATGACCTCAGGGTCAAGCGTTCAAATCCTGCGTTAGTCTCCATGCCCCGTGCTCGTGATCGGTGCTTGGTGCGGAGTCGGCTTCAGTTTCTCTCTCCCTTTCCCTCTGCCCCACCACCCTGCTCTCTCTCTCTCTCAAATAAATAAATAAATCTTTTTTAAAAAATGCATGTAGTAAAGAGAGTACAGATAGAAGCTCTCGGGTATTTTTTACAGACCTGTGGATGATAACCAGTTTGTGCATCTGGGAAATGGGTGAGAGAACCTTCCCCGGCTTGCAACTAAATGCATGGTCCATGGGCCAGGGCCATCAGCATCCTTGGAAGCTTGTTAGAAGTGCAGAACCTCAGGCCCCTTCCCAAAGCTATTGAAAGAGAATCCCTAGGGGTATGGACCAGATACTTGTGTTTTAATAAGTTTCCAAGTACTTTTTTAATGCATGCTTAAATTTGAGAACGGACACCTAATAAGGATACCGTGAGCAGCAAATAAGCCAACAAATTGAGATTAGGGTCTGGAAGAAAATAATTGGAAGGCGCTATGGAGCTTCAGGGTCTTATTGTCTCCCTGTATATTATTAAGTGTAAATGTCACAAAGAATACTATGACATGGAGGCCTAGAAACCCCATCTTGTAACTTCATCAAAACTCTTTTACTTCTTGAAACTTTCAGCGGCAGACAGACATCATGAAGCAGGCTGATGTAAGAGGTTCAAGGTCTCGCGGGGATTGGGGTGAAGACATGACCCACACCCTGCCCACAGGCACTCCAGTGCTGTCTGAAAACAACAGGATTGTGCACGCCAGATAAAAGAGTTTTGCAATGTCCACAATAGCCAAACTGTGGAAAGAGCCAAGATGTCCATCGACAGATGAATGGATAAAGAAGATGTGGTATATATATACAATGGAATATTATGCAGCCATCAAAAGGAATGAGATCTTGCCATTTGCAATGACGTGGATGGAACTGGAGGGTATTATGTTGAGTGAAATAAGTCAATCAGAGAAAGACATGTATCATATGATCTCACTGATATGAGGAATTCTTAATTGCAGGAAACAAACTGAGTGTTGTTGGAGTGGGGGTGGGGTGGGAGGGATGGGGTGACTGGGTGATAGACACTGGGGAGGGTATGTGCTATGGTGAGTGCTGTGAATTGTGCGAGACTGTTGAATCTCAGATCTGTACCTCTGAAACAAATAATGCAATATATGTTAAGAAAAAAAAAGAAGAAGAAGAAGAAGGTAGCGGGAGGGGAAGAATGAAGCGGGGGAAATCGGAGGGGTAGACGAACCATGAGAGACGATAGACTCTGAAAAACAAACTGAGGGTTCTAGAGGGGAGGGGGGTGGGAGGATGGGTTAGCCTGGTGGTGGGTATTGAGGAGGGCACATTCTGCATGGAGCACTGGGTGTTATGCACAAACAATGAATCATGGAACACTACATCTAAAACTAATGATGTAATGTATGGGGATTAACATAAGAATAAAATAAAATTTAAAAAAAGAGTTTTGCAAGCCGCATCTGGTCTGAGGACTAATAATATGCCCCAAACAAATGTTTGGACTGCTCCACAAACATGTGTCTCCAGTACGGCTTTTATTACTTTACTTCAATTTTTTGACATCATAGGAATTAATTAAGAGTCTAGTGCTGTCCAGCGATTTTCCGGAGTGACAGGTTATGGGAGCCATTTCCCCAGGGTCTGATAAAATCAGCTCTGAGAAGATGCTAGCCTTTCCCTCTGGGTGCGAAGTCTCTGCTCGCTGCTTGGTGACAGAGCACTTCATAAGAATCGCGAGTGCGGTGAGCTAGAATAATGTCATCTGGAGGGTCTTTCGTCAAGGTCACGCTTAGCACCGGCTATCCGGGAGGAGTAGCCTCTCTGTCGGAATGGCACAGAATCCTATAATGACCCTTCTAAAGGAGGGGAAACACCTCATGTGGACTGAGCCTTGTGCAGCAAATTGAGTGAACTGTCCTGCCAAGAAAATTTCCTTCTGGTAAAAATGACCAGTAGCCTTGGGTTTTCTGGGTGTCGGCTGCGCTCGGGGGCAAGTCCCCCTCGATGCGTCCCACGTGCTCTCCACGTGGCTAGAAGCTATTCACTGCCTGGGCAGACAAGCAGGGGAGACCTCCTCCGGGAGCGATTACTTAACCTCTCTCTCTTTGGTTTCTTCTTCTGCAGAATGGGACTCATAAGCGGACTCGGAGTCAAGTGCCGACACGGGGGTGGGAGGGGGGGAAGGATTCATAACCTGCAGCCTGCTGAGTTAAGGAGTCACTTCCATAGCTCATCCGCGCGGGTCCAGCAATCGCTCCGTAAATCTCTTTCCTCTGGGGTCTCTGCAGTGACAGGTACCGGCTGGCTACCATGCTGGGAAAATTCCCACTATGTCCTGGAGAAGAACGTAAAATCTCATCTCTGCTTTCCCAAGGAAGCCCAGGGAAGCCCCAGAGGGGAAAATGTTCAAGGAGAGCCTGAGTTGGAGTCCCGGCTCTGTCTCTTATTACTGATGTGACCTTAACTGCCTTGGGCTTCATTTTCCTCATCTCTAAAATGGGACAGTAGTAGCGCCTATCTCATGAGTGCTTATGAGTTTTGTTGGGTAAAAGTGAGTACAATAACCTAGGTCAGGTGCTGGATATTTCTTTACTCACTCGGTGAGTATTTATTGAGTGCTTACTGTATGTGAGCTCAGGGCAGAGGGGTACGGAGGGGCACACCCCAGCCAGAGGTCCGTGCCCTCCCGGGGGCTGTGTTCCAGTGGAGGAGAAATGAGCAACTGAGCACATAGAGGCGATGTAGGCTGTAATCGAACACCATGCACCGAGAAAGTGCTAGGAACAAAAATACTGCAGGCCAAAGGGATAGAGCTCCGGAGGGTGGGGGGGGTATGATTTTAAATTGGGGGGCTCAGGGAAGGCCTTGCTGAGATGGGGACATCTGAGCAGAGACCTGAGGGACAGAGGCAAGAAGTCACGGGGCTGTCTGGCAGAAGAGCTGTCCAGCTGAGGGAACAGTACTTCACACTTAGTAAGTGCTCAATTAAACAGCAGCTTAGAATAAGGGAGAAGCTCTGGGAATTGATGGCATTTAGTCAGACCTAAAGGTGGAATTCTTGTCATGATGATAAAATCATGAGAGGAGCATTGATGTCTGGAGTCTCCTTTCTTTTTCTTTTTTTTTTTTTTAAAGATTTTATTTATTTATTTGACAGAGAGAGAGATAGCGAGAGCAGGAACACAAGCAGGGGGAGTGGGAGAGGGAGAAGCAGGCTTCCCGCCGAGCAGGGAGCCCAATGTGGGACTCGGTCCCAAGACCCTGGGATCATGACCTGAGCCGAAGGCAGACGCTTAACGACTGAGCCACCCAGGCGCCCTGGAGTCTCCTTTCAGGAAGGGAGAAAAGCTGTCTTTCCCGGACCGTTGACCTTACCTCGTTGAAGTCCTTAGCGATGTTTTCAGATGGCAAGTGAGATGCCCATCACGGACGGCCTGGCAAAACGTACAGTGGAAACAGGAAGAGCTCTTATCTTTCATGTGTGCGGTGTGCGAACCCTTCAGGAGACATCGGTAAGCTCAGTGGGGAAAGAGGCAACAAGAGAGATGACCAGAAGGGAAAGGGCTTGTTCAGGGCTCAAGGGTAGGTACGCAAGTGGTGGGGAAGCGGGCTCAAAGAAAGACTGTAGACACTTTGCCTGGTGCTCTCCTCACTAAATCATGCATTTACTCATTCACTAAACTCCTCATGCATCCCTTGGGTCAACAGTTACTGTCTCAATCCTAAGTCCAGGCATCAGTGGAACAGAGATGAGTGAGACATCCCGACCCCCAAGGAGCTCGCAGCCTGGCGGGAAACAGTGGCTCAGGGACATGATTTGCGGAATCTTAAGTGGCTTGGCAGAGGATTTCAAGGGCAGAGGGCAGCACAACCAGTTCAGCTGGGGAATTGTGGCAGGAACATTTCCATCGGGTCCTTAAGCATGAGTGTTATTTCACAGGAAAAGAAAGGATTGGGGTAGGGAGGCCATGACAAGTACAGGGCACAGCAAAAACTGTGTAGGGGATGATAACAAGCCAGTGTAACAGGAGCATTGAGTATGGTAGTTGCCATGGAGAAGGCAGGAGGGCTAGTTTGGGGACAGATTTAAAAACTCTTATGTGCTACACTGAGTCATTGGGAATCTATCATGTAGGCAACAGGGAACCATGAAAAAGATTTTATTGGTTTCCTGGCATCTCCTTTTGGAATCATTCTCCCCCATTCAATAATGATGTTTTCCAAGACATGAGAAGGGGCTGGCTCTGCCCTGTCCCCAGGTGTGACTTAAGCCAGACCCTGAGAGTACTTTAGCTCCTCGGCCACAGTGATTGGTTCCTGAATGGCCACGTGACCCGTTTTGGATGGAGCTCTTAGGAAAATATGTTTTCTGTTGAATTGTTAAATGTAGTTTAGGCTGAGCTGCAAGCAGCCATAATATCACGTGAAAAGAGACAATTGAAGGCAAAATATTGGAGGACAGAGGAGGTGAAGGAGAGGGATTGAAAGAGGGAAAAGTTACTGGTTATTAACCTCCTAGATGCAGCTATACCTTAAGCTGGTCACCTTTTGGAAACTTCAGTTACATGAACCAGTAAATTCCCTTTAGTCCTTAATCTTCTGTTTGAGGTGTGCACTCTGCCACTTCTAGCTAAAGAAGTGACTAATACAGGGATCACAAGTGGTTTAGTAGTAAGAGGTTGATAGTCTCCCTTGCCAGCATGACTCCAGATGCAGAATGAATTCTAAATTAACAAGGGGGAAAACTCATGTAAGGGAGACCACTTGTGGGGAGGCCTCAGAAGACCACATAAGAAGAATGTAAATGTTGACTGTAAGTATATCCCATGCAATGATCTGTTAAATCTGACGGTCCTAAGTGACTGTGATGAGAAGTAGCTGAATTCTGGACATATTTTCTTTTAAATTACATGCAGAGTATAAGACACAGGGAGGAGCAAGAATGAACAGAGGCTTTTGGCTTGGAAAGACAGAAGCTGTTTGCTCGGCTGGCAAGACATCGGGAGGAACTGGTTTGGGGTGACTTAGAACATCTAGAATTTGAATTTGATGCATTAAGATTGAGATACCCTCTCTCTCTACAGCCATGCAGACGAGCCAAGCATAGTTTGAAGGAAGAATCTTAAGTCTGAGAGAAAGCTCTGTACTAAGAATCTGAGATTGGGAGTGCCCAGCATAGAGATGGTGCTTAAAACGATGAGAATGTAAGAGATTGTTGGAGTAAGTACAGGTAAAGAAAGACTAAGCCCTGGAAAATGAGCAGTAACAGAAGTGAGGTTGAAAGGGCACCTGGATGGCTCAGTCAGTTAAGGGTCTGCCTTTGGCTCAGGTCATGATCCCAGGGTCCTGGGATCGAGCCCTGCATCAGGCTTCCTGCTCAGTGGGGAGCCTGCTTCTCCCTCTCGCTCTGCCTCTCCCTTCTGCTTGTTCTCTCTCTCAAATAAGATAATAAAAATCTTTTTTTAAAAAAAAGAAGTGAGGTTGAAGAGCAACCACTACTGTAGAAGGGAAATTGGGAGACTGGGTCTTGGGGAACCAAGTCAGGAAGGTGTTACAGGAATAGATGAGGACCAGCTAATCAAATACTGCTCATAAGTTTAGAAGCACGAATACATGATTGCTCAAAAGATATTAAATAGTACTATTGCCAAAATTTGTCCTTAACTCAAGATACAGCCTTTTGGAGTTGTTTATCTTAATGGAAGTTGTTTACAGTCTGACTGGTATTTAATAGGACTCCTGTAAGTTGGGAGGTGAGATGTATCAAATTTGTACTTTGAGAGAAGACCATCTCTAGGTTTGAAGTGATACCTAAGCTCCCTGAAATTTGAGAAGTGCCTGGAGGAATCTGTAACTTCCATCATCTTGGTGGTGCTGAAAAGACACTTGATCTAAAGATGTGTTATGAGATGTAGCTTTTTATTTGGGAGGGAACAAGAAAATGCACTGTAATATGAAAAATAGGGATGCCTGGGTGTCCTCAGTCGGTTAAGCATCTGCCTTCGGCTCAGGTCATGATCCCAGGGTCCTGGAATTATGTCCCACGTCAGGCTCCCTGCTCAGCGGAGAGTCTGCTTTTCCCTCTCCCTCTGCTCCTTCCCCCTGTTCGTGGGCGCATGCACGTGCTCTCTCTCGCTCTCGAATAAATAAAATCTTAAAAAACAAAAAAGAAGGAAAAGGGGCACCTTGGTGGCTCAGTTGGTTAAGCGTCTGCCTTCGGCTCAGTTCATGATCCCAGGGTCCTGGGATCGTGTCCCACATCGGGCTCCCTGCTCAGCAGGGAGCCTGCTTCTCCCTCTCCCTCTGCTGCTCCCCCTGCTTGTGTGTTCTCTCTCTCTCTCTCTCTCAGTCAAATAAATAAATAAAATCTTTGAAAAAAAAAAGAAAAAAGGGAAAGAAAGCAGGGTCCATGCATGTCTGAGGTCAATTTTGTCCTGTTAATGTAGGTTTGATATACCCTTGACTGATCCCATGATTCTAGTTAACATCATGAGGCCATAATGATTTCCCCAGATACTGTCTACTCATTGATGCATTGTCTTTCTTGTCCTGTGGGCCCCAAGGGACTTAGAATACCTGAATATGCAAAAAAAATTATGCACGATTACAAAGTGTCTCAAACTCAACCATGAAGATTATATATTCTCTCACTTAACCAAAAGCTTGGAGGTAGGCAGTTACATTGTTGTGTGATTCACCAGATCAATAAGGCCAACAAAGTGCCAGGCTCTTTTCATTAGTCCTGCTCTGACATCCTCAGTGTTGGCTATGTTCGTTGCCTCATGGTCACAACATGGCTACCACAATTCTAATCTGTCATCCTTTCCCAACAGCATTCAGAAGTAGAAAAAATGGATTCCTATTCTCTTATCATTGGCCACTTTTTTTTTTAATCCTTAAAGATTATGTTTCTCAAGAGCCTTGAGTTGACCACTGCTCAGACCCCACTGACCTTTAGAGGGTAACATGTCTCCTGGCGGTGGAGAATTAAATGAGCATAATTGCTTAGACTTGTCACAGTTTATTCCTTGGGGTTGAAGAAGAGGTCCATTTTCTATGCACATACTGTCACTCCTTGCCAGAATATAACCAGGTTCTTTCATAAAGGAGAAGGGGAGTAGATAGGCTCTCAACAGCATCTGTCATAGGAATTATAGCCACTAATAATATAGGTCTGGGAGCCAGCTTATGACTTGTTGTTGGAACCATGAGAATGAATGAAACCATCCAGAACATCCACATAATGAGAAACAGACCAAGCAATCTCCACCATTGATTAAAATTAAAAAAAAAAAAAGAGAGATGGGCGCCTGGGTGGCTCAGATGGTTAAGCGTCTGCCTTCGGCTCAGGTCATGGTCCCAGGGTCCTGGGATCGAGTCCCACATCGGGCTCCCTGCTCCTTGGGAGCCTGCTTCTCCCTCTGCTTCTCTCTCTCTCTCTCTGTCTCTCATGAATAAATGAATAAAATCTTTAAAAAAAAAAAATTTAAAAAAAAAAAAAGAGAGAGAGATAGCGAGAGAGAGAGAGGAGAAGCAGTCGGTGAAGGAGGGCTAGGAAGAGATCAAAGGTGGGCCTAGAATCAGAGAGAAACACAGTATGGAAGATAAAACAGGAGGAAGGTGGCGGCCAACAGTTTCAAGTGCTAACAAGAGACCAAGTAGGCGAAGGCTGAAGATGGCCTCTCTGATGATTGCAGCACCACTGATGACCTCCTCAAGCCCTTCCTTAGACTTATGGCAGCCAATGCCAGGATGCAGGGCTGTAAGACGAGGATAGTAACTGGGAGACTATAGAGAGGGGGGAATCTACTCTCCAAAACTTGAACTATGAAGGGGGGGGGCGGGTGTTGTATGATATTTTCACAGGTGCTACAGAAAGTTTTTTTGTCCTTAAATTAATGATGGGACGATCGGCTTTGGACTGCCGTTAAAGATCAGTGAAGAGGGGGGAATAAATGAATAAAGAACATGATCCTAGAAGCTGAGAGTTAGGGAGCCCAGGCCAGTATAGGAACTAATGAGACGTGAGTGGAGGAATTAGGGATTCATACCATAGTTGGCAATTTTTAAAATTTATAATAACGGTAATAAGAGTAAGCCTACTAATCTCTTTCTTTGCCACTCCCTGTTTTAAAGATCCTGGCATCTATCATCCCACTAGTCTTCACACTGGCCTGCAAGGCAAGCACGATCACTGTCTTCACCTGGCGAAGGAAGGAACGCAAGTCCAGTGAGAGACAGAGAGAGAGAACTTGACTTTCTTCAGGAAGCCACCTTCCTTGGCCAAAAGAACCACGTGGGTGGGGGGGGGGGGAGACTGTGGATAGGGCGAAGAGCTTGAAAGAAGTGGAAATCTCTGAAACAAATACAAGGGGCCTGGGAGAAAGAGCGGCCCAGTGACAGATAAAAGGAATGAATAGCAGAACCGAGGGCCTCGCTGAAGTTAGAAACCAGAAATTTATGGAGACCCCAATCTGCATCCTCTGCTGAGAGCATCAGAAGCAGAATAAATGGATGATGGGATTCATCCTGGCTTGGAGACTGGTCCATGAGTCTGTGATTTAGACTCAGCCCTCCGATGTACTGCCTATGGTGTAAACAGTGCCCCATTCTATTTTTTTCTTTTTTTTTGCTTTTTCTTTTTCTTTCCTTTCCACAGGATGGCCAGGCTAATGAAAGCCCTCATTTCCAAAGCCCTGCCCCTCAGCATCCCCAGGAGCACATCCTGTCCCCTGGAACCCTGGATAAGCACTGCCCCTGGGATCAAAACTAAGCAATCTTTTCTTCCGTAAATGACTGAAAAGAAGCCATCTGCTCCATCAGAAAGTCTTGTGTTGGATCTCAGAAAGCCACAGTGGAATCTGCAGCCCTCATCTTTCTTCTTGGGATAGAAGGAACCAAAGTGACTGCTAAATATCGCTTTTTCCGAGAGTTACGGGAAAAAACACACACCACTCTTTTTTTCTTTATACCATTTATTGCAGTTTTGTTTGTGGGTCATCATCCCAAGGTTGTTCCCATGATCCTCAGAGACAAACTGGTGACAAAAGCTCAGACCCTAAAGACATGTACATTCAGGGGGAAATATCCTTTATTACAGAGATATTGGTGCAATCGAGTTGCAAGCAAAGATGTGGCAGAGATGGATCTACCAAGAGGATTGGAGCTTCTTGAAATTGTTTAGGGGGAGAAGACCAGGTCCCTCCATCCAGTGCAAAGCTGAGCGAAGGCTAAAGGCTGTGGTGTCCTACTCCAGCTGCCTCTGTGGACTCTCCATAGGGGCAAGCAGGACCTGAAGTCACGGATGGGCTCTCAACCTTTCGAGAACCATTTTCCTAACCTGGTTCCAGCCGAATCCTGCAATTCCAGCTCATCTCATTCCCCTTTCCCCAAGATATTTTGTGTGTTTCTTCCAAGTAGGGAGAGGTTAAAAAAAAAAGAAGTTAGAAATGTTCAAAAAGCTTAATATCAACTCTTCTCTCAAGTTGAGGCTTTAAGAATGGGAAGTGTTAACCCAATGAGCTCTATGTATCCCATCCAGTCCTATTTGAGGCCCACAGATATGATCACAACAGGGAGGTATGGGTCCACTCAGAACCAGAAAGATGCTGTGATGGAGATCCTTCTGAGCCCCAAACACAATAGACCATTCTAGCTCTAGTCTACTCATGACCTCCCAACTGGTCTTTATGCTTCTATTTCAAAAGCATCCTTTTCCAATGGTCTAGAATGATGAATGGGATCTGAGCTATTCAGACTGACTTTTCCTGGGCTTAGAGAGAAGATTATGAAAATATCTGGTGAAATCATGTTTATTGGGATGATTCAGGGCAGGCTGTCTTGGCACCAGTCTCTCCCATGATCCCCAGCGCGGCAACCTGCCTTGTGGTTTTATTTCAGTCATTACATTGCTATGGAACTTTGGGATAGTCCCTCAAATTCCCAAACCTCCAGAGTCCCCAGCTATAAAACACAGGGATAAGACTTGTTGATTATCCCTGACCTAGAGGACAAGTCGACATCATCATTTAATCCAATCTAAGATGGGTGAGTGTGTGCATGTGTGTTTTCATTTGAACTATTATTGACTTCAGCAGATTTTCAGAAAAGTTGGATTTCTATTGGCTTGGTGTTTCCTTCTTGATCTATGAATCAACAAGTAGCTGACAGCTAAGGGAAGAAGGTCATCCTTTGACCTTGGTCTGAGACAATGCTAAGGGAGTTATAGGTGGGAGCAAGGGCTGTGTCTGGAAGAATTCATGTGCCTTATTAAGTGGCTTGGCTATGGTCAGCCTGCCTTCTGGGAAAAGATGATCCTTGATAGCAAAGTCCTTCATATACACTCCTTTCACTCCTTTTCCCCCGCAAATCCCTAACAGCCTTTTTAATACAATCTTCGATTTTCCATCTTTTGTTAGCGTCTACCTCTTTGTGTTTTAGTGTAAGCCTGGAGCATAAGAATAGTCTTACGATTTGGGATGAGGGAAAATGCCACAGCCTTATGGCAGTCTTTAATGCCATAAGTATATAGTGGTTCTTCTTTTCCCTTGGTCAGTTACCCCTACCCTAATTTCATATTTCCATAGCACCCTGGGCATCCTCTCTCATAATAGTTTAAACCTTCTCTATATGTATTTCTTGTGTTTCCCACTAGGCTGGGAGCCCTATCGAGGCAGCTTCTCTCTCTCTTTCATATCGCTTTCAATTGCCATTTGGTCATCTATACATATATTTGTGGAATAAAAGTCAGAATGAGGGCGCCTGGGTGGCTCGGTTAAGTGACTGCCTTCGGATCAGGTCATGATCCTGGAGTCCCAGGATCGAGTCCCACATCGGGCTCCCTGCTTAGCAGGGAGTCTGCTTCTCCCTCTGACCCTCCCCCCTCTCATGTGCTCTCTCTCTCTCAAATAAATAAATAAAATCTTAAAAAAAAAAAAGAATGATACGTGATTGACTCTAGAGCAGTGTTCTATTCATTCCTGTATCCAGGGACACTAGAGATTCTTGTCCATCTTCTATCAGTGGACCCACATTTCATATATTTCCTTGGCCTTTATTTCCTGCCTGGATGACAGATGACAAAGTATGATTACCTTGTCCCATAGGATATTTTCACAATTAAAAAAAGTGATTTCATGTATCTCATATCTGAAAATGACACATCCTCACCCCCTTGAGAAGCTAATCATATGAACTCACCTCTCCCCATGCCAGTTTGTCACACAAAAGCCTGAGGAGATCGCTCCCCAACTTTATTTCCAGTAACATTTGAGGACAAGCACCTGCCCTGGTTTTCCACCTTCTTTGTCTTCCATGTAAACTTGCAGGAGTCAGAGCTCCAGGCACAGAATTCATAGCTCAGAGGCTTGAAAACTTCGCTCCCATTTTATGTCAAGAGGATCTGTTTGGTTCTGTTGTATCTAAAAGAACCTTGAGTGTGGAGCAAGGGAAAGGCCACAGGGAGGAGAACTTGTCTGTGTGTGGGGTGAATGGGGGGTCCTGACCAATAGGGAGAAGGTTTACATTTGAATTCCTGAAATCCAACCAGTCCTGTGCTATGGAGGGCTTTTCTTCTGGCCTGAGCTTTGAGATCAGTGCTGGTTCATAGTCTCTTAACATTCTCATAGTTGTCCAGTCTGAGTAAAGATATAATCTTGGAACATTTCAAAGGCATGTTGTTATGGAAGGGGTATTAAGAACCTCCTCCCTTCTCCTCTTCTTCCTCCTTCAAATTCATCATCATCAATATCATCATCTCCATCACCATCACCATCATCACCATCACCATCATCACCATCACCATCATCACCATCACCATCATCATCATCATCATCATCACCATCACCATCATCACCACCACCAACATCACCATCATCAGCATCACCATCATCATCACCATCACCATCATCACCATCACCAACATCACCATCATCATCACCATCATCACCATCACCAACATCACCATCATCAGCATCACCATCATCATCACCATCATCATCATCACCATCATCACCATCACCATCAGCACCATCATCACCATCACCATCATCACCATCATCATCACCATCACCATCATCACCATCACCATCATCACCATCACCAACATCACCATCATCAGCATCACCATCATCATCACCATTATCACCATCATCACCATCATCATCATCATCACCATCATCACCATCACCAACATCACCATCATCAGCATCACCATCATCATCACCATCATCACCATCATCATCATCACCATCACCACCATCACCATCATCATCACCATCACCATCATCACCATCATCACTATCCATTACATCATTCAAGCTCTTCATTCTTTTCAAATATCCTCCATCAATTCATTCATTTTGATCATCACAGAAGCTCTGAGTGGTAGGTGAGGGCAGAGCTTAAATATACCCATTTTAGAGATATGAAAAGTAAGGTTTAGATGGTCAATGACACTTGTCCAGATGCAGAGAGAGGCAAGGACAGACCTCAGCCACCTCTCTTCTGACAGCAGTGAGGCATTAGTTTTCTTTAGGGAGTAAGGGGGCTGAGGGTTTTCAGATGGGAACGAACAGGAAAGGTAAGGAATTGGATGAAACTGAAGTCATGGTTTTCATATACCGTCGAAAGGAAGATAAATGGGGCTGCTGAGTGCTTTTGCTATTATTGCTCTTGTGCTTTGAGCTGGTAGGTCTAAGTGGCAAGGCCAAGGCTTTCATATGTTTCAGGTACAGAATAATACTGGCAAGAAGCAATGACTATGGGAGCACTGACAGCTGCACTATTGGGAGGGATGAATTCTCCTTTTCTCATCTCTGAACCACACGCAGCAGTTTCCAGAGCTGTGAATCATCCATTCGAGGGAAAAGAGGGGAATAGAAAATTAAATATAATTCATGCTTTGCTAATTGAAATCAAATACAAAATTCAATCTCCTGTGAGTTGCAATGCTCACGTTTAAATAGGGTAGAAGTATTATTAACCTGACTCTATTTTAGCAGGTTGACTTGGCTTTTCTGGATAGGAAATAATTCCTTTGTCAAGTTTCCCCACTGAAGAAGGGGACATGGCTTACTAGCTCACTCCCAGAGTCACATGGATCAAGCTAGAGTAGACACTGCAGAAAATAGACCGTAAGCATGTCAAGTTTGCATTTCTTTTCCAAACCATGAGCTTTCAACCATATCGCCAAATAGACCCTTAAGATAAAAGCCCTCAAGCTCTCAAGGCTTTGGCTTCTGTCCAATTTCTCCAGAGAATTTAAGCCTGCTGTTAGATGCAAGAGTGTATACATACTTTAAGGCCGGGAGGGGTGGTTCCCCACTTTTATTTTCCAGGTGAGAATGGCCTATTGGTGAACCGTCGGCTCACCCTATTAAAAACGGATTTGCTTGTCATATTTACTCGAGGACACACAATTACTAGGTTTCTTTTTAAATGGCACTTAAGGTGTTGATGTTCTGGGTTTATGGGGATGGAGAGACAGCCAGGGAGATGGAAAGCGGAAAGTGAGTGTAATTGAGGGGCTGAGTCAATTGTGTCCACCCAGCTTAGAAGAGATGAGGGTAAGGGTATAATGGTCCCTCTTGGCTGGTAGAAAAATATCTTTAAAGCCTTCTTAGGGGTGGGAGGATGGGTTAGCCTGGTGGTGGGTATTGAGGAGGGCACATTCTGCATGGAGCACTGGGTGTTGTGCACAAACAATGAATCATGGAACACTTCATCTAAAACTAATGATGTAATGTATGGGGATTAACATAAGAATAAAAAAAATAAAAATAAAGCCTTCTTAGAGTCAGATGCTCCTTGGACTGTTTTGAGATTAACCCTTACCTAGTTCCCACTGAACTCCCCCCCCCCACCAAAAAAGAGAGACCATGTTTGTCCCAGGAAGCCATGACACCCTGGGGGCCATTTCTTTTGGGAGTAATCCCCACAAAAGCTTACAAGGACGACAGGGACGAGAATGACAGGGCAAAGAAATAAGCAAGCAAGACTTGCCTCCATCTGTTCTCAATCCCAGCTCCCGTAAGAATATTTTTGAAAAGATAGGTGACTGAGCTCCACCCTAGAGCTCCTGATTCCACCAGAAGTGTGGTCAGGAATGATGGTCAGGAAGCTGTAGCCTGAAAAAAGCCCCACAGCTGCCCTGATGGGTAGCTAGACCCACTCTTTGCTCTGCTCATACCACAAGGCCCACATCAGCCCACAAAACACTGTTCTGAACTAGCATGCATTTTCTTCTTTCAAAGAGATGGGTTTGTATGTGCCTGTATGTGTTTACCTGTATCGTCTTTTGCTTTGGTGGTGAAAGCCTATTTGCTGCCTTCGGTTCAAAAACCACTTTCTTATCCAGCAAAAAATTATTTGTAAGGTTGTTTCTGAGTCTAGTGTATCAGTCCATTCCTTGCCAGGGTTAGTTAAGAGAGAGAAAGCTGCACTCCTTAGAGTCACTTCCTTTGTGCTATTTTGAGAATTATCTGGCCCTGAAGACAGAATCTCCCATAAGATTCTCTAATCTGGGGCTTTCTGGCCACCCCGGAGGAGGAGGGATCATTCCAGAATTCAAGGGTCAGGGTGGGGTTGGAGGTGACCAATACAAACACACCATCAAAGCCCATCAATCAGGTTGCATTAAGCTTTATAACAACACAATTTTCATTTAGCGGGAGAAATGAGTTTAATAACAGGTGAACAGACTTAGCTCCCCCCACTCATACATATTTCCAAATTTACTAGAACAGTTCCTGGTTTTGGAGATCTGTGAACAAGTGCTTGGCATCAAACGTGGCCTTTTAATCAAATCAGAGTAAAGGGAAGGGACACTTCGTTCAGCAGCCCTTGATAGGGGTGTCCACAGACAGCCCTTGCCCTCCCCCGCATCCGCAGACTGGATCTGAAGACCCGCCATAGATGGAGGGTCTGTCCCTGCCCCAATGTGCCATATGTGAAGAGAGTAAGTGAAGCATCAGATGACCATGAGGAGGACATGGTGGGGCAAACAAGAATGGTGACTGATCCCCTGTTGGTTGTGTTGCTCAGGATTACTCATAATGGAAGACATGCCAACTATCTGGTCCTTGCCCGTCTAAGGACCCCAAGGGACAAAGCCCGTCCTGAAAGCATTCCTCAGAACTGTGGTGCTAAGGGTCTTCACGTATGGAGACCTCCCACCAAAAGATATGGCCTTCTTTTTTCACCCCCAGAAATAACATTTATCTTTACCAGCCTCAGGGCTTGGAACTCAAAGGCAATCATACGGCTCCGAGAACAGCCATGCAGGCCTGATTCTATCACGAGGGCCTATGCTAAGCTTCACCACAGCCCAGGACCCTCCTTGGAGGGCTCTCAGAAAGAAGGCTTCCAAGGGTGTCAGCTTTTATTTTTGTGTTTTTTTGTTTTGTTTTTTGTTTTCTGGTGAGGAACGTGCATGCCTCTGCCTTCATAAGGTGAGGAGAGGGGATGTCAAAGGGTTGTGGGATGAGACCTTTAAGGAGAAGGCTAGAGACACCTCAGAGAAAGGACCTTGCTCCCTAGGAGTCCTGGAGCACTCAGCCACAAGTAGAATTCTGGAGAGATGCCAAAGCAAAGGTTTGTACAGCAGAGGGCTGTGCCAGATGCAGGGTTAGGACTCAGGCTTCTAAAGTGGCCAAAGTAGACCTTCCTTCCTCTTTTTTTTTAATCACTTAAAGAAACATTCCTGGCACGGTCTCTGACCTTGACAGCTATTTATCCTGTCTTTAGACTCTATTAATTAGCAGAAGACAAGAATTAGCAGTGGCTCCTGGTGGCCATCTGGTCAACCAGATGCTGCTGCCCCAGCAAACCCAATGCCTCCATGAGGATGCCATGGGATCCATCCCTTTGCCTAAGCCTACAGTACTGGGAGCAATCCCAGCTGGACAAAGGAGGGGGTCTATTTGGCACTCCAGCGAGGCTGAGGCCACAGACCCCAGTGGGGGGGATTTCAGGACTCAGGCAAGGAGCCTCCTTAGCTATTCACTAGCCTTCCCTCTGCTTCTCTAACCTCATTTGTCACCCTCTTCCCGTTCCCACTGGAAATCTTGACCAGTCATTTGGTAAAACATCATGTTGAAGGGCTTGTAGAATTTCTGCAGTCTGTGGATCACATCGGGGTCGATGCGGGGATGAGTCCGACCTTTGCTCTTGCCTAAGCATCTTGGGGCACTGCTGTCTTCTGGCTTCTTTAGACAAGGGAACCCCTTGGTTTTGTTGAAATAGAAATGTTTTTCAGTCACGACACGCTTGAGGCCTAGAAAATCCTGTACTTTGGCCATTTCCCCGGCAGGGTCCACTATGAGTCGCTCACCACTGACAAAGAGGATTTGGGAGAGGGGGAAATACTGGAGCCAGTTTTCCAGGTGCAGAGCATAGATCCCTATTCGAATGGCACTCCAGGAGGCGTCGATCAGCCCTAGGGTCCGGTTTTTGAAGGCCAGCACCTCAAAGGTGGGGATCTCGGGTTTCTTTGACAGCGTCTGGGTATAGTCAGAGATGGCCCTGGTCACGGGGTTCCTCACCACCACGATCAGTTTGATGTCCTTGGCCATGGCGTGGATGCGCTTGGGAGCCTCATTTGTCACGAAGTAACTCGGTGTCTTCTCCATGGTTACCTGGCCATCCAGAGTCTTGGGCATCACATTTCTGGAAGAGGGAGGGAAAGGAAAGAGAGTGGTCATTCCCATCCAGAACTGTTTTAACTATTCACACAAAACGTGTGACATAAAGAGCCTCGTGGGGAGCTACAAAATAAAATTCGTTGATAAATCCTAAGGATTCTTTTTAACTCTATGTCCCACTATGGCTCTGATTATGGTATTATCAGGACAGGCAGCATAAGGCTTCTGCCTTCATTCTTGGGAACCTCATACACCTGGGTTTCAATTGCAGCCCTATCTCTTACCAGTTACGTTCAATGGAGATATACTCTTAATTTCTCTATGTATTAGTTTTGTGTAATCTCTGAAACAGAGGTAATGACAGCACTTACTTCGCACTGTAGTAGAAGGATTAAGGGAGATAACACTTGTAAAGCATTTAGCACAGAATCTGGCACGTGCAAGAGCTTAATAAATCAAGGAAATTACTATTGTCGTAGCGGCTTTTGGAAAATGTTTGAGCACCCCAAGAACTCAAAGATTATCTAGACCAGGGGTTGGCCAACTACTCCCTGCCTCTCATTTTTTTTTTTTTTTGTATGGCTCGCAACTAAGACTGATTTTTAATCTTTAAACGGTTGGGAAAAGACCCAACATAATAATAATAACATTTTGCGATGCATGAAAATTATATGAAATTCAAATTTCAATGCCCATAAATAAACTTTCCCTGGAACACAGCCACACTCCTTCCTTGATGTACTGTCCCTGGTTGCTTTCGTGCTACAACAGCAGAGCTGAGTATTTGCAACAGGGACTTTAAGACACACAGAGCCAAGCATATTTACTCACTGGCCCTTTAGGAAAACGTATGCTGAGCCTTGACCTGGTCCAAAGGCACCATTGTGCAAATGCAGAAATGAAGCCTAGAGACAGGGAAACAGATAGGCTTTGTGACCTGAACCAGTTCAATCGCGTCCCCTTATTCTCTTCTGTAAAACCCTAGAGCTCACCTCAAGTTCAAGTTCAGAATAAAATGACATACAACGTGAAGGCATCAAGCATGGGTCTGACTGTAGAAATGGAATTCTTCTTTACTTTGCTCCCCAGCTTGCGCAGTGAGCCAGTGGTAGATCCCACACCATGTCTCTCGGTTTCCTTCCCTAGGATGCATCTCCACGCCCACCCCTCCATCCGTGTTCACCTTCAGAATGGCCCCGTCCCATTTGGGAGCTTCAAGACATTAAAGGGGTTTTGATGCTATTTGCCCCCCAATTCCAATGTGGCAGGCCTATCAATGATAAAAGAGCCTCGGGATCCTATTACACAGTCAATTTGCTGTAGGCATAGGTAGACCAAAGTTAACCGACAATAAACCTGTTATACCTGTCGGTACAGCAGGCCATCAGCCACCATGTGCTCCATTAAATCTATTCACTTCTGAGCCCTGCACCAAAGTAGTACATTTAGGATTACACAAGACCTCTTTTTTGTGATGACATGCTTTTAAATGTCTCAGCTAATAAAACTTAATACAGACGAAGATCCCTTAGCTTCCCCTACTATAATTAAATTTATTTACTATCGCGTGTGTGGAGAAAGAACGACTTTTCTTTTATCTCTAATTCACATGCTCTGTCAATAATTAATTGCTACTGGGTTTGGAGCTTTCTTGGCAAGCACTTTTATTAGGCAAGAGGAATTTGCCCAGTAGAGAGCTTCACATAGAATCAGATGTTGTTAGTGCGTAATGGCTGGACAGCCAGAAGTCTTCAGATCAAAGCCATAGCCCCAGCCACAGTCGTGCTCGTCTTGGACTAACGTATTCTCCAAAGTGGTTTGAACACCTCTATGTGCCTGTTGGGCTCTCACCAGATTTAACTGTCTCCTTCGGAGGTGCAGGGCTCAGGAACGCAGAGCCTTTGGGAGTCAGATGTGCAGGATTGAAGAATTTCTGACTACCCTCGCCCCTGGGAAGTTGATAAAACCTGAATTTACTCTGAAGTTCGGAGGACCTCTAGGAAGCGTCCTTAATCCACATTGAACCCCAAGTTTCTCATCTCAAAAAAAAATAGGGCTAAGCAGAGTGCCTCCCTCCTGGGATTATAATGAAAATTAAATGTGATAATGCAGATAGATCACTTAGAATAGTACCCGGTGAATACCAGAGTCTTTAAAATCTACACTAGGTCTATAAGACCATTGGCACAGCAATTCTTAGAGAAAAGCAAGGAAAAAATACTTCTATTTGACCCAAACATGGCAAAGCTGAACAACTGAACGAAGGAACGGGTCTAGGGATAAAGGCTATTCTCATTCAAGCCCATATCACCAACCACACTTGCTGACCTGGAGGCTGGTGATGGATGAATTCAGCCTGAGTTCAAGGAACATGCCGATGTCCTATTTTTATTTCAACTGGAGAGATATATTCTCTTAGTATGAAACTCAGGTTGCATTATGGAAATATTAAATAAAGACTGATGTAAAAAAAAATACCTGAAGACAGATATTTTTACATGGCCCTACCCAGATTTTTAATCCCTCACATATATTGTTGCTTGTTTATTTCGTGGCCTTTTTTTTTCTTTAGTGCAAGAGCAGCTGCTAGATTTTTCTTTTTTTAAAAATTTTATTATGTTATGTTACTCACCATACAATACATCATTAGTTTTTGATGTGGTGATCCACGATCCATTGTTTTCGTATAACACCCAGTGCTCCATGCAGTACGTGCCCTCCTTAATCCCCATCACCAGGCTAACCAGTCCCCCCTCCCCTTCCCCTCTTTTCTTCTCTTTTGTTCTCTGCCATTCACTTCTCAGACCTAGGCGTTTGTTTGTTTTTACGATGGGCCCCTTTCAAATTCATCTCCTTCACTTTGGCTAACTGCTGCGATCTGTCAAGACGGGTAGGGACCTCAAGTCTTTATCTGAAGCATCTGGGATGAAAGGACACCCCACCTCCAAGCCAATGTGTGCCCAGCTCCGTGCTCAGTGCAAAAGGGAACAAGAGGAGGGGTGCCGGGAAAGGCAGAGGGGAGCAGAGGAGTCTAAATGTCTTTGATCGTGTTATAGATGAATTAAATAAAACATGTTACTGAGGGAGAGGTCCGGCATTGGGGCACACATGGTGAGACCATCTCATTGAACCAAGAAAGAGCCGCGTGGTATGAGCTACCCAGGATTTGTTGTCAGTAAGAAGATCCACAGGAGCTGCTCAGCCTCTATGAAGTAGCCATTCCCCCTTCCCGGAACGGATTCTGCACCAGTTATATTCATTCATTCACGAATTCCTTTTCACTCTGGCAGTCCTTGCTAACTACCTGAATCATAGAGCTTAGAATACTGTCATAATAGGATTTGTTCCCAAGCCCTTCCTGGCTAGTCTCAGTCCCTCGAAGCCATGGGCAATGTTCTATTCACCTATGTATCCCTTGGATCTAAGCCAGTGCCTGCCACGTATGGTGGCCACCCCCTCACTCTCTGGGGTTGTTGGATGAACCCAGAATGGCATACGGCTGAAAGCCTGATCCCTGGACGCAAGGAGAACTAGGGCACAGCTTGGAGGGCATGGCCCCTCTAAGTAGATTTTCCACGCACGGAGGTTGGGCGTGAGTGAGTTCTGTGCCATCCCTGTCTGAAAGACCATGCACTTCAGTGTGGACCATATGGGGAGAAAACACCGCGCCTGGGCTTGGAACAGCTCGTTAACAGTATCTGGGGTGCTCAGAGCAGCTGTGACATCAACGTCAACACACAGGCCTGAAGCGAGAAGCGTTCTGCAAGATCACACATCTGCTCTCATAGCCCCAAATGTTTGTGAGCCACCATCCAATGCACTCACCAGCCCCCACTCCGGCTCCGGGGGGTGGGGGTGCTTGGCAGAGCACAAGCCCTGTGTGAGTGCGGGTCGGCGCTCTGGGGGCCTCTCTGGAGACGCTGCCAACAAAGGTTACCACCCTCCGGTCACAGAGTGCTCGCTCTAGGCTGTGGTCTGGATCCAAATTCTGATGCCGGACCCACTTCTCTAAGCACTTTCAAAACACTGGACTCTCCAGCCTAGTTGGTTAAGCGCACAGACTCTGGACTTTCCGAGTTTGGATCCACTTACTTATTAGCTGTGTGACCCTGGGCGAATGACTTAACCCAGGTAATCTGTATCTCAGTCTCATTATCTGGAAAACAGGCATCATACTAATAAGATCCATCTTGGAGGGATTTTATGAAGATGAAGTAAGTTAATATCGAAAAGAGTCCCTTATACAGAGAAGGTTTTCAATACATTAGCTGTGAATGTTTAAACAATTCTCTTAAGAAGACACTACTGTTATTCCCATTACAGAGGTCCGGAAACTGAGGTCCAGTGAAATGGATTTGTTTGCCCAAAGTCACAAAAATGGAGTTGAAATTCAATCCCAGGTCTGTCTCGCACCATAGCTAGCCTGAGCTCTTTGTGGCTGCCTGACAATGCTTAACAGAACTAGAGAGGCTGGGCAAGGTCATAGGACTGGCCCAAGGTCACTCTGCTAGTGGGTGGCAAAGCTGAATGTTAAAACAAGCCTCATTATGTTGTAAAGGTGGGCTGTCACTGACCTACCACTGGGAGTTACAGAAATTCAGGCCAGAATCCCCAGAAATTCTTGCCAGATCAAGCTACATCGTTCAATTTGTGATATCTCTCTCTGGGGCCTCCTCAATTGAAGCAAATGGATACCATCATGAACGCCAAGAGAGAAAGCAATCACCCGTGTTAGATATAAAGTGCCCATTCTCTCTGGAAGGGTCAGTGGCAGAGCTTGCCTTTGGCTTGCCTGAATTGGAGGTACGTGGGCAGCTCACATTTTCCCAAATGCATTTTTCCGTGGAACAAATGGTGCATATATTAGCAATATCTTCTGAGCCCTCCTGATGAACTGTAACCAAGAGAATGGTGGTTAGAGCAAGGGCATGAGGTAGGACCACTTCCTCCGCTTAGAAAGTCAATCGAGCTCTTGCTGTTTGCCAAGCCCGGAACAAGGGAGTTCCACACGGTTCTCCTGGCTAAAGCTCACAAATACTATAGGATTGACTGAGTCTGTTATATAGACGTGGATCTGGAGAGCTGGGGTGACCTTGAACCCTGTCCAAGGACACATAGGCAGGACTGTGCCCTGCCCAGTTCTCTTGGAAAGTCCATCGTGCTTTTTAAGCCCAGGTTCAGGAATCCTGGAAATCTCTGAAGGCTGATATTCAAACTATTTGGAAACTACCTGTCTTATATAAAAGACCCGAGAAAAGCAGCATGCCCTAGGGCCATATGACTATCAGCCAAATTGAAGCCAAGAAATCAGGGATCTTGAGTTAGAGCTCAGACTTAAAAACTAACTTGCCAAATGAATTGAGGACAGGGATTTTTCTCTCTGGAGCTGCACAATGAAAGGGCTATGTTAATATCAATCCTCTCATTAATCCCATCAAGTTTTTTTGGTGTGTCTTATGCACCAGGTGTTGGGTATATACTGATAATCATGCATGCCTGGTACCTGCCCTCCATGGACTGTAAATTCTTTGAAGGAAAGGTCTGAATAGCCCATGTTTGGTCTGTGGCTCAGATGGGACATCTCTGTTGTGGGCAGATGTCGCCTTTCAAACCAAACGATCCCCACTGAGTCTCAGCTGCATTCCTGCACGACCACAGGAGGAGAAGGAGGAGACGAGAAGGTGCGGGCAGAGGAGAGGAACAGAGAAGGAAGAGAAGTAGCAAAGAATGAAGGAGATTAGAAGGGAGGGCAGAAATAAAGACAAGAAGAAAGGCAGAAGTGAGGAAGGAGGAGGAGAAAGAGAAGAAGGAACTGGGCTTTGAAGATACACAAGGAATTTAAGTAACCAGAAAAAAAATGAGGAAAGCAGCCCAGTTTTAAATGACACATGGCCACATTGTGGGGGAAAAAAAGCAAACCCAGGTCTTAGGCATTTTTGTTGTTTTAAAGTTTGGGCCAGGCAGGTACAGCTATTTTAGGGTTAGAAGGTTTAGGCTGGTCTTTGTCAGGGAGGCGGTAGGAATGTGAGCCCTACTGAAGTAGGCAGAGAGGGTAGATACTTCTTATTCCCCATGTTCTCAATGAACCAACTGAGGCTCAGAAGTTTTGTGTCTTGACTAAGATCATACAGCTCCTCTGTGGCAGGGTTGGGATTTGAAATCCAGCAGAGCCTGTGGTCCTCACCACTCTTCAATATGACAAGGAGAGGAAGGTCCAGAGTGGAGCTAGAGCCTGGAGGAAGGGATAGACTATCAACCTCCAGTGGAGAAATGAGGGTCCAGTAGGCATTCTTACCCAGAGAGAAACCTGCATAAGAGTTAATAAGGTCTTAAGATGTGGTGGGACATGGGTAGGATCAGGGAGAATACTGAGGAACTTCCTCCTAATGGCTTTGATATTCCCGACGTCAGAAAACTAGGGCCATTTTGCTAAGCTTGAGGGCCTTGGGAGTGGGGTTATGGGACTCAGAGCAGATGGAGCTGGATGATATATTAATAATTTATGGATTATAGTGACGTACGGAGAAATTATCCTGGGTTTGGTTTTTGCCCTGGGAGACTCATCTGGAAAAAAAGGTGGGGAATTCATCGCTACCTTCACTCCCCACCCCAACCACCACCACCATACATCCCTTGGCCCTTGGGTTTCAAGAAAGGTTTTTATTCTAATACAAATTAAACTTGACCTGAAACCCACATGACGAGCCTGAACAGAAGTCCTCTACTTATCATTATTCAGAGCCACCTCTGATACCTTTTGTAAGGCAGCCCAGGGTCCTAAGGGGATACGTTTCTGAAGACATCATCACAAGTGAATAAGGCAAGTGTCTGGGATATCCATAGATGCCAGCAACCAGAAAGGGGAAGTGAGGGAATAGGAGAACATATTCCACTCTGAGAGAAGAATTACTTGGGAAAAGATGCTCCTTATTCCCTTTTGGGGACTGCCAAGTGTCATGAACCACATGGGGTGGCACTTATCTCAAAAGATCAGAAGTTAATGATACCACATACACTAAGTCTTTTTGGGGCCAGAGACACAATACAAGACTAATCAAAACAGAAAAAAGGAACACCCCTTTTGGGCCAGTTCCAGTTCAACAGTAAGCTGACACACAGCTATTCAGAGGTGGTTCTCGATCTCCCAAATGAGTGCAATGAGGACTCCACAGTTTTTTGGGTTTTTTTGTTTGTTTGTTTTTAATCAACCCAATGGTGTTTTCACTCCCTGAATAGTCGGGAGCTGGTCGGAATATTAAGATCTCGAAACGCATGTTCTTGGATCAGGCCCCAAAGAGAAACTGGTGCCAGGCAGATTGAGGACTCACAGAAACTTCTCTGGAGCTCAGAAGAAGACTAGGTGTTCTAGGCGTGCCCAACTGCCTCTGGAGGGTGGAGAAATGCCAGTCTATCATGGAGGGTTGAATGCCTTCCCTCGGATTTCCATATTGATCTCCTATCCTATAGATGTTTCCCTTCACTGGATCTGAGTTTTGGAACCACTTATCCAAATAATTATATGTTTATTATTATCTATATCAGAGCTATATACAATTAGTGTTTCTTCACCAGAGAAAGCCAAGATCACTATGCTGAAACAAATTTTAGCCAAAAAGCAAAAGAAAAGTACCCATTCATGTGTTGCCAGGCACTGTGCTAGAATCAGGAGATAAAACCAAGAGCAAGATCTTGCCCTGAAGAAGCGTGCATTTTTATGAAATAGTAAGAATAGTTTAAGAGGTCAGTCCTTGTTTCTGAGAATCCATAGACATGCATGAGTTTCGGGTTGGGAATCACTGGCCAAGGGTCAACGGAATCCCAGCCCTCCCCCATCGCCTCCTTCAGAAGCTTTGTTTGCTAAGTGCACGGTCATCCTGACAAAGGTGTGTGTGTGTGACCGAGCATTTAACTTCAGGGTTCCATCTCTAAACCATCTGAGCAAACCCACTGCATGCCTTTGAACCCCCCATTCCATCTTGGTTGAATGGGGATAACATCTCCTATTCATTCACAAGAAAATGTATCAGGCGTCCTGGTAGAGAGCACAGGTACCTAGCCGTTCTTGCTGCCAGTGTAATGTAGCCCATAGTAGGTGTGAACAAATTTATTTGTTGAGCGAGGGTAGGACAATGGCCCTGCCCCAATTCTGAATCTGTAGGACTACCGTAGTTTGCCTAATAGAGGCACCCCTATGTAAATGATGACTCTGAGCCACAGAAACCCACCTCTCAAGTAGGCGTTGATACAACCCACTCTTAGAGCACCAACAGGTTGGTTGGGCATATATTCCAGTAAATTACTAGAACTCTTTTTCTCTTTGCCACCCTGAGGTGCCCAAGCATTTGGGAAGCCACAGTCCTGGACAGAACCTGGCCATTTTGGGGGGCCATGCCTCATTTTATATGAGTTGTAGGCATCACTTCCATTTCTCCCTGTTGTCTGACTTTCCCAGTGCCACCACCCATCTTTGGCATCGATGAGACCACCATGGGATGGAAGTGAACTTGTTCAAATGGTTTGATCTAGAAAACACATATGGAGAGAAAGCAACTATGAATTCAACAATCCTTTAAAATGAATTCAGATTGCCCCGTGTGTGTGTGTTTATATGAGATTTTTATTGATTTAGATTCTACTCCATGTGTGGCATCTATAGGGACAGGGAAGTCCTTTGTAATAATTCTCAAGCCCACAGGTTGGAAGCATGGTTCTAAAATCTAAACCATTTTCTGCCTATAACCTCAGCTTCATCCGCAGCTGTCCCTCCAGCTATTTTCTCTTTTGTTATTGGACCATCTCGCCCTGGAGGTTCTAAGACAAGACGCTCCCTGACTTTGAACCCGTGAGATTCTGGAACACACTTCACCTGCCCCTGCCTGGAGTTTCCACCCAGAGCGCCCCTCTCTGATACTTTATTCATACATGTTCAAAGACCGCCCCACTGCACGTCCTCACACACCAATCTCCGTTAGCTGTTTTATTGTATTTTCTTTCCTCTGGCTCAGCGTTTCAAAGGGCAGGTGCCACAATTAAAAGATGATTATGGAAGGGGGCGGAGCAAGATGGCGGAGCAGTAGGAGACCTGGATTTCATCTCCTCTCAGGAATTCAGCTGGATAGGGGTCAAACCATTCTGAACACCTACGAACTCAACAGGAGACTGAAGAAAAGAAGAGCGACAACTCTCTGAACAGAAAAGCGACCACTTTCTGGAAGGTAGGACATGTGGAGAAGTGAATCCGAGGCGATATTCGGGAGGATAGACGGCGGGGGAGGGGCCTCCATCGGCCACTTCTGGCAAGTGATAGAACCACGGAGCACAGAATCGGAACTTTTAGAAGTCGGCTCCACCGAGGGACATCACTCCGATGGCTAAGCAGGGGGTGGAACCCTCGTGGGACAGTGTGGTCTCAGGACACTCAAGACACAGAAAGACCGGGGGTGCCTGAGTGTGGCAGAGCTCCCAGGTATTGGAGCAGGGAAGCCAGCTGCAGAGACGAAGCCCAGGCATGGGCTCTCAGCTCGGGGTTGCCATAAACCGTGATCCGCAGCACAGTTGGGCCCCTGCTCCTCCAGCAGGGACCCAACAAGCGGCAGATCCGGGGAGACTCCCCTTGCTCCCCCGGGAGGAGCGGCGCAGGAGCGCACCACAGGGATCTGTTGGGTTTGGAGACTCCACATGGGGTTGTGTGCCAGAGATAGAAACACTTGGTCACAGGCCGGGTGAGCACGGAGTGCAGCTGGAGACCGGGGAGATGGCAGTGACTGACGGCTTTTCTCTGGGGGCTCACTGAGGAGCGGGGCCCCGAGTTCTCGGCTCCTCCGGGGCAGAGATTGGGAGGCCGCCATTTTCACTCTCCGCCTCCAAAGCTGTACAGAAAGCTTGCAGGGAACAAAAGCTCCCGAGGGCAAACCCGAGCAGATTACTTAGCCCCGAAGGGGCAAGGGCGGGGCAATTCCGCCTCCGGCAAAGACATTTGGGAACCACGGCTACAGGCCCCTCCCCCAGAAGATCAGCAAGAACAGCCAGCCAAGACCAAGTTTCCGATCAATGAGAATGGCAGAACTCCAGCGCTAGAATTCATGGCTATTGCACATAGAATTCATGGCTTCTTTCCCATGATTCTTTAGTCTTTCAAAGTTATTTTTTTTAACTTTCTTTTTCTTTCCTTTTTTAAAAATTTTTTCCCTTTTCAACCAACATCTTATCAATTCCTTTTTTAAAAAATCTTTTTTATTTTTCATTTTTAGAGTCATATGCTATCCCTTCATAGTAGTTACCCGTATTTTTGGCATATATATATATAAGTTGTTCTCTCTTTAAAATTTTGAGATAGTTTCTTCTAACAGATCAAAATATACCCTAAATCTCTAGTTATGGATTTTTTTCTACTCCCCTGCCTGATCACATTCTCTCCCTTTTTTGTCCTTTTTTTTTAAAATCCTTTTCTTTCTTTTTTCAAACAACTTCTTATCAATTCCTTTTATAAAATTTTTTATACTTTCCATCTTTACAGTCATATTCCATCCCTTCATCACATCAACCCTTATTTTTGTACATATATAACTTTTTCTTTCTTTAAAATTTTGGGAGGCACTTTCTTCTAACAGACCAAAATACACCCAAAATCTAGTGTGTGGCACTGATCTAATATACCAGCCTGATCATATTTGATCACATTCTGTTTTTTTTTGTTTTGTTCTGTTTTTGTTTGTTTTTACCTTTAACTTTTTCTTTTTCTCCTTTCTCTCTTTCCCTTTCTTTTCCCAAGGCTTCAGGTCTTTTCTGATTTGTTTAGAGTATATTTTCTGGGAATGTTGTTACCCTGTTAGCATTTTGTTCTCTCATTAATCTATTCTCCTCTGGACAAAATGACAAGACGGAAAAAATCACCTCAACAAAAAGAACAAGAGGTAGTACCGACTGCCAGGGACCTACTCAATACGGACATTAGTACGATGTCAGATCTAGAGTTCAGACTCATCACTTTAAAGATACTAGCTAGGCTTGAGAAAAGCATGGAAGTTATTAGAGAAACCCTTTCTGGAGAAGTAAAAGAGCTAAAATCTAACCAAGTAGAAATCAAAAAGGCTATTAATGAGGTGCAATCAAATATGGGGGTGCTAACTGCTAGGATAAATGAGGCAGAAGACAGAATCAGTGATATAGAAGACCAAATGATGGAAAATAAAGAAGCTGAGAAAAAGAGAGATAAACAACTACTGGATCACGAGGGCAGAATTCGAGAGATAAGCGATACCATAAGACGAAACAACATTAGAATAATTGGGATCCCAGAAGAAGAAGAAAGAGAGAGAGGGGCGAGGGGCAGAAGGTATAATGGAGCAAATTATAGCAGAGAACTTCCCTAATTTGGGGAAGGAAACAGGCATCAAAATCCAGGAAGCACAGAGAACCCCTCTCAAAATCAATAAAAATAGGTCAACACCCTGACATCTAATAGTAAAACTTATGAGTCTCAGAGACAAAGAGAAAATCCTGAAAGCAGCTCAGGAGAAGAGATATGTAACCTACAATGGTAGAAACATTAGATTGGCAACAGACCTATCCACAGAGACCTGGCAGGCCAGAAAGGACTGGCAGGATATATTCAGAGCACTAAATGAGAAAAATATGCAGCCAAGAATACTATATCCAGCTAGGCTGTCATTGAAAATAGAAGGAGAGATAAAAAGCTTCCAGGACAAACAAAAACTAAAGGAATTTGCAAACACGAAACCAGCCCTACAAGAAATCTTGAAAGGGGTCCTCTAAGCAAAGAGAGAGCCTAAAAGCAACACAGACCAGAAAGGAACAGAGACAATATAGAGTAACAGTCACCTTACAGGCAATACAATGGCACTAAATTCCTATCTTTCAATAGTTACCCTGAATGTAATTGGGCTAAATGCCCCAATCAAAAGACAGGCTATCAGATTGGATTAAAAAAAAAGACCCATTGATATGCTGTCTGCAAGAGACTCATTTGAGACCCAAAGACACCCCCAGATTGAAAGTGAGGGGGTGGAAAACCATTTACCATGCTAACGGACACCAAAAGAAAGCTGGGGTGGCAATCCTTATATCAGACAAATTACATTTTAAACCAAAGACTGTAATAAGAGATGAGGAAGGACACTATATCCTACTTAAAGGATCTATCCAACAAGAAGATGTAACAATTGTAAATATCTATGCCCCTAACATGGGAGCAGCCAATTATATAAGGCAATTAATAACAAAAGCAAAGAAACACATTGACAACAATACAATAATAGTGGGGGATGTTAACACCACCCTCACTGAAATGGACAGATCGTCTAAGCAAAAGATCAACAAGGAAATAGAGACTTTAAATGAAACACTGGACCAAATGGACTTCACAGACATATTCAGAACATTCCATCCCAAAGCAACGGAATACACATTCTCCTCTAGTGCCCATGGAACATTCTCCAGAATAGATCACATCCTAGGTCATAAATCAGGTCTCAACCGGTACCAAAAGATTGGGATCATTCCCTGCCTATTTTCAGACCACAATGCTTTGAAACTAGAACTCAATCACAAGAGGAAAGTCGGAAAGAACTCAAATACATGGAGGCTAAAGAGCATCCTACTGAAGAATGAATGGGTCAACCAGGAAATTAAAGAAGAATTTAAAAATTCATGGAAACCAATGAAAATGAAAACACAACTGTTCAAAATCTTTGGGATGAAGCAAAGGCAGTCCTAAGAGGAAAGTGTATAGCAATACACTTTCTCAAGAAACAAGAAAGGTCTCAAGTACACAACCTAACCCTACACCTAAAGGAGCTGGAGAGAGAACAGCAAATAAAGCCTAAACCCAGCAGGAGAAGAGAAATAATAAAGATCAGAGCAGAAATCAATGAAATAGAAACTAAAAGAACAGTAGAACAGATCAACGAAACTAGGAGCTGGTTCTTTGAAAGAATTAACAAGATTGATAAACCCCTGGCCAGACTTATCAAAAAGAAAAGAGAAATGACCCAAATCAACAAAATCATGAATGAAAGAGGAGAGATCACAACCAACACCAAAGAAATACAAACAATTACAAGAACGTATTACGAGCAACTCTATGCCAGCAAATTAGATAACCTGGAAGAAATGGAGGCATTCCTAGAGATGTATCAACTACCAAAACTGAACCAGGAAGAAATAGAAAACCTGAACAGACCTATAACCACTAAGGAAATTGAAGCAGTCATCAAAAATCTCCCAACAAACAAAAGCCCAGGGCCAGATGGCTTCCCAGGGGAATTCTACCAAACATTTCAAGAAGAATTAATACCTATTCTTCTGAAACTGTTCCAAAAAATAGAAACGGAAGGAAAACTTCCAAACTCATTTTATGAGGTCAGCATTACCTTGATCCCAAAACCAGACAAAGACCCCATCAAAAAGGAGAATTACAGACCAATATCCCTGATGAACATGGATGCAAAAATTCTCACCAAAATACTAGCCAGTAGGATCCAACAGTACATTAAAAGGATTATTCACCACGACCAAGTGGGATTTATCCCTGGGCTGCAAGGTTGGTTCAACATCTGCAAATCAATCAACGTGATACAATACATTAACAAAAGAAAGAACAAGAATCATACGATCCTCTCAGTAGATGCAGAAAAAGCATTTGCCAAAGTACAGCATCCTTTCTTGATCAAAACTCTTCAGAGTATAGGCATAGAGGGTACATACCTCAATATCATAAGAGCCATCTATGAAAAACCCACAGCAAGTATTATTCTCAATGGGGAAAAACTGAGAGCTTTCCCCCTAAGGTCAGGAATGGGGCAGGGATGTCCACTCTCACCACTGCTATTCAACATAATATTGGAAGTCCTAGCCACAGCAATCAGACAACAAAAAGAAATCAAAGGCATCCAAATCGGCAAAGAAGAAGTCAAATTCTCACTCTTTGCAGATGATAGGATACTTTATGTGGAAAACCCCAAAGACTCCACCCCAAAACTGCTAGAACTCATACAGGAATTCAGTAAAGTGGCAGGATATAAGATCAATGCACAGAAGTCAGTGGCATTCCTATACACCAACAAGAAGACAGAGGAAAGATAAATTAAGGAGTCCATCCCATTTACAATTGAACCCCAAACCATAAGATACCCAGGAATAAATCTAACCAAAGAGGCAAAGAATCTGTACTCAGAAAACTATAAAATACTCATGAAAGAAATGGAGGAAGACACAAAGAAATGGAAAAACGTTCCATGCTCGTGGATTGGAAGAACAAATATTGTGAAGATGTCAATGCTACCTAGAGCAATCTACACATTCAATGCAATCCCCATCAAAATACCATCCACTTTTTTCAAAGAAATGGAACAAATAATCCTAAAATTTGTATGGAACCAGAAAAGACCTCGAATAGCCAGAGGAATGTTGAAAAAGAAAAGCAAAGCTGGCGGCATCACAATTCTGGACTTCCAGCTCTATTACAAGCTGTCATCATCAAGACAGTATGGTACTGGCACAAAAACAGACACATAGATCAATGGAACAGAATAGAGAGCCCAGAAATGGACCCTCAACTCTATGGTCAACTCATCTTTGACAAAGCAGGAAAGAATGTCCAATGGAACAAAGACAGTCTCTTCAACAAATGGTGTTGGGAAAATTGGACAGCCACATGCAGAAGAATGAAACTGGACCATTTCCTTACACCACACACAAAAATAGACTCCAAATGGTTGAAAGACCTAAATGTGAGACAGGAGTCCATCAAAATCCTAAAGGAGAACACAGGCAGTAGCCTCTTCGACCTCAGCCGCAGCAACTTCTTCCTAGAAACATCGCCAAAGGCAAGGGAAGCAAGGGCAAAAATGAACTATTGGGACTTCATCAAGATAAAAAACTTTTGTAAAGCAAAGGAAACAGTCACCAAAACCAAAAGACAACCGACAGAATGGGAGAAGATATTTGCAAATGACATATCAGATAAAGGGCTAGTATCCAAAATCTATAAAGAACTTCTCAAACTCAACACCCAAAGAACAAAGAATCCAATCAAGAAATGGGCACAAGACATGAACAGACATTTTCACAAAGAAGACATCCAAATGGCCAACAGACACATGAAAAAGTGCTCAACATCTCTCGGCATCAGGGAAATCCAAATCAAAACCTCAATGAGATACCACCTCACACCAGTCAGAATGGCTAAAATGAACAAGTCAGGAAAAGACAGATATTGGTGGGGATGCGGAGAAAGGGGAACCCTCCTACACTGTTGGTGGGAATGCAAGCTGGTGCAGCCACTCTGGAAAACAGTATGGAGGTTCCTCAAAAAGTTGAACATAGAGCTACCATATGATCCAGCAATTGCACTACTGGGTATTTACCCCAAAGATACAAAAGTAGGGATCCGAAAGGGTACGTGCACGCCAATGTTTATAGCAGCAATGTCCACAATAGCCAAACTGTGGAAAGAGCCAAGATGTCCATTGACAGATGAATGGATAAAGAAGATGTGGTATATATATACAATGGAATATTATGCATCCATCAAAAGGAATGAGATCTTGGCATTTGCAACGACGTGGATGGAACTGGAGGGTATTATGCTGAGCGAAATAAGTCAAACAGAGAAAGACATGTATCATATGACCTCACTGTTATGAGGAATTCTTAATCCCAGGAAACAAACTGAGGGTTGCTGGAGGGGGTGGTGGGAGGGATGGGGTGGCTGGGTGATAGACACTGGGGAGGGTATGTGCTCTGGTAAGCACTGTGAATTGTGCAAGACTGTTGAATCACAGACCTGTACCTCTGAAACAAATAATGCAATATAGGTTAAGGAAAAAAAAAAAAGCAGGAGGGGAAGAGTGAAGGGGGGGAAATCGGAGGGGTAGACGAACCATGAGAGACGATGGACTCTGAAAAACAAACAGGGTTCTAGAGGGGAGAGGGGTGGGAGGATGGGTTAACTTGGTGATGGGTATTGAGGAGGGCACGTTCTGCATGGAGCACTGGGTGTTATGCACAAACAATCATGGAACACTATATCTAAAACTAATGATGTAATGTATCGGGGTTAACAGAACAATAAAAAATTTTTTAAAATAATGATGATTATGGAGGTGTCAGCATGTTTGCACTGGGTCATCGTGCTCACGATTTAACGGACGGTAACAGGAGAGGGGTCCTCTCGGGAAGGCTGCTTTCCAAGTCTCTCCGCCTCCCCCCTGCACTCCCAGCTGTGTGTCAGCTCAGCCCTGCCTCTGGGACGTGGCCAGCCTCCTTCCTTCTCACTGGCATCCTGATGCTGATCCAAGCCCCGCTTGCCATGCCTCCCCAATGCACACTGAAGCCCTGCGGCCTCTGACCATGCGGGCCGCCGCAACCCAGAGTGACAAAGACACTGCTTTTCGTGAAGGTGACGCCCCGTATGCCAGGTTCTCATTCCAGTCTTGCCTTTTCTGGGACCACCCCTTGCTTTTTTCCACCTGCTTCTCAAGAATCTCACCTGAGCCCTTGGTGGAGGTCCCATCATCCCCTGGTTGCCTAGAGCATCACTTGATTGGCCATTTGTGGCTGTGCCTCCGGATCCTGGTGTTCTGCCCAAAAGGGAATGTCCCCCAAGCTGTTGGCAGTGGACGCACCTGCCCTCTGGCCCCAAGAGCCTGCTTCTGCCGTCCTTACTCTAAAGGACGTTGGAAAACCTCAAAGTCCTCACTATATACAGTGGAGATCACAACCAAGACCAATCGCAGAGCATGTTTTGCGAGGATTAAAAGGGCTGGTGCTTATGAGGCTGCTGTAAACAATATTTGTGTTCCCCACCCCTAATGCCCAAATTCATACATTCATCCCTAACACCCAATGTGATGGTATTGGGGGTGTGGCCTTTGGGAGGTGCTTAGTAATGATGCTGAAGCTCTCATGAAAGCGATTAGGGCCCTTTTATTTATTTTATTCTTTTTTAAAGATTTAATTAATTTATTTGAGAGAGAGAGAGCGAGCAAGCATGAGCGGGGAGAGGGGCAGAGGGACAGAATCCCAAGCAGATTCCCCGCTGAGCCTGACACAGGGCTCGATCCTACCACCCTGGGACCAGCACAAGTGTTGATGATTGTTGCTAATTCGGCATGAAGTCTGTGTATTACGCATTCTCAGAGAATGCCACCTAGGACCTGTGCAGATGGTGAGATCACCTAATGTCTACCTAGTGTGCATCCTTAAAATGAACTTGGCTTTCGCAAATAATGTGTACGTGCTCCCCCCTAGTGATCCAAGGAACCTGGTCAGCTAGACGGATCACACTCAAAGCACTTGCCTGTGACTGAGATAGTGCTGAAGGCAACTTGTACTCTCGGCTGCAAGGATGCAGCCCAGAAGCCCCCTTTTCCCTGCATGTGGCCAGGATGGTAGGACAGACAGCCTCTTCTACAAAGTGCCCCGGTCAGAGCCTTCCATGTTGTCCTTGAGATATTTCCTTCCTAAAGTTGCAGCCCTAAATGAAGATCTCCAGCTTCAAAGATGTGAAGTACAATCATAAATTAATTAGTGCTTCCCACTGTGCCTGTATTTAGATCTGACTTTCACAGCTTGGGGCACACGAAATTCTAAACAGATTTTCGAACCAATCAATCTGATCATATAGCAGATGGAGAAATGACAGATAGATAGGAAAGAAGATCAGCACACACCTAGAGAGATATACACAAACAGGGCGCCTGGGTGGCTCCATCGGTTAAGCATCTGCCTTCGGCTCAGGTCATGATGGGGGGATGGAGCTCCTGGGATCCAGCCCCACATGGCTGGGGGGGGGGGTCCTTGCTCAGTGGGGAGCCTGCTTCTCCCTCTGCCTCTGCCCCTCCCGCCTGCTCATGCTCTTTCTCTCTCAAATAAATAACGTTTTTTTAAAAAAAGATATACGCAAACATGCACAGGCTATACTATGAGGATGGGAGATTCTTATATTATCAGACATTCCTGCACACCAATCCCCTGCAGGGTCTCTTTCTGTCTCTTTGTCTCTGTCACACACACACACACACACACACACACACACACACACACACACCCCTCTGCTGCTCCTATAATTGACTCCTCATTATTCAGGTTTTGGCACAGACATTACCCACTCAGAGCACAGTCCCCTTCCCCAGGCACCATCCAAAACTACTCTCCTTCACACCAGCCTCTTTTGTTCACTTCATCTGGCTTATTTTTTATATGAAATTATCTTGTTTATGTGTTTATTTTCCCCTGTGGAGTCTGTCTGTCCTCCAAAAGCAAGCAAGCTCCAAAGAAGAAGGGCGATTTGACACTTTCGTGTGTGGCTGTGTCCTTGCATCTCACACAATGCCGAGAATCAAACTGATCTCAATAAATATTTGCTGGAGGATGGGAGAAAGAAGGGAACGAAGGAGAAGAGAGAGCATAGGTGGAAATAAGGAAAGGAAAAATACAGGAAGGGAGAAAGGAAAATGTGCCCAAATGGAGGCACTGAAATTCACCGGATGACTTTCCCAGCAGGTCACATGGCAGTATCCGCCACCTGCCCCCCAGCCTGATCAACCCCGCCCCAGTCTCCCTCCCCTGATGCTACTGATTGAAGATGGAATGAGATATAAAGCCCACTTCATAAATCTATGCAAACTTTAGCTCTAATTTTTATCATTATCATTATTGTTAAATCGTTCCTCTGCTGAAATCATTTCAATCATCTCTCATTATATTAAAAAAAAAAAATCTACCCCCCTCTTCATGGTCTCTATATGATATGTCCCTGAACTCAATCCCATTTGCTCAAGGTCCCGGCACTGCTGGCCCTCTCTCTGCCCCTCAGCACTCCAGATTCCTTCCCTTCTGCATTGGCTCTGTCCTCATCCTCTCCTGCTATTTCCCCAGGTCTCTGCATAGTGGGCTTCCTCTCACTATTCAGGTCTCATATTACGTGTCTGGCTCTGTGCTGTCCAATGAGGAAGTCACTAGCCCCATGTAGCTATTTCAATGTAAATTAATTAAAATTAAATAAAGTTTGGGGCACCTGGGTGGCTCATTCGGTTAAGCGTCCGACTCTTGATTTCAGCTTAGGTCTTGATCTCAGGGTTGTGAGTTTCGGCCCTGTGTTGGGCTTAAAAAAAAAAAAAAAGATGCAAGTCTTCAGTGTTCAATAACTATGAAAGGCCTGTGGCTACTGTGTTGAAGATGCAGGGAGAGTATATTCCATGATCACATAACATTCTATCGGATAGTGCTGGTCTGGTCCATCAGCAATGACAATTGGGACATCTACATACCACTTAAAAGTTATCTGTCAGAAAGGTTTCCCCTGATCATTCTACCAAAAATAATGCCTGTTCCAAGTCACTTTCTATCTCACTGTCCTGCTTTTTCTTCATTGCACTTTCTGACATTGGTCAAGACCTACAATTATTTAATTTGCTTATTGGTTCACGTGATGGCTGATGCCTCCCCACCTGGAACTAAGTCTCATGATGGCAGAAGTGTGCCTTATTTATTAGGTTGTATATCTATCTCTCATAAAGCATGGTATGTAATAGGTGGTTAATAAGCAACGAATAAATGAATTACCCTATTGAATATGCACACTCACGTTTTCACTCACATATACACTCATTTCATGCACCCCAAGAGGCCAGAGCAGGACAAGGGAGGTGAAAGAAAGTTTAAACTAATGCTAGGTAGGTCTCCATCTCCTGGCCACCAGCTGGTGACAAAGTAGGACAGGCTTAGCCTCGCCCACTGAAGATGCTGATGCCAACTCTTGCCCCTAAAGCAGAACCAGTTAGACATGGCGAGACCTCAACCATGAAATGCATGTGTAATATGGAGTCACCCATCTCCAGCCTCTGGAAAGGTAGAGTAGAGGAAGAGCTCAGTCTGGAGTTTGAACTGATGGCCAGTTCTAGAGTTCATGCTGGACACCAGGGAAAAAAAGGAAGAAGACCAAGGACTAGAGTTCAGTGCAGGGCTCAGTCTGTTCCCTCCTCAAAGTCAACCACCTCCCCGGAAGCTCCATTCTCTGGAGAAGAAGCAAGTAGAACTCTCTGGTTGGTTTGTGGCTGTAGGGATTGCTCACAGTATCTCCAAAAATTTCTCTGCCAGTTCTATGGCAAATGGACTGATGCCATGAAGTCACCACACTGGTGACCTCAACTCCAGAGGAACATTGTAATTCCTTAGGCCCCACAACTGGGGATTCTGACTCAATTGTTCTGTGATGGTCTGACCATTGGTATATTCTAAAAGCTCTCCAGGGGATTCTAATGAGCATCCAGGATTTAGAAACATATCACTAAACCAAGTTCCTTGATGGACAACAGCACATCTGTCCCATCTCTGCAACCCCAGAGGACAGGGCAGAAATGGAACCAGACTGATGTTGTTCCATGAATAAACAAATGAACAGACCAGTGGACAGATGTGATGCTTAGTTAATTTTATGCATCACCTTGACTGAGCTAAGGGATGCCCAGGTAGAGGGTAAAGTGTTATTTCTGGGTGTGTCTGGGAGGGTGTTTCTGGGCAAGATTAGCATTGACCGAGCAAAGAAGATCTGCCCTCACCAATGCAAGTGAGCATCATCCAATCTACTGAGAGTCTGAATAGAACAAAAAAGTCAAAGGAAGGGCAAATTTGCTCAATTTGTCTGTCTTTTTCTCTCAGACCTCAATTCACCTGGTTCTCCAGCCTTCACACTTAGACTGGGAATTATAACACCAGTTCCCCTGTTCTCAGTTCTTTGGACTTGGAGTGAATTACAACACTCACTTTTCTGGTTCTCTAGCTTGCAGAGAGCAGGTTATAGGATTTTTGGCCTTCATAATCCCATAAGCCAATTCCTATAAAAGATCTCAGCCCCACCCGTCTCTGTATCTATGTAACTGTCTATCTATATATCTATCTACTATCCCATACCCTGTTGGTTCTATTTCTCTGGAGATCTCTAATACAGGCAGATAAACGAATGAACCAATGAGTGAATGAATGAAAAAGCACTGTGATTCGCACATCCTGATAACCTTGAGTATCTCTCAATCTCTGGGTCACACCTTGCCATTTCTGGACACTCACTTACATTCTTGTTATCATGGATTCAGTATTTTTCTTTAAATCGATTTCATCTTTATTTGATTCAATAAATCTGTTGAAAACAGAAATTGCATGTGACTACCTTGAATGGAAAAACAATTACAACTGCTGGGCAGACTGACTCTAAGACAGCTCCTAGTCATCCCCACCTCCTGATATTTATGCCCTGGTGTAATCTCCACACACTGAGCATGAACAGGACCCAGGACTTGATTCTAATCAACAGAATTTGGCAATGGGGATGTGATATTACTTCCATGGAGTGTTATGTAAGACTGTAACTTGCATCTTGTTAGCAGACCCTCTCTATTGGCTCTCTCTCTTATTGGCTTTGATGAAGCAAGCCACCGTAGGGAGAGGTCCATTTGTCAAGAAACAAAGGACAGACTCCTGTCAACAGCCACAAGAAGCTTAGGCCCTCAGTCAACAGTCCACATGGAACTGAACCCTGCCAACAACCACACAATTTTGGGAGCCATCCTTCTCCAGTCGAACTTCAGATGAGACCCTGGCCTGCTCTGGACTCTGAGTCTGAGATCTCCTTTTTGATAAAGGAAATTACCAATGTTAGCTGTTAGAGACCTATTAGCATCACAATGAGATTTTCTCCTTTGACTGAAATGAAATCTTTTCCAAAAGATTGAAAGGAAATTATTTTCTCTCCCCTATCTCTAATTGCATGGTTCCACTCTTTCTTAAATCCTATAGCCAAGCACACCTATCCATTGGCCTCCAGCTGCCAGGTAAGAACTGCATCTCACTCAGGATGAGAATATGTCAGCACTCACTGTGACCCCAGCAGATGGGGCCCAGAAATAAGAGATGGCCTCTGCCAGAGTACCTGTCGCACTTACATGCACCTGGGAGATCCTGTCTTTCCTCCATTTCCACTATTTGTGTTCTATCCACAGGATTGGGATTTTCTGCCCACTTTTGTGCAAAACATTCTATCTCACCACTATCAAAGAGGCATATACTGACCCCAGTCTCCTTCAGTGAGGCTCTACCTGTTTTTCCAGACTTCTCTCCGGGGCTGGACTCAGAGTCTTAGCCAGGTTCTAGCCCTTAGGGAAGGGAGCGTCAGGAAGATCCAGGTCCAGGAGCTGGGATCTGTGCTGCTGGCTGGCGGGGGAGGGGCACACAAGAAGTCACTGCCTTTGTTGCATATCTGATTATAGAGCTCACATGCTTTTTCCTCTCAGTTCTCCCCCCAGTAATCCTGCAATGATGACCAACATGTTAAGAAAGCTCCGCTTTTGGAGAATGTGTTCAGGACGAGTAATTATCCCTTTGGTGTTCCTTTTCAAGCTCTTACCTGGACCTTCTCATTGTAGCCCTGGCAAAGTAAGATTCTGCTTTTGCCCAAAGACCAGAGGGAAGCAGGACATTGCTTCCCAGCTGACCATGGATCTCATCTTTTGCCTGGACTCACATTGCCTAGTCCATAAAACTTTCTTCCCATTCCAGAGCTCAACACACATTTAATATACTGCCTTGGGGGGACAGGCTTCCTCTTCCCTTGCCAACCTCTGTGGATAAGTCCTCAGTAAGCTTCAAACCTACGCACCTTAAGTTGAAGGAGATAGGCTCCTCTGATTCCGGGGAAATAAAATGTTTCCCTTTCCATGTCCAAATGGCTGGCTTGGTGAAAAGAAAAACAAACACCACTGCTCCCTCTCTGGACAGATGTTGTCCCCCCCCCAGGGCTTGCTCCACATCTGCCTTCCGTCACGCCAACGCTCCTTCATCATCATTCTTATAGCTTACCACCCCTGCATGGAGCCCTGGGTGGTAGCCTTCTTTTGGGTGAGTGCGTGCACTTCTGTGGGAATGTGGATACAAACAGTATCATCCCCCATGCAGCCTTCTAAAATCTGGGTTTTCTACTCAACACTACTTCTCGAGATCTTTTCAAATCAGTGTGCATCTCATTTAAAAATGAATGTTGCATTCGATGGTATATGCAAACCACTATTTATTCAGTCATTCTTCTGTAGAGGGTCCTTTGGTGGTCAGAGATGTTCTATGAGGACAGATAGGGCTGAAGTGAGCATCCTTGAACATGTACTTATTTGAGTGTTTCCTTAACACAGCCCTAGAAAAGTTAAATCATTTCATGGGAGTTTGTATAAAGGTTTTAATAAATACTGGCAAATCGCCCCCCATGGTGGCCATGCCAAATTATGTGCCCATTCACAAAGTGAGGGAGTACCCATGTCCCCTCACCAGCTCTTAAAGGTACTGAGCGTGTCATTTCCACCACATCTTGTCATCGATAACCATCCTCAGGCCTCAGCTCATGTGGCTTGTGTTCCCCACGTTGAAGGGACACTCACCTCTTCTGGTCTCTGCTGTCCTGTGGCTAACTCTCTGTTTCCATTATGGACCCACCACACCATATGGCACATATGTATTTCCTTGTTTTCTCTACTACACTGTGAGTTCCTTGGGAAAAAGGCCAAAATAGACTTGCAGGAAAAGTTTGCTTAGCTGGACCAGATTAACCCCCTGCTTTTTCCAGATGCTATCACATGCCTTTGCCAGGAACCCAGGCATCTCCAGGGACAGGTGGAGTTTCATAGGAACTTTTGGCACTGAGAATCATTTATGTGAAAAGAATTTCATGTGGAAATCAACATGGTTGGGTGCCGCTGAGCAGAAATAGGAGAGGGACAAAACTCCAAAGAAAGGTCTGCTGGCAAGAATAAATATTAGCCAGGTCCGGCTGACCCCTGCATCTTAGCTCCTCAGGGAGAAGCATTATGTTCTGGCCACAGTCCCACCACGTGCCCCAGGCACCCTGCATTTGAGCCCTCTTGGAACTTCTTGCCATTTTCTGGGTACGTCAAGATTTTGTCAATCTAGGATTTTATAGATGATGTTCCAAGTTCCCGAAATGCCCTTCCTTTCCTGCCCACTGTCTAGGCCAACTCCTGTTCATAGCATGTCTGATCTGAGGGCCTTCTCCTCTGTGTGGCTTCCCTGGAATCTATATATATATGTGGCATACATACAATATAAAAATGGACACACACGAACCCCTAAGTTACTGATATCGCATCTGTGTGCAGCTCCCCATCATCTCGAACACTGCTAGATGCTGTGTCAGAGGGATGCCGGAGAAGGAGAAGGACAGCAAGTATGTGAGCATTCTGGAAAATGTCACCCTGGCAATTAAACGCTCCTCCTGGAAAGGATTCTCATCATTTCTGCTAACTGACCGAAACCGCCCCCCCCCCACAAAGGAACAAGCAGGCTGACAGTTGCTGGAGAATTGCCCTACAGACTAAAACTTCACTCTCTTGAATTTTGTGTTTATCCTTCCCTTGTGTGTGTATATCTCACCCACTGCATTTCAAAACAGCACAGTGCTGGGTTTGTTGGTTTTTTAAAATGGCATAATACTGGATTTAGTCTTCTATTGATTTTCAAAAATTAGGTGGTATCTTTGTATAATCTATTCATACTGCTGCATTTTTACAGCTGTATAATATTCCATTGTGTGAATATGGCATTATTTTTTTAAAAGATTTATTTATTTTAGAAAGAGAGAGAGCGCGTGCCTGCATGAGTAGGGGGAGGGGCAGAGGGAGACGGAAAATCTGGAAGCGGACTCCCTGCTGAGCATGGAGCCTGGATGTGGGGCTTGATGCCATGACCCTGAGATCATGACCTGAGCTGAAACCAAAAGTCAGCCACTTAACTGACTGAGCCACCCAGGTGCCCTTGAATGTGGCATTATGTTTTCATGTTTCTGATGAAGGACACGGGGGTTATTTCTAGACTTTTACTTTATAAACAATGCTGCTTTGTAAATTCTAATACATGCTTCCTGATATAAGGCAAGAGTCCCTTTTGGGTACTTTCCAGGCAACAGAAATGCTGAGCCATGTGCTCTGTGACAGTCACCCTTATAAGTAGCAGGTTACCCTCACTCCATCTGTGCATATGAGTTTACATTCATCCTTCTCATTGTGACTTAATTTGTGCTACTGTCTTCATTTGAGTTTTTCTGAGCTTGAGAGATCTTTGTTTACTGATGATTTGTGTTTTCTCCTGAGTGAAGCATGTATATCTTTTGCCCATTTTTTAATTGGACTGTTTGTTCTCTGTACATGCTGGGTACTATTCTTTTCCCTGTTATATAGATTGCAAGTATCTTCTCCCAGTTTGTGGCTCAATTCATCACCTTCTTTATGTGTCTTTTAATGGTCCAAAGTTTCAATGTTAAAGTAGTTTAATTTGTCAATATTTTGTGGCTAGCCTTTTTGTTTGTTTAAATCCTTCTCTACCTGAGAATACATATATAAAGGAAGTGAAAAATCAGACTACATGGGTCTCTGGGAGAAGCCTGTTCTAAGCGGAGAAAACAGTCAGTGCAAAGTCCTGAGGGAGGAGTGTTCTTAGTGTGCATGCAAAGATGGAGGCTAGTCTGGAGACCATGAGAGGGGGAATCCGTGGCAGGATTGAAGTCAGAGAGGTATCAGGAGGCCTGATGATGAAGCTTTACTCTGAGTGTGATGGGAAGTCCATGGAGTTTTTTGAGCAGAGGGCAGAGGGTCATGGTCTGAATTGCAATTTTCCAGGACCCCTTACCTGATGCATCGGAATGGATCGCACCCGATGCAGAGGCTGGTAAACCCACAAGGAAGCCACTGCCACGGTCCAGGTAAGAGATGGCAGTGGGGGTGGTGAAGTGGGTAGATCCTGGGCATATTTGGGAGGAAGAACTAATAGAATCCACTGATGCTTTACCTGTGGGGACGTGAAAGGCAGAGAGACGTCAGGGGGGCTCCAGGTCATTTACTGTGTTGGAGGAAGACACGGAGAAAAGATCTGTGTGTGGGGTGGGGAGAACAGCAGGAGCTCTGCCCCAGACATGTCACATTCGCAATGCCTTGTGGACTTCCGGATGGAAATGCCAGGTAAGCAGGGAGTATCCGCATCTAGAAAAGATCTAGGTGGAGAAATATCTAGGTGCTTCCAACACAGTCGGGTGGCATACGCTAAAGTATACAGAGATGAGAAAAAGTCCAAGGACTGAGCCTTGGGGCATTTGTAGGTTGATCTCACGGATCGGAAAGCACGGGGAGACCAACACGCCAGGAGATGAGCTTCCAAGAGCAGGTGCTTCCGGACGGATGGGACGTTTCTTCCCCACCTGTGAGCTGATTCTGCAGCCTGCGAGGATCTGTGCTGGGCCTGGCTGCCCCCGCCCTTTCTCTTCCTCCACCCCCTAGACGAATTACTAGCACCAGTAAATGTTCGCTCTGGCTCATAAATGCATAATGCCCACCACACAAACCTCAACTACCTGTAATCGAGACTCACGCATATACAGAAGAGACTGCACACGTGGAAGATACAAATGACGCTGTCGCCTGAGGTTGCCGCAGAAAACATGGCCACTGAGGTGGAAATTGCATCCCGGGTTTACTACCGAAACAGCCTGCCTCCCTCTGCCACAGCCACCCTGGAAGGTAGAGGGAATTAGCTGTAAATATTTTACAGTTGGTAATTTGTAGGAGTAAATCACGGTTCGTTTTGCCAGAGAGTGTGCAGAACGAGCCTGAGTTTCTTTTTCTTCGAGGGCTTATTTGTGATGTCACCTTCCCCAGTTTTCATCTTGCATTTAATCTAGCCCCTAACATGTTTATGTCTTCGTATTCTAAATGATTCTGTGTCTTCCCTGGTGGGCTGGAGCGGCAGGGCGGGCTGGGGTGGGAAGCGGGATTCCTCTTAGCGTTCAAGACTTGAGCCCATGGGGCACCAGGATTCATGGCCCTGCTATTTATTCATTCATTCGCTAAAGCAACTTCTGATTGATCGCTGTAACCAGAGACTCTGCTACGTCCTAGAAGATGGAGATCAATATCACCCGTCCCTGATACTGCCTATCTGGGAGATCCCCAACAATACCTGAAACTTATGCATACTAACAAATGTTTGCTATTAATATTTACTGAGATCTTACTACACATCAGGCACTGTTCCAAGCGCTTTGTTAAGACTAAGCTCATTTGCCCCTTACAACAATCCTCTGGGGTGAAAATTACTTTTATCCCTATTCTACGGACAAGGCACAGCTCAGTTGGAAGATTTGCCCAAGGTCACACAGCTGGAAGAATTCCACCGGGGCAGCTCCATTAACCAGTATTCAATGCCACCCTTGATATGCAAAGAAGCCAGGGGAAGCCTGTTCGTTATGATTAAGCATCCATCACATATGCTTTATGATGTAGATTTAGATTCAGATTACAGCGCTTTATAATGTAGATCTGTTAGGTGATTTCTATGACAACACATCCTTTCACTTCTAATTCTGGAAAATAAGCTCTACGATTTGACTCATTTTACCAAGAAAATGAGTCTCTGAGAGAGACCCACCCCCAAAGATACCCACATAATACGCCACGAGGCTGAGATCTGAATCCACGATTTTCTGACTCCTGCACCAAACACGGTTCCTACTGCAACGTGATGAGAGCCGATGCAGACAAAGGTCTGTTCAAGGCACCATGAGGTTAGAGAATAACTGACCCCTGGCAGCTGGTCTAAATTGTGAAGACAAAGAACATTTTACATAGACAAGAGGTAGCAGCAGGGCGCCTGGGTGGCTCAGTTGGTTAAGCGACTGCCTTCGGCTCAGGTCATGATCCTGGAGTCCCGGGATCGAGTCCCACATTGGGCACCCTGCTCAGCAGGGAGTCTGCTTCTCCCTCTGACCCTCCCCCATCTCATGCTCTATCTCATTCTCTCTCTCAAATAAATAAATAAAATCTTTTAAAAAAAAAAAGAGGTAGCAGAGTACATGCTGGTGTAAAAGATCACTTGTTGATGTTTTTGTTGGGCCTAAATTCATGCACACAGGACATGACACATCAGTCTGCACTCAGCAGAGGAGGAGGTAAGGGGGAACGTGACGCAGTGAAGGTTAAGGGGAGAGCCCTGGGGGAGAGTTCCCGTGCCGTCTTCCCTTCCATTCCACCTGTGCTAGGGGGTCTACACAGGAAGAAAGGTGTCTGGGTTCACTGGCCTCTGGCTCCTTTATTCACTGGGAGTTTCTAAGCAGGTCACTGGTCTGGGCCTTCCTTTGCCCCCACTGTTGAATACCCCAGAGCCACCCAAAGGCGGGGGGCCCGAATGTGTGATGCCATGTCCCTGAGCCAATCAGAGAGGGTTGGTCTCAGCTCCGCGACTCTAAATGAGGCCTCTCTGTCCTCACCCCCTGCTGTTCTTTCAATGTTCAGCTCTTGGCTTTTCCTTCGACCCATTCACATGCGTTTAGGTCTGTTACTGAGACTTTTGGTTTTCAACAAGCAACAAGAAATGTCTCTGGCTAACTATTGTAAAGCAGAATTTACTCAAAGGATATATCCTTTATATATATATATAGTGACTCATAAGGAATAGCTGATGAATGGGTCTGGAAGAGGTGGGTAGTGGGGAAGCTCCCGGAACATCGATAGTCTCATTAGGGCACCACCACAAGAATGGGTTGGATTCAACTCCTTTCTCTTCCCTTTTCCCTTTCTTTCTTTCCTTATTATCTCTTACTCTTCCTTTTTTCTTCTTCCTTTTCTCTTTTTTCTCCATCACTCCATTAAAGATCCGAATTCCTGGCAGAAAACATCTGATTGTTCCAGTTTATTATCCAAGTGAGTGACAGTCCCCAACCACACCCAGTGGGATGAAGGTGACTCCCCATATGCAAATTGGGGTGCGTTTAGCCAGAAGACCAGGTCAGAGGTGACATCTGAATAGGGAGACAGAAGTGTGAAAGCCAGCTATGTGGAGGAAGGCAGAAGAACGAGGCGCAAAATTCTGGACTGAAAGTGTGGCTGGCATTGTCTGAGGGTCAGGGAGGGAGGGGCAGCAGGACTAGAAAGAAGTGTGGTTCGGGGAGTGGGTGGGGGAGATGAGAGCAGGAAAAGAGCAGGACAGACAATGTAAAGCCTTGCTGGCCACAGTGAGGACTGCGGCTTTGGTCTTGAGTGACATGGAGCCATCAGATAGCTTTGAGGAAGGGGAGGACATGGTCCGACTTATACATTGGGAAGACCATTCTGACTGCTGTGTGGAGAACAGACTCTCCTGGGTAAGTGTTGATGAAGGACGACTTAGGGGCTACTGAAAAGTCAGAGTGAGAGGTGACGGTGGCTGGGACAAAGGGAAATGTGATGAGGACCGGATGGGATGTGGCAGCCACCACTGAACTGGCTTGTAGATTAAGAACCAAGGACAGCTGCAAGGTTCCTGCCCTAAAGGAAAGGGAAGAGTAGAGCCAACAGTTCTAAGAAGACTCACAGAGGAGAGGAGTTGGGGAAGCTGGCAAATGAAGAGTTTGCTTTTGGACATATTGGTTTTGAGGTGCTTCTTAGACATCCAAGAGCGGGTTTTGACAACGCAGTTGGATTTACCAGTCTAGAGTTAACAAGCTTGGACGGAGAGCTATAACTTGGAAATCGGCACATAGGAAGTACTGAAAGCCCTGAAACTGGCTAAGCTCATAAAGGCAGTAGGTGAAAACAGAGAAAATGTCTGAGGCTGTGCGGGAACCTCAATGACAAAGTCTCTAAAAACAAGATCTGCTGATCCTTCAACGAGTAGCAGCAACATAGAGTGGTCATTCTTCAGTCACTTACTAAAGTCAGAAGACTGAGCCCAAATGACACCAGATCACTGGTCTACTGTCCTTTGTCAACCACTGTCAATCACAAACAGTAGTCAGGACCACCACTCCCAGGATGGAGCCTCCAGACAACACAGTGGAGACGGGGATGGATTGGTGGAGACTGGCTGGGGCCCCAAGCTTCCATGAGGGCAGTCTGGTCCCTAGCATCCTGACTGGGTGACTGGTCAATAGTACCAGAGGAAGGGATGCCTTCAAACAAGATAAGGCTAAGGTCTACACAAGACTCAACCAAGCCAGTTTATTAGACTTCTCTTAATGAATAACCCACTTAATCATCAAGTCATGAAAACCACACTTACTTGGAGAAGTTCTAAAATTAAGTCAAATGTGCTGCTTTATTTTTTTTACTCTTTAATTACCTTTATGGAATTTTAAGAATTTAAACAATATGTTTAAAGGCATTCTAATTTTACTTTGTATTTCTTGTGTGTTTGTGTGTGCATGTATTTATCAAATTTGCACATTTTATGAAAGATGGGCTTTCTCTATATTGGTGTGGGTGTTGCCTTACATTTTAGCTACTTTCAAACACTTTAAGTAGTTTTTAGTGACACTGATAAAAAAAAAAAACCCCAAACCCCATTCTTTAAAATTTGGTTTCCAGGGTTAAAAAGAATTGGATACACAAATGGATGTGAAGCCCTCAAGGAATTGAATTTTACATGATATGGTCATTAACTAAATTTATTGCCGGGCAAAAGGGTGTCAGGTTAATTAAGATGGGGAGGTTTTGATTAATCAGGTACCAAAGTTTCATTCATGGGGAGCAAATAAAGTAGTCGGAAGGATTCATGTGAAGGAATAAAGTCAATGTACTTACAGAGAAGATATCTGGGAATTAAGGATAAGTATTTCCTAATCAAGATGCCCAGGGTAGCTCCTGTCCATCTTATGAGGCCAATGAGGAGTTTACCCCACACACTTTGGGCAGCCAGCAACAGTTTTCATGGCAATTTCGTGAGTTCCAGAGTCAGATCTTTCCCTTCTTTAGAGAAGAGTTGTAATTTTCCGAGAAGAAAACCGAGTTGGAGTCGTATGGATCCAAATTCACATCTAGACCCTACAACTTACCAGCTGTACCAGTGATGTGTTCTCTTTCATTTTACTTTATGTCTTGGGCCTAGGTTCCTCATTGAGGATGGTGATAATAATGCCTTCTTTACTCCACTGTTTTCAAGATTAAATAAGGCAATTAAATTAAAACATCCAGTTCTGGGTGGCAGAGTTAGGCTAGTTACTCCCCAAAACCCATTTGCTCCTTCTCCTGGGCAGATAATTGGACTACATTTCCCAGCCTCCCTTGCAGTTGGATGTGGTCATGTGACTGAGTTCTAGCCTGTAGAATACAAACAGATATGTTCACTCCCAGATCTGCCCTATAAAAATTTCCCATTGGTGACCCTACATGTTGTTTCCTCTTCTGCATGGTACATGTTTATATCTGAAGCAGCCTTGGAAGCTGGATGTTTAAAATGTCAGAATCTCCATCAACCTGGATTCCTGAATCACTGTGTGGAGGAAACCTTCCCTCCCCTTGCCCAATAACCTGTAGTGAGCCAAAAAAAAAAAAAAAAAAAGTGCTAAATATTTATTTTCTTACACTCTATCCTCAAGAAAAAAACATGAGCAAATGAGCTATAAAACCCAGAGAGAGTAAATCATCCCACATTATACAAGAAAGGTGGCAGGTAAACACAATGCATGGCCATCGGTGGATGGCAGTGCAATGTATTTGTTTTGTATGGACTAGATATTGGGTTTAGTATGGACTAGATATGCTGCCCAAGGAACAGTTGTTTCAAGGAATAGTATTTTACTTTGCTTGATTTGTTACCAGAAGTGGATAGGGAGAAACTGGTAATACAAGGGAAGGAAGAAAAGAGAGCAATGATGGTGAGACTAGTAAGAAACCCATAGGCTTTTCCACGCAGCAACATGGAGAATTCAAAAGACCACCTTTTGAGAGCTGGAGGATTAGTGACAAATATCCCAGAAGGAAGTAAATACCAGAACTAGGGATCATGGGTGATGATTATGCCAAATACCATGGATACATGCTTGATAAGGAAAATCCTAACTGTGACAACCAAGGGACCTTACTAAGACTAGATTTTTGCATGATTTCAGGCTTTCAAGTACTATGAACCTGTTTTAGAATTGTTTGTTAAATTGACCCACCCCCTCTCAACTGAATCACTTTCTGTATCTATAAATCAACTATGCTTGCAGGTAGGATATGCTTTTGTATTATACAGGTTTTTTTTTTTCTCTTATATTCTTGCAAGAAGGGAATTGCTACCAAAAGTAAGGTAATACATTCAGAAAACAACCCATGTTATCATATTAGGGCCTTACTATTAGGGTTACGTAAGAACTTCTTGTCTGTTAAGAGAATACAACCCTGAAACAGATTTGAAAGGAGACAGAGAGGATACTGTAGAAGGAAAGGGTGGGGGGCAATTACAAAAGGTATATAAGCTTGGTGACTTGGCTATGAAAAAAAAATCTATGAGATCACAAAGTAAAAACCATATATCCATCCATCCATTCATCCATCCATCCAACCATCCATCAATTCATCCATTCAATAACCAGTGATTGAGAACTTTCTAACTTTCCATCTCTAGATACTTCCCATCTATCTCTTTCTTTCTTTCTATCTATCTATCTATCTATCTATCTATCTATCTATCATCTATCTAATCATCTATCTGCAAGGAGTATCAAGAAAATTAATCAGGAATCCTATGAAAGAGAGGGGAACATACAGATTACTAATGTATGTAACCAGCATAATGTTTCATTCCAGCCATTTGTTTAAGTTCATTCATCTACTCCCCAAGTGTTTATTGTGTACCTCCTGGGTCCTGCACACAGGGACAATAGAGGAGTTCTCCATTCCCATGGAAGCTACTCTCCAGTGGTGACAGGGAAGTGGTGGTACAGACCATGAGCACCTGTAAGCATATTACAAAAGAGAGGATGAATAATTTATAAGCTTTAATGAGGGAGATGGCAGAGAAACCCCCAGATTGAAGATCTGAAGGAAGAGAAAGCTAACCCCAAGGAAAGCCTGAGCCAACAGTGTCATAGGTATGAGGACCAGCATGTGTTCGGGGCCCTGAGCCAAGGAAATAAAAAGTAGCCAGCTGGGCATGTATAACCAGCAAGGGTTTTGACAAGAGGCTGCAGAGGAGGGCAGGCAGGGCCCAGGAGTTTGGATTTCATGAGAAATCCATGAAAGTAAAGAGACGACTGGAGGTGGGTCAAGTCTGTAAGAGTCCACCCAAGCTCCTGGGTTGGGGATGGACAGGACAATGGAAGCGAGGGGACTGCTTGCAGAGAAAGATGGCAGCTTGACCTGGGGAGTGAAAGTGGAGATGAAGAGGAGTAGGGGCGGGGCTGGAGATACATATTGGAGTAAACAGGGTCAGCTGACAAGCTGGATACGAGCAGTGAGGGACACAGTGACAGACAGGATGACTCCCAGGCTTCGGGCGCTCATAACTAGGCAGATGGTGGTTCCATTTCTAAACTGGAAGACCACTAGGCCCAGCCTCATGTCCTGCCTTCAGCCCTGGCTGGGCGAGAGAGCTGCCATTGCCCCATCTGCAAAATGGGGATAATAATGGCCTCCTTAACTACCTCACAAGACCATTAAGACTATTAAGAGGATCACATGAGATAATGCAATACTAATGAAAACATTAATGAAGGAGTTATAGGAAGAACAAGGCTCTCTATGAGGCCAGGTGGCAGTTCCAGTAAATTTCTTTTAGGCCTGTGCTAATGATTCCAGTTTGGTTGGGGGAGATTTACGAGGCATGAAAATAATACAATGGGACTAATTTTCATAAATCAGAATGGAAAAGTTTTCTCATTATTGTATCACTGCACCACGGATTGGGAGCAGGTGTAAGGAAGGGTACAAATGAGTACCTCAAACATACCATCATGAGCCCTGCAGTCCTAAAAATCTAGGGCAATGAAGTCATCTAGAAGCCTCGGGGAACTGAGAAGGCACCTGCTCATGAGCATGGATCTGGGGGATATGAGAGACCCCCGCCTCACAGAATTTGTGGTTGAGGGTATACAGACTCATTCCAAATATGCCACCACTCTGTGACCTTGAAGGAGGTACCCAACATTAAGTAATCATACCTTTCCATACGTAACACTGGGAATGATAATGCCTTTCAGGCATTACTGTTCTCAGAATGGGATTCTGTACTAGATGGGAACATCCTCAACCAGGTGCCCACTTGGCCTCCAGAGTTTCTGTATTTCTCCTTCTCAAGGAGCTCCTTCTCCTCTCTACAGGTTAAGCCCTACACCCTTAACTCCCTCTCTCTTTCCTCCTGACTCTTATCACCAAAGGACTCATATATATACACACAAATATATAAAAATATATACACATATATTTATGTACTGTCTGCCTTCCCCACTAGAATTCCATAAGGGCAGGGAGTTTTTTCTGTCCTGCTCACTTGCTCACTTCTCTATTCCTACTCCTTGGCTGATCCTGGGCCCCCAGTGAACATCTGTTGGATGGATGAATGAATGAGTGTGGATATACTTGTCCTGGTGTCTGAAGATGACAGATGTGGAGTGCATGTTGGCTTTCTTCTCTTTTATTCCCCCCCCGCCATTGACTTGGAGCAACATTTGCTGCAGTTCATCTCAAGGTTTAAGTACCAGGATGGAGGCCAACAGCCTGGGTTCAAATCCTGGCTCTGCCATATACCAGATGTTTGACCTGAGACAAGTTATTTCACCACTATCAAACCCTTTCTTCTTTCCTCTACCCATCAGTCAGTCTGTCTGTCTGTCCATCTGTCTGCCCACCCATCATCATCCACACACCCAAACTTCCATGTCTATCATGATCATCTGTCCATCCATCCATCCATCCATCCATCCATCCATCCATCCAATAAACATTTACTGAGCACCTACTCTGTGTCAAATATCATGTCATATCCTAGAGATCTTAAGGTATGTAAGTGTGATGCTTAATTCCACATGTCAGCTCAAGTGAGCCACAGGTATTTGGTTAAACATTATTTCCAGGTGTGTCAGTGAGGGCATTTTTGGATGTGATTAAATTTGAATAAATTCAACTAAAGCAGATTGTTCTACCCACTGTGGTGTGTTTGAAGGCCTGAAGGTCTGAATAGAACAAAAAAGCTAAGTGAGAAAGGACTCTCTCTCTCTCTGCATGACCGTCTTCAAGCTGGAACATTGGTCTTCTGACTTTGGACTTGGTCTCAGACTGGAATTTACATCATTCATCTCCTTGGTTCTAGGACTTCTAGACTCAGGCTGGAACTTACATCAATGGGTTTCCAGCAAACAGACCACTCATCCTGGGACTTCTCAGCCTTTATAATGGCATGAGCCAATTCCTTATAATAAATATCTCTCCCTCCTCCTTCTGTTATTTTCTCCTTCAGTCTCTTTCTGTCTATCTCTGTCTCTTTCTCTCTCTATACACACACACAACACACACACACACACAGATGGATAATCTTCTGTTGGTTCTATTTTTCTGAAAGACCTAGGCTAATCCAAGAAGACAGTGTTTCCCTGGCAGGATCTAGAGCCAGGACCTGGAGCCTCAACTTGCCCAGGTGTGATGAGTCATCAGCTCTGAGGCCCTGGGCCAGTGGTGACTGGACATGAAGCAGCGGAAGCCAGACTGCTCAGTTGCAGCAGGTCTCTCAGTGACATTCTCCTGATTCCTGCCCAATCAAATTCACATTGCTTCTCAGTGTAAGCTAAACAGACCTGGGAATTGTCCTATGGAGAAACTCATTATGATCAATTCTCTGCCATGTATTTTCTGCCAAGGGAAATGCAGCCATGAACAGGGTCAGGGAGGGACAAAGACAGGCCCTTGAACAATACCTCGGGCAGAGAGTTCTAGAAGTCCCAGAATACCATACCGTTCCTTTGAGAGGATCCAGGTTGCTCCACAGAAGATGCTCAGAGCATGAAACTAGTCACCAAGGACCTCAGCTCAGTGTTTCAAGATTGCACCCCAAACCTCCTACTTCTCGCTGCCCTACCACTTCTAATTCTATAAAGTGATCCTCTAGTAGAATTTAAACCCCCAATGAGGGCAGGGGTTTTCATCTGTTTGCTCATGGCTGTATTCCCACATCTAGAGCAGCACTTGCCACATGGTAGGTGCTCAATTAATGGTTCTTGAAAAAATGCATTCTTGAAATTTTTCTTCCTGGATGCCCACTTCTATTGGGAGTCCTTGGTTTATTCACTCTGGGTAAAGTTTTGGCACATGATGGACGTTTAATAAATGCCAATTTCTTCTCCTCTTCCTCCCTACACATTCACGATCTTGCAGGATTAGTGTCTAGGATTCTTCGCCTTCGGAATGGCAACCAGAATGTTCCATTACTAACTTCCTTTTGGCGTGCCTCCAGGATAGGGTAACTTCTGTTTGTGTCTACGGCTGGGGCTCATAGCACCATCCTTCAGTTTGCCCTTGGCTGGGGAGAGGGGTCCCCAGCAGCAGAGGTGGAAGGAGGCCTGGGCATCACGGTATATCCAAGTGTCAGGAAAACAATGCCCAGGGACGTGGAAGACAGGCTACAATCACAAATACAACCTTGGAAAGACAGGAAGCATCTGACCAAGTTCTCTGCTCCTTGAAGAAAACACAGTGTGCATGTGGATCTGATCAGGCATGGTTTACATCCAGTATAAACATTCATTGAATATCCATTACATACCAGATCCTGTGCTAGATGCTTTCAATGTATGTGCTGATTAATCCATCTACCAACACACCTGAGAGCATGCAGCAAAGGTACAGAGGTTTAGTATTACCATAGATTAGTGTGAACATTATAAGTAATGGAAAAATGCTTTCTAATTTCCTATCCATTCCTCACCTTTGGTAGGGATTGGCTCATTATCTAGAAGGCTGAAAGGTTTAAATGTCCACACATCTGCATAGAGACATTGCTTTTACTTCTTTCTTTCAGCCTAGCTTAGTGGTTCTCAAACTTGAGTGTGCCTAGGAAATACTTGACGGGGTTGTATAAGCAAAATCTCACAGACTGAACTTGATGGGTAACATAAGGCATCCTCAAGGGTACTGTTGGGTCTGTATGCTTAGTGAGCTTTGTGTACTGACTAAGCCCAGGAAGTGAGGCTCCATTCTGTGACCTCACATCCCCACCGTGGACTGGTCACATATCTTCTAGTGGTCCTCAGGGCCAGGGTGAAGGGGACCAGGGAGGTGAAGGGCTTTCCAGCTCTCTCCGGCATCATGCCCCTTCTTCCTATAACTCAGTTTTATGGATTCTTCTTTGTTTTCAGTTGGAAGGACAGCAACTTCCAAATTAAAATCTCTTATGATTATTTATGATTGTGTGCCCTTTGGATGGTAGTACAAATCTTCTACAGCCCCTTCTACTCCCCGCTCTGGATCTCCATGGGGAGGACAGCTGTGTGGCATACGAGGATTTTTGGGTCACCTTTATGAATCCAGTTCCATTTATAAGTTCAGGTCTTTGGACCTCATTGGCTCTTGACTATCCTATTCGTGGGGGAAATGAGATGCACCCTTTCCACATTCCTCTGCAGAGAGAAAGGAATGGATGGTTCTCTAGGGAGGGCCCTACCACCCCAATGTTTATCGGACCATGAGCCTTGGGGAATCCTGGCCAACATGGACATGGGTCAGTGATTAGTGATGTCTCGGGGTACAGGAGAGGATCCCCAAACATCCTAATGCTGGAAGGTTTCATGGGACTTCCTCAACTCTTCCTTTTAAGAACACTGGCCCTGCAAATGGACCTCATTCCAGTCCTTCTCATTTCAGCTGTGGGATCTTGGGGAAGTTTCTCAACTACTCTGAGTCCCAGTTTCACTTTCTGTAAAATTCCCCACAGTTGAGTGTGAAAATTAGGGGAAAGGAAAAGAAAAGATGGATTTATTTATTGTCCATAAAGTGCCTGATGCTTCATGCATATACATTCATGAGAAGCTTGTCAACAAAATTATAAAGTAATAACTAGGAATAATAATGATGCGAGTGGAAATGCGCTGTTCACTAGAAGCCTAGTACCAGGCCAGGTGTTTTCTATGGTTCACAGGGCCCTAGGAGACAGGTAGTGCTATTTGTCTATAGGAGGAGACTAAAGCACAGAGAAGTTCAGTGATGTGCCAAAAGTTGCACAGCCCAAGAATTTGGGGGGCCGGCACTCAAACTGACAATCCTGTGCGCTACATTCATAGTATGATGGTTCCAGTGTTGCGGATATGGAAATTAAAGCTAAGAAGGACAAAACCAGTAGCCTCAAGGGACGCAGTTTGTAAAAGGCAGACCCAGGGTGTGCCTGCTCCAGAAGCAGTGTCTCTGGGATTAAACACAAGCATGTGCGTCAAAGCCAGCCGACCGATGCCCCGCACGGAGGCCGCACTCAGCGCATGTGAGACTCCTTTCTCTTTCCCCTCAAGTGTCTTTGTCCGTCCACCTGTCCGTCTGCTCTTCAGAGGCCCTCTGCAGGATCACTTTGCATGTTATCTCTTCTCCCAGATGTACCCTGACCTCTGGCTCCCGCATGAGCCTCTCCTCCTCCCCCGGGCCTGATCACAGACTGCATACGTCAGGAAAGGACAGAACCCCTTTTGGCATTGTCAGGTGACACCCTGCTCTGCTCTTAGTGGCCACAGGCTAGGAGCTGCCCTCCCTCCCAGGCGGGAGCTGCAGACGGTCCCCTTCTCATGTCTGGGGGTCGTCAGGTTGCTTCCTTGTGTTCAACTTCTCAGGGAGCTGCTGCGGGGTTCTGACGACGGGCTCTCCAGGAGAACGGTGGGACCGGGGCTACCAGCTTATACCTGCTCACCCAAACTCCTGCCTCTGGGCATGCGCATTGCATGTGTGTGTATGCAGACGCCCCCCTCCCCGCCCCGCCCCTGCCATGCATACACACACACCCCCAACACAGACATGAAGCGCCTGTAGGCACTGGAACAAGTCCACAGGCGGGCAACAAACACCAGGAGACATGTCTTCTGGGCAGCCTTTCATCGAGGACAATGAAGCGTCTGCTCTCTGGGGGGGGGGGGGGGGGGCACACCAGACGAGAATGGCTGCATGGGTTTTGTGGAATCTGCAGGGTATATTTTAGACGGTCTGACTTAATACACAGCTTATGTGGCCCAAGGAAAAAAAATACTGGGGATCCTTGTAGAGACCCCAAAGAGAAAGGCAGGCTCTCTCCAGAGCAGCTGAGACAGAAAGTGAGAGGCTCACGTGACTGTTAACTGGAGGAGCCACGATGCCCTTGCTCCGATGCCAAGGACGGTTAAACCAGGCTGTGATCTACCAGCGCAGCTGAAGCTCCTCAACAGAGGTGTTGGTTCGCAAGGCGCGACCTCTCAGCAACCGGGCAGTGGTGCAATGTCCTCCCCGGCCAATCACGAGCATAGCTGCACGTGACAGGTTTGGAGGGAAGTGTAACTTCCGTCAGAGTTGTGGGAACTCATCAGCCTCCCCTTCACTCCACAGCCAACCACAACCACAACCACAGCCGGCCGCAACCACAACCAACCAAGCCACACAGACAACTAGCATAACCAAACAACCAATACAAGTCAACAATCAACACAGTGATCCACCACCACCACAACTAACCACGCACCATGGCAGCCAACCAATCGCAATAGCCAGTCACGCAAAACCAGCCATCCATCTGCTCAACCAACCATCCACTACAACCAGACGGTACCCTGAGCAACCACGGCAACCCATCACCCATAACCAGAGCTAATCAGTGACCACCACAGCCAACCAAACAACATAACCAACTGCCAACACAATCAACCCATCACCTCTACTCAACCGGCCACCACCACAACCCAATGGCAATGGCCAACCAACAGCTGAGCACACCCAACAGCCACCGCTATTAGCTAGCTTTCGTTTAGCATTTACTATGTGCCAGGGACTGTGCTAATGACTTTCCATGGATTAACTCGTGTCACCCTCCCACTAACCCGGGGAGGTGGACATTACTCCTGTTGCTACTACTTTCTCACTATTATAGCTACAACCACTTATGCTATATTATATTACCTATATCATATTATACCCAGATGCAGTGATCATCACAGCTAATGCAAAAGTTGTGATGCACAGAAGGTAAGTCGTTTGCTCAGGGTCACACCGTTGAAGGTGCCTCGGGCACTGCCAAGCCAGGGAAGGTCTGTTACTATTCGAGTAACCTTCATGTTCTTGCTGAGTGTGCCAAACCATGAGACCTCTCTGATGCTGCTTGGCTACTGAGCCATATCTACAGCTGGTCACCCAGGTGACTAAGGATTCAAGGCAACCACAGTGTGGCTACCAAGTACCTGTTCGCTCCCAGGGGAGGGGACAGTCTTACTGAGGCTTCCTTCTAAAGGTGCTGGGCTCTCAGCCCTGGGTTCCTCAGAGGAGTGATGGCATGGGTGGCACCCATCTGGGCCAATCACATCACCCATGGGAGCAAGGGGACCTGGCATAACTACACTGATGTTCCTGCACGTTTGCTGTGCTGCTGTGAGTCATAAACTGTCCCTCTCTGGTCCATGAAGTCTCCCTGGCTACCCTCAGATTACTCCTCACTGTCCTCTGGGAGGGGTGGTTCTTCTCTGATAGTAGAGAATGGAGGTAAAAGATGAGCAAAAATGAATAGGGTCCTGCCCTCATGGAGCTTAAAGTCTAAGGAGAGAGACAGACATAAAACCCAATAAGTAAAAGAAATGTTACATTGTATCAGACGAAGGTCAGTGCACTGTGAAAGCCTACCACTTAGGGATGTGACCCAGCCAGGGAACACAAATCGGACTTGCATGAGGAAGAGCTGAAGCTGGGCTGAGGTCCACAGGGTGGAATGTAGGTGTGCAGGGGAAGAGGAACCCGTGTTCCGGAGGGGGTGCAGGACAGGGCTGAATCTCCTAGGACCTCGGAGGAGGCCACTCTCCTGAAGGATTTCATCCTTATCTGGAGAGAAATGGGAAAGCATTGCAGGGTTTTAAGCAGCAGGCATGGGAGGGTTTGAGCAGAAGCTGAACCAGAGTGGAACGGATTGAAGTGAGGGTGGCCAGGGTCTGAGCTACGCAGTAATCCAAGCAAGGGATGTCCTCGGCTTGGCCAAGGGTGATGGCAATGGCGAGAAGAGATCTGAAAGATATTTAAGGCTTTAAATCAGAGGGGCTGCTGATGGCTTTGGCGTCAGGGCAGTGACGGAGCCTGAGGTGTTAGCTTATAGGTTTGGGGTTGGTGCCCCAGAAGGACAGGTGCCCTAGTGTGTTGGTTTTCCAACCCCAGGACCAGCCTGTCCTTTAATGGGAGAGAAGAGCCCTCCCCCAGTTCGCAGGCAGTTCGTTATTTACTCTCCAGCGCAGCCTGGGGCTTGCTCTAACCAGGTCGAGGTAATTGAAATCTTATTCATTGTAACTAAACACATCAGAGACACTCAGAGGTGCCCACTCAGCGTGGCCAGCAATGCGCCTGCCGCTTACCCGAATGGTCAAATCACATCAGCTCCAGGCCCACCAGGGCCTCGTGGAAGAGATGCTGGCAAACTCTTAATTACCATGCCTCTTCCAGATGCCACAAAGATAAACAGATGCGGAAACTGTAACCCCCCAAAGTGTTTAAAGAACAATTAATCAGCACGTTCCACGTTAAAGGCTTGGAAAAAATATATAAAAACCTCCCTGCACATGCGAGGTTGTCTGGGGGAAGAAACTGTTCGCTCCAGGGTGAGAGCAGGGAGGCAGTGCCCGAGGGAAGAGAGAGCCATTGGGGCCGTGCCTACATCTGGGCGGCTTCCTTTCGATGCTGGGGACCCAACTAAATCAGGGTCAGGCTGTCAGAAAACACAGAGGGAACACCTAAGGGTGCGTTTATGAAAGATACAACTGGAGATTAGTCGGGGGAGAGAAAAGGGAAGGAAGTAATTGGTATTTATTAAGGGTCAAAAGCTTTCTGCACCGCATTCATTCAGCAAGAATTTTCTGTAGCCCTAAGTGTCAGGCGTTGTTCTAGGTGTCTGGAAAACAGACACACTATCCCTACCCTCGTGGAGCTCACTCGCCCCCCAAGGGTATAGTAACACTCATGTGATTTTAAGGATATCACAAACAATAAAACCAAGGGGACAGAGTGGGAAAGGGCCACCATAAACACAGCAATGCAGAGGTGACATCTGAGCAGAGGCTCCGAGGGACACAAAGACATAAGTATTGAGATTATTTGGAGGGGTTCACATTCAAGGCATCTCTCAGATAACTTCCATTTACCACTCACGCCCAGTTTGTTTTATCAACCCATTTTACTGATGAGAACATGGAGGGCCGGAGAGGCGAGGTGACATGCGGTTGGAAAGCTTGTGGTTGGCGAAGCCGAGGCATGAAGCTGGACTGGCCTGACTTTAAACCAGCTCTTCTCCCAACTCCACTCCCAGCTAACTGTCTGCTGTGATGTCACATTTAGGTTTTCCATCAGTTGATGCAGGAGTTGAGTTCCTCAAATAACTGAGTATGGAGAAGGCTGGCTTAAAGAACCAGGTCTCCACGTAGGGGAAAAAAAGAGGCACAACACAGGTCCCTGTTCCTCCCCTGATTCACAAAGAAACCCTCCCTGGGATTCAGTTCCCTCTGCTGCAGAACGTACCTCCTAAGGTTAGAAAGAACATCAAGGAGGTCACGGCTGTTAATGGAGCCCAACAAAGCGTTGGAAACACAGAGGCTAGAAATCTCCTGCTGGTTCTGCGACCCAAGCCAAATACCACCCCCTTGTGGAGACTTCTCTGGATTCCCTCCAAGCGGAATTAATCTCTCCTCTTCCTGGTTTACAAACCACCATTAAAGTATTTATTTTTCTTTAGATAGGGCCATAAAGTGTGCTTTTTGGAGAATAAGACTAAGGATTTTTATGTGGCCTTTAGAGACCTCTGTGATGCTCTGTAGAATTTTAATAAATGTCTTCACGGTTGATATATAACATTATGTATCATGTAATTATATAGAATATATACTTCTAAGATGTCCCAAGGATCTTTCAGTATATGGTGTATATGACTTTGTGAAAACAAAAGAAAAGGATCTGGAACATGAACTCAAAGCCCCAGTCACTGTAAGAATCACTCAAAAAAGATTTTGTCCCTACTCCAAGAAAGCAAGGCCAAATACAACAAAAGCATCATGCTGGATATTCAAACCATGTCTTCCAAGGTTTTCGATGGAATAAACTCTCTTCCTAACCTGTACAAAGCTAGAGATTACAGCATCTACGACTTCTGCCATTCTTTGTACTTGAATGAAGGAACAGATCTCTCTGGTTAAGGGCATTGGTGTCAGAGATAGATAGACTGCCCTGGACTCAAATCCTAAGTGTGCTCCTATTATCTGTCACCTTAGGCAAGTTCCAGAGCTGTTTTTTAAAGATTTTATTTATTTATTTGAGAGAGAGACAGAGCGAGAGGAGTGGGAGGAGCAGAGGGAGAAGCAGACTCCACGCTGAGAGCAGAGCCCAATGTGGGCTCGATTCTGTGACCCCGAGATTATGACCTGAGCCTAAATCAAGAGCTGAATGGTTCACCAATGGAGCCACCCAGGCACCCCCACAGCTTCTTTTAACCTCAATTTTCTGGTGTGTAAACTAGGACTAATATAGGAATTTTTCATAAGGACTGATTGAGATCGTTCGTGTACTAGCACTATGTGTGGTTAAAATAACATTCAAGAAATGGCCGGATCTTATTATCCTTGCTGCCAAGAGTGTAGGCCTCCAAAAGGCAGTAGCTATGCCCAAACTGTTCACCTGTATGAAGTTCTCTATGGCACTGCTGGATCTCTGGGTCCCTACACAGGGCCTGGGATATATGAGATAGCCCATAACAAGGCGTGGAATGAATGTATGAACAAATTCATGTTCACAGGTGGTATTTCACCAAGTCTCCTCACGATCCCGTGAGCTGGGTTTTATTGATACGGTTTCCATTTTTTTTAAATTAATTTATTTGACAGAGAGATAGCACAAGTAGGCAGAGTGGCAGGCAGAGTGGTAGGCAGAGGGAAAGGGAGAAGCAGGCTTCCCGCTGAGCAAGGAGCCCGATGCGGGGCTCGATCCCAGGAGCCTGGGATCACGACCTGAGCCGAAGGCAGATGCTTAACTGACTGAGCCACCCAGGCGCCCCGATATGGCTTCCATTTTAGAGAGAAGATCACTGAGATTTTCAGAAAGGGGTGAGCGACCTTGCCCCAAATGACAGGGTCACTAGGGAGGAATAAGAATTTGAGTCTGAGTTTTCTGGAATGAAACCCCAGCCTCCGTTCACCACCCTGAGTGCTCTTCCGAAAGGCTCTAGAATGCTGGATGAGAGAGAAGCTAGTAGACACATTCCATCAAAGAGTCCTATCTGGAAGGCCCCGTGCTGTGTGTATCCCCCTGGGGGAGCCACTGGTGGATGAGAGTGGGGGCTGGTGGCGAAGCAGGGAGCATCACAAAGTCATTAGCATCTCGGCACTCAAAGACTTTACAAAGCGCAAAGGAAACTAACAAACTCCAGCCCTCTGGTTGGCAGAATAAAGATCTCAGAAGACGAAGGTATGATGGAGGTGCAATCGTTCTTTAGATCGGGGGTGGGGGGGAGACATTTATTGCTTTAATCCCTACAATCTTGCAAGAAAAAGCAATGGGAGGTTACCTGGGGTGTGAGCTCTGAGACTTGACTTCAGAAAGAGAAGCAAGAGGAAAAAGGGCTTAGGGAAAGCAAGTTCTGGGGGAGAGTCTACTTCTAAAGGGTCCTGGTGCTTGAGAAGGACAAAGCCTCTACAGTCTCCATGGAAAGCACGCGGCTGGAGGCACTGAAGTATCAGGGAGGGATTAAGCAAATTAGGTCTGTTTAGTGTGGATAAGCAGAACCCAAGGGGAAGTATAATAACTACTCACGGACATCTGAAGGAAGGAAATGCTTAGGAGGAACAGGCATTATAGAAGCTATCCCATGGGGATCCGACCAGGAACAAAGGAATAAAGCTAAAGCTAGGGAAATTAGACCATCAGGGCAAAGTCCAGATTTGGCAGGGAGGCCATCTCACCAAGAGCTACTGATCCTATTTCTGTTGGGCAACATGATTTGCCCATTCCTGTCGCAGGACCTTTGCACTTGCTACTCCTCTAGAATTCTGTAATCCTTCTCTCCCCAGATCCCACAAGGCTGTTTCAATTTTGTTTCACATGTTATCTCCCGCAGAGAGCCCATCCTGACTTCACAGTCCAAATAAAGTAGCTCTCTCACTTCCCCCCACCAACCATCAAATTATTCTGTTGTTTCTTATTCAGGGCACCTGTCACATGTGAAATTATTGGCTTTATTTAACTCTTCTGGTTTTTTAATAAATCTTCCCTGCACTAGAATTATTATAAGAGTATAAACCCCCAGCTGCTTAGATCAGAGATCAGTCAAGTACTCTGCACAGTCCAAATCTGGCCCATTTCCTGCTTTTAAAAATCCAGGTTTATTGCAACAGAGTAACATCCCTCCACTTACATGTCTTCTCTGGCCAGTTGCTTCTCTGCTTTACAAAAGCAGAGCTGAGTAGTAGACAGAGAACTTAAGAGTCTGCAAAGTCTAAAATATTTACTACCTGGTCCTTCATGGAAAAAGTTCACTGGCCTCTGGTCTAGATAGCACCGAATTCTCAGTGTTTGAGATATATTTGATGGAATTCATTAATAGGATGAAATAAAGGTTGGAAGGGGGAAAAATAGGTACAAGGCTCATGGTAGCTGCCCTCGCTACAGAAACAGTCAAACTAATGCAGTTCAACTCAACTTCATGCCATCTGTTTTCTCCAAACACCCACTGTGGCGCCATGCACTGTGCCTAGATCCGGGGTAGAATGGCAGAAGTAACAGATATAATTCCAGGGCTGGAGAGTCTAAGAGCTGGTGTGGGAGAGAGACTGACATATACATTGCTGCAATTCTGGGTGCTGCAGGGGTGTGTGGAATGGGCGTCAAAGGGTGGTGGAGGAGGGAGGAGCAGCTAATTATATCAGGCAAGGAAACAGAAGGCGATGAGGCAGAATCTATGTCACTTCACCTTGGCCTTGAATAACATTAATAGTTGCTTCCGTTTATTTATTTATTTATTTTTTTGTTTTTGTTTTGTTTTGTTTTGTTTTAAGATTTTATTTATTTGAGAGAGAGAGAATGAGAGACAGAGAGCATGAGAGGGAGGAGGGTCAGAGGGAGAAGCAGACTCCCTGCCGAGCAGGGAGCCCGATGCAGGACTCGGTCCAGGGACTCCAGGATCATGACCTGAGCCGAAGGCAGGCGCTTAACCAACTGAGCCACCCAGGCGCCCGAGGGTGCGTGTATTAAATGTTTGTGGGGGACGGCATATGGGTGACTGACTGGGTGGGGATGTAATATTCTCTTCGGGATCTGGCAGCTAATGATAAGCCTGGCTCTTTAAGAACCTCTGCCCATCGGGGTGCCTGGAGAGGGTGCCTCGGGGGGCTCAGTTGGTTGAGCGGCTGCCTTCCACACAGGTCATGATCGATGGATAGATTGATGGATCGGGGAGTCTGCTTCTCCCTCTAATCCTCCCCCCTCTCATGCTCTCTCTCTCTCTCAAATGAATAAATAAAATCTTTTTTTTAAAGATTTTATTTATTTATTTGAGAGAGAGAGAATGAGAGACAGAGAGCATGAGAGGGAGGAGGGTCAGAGGGAGAAGCAGACTCCCTGCTGAGCAGGGAGCCCGATGCGGGACTCGATCCCGGGACTCCAGGATCACGACCTGAGCCGAAGGCAGTCGCTTAACCGACTGAGCCACCCAGGAGCCCTGCTTCTGTTTATTGAGCATCTTCTTTGTGCCAGGCACTGTATGCAGGCGTATGGAGCATATCGCATTAAATCCTTAACCATAAACCCCTCTGGTAGTTGCCTGTATTAGAGGAGGTCAGCTTATGCTTTAGTGACAACCAACCCCCATAACTCAGTGTCTTCAAACAAGGTTTACTTACGATTCACGTAACATGTACAGCGTAACTGGCAACAAGTGAGGGGAGGGGAGCGGGCTACCCCATGAAGTCAGCGCGTAGGACCCCAGGGTGGTAGATGGTCCACCATCGCATGAAGCCACCACGCTAACATGAAGCTCAGGAGGTGTGCTCCCATAGGAGAGGGGAGGATGGAGAATCACATCCTGGTTCTGAACGAACATCTTCCATGCAGAACTGGCCCGTGCCATTTCTCAGTGGTCCAAACAAGTCATGGGACCATACCCCACTGTAAGGGTGCCTGAAGTGCACCACAAGAAGAAACCACAAATGATGGTGGAGCATTAGCAATATCTACCATGGTGTTATTTACGAACGATGGAATTGTAGCCCAGAAAGGCTAGGAAACGTGCCCAAGTTCAAACCAAGAATGGAGGCTTGGTTTAAAGTATTAAAACCCAGTCTATCTGATGCTATCATTATTCCCGTAACCAGAATGGTTAACATGATCCTAAAGGTTGGAGAAAAGCTTCTCAGGAAGGGTAAGGAAAAGGGAAGACATCTCAAAGGAAAGAGTTAAAGCATCAGAGGGTGAAGATCAGCAAGGCATTGAGGACTGATGGAGGACCACACAGTCATTGCCGTGTCCTGGAGAGTGTGATGAGAGGAAGAACAGCTGTAGTCATGTCAAGGTTTAGAGAACTTTAAGGGAGTGTAAAAGTGATTGACAGAATAGGATGCCCAGAACACATCTCCATAAACACTATGCTTTATGGACCCTCTGGAATACCAATGCAGTTGGCTCCCACCTCCCTCCCATCTTAAAGAATATGTCCCCTGAATAAAGTAGTGTCTCCCTCTCTCGGCATGCCAAAATGGCTTGGTGCTCTCTTTCTGGCCTCCAACTCTTTGTACGTGCTGTTTCCTCACCCCTACCTGTTCTGATTTCTTCACCTGGATAAGTCTGCCCGATCCTTACAGACTCAGCTTAGCCATCTCCCCTCGCAGATGAACAAAGTTGCGTGCCCCAAGGAGGACCTCCCAGGACAGTGTGTACCTACCTAATCTACAGACCGACTGCACGGTATTTACAAAGCCTCCAAAACTCCTCAAGGGCCCCATCTGGGGTTCATCCATCCCCGACTCCTCAGTACCGAGCAGGGTGGTTGGCACCTTTGAGACCTCCATAAAGGCCTGTTGAATGACTGACTGTATTTGGAAAAACGCCCATTGTCCAGTGCTTCTCAAACGTTGCTGTATTTATTACCTAGGGATATGCTAAAATCAGATATTGCTGTCATAGGGCTAGGGCAGTGCCTGCGATTGTACATTTCCGGTAAGCTCCCAGGTGATGCTAATAGATGCTGGTCCATGGACACACTTTGATTAGCAAGGCAATGGCACCTGCTGCTGATGCCCCGCCCGTGCCCTCTCATCAAACTGAGCCCATGAACGCCAACTTGACAGACTGCAGCTGCCAGCACCTGTGGCTCTTCGTTCCAGGTGTTTCTCTGGCTGCTGGAACCCACTTGGCCCATGCAGATGCATATTAGAAGTGGCCTAGAGTTAACAGTACCCCCTGCCTCCTGCCAGGAGCAACCAGCAATCGGTAGCTGATAGATGCAAGGGAATAAGTACCCCAGCTCTCTCATCCCTTGACTGGAGAAACCCTGAGATATTCCCCACAGTGTCGCCCCAAGATTCCCTGTGGGACTGTGCATCCTTCATCATCATCGGTATCCCGCTCGATGGCACATTTGCTCTTTGCTTTCTTCTGTTCCCACATTTGCACTTATACTGGGGTTTCTGGGGATGAACACCTCAATGAACCACCTGTAAGCCCATCATTGTCTCAAGGCTCCATCCAGGGGAAACCCATTTAAGTCAGGCTCCTAAAACTTGAGCTGTCTGGTCTTTCCGTCCTTGGGCTTCCATTATTCATTCATTCATTCATTCCTTCCACAAGTGGACATCTAGTGAAAGATCCATCAATACTTGAGAGTAAGGATGAATTGTGGTTTTTTCAGTGTTCCCAGTTCCTAGCAGAAAAGTGGACAAAATTATGTCTCCAGAGAATGCTGGTTGGTGGGAGAAGGAAGGAAAAGAGCTGGTCTGCCCTGACTTCTTGAACCCAGCACTGGCCGTGGTGGATGCAGCTCTGCAGGTGGTGGTGGAACCAGGGACCCAGAGCATTTCTGAAGAGTAGCACAACAGTTAAGCTGCCACGCAGACAAATTCAAATTTCCCTCCTGCCAATTTCTCACAAGGTACTTGAATTCTCTGTGCCTTGGTGTCCTCACCTTTAAAATCAGTAGGACCTATTTTTTTGGGGGTGGAGTTATTAAGGAGGATTAAATGAGATAATGAACAACTATCGACTCCTCCAAATGTGCCTGATACAATGTGTTCGGAAAGCTGGCTCTCTCCAATACGGCAGCCCCAGCGCTGCAGCCTTTAAGGCTAGTGGCTGAGATGGAGTCTGGAACAGAGGCGGGAAGCGCAGCTAGACACATGGACCCCAAGAGGAAGCTCCCTTCCTTCCACCTGAATGTGAACTGTTCTATTGCAGACGAGGCTTTAGAAGCAGATCACGAGGCCTGAGTTCAAATCCCAGCTCTGCTACCAGTGACTGTGGGCCATTAGATAACCTCTCGGAGACTCAGTGTCCCCACCTTATCCTACTAAGGTGATTGTGAGGTAGAAGTGGCATACCACATATAAAGTATCCGGTAAATAGTAAGAGCCTGATTACCATCTGCTGTTGTCATTATTATTACAGCTGCTAACACCAGACCTATGGAAGCTTCTGGGCTTGCAGTTCTGCCAGGATTTGCTCCTACATATGCATCCAGGAGGACAGGCTTGACTCCTTTAGCTTACTTGACAGCTTCAAAAGGGCTCTTCATTTTCAAAGGATACATTTGATAAGTTTGTGAATTTGCATACTGCCAAAAGCCCCCTGTGGCTTCTGTAAGTCCAGATTATTCTGTTTATTCCTTCAGTCACATCTGTCGATTATCATGGGGAGGCAGCTCGTTTATTACGTCTTGGGCTTCCCGGACGCCCGCTCAAGGCAGCCTTTGTAAACTGTATCTGCCAGCCACCGCCACCAAGTGAAATGTTGACAGCGGCACCCACAGCCCTGGTCACCCACAGGGGTCCCAGGAACATGTCAGGGCTGAGGAGCTCCTGGAAAGAGCCCCTTCTTTTCATCCTGCCCGGCACTCCAAGCAACGAGCGCTTGCCTGGTTCACTATCATTTTTCCGAATTGGTACCAACAGCTGCTTTCATCCTTATACAAGACAAACATAGTCATTTCCCTGTTTTATTATTAACACATTCTGGCATAATTGCTTGGGCTCTCAACTGTGACCTGTTAGAGATTCACTCAGCCATGGAATTTTCAAGGGGAATACAGCATCAGGGCGAAAGACCGCAATATGCATTTTTCCCAACCAAATCTATTTGTCTGTAAGCCTCCAAGTCAAATCTCTCATTGAATTTGTTCAAACATAAATTAATAGTTGAATTTACATAGATTTAATGTCTTATAATCTTTCTGGTCTGGGAATCTATATTCAAGACTAGATGCACCAGCTCAGATATACTGCGTTTAAGGCTGAAAATAATTTTAATCTCCCTAAAGCCCGATTTTTTTGCACATTACTAAACCCAAGCAGTCAATCCTTTCTAATAAGACGCACAAAACCTGCTGTTGCCAAAGGATGAACACACATCTCTAGGATGTGGGCCATGTGCATGGGTCTGCTGAAAAGAATTAAAGCACGAATGACTTTAGCCAGGGAAATGTGGTCACTTGTTATTCTGTGTCCCTGCCCCACCCCGAATGATGCAACTGTGTGTTACTGAGGGTTATGGAAAGTGCTGGGGAGTCACACCCACACAATCGTCAATTCATGCGTGCAACCAATGTTCATCGAGTCCCTGGAAGGTGCAGTGGCCTGGGCACTGGGCAGACAGCAGTGAACAAAACAGCGAAGCCCCCATTTTCTTGGAGCTGACATCCCAATGGGGGAAGCAGACACACACACACACACACACACACAAATAAATGATGTTGCTTGAGACGCCCCTTCCTTGAACCAGGAGCTGCGCTGGTCTAAGCAAATCATACTTGCAAGTCATGCTTTCTTCACCCTCTTGGACCCCTGAGCTCACCAGGAGGCAAAGAAACCCAGTCTTGTTTCCCAGAGGCTGATGTGCCCCAGCGAACAGCCACAGGGGTGGCCAGGCAAGGAAATGAGGTCACCATGGTCACTTGGAGAGCTGCAGCTGCCTGAATGATCGCAGGTGAGAAGAGCAGAAGACCCACTCAGGTGCCACTCCACAGAAATGAGAGAAGTTTCAAATCAGTGTTATTGTGAGGCCTTACGTTTTGGGACAGTTTGTTACACAGCAATAGCTAGCTGTAACACCAGGAAAAGAGTATCCCCAGAAGAGGGAATGGTACTAGGAATGCCCTGAGGCCAACTCTACTTAGTGGTGGTGATGAGGAGAGGAGAAAGGGGGTGGTTTGGGGAACCACAAAGTGGCCAGTGGGGCTGGAATGCAGAGTTGCCCTTCTGAGAGCCTACAGAAGCAGCGGCTATCCCTGCCTCCAGCTAGCCTCATATTCTGGTAACACCAGCTGCCACTGATGGAGGCACTTCTTGTCACCTCATTATTCCCATTTCAGACGTGAGATTTTGCTTGGAGAGGAGAAGTTTTATACCCACCTGGTGAGCAAAAAAAAAAAAAAAAAAGTTCGAATCCAAAGGCCATTATTTAAAAAAGATTTCTTTATTTGAGAGAGAGAAAGAAAGAGAGGGAGTGAGCAGGGGGAGGGGCAGAGGGAGAGAAGCAGACTCCCTGCTGAGTGTGGAGCCTGATGTGGGGCTCAATCCCACAATCCCAAGATCATGACCTGAGCCAAAATCAAGAGTCAGATGCTGAACCAACTGAGCCACCCAGGTGCCCCCCCCCCCAAAGGCCATTTTTTAAAATCATTATGCTTCCTAGGCTCCTAAGCCTTAATGTCATGCCATGCTCAAACACAAGGGGTAACTCCACCCAGACCCACGCCCTCACCGCGGCCATCCTCACAGTACGTGTGAGCCCAAGATGCTCCTTGCCAATCAACCCATCACGTCTGCTGATGCCAACACCTTCGACCTATTTGAATGCCACCTTTTCAGGTATAGTAAGCCCAGCTCAACACCACTCAGAGCCACCGTTTTAACCATGTAAAACCAAATGGTGCATCTCTACGGAATTCCTGGGATCTCTCCCATCTCCTTCCCTAGCAAATTCACACAGCAGCAAGCACCTTGTGCCTCTCTCTGGTCCCTGCCTTTGGTCTGTGGCTCAAGCTACAGCCTCCAATACAACCAAGAATTCTAAGAAGTTACTGTAATTTAAAGTAGGTGCATAAAACTAGCAGATCTGGGACTGACTTGTGAAGACTGAAGGGAGGGTATTTTGGTTTTTGGTCTTTGTTCATTGGTGGAGAAATGGACCATAATCCAAATAAAGGCTGGGGATAAACTATTAAATTTCTAGATGACAATATGGATATATCATAGACATCCCAGGAAGGAGTGTTGGGATTTAGCCAAGTTTAGATACTGAAAATTATTTTTTAAAAAAGGACATGTCCAACTTTGCAGGAGATAATACATTCTTTCTCATAGTGAAGAACCAAGCTGGCATGGATGAATAATTGGGGTATTATTATAAAGCGTGGGGATGCCCTTTGGGAATGTATTAGGCAATGTATTTAAGAAAACCAGTTCCTACCATATTTATATTCCAACCAATTGAGAAAAGGATCTAAGGCTCATGCTCTACTGTTTTTCGAGTCCTTCAGTCCAGTTTACTGCCACATTCCCAAAGGTCTACAGACTATTTGTATAAAACTGCGCAAGACCCTGTCTTGGGATTGGAGGTGTGCAGCTTGTCAGTGATTCATAAGTGGTAGTAACAAATTCCAACAGAAAACACTCAGTTATTCATTCCTGCTTTTAGCAAACCTTTGTGGAGCATCCATTATTGATTGGGCACCGTGCTGAGTGCTAGAAATACAATGTCACCCCTGTCCTCAGATAATTACTGTTTAATAATAGAAAGGCAACATGTTAATGGTTACAAGAGGGTGTCCTCCCCACTGGGACAGAAATGAACAGGTTCTAGGCAACCACCCAGGAGGTCTGCGAGCCCATAACCTGAGGGAGAGAGTTGGAAAAAAAGATGGTCCAGAGAAGTTTCTTGGACTTAATGTCACTCTTTTTGAGTCTTAAAGTAAAGATTAATCAGACAAAAAGAAAAAAAGAAAAAGAACAGGCATTCCCCTAAGTGAAAGCTTACTTGAAGCTCAGAGTTAGGACATTGGCTTAACACCTGGGGGGAACATGATAGTTGAGGGACAGCAGGTAGGAGAGAACATTATAAAGTAAGAATGGCCTTGGGGCACCCGGGTGGCTCAGTCGGTTAAGAATCTGCCTTTGGCTCAGGTCATGATCTCAGGGTCCTGGGATCGAGTCCCGCATTGGGCTCCCTGCTCAGCGGGGAGCCTGCTTCTCCCTCTGCCCCTCCCCCTGCTCATGCTTTCTCTCTCTCACTCACCCTCTCTCTCAAATAAATAAATAAAATCTTTAAAAAAAGAAAAAAAAGGTAGAAACTGTATTGCCTTTAAAAAAAAATAAAGTGAGAATGGCCAGATTGCAGATTTCACCGTGAGCCACATCTGAACACTAAAGACTTTTTTTTCTGCTGCCAAAGTGCAAGAAATTGTATACTAATAATTTCCAAAGGATATTCAGCTGATAAACAGGGTCTTTGAGGAGTCTTCCCTTTTCCCTACCTTCCCTTCCATCATACATGGCCTGTTGGCTCTCATCAATGTCTGTCTGCTCATCAATGTCTGTCCCAGCTCCAGTCTTCGAAATTCAAAGCAGGAAGAAGGAAGGAAGGAGGCGGTACTTGCTCTAAGTGTCCTCTTCATCGAGAAATCAAAGCATTTTCCAAACTGCCTCCCACCAATGTCTATTTACCTCTCATTGTCCAGAAAATCACACAAGGCCCTTACCTACTTGCAAAGAAAGCTGGAAATGTATGAAGTCTTTCCAGCTACCAAAGTGGTCAAACAACTGTGTCTGATGTGAGATCTGAAGCCCCAAATTTTCATTTCAGGAGAGAAAGCACTTCTGGAAGATGTGGGGAAGCCACAAGATTCCTACCTCTGAATGGTCCTGAGAAATGACATGGGAGGGGGAGGGACAGCGTGGAAAGTGAAGCGCTTTTAGTTTGGAAACTAGAAGTCTCAGAGGGAGGGGGTGACTTAGAACTATTAAGTGGAAGTCATCAAAATTGGAAATAATGCAAGTTATGAATGGCACAAACACAAGCTTGTCTACCAGCTTCTAGAATTTTCATTGTAATATCCTGGTAGGGCATTTGAGCTTACAATGTAAGTAGTTATGCTTTGTCTTGTTCAGTCCTGTGATAACCCTGGAGGCAGGGAAAGTTAAGGAATCAAAGACTGGAAGCAGTAAAGTCTCCACCCAAGGGTGACACAGTAACTACTGGCAGAAGCCTCGAACCTGGGAGTTTGGGCATCATATCCCCAATACCACATTATCTCTTTGACAGTATATTAAGGAAGTTGAAAGATACTGAGGGTATAAAGAGTATCTGCATTTTACTTTTTTAAAAAAAGACTTTATTTATTAATTTGAGAGAGAGTGTGTGTGAGAGAGCACAAGGAGGGGCAAAAGGCAGAGGGAGAGGGAGAAGCAGACTCCCCACTGAGCAGGGTGCCCGATGCGGGGCTTGATCCCAGGACCCCGAGATCATGACCTGAACCGAGACAGACTGAGCCACCCAGGTGCCCCAAGAGTTTCTGCATTTTAAGGGTACAGGGTCTGGAGTCAAAAAGCATTGTATATCTCCAAATTTGCATCATCCTACAAAGAGTTTTCAAGGGCAATTTTGACTCTACACAAATTTCACCCTCAATGTTGATATTAGAACCCAACAGAAGAGAACTGCACTCTTTCTAAAGACTGCTATGAAGACAAAATAAAATAGTGCATGTAACGTGCTCAGCGCCATAGCTGTTATGGAGTGAGTGCTCAATTAATGCCTGTTGAATAAATACATGGACAAAATAGTAAGAACTTATTTACTGTGTGCTGGACACTGTCCTAGGTGTTTGCATGTATAAACTCATTGAAGCCTAGGTGATGAATGGTAGTGTTTTGCCCCATTTCATAAATGGGCTCTTAGTCAGTATCCTATACTGCCTTTCATGTACAAGAAGAGAATTTACTCTCTTGGGTGCCATATTTAATTTCTAACACTGAGACCACTATCACACAAATATTCCTGCCAACTATTATTAGGGGCTCTAGAGACCCCTGGTCTGGTGTTGGGCACCCATTCTGATGCCCCATATCCCATACCAAAGGTACCTCCAGCTCATCAGTGCAAGTGCAAGATTCCAGACAGCAGGAAGATGATAGAACATCTCTCCTTCAGATTGCCCTGCTCTTCCAAAAGCTAACACCCCCTCATCTGGAATCCTAGGTCGTATGAGTCAGAATGGCTCTAAGAAATAGTTCATCCACATATTTTTTGAGAGCTGAGAACAGAGGCCCAGAAAGGAAAGCCACTTGCTCAAGGTCACGCAATAAGTAAGTGGCCCATCTGGGCCCAGAGCCCAAACTTTCTGGTGCTAAAGTTTCTACGTGACTCTGTGCTAACTTTCCTGAACATTTCTTTCCTCCATGTTTGATGGTCCTTCATTTAATGACCTCAAAACCCAAAGACCGCAAAGGCGAGGCCCATTGGAGGAGGACGTGGGAGAGACATTTGGCACGAGTCACACATTTCCAACTGGCTTCAACTTGAGACTTCTGATGAACATTCCAAATGGTGATATGTTAACATGACTGAGAGAGGAAAAGGTACATCGCAGGAGAGCAAGGTCAGGGGTGAGGAAAGTGAGGAAGGCACATAAAACCGAAGGGGGCTGGATCCTGGAGTGAGTGCTTCACCCTGGTCCTGCCTCTGGTGCATCCGAAGCTTCAAACCTGAGTCTCATGACTGGTCTTTGATGTTCTACTAATGAATATATTTTAAAATAAATCCTCTCATTACCTGGTGATGAGCCTAACTCTATAGTATCATATTTTTATTAGTAAAAACATTAAATGTCAACATTTGGGGCGTGCCACCATTTTGTATCTGCTTGAGCATTTCATGATTTTTTAAAATAAAGCAAATGCCTCCAAAACTGTAAGTGCCCTCCCTGAGCTTCTCAGAAATGGAAATGCCTCTAAGCACAGAAATATTTTCGTTTTGCTCAGGAGTCTGCTCTGGGCATAGATGCCTCAATCTCTGGACCCCGCCCTCCCCACTTCATTCCAGCAACAGCACTTGGGACCTCAAGACAGATGCCCTCAACTTCTCTCTCTTCCCTTCCCCGTAGCCTTCCAAGCCCAACCCCTGCATCTCTCATTCCTCATCTACTCCCACTGACCTTTCCCTCAGGTGTTTCATGGGCATCCTCCTCAGATCATAAAGAATTTCATCTCTGGGTTTGTGGAGCTCTCTGTTGGGGTGTCTATGGGGCTTCATGTATAATTAACAATGATCCTGCTACACATGTTTTCTATTAGCAATTCAGGCTCTTTTAGGACTTTTTAAAACATACTTTGCAATTCACCAAAATTCTAAGGGGCATTTAAATAGGAGAAATCCATAAAAGCACAGAATGTCTGGGGTTTCTGGAAGGAGGCTTTAATAAAGAACTTCTCCCCAGAGAAGCATTTCCTGAAATGCTTTCCGCTCTGCACCACAAGTGTCTCCACATGAGTACAAGACTAAATCTCAGGTCTCCTCAAAAACAATGTCAATGGAATTCATTAAAAAAAAAAAAAAGGTCCCAGGTTACCATAACAACCAAGGTTCCAACATCATGTTGACTAACTGCAAAGTGATATGATCAGGAAGACCAAAGCAGAGAACAAAAGTATCAGGTTGCTATGGCAACTGGACATACAGAAAATGGGAGTTGTTTCAATGGGGAAGTTTCCAGTGCAAAAGTAAATGTAAAGCATACTTCCAGAGCGAATGATCACCCAAGAAATTTCTACATTCATCAAGAGTTACCCCATTATTTTGTTTGGTTGGCAAAACTCTGAGACAGAAACTGTATCAGTTAGTTATTGCTGTATAACAAATAATCTAAAAACATAGTGACTTTAAGCAAGAGCCATTTTCCCCCCTCAGGAGTCTATGGATTGGCTGAGAAGTTCTGCTCATCTGAACTGAGCTCAGGTTATCAGGTTCATGTGATTTCATCTGGACTTATTCAAGAATCTGCAGGCACTAGCAGGCCAGTTGGGGGCTGGTTAATCTCAGAAGGCATCCGCTGAGATGACTTGGTTTTGTTCCACGTAGTCTTACACTGTCCAGCAGGCAACCTTGGGTATGTTTCTCATGGCCAAAGCCAAATCTCAGAAGACCTCTTGAACCAGAACTGTCAGATCATCATTTCTACCATATTCTATGAACTAAAGCAAAGCACAAGACCAGCCCAGATTTAAAAGATATGAAAAGAGACTCCATGTCTTGATGGGAGAGGCTACAACATCCCATTGCAAAGAGTGTGGATAGAGATAGGAGTTGGAGAACTGGAGGCATTTTTGCAAACATTATATCAAGATGCCAACTTTTGCATTTAACATGCCCTTGAGCTTACACACAAAAGCCGAATATGCCATTATGGAAGCATGGAAAGATGGAGGAAAAAAAAAGCTGAATGTGCAAAAGTCAAACAATCCCCCTACATATTAAAAGGCATTTGGTTTCCAGAGAGCAGAACAATATCATAAAATGCCAAATGAGAGCTCAATGTATTAGACACGATTTTTGATCATGTATTTTCAGGATTTGGGGCTTATTCTTTAATTTTATTCCCTTCCTTCAAAACTGAACAAAGTCAAGTGACCACTTGAACCCACAGGGCATATAATTGAGGCTGGATAGAAGATTGCTGAAATATTCATTCATCAGCTGATGGAGAGAGGCAGTTTGGTGAAGTGATTAAAAGTGTGGGCTTTAAAGGCGACTGGGTCCAAATCTTCTCTCAAACCCTACTTACATGAATTTAGGTATGATGCCTGACCTCCATGATCTCCACTACTCTCATCTGTAAAAATGAGGGTAGAATATTTTATTCATCTATTTTATTGATCCTAAGATACACTTTTCACTTTCCAGTATCTTTGAAATTGGGTTATACAATTGGTGCCACATTAAAGTCAGACATAAAGGCTCCTGGGTGGCTCAGTTGGTTAAGTGTCTGCCATTGGCTCAGGTCATGATCATGGGGTCCTGGGATCGAGTCCCATGTTGGGCTCCCTGCTTAGCGGGGGTCTGCTTCTTCCTCTGCCTCTGCCCCTCCCCTTGCTCATGTGTTCTCTCTCTCTCTCAAATAAATAAATCTTTAAAAATAAATAAATAAACATAGTCAGTCATAAAAGTGTCATGTGTTCTATTAATGGCAACTTAGATTCAATGAATATGGTGGTGCCTGCCTCAGAGGGTTGAGCTGATCTATGCTGATTGATGAGAACAGTGTCTATTGCCAATAAGGGCTCAGTAAATGTGAATCAGGAGGAGGAGGAAAATCCACGTTTGGTGTATGTGTTGGTGGTTTAGAAAAGTATACAACACAGTTACATTCAAGTTGTGCACAGTTTGAATATTTGGAAGACGAGGACAGTCTGAATCTGCTTCTAGATGGTGTCTTTTTGGGGAGAAGTGGATAAACTGAACTTCCTTGATCACCAGTTAGTGCTAGCAACAATTTTTCCTTGACTGCCTATAACCCTCCCATTAACCGGAGGAGGACGATGTCATCTGCCCATTTTACTGAAGAATCAGTGGGGTGGAAAAATGTGGTTAGGGTCACAAAGTCAGTTAGTGGCAGGAAGAATCCATATATCTCTGATTCCAAACTGTCTTCATTCATCTCTCCTGAGATATGAGAACAAGCAAGAGAGGGGAGCACAAGGGGCTGTTATTTCAATGCTCAGAATTATTGTGCTGAATGTGAAGGTGGGCTGGCAGCCAGTCAATGCTGATTCAGAACTTCTCTCTAGAAGGTGTTCAGAGGCAGTAATTTGGTTGGAAGCAAGCCTGGGGGCTTTGTGCTATGGGCTGAATATTTGTGTCCCCCCTCCAAAATCATATGTTGGAATTCTACACAAGGGGACTATATGATGAGAGGGGAGCATCACGGAGGGCATGAGAGCCCTTAATAAAATAGTCCAGAGAAAACTCCTCTGTCTCCTTCCACCACATGAGCTCACAGCCAGAAGATGGCTGTCTGGAATGGCTCCTCGCCAGACACTGATTGTGCTGGCACCTTGATCTTGGCCTCCTCTGTCTCCAGAACTGTGAGAAATAAACTTTTGTTGTTTGTAAGACACTTGGTACTGTAACATTTTCTCCAAGCAGCCCAAATGGACCAAGACATTCATAGATGATGTTTCCAGAGGAAGCATGCAATTTTTACTTAGATTGTAAGTTAGTTTGAGGGTGGGTTGGAAGTGTTGTTAATAGAGATTAGGGTGGACAAAGCCTCCCCCAAAGCAATCACTGTAAGATGCTACAAGCTCTCCACCTCTCAGATCCATGGGCTTACAGAAAGCTTCCGACCCAATCAAACTCCCTAGAGTCCCCACATGGCTTTATCCATGGCTGCACCCACGGTCCTTGGCACAGACCCTGCTGCTGATTATTTACGACATACAATTTACTCATGCCTACACAATCCCATAGGCATTCCTTCTGTCTGTTCACCTGGTGGCCTAATGAACAGATGTCTCTGAACTTCACATACGGCAAAGGGATCTCCTTCCTTCAGTCATGGATAACTCTAGAGTGAGACCCTCATTCCAAAGTGAGAAGCAAGAAATCATCTGGAATTTTGCAGAGCCGAGTAGGCAAGAGTAATTCAGTTCTGCATTCCAATCACACCTTCGCAGGTACATGCTGTTTTTCTGTAATTAACCTTTCATGTGTCTCAACATGACAACTGTTGGTGGTGGGACCCATATCAGGTACATTTCCATCTACCTGAGGCATAGGTGCCTGCTGGGAGTCATCAAGATTTCCTGCAGATGCTCCATGAGTGAGTAGAAGGAAAGAGGAAGGAAAGGGTAGAGACAGCAAGGAAGAGAAGGAAAGGAGACCAAGGGACCAAAGGAGGAAGAGAGGAACACTTCCCACGTTTGTTCATTTCAGAAGTAGGATATGTCTTCCCTCAGTGAACATGGCTAATACAAACTGATGCAGTAATAGATGGTATTATTCCTTCCAGAGGGAACCATCTTAGTCAGTTCGGTCTACACTAACAAAAGTACCACAGACTGGGTGCTTCTAAACAATAGAAACTTATTTCTCACATTCTGGAAACTGGAAGGTCCAAGATCTAGGCCAGCATGGTTGGGTTTGGTTGCAGACTTTCAGGATGCAGACTGCCAACTTCTCTCTGTGTCCTCACATAGAAAGAAGAGAGAGCTAGCTCTCTGGCCTCTATTCACAAGGGCTCTAATCCCATTCATGGGGGCTCCACCCTCATGAGGTCATCACCTCCCAAAGGCCCCAAGTCCTAAATGCCATTAAGTTGGGATTAGAGTTTCAACATATGAATTGAACACATGGACACACAAACATTCAGTTCATAATGGAAACCATCCACTAAAATGTTCAATCTCTTGCAGAAAGAATACCCTTCACTCCACCTCCCTTAGCAAATTTGTTGTGAATGAAGTTCAGGGCAAGGAAAATGAGTATAACTGAGAAGTATAACCTCTTTTATCAAACAATTAGCTCACATCCCTTACCTAGCTCATGAGGACACTTTGCTGCCTCTGATGTTAACCACCCCCTCCCCCCATATAGGTATCTGCATCAAAAGCAGTTCACTTGCAAAGCAAGTCTTGAGTGGGTCTTCCTGTGTTTTGCATTTTGGGTCCCTAGTCTTGGTTATGAGATCTTAATGACATGGCATGTCATACCCAATACTCAGTCACATAATATATATTCAGAAAGATCATCTCAAACAACACCCTCTGAACTTGGTGAAAATCCATCCAGCTGTTTTGAGTGATGTCATAACATAAAAACAAGCACAGATTTATTATCATGGATAAGAGGTAGACACTTGTCTTACTTTTCTCTCTTCTATCATGACTAAAAAGCTAGTGCCAAGTTTTGGTACTTGGTCTCTGATTTTCTTCTCTCTGGACTTCTTCATATCAGGATCTGCTTTCTATTTATGTCTGGTCTCCTATAACTGGGTTGGTGTACAGAACTCGGACACTAGGGCCTTCAAAAATGTGGAAATCCACAGGCATAATTTTCACTCTCTTCCTTTTTAATCTCTTGCCTTGTGATTAAATCTCTGTTGATGGTCCGTTCTTAATGCACTGTTTTTTGCTTTTTTAGATTTTATTTATTTATTTAGAGAAAGAGAGCATGAGCAAGGGGAGGGGAGAGGGAGGGAAAGAGAGGGAGAGAATCTCAGGCAAACTCCATGCTGAGCACCTAGCCTGACTTGAGGCTTAATCTCATGACCCTAAGATCATGACGTAAACTGAAATAAAGAGTTGGACACTCAGGGGGCGGAGCAAGATGGTGGAGGAGTAGGAGACCTGGATTTCGTCTGGTCCCAGGAATTCAGCTGGATAGGGATCAAACCATTCTGAACACCTACGAACTCAATAGGAGATCGAACAAAAGAATAGCAACAACTCTCTGAACGGAAAAGCGACCACTTTCTGGAAGGTAGGACATGCGGAGAAGTGAATCCGAGGCGATATTCGGGAAGATAGATGGCGGGGAAGGGGGCCTCCTTCGGCCGCTTCTGGCAAGTGATAGAGCCGCGGAGCACAAAGTCGGAACTTTTAGAAGTCAGCTCCGCTGAGGGACATCGCTCCAGTAGCTAAGCACGTTCCACCCTCGCGGGACAGTGTGGTCTCAGGACCCTCGGGGTCACAGGAAGACCAGGGGTGCCTGAGTGCAGCAGAGCTCCCAGGTATCGGAGCAGGGAAGCCGGCTGCAGAGACGGAGCCCAGGCGCAGGCTCTAAGCTCGGGGTTGCCATAAACCGTGATCCGGGGCACAGTCAGGTCACTGCTCCTCCAGCAGGGACCCAACAGGCAGCAGATCCAGGGAGACTCCCCTTCCTACCCCGGGGAGGAGCGGCGCGCAAGCGCACCGCAGGGATCTGCTGGGTTTGGAGACTCCACACAGGGTCGGGTGCCAGAGATAGAAATGCTCGGTCACAGGCTGGGTGAGCACGGAGTGCGGCCGGAGAGCGGGGAGATGGGAGTGACTGACTGCTTTTCTCTGGGGCTCACTGAGGAGCGGGGCCCCGAGTTCTCAGCTCCTCCGGGGCAGAGATTGGGAGGCTGCCATTTTCACTCTCGTCCTCCAAAGCTGTACGGAAAGCTTGCAGGGAACAAAAGGTCCCGAGAGCAAACCTGAGCAGATTACTTAGCCCAGACCGGGCAAGGGCGGGGCAAATCTGCCTCCGGCAAAGACATTTAGGAACCACGGCAACAGGCCCCTCCCCCAGAAGATCAGCAAGAATAGCCAGCCAAGACCAAGTTTAACGATCAATGAGAACGGCAGAACTCCAGCGCTAGGGGAATAATGCACATAGAATCCATGGTTTTTTACCATGATTCTTTAGTCTTTCAAAGTTAATTTTTTTTTAACTTTTGTTTTTTGAATTTTTCTTTTTCCCTTTTTCAACCAACATCTTATCAATCCCTTTTTTAAAAAACATTTTTTATTTTTCAGTTTTAGACTCATATTCTATCCCTTCATAGTAGTTACCCGTATTTTTGGCATATATATATATATATATATAATTAGTTCTCTCTTTAAAATTTTGAGGTAGTTTCTTCTAACAGATCAAAATATACCCCAAATCTCTAGTGTATGGTTTTGTTCTACTCTCCTGCCTGATCACATTCTCTCCTTTTTTTTTTTTTTAATAAATCCTCTTCTTTCTTTTTTCAAACAACTTCTTATCAATTCCTTTCATAAAATTTTTTTATAATTTTCATCTTTACAGTCATATTCCATCCCTTCATCATATCAACCCTTATTTTTTTACATACATAAGTTTTTCTTTCTTTAAAATTTTGGGAGGAACTTTCTTCTAACAGACCAAAATACACCCAAAATCTAGTGTGTGGCACTGATCTATGCACCAGCCTGATCATATTTGATCATATTGGTTTTTTTTGTTTTGTTCTGTTTTTGTTTGTTTTTATCTTTATCTTTTTCTTTTTTCTTTCTTTCCCTTTCTTTTCCCCCGGCTTCAGGTCTTTTCTGATTTGTTTAGTGTATAATTTCTGGGGACGTTGTTACCCTGTTAGCATTTTGTTCTCTCATTAATCTATTCTCCTCTGGACAAAATGACAAGATGGAAAAAATCACCTCAACAAAAAGAACAAGGGGCAGTACCGACTGCCAGGGACCTACTCAATATGGACATTAGTACGATGTCGGACCTAGAGTTCAGAATCATGATTTTAAAGATACTAGCTGGGCTTGAAAAAAGCATGGAAGTTATTAGAGAAACCCTTTCTGGAGAAATAAAAGAACTAAAATCTAACCAAGTTGAAATAAAAAAGGCTATTAATGAGGTGCAATAAAAAATGGGGGCGCTTGGGGCGCCTGGGTGGCTCAGTCGTTAAGCGTCTGCCTTCGGCTCAGGTCATGATCTCAGTGTCCTGGGATCGAGTCCCGCATCGGGCTCCCTGCTCCGCAGGAAGCCTGCTTCTCCCTCTCCCCCTCCCCCTGCTTGTGTTCCCTCTCTCGCTGTGTCTCTCTCTGTCAAATAAATAAATAAAATCTTAAAAAAAAAAATGGGGGCACTAACTGCTAGGATAAATGAGGCAGAAGACAGAATAAGTGATATAGAAGACCAAATGATGGAAAATAAAGAAGCTGAGAAAAAGAGAGATAAACAACTACTGGATCACGAGGGCAGAATTCAAGAGATAAGCGATACCATAATATGAAACAATATTAGGACAGTTGGGATCCCAGAAGAAGAAGAAAGAAAGGGGCAGAAGGTATAATGGAGCAAATTATAGCAGAGAACTTCCCTAATTTGGGGAAGGAAACAGGCATCAATATCCAGGAGGCACAGAGAACCCCTCTCAAAATCAATAAAAATAGGTCAACACCCCAACATCTAATAGTAAAACTTACGAGTCTCAGAGACAAAGAGAAAATCCCAAAAGCAGCTCAGGAGAAGAGATATGTAACCTACAATGGTAGAAGCATTAGATTGGCAACAGACCTATCCACAGAGACCTGGCAGGCCAGAAAGGACTGGCAGGATATATTCAGAGCACTAAATGAGAAAAATATGCAGCCAAGAATACTATATCCAGCTAGGCTGTCATTGAAAATAGAAGGAGAGATAAAAAGCTTCCAGGACAAACAAAAACTAAAGGAATTTGCAAACACGAAACCAGCTCTACAGGAAATCTTGAAAGGGGTCCTCTAAGTAAAGAGAAAGCCTAAAAGCAACATAGACCAGAAAGGAACACAGACAATATACAGTAACAGTCACCTTACAGGCAATACAATGGCACTAAATTCCTATCTTTCAATAGTTACCCTGAATGAAAATGGGCTAAATGCCCCAATCAAAAGGCATGGGCTATCCGATTGGATTAAAAAAATAAGACCCTTCGATATGCTGTCTGCAAGAGACTCATTTTAGACCCAAAGACACCCCCAGATTGAAAGTGAAGGGGTGGAAAACCATTTACCATGCTAATGGACACCAAAAGAAAGCTGGGGTGGCAATCCTTGTATCAGACAAATTAGATTTTAAACCAAAGACTGTAATAAGAGATGAGGAAGGACACTATATCCTACTTAAAGGGTCTATCCAACAAGAAGATCTAACAATTGTAAATATCTAAGCCCCTAACATGGGAGCAGCCAATTATATAAGGCAATTAATAACAAAAGCAAAGAAACACATTGACAACAATACAATAATAGTGGGGGATGTTAACACCACCCTCACTGAAATGGACTGATCATCTAAGCAAAAGATCAACAAGGAAATAGAGACTTTAAATGACACACTGGACCAAATGGACTTCACAGACCTATTCAGAACATTCCATCCCAAAGCAATGGAATACACGTTCTTCTCTAGTGCCCATGGAATGTTCTCCAGAATCGATCACATCCTGGGTCATAAATCAGGTCTCAACCGGTACCAAAAGATTGGATCATTCCCTGCCTATTTTCAGACCACAGTGCTTTGAAACTAGAACTCAGTCACAGGAGGAAAGTCGGAAAGAACTCAAATACATGGAGGCTAAAGAGCATCCTACTAAAGAATGAATGGGTCAACCAGGAAATTAAAGAAAATTAAAAAAATTCATGGAAACCAATGAAAATGAAAACACAACTGTTCAAAATCTTTGGGATGAAGCAAAGGCAGTCCTAAGAGGAAAGTATATAGCAATACAAGCCTTTCTCAAGAAACAAGAAAGGTCTCAAGTACACAACCTAACCCTACACCTAAAGGAGCTGGAGAGAGAACAGCAAATAAAGCCTAAACCCAGCAGGAGAAGAGAAATAATAAAGATCAGAGCAGAAATCAATGAAATAGAAACCAAAAGAACAGTAGAACAGATCAACGAAACTAGGAGCTGGTTCTTTGAAAGAATTGACAAGATTGATAAACCCCTGGCCAGACTTATCAAAAAGAAAAGAGAAATGACCCAAATCAACAAAATCATGAATGAAAGAGGAGAGATCACAACCAACACCAAAGAAATACAAAGAATTATAGGAACGTATTACAAGCAACTCTATGCCAGCAAATTAGATAACCTGGAAGAAATGGATGCATTCCTAGAGATGTATCAACTACCAAAACTGAACCAGGAAGAAATAGAAAACCTGAACAGACCTATAACCACTAAGGAAATTGAAGCAGTCATCAAAAAACTCCCAACAAACAAAAGCCCAGGGCCAGATGGCTTCCCAGGGGAATTCTACCAAACATTTCAAGAAGAATTAATACCTATTCTTCTGAAACTGTTCCAAAAAATAGAAATGGAAGGAAAACTTCCAAACTCATTTTATGAGGCCAGCATTACCTTGATCCCGAAACCAGACAGAAACCCCAAAAGAATTAGAGACCAATATCCTTGATCAAAAAGAATTACAAACCAATATCCTTGATGAAAATAGATGCAAAAATTCTCACCAAAATACTAGCCAACAGGATCCAACAGTACATTAAAAGGATTATTCACCACGACCAAGTGGGATTTATCCCTGGGCTGCAAGGTTGGTTCAACATCCGCAAATCAATCAATGTGATACAATACATTAACAAAAGAAAGAACAAGAACCATATGATCCTCTCAATAGATGCAGAAAAAGCATTTGCCAAAGTACAGCATCCTTTCTTGATCAAAACTCTTCAGAGTATAGGAATAGAGGGTACATACCTCAATATCATAAAAGCCATCTATGAAAAACCTACAGCGAATATCATTCTCAATGGGGATAAACTGAGGGCTTTCCCCCTAAGGTCAGGAACGCGGCAGGGATGTCCACTATCACCACTGCTATTCAACATAGTATTAGAAGTCCTAGCCACAGCAATCAGACAACAAAAAGAAATAAAAGGCATCCAAATCAGCAAAGAAGAAGTCAAACTGTCACTGTCTGCAGATGATATGATACTTTATGTGGAAAACCCAAAAGACTCCACCCCAAAACTGCTAGAATTCATACAGGAATTCAGTAAAGTGGAAGGATATAAAATCAATGTACAGAAATCAGTGGCATTCCTATACACCAACAACAAGACAGAAGAAAGAGAAATTAAGGAGTTGATCCCATTTATAATTGCACCCAAAACCATAAGATACCTAGGAATAAATCTAACCAAAGAGGCAAAGAATCTGTACTCAGAAAACTATAAAATACTCATGAAAGAAATGGAGGAAGACAAAAGAAATGGAAAAACGTTCCATGCTCGTGGATTGGAAGAACAAATATTGTGAAGATGTCAATGCTACCTAGAGCAATCTACACATTCAATGCAATCCCCATCAAAATACCATCCACTTTTTTCAAAGAAATGGAACAAATAATCCTAAAATTTGTATGGAACCAGAAAAGACCCCGAATAGCCAGAGGAATGTTGAAAAAGAAAAGCAAAGCTGGCGGCATCACAATTCCGGACTTCCAGCTCTATTACAAGGCTGTCATCATCAAGACAGTATCGTACTGGCACAAAAACAGACACATCGATCAATGGAACGGAATAGAGAGCCCAGAAATGGACCCTCAACTCTATGGTCAACTCATCTTTGACAAAGCAGGAAAGAATGTCCAATGGAAAAAAGACAGTCTCTTCAACAAATGGTGTTGGGAAAATTGGACAGCCACATGCAGAAGAATGAAGCTGGACCATTTCCTTACACCATACACAAAAATAGACTCCAAATGGTTGAAAGACCTCAATGTGAGACAGGAGTCCATCAAAATCCTAAAGGAGAACACAGGCAGCAACCTCTTCGACCTCAGCCGCAGCAACTTCTTCCTAGAAACATCGCCAAAGGCAAGGGAAGCAAGGGCAAAAATGAACTATTGGGACTTCATCAAGATAAAATCTTTTGCACAGCAAAAGAAACAGTCAACAAAACCAAAAGACAACCGACAGAATGGGAGAAGATATTTGCAAATGACATATCAGATAAAGGGCTAGTATCCAAAATCTATAAAGAACTTCTCAAACTCAACACCCAAAGAACAAAGAATCCAATCAAGAAATGGGCACAAGACATGAACAGACATTTTTACAAAGAAGACATCCAAATGGCCAACAGACACATGAAAAAGTGCTCAACATCTCTCGGCATCAGGGAAATCCAAATCAAAACCTCAATGAGATACCACCTCACACCAGTCACAATGGCTAAAATAAACAAGTCAGGAAACGACAGCTGTTGGTGGGGATGCGGAGAAAGGGGAACCCTCCTACACTGTTGGTGGGAATGCAAGCTGGTGCAGCCACTCTGAAAAACAGTATGGAGGTTTCTCAAAAAGTTGAACATAGAGCTACCATATGATCCAGCAATTGCACTACTGGGTATTTGCCCCAAAGATACAAATGTAGGGATCCGAAGGGGTACATGCACCCTGATGTTTATAGCAGCAATGTCCACAATAGCCAAACTGTGGAAAGAGCCAAGATGTCCATCGACAGATGAATGGATAAAGAAGATGTGGTATATATATACAATGGAATATTATGCAGCCATCAAAAGGAATGAGATCTTGCCATTTGCAACGACGTGGATGGAAGTGGAGGGTATTATGCTGAGCGGAATAAGTCAAACAGAGAAAGACATGTATCATATGACCTCACTGATATGAGGAATTCTTAATCTTAGGAAACAAACTGAGGGTTGCTGGAGTGGTGGAGGGTGGGAGGGATGGGGCGGTTGGGTGATAGACACTGGGGAGGGTATGTGCTATGGTGAGCGCTGTGAATTGTGTAAGACTGTTGAATCACAGACCTGTACCTCTGAAACAAATAATGCAATATATGTTAAGAAGAAAAAAAAGAAGAAGATAGTAGGAGGGGAGGAATGAAGGGGGGGAAATCAGAAGGGGAGACGAACCATGAGAGACGATGGACTCTGAAAAACAAACTGAGGGTTCTAGAGGGGAGGGGGGTGGGAGGATGGGTTAGCCTGGTGATGGGTATTAAAGAGGGCACGTTCTGCATGGAGCACTGGGTGTTCTGCACAAACAATTAATCATGGAACATACATCAAAAACTAATGATGTAATGTATGGTGATTAACATAACAATAAAAAATAAAAAAAAAAGAGTTGGACGCTCAGCCGACTGAGCCACCTGGGTGCCCCTTACTGCACTGTTTTAATTCAACTTCAAATTTCTTTTACTATGGGCTATGGAGTAAATAGCCAAATACCTAAAAATATATTTCTAGTTGGCATCTCGAGTCCTGGGCTTTCCCTGCTCTGTCCTGGCCTACTCCTTCTGCCAGATTCATTCCTTTAACCCTCATGCTCAAGAACCTACAAGGATTGTCCATAGCCCATGAATCATGTTTACACTATTCTGGCAGACTTCAAGTCTCTTCTCGATCTGGCTCCCACATACCGTGTGTTCACTCTAATCCCCAGCCGCTCCAGTGAGGCTGTTCATTCACCTCACTATGGTGCTTGTACACGATGCCTGGTCCTACTCTGGGCCTCTGTTCATGGTCTCTCCACACCTGGGCTGCCACCCATTCTCCCCTCCATTCCCTCAAGAACGTCCTAAACATTATGACAGCCACTGGCTACTTTTTGGGGGCTAGTAATGAAAAATCACTGACATGTAAAAATTGAGTTAGGTTTAAAAATCCAGATTTCCATCATCTCTTGAAATAGTGGAAGATTTGTCTACACTGGACTTGCCTTCCTACATAACATCTGTTGAGAGGAGCTGAGAGGAGTTGAGAGGAGTAACAGGTGGTTTCTTTAGAAGAGGATTGTATTACCTGGCTTACCACAGTCCCCACCACACAGACAACACACCTGTAAACACCAGCCCCATTTGTCCTGTACATTACCCACCTGGCTTCTTATTTATTTTAATCGTGAACTTAATTGAAGCCCTAAGACCAAATTTAAAGGTATTTTCTCCATAAAGTATATCTCAATTGTGTTTTGGTTGTTCCCCTGAGGAGGTAGGAGATGGTGATTTTCAACAAGAATGTTCTAATTTACTGGAGTTTACAATTACCCACAGTTCTGTTGGAATCCTGGGGGTTCACAATAGTCTTCCAAACAACCCTTCCTGTGTCCAGTCCCATTTACACAACTAGGACTTTCCTCACAGGAGAGAGTTTATTTCAGATGGCCTCTAATGTCTTTTCCAATTCCACTCAATATGGTTCTGTGATCTCTCTCCTACTCAGTTGGGATGAGGCCGAGCATGGTCTTTTTAACTGAACACAGATAAAACACACAGGGAACAGTCAGGGGCTATTCAGTGAACCAAAAGGATCAGGGAGGATGTTAGGAATGATGGGGATGGTGAGATTTAGCTCTAAGCTATAGGAGAAAGACTAACCAAGAACCAGAGAAAGAACGGACATATTCATGGGATAGGCTCAGCATAGGGTATAGAAGCATCCCAACAGCATAGGATGCATGGCAAGGAAGATGACTCAGAGATGAGCCAAGGAAGCAGGTATGTGTCAAAGAAGTGGGCTAGCTAGCCAGGCTCCAGGTACCTGGTCAAAGTTTGGGTGTAGCTATCTCATCCCTGGGGGCAAAAAGAGAGCGGTAAGAGGAAGGTGGGTCCTCACATGGCTGATAGCACCAAAGAGGTTAACATGGAAGCAATCTAGATGTGAAGAATAATCAAGACTCCCATCTATGAAAGTTGCACGTGCACCAGTCACTGCTGAGCACGAGAGAGAGAGAGAGAGAGAAAGAGTAAGAGAGAGTGAGAGAGCACACCTTATTACTATGCCCATTTTAGAGATGAGAAGACTAAGGCCAAGAGCATTAAATAGCAAATTAGTGTTGCATCCAGGAGTTGACCCAGATCTATCTTAGTCCAATGTCCCTGTCTCTAACTTCTTTGAACTGGATCTGAAAAATTTGGTTGGATTTGGATTTGGGGAATCTGACTGAGGGAGAAAATTAACAGTTGGGTAGTGGACACATGCTGTTAACCACTCAGTGTTCATTAGCCTCTTTCTCTGCTTTTAGTCCATCCATAAGGAGAGCTCTGTCATCAACTCCAGAATGTGGAACACATAACCCAGCCTAGCCAATTGGCATCGCTCACTCATTTGTTCAAGGAAGAGCATGTGACCTGAACCCATCTAATCAGGATGACTCTCAGGAATTTTATAGGAGTTACTGGAGGAGAAGGAAAAAAAGAGCTCTTTTTCTCTATGGGACTTAAACCTTGGGAGAATTTGAGGCTAAACCTGCTGCTGGTTTCATCTTATCACCATAAGAGCAGAATTAGTCCCAGGATGAGGTCAACAGAGAAATCTGAACCCTAAGATGGAAGAAGAAAGAGAAACAGAAACAGAGTCCTGGTGAGGTCATTTGAGCCCCAGTCAAACCACACTTAAAGCTAGAATAGCCCTCAAACTCTTTATATTCCTGCCAATCAACTCCTAGCTGCTTAGACCAGTGTGGTCAGGTTTTCTGTCATTTATAATGAACACGTCCTACCCAAATTGTGGGCATGAAATAAAGTTAAAAGTATGCGAAGCTCCAAAGTATCTGGCCAAGATTTCTTAAATCCACCCTCCTTCCGGTCATAATTGTTCCCAGATGCTGGTGGGCAGCCAAGATGGTGAGTGGAGGTCAAGGAGAGCCTGCAGAAAGAAGAGAGGTGTAGAGACTTGGAAGCGGTAAGACCACGTATTCTCTAGGGCAACCTAACACTACACCTGACACCAGGACCACACCATTCAGCAGTGTGTGCTGTGAACTGAACAATCTCCTGTTAGATAGAGAAAACACGGTGTCTACGGTCATGCTCAAGTAATTTATTAGTGCTTTTTGAGATGACGAATAGGCATATGGTGAAAGGAGTCTGTGGAAATAATTTCATTAGACTTGAAGAAGAAGAAGAACGAAAGACAAGAAAACCATTGACAAATTTCCACATCAAAAGCTGTTCAAAACACTGCATCACCATGGGATTGGGGATGTGTACGTGTTCTGCCTTGAATAGAGAATCTGCTCAGAGAACAAGAACAGAGAAGGAAACATGCCCTTTAAAGGATGGGACCATGTAACAAATGGTGTTCCTAAAGGATCAAAGATAGCACTTGTCTTACTGAACATTCATACAAAAGTTTGAGGATTCACTGCAGAGTAGAAAACCCCGACACATGGATAACAGTGCATTCTTCCACTTAGTGTGAAACCATAGGGAAGGGAGAGAGACTCCAACTGGAGCCGCCGGCCACTTGGTAATCAAGGACTGATGGGTTAATTACAAACCCAAATGGATCCATCGCAGGCTTGTTTTTGAAACTACTCTGCTCTCATGGGCATTTCCAGACCACAGAGAACCAGACAGTGCTGCCTTCTTCCTCAACACAGGATTTGGTAGAATGTTGAACTAGATGCTTAAATCAATACATATTAGTTGTTACACCAGAATTCAGAGGACGACTGTGCCATGCCTTGGCCATCTCATATCCTGCCTGGTAGCTAATTGGAGAACTATATTGAGAAACAGCCCCCGGCCCTGTTATGGCTGAGTGTCAGTGTTATGATTGATTGCAAGGTCTTGCGGGTGGGGTTGGGGGGAAGCAGGGTGGAGCGCAAATACACTGAGTATCTGAAGACTCCGTACAAACTCTGAGCTGTCTGAAGGCAGGAAGCAAGGCACTTGGGCTAGAGTAGACTTTAGCAACTCAGTGGCCACCAGGAAATTCGCAGAGCAAGGGAGGGAGGCATCAGCTGTTCCAGAGCTGATGTGGAGTCTACTCAGATGGAAAAGGTTCCAACTCATGGGTACCCTGGTGTGTAGCAGCCCCAGATACCCCTAAACCTCCAGCACAAGGAGAACATAGGTTAGGTTCAAATTGCTGCAAATTACTTCCCTCCCGGGGCTTCTGGTTCATCCTACCTCTTAAGGAGACTGAGTAAGTCCTCCGATCTTACTTTGGGGGGCAGAACTGGGTTTCTCTGAATTGACCAGAGCCAACACATTCTCTGACAGCAGCCAACACAATCATGAGTAGAATGTGAAGAATAGTGTAGTTTAGAGTGTTGTATATGATAGCAGTGTATTAGTTGACCCGTGGTCAACCTCCGTCCAGAAGCAGGTGATACTCCTTCTGACAAATGGTCAGAGGGTCAGAAGTAGCCTAACACTACCTCACAGCACCTATGTGACTCACCTCATTTTATCTCATCACCTGGGCATTTCATCACCTCACATCATCACAAGAAGAAAGGCAAGTATAGGTCCATCAGTATTTAGAGAGACCACATTCCCCTAACTTCTATTACACTATATTGTCATGATTGTTCTATTTTATTAGTAGTTATGTTGTGACTCTCTTACTGTGCCTAATTTATAAATTAAACTCTACCGTGGGTGTGTATGTACAGGGTTGAGTACGATCCCAAGTTTCAGGCGTCCACCGGGGTGGGGTTCTCGGACCGTGTCCCCCGCAAATAAGCAGGGGAAGCTGTAATACAGAGGATTTTATGTATTTCAGAGTGCAATGTGTTCACCGTCCTCGAGCGACTCATTTAATCCCATCAAAGTCCCAGGGATGTGTTATCGTTATCACAGCTCAGGGAGACTGTGTTTGTGTGCCCTGCCTGCTTCACCTAGTGAAGAATGGCCCCGGGAACCTGGCAAAGATCAGGCATGTTTGGGAGCCAGTGACTTCCAGGATGGATTGGTTCATTAAAGCCAGCTTTTCTGACCCGAGTTTAGCACCTGGCCTATTTTTCCAGTATGGGTACCTAAAGGATCCTCTCCTCCCTAGGGCCGTACATTGTTAGGTTTTGTGCAGACAGTTCTGTCTCTTCTGGCCTGGTAATTTTCTCTGAGAAAGCCGGATTTCACATCTGATGGCCAATATTAGAGAAAAAGAGAAAAGGACAGATGGTGAGAGAGAGAGAGAGAGAGAAAAGAAACAGCCCAAATACGCCAGTGCTCATCACCTTGAACCTGTCCCTCTGACCGGTGCCCTCAGTATAGCAATTGCTGCCACTGGATTTTCCCACATTCCATGTTTCTGGCTCTGTTTCCTTCTTTGAACTTGAGACCAAGGATTGTTCCTCTGGCCTCCCTGCCTGATCCCGAGTGAACTCATCCTTCGGATCACACTCTTCCAACCTCCTTCAGGAAGGTCTGACCTACAGGGCTTCCCCGCTCAGCCCACACCTCCCAGCCAGAGTCTCCCCAGCCTCACTTCCTGCCCTGAAGGTTTGAACTTGGACGGTAATGGGGACCAGGCAAACGGTGCACCCTTGACACCCTGACACTTGCCCTTTGGAGCTGTCAGGACACCAGGGCCAGCTCTGTGGATCTGATTCTCTGACCTTGCTCACTCCCCTTCTGCCTTAGTTTCCCCATCTGTACAGTAAGGGGCTAGTGAGATGTTCCCTGAGGATGCTTCCAAAGTCAAGATTCTGGAATGATCTGCTTTCATGTGGAAGAAAGCAGAGGCACACATAAGGGAAGTGATTTGCAGTTCCCCATGAGTAGACTCCAGTCTGCCTTAAGGCTTGAGAGGGTGAAGCAGAAATGCAATGAGTCTTCAGCGGGGCAATAAGGCCAAGATGTGATGGACAGGAAAGAATCCTGTAATCACCAAGCCGGAAAGAGCACGATCCATTAACTCCTTTTAACCAGAGCTGCCGGGGAGCTGTCCACCTGCTGCGCCCAGGGACCTATCACTCCCCAGGGCTCAGGGCTGAGGAGCCATCTCATGCCTCTGCCCTGCCCAAAGTCCACATTTAAGCCGGCCAGGAGGGCTGCATAAAGCAATGCACTCTAAAAATATTACATCACTTGGGACCTGATTTCTTTTTCTTCCTTTGACACATGGAAAATCCCCAGGAGTTGCTCTCAGCGGATGCCCAGCTAATACTCAAGTAACAGGCAATTTTACAGCCCCTGGCTCAGCCCCTTTCCCCTGAAGATGGATCAGAAAGGTTTGGTGACTTGCCAGAGATCATGCAGCCATGACTGCATTGCTCAGAGAAGATCTACAATTCGAAACTCTGTTAGTAGGGTCATTTTTTTCTGATGTTGTCTTCCACTTCCCCACCAGGACATGCTGAAGTATCCCTTTCTCTGGGAAGACTTCTCAGATTGTCATCAAACTGCATTTTAATTCTCTCTCGAACTTTCCGGGCAGGACAGGACCCCTTTGGAGTCCACTCCCTTGGACGCCCAGTGCGGATGTCCCCGTACATCTCCTCTAATACATTCCAGATGGAGATCTCGCTTGCTCCCAGCCTCTGCATGTCTCCCCTTCCCACTCTCCCTGTGTGATGCTGGATAAGTTACTCTCCATGAGCCCTGGGTTTCCCACCTACTGAATGGGCATAATACCAACGTCACAATGTCATTGCAAAGGTTAAATATGACAATATAATGTGAGCTGTTCAATAAGGTAGACCCAGTGTTAATTATAAATATAAATACATCTTATAATACTAATAATGATATGTATATTGAATTTGTCATCTCTAGTATTTACATGACCAAGAATGCCAGGTACGGGATGATCTGTGTGTTATCATGAACATCAAGAAAGAGTGACAAATAAATAAATGCCTGTGTGTCCTGGCTCCTCACTGGGGGCAGCAGAAGGATGCCCTTTGTGACCTTTCTCAAGAAGCTGGTGGAGGGCAGTAGCAGAAGCTCCGTTTAGTGAACGAGAGGGGAGAGGCTGGGAGCTTCGAATGGTGAACACACCTGGATAAAGAGCAGCTAGAACATTCTCATCATCCTAGAGAGCCCACCTGAGCACCCGGCTTTACTCCCCTTGAAATGGCTCCTGGAGCATCTCTGAGCCCTCTGCTCCTCATTCTCATTCATGGAGCCCAGAGCCACACTTCCTGTCCGTAGCTTGAGCACTCTCTCAAGCCTTTGGACTCTGCTGGGGTCTTTGTCCCTAAAAATAACAACCTGGTACTCTCCTATCCCAGCTCCCAGTTCCCACCTTTTGGTTCTCTTTTGGTGAAGATAGCCACTTTTCTTCCTTGACCCTTTCCTGACCATTAGCTCTCAAAAATTTCCACCCTGGCCCACTGGCCACAGCTCTGATTACTCTGATTATTCTGCCCAGCTCTCCTTGCCCCTTGATAAAAATTCAGAAGGCTTCAAAGGAGAGAGGCGTTTAAGCCATGCACTGGTAGGTAAACTGAGTCAATTGAGAGGGGAAGTTAATATGAATGGATAAGAATTAGTATTGTTCTGAAAAACCAGGGGTGTCGATGCATATTCCCTCTCTGTCTCATGAAGGTAAGGATATGTTAACGTGCAAATCCAACCTGTCAGGTATGGTATGGCATTTGAGGGTGTCTTTATCAAATGTCCAGTGAGCCTGAACTATGTAGATAGACAAGCCAGATCATTTAGATCTCTTGGCCCGAACTGTGACGCTTCACTGTCTACATGAATCAAATCGGTGAGATGGTTCGCATGCCACTTCCTTCTGGTCAACCTACATTCAACTGCTGTGAATTGCAATATAGTGGGATGTTATCCATCCCAAAAACACCTAAGAAAAGAGGAAAGAAACACAGCCTCCCTCTGCACCCTCACACATGGGCTCTACAGAGTGGAAGACATTTAGTAAAGGGACGGTGGCTAGGTTCAAAGGAGTTAAAAGTCAGCCATTTGGGGTTTCTTACATGGGAACTTGTTCTTCAAACCCATGAGTTTAGCTCCATCAGAGGTGGCACCTAGAGCTAAGTGCTTCATTGATCCAACAGCAGTCATGCCTGAGGCTTGTCTCATAGTCCCTGTACCGCCCAAGTCACTGTGCTCCCCAGCCCATGTCCATGACCCAAACACAGTGTCTGAGTCTCCCCTAAAGCTCCATTGTCATCATCATGTGGATGCCTGCTATGATCTAGGCAAAGTACCGTGCTTTACAAATATCATCTCCTCTACCTTCACGACTGAGAACTGAGCCCCAGAGAGGCAAAATCTCTTAGCCAGAGCCAGCACATCTCAAGGCCAGCGCTAAGATTTAGGTCTGGGCCAGTCCCACCTCAAATCCTGTGCCTTCCTCTTTGACCTCAGCAGGCTGCATCCCTGCTGGGAGCCCAGACCGTCTCATTACTGATTCACATTAAAGAACAATTGTGGATGATCCAGAAAGACCACGTTGTCAAATTTAAGAAAGGATAATGGGGGATGTGGCAGGGCTGAGTAACTCTGAATTCAATCTCATAGGAACAAAATAGAACAATCAGATCTAATCTTTTTCAGGTCCTCAGAGAACATCCAAGTCCAGGGGTTGAAAATGCATGTGACTTCAGGGGCCAGCTCTGAGATACTGGGAAGTCCAGGTTCTCTGCTGAATGGGGGAGCAAAGGTCCATTTGACCATTTCTGTGGTCAAAGGCAGAGCCCCTTACAAATGTTTGCTTCTGTTGCTTTGGAAATATGGTAGGATCGCATTGTCTCCACCTACTTAAACTCAGGCATGGCTGTCTGAATTGTTTCGACTAATGACAGGCAGGAAGAAGTTATATGTGACATGTTGAGAGCCAGAGCACTTCTGGCCACACTCTCTTTTCCTTGCCTTTCTGGTAGCAGACGTGTCTGTGTTACAGGGAGCCTCCATTAGCCTGGATCTCTGATCCCCTGCTGATGCACAAGACATGTTCTTTTGAATGAGAAATAAACATTGTAACTTACTGAGATTTTGTTGTGATTGTTACTGCAAGGAAGCTTAAACTATATTGTTACACTTGCTTAAGCATCCATAGTAGATGAGAAGAAGGAGAAGGGAAAGATGAAGAGGAGGAAGAGGAGGGAGGAGGGGGAAGAGGAGAAGGAGAGCAAGAGGGGGGAGCGGGAGAAAATGAAAAAGAGGAAGAAGACGAGGAGGAGGAGGAGGAGGAGGAGGAGGAGGAGGAGGAGGAGGAGGAGGAGGAGGAGGAGGAGGAGGGGGAGAAGAAGAAGAAGAAGAAGAAGAAGAAGAAGGAGAAAAGAAGAGGAAGAAGAAGGAGAAGGAGAAGGAGAAGGAGAAAAGGAGAAGAAATAAGAAAATAGGTAAGAGAATATGTTGGTTAAAAAAATCACATATTATATTCTGTTTTTTGGATGTCCAGACAAGTAAACTGGGTGCAGAGACGTAAATATTTGACCTATACATCAGTTCCAAAGCTAGAAGCAAGATCGCCTTCTCCCTGCTGACTTAGTCTTGGGTTGACTGTCCTGGGTTGGTAAGAACCATACTCCCTAAAGTCCAAATTTCAGTCTTCCTCAGACAGAATGATCCATGTTCCATTCACATCATTATAACACCTGCTTCCTTCCCAAGACTCTATTGTCTAAATCTTCTGGAACCAGGGATATTTCTTTTTCTCTCTATTTCTGTGACTTTAGAGGATCAGACTGGATAATAATAGCAACAAGCACTAATATTAATTAGTTGTTCTAAGTGCTGCAATAAGCATTTGAAAGTGACAGCTCACTTAGTCTTTGTAGATGAGCGACCTGAAACTTCCACCTGTTCTAATGGATCACTACAGAAAGACAATGAGGTTGTGGATTTATGTGGGAAAGCAGATTTTTGAAGGGTGTGTCTTCCGTTGCCAGGATACGCATGTCGAGATAGATGGGGGCTGGAAGGATGCCTGAAGGCTATCTGTTACCCATGGGAAGGCTGGAGCCCAGAGAGGGGAAAGGGCTTTGCTCAAGGTAACACAGTGAGGGGCCAGTCACCTGAGCTCAGGCGTCCAGTCGTGGGGTCTACCTCCCGTTTTCCAACAAACTTCATGGAATTATCTGAAGGCAACTAACAACATATTTTATATAAGGCAAAGGCATTAAGGAAGCTATACAAAGCATATTTTTTTTATAAATCAGAAGTCCCCATCTCAAACCAGAAACTGTCTCTGGGGATAAAGGTCCCCAGGGGGAGGCAAAGCAGCACAGAGTGCAGAAAAGAACCCAGAAACACATGCTGGCCTCCAGGGCCAGGAAGCACCAAGCATCAGGAGGGGTGGGGAGCATGGCAAAGCACGGGTCCCTTTGGAAAGGTCTGCAGCAACGAGCTCCAGCTGCTTATCACCCAGGGGGAATATGGTACCAACACCGCCAGATCTTTGGAGTTTTCAGAATAAGCCAGGATTCTGGCTCTGATGTTTTAAAAACTGCAGTATCCTGACTTTTAAACGTTGTCCCTCCCCCTCCCAGAAAAAAGAAAAGCAAGGTGGGAGACAAAGAGATAAGTTTTGCAATCTCTGGACTGCGTAAGGTTGGGGGGAGGGGGGCAGTTCAAGGCAAAGGGAAGGGGGAGGAGTGGACAGTAGGGTATGTGGGTGTTAGCCCTGTCTGCTCACAGTTCCTCGCCAACACACAAGGGACTCTCTACCTTGGCCTCAGAGCTATAAATGGTGCGCTCCCTGCATTCTCCTCCCTAAATTCATCTCCTCGGTCGTTCCATGGCTCCCTCCAACACACCAAACTCATTCCCCCACAGCACTGTCATAGAGTCAATGTTTGTGTTTTCCCCTTAATACGTATGCTGAAGCCCTAACCCGTCCTGTAATGGTACTTGAAGATGGGGTCTTTGGGAGACAGGTAGGTTTAGATGAGGTCATGAGGATGGAGCCCCCATGACGGGATTAGTGTCTCTAATAGGAAGAGAAGAGACACACCAGGGCTCCCTCTCTCTGGTGAGAAGGCAGCCATCTAGGAGCCCAGCAGACAGCCCCCCAAGGCACTGAATCTGCCCGCCCCGTGATCTTGAACTTCCAGCATCCAGAACCGCGAGAAAGCAGTGTCTGTTGTTTTAAGCCAGGCTGTGGTGTTCGGTTAAAGCAGCCTGAGCTGACTCAGACAGACACCTCTGCCCCTGGGGCTTTGTCCACCTGCAACCTCACAGGGCAGGCTCGACATCGCTTACTCCTCAAGCCCACTGAGATCTCGGATCAAGTGTCGCCTTCACCATACGGTACATGGGTAGTTTTTCATGTAGTTGTTCCATGATTCATTGTTTGTGTATAGCACCCAGTGCTCCATGCAATACGTGCCCTCCTTTATACTGTATGGTGACTAACATAACAAAATTAAATTAAATTAAATTTTAAAAAAGTGTCACCTTCACAAGTGGGCCTCCACCATGGGTCCCCCATACTACGGGCCTCGGCTGTAAAAATGCTTGCCTGCCACCGCTCCCCATCACCTTTGCCCGTCCCTGAACTCACTCGACATGCTGACATGCTCGTGTACTTCATATTATTCTTGTTTATTTCTCATCTGTCTCTCCCAGTGTCAACATCAAGTTGCAGAAGCAGAGATCGGGCATGTCTTTTTCATTTCTGAATCTGCAGCGCTTAGACTAGCATAGATCAGTCTCTCGTTTGTATTGGTTGAAAGAAAGGGAAGAAATAAAGAGGAATGAATGGGAAGAAGGAAGGGAGACAGAAGGAGGGAGGGAAGGAGAAAGGGAGGGAAGAAGAAAAGGGAGAGGAAAGAAGGGAGAAGGAGGGAGGGAGGGTAGGAAGGAGGGAGGGTAAGAAAGAGGGAGAGCAGGAGGGGAGGAAGGAAGGACAGAGTGGGGGAGACAAAAGGAGGGGTAGTAAAAAGCAGAGAGACTAAAGAAAGACACAAGAGAGGGAGAAGGAGGAGGAGGAAGGGGACACTGAGCTGGGCACTTCGCAGCTGCCTAGAATCCTGTTTTGTGGTCAGACAGAACCTGAGTTCTACTCACACCTGCCCTACTCTGACCTGGGGGATCCTGGACTTAGCACGTAATATCTCCAAGCCTCAGTGTCCCCCTGGGCAAATAAACACATTACTACTGACCTCGTGCGTGGGGTTTGTTCTAAAGATGAAGAGAGCTACCCTCTGAGAAAAAGATCGGCTCCACTAGCCCCATAGAGGTGGGTTTCTGGGAATAAGGCTCATCCTCATCAGGAAGGCTGGTGAGAAGACAGCTGTGCTTTCAGTGTGGCGGGGGGGTGGGGTGGGGGGGTGGGGGTGCCTAGACAATCTGCATTTGGCTCCTGCAGTTGTCAGTCTCTGCTTGAGGTTTGCAGGGTAATTAAAGGCACAGTAGGCAGATGTCATTAACTTGTTAACCTGAAGTTTTCTCCCCACCTCCACCCGCACTGGAAGAGAGACTGCAAATGAGTTCAGATGAACCAGGGCTGACTTAGATAGTTTCCTTTCAATTATTCTCCCTGGAGCTCTGTGCATTTGTTGGGCTCGTTATTAAAATTCAGAGGCTTCACTGCACAAATCCACAACACCCCTCTAGATGAACACACAGTAGATGCCCATCCCCTGAAAAACTCACTGCTCCCCACAGGGGATCCCTGACCTCCAAACTGTGGGGTCCCCTCCATCCCAGCTCCCCAGCTGCACAGAATGCTTTCACACTTCCAGCTAAATTGCCCAAGGTATGCAGTTGGGTCTTCTGAGTGGCGTGCTTCTGAAGGCTTGCAAAGGCAATGATGCTCTGAATGGCACTTCTGAAACACTGAACATCAGGCTCCTGGTAATAAGGCCAACCACGTGCCTTCACACAATTTGCAGAATGGGCGCTGACGCCCCAGCTCATCTCTCGCCAGGGCTGACGTGTGGGGTCTGTCTGGGCCCACGCTCAAAGAGCACAAACCACTAGATTGGGTGCCTGGCTAGTCAGAGGTGTGGTGGGAGTCACGGGTCAGTCTCGGACCCGGTAGCCAGGACCCTTTCTCAATCCCCATTGTGGCCAGAGTACTTTGCAAGGCAGCTAGCGTGTGGAAAGTACCCAACAGCTCTATGGATGACTGTTTGTTTCCAGAGATTCATACTATTATGTACTCCAGACTGTGTGGAGGTATTCAATTCTGCTTTTAGAGAGAAAACAGAGGCATAGCCAATCTTCCTCGTTCATCTCGGGTGATGGGATGATGACAGGCTAAGGAGTGCACGCACACGCACACATGCACACACGTTCACAACTTCATTATTCTCTAGATGGTTCTCCCAATCACTGCAGCAGCCCTTCCTTGTCCCCCCCCCTCTTACCTTAGCCCACAAGAGCATTCCCCGGGATCCAGGTGTTGGCATTCCACCTTCATCATTTATGCCGTGGCTTGTAAGAGCCATTCTATTATTTTCCCCATATTTTCTTTAAATTAGCCCACTTTAAAAAAAGAAATAAACTTGGCTACCTTCAGGTAATCAAGAAAAGTTTTATATTCTTCTTGGGAGTGGAAATCCAGAATCACCTGTTGTAAATGAAAGCCAAGCACAAAAATCAAATAGGATGAAACTGACAGAATATTCTCAAATTCTAGCTAGATACCATTATTTCCCCAGGCTCTTAGTGTTCCTCTTTGCTCAATAGGGGACATTAGCAAATGTCAAGAGAGGTGGGAAAGACATATTAGCACCCCCTGAGGTATTCTTCTCGAAAAACTGAAAGACAAATGAAAAGGGAATGAGGCTCCTGGCTGCGGGATCTGATGTGATTTAATGTTCCAGCCTAGTACCACTTAAAGCCTTGTCACATACAATCACATGTGTCCTGGTGTTCATACACAATCAGCGGTGTGTGTCTCTCGGGGGGGCAGTGGTGATCTACAGGAAGGATGAGGTCCTGACTACCCACAATATTATGCCGTATGATCTGGGCTTCATCCAAGGACTTTTTCTTGCTGCGACCTGGACATACAATTGGTTGCAGCCATTAGGCGCTGAATTAGGTCCTCCCAAAATTCACACATTGGAAGCCCCAACCCTCAGTGCCTCAGAAAGTGGACGTGGGGTCTTTAAAGAGGTGATGAAGTAAAAATGAAGTCATTAAGGTGGGTCCTACCCACTATGACTGGAGTCCTCATAAGAAGAGGGATTAAGACACCAACACACTGAATGCAAGACCATGTGAGGACCGCAGGGAGAGAGGGACCATCGAGAAGCCAAGACAGGTTTCAGAAGAAAGCAACCCTTCCGACCACCGATGTTGGTCTTCTACACTCCAGAATAGTCAGAAGATAAAGGGACTTTGTGTAAGCCGCTCCATCTGTGGTCCTTTGTTACTGCAAGCCCGACAAAATAATACACAAATAGAAATGGCGGGGCTTCCCAAACTTTGCCTGTTCTCCCGATGCCCTGCCTCTTTCCAGGCCATTCTATAGCATCTGGTTGAATCAGAAGCCATGCCTCTCATCAAGCACCATTTGGAACGCCTCCTTCATGAGGCATTTTCCAATCACCCACACAAATGGAATCTCTGCTTTTGCCAAGACCCCAGCAGCCGTCTGTTCATGTTACTCGTCCTCCATCATGGAGCCCCCACCTCCTCCATTTCTCCTCTCATCAGGAACTCCTTGAGTGCAAAGCCCAAGTCTTTCTTGAATCTAGGAGCTCAGTAAGCGGGTCTGCAATGGGACCAAATTAAGTACAGCAACATTACATGAGCTGACAGGACGTGGGAGGAGAGCTGAGGACATGAGGGCTTCAGAGATAGAGCCCCGGTTTGGGTTCTGCCTCTGGAGCTGTGTGACCCTCAGGGACATCTGGAGCACTCCCCCACTTTCGTTCTCTCTCCTGCAAAGCAGGGTTAATAACGGCACCCTGCAAGGTTGTTTTGAGGATTCAACTTGATAACAGGGGCTTCCAGGGCAAGACACCAGCTGGGAAACAACTGGATTCACTGTCCACTAACCTTCCACTGAAATATTCATGAAGATACACACATCAGTAAATGCAGCCCTGGGAACAAGAAATATTACTGATCAAAACCTTCTGGGCCCTTGAGGTGATTTCCGCTAATCAAAGAAGGGAAGGGTCTCTGATGCAGAAAAATAGGAGCAGGCCCTTCCACCACAATGTCTCAGACTCAGGTGGTGGAGCCCGACACCCTGCACCAAGTAGAGGCGGGAGCTCCCCCACACTATGGGGAGCTCTCCCAGGAGGTGCCCATGGAGCTCATCCCTGCATCCCTCCATCCCTCTACTGAGTGCACACTTTCTATACTCATTCAGGGCTACAATGCCCAGTCGTGAAATGCAGCTATCATACCACTCCTAAGTAAAAAAGGAAAGGAAGTAAGCAAGAGCCAAGAAACCAAGGGAGCTGAGGATTTCCAGGGTTGTTTTGCAAGAAAGGAATGAAAAGGAAGCATATCATAACAGTTAAGAGCACAGACTCCAGGGCCAGTTTGCTCAGGTTTGAATTCTGGCTCTGACACCTACTAGCTTTTGATGTTGGGTAAGTTATTCGGACTCAGTTTTCTCATCTGCCAAATGGGGATGCTGGGAGTATCAACCTCATAGGGTTATTGTACAGATTAAGTGAATGTAAAGGGCTTTGGAATAAGTGCCTAGCACCCCAGTAAGCACTGTCTAATGTTTGTTAAATAAACTATAGCCTAAGTGTATATATAGGTATGCACCCACCCACACCCACACACACACACACACCATTTCTCTGCATGAAGAACAGATAGCAAATTCTTCCTGAGTCCTAAAGAAACACACTGGCTAAGTCTTCAAAGATGCCAGAAATTTGGTTCAGCATGGTGAATATCACTGATGTTCGAACAGCAACCGGAAGGGCCATGTGGGAAATAAAGATTGACCTACAGAGCCCAACATGAGCAAACAGCTTGAATAAGAACTCTTCTTGTCCTCATGTAAAAAAATATATCTCATAAGTACAGCCAAAGCGTATAGAGTAAGAAAGTAGGACACAGCGTGCGTGAAGTACAGTAGAATGTGCCCAGAAGAAGATACGCTATAGGGAACAAAAGAGAAATTCTGAACGCATATGTTTTATGGTCTCTATCAAGTGTCAGAAACTCAATGCACTAAGATTTAATAAAGCTGAAATGAGGGGCGCCTGGGTAGCTCAGTCGTTAGGCGTTTGCCTTCGGCTCGGGTCATGATCCCAGGGTCCTGGGATAGAGCCCTGCATCAGGCTCCCTGCTCTGCGGGAAGCCTGCTTCTCCCTCTCCCACTCCCCCTGCTTGTGTTCCGTCTCTCACTGTCTCTCTCTCTCTGTCAAAATAAATAAATAAAATCTTTAAAAAATAATAATAATAAAGCTGAAATGATAAAATGACTAACTCAAATGAAGAGCATTGTTTGGGAACAGGATAGATTGTGCAGAAGACAAAAATAAGAGAATTAAGATGTGTGTCAGGCGTGATAAAGGAAAAGTTCATCTTCAACGCACAAAAATATAATCACTAATGTGAGAGGAAAACCTGGATGATACAGACGTGCAGAGAAACAGCAAAAAAGGATGAAAACACTGAGGGATGAGAAATTCACGACTGACAGTCATTCCTGAGAGGGAAGGCCAGAACACACAAAAAAATCAACACTCAAAGCCTGGGGAGATGCAGTGGTGAAAAATTCAGACACGATGCTTGCCTTAGCAGAGCTCACAACCCCAGCAACCGGGGAAGGCTCCCGCTGAGGGCAGTCTACACGGGTAAGCCCACTCACTTTTCACCTTCCCGCGTTCTTTAAGTTCTAGTGCTGTGCTCAACTACGTCAGAATCCCCCACACAGAATCCCAAGCGACGTTGTTTACAACCTGTCACTGGCCCTTCTGGGTAAAAACACTTCTCTGGTCAAAGAAGTCTGGGCAAGATTTGTCAACTAAACCACAACAAATTTGTTACTACAGAACTTGAATGGTAAGATGCGTTACGCATTTTGAAGAGGGATTTATCTTGCTGCACCTTCAAATTCAGAGAGGGTAGAGGTCATTTTTCCCAGGACTTTTGACCACAATGTCAACCCCACCCCATCCCACCTCCATCTTTTTCATCTCTTGCCACAGATACTGATGTCCCTCAGACACACTTGAGAAATGCCAAAGTAGATGCCAAGCAAGCAAATACCTCAGTTTACTCTTCCTGCCACTCTAGTGCCAGTGACCACAGGACATGGAAAAGCCCAGGGCCTCTGCTTCCATCCAGCTGTGCCTTCACTGGAACATGGATGATTTGTCCCTCTGGTGGTACTACAGCATCATGTTTACCTGGCCTCTTGCTCCAAACTAGCAGCCTCTGCCACCACCCCAGGAATCTGGGCATCCTCCCAGCCTAGAAATTCCCTGTGCCAAGCCCCATCCACTGAGCTGGACTTCTGGGATGCCGAAATGGATCAGAATCAGAATGGATCAGAATCTCCATCTCTAACCCGGTTACCTCTTTTTTGCCCATGGCCCAGGCATGCCTCTGGATAGCAGGCCCCGGTGCATCACCAGTGTCCCACCAAAATCCATGTGTAGATTTCCGCCCCTTCTCCCTGCTCCCTGGAGCTCCTGCAGCACCAGCATAACCATGAGGGCAGCTCTGATGGAGCATCTGGTGAGGGAGAAACAGAGCTCACTCGGTGTAGGAGATACTGCTGGGCTTCCTCACCTACATAACGTGTTGCAGCCAGGGCTTCAGGGTAGGAAAGAGCAGAGATCCTGGAGCTTGGCTGTCTGGGTTAGAATACCCACGGCACTACTTAGTAGCTGTGTGATTTGGGGCTATTTATGGGACCACTCTGTGTCTCAGTTTCTTAATTTGTAAAATGGGGCTGATGGTGGATCATGGAGGAACCACGTGGGAGACAGTGAAGTTGGTTAAGAGGTTCTTGCATTAATCCAGACAAAAGATCATTAGGGCCTGAACTGAGGCAGTGACAGGGAGGATGAAGATGGGGAGGCAGAACTGGAAAGCTTTTATTAGGAGACCAGATGGCACAATTTGGTAACCAACTGACCAGGGGGACAGGTACGAGAAGAGGGGAGGGCTAAGATGAGAGAGAAACCATTCAGATGTAGCTCTTAAGTTTTTCACTAGGGTAACTGAGTAAACATGGATGCTATTAACCAAGACGGTTCATGAGAGCCTCATATTTACTTGTGTGTGTGGCAGGGAGGGGTGCATTCCAGAGGAGTTCCACCATCTTGTCCCTTTCTTGTCTCCACACTGTGGTGACCACCCTCAGATGAGGAAACTGTGCCTGTCGCTTGACATCCGTGACCTCTCTTAATCCTTACAAGAGCCCCAGGAGGGAACTGTTCTACTCTCACCTCCATCACGTAACAAAGTAATAACTGAGCCTCAGAGACGTAAGACAACTTACCTAAGATCACACAGCCACCTCAGCTGGGATTTCAACCCAGGAGGATAAAACTCCTTGAGCTATCCGCCTCCCAGGATTGCACACTGCCTCTCAAATACCCAACACAGGAGAAACATTCTAGACATTACCGTCTGTACAGTCTTCCTGAATGAAATAGTTCGGTTCTTCTACATCATTTTTACTCGAAACCCTCTTTGGGTACTCTAGAATTCGCTCTAGCCTGTATAAAAGGTGTTTCACCATATTATGCATTTGTCACCAACCTGTGTGTGTGCGCATTCTGTTTGCACAGTGCGCTTTCTGTGCCTAATTACGGCATTGAAAGTTACCACACGCATAGATGGATATGTATATGGAGATTAGGAACACAGAGCAATACCATTCGGACATAAACGTGCATGTGCTTCAGAAGAAGAACGGTGCATCTTTAACTCTTGGGCACTATTTGCTTAGCTGATAGCTAAGTGAAATTGAGGGGTTTTAGAAAGCTGTGAATAATGTTCAATAGTAATGTTACAGGTTACCTGGGAAAAAAGGGTTTTACAGGGGAAAATGATACTGCCAAAAATCCAGCAAAAGCCTTAAAGATCCAAACCACTCTAAATATTGATTTGACCCAATTGTGCAATTTAGAACATTCCTATCTCTCCGGAGAAGATTCATTCCTGAGGAGAACTGAAAGGGGAATATAAAAGGGAGAGAAAAGAAAAAGCAATACTGCAGAGCTACACCAAACAGAGTTCACTTTCATCTTTTGGGAAATTTATTTCCACCCCCCAAAAAAGAGAGTCGCAAATAATGGTCCTCCCGGTGAAGCCATCCCAGCTGGATCATGCTAAAAAGCTTTTAGGAGGGAAGCAGTAAGTAAATTCAACTGTTCAGATGCATTTGGATGTAATCCTAAAGCGGCAGCCCAGGTAATCGCCAAGCCATCAACAACTAAAAGGATTGAGACCATTAGATGCGGACAGCAGAGGAATAATGGATGTTAAAGAGGGTTGGGAAACAGAAATGATTGCATTCACCCACCACATGGCTTTAGAGCTGATGATGGCAGAATGGAGCCTCCATTCTCTAACTAGTGAACTATGATCACACACACACACAGATAAATGTGGGTATCAGTGTTATTAAGTAGGTGGTTAAACAGCCACTTTCTTCAATGTTTTGAAATAGAGAGGAGTGAGGTCTTTTCCTAATTTCAGAGTTGAAGAGGAAGGATGGCTTCCTTTTCTGCCAACGTTCGGACTGGGAAGAGCTGGTGCTGGGGCGTCAGAGGTTCCAGAACCTTGGAGGCAGGATGCTGGAACATAAGGCAGGCAGGGACACACAGAATGTCTCTCCATGATCTTAAAGAATTTTTGGATAAGAGCCAGTTCTGCTTCTCCAGCCAAGCTTTTGTTACTTGCTGGGAACATTTTGTTTCAGTAGACCAGTGATTCCTGCAGGATGGACCCATAAAGTTCACCTACATCAGAATAATCTGTATTGCTGGTTGAAATGCAGACTCCCAGTCCCCAACTTATGGAAACAGAATCTCTTAAGGTGGGGTAAGGATTCTGAAGCCAATGCCCTTGAGAATTACAATGACAATCAGTATGATCAGATGTCCTGGGTTTGACGGGGACAGTCTTAAGTTCCAGGTTCTTTGAAGGATTATGATATAGACCAGGGGTCAGCAAACTTGGCCACCGCTTGTTTCTAATAAAGGTTTTACTGGAACACAGCTATGTTCATTTTGGTCTTTGGCTGCTTTGACCCTACAACAGCAGAGCTGAGTAGTTGCCACAGAGCCTGGATGACCTGCAAAGTCTAAAATATTTACTATCTGGCTCTTTGGGGGAAAAGGGCCGTTTCCAATGCAGACCAACGGCTTTCAACCATTTTTGTACACCAAAATCATCTAGGGTTTTTTTTTTTTTTTTTTATACTACTTCCCCAGACCAGTTCTCAGAGATACTGAATCAATGGGCCTGGGGTAGGGATGGGATATAGGTAGCGTTTAAAATGTTGTTCAAGGGATGCTGATGTGCAGCCCAGATGAGGACCACTGCTGTAAAGGAGACTGGCTATGGTTTGGATCCAGGCTGAAAAGAACTTGCTTCATCATTCCCACCCACCCCCAGCTGAGCATCCTTGGGCAGACTACACCACTGGCCTGAATCGCAGCTGCCTCATCTATAAAGCAGAGGCATCAATGGTCGCCTTGTTGGGCAAGGTATTATGAAGATGGGGACCATGTACGCACTCCTCCTAAGACAGGGCTCAGCACCCAGTCATCCAAATGGGTCATGAGCAGGATGAGAATGACACTGACAGAGGACAATGCCTATGGCTTCAACAGTGCAAGTAGACGCACATTCATTAAGCACCAGCTGTGTGCCCTGGAAGGGGAAACTGAGATAAATAGGATGAGATGTGGGGGAAATCGGAGGGGTAGACGAACCATGAGAGACGATGGACTCTGAAAAACAAACTGAGGGTTCTAGAGGGGAGGGGGTGGGAGGATGGGTTAGCCTGGTGGTGGGTATTGAGGAGGGCACGTTCTGCATGGAGCACTGGGTGTTCTGCACAAACAATTAATCATGGAACACTTCATCAAAAACTAATGATGTAATGTATGGGGATTAACATAACAATAAAAAAATAAAATAAAATATTAAAAAAAAATAGGATGAGATGACCACCTGATAGAGCTCACCTTCAAGTAAGACAAACAGGCGTGTACAAAGATATTGAAGGCAACGAGAAGAAAAACGAACAGACTAGGAACAGACAAGTCACAGAAGAGAAACTAAGCTCTGCTAAATGGGCACGTGCATGTTCAACCTCGGTAATAATCAGGGAAACAAGAAATAAAACTTAAGTGAGGCATTTTCTCCCTGGGTGTGCTATATTATGCAAATGTTAAACAGAACAATTTATTAATATTAATTTCTTAATTTGTTTATTTAAATATACTGGAAATATTGAAAATATTCTACTTTCTTGGAAGTGTAATTTTTACAGGCTTTTACTTATTTTTTTTTAAGAGAGACAGAACACGTGCTCATGAGTGGGGGGGAGGGCAGAGGGAAGGGGAGAGAGAGACTCTCAAGCAGGCTCCATGCTCAGTGAGGAGCCCGAAGTGGGGCTCGATCTCACCACCCCGAGATCATGACCTGAGCTTAAATCAAGAGACCAATGCTTAACCGACTGAGCCACCAAGGCACACCAAAGCAGGCTTTTAAAAGGGTGAATTGGCAGGTTAAAGTCAACACATCCTTAGAATCCTCTATTTCCTTTCTAGGTTTCCAGTCTGTAGAAATAGATACGTGGTAGGAGACCCATGTAAGAATGTTTACTGTGGCATGGTTGCAACAATGGAAACCATCTAAATACCATAAAATGGGGAACGGCTAACTAAACCATCATGCCTCTGTTTTACAGAATACTGAACTTTCTTTTAAAATTAGGAATGCATAGAAGCACCTGGGTGGCTCAGTCATTACGCGTCTGCCTTCGGCTCAGGTCATGATCCCAGGGTCCTGGGATCGAGCCCCGCATCAGGCTCCTTGCTCAGTGGGAAGCCTGCTTCTCCCTCTCCCACTCCCCGTGCTTGTGTTCCCTCTCTCGCTGTGTCTCTCTCTGTCAAATAAATAAAATCTTAAAAAAAAAAAAAAAAAAGAAAGAAATACTAAAAGGGATCCTCTACGCCAAGAGAGAGCCCAAAAGTAACACTGGACCAGAAAGAAAAAGATCTACAGAAACAGGGACTATACAGGTAATACAATGGTACTAAATTCATATCTCTCAATAGTTACTCGGAATGTAAATGGGCTAAATGCTCCAATCAAAAGACACAGGGTAGGGGCGCCTGGGGGGCTCAGATGGTTAAGCGTCTGCCTTCGGCTCAGGTCGTGATCCCAGGGTCCTGGGATCGAGCCCCGCATCGGGCTCCTTGCTCAGTGGGAAGCCTGCTTCTCCCTCTCCCACTCCCCCTACTGTGTTCCCTCTCTCGCGGTCTCTCTCTCTCTGTCAAATAAATAAATAAAATCTTTTTAAAAAATTAGGAATGCATATCTGTATAAATGGAGTCATCCACAGTATTTTGTGGCAAAGTTGCAAATAAGAGAAAATGTCAAAACTCATGTATAATAGAGTACATATACACACATGCAAAACAAACGTTCCACTTTTATCACCATATGTTATATAGATTCCTCCACAAGATTACTTTGGGGAAGCAAAAGTAGACTTTGAGTTGGTTTAGGGGAGATCTTTCACTCACCTATATTGTTTGAAAATTTCAGAATGTGAATGCATTCATGTACTTCTTATGTGTATTTTTAAAAGAAAAAAGGGCAGCAATTTAATATGTTGAGCATTATCATAGAAGTGTGTGTAGAGGCACCTGGGTGGCTCAGTCGGTTAAACATCCGACTCTTTATTTTGGCTCAGGTAGTAATCTCGGTGTCGTGAGATTAAGCACCACGTTGGGTTCCATGCTGAGCATGGAGTCTGCTTGACATTTTCTCTCTCCCTCTCCCTCTGCCCCTCCCCCCCGACTCGTGCTCTCTCCTCTTTCATGTGCATGTGTTCTCTAAAATAATCAATCTTAAAAAAAAAAGTGTGTGTAAAGTATGATGGCAGTACCAAAAGTTATTCTCCTGGGGTGGGACGGAGACGAAGAGATGCCACGGAGATCAGGTATGCTGAGGTTGCCCTTGAAGGAAGAGCTCCTGGAGAAGATGAGGCTGGCATCCCAGATAGAGAGGGGACCATGAGCAGGGGCTCAAGAACATGGGCATGGAGGTTTTCATTCATTCATCCACTCATTCACTCAATTAACATTTGTGAGCCCCTCCTCTGAGCTCAGGAATGTTCCAGGTGCTGGGGATACAGCAGGGAACGGACAGACAAAGGTCCCAGCCCTCCAGGTGCTTCTATTCTAGTCAGTCTAGACAGACACTAGGCAAATAAGTAAAAGGCACAGTGTGATGGTGAGTGCTAACAGAACACTGCAGGGAAGGGGTGGGAAACGGGCCCCCTCCTTTCGTTAGAGTCAACAATGAGGGCCATGCTTGGAGCTGGTTATCATGAACAGAGAGCTGAAGGAGCCAAGAGAACGAGCCATGGAGACAACTGGGGAAGAACATTCCAGACACAAGAACAGCAGGTGCAGTGGACCTGTTGCAGGGCTGAACTTGACGTGTCCCAGTGACAACCAGGGGGACAGCTGATGCACATCAGCCAGAGGACCGTGGGTCAGAGAGGGTGGTGCGGCTGGGATACATGAGTAAACCTTTATGGAATATGAAAAGGACTTTGGCTTTTCCTCTGAGAGAGATGGGGGTCACTGGAGGCGTTGGAACTGAGAAGTGGCTTGATTTGTTATGTTCTCAAAGATCCCTTTGGCCGCTCTACAGAGAAGGATCCAGAGGGCAACAGTGGAAGCCAGGACACCAGTTGGGAGGCTTCTGCATTTGCAGCATCTGTGAGGACCTGGGTGACTGAGTATGTGGGGGTGGGGTGGTTAGGTATGGGTGTGGAAAACAGAATCTCGGCAGCCTGTGGACATCACGGGCACCCTAATGAGTAGTATCCTAATGTCTTTGACAGACCTTCCTATAACATTGCAAGACGCAGGGTAAGGATATAGACAGAGAATCATACACCATGTGCCCAGGCACTTGAAAATGATAAAGCCGTTTCATAAGCTATTATATAAAATAAGTAGTATCCTCCTATCTTTTTTGGGGGGGGGTTTCTGAGAGTATCCTCCTATCTTTGTAATGATCCGGAAGGCCAAGTTCAAATTTAGAATCCTCTGACTTCTCAGATTTCCTTGCCAAAATACGGCAGCCTGGGGAGAACTGGCTTCTGGCTCCTGGCTCCTGGCTTCCTACCCTCAGCCTGTCCCATGACTTCTGTTCCTGCCCCCGGCTCAGTCCCTCACTGTGAGCGGCTTTTTGCATTTGCATGAGTGCGTCATAAACTGCACATTGAAAATCAGCGGACTGCCTTTATGTTCCTTCTGGTTTTGTTTTGCAATCTGCTTTGGGGAGGAGATTCAGAGAAGAAGTAACTTAGGAGTAACTTAGGAGGGGAAGTCCAGGGTTTCTGTTACCAAGAGAATGGTCCAGACTGGGGGTGCAGGGAAAGTGCCCTTGGTCCGTGGCTTATTACTTGGGAAGACACGTGGCAAGACTGCAGGGTGCATGACCAGGGCTAGGATGTTTCTCGAATGGGCTTCAGAATGGTACTGCCCTTCTTAATCAAGCTGGCTAAGCTCTGGTCACTGTTCTTTACCCAAGGGACGTGGGATTCCTTGATTGGTATCCCTACCAAGAAGCCATAAAATTGAAGTGGGGAGTTCCTAGGAATTTGAATCATGAACAGAAGGGCTGAAGGAAAATTTCTGGAGTGGGTTTGTACTGGCCACAAGGTCTTGAAAAGCTCGTCCCTTAATTCCTATTCTCGATCATTGGAGATCCTCTGGTCCCAGTCCTTTCTAGGACTTCATTGCTTAGCTGTTCCTTCCAATTCATGAACTTGCCCCAGTGCATTCTTTTCAAGGCCTGCACAGTTCAGAGATAGTTACTGTGCCCGCAACCAAGCACTCCTAGAAGGCATGGGCCATGTTGGAAAAATTTTCTATGTCACCTTAGAAAATTGGAGGCTTGGAAACAGAGAAGGGCTTTTTAAGCATGGAAGATGGACTGCAAGGCTACACCTGGCCTTCCCTTCTCCGCTAGCACTTCCAACGGTGGTTTCACCAGAGGCATCCATGGTGATGTATAAATTGAACTTCAAGAAAGAGAGAAGAAAAATTCAACATAGGTGGGTAAGAAAGACACCAGGAGATGAGATGGGTGGATAAGCTCATTTCCAGTCAAGACCAGAGATTCACTGATTATTCCCAGCAATTACATGCTGGGTACTGTGACATCAAACCCCAGTTCAATTCTAGAAGACATCACAGATGTCTTTGAGCATGGAGAAGTCAGCAGAGGTTCAGGATGACCAAGCCATGGGAGACTCCTGTCAGCCCCAGCCTCCCCCAGTCCCATTTATCCTCTTGAGCTGAAAGGTCCCAGCAGGAGGATGTAGTGAGGTTCCCTGGCTTCACCAGCTGGTGTAATCTTATTGGGGCTGCCATGAACTTGATATGCCTGCCCTGATTCCACTGACTTGTAGCTTTATTCTAACCCTGACCAGGCCTCTTAGTCTCTTGTCAAAATCAATATCTCAGTCCACCTGCAGAGGGTCATGGACCCCTCTTAATCCCTTGTAAAGTTCTTCCTTGAGAAACTCTCCCTAGAGACACTGTCCTCATGGTAGACATCTGCCATCTTGACCTGACTGGCATCCACTTCTTCTTGTGCTGGTAACACCTTCATATTTGGCCTTAAGAAAGGACATGCCTTGTACTCCCAGTTCCTGTGCTCAGTGTGGGGAAGCTGACTTTGCCTCCAGCTCCAAGGTTTTATCATACGAGCAAGGATACGTCATTCAAGAGTTTTAGTACGTCCCTATGCGGACAAGCCCAATGGCAGGATGATGTCATCAGATGTGCATTTGGGAAAAATCCCTCTGGCGGTCGTGTGGGAAGAGACCACGTGAAAGAAGACCAACTGGAAGACTGTTGATTTTCTGAGGAAAGAAGATGGCAGTTTGGACTAGAATATTGGTAGGAGAGGCAGATTTGACTTAAGTAACTTTTCGGAATTAAATCAATGGACGGTCAAGCATTGAATATGGGGGATTGAAGGAGAAAGAGATGTCACGAATGATACCTCAGTTTGTGCTTTGTGCAAGTGAATGGGTAATGGTGATTTTCACTGGTGGAGGGAAATCTGAAAGAGAACTGGATTTGAGGGATTCGTGGAGAGCATGGCTTCAGTTTGGAATATTTTGAAACACATTAGAGGAGATGTCAAGAGGCACTGGGCTATACAAACAGAACACTGAGGATGAGTCTGGGTTGGAGATATTAACGGGTGGTCCATGCACAAAACCAACAATGTGCAACATATCAGAGAGAAGAAGAGCCAGAGACCAATCTCATGGACTGCCCCCTCTATGTTCACCTTGACAATGCTCTTTCCATCTTGTACCCACACTGTTGGTTTTCCTCCCTCTTAAAGTGCATCCACCTGGGACTACTCCCTACCTAAACCCAATCTTCACCATGGCTAATGTCTACAGATGGTATTTGGAGTTTGTTATATATTTCTCATGGCAAGATTATATCAATGTCTCGCACAGAGATGGTCGAAGAGATCTGGGCAGATGCTGAGGCTACCTCTATTTGTTTTATTGGTTTTCCCAATAGAGACACCAGGCATCTGATTTCTGAAACTATATAGTCTATGCTATTGACACATCCCATCTCCCACTTCATGGAACATCTTCATGGAATTACACATTAAGACAGAAATGGATTTAAAGTCTTGTGGACAAGGGTCTATGGCACTGAGCAGCCTGGAAGCCATGTGGAATGGGCAGCGAGGTAATTTGGGGCTATTATTGAGAGGTCTGGCAAGAAGTATTATTGGGAAGGTCTATATGGCCCCTAGAATAAGAGCAGGATCCATGTCTCATACCACTTGAGTTTGGGGTCCAGTAAAGGCCTGGTACAAAGTAGGCTTCAACGAGTATGTGTTGGATGAGTTTACAGTTGGTGACAAATGTAAGGAGCAGTGACCAGGCTGAAGATGTCATGTGTACATCACCCTGAGGTGCTGCCTAGTGGCCGAGCACCTGCATTTAGAACCCACCAGTCTTGCCCCTGATATCCTGATGTCCATGGGCCTGTCTCCCTCACTCTGCCCTCCACCCAGGAACCTGTGGAAGCCAGACTCAGACAGGAGGGACTCCAGAAAGATCCTGGAGAAGAGGCAGTCAAGGGTGAGACCCAATCAAACATTTATTGCAGTTTCCATGGTCTTTCCTGGGACTGCCCAGAGCTGAAATCTGATGAGAGAATCTGGAATTCTAGATTGTGGGGGATGGGCCTGGAGAACATTTCTGAAGCAAGACCGTATGAGATGTGTTATCCTACCAGTCTTCACTGCCCACAGACATTCTTATTATCTTGTTTAGAGGTGTGGGAGTTGAGCCGCAGAGAGCCTGAGCCCGTTTAGCTGGCCAACAGTAGAGCAGCGTCAAATCCACAGCCTGTGTTCCTTCCACTCCACTTCCCAGACTCTCCTCGGGGTCTTAATGAGCCGGTCTCACCTCATATATGCCCTCCAGTGAGTGTGAAGACTCTTTCTCCCAATGGGTGATGAGGATACTTGCGGCCAGAATCTAAATCAGGGTTAAAGCCATACCCTCACTCTTTCTGCTGGGCTGTGTCACTGGTGAAGCAGGCCAGAGCCCCTTATTGACAGGCTTTCTCAATGATCCTTCTTCCCTTTTGGTTTTTTAATTTGGGACCAATTTGCTCTTTTCTGCTTGATTGGGATCTAATCCTTGCCTAGTCAAAATAAATGCAATGATAATCAGAGTTTTGCTTTTGTGCAGTGTGCCTGGGCCCTCCCTGGCTGGACTGCAAACGTCTTCCTTGGGCAAGCAAAGCTTTATCATGACTCTAAGCTTATTCTGATAGAAAGGAATGGGACAGGACCTTTGTCTCTGGCAGAGGGGCTGGAACTGTTCCTGCTGCTGCTAGCCAGAAGCTGCCAAATGATCTGTAGCCATCCCCTTCCCCTAGTGCTACTGCAATGGTCCATGCTCTGTGGTCTCTACTTTAGCAACTCTGCTCATCCTTGCTGCATCAGGTCCCGCTACCCAATCCTGGCAGTGTGCCTGGGCAGGGAGCAGGGATAGGCAGTCCTGTTCTGAGTGCAACCACTGGCTGGACCCACAGTGTTCCCACCCACCTGACTCAATAATATCCATCGCGGGTGCCTGGGTGGCTCAGTTGTTAAGCATCTGCCTTGGGCTCAGATCATGATCCCAGGGTCCTGGGATTGAGCCCCGCATCGGGCTTCCTGCTCAGCGGGAAGCCTGCTTCTCCCTCTCCCACTCCCTCTGCTTGTGTTCCCTCTCTCGCTGTGTCTCTCTGTCAAATAAATAAAATCTTAAAAAAAAAAAACATCCATCACCACTGCTTTCCTGGGGTCTGCCGGGCAGGTGCCTATCGCCATGCTAGGTACTTTGCACAAATCACAGTATTTCATTCTCTCAACAATCCTTTCCCTAACATTTATTTTACATTTGCTGTGTGCTAAGCACCGTCTGAGGGATGCAGCAATTAACAAAGCAGGCAAACTTTGCTTACTGGGACCCATGCTTGCTAGTGGAGGAGCATCTCTCTCTTTTTTTTTTTTAAAGATTTTTTTATTTATTCATTTAAGACACAGACATACAGAGAGAGAGAGAGAACATGAGTAGGGGGAGAAGCAGAGGGAGGGGGAGAAGCAGGCCCCCTACTGAGCAGGGAGCCCGATGCAGGGCTCGATCCCAGGACCCTGGGATCACAACCTGAGCCGAAGGCAGACACTTAACCATCTGAGCCACCCAGGCGCCCCTACCCTGTGTCTTTTGATTGGAGCATTTAGCCCATTTACATTCCGAGTAACTATTGAGAGAGATGAATTTAGTACCGTTGTATTACCTGTATAGTCCCTGTTTCTGTAGATCTTTTTCTTTCTGGTCCAGTGTTACTTTTGGGCTCTCTCTTGGCGTAGAGGATCCCTTTTAGTATTTCTTTCTTTCTTTTTTTTTTTTTAAGATTTTATTTATTTGACAGAGAGAGACACAGCGAGAGAGGGAACACAAGCAGGGGGAGTAGGAGAGGAAGAAGCAGGCTTCCCGCGGAGCAGGGAGCCCAGTGCGGGGCTCGATCCCAGGACCCTGGGATCACAACCTGAGCCAAAGGCAGATGCTTAACCATCTGAGCCACCCAGGTGCCCCGGAGGAGCATCTCTTTAAAAGGTATCGTTATCCCCAATCTTAAGCAGGAAAGGAGGTCTAGAGAATTTTCATAACTTGGAATCTCATATAGTGGGTAAGTGGAAGAAATGAAATTCAAACACTGGTTTCTCAGACCAAAGCTTCCCATCCTTCTATTACATCCTGCCTCTTCCAGCTGAGGGCAGGTCTCACGCCTAGAATTCCAAGGACTTCAGGAAGCAAGACTCAAGGGGTAACAGTTCATGCCTAGGTTTGCACAGGTGGCAGGATTCCAGAGGAGGGCGTGAACTGGTTCTGACCATTCTGACATTCTTTGACTTAATCAGGTCATAGAGGGGGAAAAGCAGGATCATTCTAGCTTCTGCAGAAGAGTGCCTTCTATGCCGCAGGCATGGATCTGGCCGCTCTATTTGCATTGACTCATCCGCTCCTTCTAACTGGCTATGGATATAGGTAACTTTAGAATTATTTCCTCTTTCCCAATGAGGAGATCAGGGGTCCAGGGTTTATGAGACTGTTCCAAATCACACAGCGAGGAGGGGGCAGAGCTGGAGTGTGACCTGGGGCTGGATGGTGCCGGCCCAGTTCTTCAGCACCAAAGCCAGTGACTGCAAAAAGATGAGACGCAAATCATTCTCACGCTAAAGGAAGCCTGGATTCCCAAGTGTCCCTAGGGCCATGCTACCATGTTACCTGCCCCAAGTGGAACAGGTCTTGCTCTCATAAAAAGCAAAAGATGTGGAGGGCTTGGAGTTGGGTCTTGACAGGCATGCAGGGAAAGGTGTTCTTGGCAAAGATGACTCGATGTGCCAAGGTGTGAGAGTAAGAAAGAACGTGCCCTGGTTTCCAAAGAACCAAGCCCAAGAATCATCCACTCCTTTTCACAGTGGATGTGGAAATGGTGGCCACCCAACAGGGAAGAGCCTCCCTCTGGTCAGTTCCTTCCGGCCAGCATCCTTCTCCTCATGGTGTGGTGCTGAGACAGGTCCGGGGGCTCTGGCAGGAGGAGAAGCTACATACTCTGCAGGGCCCAGTGCAAAACGAAAATGCGGGGACCTCTGTTCAGAAGTCATCAAGGACTTCAAGATGACGACAGCAGGTTGTTAAGCCAAGCACAGGGCCTGGTACAATTGCTCAGGTCACATGTGCTTGAGACCCTCCTGCCCCCAGATCTCCCCGGGCTATGACAGCATCACCTGCCTCATCCCCTCATGGGACAATTCTGGGAGCCCAATACTATCAGACCCCAGTTCCAGTTGAAGAAACTGGATCTCTAAAGCAAAGAAGGACCTGAGGAAGTTCTCAAAATGAGTGAGGAACAGTGTCAAGATCAGAAGAACAACGGGGATGCCTGGGTGGCTCAGTCGGTTAAGCGTCTGCCTTTGGCTCAGGTCATGATCCTGGGGTCCTGGGATCGAGTCCCACGAGCAGGGAGCCTGCTTCTCTCTCTCCCTCTGCCTGCCACTCCCCCTGCTTGTGCTCGCGTTCTCCATCAAATAAATAAAATCTTAAAAAAAAAAAAAAAGATCAGAATCCTAATGAAGGGACAACAGGTAGCAGCTGTGGCGTTCCAGGACTCCAACCTAAGAGTGTGATGCCAAAACCCACGTGCTAACACGCTATGCTCTTCTGCCTCCCACCTGGAGCTCAGGGTTCTGGGTCTAAACCAGCACTTCGATGGACCGTTCAGGCTTGTGCCCAGACACAGAAGCGGCGCCCACGGCAGCAACTGTCCAGCGCCGTGAAGATCTTCCCGAAGCCTCAAGAAGGAGCCCACGTGGAGACTCCGGGTAGCTTGAGCTTTTTAACAAACTGTTGCTGCTGCCAAGTCAATCTCGTCCTCGGGCTGGCACAGCCACCGGGCCACCACGCTGCGCCCAGCGAGCAGACAGAGAAGCCTCGCTCCTTGATAGCCAAGCGCACGCATCCGAGGCAAACACATTGTCCATTTAATTAGCGTACTTTTTAAGGGGGCCCCGCAATCACTCACCATTTTACCCTATTTAGTCTGTTCAGACCAAACTTAAGAAGACGCTCTACCATCCAGATCATTTTTATCCTGAGATAGGATCCAATCAGTCACAGCCTTACATGTGCGTGGAGTCAGGCATAACCGAGTGTAGGTCCAGCCCCTGTGTTTCCAGATGTATCCACTCCAGCAAGCATTAAATCCCTCCTAAAGCTCAGTGTCTCCATCACGGTCATAAAGGCATGCGTACTTTGGTTTTTTTTTTTTTTTTTTTTTTTTTAAGATTTTATTTATTTATTTGAGAGAGAGAAAATGAGAGAGAGCACATGAGAGGGGGGAGGGTCGGAGGGAGAAGCAGACTCCCTGCCGAGCAGGGAGCCCGATGCGGGACTCGATCCCGGGACTCCAGGATCATGACCTGAGCCGAAGGCAGTCGCTTAACCAACTGAGCCACCCAGGCGCCCAGGCATGCGTACTTTGTAGAGTTGTGGCCATTAAGTGCCTAGCACAGCAATAGCGAGCTCAGGGAATGTTAACAATTAGAAGTCGTATGAGAGGGAGCAGTGCTAGTAAAGTTCTCATCTACTCCCTGTTATGGCTCACTCACTTTTTAATTTTTATGTATCTTCCCTTCCCTTAGTCCACATCAAGAAACACAGCGGCAACCTTCCTGTGTTCCAAATCTGGGCCAGAGTTAGAAGAAACAGAATTGAGAGGCAACTGTAAAGGGGCTTGCAGACTAGTCAGCCAGGGGGACAGAAACAGGGACCTACGTAACTACACGGCAGAGCGGACAACGTTCACAGAGAACACGGAGATGTGAACCCAGGCCGGGTGAATCAAGGAAGGCTTCTCAGAGGAGGAAGAATTGTGCCAGGCTGTTAGATTGAATAGGAAGCAGCTTCACGGGTATGATTTCAGCTACTGGCCAGTGAGAGCAACAGCTATTCCTCATGAATGGAACTCTCTCTAGTTTCTAGATGGCATGGCTGTTGGCCAAAGCGATGGCCCAAAGTCAAAGATTTACTTTCTACTTTTTGAAAAGTAAAACATACTGTCTTTTAGATTTTTGCTTTTGAAATTAAAAGGTATTTTTTTAATACTTCAAAGGTCTAGGTTGAGACTTAGGCAGCAGATACTGACAGGCAGAAGCACTTTGAAGAAGGAGGGAGGGCAGGGACTTACGACTAAGGATTCTGTCATGTGCCACTGTGTATGTCCCAAAGGCTTAGCCCACAGATGTAAGCACATGCAGGAGCTTTAGCATCCAGATGACCCATAATGAAATCTACCCTCCCCTTTGCCTTCTAGCAGAAGGCTCTGGTAGTTCCCTCTTCTTTGAAGGCATTAAGCACCAGTGCCCATTTTCCATATCCGACACAGGACGCATCTGACTAGTCCAGAATAATTATGACAATCGCATTCCTTTAGCCAGTGACTCCTGCAAGGGTGGATGTGTGACCCAATACTGGAGAACAGACGTGAGCAGAAATCCACTTGTGGGAGGAGTTTCTGAGAAAGGCTCCCTCTCTGATAAAAAGGGGCCCTAGAAAGTGATGTCATATCTTATTTTCCCATCCTCGTTCTTCCGAAGAGAGTTGATTCTGGAGGTGATGCCTAATATTGCTGCGTAGATTTTATGACCATGAAGAAAAATGAGCCTGAACAGAAAGCTGACAGATCGCAACAACAGAGGAGAAAGACAAGAGTAACCAGATCACTGGTGACATCACTGAGCTACTAAATTATCCATGCTGGAAGCCATCCTACCTTCCCAACTTCTTATTAGCTACAATAACAAATTGCTCTTACTGTGTAAGCTAATGGAATCAGAGCTCTTGGTTATTTGTAGCTAAAAGCATGCTTTATGATTAAGCTCTCATCTACTGGTTTTTGCAATGAAAGAATTGGTCCTGGTTATCAACGTGAGGAGAAATGGGGGAGGTTGATCAACAAAAGATGTTATTTCTAAGCCTTCTGTTACTTGGGAAACTTAATTGTCTGTTATTGCCCAGGTTACCGTGTGACATCCATCCGTGACCGAGGCAGTAGCCAATCTCAGCCTTTCACTCTTGCCAAATGGTTGACTTCACCACCCCCTCTTTGCTAGCTAGCAATTAAAGCACCGACAGCACATCACCAGCCAATGCGAGACCTGAAACCATAAACATCCTAGAAGAGAACACAGGCAATGACGTCTCTGACATTGGCTCTGGCAACATTTTTCTAGATATGTCTCCTGAGGCAAGGAACAAGGGAAACAAAAGCAAAAATAAACTACTGGGACTAGATCAAAATAAAAAAAACTTCTGCACAGCAAAGGAAACAATAAAAAAAAGGCAACCTACAGAGTGGGAGAAGATGTTTTCAAATGACATATCTCATAATGGGTTAGTATCCAAAATATATAAAGAACTGATATAACTCAACACCCAAAACACAAATAATCCAATTAAAAAATAAGCAGGAGACATGAACAGACATTTCTCCAAAGAAGGCATCTAGGTGGCCAACAGACACATGAAAAGATGCTCAACATCACTGATCATTGGGGAAATGCAAATCAAAACTGCGCTATCACCTCACACCTGTCAGAATGGCTAAATTAACAACACAAGGAACAACAGGGGTTGGTGAGGATGTGGAGAAAAAGGAACATTCATGCACTGTTGGTGGGAATGCGCACTGGTGCAGCCACCATGGAAAACAGTACAGAGGTTCTGTTAAGAGCATACTGGATGTCAGATGTGGGACCCAGGCTAAGAATGAAATGATAACTGCTAGTAGGATGCTCAGGGAAAGCCGGCCATCAACCAAACCAGCAACTGGGATCCATATTCACATCAGGAATGTGATAGCACTTCCTTGTTGGAAAACTTCGAACTTTTTTTGTTAAAAAAAAAAAAAAAAAAGAACGCATCTTCTCCTATATCAGAGGCGATTTAGGAGCGTAATTTTAATTCTCCACAAATCTAGAAAATAGCAACACGTGCCCCATGGTCTGCAGGGGATAGGATGGGATTAAGGAAAAAATAAAATTGGAACCTTCCCATTATTAACTTTAGGACTCAGAGAATAGAGAGAGGACTCCACAGAATAAAAATAAGTCATACTCTACACACAAGCTCTTAGCTGCTCCTGCAAATCTAAGCAGATCACTGAGATAATCTGGCTTTTGCTTTACCCACCAAAGATGGGGATGCTGCCCTTGATTCGAGGCCTAGGCTAGATTATGTTTTGTCAATTTGGCTAAGGCTAGAATGACATGAAGATTAATTAAAGGGCTATTGCCAGGGTTCTGTAAACTATGAAGTACAATATGAAGCAAGGCTTGTTTAAAAAATAAACAAAAGCAAACAAAATAGTTGTAGGGCGCTCTTCCTCCGTGTGACTGGTGTCCCAGTTCTAAAGGGAAGATGGATGTAATACCAATGAATGATCCATGATAATAATCAACAATCCCATTTATGGACACTTCCCAGACACCATGCACTGATCCAAGGGCTTTTTGTACATCGTCCCCCATTACCAAGAACAACCTCGCAGGAAAAGCATTTTCAGATGAGGACACAGAGACTCGGGTTGGACAACTCGCTGAGGCCATGGGACTTGTAGTAAGTGACAAAGCCAGGATGCAGAGTTATATACATCTGGCTGCAAACCTTAGGTTCATTCTACCCTACTGTGACACAGAGATAAGAACCAGTCAGGATAGCTCCTTTAGGCATACTGGATTTTTCAATGCAATCTAATTTTTTTTTTTTTAAATTCTGTCCTTTTGTCTACTTAAACACCTGTCCTCTTGTCAAACCAGCTCCGCCAATGTTTCGGGCAGGGGAAAAAAAAAAAAAAAATATATATATATATATATATGACCCCTGGACATACAGTCTTTATGCAGAAATATATGGTACAAATGGGGTATCAATATGGCATAATCTGCAGCCATTAACAATGAAAATCATTAAGATGTTTTAAAGACATGGGAAGGGTCACCTGGGTGGCTCAGTCGTTACGCGTCTGCCTTCGGCTCAGGTCATGATCCCAGGGTCCTGGGATCGAGCCCCGCATCGGGCTCCCTGCTCAGCGGGAAGCCTGCTTCTCCCTCTCCCTCTGCCCCTGCTTGTGTTCCCTCTCTTGCTGTCTCTCTCTCTCTGTCAAATAAATAAATAAAATCTTAAAAAAAAAGAAAGTTTAAAGACATGGGAAAAAACTTGAGAAATAAAGTAAGGTAAGGAAAAGGGGAAAATACCAAGTGATATATACACTGAAATGACAATTATTATTATTTTTTAGATTTTTTTATTTATTTATTTGACAGAGAGAAAGAGCACAAGCAGGGGGAGCGGCAGAGGGAGAGGGAGAAGCAGGCTCCCCGCTGAGCAGGGAGCCCGATGTGGGACTCCATCCCAGGACCCTGGGATCATGACCTGAGCCGAAGGCAGATGCTTAACTGACTGAGTCACCCAGGCGCCCCATGAAATGACAACTATTTAAAAAGTGTTTTCATGGAATAGAAAGTACTATGCCAACAGTGACCTCCTTATTGACTTAGAGCAGGATTGACAAACTGAGGTCCATGGGCCAGATCAGACCTTGCATCCGTTACGTGCAGCCTGCCCGTTCAGCCATGTTCGTTCATCCTCGGGTAGCCTACAACTGCTTTTAAGCCACAAGGGTAGACCAGTAGTGTCTTGGTCTCCCAAACCTAAAAATATTTATTTCCTGCCCTTTCCAGGAAACGCGTGCTGACCCCCGCCTTAGAGAGCTGGCATTGCGAACACGTCCCCTCCCCCAGAGTGCAGTATCCACCCCATGGGAAGGATAGATAAAGAATATAGCATCAGACACCTTCTACCGCTGACAGTTTTAGATTTAGCTGTCTTGATTGCAACCAAGATTCAGCCACGAGACGAGTATCCACAATCGCACTGAAGAGAGAATTTCCACTGGGTATTTTGAGCCTCGAGCACTGCCGAGCATAATCAAGCACAGAGATTGCTAAATGTCTAGAGGGGCAAGACAGGTGATATAAATGAGTAAAGTGGGTTGTGTGTAAGACAATAGGGAGTGGTGGGGACAGAGGCAAGTGGGGAAAAATGCCCATCCTGTCCAACTGATGATGAAGGCTGCTATCCATCACCAGCTAGCCATTGCTCTGAGCAGCAAGAATTAATGCAGGCCCACAGTGGCCTGCTCTTTGAACTTTCCTAAGGAAGCTGAGATTCCAGATGTTTAGATAAAATCTCCCCATATTTACAAGTTGGTGATTGTTTAAAAAATCGCCACAGAGAACGAAAGAAATTTGCCAGACAGAACGGGCCCATACCCGGACAGTTACCCGATGCTGCTGAAACGAAATTCGTAAATGTGTGAGTGTGCAATGATTTCACGAAGTCTACCTGATGGATATTCAAGTCCTTATGCAAGGTCTACTTTGACTTTTGAAAGCTCCCAACACTCCAATGAATATTAGCAATCACATTTAATGAGCGCTAGCACTACGCTAGGCCCTGTTGCAAGCCCTTTACATATATTAACACATTGATTCATTTAGGAGGCAAGGGCCATCTTCACCATCCCCATTTTATGGATGTGGAAACTGAGGCATGGATGGGTTAATTAATCCACCAAAGATCACAAAACTAGCAAGTATAGAGTCTGGGTTTGAACCTAGGCGATGCAGGCTCCAGACTTTGGGATCTTAGCCTGAGCTTCTCACCCGTTAACGTGCACACACATCATCTAAAAATCTCGCTAAGTGCAGAGTCCAGTTCAGCAGGTTGGGGGGAGGGGGCGGGGGAGCACTTGAGGTTCACTGCTAACGAGCTTCCAGGTGATGCTGACGCTGCTGGTCCCTGAGCCACATTTTAAGTAGCAAAGCTCTTAACTGTGACACCAGGGGTTCTTAGAGTAGGGACCTGCAGCACCTGGGAGCTGCTCAGAAATCAGTTCACTGGGTCTCTCCTAGGACCTGAAAGTGTGGGGGTGGGGTCAGCAACCTGTGTTTCCCAAGACCCCCAGAAAATTCTGATACACGCTCAAGTTGTTAGAAATACAAAGCCACATTCTTAGGCTTCCCAGCTCCAATTTCTGACCATCACTAGCTTGGCTATGGGAACAGAGTGAGCCTTCCCTCTGTCTTAGGACCTTGATTCCGGCTGGGGTAGGAGAGACACAGTAGAGGGTGCCAATGGCTCTCAGTAAATATAATAACTCCCAGGGCCCTACAAGAGCCGCACTTCCTTAAGAGCTATGTGGCCTTGGGCCCTCTCTTTTTTGCATTTACCCTCCACTCCGGCCAAGATCAAGTGAGGTGAAATAATCCTAATTTAACTCCTTGATTCCACTAAAAATAGCCGCAGGTGATGTCTGGGCTTGACGCCCCTTCTAGAAGGTTCTCCATGTCCCAGGCTTCAGGCATATACAGCCTTGGAAGGCAAGACTGGTGGGAGGAGGATGTGACTGGAGGCAGAGTGTTGGGGCTGTGGCGGAGCCAGGGTCGGGGGTGGGGCACAGAAACCTCACAGCTGTTATCTGGAATGCCAGGAGTGTTTTGACAGTTCTCAAGATGGACATTAAATCAGTCGCTGAAAAGACCGTGAAGTGGGTGTCAGTCTGACTGAGGATGGGGCATGGGTGGGGGAGGGGAGAAATACAGCTGGTGAGTAGCAACTGCAGGGACTGTGGTGGGAGTCAGAATAAGAATCATAAATCTTGATTATTCTCTATCTCAGCTGATTTGAACCAAATGCCTTGGACAGGGATAGAGTCCGCATCTCGCTGAAAACTGCAAAAAAAAAAAACAAACAAACCAAAAACCAGAAAAACCACCAAACCGGATTAAATGTACAAACTGATATAAATAGCCCTCGACCCCTGTTAATACTCCAACTGTCACCACGGAGGGAAAAAGGTTGTATTTTGCAGATCTGAGCTCTGTTTTGATAAGAAGGGACACGCTGGATCCCCAGGAGCCAGAGGAACGGCCCGCCCCGGCTTTGTTTTTACTCCAGACCCAGGGAATATCTATCGTTGTGTTGCCAGAAATGCAAGCTGCTCCTATAAGGAAAGCAATTAGTGCAGCCAGCCCTCCTGATTCTGAGTGCCCTCCTGTTAAAATTAGGTTCCCTATAGAAAAATGGAAATGCAGAGTTGTTACCATAAAGCAATAATAAAGTAAACCATTCAATTATGGATGAAAAAAAAGGCACTTGGGTTAATAAGAGTATCATATGCTTAAAAGCATTAAAATACCAGCATATTACCACTTTTGCATATGTAATGCATGAACTTGGAGACCAGAATGATTAGATATAAAAATACGAAATGATGGTGCCTTTTCTCATAAATCAATGCTGCTACTCTAGGGGTAGAGGGATGTGTGACCACAGGACCCCTGCACGTTCCTGCTTGGACATTCCTATCATCACTGTTTAGAAGTAAGGACTGGAGGACCAGATGGAGGGTTGAGCAGATGAGAAAGAAAAGCTGAGTCGCTGGAAGCTCCCACCTACAGGATGGAATGGGATGTTTTCAACTCTTTGTTGGAAGGCTGGAAGAAGGCTTAGTGTCAAGCTGAGGAAATTCAAGGTCATGGTGTGCAATGTGCACACAGCTATAGGAGCCAGGTGGGTGGCACAGACAGGTGACCCGGGCCAGGTGGAGGGTGATGATGGGATGGGCGAATGTACTGAAAATAAACAGTGCCCACCAACTCGGCTCCTGCGAGTTTTCTACCATGAGGGAGCATGGGTCCCATGTTGCCAGATCTTCTGATTTTCAAGAGGAGGTAGAGAAGTTGGGTGTCCATCCGGAATTTCCCACTTTTTAAAATACTGTGTGAACCAGACACAATGTTTGTGAGGACCAGATATGGCTCTTGGGTCACTAGGTGTGGTCCGCAACGTAGAGTCAAATATTGGAAAAGTAGAAAGTCAGGATATTGTGTCCTGACCTGGCTTGGTCAATAGCCTGTCCTACCCTAGAAACATCACACAGCCCATCTAAGACTGAGCTCCCTCGTGTGTAGAATTAAGTCTTCCAGGCTGTGAGTGCTTTGAGGACAACTATGAGGTCTCTGTGGCTCATCATGAAATCTCCAGAGTGCAGTCACAGGCCTGGTCCCTAGCAGGTGAACAGCAAACGTTCGATGAGTGGCTGAGTAAATAAGAAATGAGTGAGAATCTTGCTCTGAATTCCTACATCCAGTCTCCCAGCTCCTTCTCTCCTTCCTTTGTAGTTGAAGTATAGTTGACACACAATGTTATATCGTTGTTTTTTTTTAGAAAGGGAGAGAGTGCACGTGTGAGCAGGGGGAGGGGCAGAGAGAGAGGGAGAGAGAGAGGATCCTAAGCAGGCTCCAAGCCCAGTGCAGAGGCCCACAAGGGGCTTGATCTCACAACCCTGAGATCATAACCTGAGCCAAAATCAAGAGTCGGACACTCAACTGACCACGCCACCCAGGGGTCCCTCACAATGTTATATTCGTTTCAGGTGTACAACACAGTGATTCAACGAGTCCATACATCACACTATACTGCCCACCCTAAGTGTGGTCACCATCTGTCACCACACAATGTTATTACAGTATCATTGACTAGATGTCCTATGCTGTACTTTTCATCCTCGTGACTTACTGATTTTATAACTGGAAGTTTGTACTTCTCTGTCTCCCAGTTTCTCACTGTCAGTTCTGACCAGTCCTATTTCCCTAACTCCTCATCCTGCTAATCAAGATATAGATCCTGGTCCTTGATTCTGTTGCTTGCTCAATTTATGCATTATATTTTTTTCAAAAACTTTATTTATTTTAGAGAGAGACAGACAGAGCACAAGCAGGGGGAGAAGCAGAGAGAGAGGGAGAAAGAGAATCTTAAGCAGACTCCACGCTGAGCAGGGAGCCTGACATGGGGCTCCATCTCATGACCCTGAAACCATGACCTGAGCTGAAATTAAGAGTTGAATGCTCAACCGACTGACCCACCCAGGCACCCCGACGTATGCATTATTTTATTCACTTTTTCTCATTTAGCCATTCATCAGGGAAGTCTTAATGTGGTCTCATTGTTCCAGGTTAGGTCCTGTGCTGGGCACTGGGCACACAGGGATAAGCCAGCATAAGCCCTGCTCTCAAGCAGCGGGCAAACAGAGATAGTGAACAACAAGGGAGCATGACAGCAGAATGAGCATGATGCACTCTACTGGAGATGCATGCGAGGCGCCATTTTGGCTTATCTCTTTCACCAAGTTAACTCACCCCTATCCTACCTTAGGGAACAGATTCTAGAACCCTGATGCTGCTAACTGACTTGTGAAAAGCCATCTCAGAAGTTCCTCTCTGCCCTGTTCTGAGAGTTCTTCTCAGTATAATCCTGGCTGTCCCCAATCTCCCACTGGTACCATCTGGGGGAGGGCTGCCTTCCCTTCCATATTGCCTCCTTCATCTCTTCATGGCTGAACATACTAAAACTTCACCCTAGCCTTATTCATCAAGGGATGGTAAATCCAGTCCCCTGAGGTCTCTTTCCACCTTGAAGTTCCTGTAGTTTTGACTCCAGGTGCTAATGACCAATAATAGTAGAGAAGTACCTTCCTGATATTGGAGGGTCTTCATTCATCAGTAACTCCTCAACAGAAAGCGTTGCCTTGGGACGGTGCTGCCCTAAAAGCTTTTTCTATTTTTGCCAGATCTACATACCTCCTGTTCTATCACTATGCAAACAATTTCTGGAATCTCTATTTTTTTTTTTTAATTTCTGACTGCCAATTGGCCTTTTTTTTCCCTTCCTCATGGCTTTCATGCAATATATAGGCATGTGCACCCAATATCAACTAACGCACACTACTTATGTCCTGTTTTCCAACTCTTTCCCGGAGCAGCTAGTTCATCAGTCCCATAGTCTGCCTCCAAGTTATCACAAGGGACAGTGTGACCAAAGTTTGCTATTGCTCAGAAAGGATACCCATGTGGTAGTGGTAGCTCTTAACAGCTGTTTCCTTGCCCCTCACCCCCAACTGTGAAGCCAATGTTATGTATTTTGGGGTTTTGGTATCAAATCATCCCACTCCTGGTACTAATTTCTGCGTTGCAAAGAGGGTTAGGTTATGCTGTGATGATAAATTTATCTTGAAGTGTCAGTCAGTCCCTGAACATAAATAATGTTTATTTCTCATTCATGATGCATGTCTGGTGTTGGCTGGTGGAAGGCTCTGCTCTACACCATCCCTCAGGGAGGTTGGGCTAGAACGTGATGCATGACTCAACACATGGCTTCTTGGTTGATTGTGGTTGAGTAATTAAAAGTTGGGGAGATCACACAGGCTTTCCCTGGCCTCAGCTTGCCTCCTGGCTAAGACTAATGACAAGACCCTGTCTAACTGCAAGGAAAATGGGACATACCATCCTCTTGGATGCCCAGGGGGGAGGAAAGAATGAGATATGACTGAGCACTAGAAGAAGTTTCTACCACATTTACTTAATATTCTCTTTAAATTGAGTGACTTTTATATAAAGGGTTTTCATTTAAATTGGAATTTATGTTCCTTTAGAGAAATTATATGTATAAGGAAACTTGATATAAATGGTATCATTTACCAAAAATAAATGGTAAGCACAAATATATCAGAAACAGAAAGAAAGCACACTTTAAAATTGTATAGAGATGTTGTTGAAGAAGGGTCCAAGTCCAAGACACATTCTCTTTATGAAAAAGAGGGAGGTAAGCTTATGACAGGCAGGTTAGCACCCAACTGAGATACTCTTCTTGGCATAATTGAACAAAAGAGAAGTAAAATGTGAGTACCTTCCTAATTATGTGATCCAATGTTATTTTTTTTTATTTTAATTCCAGTATAATTAATGTACAGTATTCTATTAGTTTCAGGTGTACAATATAGTGATTCAACAATTCTATACATGACTTAGTGCCCATCATGATACGTGTATTCTTAATCCCCATCACCTAATTCACCCATCCCCCCCACCCACCTCCCCTCTGGGAACCATCAGTGTGTTCTCTACAGTGAAGAGTCTGTTTCTTGGTTTGTCTCTATTTTTTTCCCCTTTGCTTATTTGTTTTGTTTCTTAAATTCCACATATGAGTGAAATCCTATGGTATTTGTCTTTCTCCGACTGACTTACTTTACTTAGCATTATCCCCTCTAGATCCATCCATGTTGTAGCAAATGGCAAGATTTCACTCTTTTTTATGGCTGAGTAATATTCAATTGTGTGTGTTTATCTCACATCTTCTTTATGTGATTCAATGCTATTTAATGCCCTCCCCCATAGCCTCTAAAATGATCTGTAAACAACAGTGGTATGCACACCTGTGAGTTACTCTGACCTCCATCATGTCTTGACAGACAGAATTCGGTATCGGGGGCCTGACCCAACAGCCACATCTGTAGGCAGATTCCTAAATACTTTGCCCAAAAGAAGAGCTTCATCAGAGTCCTTGTGTTTGCAGGAACAAGACAGTATGGGAGAGGTAAAATCCGTCTGCTCATATTTGTTCTTGTTCTTGGCAATCCATGCACATCTGGGCTCATTTCTGTGACTTACTTTATCGCAGCATTTCTCAACATCATCACTACTGATTTTCAGAGCCAGATAACTCCATGGTGGAGAGAGAGAGCTGTCTTGTGCCCTGCAGAATATGCACCAACATCTCCTGGCCTCACACACTAGATTCCAGTGGTGTTATCCCCAACACAGGTTGTGGCAACAAAAAATGTCTCTGGTTTAACCTAAATCCAAAAAGTTGGAGAGATGGAGTTGTAGAGTAAGGAACCTGGCCCCCAAAGAGAGGTCTGACTTTTGTCCTTGCTTCTGGGAAGTAACCTCTAGATCCTTGGAGTTTCCCAAGTAATAGGAGCATCTTTGTTATTCATGGTGGGCCACTCCCACTCATGGTGGGCCCCCAGATAGTTTCTGTTAACCAAATGACCCAGAGTGGGGGCTGGCCATGCCACCACAAAGACTAACGATGTGATTACAGGCTTTGAGCCATGGAATACCAGCTTGACCTCCAGGGAAGGGAGCAGGGCCAGAAGCTGAGTTCAACCATGTGGGCAAGAATTCAATCAGTCATGCCTAAGAAATGGAGTCCCATAAAAACTCTGGACACCAAAGCCTGGGTGAGCTTTCTGGATTGGTGATACTATAGCATATTGCTACCCTTGATGTCAGGAGCATAAGGCATCTCTGAGGAGGACAGAAGTTTAGCATTTGGAACCCCTACCCTCCCACCCCTGCCTTATTCTGCCCTACACATCACTCCCTTTGGTGGCTCTGATGTCTATCTTTTTGCTATAACACATAATAACAAGTACAACACTTTGCTCAGTTTTATAAGCCATTCTAGTGAATTATCACCCCTGAGGGTAGTCATGGGAATCCCTAAATTTGTAGCCAGCTGGTCTGAAGTGAGAGCAGCCCTGAGGACCCCCCAGACTTGGGGCTTAGAGTCAGAAATCTTGGGCAGACTTGATATCTAGAAGACCACATCCTTAACCTCTAGCTTGGCTAATTCCAAGTACAGATATAACAGGGTCGTTATTTTCAACCACCAATTTCATTAATTTTGTCTTTAAAAAATCTTTTTTTCCAGTAGTTGATCATCGCTCCTTATGGAAAAAGGCTGCGTGCAACAGTTCGTGTTCACCCTAATAGCCAGAAGTTTCTAACATATCAAGTCACACAGGTGTGGTGGAAATAGCTCAGACCTCTAAATCAGGAGTGTAAATTCTAATTCTATCCCTCCTGCTTATATATGGTGAAGCCACTTCACCCGTTGAGACTTGCTGTCCTCATACATAAAATGGAGAGAGTAGAACTATTCATTCATTAAGTATTCATGGAGTACTGCGCTGTACCAGGCACTGATCTTGCCCCCAAGGACACAGCAGCGAACAAGAGGACATGGAGTCCACATTCCGGGGGCAGAGATGCACAATAACAACAAAGAATTTCAGATGATGAAAAGTGCCACAAAGGAAAAAGCAGGGTGGGACGAGAAAGGGACGGTAGGAGTGGATGTTCTTTTCAACCATGCCCTTGAGAACACCTCTTGGAGGAGAAATCATCTGTACAAAGGTCCTGAGGTAGGAACACATTTGGGATATTTGAAGTGTACAAAACCGTGGTCATGGAGGATTAAGTGAAATGAAGCCTACAAAATTAATGAGCTCAGTACCTGGCACTTCAGAGAAAATTTAAGCATCCGTTGGGAAGATCTACATAAAAGTGTGTTAAATGTTTATGGAAAACATTCCTAGAAATGATCATGGTTGAGTTCTATTTTGTGTATAGCATATATTCTATGTTAATTAACTTCACTAATCTTCACAACAGCCTCCTGAGGTAGATAACGTTGTCCTCACCAATTTTACAGATCAGGAAATTGAGGCAAGAGTCTTAAGTATATTGCCTAAATTCACACAACTCTTAAGATATTAAACCAGGAACAGGGACCGGGCAGTCAGCTCATGAGCACCTTGCCCCTAACTACTCCGCTGTACCAAGGATCTTAAACAACGGCTCTAATACAAGATCCCATTTCCTGACCTCTCAAAACACACTTGGACCTTCACTGTGAATTCCTTATTTAATAAATTTATTTATTCAGAAAGCATTTATCAAACACCTGCCACGTTCCCAGCCCTTGAGCAGGTGCTGAGAATATAAGGAACGTGGCCTGGCCACTGCGCATATTGGAGTGTGGGGGCAGAAACAAATGTAAAATTATAATGCACTATTTCCAGCCTTGAAATGCCACTTAGCTGTCCTGTGTGTCTCCAGCTTGTCTCCCCCCAAAGGAATATGTCAGCAGAGGCTGTGATGGAGAAAATTTACGGCTAGCGTAACTGGACATTTTCATCAACAATGGAAAAAACATTAGTGGTTTCTGAGAAACAAAAAACCACAGTCGTGGAGTTATGAATTTCAGGAAATCTTCAATTTACCCTTAGAAGAGAGTCTGCAGGCCAGAATTTCCTGGCTGCCCAGATCTTGATTTGCCCCCCTGATCTTTCCTCCTAATTTTTAGAAAAGCTGCCTCACTGGATGAGGAACCTCCCCTCTCCTCCTGGTACTGCTGCAGATCATCTCTTCTCTCTCTGGTCCTCAAGTTCATACTCTTTGACAAAAAAAAAAAAAAAACCCGCTGAGTCTTTTCCCCGTGTGCCAGTGAGAACAGGGAAGACATGAATCTCCGTCTCCTCATTTTATGGTCAAACAGGATTGTCTGCAAACCACGCCCTGCTGGCTTATCTACTGAGACACGAGGCCCTGTTGCCTTGGTTGATTAATTCTTGGGATTGATTTGAAATTTGTACATATCTCCTTTGCAATCATTAAAGAGACATTAATTGATTATTCAGGTGTAGAATCTATTCTGTTCTCCAACTTTACAGCCCTCTTAATCTCTTCCAGAAACTGCAAGGGCTGTTTGGCCCTGGTTTGACTTTCATTAATCTTGGCTGGAGTAACACCTCCAGAAAAGCCTGGAACGTATAGACTTCATGTCTTCATTGCTATAACTCAGATCTCAACCTCATACATCCCTTACTTTTATATATACATATATGTATAAAACTTATATAAGGGGCGCCTGGGTGGCTCAGTTGGTTAAGCGACTGCCTTCGGCTCAGGTCATGATCCTGGAGTCCCGGGATTGAGTCCCGCATCGGGCTCCCTGCTCAGCGGGGAGTCTGCTTCTCCCTCTGACCCTCTTCCCTCTCATGCTCTCTCTCATTCTCTCTCTCAAATAAATAAATAAAATCTTAAAAAAAAACTTATATAATATATATATTTATAGATATATTTTATATTATATATACACACACACACATATGTGTGTGTGTGTGTGTGTATATATATATATATATATATATATATTTTTTTTTTTTTTTTTTTTTTAAGTAGGCTCCATGCCCAGTGTGGAGCCCAACACGGGGCCTGAACTCACAACCCTGAGATCAAGACCTGAGCTGAGGTCAGGATTCCGACGCTTAACTGACTGAGCCACCCAGGCACCCTCCTTATAATATATTTAATAGGTAAACAGAACATGGGTCTCGTTTCCCTATCATAATCCCCACATTGTCTCCATTCCACCCCCCATTTCCTACAAGCAAGCACATGTACCTGCACTCGCTCGTGCACACACACACACACACACACACACACCTGCTGTCTCATTGTAACTGGCAGTCCAACAGCCAAACCCAGCTGGAAGTCATGATTTATTATACCCGCTCATGTATTTTAAGCGGTTAAATTTAAATGCTTTTCAAGTAATCCCAGGGCTCTCCTGTCTGCCATGGTCCCCACCAATCTTTGTCCTATGGTTCCATTTATTTATCTTACCTGCCTGGCCCCTGGAGGCATCTGGGTTTGCAATCCCTACCCCTGGTCACAATGAACCACTTCTATTTCCTAAGCATGCCAAGCCGTGTCTTAGCTTTATACCACTGCCCAGGCCACTATCCATATTTGGACCCTGTTTCCCTCCCGAGCTAGTAATAATAGCTGGGAATGTAGCACAGACGGGGCATGGTGCTAAACATTCTCCTGGGAGAGGGAACGCCATCATTCCTATCTTAGAGAGGAGGAAACTCAGGCTTACAGAGATTAAGACAATTGTTTCACACACGTGGCTAATAAATGGCAAAGCACAGATCAGAAATCACGCCGTCAGCTCTAAAACATACTTCCTTTCCCAACTAAGTAGCTCAGGAATCCTGCCTCCTTCCTCAGTACTCAACCCGGACCCTCTCTCCACTGCGAAGCTTTCTCTGAGTTCCCACTGGCAGATTAAGTTATCAATTCCCTCTTGAGTATTCCCTCGGCCTTTCACATAATATGTCTTAGTGAGGCTATCAGACTTTGTCGCATTTGTTTGATTCCATGGAAATACCCCACTAGACCAGTATTTCTCAGACTTGAAAATGACAGAACCCTGGCGCCTGGGTGGCTCAGATGGTTAAGCGTCTGCCTTCAGCTCAGGTCATGATCCCCAGGTCCTGGGATCGAGTCCCACATCGGCTTCCCTGCTCCTTGGGAGCCTGCTTCTCCCTCTGCCTCTCTCTCTCTCTGTCTCTCATGAATAAATAAATAAAATCTTTAAAAAAAAATAAAAAAAAAATGACAGAACCCAAGAAGACATCCACAGATTCCCATAGATTCTTCCTAGAACCTTCATTTAAAAACCCCACCCTAACAAGCAAAAATCAATTCAAAAATTGTACTTTCCAGGGGCGCCTGGGTGGCTCAGTCGGCATCTGACTCTTGATCTCGGCTCAGGTCATGATCTCAGGGTCATGAGATCGAGCCCCACGTTGGGCTCTGTGCTCAGTGTGGATCTGCTTGAGATTCTCTCCCTCTCCCTCTGCCGCTCCCCGCCCCCGCTCTCTCTCTCAAATAAATAAATCTTTAAAAAATTACATTTATCACACTGTAAAGCCACTTAGGTTATAAAAATATTAAAAACTCTCATGCATACCGGTCTACAGAGGGGTCATATCTTACTCATCTTTGGATCCTCATGGCTCAGCCTCCATCCTGGTCCAAAAGGCAGGTTCTGAAAATGTTAGTAGAAGGGAGGGAGGAATGATAGGAAGAATGATAACATGTTCCTAAGAACAACAGAGATGTAGCCCAATGTTGCCAGGATAAATTAAGCTAAAATGAAAGGCTGACTTTGCAGAGCTGATTCCCCAAGGTCGGGTGGCTGCAGGTCACACAAATCTGACAGGTGACACAGATGAGCTAGTTTTTAGCTACATCTGTAGTTCTGCTCACCCACAGGAGCCCCCACAGAAGCTCACACACTTCTCAGCCCCTCTGAGGTTTGTTAAGAGCATGTGATTGCTTTAGCCAACGCAACGTGAGTAGAAGTGACATCTGTCACTTCTGGGTGGAAGCTCTAAGAGCTGGTGAACAATTTGCTGTTTTCCTTTGCTTGGGGCACCCCGACCACGGAAAATTCCAGATGGAAGAGGCTGGATCTGCCTCCATTTTGGAGCAAGGATGATATGGGCCAGAGGCTGGAGCCTACTGCTGGGGACACGAAGCCTGCCTGGGTGGCAATGTCCCTTTGCTGTGCTAGCCACTGGTGCAGCACCATTTTTTTACTCACTCACTTAACAAATACTAATTGAGCACCTAATAAGTTCCAGAACGATGCTAGGAGCCAAGGATCTAATGTTCTGCAAAATCAGATACGGTCTTCGACGTAACAGGTAGTCACCGTCTACTGGGGAAGATGAGTATCATTAAAGAGAGTCATATAGCACAGCAGTGACAAATGCTTTGAGGCAAGGAGTATGAGGCCATCAGATAAAGTAGCAGAATCAGGTGATCACAAGAAACTTCCCCCAAAGAATTCACCATGGGACAGAGAGCTCACAGAAGAGAAAGAGGCACCATATAAAGGGTTGGGGGAGGGGAGAACATACGAGGCAGAGGGAACAGAGTGTGCAAAGACCTCAGGACAAGCCCCCCTGGGTTTAAGGAACTAAATGAAGGCCAGAGAAGCTCCAGTAAGGCTGGCTCAAGACTTAGCACCTCCTCTGACTCCAGCAGGGGGCTGGGAGCTGCCAAGTGCGACAACACATATGAAATTATTTAGGACTTAGAAGTTATCAGGAACCTGGGGGGCACCTCATAGATGCCAACTGAGCCAGTTCCGTGGCTGCATGGGCTGAATTCCTGACTCCCTGTTTGATTTTTTGTGTGTGGGGGGGAGGGTAACGGGGGCCCTGTCTCTAACTGCCTTGGCCCCTGGAAGTTAATGTCCTTGAGGGAAAAAGAGAGGAAAGTAATGTGATGAAGCAGCCTTCCGTACACTGCCTCTTAAACCCACATTTTCACTCATAGTTCATGAACACAAAGTGTGACGTCCCTGAAGGCCGTTGCCGTCTGATGGAGAGAGGCTCCGGTCCCCGTGGGTGGAAAGTGCAAATTAGAAGGGAAGGAAATGGCCCCGTCTTGTGAGCCTGCACACCTTCTGAACACAAGCCCGGGGCAATTTCAAAAAATGGGGCATGGCAACAGTATTTATGTCCCCCTTCCTCCCTAACTTCCTGAAATTGCGTATGGTAACTTTTCGCAGAGGCTTGCGGAGGCTAAAACAACACAACGGATCAGGAAACTGAGGCACAGAGAAATCACAAGGCTGGTGATTGGTGAAGCTAAGACCAGAAGGGGTTCTGAGGAGATCCTGCATCCTCCTGGTGCTAAGGGATAAGCTTCCAATGGTGCAACATTTAAAGCAGGTGTTACAAAAGCAAACGCCCCCAGGTGACTGTGTGAGGGCAAATGGAAGCAGGGGGGACCTGGAGAGCCCTGCCTTGTTGAAAAGGGGCAGCTCACTCCTCATCTCCTATTGGTGACTGCCCATGGAGGACAGATCTCCCCACATTTCAAGAGAATCCCCAAACGCAGATAACTATGTAAACTCTCCAAGATGTTAGAACGCTAGCATCTAACATAAATACCTAGATCCGTACATACATCTGCACGGACCAAAGCTGTATTTACGCCTCATTTCACTCAGTGGTTCTTAACTGGGTGTGACTTTGGCCCCCAGGAGACATTTGTCAGCGTTCAGCATCCAGAGACATGTTTGGTTGTCACGACTGTGGGCAGCGAGTACCTGCTCTAATCTGGTGGAGAGAGGCCAGGGAGGCTTTTAAACATCCTACCACGCACAGGATGATCCTCCACGCCCAAAGTATTATCCAGCCCCAAAGGGCAATATTGCTGATGGGGAGAAAGCCCCTGTTTCATCACTGGTGGTCCCTCCAGCTCTGATATCTGATGTAAAGGTTCCTTCACCCAGCGAAGTCTTCCCTAGGTCTTAGGATTGCTCATAGCTCTCCCATGCCAGGGATGGCGTGATATTTGCTTGCTTTTCATTTGCTTTGCCTTGTTCCAGGCCTGGGCTAAGTCTCGCTAATGCGGAAGGTCTTGAGTTACACTTTCCAATCCAGCTTACCGTTTAAGTGTATAAGAAACAGGAGCAATTCAACTCCAGTCAATAGTGTAAACAAAGCCTGGTTTAGATAAACCCCATTACCAGGCCTGAAGTGGCCCAGGGCACCCTCTGCTGCAGCTGATTAGCGTTAAATGCTAAACACAAACCAATTAGCACACTCTAAGGCTGCTTATCCCCTGTCACTTAGTGTGGAAATAAAGCCCAACGCTAAATACACATATTGATTTAGCCATTACATCCAGCATCACTCAAAATAAAACTCATTATATTATTGAGTAAAAACAAAGTCACCTTAAGTTTTCAGGATGGGCGGTATTATTTCTTTTTTTTTAAGATTTTATTTTTTTATTTTTTAGAGAGCGAGCGAGAGAGAAACAGCATGAGAGGGGAGAGGGTCAGAGGGAGAAGCAGGCTCCCTGCCGAGCCGGGAGCCCGATGTGGGACTCGATCCCAGGACCCTGGGATCATGACCTGAGCCGAAGGCAGATGCTTAACCATCTGAGCCACCCAGGCGCCCCAGGATGGGCGGTATTATTAAGAAATTTCACTTTTATACTTTTTCATTAATTTGCCAAACTGGTCTGAGCACTTCGTGCTGCCTTGGGGCCTCACCAGCCCCCTGACAAACCCAGAAAGCGGAGCTTCGGCCTTCCCTTTTACACGATCTTTGATGTTATCCAGCCCTAAAAAATACACACTCATATGGGAATCCTTTTTCTTTAAAACATTCTTTCAGCAGATGAGGAAATTCTATGTTGGAAAGGCAGGATATTAAACGGGCGGATGAAATGGGATATTAAAAAAACAACAATGCAAAAACCACAGGCATTATAATAAAAATGGGTTCCACTTTGAACATTAGCCATAGGCACTGATCCGCTGTTTATGGGCAAAAAACAACCAGAAATATCTTCGGATATGTAACAACTGATGTAACAACTGAGGAGTCTGGAAAAATGTAATCAAGGAATCACTTTGAATGGCTATTTTAATTTCTTCTGCATAAGGCGCCCTGTGCCACATCCCACGTTGCACATCCTACCATTTTGGCAGCCGTTATATTTTACCAGAATGATCCAAGTCTCCTCAGCGGGAAACCAAGCCCCAGTGAATGCTTCATCTTATTGACCTTCATGTCCCACATTCTAGCTCAGGGTAGTGGCATAGAGAGGACGCTACTGCACATGCAGGACACAGAGACACTGGCCACGGGCTGTCTCACGAAATGCATGCTGCCACCAAGTGCCCACAGAAGTTAAGCATCTGCTCCTTGGGGTGCATTTTCCCACGGATCCCATTTGAGGACTCTTTTACCTTTTTTTTTTTTTCTGGTTTTGTAGGAATGGACACATGATCTTAGCCCTTGTAAATCTCTCTGCCAAATGCCGCCCTTCCCATACAATCTTTATAAAGAACCTGTTAACCAGTTCATGTATCAGCTGCTCTTACAGCATGGTTCTGGTGTGTTACAGATCAATGATAGAGAAAAAAGTGTACTTACTGCTCTGGAAAGTACATATAACCCATAGTGTCTCCTATTTATCCAACACATCTTATTGATGGAAATCTGTTCTACTAGAGAATATCATTTGTCAGGATGGCAAGAACCACAGACTTCTGAAAACCTCTGCAGGGACCCAGGATTACATGCTGGGATGAATGGGAGCATGTATCTCCTTTCCTTCCAGAAAGACCACTAACTGACAGGAACTGCATGGTAAACAGAATAAATACACATGAACAAAGATCGGAGGGGGGATGGGGGTGAGTGAGAAAACAGACATGGCAGGATAGAAAAGACTAGAACCAGGCACCTTCAACTGGCAGACACCAAACAGAAGCAAGCAAACGTGTTCCAAGGACACATGGAAGGTGCAGGACTTGGAAGTACCAAGCACCACGGAAGGTGGGAGGGGGGACACATGACACAGAACTAAATAGAGTGGTGCTGGTTCAAAGTCTAGTCTTCCCAGGCAACCCTTTCACCCTCTCCAGCCCATCCCCTCTGATGCCACAGCGAAGAGACTTACAAAGGAAAGAGAAGGCAACACACCCAGTCTGTGGCTCCAGGACAAATCAGTCCAGCTCATTCCATTGCCCATGGTAACCACCACCACGTTACCTAGCTGTGCCAATAAAAGTCACCCTTGGAACTTCAGCTGGAAATATGAGGCAAGAGACACCTTCCTTCTGTTGGGATTGTTAAATGGGTAGCCTCCGCGCTTGATGTTTCCGGGGGTCACCTTTCCCCAGGGGAGAGAGATCACCCGAGAATAAAGTCAACAGGAAAGCTGGTCCAAAAAATGAGATAGGCAGATTCCCAACAGCCATTGTTTGAGTACCAGGATCCAGCCATACTTGAAGCCAGAATCCCTGGATAAAATGAGTGAACACTTACTGAAGAGTTACTATGTGTTACTATGTGTCAGAGCGTGTTCTAAGGGATTTACTTATATCAAATCAATTAACCTTCACCGCAGCTCTGTGATGTAGGTCCTATAATTAGCTTCGTTTTACTGATGAGAAAATTGTTCAGACAAGTTAGGTAGGTAGTACAGTAAGGATTCTGACTTAGGAGGTCTGGCTCCCAGAGCCTGCACATTTTAAACATTGTAATATATAATCCTTGGTTGTAAGTTCTGTGGGTCAATAAATTCATTTAAGTCAGCTGGAGTTGGATTTCTGTCCCTTCCCTCTCACAGCAACTTAACCAATCTACTATCTTGTCTACCCAGAGACCCTTACTGATGGGAAGCTGCCAAGCATGTAAACACTATTTGTTGTAAAACGCCTTTACAAACCCTTCTCCTGCAAATCACTTTCAAGTAAGGAATCCTAAGGATGCATCTTTTCCCTGGAAACACTGAATAATCCAAATCTCGTGCTCTTTCTGAAGTCCAAATATTCAATGGCTCTTATTTCTGCATTTCTCCCTAGCCTTTCCATGATTCATCTGGAATCATTTGTCAGCTACTCAGATTTCTGTCAGTGAGGAATGTGGGACTTAACCTCTTCCATTATTTCTGGTTTACTTGCCCTATAATAAACAAACTAGACCTCTGCCCAACTTCATCCCACGTTGGTATTTTATGGTATGTTTCAAGTATGGTGAATATTTATTGACCCAAGACCTCTGGAATGATTCCTATTAAAAGAAATGTTCAGGGGCACCTGGGTGGCTCAGTCGTTAAGCGTCTGCCTTCGGCTCAGGTCATGGTCCCGGGGTCCTGGGATCGAGCCCTGCATCGGGCTCCCTGCTCGGCGGGAGGCCTGCTTCTCCCTCTCCCACTCCCCCTGCTTGTGTTCCCTCTCTGGCTATCTCTCTCTCTGTCAAACAAATAAATAAAATCTTAAAAAAAAAAAAAAAGAAATGTTCAGGGGCACCTGGGGGGCCCAGTCAGTTAAGCATCTGACTCTTGATTTTGGCTCAGTCATGATCTCAGGGTTGTGAGTAGGGGCAGAGCATGGAGACTGCTTAAGATTTTCTCTCTCCTCTACCTCTGCCTCTCCCTTGCCACTCACGTGCTCTCGCTCTCTTTCAAAAAAAAAAAAGAAAGAAAGAAAAGAAGAAATGTTCACAGGGTCCTACATTAGTTCCTCCCTATTTTTCTGTGCCTCCCCTTTTCCCAAGGAAACCCAGCCACCCCCAAGGTTCTAATGAGCCCCTATGCACTGATGACCCCCAAACTTCACAGCAAGCTTTGACTCTTCTTCTGAACACCGTACTGGTATTTCCAATTTCCCACTCAGTATGTGCTACTGGAAATCCCACAGAAGCATTAACACCCAAATCATCTCTTCCTCCTCCGCGATGCTCAGAACCTCCATCCACCTATTCCTCTGCCTGGATTTCGGCTCTGTTACTGGCATCATCATTCACCCAGGATTCCAAAGCAGACAACGTGGCTTTTTCCTCTTCTGTGTTCTGGCCCCCGAATTCCATTAGTTACCAAGCCCTGACAACTCTGCCTTAAAAATCTCTCTCAAAGACATGTTCTCTTTTCTTCCCCTCATTATTTCCTAGCTGAACTATTGCCAAGAGCCCCCTGAAAATCCTCCCACTCCAGGTCATCTCCATCCTAATCTGCCCTCCCCATTGTAACCAGCGTGATCTCTTCTTCAGAAGACATTTCAGAGCCTGCGAGAAAAATGGCACAGTCGGGGCGAGCTGTCACGAAATCCTTTCTCGAATTCCCTTTAAAATGCCCTCAAACAACTAAGGAGAGAGTGGTGTGATCTCTCCGCTAACAGGATAAAATCAATCGCATTTGGAATCAGGGACGAGTTTATATTAATTGCTGTGTCTTCCGAAACAGATTCCAAAACCTATCTCATCTCACAAGCTTGTTGAAAAACCTCAATTACTTTGTGATTGCCTAAAGAAAGAGAAACCCTGACTTTTTTTTTTTTTTAGACTTTCTCTTTGGAAATAATTTCAGACTTGCAGAAAAGTTGCAAGGATAAAAAGAATACAAAGAACACCTGTATACACTTTATACAGATTCACTTATGGCTCCCATTTTTGTCTCTTTTGCTTTTTCATTTGCTCTGTGTAAATATTCACATAGATGCGCAGACACACACACCAGAACCGTTTGAGAGTATGTTGTAGATATCTGGCCTTTTGCCTTTAAATAGTTCAATGTGTATTTCTAAGAATAAGAGGTATTTTTATATAACCACAGTACAGTATACTCTTCCCTAAATTTAACGTGGATTCGATCCTTTTATCTCATCTACCATCCGAATTCCAATATTGTCAACTGACCCAAAGTCTTTCCTTGCCTTTTTCTTCCTTGTAGTACAAGACCTAGTCGAGGATCAAAGATTGCCTTTAGTGGTGAAGTCTCTTTAGTCTCCTTGAGTCTGGAACACTTCTACAACATTTCTTCATCTTTTATGACACTGATATTTTTTGAAGAATATGGTCCACCCCCCTTTTTAAACATTTTTAAAAAGATTTTATTTATTTGTCAGAGAGAGAGAGAGAGATACAGAGCACAAGCAGGAGGAGCGGCAGGCAGAGGGAGAAGCGGACTCCTCGCTGAGCAAGGAGCCTGATGTGGGATTGATCCCAGGACTCTGGGATCATGACCTGAGCTGAAGGCAGATACTTAACCTACTGAGCCACCCAGGCACCCCCCACTTCCTTTTTAAAATAGAACTTCCCTTATTTGGGGTTGTCTGATGCTTCTTCATGATGAAATTCAAATCAATCAGTTCCTGATTGAGCACCACTTAAGTAATATCCTGTCCTTTTCAGGGTAACACATCCAGGAAGAGCAAATATTTTCAATGTGGTATTCAAAGTCTTTAAATTTTGTGTCTTCTTAGATTCTCCACATACTGTTCTTTATGATATGACCCACTGAACTCTGTCTGGCTGACTTCCCAGGGACAAGCCACTGTCGTATCTGTTTGCCTGTCCAACACCCATTCCTTTGACAAATGCCCTCCCCTCCCAGTTCCTTACTAATGCTGCTTAATCATTTTTATGGAGTAGAGCCCATTTCTGTGGCTCTAACAGACATCATCAGGAACCAACAATGGCCAGTCAAGGTCTTTCTCTCCTTACCCACAGAAATGCAAAAATGGGCATTTATCTCAAGTTGGACCATCCTGGACTTTTTCTGGATCTCTCATGTCAGATCTCTTTTCTTTGAGCTTTGTGAATTATGAGGAGCACATCTGTTTGGACCTCTGGAAGAAGGGCATCTTATCACAATGTAGGGAGAACTTTCCTGAGAATGAGGGAAAATGTAGCTATAATTTGAAGTGTATACTCAGCCATCAGAAAGGATGAATACCAAACTTTTACATCAACATGGATGGGACTAGAGGAGATTATGCTAAGTGAAGTAAGTCAATTATCATATGGTTTCACTTATTTGTGGAACATAAGGAATAGCATGGAGAAGGAAGGGACAAATGAAGGGGGGAAATGGGCTCTACCCCATAAACTGAGGGTTTTAGAGGGGAGGGGGTTTGGGGATGGGTTAGTCTGGTGATGGGTATTAAGGAGGGCACGTACTGCATGGAGCACTGGGTGTTATACGAAAACAATGAATCATGGCTCACTACATCAAAAACTAATGATGTATTGTATGGTGACTAACATAATAAAATTAAATTAAAAAGAGAAGAAAAGAAAGAGAAAAGAGAGGAAGAGCTATGTAATGACATCATTTAAGCACCTGATTCCTGCCGTGCCTGAAGCCTTTTACCAAGGACTTTTCAGTTGCATGAGCTGGTAAATTACCAAGCTGTTAAAGCTAAAAGTGGTGGCTTTAACACCGTGAGAAAGGTGTTAAAGCCACCACTTTTAGCTCTAACACCTTTCTCACACTCATCTGTGCTACTGAAGTCCCAGCATGATAACAAACTGGGCAATAATATGTATACTTCCTTGCGGCGCCTGGGTGGCTCAGTTGGTTAAGAAACCAACTCTTGGTTTCAGCTCAGGTCATGATCTCAGGGTCATGAGATGACCCCCGTGTAGGCTCCACCCTGGGAGTAGAGCCTGCTTGGGATTCTCTTTCTCCCTCTCCCTCTGCCCTTCCCCCCTCTAAAATAAATAAAATCTTTTACAAAATGTACACTTCCTTTTCAACATTGTACACATTTATCTGCAGAATCAAGCAACATTTCTTAGATTCAGTGTTCCTATATTGCTATATAGAGACAGTTCCACCTTGCTCATGAGTAGTCTGGTAGAAGATAAGCACATAACTATTTACAATTATATTTCAAACAGAAAGTTCAATACGAATTTTGAGAACCTGGAGCGTATGTCTAAAGCAGTTCTCAGTGGAAAACTCATAGTTCCAAATGCTGGGAATTTTAAATTAAAGAAATGAAAATAAATTAATTATACTTAACTCAAGGATCTAGAAAAAAGAACAAGTTAAATGCAAAGAAAACAGAGGACAGCAATCTTCAAAGATAAAGGTAGAAATTACTAGTAAAAAAAGAGTTGAAATGATGAATCCCAAACATGGTCTTCTGGCAAAGAAAAAAAGGGAAAAAACCATCTGCTCACTTAATGAAGAGAAGAAGAGTGAAATTCAAATTCACAATACTAAGTAAGAATGGAGAAATGGGGGCACCTGGGAGGCGCAGTTGGTTAAGCGTCTGCCTTCAGCTCAGGTCATGATCTCAGGGTCCTGGGATGGAGCCCCGAGTAAGGCTCCCTGCTCAGCAGAGAGTCTGCTTCTCCCTCTCCCTCTACCCCTCCCCCCCGCCCTGCTCATGCTCTCTATCTCAAATAAATAAAATCTTAAAAAAAAAAAAAAAGAATGGAGAAATAGTTTCTCAGATGCAGAGACAATTCCATTCTGTAAGGAAAAAAAAAAAAAAAGCCCAGAAAGCTTCAGAAGTGAATTCCATCAAACCTTCAATGAATAGAGAAGCCTTATGTCATTTAACCTGTTATAGAGCATTCTTTTAAAGCAGAGTGTCATAGTGCTCAGAGAAAAATCGTAAAAACTTATCAGGCACTTCAATGGAGCAGTTTGCTAGTTCTCACAGTTTGACTATGGAGTCACCAAATGGATGAGAGAGAAGTTTATCCCAGGTATTGGGAATCTGGAGGGAAGAGTTGGACAATGAATGTAAAGAGGAGATCAATATTCATCAAATGGCACTAGCCTGGAACGAGTCTTAAAAAAGGATTGAAGGGTGCCTGGATGGTTGAGGGTCAGATTATTGGTTTTGGCTCAGGTCGTGATCTCAGGGTAGTGAGATTGAGCCCCATGTAGGGGTCCGCACTGAGCACAAAGTCTGCTTAAGACTCTCTCTCTCCCTTTGCCCCTCTCCCCCTCAAATAAATAAATCAATCTTTTTTTTTTAAAGATTTTATTTATTTGACAGAGAGACACAGCGAGAGAGGGAACACAAGCAGAGGGAGTGGGAGAGGGAGAAGCAGGCCTCCCGCTGAGCAGGGAGCCCGATGCGGGGCTCGATCCCAGGACCCTGGGATCATGACCCGAGCCGAAGGCAGACGCTTAACGACTGAGCCACCCAGGCACCCCTAAATAAATCTTTTTAAAGGGATTAAATTTCATGGCCAGGAATGGAAAATACTCTGATAATCTGCAGTGATGGAGCTGATTCTAAAAATACCTGAATATGGTACTAAACTTTGGTAGATACGGCCAGGAAAGTAGTCATGCCTGTGATATAGGTTATTCAACACTAACTTGATAGGGCTAAGAAATATGATGTGGTTAGCAAAAATGTCAAGTAATCTCAAGTTATATTGCAGAAATATATATCTCTAAAAAAATGACAGTCTCTCTCTACAGTGCTCTGGTCAGTACACTTTAAAGTAGTGCTCAATTTTAAAGGGATTATTAATTTAGAAAGAGAGAGAACATACCCAAAGGGAGACTAGAATAATGAGGAGCCATTTAGTAGAATCTGTTGTTCTGCCTAGTTTCCTTCTTTGGGAACAATTCATCTCTTTAGGGAAACATTCCCCCCCATGCCATCATTCTTAGTCCATGTTAGGCTTAAAGTCAACCAGACCAGTGGATACACGCCTCAGGCATAACCAACCATAGCTGTATCCTCCTGGAAAAATTGACTGTTTTTTAATTTCATGATCCTCAAATCAAGTCAGGACTTGAGTTGGAGCTATTATGAAAATCTTCACTTTCTGCTGAGGTTGCTGGGGACATAAGTCTGGGACTACAAGGGGACACTGTGACCATGAAGCAAGTGGAGAAATTATCATAGATAAGAGATGGAAGGAGACAGGTTCCTGATGCCATTAGTGAGAAACTTGATCCAGTCTTTCTTGAAGTCAAATATGTGAATTTACAAATGCTCCTTAATAAGTTTCAGTTCAGTTTCTGCCATTTACCACCAAACAATTTCTAACTAATTCAACCTTAAAAATATGTCATATGGGAAATGATTAAAGGAATATTGATTTTGAAGTTGAAATGGCACATGGAGATCATGAGAGCTCTTTTTAAACTCTCAAAAACAATTTCACTGAAATCAAGAACAAGGTCAGATGACCTGCATCACTAGTATTATTTTGCATTTTTCTGGAGGTTTTAAAAATGCAATAAGATAAGAAAAATAAATTGCTGAGCTACTGGAAAAGAAGAGAAAAATTTCTTTTTGCTGTTATGACTATATATCAAGATAGTCTAAGAGGCGGGGTGCCTGGGTGGCTCAGTTGTTAAGCGGCTGCCTTCGGCTCAGGTCATGATCCCAGGGTCCTGGGATCGAGCCCCACATCAGGCTCCCTGCTTGGCGGGAAGCCTGCTTCTCCCTCTCCCACTCCCCCTGCTTGTGTTCCCTCTCTCGCTGTGTCTCTATCAGATAAATAAATAAAAATCTTTAAAAAAAAAAACACCTATATTTAAAAAAAAAAAAGATAGTCTAAGAGGCTACAGATAAAAACCATTTTAACTTTAAGTTTTATAAGGTGGCTGAATGTAAGATAAATACACAAAAATCAACATATTTTCTTAATCAAGCACATTAGCTAGAAATGAAAATGGAAAAAAAATTCATAAGCATAATAAAAGCTAAAAAATACATAGCAATGTACTAAACCCAAAAGCTATGGGACTTACGTGAAAAGAAATCTATAAAATTGTATGTAAGAATATCAACCTAGATCTCAATAAGTAGGAAGATATATTATCTCCATGGATGGGATGACTTAATGGAATAAAATGTCGATTATTTGAAAATTACCATATTAATTCAATGTAATTCTGGATACCAAATTTTTGTTAGTTTTATAAAATGATGTTAATTTTCATACAGAAGAAGAAAATTTCCAGATTAGCCAACAATACAAGTAAAGAACAGTGAGGAATGACTTGTCTTGGAAGATACTAAAACATACTCAAATTACCATAATCAAAACAATGTAATATTAATGTGGTATTGGGGGGGAATGAGCCTTGAGATAAATTGCATTATATATAGCAATTGTACATAATGAAAATGCCAGTAACTAAATCATGATTTCACCGTAATAAGTGGTGCTGGCAGAACTGCCTATTATCTGGGGGATAAAATGGAACCCATTACCTTACACTGCATATTAAACTATAGATAGATTAAAAGTCTAAATGTAAGGACAAAACAATATAATTAAAATATTAGGTTATAATTTAAAATGATATGCATATCTCTAGATATTTAAACCATGCAAAGCACCTAGAAGCTATAAAACTCTTTCCTAGCCCTTTATTTTGTCCTCAGTCTTATCCCAGCCTTCTGGTGGAGGATGGGTATAAAGCAACCATGTAACAAAGGATTCTTCTTAGAATCTAGGAAGGTATCAGGGTATAGTGTTGTCATCACTAATGCCGCAGAAAACTGCTACACCCAACAATCAGAAGGTGTTTTCGTCCCATATTCTATCTAGACTCTGATCACATTTCTTTGCTAGTTCCCAGCCAAGAAAAGAATTACCTGTATCATTATTTATACTTATTATATCCTGATCCATCTTATCTACAAATATATCATTTTTATAAGGAGGAAAAACAAATGAATTAAAGCAAATGTGCTTCTTAGCAAAGTGACATGTAGTCACTATTCCAATACATAGTCCTCATAGAGTCTGGGGAAAATGGAAGTGGAAGCATCAGAAGACGAGAGGAAAGAAAACTCACATTTACTGTTCACGTATTATGTGCAAAATACTTTCAGTATCTCATGCAAAAAACAACCAGAGTAAGCGTGTCATTATGTCTGCCTTGCTCAGCAAGTTTAAGTAACTTGTTCAAGGTCACTGTGGTAAGTTTCCTGGTGTGTTCCCTATTCTCTCCTTACACCACTCTGATTGCTCTTGGAGAAACCATCTACCCTGTTCTTAGTCCTTGTGCAGCCAAGGATGGGCACATGATGGAGGCACAGCCAATCACTTTGTTTTATCTTCTGGCCACAATGATTGGTTTAGGAATAGACACGGGACTCTGGTCAGTTCTACTAGAGCAGTTTTAAAATTTTGCTGGAATTGTTGAAAAACCAGTTCTTTCCACTCATGCAGCTGAGCTGGTAAACTGTAAGCCTAGAGCTGCCAGAGGCTGTCCCATGGACAGAGCCAACCTGAGAATTGAGTTGAACAGGTGAAAGACACAATCTTGATCATATAGTTTGAGCCCCTGGATCCAGCCATACCTGAAGCAAATGCTGCCTTTGGACTTAGCAGACACATAGACTGATAAATCCCTTTATAGACTTAAATCACTTTATATTGGGCTGCCATCCTCTGTATAGAAAACATCTTGATTAATTAAGTCACCACAGAGCTAAGAAGTGATATAGCCCAAGATATAAATGTCTTTCTTCTGACTCCAAGGGTCATCATCTTTCTCCACAAGGCCATACTTCCTGAAAAATCACTATTAGTTGGAGGAAAATTGTACAATTCACAAAAGAATCTGCTGTGATACCTGACAAATCCTTAGCCTGCTGTGAATTCTACACTGTCTTTGATGAATGGAATTAGGGAAGAACATTCTGGGAAACTTGATGGAAATGAGATTTAAATTGTATTGAAAAAAAAAAAATGAAGTCCAGTTCCCAAAGATTTGGCTTTATTCAATAGGTACATGGTACTCACACAAAAGAACATTTTGAAGTGGAAAGAACAATGAGCTCTCAGTCAAAAGAACGGAGAGAGAATTCTGGTCCCACCTTTCAGCTGTCCAATTTTAGGCAAGGGATAGTTGTCTGAGTCTTAATTCTTTCTCTTCTTCCTGGCAGAGCTTTTCTGAGATGGAAATAAGATCTTGGCTGTTGAAGTACTTCTAATTATTTTTTTTGAGTTGCAAAGGGCTATCATGTAATATTATTAAATGTTGTTGGGGTATTTGGGTATAGTTTAGATTTCCAGTGTTACTATTACAATATATAATAGCAAGTCTTTAAAAACAAATAACATATTTAAAGAAATGAATATTGGTTAAAAAATAAGTGGGATCAAAGGAATTGCATCTACTAATAGAAGAAATTAGCTCAAATGTAGCACTGGAAAGATAAAAATGGTGATTCATAAATAAACACTACATATTATCTTTACAATATGTACGAAATGGTAAAATATGTTGATAATATAAATAAGATAATAAAGAGAATAAATAAGTTATAATAAGATTGGAAAAATAAATCTAAAGGATTAAAAATACCAAATAAGACTCCATGGAGTAGATATAAAAATGTGATAAGGTAATAATAGGGAAAAGGGAATATATTATAAAGCTAACAGTTAAATGTACTAAGAGAAATGGGGGGATCCTAATGCCAAGCTACCTGGATCTGTTGGAGGCAGTTGACATTTACTGAGCGCACATTAAGTGCCAGGTACCAAGACGGGTCTTACATATTCAGTGATTCATTTATCCTAATAGCAACACTGCAAGCGCAGTTTTAGCATTCGCATTTTACAAACACAGAAGCTGAAGCCCGGGGGTTAAATGAGGTGCCCCAGGCCTCACAGGTGGTCAGAGTGGAGCTTAGATGGGAACTCCAGTCTTTTGGTGTAAAGCACATTTGTTTTCCCCCACACTGCCTCTAAAACAGCCAGGGCTCCTTCTCAGTGCCCCACGAGGGCCGCTGCTTGTCCCCGGTATCATTGCGACTTCAAGACCAGATTGATGTTCCCCGAGTGCGAGGTAAAGCCTCCAAGGAGCCCAGGATCCACCCCACATCATTTTAGTAACAGCCCCAGTCTTCCCCTTGGCAATCTAGTTCCACCGCACCCTACGCGCATGCTCAGTTCTGGGCGCCTAGCTCAGGCCTCAGCCAATCAGCTCACTGCATTCCCTTCACAACTGTGATTGGTTCCAGGGCGGGCAGATGATGCAGGCCAGCCAATCAGAGCTGCAATCTTGGGCGGCCGGCTTGCGTTTGAGCTCCCAGAGAATTCGATTTTCACCACCACCTCACGCCATCCCATGTCTGTCCATCGGCTGGATTGAAACCGAGATGAGTAATATCAACAATGCAGGAAAGGGGGTTGGTCAATGGGCCACATGGAGTGCAAAGTGGAGTTGAGCAGTGGAGAAAGAGCAACCACGTCTGGCAGAGCCTGACCCTCAATCAAGCCAAACCTAGAGCAAAATTACCCCTGCACCTTGCAAGTGTTTAAACCAGCGTGCCTGGGAGTTCTGTTCCTCACAACCTCCAATTTACAGACAGAGGCATCAGTTTGAAGCCTTGTGTCCCTATGGCAAGAAGCTAGGAAGAAAGCCAAGAAGCTTCTCACCTCTAGCCTCAAAGCCCCTCCATGATGTGACTCTAACCTGGGGTGACAGGGTCACTCTCAGACCACTGTGGCCCCACCTGGGAGCTCACAGCATGCCTCAAACTACTTGGATGTTTCCTTTGAAAATTTGATATTTTGCTTACGCACCTAAGAAGATCACAGATTCCCTTTTGTGTTGGGTCTCAATAGAAAGATTCAGATAAACCTGGATTCACATATTAGCTTTGTCACATAATAGAAGCCACAGTCCTTGGGAAGTTAGTGGCTTTCTCACATGTCTGTGCCTTGATATATGCTATTCCCTCTCCCTGGAATACACTTCCACCCTTCTTCCACCTCCCTTGTTTGCCTGGCTGAGCACTGGTAATCATCCAAATCTCAGCTGAAACATCACTTCCTCCAGGAAGACCTCCTTGATTTCTCACCATAAAGTCTCAATCAAGCTCACCTTTTCCAAGTTCCCAAAGCACCTCCATTCATTCCTTGTCTCAGCCCTGGCCTCATTATTATAACCATGATAAAAAAGTAATCGTAAATATCTAGTCCCCCCACCAGAATAGAAGCTCCCCGAAGGCAGGGAGCAAGCCACAGTATTTGGCATCAGATCCCCATGGGGGATCTTACAGTGCAAAAGTTTTGATGAGAGCCTTTCCATTTTCTCATGGACATAACTGTAACCTCACTGGATTGCTTGGAGATTTAACTCACTATGTAGGTCGTCTAGCACATGCCTGGCACGGGTGGCTGTTCAATAAATATTACTTCCCTTCTACTTCATTTTACCTTTTCCAAGACTTTTTTTTTTCTTATGGAGTCATTCTTTGCAAATCACTAACTTGATCTACCAGTTCGCCATTAATAAAGCTGATAAAATCCTTACTATTTCCTCAGGAGACCACGACAACTAAGGGGTTAATGATAATCTGTCTCAGCTTGACAGTAATTCCTGGGTCACAATCACCACAGAAAGCTCTTTTTCTCTCAGTAGCTGTCAACACAGAAATAAAGTGATTAAAGGTGTTAAATATCATATATAATAAATGGTACCAATATAAAACTTAATGCCCCTAATATTTCCTTTGAGTTGCTACCTTTTGCATTAATTGAAGCAAGAAATGTTCCACTTAGTTAAAATATCTACTTAGTATCCTGCTCATAAACACATCTGCAGCCCGAGTTCACTGGTTCAGTGGGTTTAAATTAGTTGGTATCAACGTTATTGATGATCTGAGGGCTCAGAGAGCATGCTGAGGCCGTAATGAGGAGGATGCTCTAGATTTCCGTATTCTCCACAGGCCTGGACACAGGGTTCTGCTGAGGTGTGTGAGTGAGCTGGCTGTGGGGTCTTCTAGCAAAAGCTACAAAGAGGACCCCAAGAGGCCATTTTACGGGGACCCTGGCATTATAATGGATCCCTTACTGAAATGAATGGAAACTGGCCCTGCTGTGTGCCTGAGGCAGGACAGCATTTTTATTGAACATCTATTATATATGAGGCATAGATCACACAGCAGGTAAGGACGCTAGCCCCAGAATCAGGCAGGTTTGGGTTTGAATCTAGCTCTGACACTTCTACATATCCTTGGGCACAGCACTTAATCTCTCCGATCTGCTGTTTATCTGCAAAACAGAGATAATGAAAGAACCCGAGGGGCGCCTGGTTGGCTCAGTCAGTTGAGTGACCAACTGGATTTCCGCTGGGTTCGTGGTCTGGGGTTGTCAGATTGAGCCCCACATCAGGCTCTGTGCTGGGCATGGAGCTTGCTTGGGGTTCTATCTCTCCTCTACCCCCTACCCCCCCCAAAATAATAATAGCCCCCAAGAATAAAGGCACAGCATAGGGAACCTAGTCCCTGGTACTGTAGTAGCATTACATAGTGAGAGATGGTAGCTACACTCGGGGTGAGCACAGCATGACGTGCGGACTTGTTGAATTACTGTGTGTACGTGACAATAATGTTAACATCATGTATCAACCATCCTAAAAGCTTATAATAATAATAATACCACCAGAGTCCTGGGGTTATTTATTGTGAGAATTAAATCTTCCCAAGTCACTTAGCACAGTACCTGGCACATGCCAAAAGCTAGATACTATCATGATCATACTTGCTGTGTGATGTTATTTTATCTTCACACCGGCCTATTGGATAGGCATTATTAGCCTATTAGAAGGATCACTGGATGTACAGGCAAAACATCCAGGCTGAAAAATTGTTCAGAACGGCCAAATTCTAGAACACTGACAACACCAGATGCTGAGGAGGATGTGGAGCAACAGAAACTCTCCTTCACTGCTGGTGGGAATGCAAAATGGTGCAGCCATTCTGGAAGACAGTTGGAAGCTTCTTATAAAACTAAGCATACTCTTACCATATGATCCAGCAGTCACTGTCCTTGGTATTTGCCCAAATGAGTCGAAAACTTATTCCGCACAAAACCCAGCACACTAGCACTCTTGGTCCTAACTGCCAAAACCTGGAAGCCACCAAGGTGTCCTTCAGTAGGGGAAGGGAAAAATAAAGTTGTGGTCTGTCCAGGCAATGGAATATTATTCAGTGCTAAAAAAGAAATCATATCAAGCCATAGAAAGACATGGAGGAAACTTAAACGTCTATTACTAAGTGCAAGAAGCCAATCTGAAAACATTACATCCTGTATGATCCCAACTATATGACATTCTGGAAAAAGCAGAACTCTGGAGACAGTAAAAAGATTAGTGGTGGGGTGCCCGGGTGGCTCGGTCGGTTAAGCTTCTGCCTTTGGCTCAGGTCATGATCCTCATGATCCTGGAGTCCCGGGATCAAGCCCCACGTTGGGCTCCCTGCTCAGCGGGGAGTCTGCTTCTCCCTCTTCCTCGGCTCCACCCCTCACTCATGCTCTCTCTCTCACTCGCTAATAAATAAATAAAATCTTTAAGGAAAAAAAAAAAAGATCAGTGGTTGCCAGGGGCCGGGGAGGGGGTACAGGGAAAGGAGAAAGGACGAATGAGTGGAGCACAGAGGATTTTTCAGGATAGTGAAACTCTTCCGTACGACACTACAGTGGTTGATATATATCATTATAAACTCGTCCAAACCCACAGAATGTACACCACCAAGAGTGAATGCTATTGTATACTATGGACTTTCAGTGATTAAAAAGAAAAATGTCCCACAGATGAAGCAGCTGTGTGTCATACCTTAGATCACATATTCAGTCACTCCAAAAGTCCAGGTTCTTATCCACAAAATGGGAATAAACAAGCCAGGTAAGGTCACTCTGAGTTTAAATGAGGCCATGCACTGGAAAACCTCTGGCTCAGGGGAGGTGATCAGCAAGTGAGCACTAGACCCACAGTCCCACATGGCCTCGGCTTGGGGGATGGCGCACCTGTTTCGGGCGTCACAGCCTGGGTTGGGTGTGGAGGCCAGGGGGCTGGAGACAGGCACGAAGCCCGCGCTGACAGGAGGAAGCCAGAGTTGTTTACATTCCTAATTACAGGAACCAAGGCTTCAGCACAGCCAGGTGTCATTCCAACAGACAAGGTTAATAGGATGTGAACGGGCCAGCTGCCACCACTCTGCCCAAGATGACAGGCGTGAAGTCAGATGAATTAGCCCAAAGCCTGGCCATGGCGGTCAACCTCGGCTGTTTGGAGGTGCAGGTTAAGATTCAATCTTGCACATTCTGAGTTTCCTCCTACAGCCCTCTCCACATCGGGATAGGTCTATTCCATAGAAAAGCAGTGGCCGAGTCAGACACTTGGCCGGTGGCCTCATACGCTGTCCTCTTTCCCCCTCCGATGGTGAAGTTTAGGGAGGAGGAAGCATGTGGCCACTAAGGGCACAAGCTTTGGCGTCCAAACCTTTGGGTTTGGATCCCCACCCAGGCCACTTCCAAGGCGTGTGAACGGCAGTGAGCCATCCAACCGTTTTGCAATTCAATTTCCTCACCTGTAAGATGGGAATAGTCCTTTTAGGGTTGCTGTGAGACCAGAGCCCTTGCAGGTACATAGCAAGCTAGCTCAATAAATATTAGTGAAAACTATTAGCAGGGTTGCTTTAATGGGCTACCTGCGCAAGTCCCGAGCCCGGCATCCATCAATTTGCAGTCCGCGCCCTGCTAGCCGGCAGACGCTTTAACCAGACCGATTAACAACCTGTTTCTGATCAATGATTTATGGCTTATGTTTCCCTTTTAATGAAATGTAATTGCCAAGCCTGAGATGTAACACGGTGGCAGAACAAACCGCCATCTGAAAATTACATCCCGGGTCCCCCAAGGAAAGCCGTAGCAACATGCCAGCTCATCTCATGATCAGAGGCGAGCACCACCAGGCCTCGCCTTGGAGGCACGTGTTCTGTTTGAAGGTGGAAGATGCGCTCCTTGCCAGTATATTCTTCTCCATAAAAATCATCGTGGCAACGGGACGCCAAATGGCTTCCGCTAATGTGCTTTTGAATGAGGACTAAATTTTATTCGTAAGCATCAGTGTCAGGACTAAAATAACATTTTTATGGACACCGTGAGCTTCAACGGCAGAGCCGACACCACCAGGACCGCTGCTGAATTGACTCGTTCCCCTCCAAGTGGCCGCTCAGCCAACAGCGGACTGGACACCAGACAGCCCAGGTCTGGGAGGCCTCCGGCCTCTCCTGTGTTGTGACACTGGGGGCAAATGAATCAAAAACAGAAATGAAAATGAGACACCCCCCTTGCCAGCCGGTCTCCTCATCGGTAAAGCAGGGATGATAATAAAACCGGCCTCAGAGAGGGCGAATATGAAGCTCATTCATTCATTCATCCATCCATGATGCCAGTCTCCTGTCTCGGTTCTGGGCACACAGCAGGAATCAAAATACAAGCCACCTGCCCTTGTGAAACTGACCTTCTTGTGGGAGAAGATGGACCACAGGACATGAGTAAGTACATGGGACCCTAGGATGTTAGGGAGAGGTCACTTGCTGAGAAAAATTAATCAGGAAGAGGACATCGGAAATGCTGATGCTGGGGTGGAGGATGTGGCAGTTTTTAAAAAGGGGATGGGAGGGGTGCCTTGGTGGCTCAGTGGGTTAAGCATCCGACTCTCGATTTCAGCTCAGGTCATGATCTCAGGGTCCTGGGATCGAGCCCCACATTGGGCTCTGAGCTCAACCGGGAGTTTGCTTGGTTCCCTCTGCCCCTACCCCGACTTGGGGCACTCTCTCTCTAATAAAATACACCTTTATAAATAATTAATTTTTAAAAAGGTGATGGGAGGAGGTGCTACTGAGAAGGTGGCATTTAAGGAACCCCAGCAGTGGTGTGTCTGTGTTCCAGACTCAAGCAGAGAGCCAGACTCACAGAGTGAGCATCCAATACATGGTAGTTACTGCTATTGCTGAGTTGATGCTCTTGTTAATGGGAGAATGGTATGAAAATACATCTGTGGGAGAGCATTCCAAATCACTATGCAACCCAACTCAGTGGGGTGAGGTGTGCAAACGACCAAGTAGGCTTTTGACAACCCGGTGGTGCAAGGGGGGTGCGCTGAGCAGGAAAGCCACATCCGACCCCAGGAAGGCCAGAATGTCCTGACTCGCTTGTCTCACAGTGGGTCCCCTTCTCCCTCCTACAGTGCCCAGGATGGCGGGGGAGGGGGACACTCAGATATTTCCCCAAGCCTGAACAAGGCCAAGGGATGTGGGGAGACCAGGAGGAGACTTGGTTTTCTGATAGTTACCTGAATTCTTGAGGGCATTTAGGGATAGGGGCATATGTTACCCAATCATATTCTAGCCCTTGAATTTCTAGAGATATATAAAGAGTTAAATATCCCAGACTGTGATTTCTATTTTCTGGACTCAGAAGACCAAAGTTCAAATTTGGGTTCCAAATCTTAACTGTGCGATATTGGAAGATGTCACTTACCCTGAAATGTGGGCTCTAAGAGTAGCCTGTGAGTCACAAAACCAGAACAGGGATAGAAAAGGGACCTAAATGCAGGTTTCTCTGACTTAAAACCCCATGCTCAACATGCATTTAGGGTGGGGGATGAGAGTACAGCTGTGTCAGAATCGAGGGAGTGTATGAACGAGAAAATGCAAGAATCCACGCAGTCTAACCCTGCCTTAGCTATTTAACTGCATTTTCCTCTCACCCAACAAAAAGTTTTCTGGGGCGCCTGGGTGGCTCAGTTGGTTAAGCAACTGCCTTCGGCTCAGGTCATGATCCCAGAGTCCTGGGACCGAGTCCCGATCGGGCTCCCTGCTTGGCGGGGAGCCTGCTTCTCCCTCTGACCCTCTCCCCTCTCATGCTGTTTCTCTCTCTCTCTCTTCCTCTCTCTAATAAATAAATAAAATCTTAAAAAAAAAAAAAAAAAAAAAGGAGCTACATCCCGGGGCGCCTGGGTGGCTCAGTTGGTTAAGCGACTGCCTTCGGCTCAGGTCATGATCCTGGAGTCCCGCATCAGGCTCCCTGCTCAGCGGGGAGTCTGCTTCTTCCTCTGACCCTCCTCCCTCTCATGCTCTCATTCTCATTCTCAAATAAATAAAATCTTTTAAAAAAATAAAATAAAATAGGGGCACCTGGGTGGCTCAGTTGGTTAAGCGACTGCCTTCGGCTCAGGTCATGATCCTGGAGTCCTGGAATCGAGTCCCACATTGGGCTCCCTGCTCAGCGGGGAGTCTGCTTCTCCCTCTGACCCTCCCCTCCTCATGCTCTCTCTCTTATTCTCTCTCTCTCTCTCAAATAAATAAATAAAATCTTAAAAAAAAAAAAAAAAGGAGCTATATCCCGGGGCGCCTGGGTGGCTCAGTTAGTTAAGCGACTGCCTTCGGCTCAGGTCATGATCCTGGAGTCCCGGGATTGAGCCCCGCATCGGGCTCCTTGCTCAGTGGGGAAGTCGGCTTCTCCCTCTGACCCTCTCCCCCTCATGCTCTCTCTCTCTCTCTCATTCTTTCTCTCTCAAATAAATAAATAAAATCTTAAAAAAAAAAAAAAAAAGGAGCTACATCCCTTCGAGACACACAGGAGGTGCTTAATTAAGACACACTATCCCTGACATTCCTGGAAGGCCAAACCCTTTACTGGTACCTGTATGCACGGTTCACTTCCCACCTCTAGGCCTTGGCTTATGAGGGGTTCTCAAGCCTCAGGGCCCTGCCTGCCTTTCTCCTCCAGGTTTATCAAGTCAAAGGGAAGACTAGCTTCCTCCATGAAGCCAATGGAAATTGCAGTGGGACCCAGCACACGCATGTTATTCATCCAGGAGGTCTATCTGAAGTTAAAATCCAACACCAGGCTCCAGAACTGAGACACCAACCCATCTGGGCCAACTAGTGCACCTCAGGACATTTGCTAAACCTACACTGGGAGCAGACAAAATTTTTCTTCTGGGGTGGCCAAGCCAGTAGGATGTATACCCTGAAGATGTCCGTGCCCATCTTCTTCCCTTTGTGAGGAGCACCTGGATGAGAATCAAGAGCAGAACAAAAGGAGACAGATACTCCACGGCATTTTTTTAGCTCCTCGATCCAGCCATACCTGAATCAGTTAAATAATCCAATACATCAATTTTTTTTTTCCTGAAGCCATTTTGAGTTGGTTTCTGTCCCTTGCAACTAGAGGATTCGAAGGCATATACATTATTTAACAGTTTAGCCCTACAGCTTAACCCCCCTTGTTATTTTCCATTACAAAGAATGTCTTTTATTACCTCAGAGATCAGCAACAGATTCCTTTCCCAAAGCACTGAAAACTTACAAGAGACTCAAGGGTACTTGGTTCCTGCTCATGTTAATTAGAATTGTGATTAGAACTGTGATCTAATTTAATTAGAGTCAGTGTCCTCATATAAACTGGGGAAAATAAGAATGTCTAGGACTCTGAATGTAAAAGGAAAGGGTAAGACTCATTTCTTGAGAAAGATAAACAGTTTCTCCCACGCCCTTCCCCCTTTTCCTTGGCCCCTAACTCTGTCTCTATCCACACAGGCAAAAGTACCTTCTGTTGCATCAGGGGAATCAGGTAACTATAAGCTTTCTGTAGGTTTCCTTCACTGGCCCAGTACAGTGCAATAAAATGCAAAAAAAAATTTTTTTTTAATTTTTTTAAATGCAAAAGGTTTTTTAAAAAACCCATGAAGCACCTTCTAAGTGTTGGACATTACACTAAACATTTAAGACACACCCGTAATCATCACAAGTCATTCGAAAGACATATACTGAGTGCTGGCGGTATGCTCCTCACTCGGGGGATTAGTTTACACAAATGACCCCAAAAAACTCAGACTAGGGAAAAGGAATGTGTGAACAGGTGCACAAAGAGAGGTCCGCTCAGGATACTGAACAAGGTCCTGGGGTGGTAGGCACTGTCAGGACACACTAGCTGCACCCAGTGGCTGATGGGAGTCAGTGTACAAATACCCCAGCTCCCTCACCCCGTGGGCGGGATCACCATGAGGTTCAAATTCACCATTGGCTTCCAGAGTTCCCAATGGGATTAAGAACGCACCACAGGAATTCCCTCATTACTGGATGCCTTCCCTTCCTCCCCCATCGCTGTCTCCTTTCCAAATACACGATTTGCAGTTGACTCATCTCAGGGTCAGCTTCTGGGACAACCTAAACTAAGACATCCTATGAGATTAGAATCATTGTGTCTGCTTTATGGATGAGGGAACTGAGGTTCAAGGTCACATGGATGCTTCCCCCGCCCAGGCCCTCCCAGGTGCATCCTGGGGTTCACACCAGGTGGTAGTACTGCATGTACACCCCCAAAACCACAGGGCAGCTCCAGATGGGAGGATCTTTCCTGGGATTCTCCACCATCAACTCCAACGTTGGCAAATAGCATTCATTTCTCTCCCATAGATGAAACACTGGGCAGTATAGGTGGTGAATACATAGTGCCCCCTTTATCAGTTTGCTACCCGCAGTCCAGAAGCTAATGATCACCTTCTGATGGGTGGGCAGAAGGCCAGTAATAGCCCAAGGCTACGTCAGTCACAATGCCTACGTCATGCACCTCGCTTCATCTCATCACGTGGGTAGTTTATTATATCACATCATCACAAGAAGAAGGGTGAGTATAGGACCATTAAGATATTTGAGAGAGACCACATTCACATAACTTTTATTACAGTATATTGTTATGATTGTTCTCCTTTATTATTAGCTATTGTTCATCTCTTACTGTACTTAATCTATAAACTAAAGCTTATCATAGGTATGTATGCATAGGAAAAAAACATATATAGGTTTGAGTGCTATCCACAGTTTCAGGCATCCCCTGGAGGAGACTACTGTAATTCACTTTGTTCATCTCAATCTCTATTGAGGTCCACTGAGGGCTAAGTGCTGAACCACGCCATGTAATAAATATGAACTCAGGACAATGATGGGCACCATCACCTCAGATATTTGGTTGTGGAAATGGAGGCAGACTTATCCTCAGATCGCACAGCTCAGAGGAAGCAACTCAAGAGGGTTATGAGAATACGATTTAAAAGGAATGAAGGCCAGAACATCAGAGGGTGTCCTCCCAAGCTCTCCCAGGGCGTATCTTTCATTGCTCTGGTGCTCCCACCAGACATCTGGGCCATTTTTGGTCCACCTTGTTTCCACCCACAGGAAGTCTGGAATAAGTTTGCTGTGGTGGCAGGCAACCTCTAAGATGGCCCCAGAATCCCCGCCACCTGGTGGTCATGCCCATGTGGACTCCCCTCCGCTTTGGTATGGACCCGATTCCCTGATTCACTTCTGACAGAACATGGCAGACCAAAAGGGATGACAACATAAGACTCCCTCACGATGAGAATCTAAGACTCTCTTGTCTCTTGCTCACACCCGCTCTGGCTCCTTCACTTGCTCACTCTGAAGAAAGCCATGCTGTGAGCTGCCCCGTGGAGATGCCTATGTGGCTAGGAACTAAGGGCAACCCCCAGCCAACAACCAGCAACGATCTGAGCCCTCAGTCCAACAACCCGCGAGGAACCGAATCCTGCCAACGACCACAGAGGTGGGCTTACCGATGGATCCCGTCCTCTCTCCAGCCTAAGAAGCCCACAGGCCCAGCTGGCTCCTCGATGGCAGCCTATAGACTCTGAGACAGAGGATTCAGGGAAATCGCGCCTGGATTTCTGACCCAGAGAAACTCTGAGATACCTCCTACAATGTTGTTTTAGGTCACTAAGCAGGAAGGTAATTGACTGCCCAGCCATAGATGACGACTACCGATGCCTTCTTACAGTCTTCAGTGCTATCCCACCTCACACGGCTAGGTTAACAGCATAACTATTGCTGGTGCTATTACTAGATCTACTTCCACTAGTTCTCCTCCCACTACGTCCGCTAATTCTGCCGGGCCTGAGCAAGTGCTCAGCAAATATCAGTGCTGTCGCTTTGAGGGTGACGATTTCAACATAGGGACTTCGGGGGGACATGAACATTCAGACGCTGGCACCACCACCATGACCATCAGCTACTGTGAACAGCTTCTGCGTACCAAGGGCACCAAGCCCCTGCCCATACAATCGTACTTAAACCTCACAACTGATCTTTTCAAGATGCAAATCTGATCCCCCACCCTTACGCCCTGTGAGACGCTCACAAGTAACAGCCATAAAACCAATGAATCACCCAAGTACTAATTAGTAAGAAGGTACTGTGCACATGCCAAAAAGACAGCTTGCAGACCAGGAGCACTCAAACCAAAACATGGAATGAGACTCAGGGGTATGTCTGGAAAGCAGCTCCTATACAGAGAAAGCAGCGACTGGTTTATTCTTCACGGTGACTGGTTATAAATATTAGACTTTTCCTAAATGATCGGGAATGGATCAGTGGTTACCTGCTATCAGCTTTGGCCAACAGTTCAAGTTTTGCTTATGATTTTCAGGGGCATGAGCAAGACATGACCCACGTCAAGTGAGCCTTGCAAAAGCAGCTACCTTAAGCCTTGTCTGTAGAACCACACCGGTGTTGTCTGCTAGGTTTGGTCGTTGTCTCGTTTGATTTTTTTTTTTTTTAAGATTTTATTTATTTATTTGAGACAGAGAGAATGAGAGGGAGGAGGGTCAGAGGGAGAAGCAGACTCCCTGCAGAGCAGGGAGCCCGATGCGGGACTCGATCTCAGGACTCCAGGATCATGACCTGAGCCGAAGGCAGTCGCTTAACCAACTGAGCCACCCAGGCGCCCCAGTCTTGTTTGATTTTAACAACTCCCCTGCTTCTGCTCCTTCTCCCAAGTGGGCTGAAAGGATGACTGAGCAGGACAGCGTCATTCTTGGCTCCCCCCGCTGATGTGCTCAGGCTGAAGAATCACATCATTCGCGGTTTCCATGAGTTGGGGCTTCGGGCCGGAGGGCCAAGCAATCACCACCTTCATCTTCGCGGGGTTGACTGTTGATTTCATCCGGTTGTCTGATCAAGATGGACACCAAGTGGCTGCTGACAGGCATTTAAAACCCTTCAGGGTGTACCATGTCCCACGAGAGGTCGGTAGGACGACTAAGGAGAACAGCCAGGGATGGAAACCTTGCCCTGATCAGAGATTCCCAGGAGCCACGATTTTCCCCATCAAGTCACTTCAATGGGTTCTAATGTTTCAAAGTTTTCACAGAGGCACAACTTGAAGTATTCAGCAAGCGCCTATCCTCACGGTGACTCATGGCAGGACAAACACGAGGATGTTTTATTTCAGGGGGCGATACGGCAGACGAGCTTCCACCTCAGTGAAGCCTCTCTGGGGTGTGAGCAATCAGGTAATTTAACGAGAGACATTTCTATGGAAACAGAAGGAAAACAAAGGTGAACAGTTTCAGCAAATTACAGATTCAGTTTCTGCGTCTGGAGACCAGCCAGTTGAGCAAACTTCTAGATGGTGCTTTGAAGCACCTTCGGGTGGTGGAATGAGGGTGGCAGTTTCGGTCTGAATGACCTTCCTGCTCTGGGGGTCCGTCTTTGATGTTGTCCTCAAGCGTTCTGTGGCACTTCCCCAAGTGGCCCGCACAGCAACGGGCACCGAGACTGTCCACACGTGAGCTGTTCTGGTGACTTCTCTGAAGTTCATATCAAGTTGTCCAGCTTTTGCTTTTAGGAAAAGGGCAATTCGAGTTTCCTAGTGATTCCAAGTCAAAAGAAGGTGAGAAAACTGGAAATGTTAGTTTGGAGAGGTCTAGGCAAATACTGGAGGAAACCACAATTCAGGGAACAGTCCCATTTCCAGGTAGAAAGCAAAACTCAGAGACAGGTAACAGACTAGAATCTGATATCCACAAAGATGTGTAACTGAAATGTATTTTATCAACCCTCATTTCCATTTCTATCAGAGCTAAATAACATCAGCTAAATAAACAATGATTTGTTTGCAAGGTAAGTCTAATTTCAATAAACTTGGCCTGATTATTTACATGAGTGCAGCAGGAATAGTGACTGACCATATAGTTCTTTTAAATCTGCTTTGCTGGAACCTTTCATAAGGAATCCCAGATGGGACTTGCAAAAGTCTCTCGAGGCTGGAGAGCCAAGCCAAGGACTTGTCCAATTGTGTCCTGCTACAAGGAAAACAGGTTCTTATTGAACTTATGTAAAGACATAGATTGTCATGAAAAATAAGAATATTTAATAAGAGTTTCTGAATTTTGGAGGGATCCGGTAGGGAGGAAAAGATAAATGTTTCAATGTTGCAAAGACAGATACACTTTTACCAACCTGCTGCAAGTTTATAGCTTGCTAGCTTTAAAGAGATGAGAAAAAAAGGGGTCCTTTACATCTGGAAAACAAACCATTAAAGAACCAGCAATGTTCTAAATGAAGTCATAAAAATTATAATCATCTTCATCAGTTCCTTCAGTCTTATGTAATTAATTCTTGTTTTGCTTCATCTTGGGTTAGCAGCTTTACGAATCAATCAGTTTTCCATTAGGCTTTTAGAAAATTCTTAACCCCCGTTCATGTTAAGATCTTATGGTTATCAGAAACCTAAATTCTAAGAGTACTTGTCAGGGCCTTTTCCATGGATCCCTTTGAAGACAAAGCCATTTTGCAGGAACACGTTTGCAAAAGGATCAGAGTGAAACAGTAACTGTCTGTAAATGACGAAAGACTTACAAATGGCTACGGTTAAAGATCTGAAGAGAGGTCACTGACATACACACGCATACACACACAACGATGCAACTGACTTCGTTATCTGTTCAACTAAAGTGACCACTGAAAAACTTCCAAGGCAAAGACAGGAGGTTTTGCAGTTGGGAAAAAAAAACAAAACAAAACCTTAGCCCTTCTGTTAGGAGAGAAGTTATTTTTCTCAGTTATTTTTCTATGTAATCCAAGACTTGATGATGACCATGTGAAGCACACGAAATTATTTTCATGACAAAATCTTTGTTTCCTAGGCGGATTGCATTAAATGTAACTTTGTTTACAACTGTTAATTAAGAGCAGACCAATAATCTTCAAAACCAAACCAAACCAAACCAAAACTGTCCTTTTAAAACTATCCTTTTAACAGAGAGAAAACCAAATTCTAATTTTGCATTGTATAGTTTTGATATTAAAATTATTTTTTTAATTTAAACAATCCATTCCAATTGTAGCTTGACCATACCTAAAATTCCTTTCTCAAGATTCCTTTTCCACAGGCCTTCCACAACTTCCAAATCCATTTGGATTCATCCTATCTTTTTCCCTTCTTAATTTGGGAACAACCATTTTACTTTAGGACCAAATTGCTTTCTTCTTTTCCTCACCAAACAAAGACAAACAAACAAAAAAAATCAGCCATGTCCTTCACACCTTTCCTTATCCAAAAATACATTCTATTTTCCTTACCCACTTCTCAAATAGTCATTTTAGTTCACCTTTACTCTTTCTCGTAGTTTCAGTCACACATATGAATTAGAACCCCAATCCTTGGAATTCTTCATCCTCAGTGAAAACTAAGAGGTAAGCCATGGGGGACTGCCACACTTATAAATATATTTCTGCCCAGGAACTTAGGTTGGTCTCCATTTGTTTTTTATTTCACCACCCTCATGTTGGCTAAAACATTTTATTGATTTCCCAGTTCTGGTGAATTCTATCTCTGCTCCGTCTCTCAGCTCTGCGTCGCGTTAGCAGACTACCACGCTGACCGGGTTCAATGGCTAGTTACAGACTCTCAGATGACACATACATCTCTTCAGCATCTTTCCCAGAGCAGATGTTCTTTATTTGTTGATTCTTTGACTAATTTCTATCTCCCTCCTTGGACCCTGAATTCCACAAGGGTAGAACTATGCGTGTCTTCTTTTATGGACTATTTTAAGTACCTTGTTTGGTATGCCATTTTTTTCTTCAGCTCCCTGACAGTCCTACACAAATTAGGCACCTCGATAGCACTGAAGGAATGAAGCGAAATTTACTACCTGTATCTTCAAAATGAGGAAGCTCAGAGAGGTTAGGTAATCTACCCCAGATCACACAGCTGATAAATGACAAAGCCAGGATTTGGACTCAGGCAGAGTAAAGAATTAGGATCTTTATGCACCCCTTGCACAAAAACAGTATGGCATGCCTCAGTCCTAAACTGTCCTCTTTTCTTGATAAACCTGGGACCACAGGATGGACTTTTCCTGGTTTTGCCTTAAATACTTGTTTCTTACATAGCCCCAAACTGTAGAAGTAGGAATGTAATTGCCCTGGACTTAAGTTACCCTTGGTTCATCTTTTCTGTGAACTAAGAATGGTTAACTAACCTCTTTAAAATTTTTTTTTTATTTTTTAAAGATTTTTATTTATTTATTTGACAGAGAGAGAGCACAATCAGGGGGAGTGGCAGGCAGAGGGAGAGGGACAAACAGATTCCCCGCTGAGCAGGGAGCCCAATGTGGGATCATGACCTGAGCCGAAGGCAGACGCTTAACCGACTGAGGCACCCAGGCGCCCTTAACTAACCTCCTGAATGCACATCTCCAGACTTTGGATTACCTTTTCTGCAAACTGACAATGACCTGCTCTCAGTAGAACTATATTCCCCAGCTTCTCAATCCCTTTCCTTGTGAAGGTGAGATCTCTGGTAACTGCCAGGAGTCTAGTGCAGTGTAAATTTTAGACTCCCTCCGCTGCTATAGTGGAAATAAACCTGTTTTCTCACCTGTTTCCTGGTGATCTTCCTCTAGGGCAGTGATTCTCAAAATGTGATACTGGTCTAGGAGTACCTGCATTACCTAGAAACCTGTTAGAAATGCAGATTCTTGGGCCCCCTCCTGCCTATTGCATCGGAGACTCTGCAGGAGGGACCCAGCCATGTGTGTTCGAACAAGTGTTATAGGTGGTTTTGGTGCATGCTGCAGTTTGAGAACCCCCGACCTGCAGACAGTTTGATTCATCCCTTCCACCACGTGGCCTCTCCAAGAAAACACTTTCTGCAGAGGGTGAGTCAAGTCGGAGCTTCAAGAACAAGGTTAGAGGTTGGCATCCCTAACAGGACTCTGCCTTCCATACCAGACATAGCCAGTAAGAAGAAAGGAAGAAACAGGTGGACCCAGAAAGAACAGCCAGAGAGGATGAGGGGCAAAGTGGAGAGGGCTGAGCTGTGTTACAGAAGCTCAGGGAGAAAATGAACTTGAAGAGGACCTGCTTCCAACTCGGGTTCCATCCCCACCGTGACCAATTTGGCAAGCTCAAGCAAACTGCTTTTCCTCTCTGGAGTATTTTTCATAGCCCACCAGTTCGCCGAAATCGCTCCCTACAGAATTACAAGCCACCATCCACACGCCCACCCAGATAGTCTTGGTGCTCTCCCACTCCCCTTGAACCCCCCATCTTTCCCCGACTGCCGACCACCTCCCAGCATCTTTGCAACTCCTCCTTCATAGTCTCTCCGTTCCCCTGTCCCAGAGGCTGGCACTCCAGAAGGCATTTTCCTATGTCCGGTGTCATATAGTTCCCACAGCAACCCTGCTTCATGCAAGCCGGAGACACTCTTTTAATAAACAAGGGAATAGAAGCAGAGAGCATTCATGTAACTTGCTCCGTGTCACAGGAGTGTTCACTGGTGACTCGGAAACAGACACCCAGAAGCCTAATTTGGGGTTCCAGACCCCCAGTGGGTGCCTACACCTGCAGATAGTACCCAATCCCATGTATATTATGTTTTTCCTATACACACACCTATGATTAAATTTAATTTATAAATTAAGCACAGTAAGAGATTCGCAACATAACTACTAATAAACTAGAACAATTATAACAATATACAGTAATAAAAGTTATGTGAATGTGGTCTCTGTCTTTCTCGAAACACCTTGCATTCTCCTCGGCCTTCTTCGTGTGATAGGAGATGATAAAGCGCCTACGTGATGAGAGGAAGGATGTAGGCCTGTGACGTAGCATTTGGCTACTAGGATCATCCACTTCCAGACCCCGACTGACCGAGGGTAACTGAAACCGCGGACAGTGAGACCACTGTATCTACTTATTTATTTCATATAATTTACCTCCCTCCACTGGCACGTAAGCTCCGTGAGGGCAGAGTTTTTACTCATTTTCTTCCCTCTTATATCCTTGGTGCCTAGAGTGGCCTGCTCCCTACTTGGTGTTCAATAAATACTGGCTGATTAATAAGACTAAAGACAAGGACGTTAGGCTGCAGACACAGGTTTTTAAATGGAGTTTGGACGTTTTGGACACTGAAGTGCCATGACCAGTCTTATTTAAAAAGAGAGCTGTGGCCAGAGAACCCCACGGGCCCCAGGAGGAAGTAAAGCCGGGCACCTGTCCGTGACCAGAGAGCAGAGCCAAAAAATCAGAGAGGATGACCCGACACAGCCTGCCAGATGTCCCTCCAACTCAAGCCCTTTCAGCAACATGGCCCAATGTCCTTCCTGGGGCCTTTGGAAGGCAACAGAGATGGCCACTTGTCAAAGAACATCAAGAAATTCAGAACCCGGCTGGATGAGTGCAGGAAGAGGACGCGGTGAACACAGACAGCCCCTGTGTCCTGGGCCAAGTGGGATGCTCTTTATTTCCCCAGAGCAGACTTCCAGAAGGCAGGATGTAGAGAGGCACAGAACACAGGCCATGGAGTGCACGGATGGAAACCCTGCGCCTCTGTGTGCATGCGTGTGTCGTGCACAAATAGACACACACGCCAGTGCACACTCATGCACCATCTCCTGTATTCCCCGTGGATCATGACCGCAGCTGTCGGTAAGGATGCGTGACACCAGGGGCCACTTGCGGGGCGCTAACGACCTGCCATAACCATGCTCGGCACTTCCCATCTACTACCCCTGAGGGAGGTATTCTCGTCATTATCCCCATTTCATCAGGACAGGATTCAGACTCTAACATCAGGCAGCTCTTACCTGGAGAACCAAGATTTGAAGCTGAGCGGCCTTATTCTGGAGCCCAAACCCTGAAAATACACACACACTGCTTCCCCAGTGGGGGGACCTGGCCCCTTCGGGTCAGCCTTTCTTGAAAGAAAATCCTGGCTGTGACGTGAGGGATGGAGTGGCAGAAGAAGCCTGTGGCCCCAGCGCTGTCCGCACAGATCACAGGGGAAGGCCCTCGTGATCACCTGCTCCGGCATTTACAGGGCTCACTCCGCGCACGGGGCCTGGTCACGGAACACAGCTCCTCTGTCCCAGAATCTCTGAACAATTCCCAGCAGGGTGTCCCCCTTCACTCCCCACTGCAGGAGGCTGGCCCACCCTGGCCCGCAGCACCAAATACAGCCGCCACCTGTCTGTGTCAATAAAGTTTTATTGGCACACAGTCATACCCATTTATTTATGAATCACGGACTCCACTTGCAGGCTACAAAGCCGAGTCGAGTGACTGCCCCCAGGGCAGGGCACCCACCCAGAAGTGCCAGGACCTCCACTTCCTCCTCATGGAGGAGTCTGATTCACATGGCCTACAGCTGCAACAGCGACTGCTTTAATTAAAGAATGAACAATGCCCTTCCACTTTCCTTTTATAGGCCAAATACCACTGAACGGGGGGGGGGGGGGCGGATTTGAATTCCAAAGAAGGCAGCCACTGGCTATGGTGTTGACCTTGTCCTGTGCGGGAATTGAGTTCTCAAAAAGCATTCAAGGGCAGGTTCAGGAAACTTGGACGGGATTCAGTGTGGGGGGAAAACTGTTTAAAAACAAAAAGACTTTAGAGTGGAGAATACAAAGATGGATGTGTTACGACCTTTTAGGTCCTAGGGCTCTGTTGGCGTTATTTATTGTCTCCCCAATGAGAGGAACCGGTCGGGCCATGTTTAAAGAATTAAGATACAGAATGCAAAGAGCAGCTGAAGGTGAAGGAGGGCACAGTGTGTTCAGAGAGCTAAAAGGGTTTCAGTCAGTTGGAGCCCAGAATGCATGTGGAAGGGGGGGCGGGCAGAGACAAATGATTTGCATTTACACAGGGCAAGAGAAACCAAAGCGTTAAACATCTGTGATGTACCGGGGACGTCCACACAAATTAGATCAACCCAGGCATGCTGCAGCAAGTATGGAAAGCAAGAATTAGCCCACATTTTATTTTTTATTATTTTTTATTAATATTTTATTGTTTGACAGAGAGAGAGCAAGAGCAGAGAGATGGACAGAGGGAGAGGTAGGCTCCCCACTGAGCAGGAAGCTGATGCAGGGCTCGATCTCAAGACCCCAGGATCACGACCTGAGCCAAAGGCAGATGCTTAAACAACTGAGCCACCCAGGCACCCCTAGCCCACATTTTAAAAATGACTACTCTGAGAATACATTACAACATCGTATTAGTGTAAGAATAATGATAGAGGCTAAGCACTCAGTCTGTGCTAAACAACAGGCCAAGTTACTCACAAATGTCTTCTCATTCAATGCACCCAAGACCCTAGGAGAGGGGTCAGAAACCTGCAGCCTGAGGAACATACATACGAATGGTTTTTACACTATTAATTTGTTGGGAAAAAAATTTTGAAAAAGGAGATTGTGTGACATATGAAATTGACATGAAATTCAGATTTCAGTGTCAATCAATACAGTTTATTGGAACAGAGTCACCCTCACTCACGTGTTGTCTAGGGTTGCTTCGGCACCATGACGGCAGAGCTGAGAGTTAAACACAGCCTGTACGGCCCGCAAAGCCAAAAATATTTATAGTCTCTTGTCCTTCGAGGGAAGAGTTCGTGGACTTGGGCCCTACGGAGACAGGCCCGCACTCTTCTTGGACCTATTTTAACTAGTGACACAGAATTTTAGAGAGTACCCACTCTGGCCCAGTTTGTATGGCTCGTATGTGGGAAGGCTGTGGCTAGAAACCGGCACTCTGAGTCCAGACACTCCGTCTATGTAAGACCCCACACTGCATCCCGCTGCTCGTTTCCAACCACGCATGCAGGAAGCACCAAAATCCTTCTGGAGGTTCGGTGATGAGGACAGTCAAGACATAAACGGACACTCCTGGAGAAGTAAGAGCAGATCATACCAAGAGCCAATTCATAAATGATCAATAATGATTTGAAAAAAAAAAAAGGAGGTATGAACCACTTGTAATAAAATAAATGCAACTACGGGAGCCTGGGTGGCTCAGTCGGTTAAGCGTCTGACTCTTGATCTCAGCGCAGGTCCTGATCTCAGGGTCATGAGTTCGAGCCCCATGTTGGGCTCCACACTGGGCGTGCAGCCTACTTAAAAAATAAAATAAGGGGCGCCTGGGTGGCTGAGATGGTTGGGTGTCTGCCTTTGGCTCGGGTCATGATCCCAGGGTCCTGGGATCAAGCCCCACGTCTGGCTCCTGGCTCGGCGGGGAGCCTGCTTCTCCCTCTTCCTCTGCCTCTCCCCCTGCTCATGCTCTCGCTCTCTCTATATCTCTGTGTCTCGAATGAATAAATAAAATCTTTAAAAAATAAAAATAAATAAAAATAAAATAATAAAAATAAATGCAACTAAAACAAACAGAAACAGTATTTTTAGTTATGAAGTTAGGATACAGGCCAAATTTGTAAAATTCACTGCCGTAAGGGTGCAGTTTTATAGATACTCTCGTATACATTTCGTGGAAATATAAAGCCGGGACAAACGTTCCAGAAAATAAACTGGCAGAGTCTTCAACTTCTCCCCTTCCCTGATAAAACTCCACAAATCTCTCTTATTTGGTAATTCCCTAAGAATCCACTTTAGGTAAATCACCTGAGAGGCAGAGGAAGACCATTATTTATATACATCGTGGCACCCTATTAGTAAACGGGGGGAGGGCCCACCAAGAATTAAATCAATAGACTATGACGTATCACACTATTTAGCTCTTATAGTTATATTTAAAAATCGTATTTTGGGAGACAATTTAATGGGTGAATTTTATTCAGAGTGAGATCAGAAGCCATAGAGAGAGCTGACGGGGAAGGGACAGGCTCGGACTTGACATTTCACTGACCTCTTTCCCCAACAGGTAAGGAATAAACCGGGAGAGAGGCAAAGTTCCCGATGAAGAGGTTACTTTACTACAATATTCTAGCAGAGAAATGATGCTGGTTTAGACCAGTGTGGTTAGGGCTGAGAGGAAGCCATTTGGATATTTCTCCAAAGGAGAGATGCCCCAGATGTGCTGACGTACCAACTACGTGTAAACTGTGAGAACCTAAGTCAAGGACGATTCCTGGGCTTTTGATTCAGCAGCTGGAGAATGGAGTGGTTATTCACCAAGATGGGGAAGCCAGCATTGAAGGACGTCTGGCTGGAGAAAATAAGTAAGAGTTGGCTTTAGATACACAGAGTCCAAAATTATTATTAGAGCAATTTCATGTGACACCGTAATTTTTAATAGGTCAGTGATCCAGGGGGCACCTGTGTGGCTCAGTCAGTTACGTCTGCCTTCAGCTTAGGTCATGATCTCGGGATCCTGAGATCGAGCCCCATATCAGGGGTCCCTGTTCAGCGGAGAGCCTGCTTCTTTCTCTCTCTTTCTGCCCTACCCCCACTTGTGCTCTCTCTCTCTGAAATAAAAAATAAATAAGATCTTTTAAAAATATGTCAATGATCCCCTATGACAAGTTGTCCCATTCCCCCCCCCACCCCCCCCGTGGGCCATGCATCCATGCCTACAACACTCCTGATCTCAAAAAGCCTTCCTGGTTTCCCACATCATTAGAGATGGACTCCAAACTCCTGTCACCATCTGGCACTAACCTTATCTTCCAACCTTCACGTGCCCTGCTTTCCAGCCAAACTGAAAAACTGCTCATCCCCGTGCACATCCAGAACCTTCCAGCCCTGCATCTCTGCCCTCCTCTGAAGATACGACAATTGTTTTCTACTCTGTGGTCTTTATTTTCTAAATGAACATCCATCCCCTCAGGATGCCCAGAGCTTTCAGAGACAGGACCCAATTATAATTCATCTGCTCCCAGTTTTCTAAGAATCCCCAACAGCAATGCAGATGGTGTCTTTGATAGAAGATGAAACTTGATGACTATTGGATGAAAAAAAAACAGGCTATAAGTAATAATCATATTAGTGATAATCACAGCTAAGAGTTATTAAGTGTGAACTCTGTTCCTGACACTCTTATAAATGCTTTTACACATAGAACTCAGTTCATCCTCACCACCACTGTGATCCCCCTGCCCCACCATCCCGACATTCACATCCTATATAATCCTTTGCCCTGAACGTGCCCAGGACCCAGTGACTTACTTCTAATGAAAAGAATGCAGGAAAGTGATGGATATCACTTCTGGGATAAGGTTACTAAAGACTAGGACTGTGGTCTTGCTAAAACTCTCTCTCATCTCCTTGCTTGATCTCTCTGATGAACCAAGCTAACATGTGAGCTGCCCTTGTTCAGAGGACCATGTGGCAAGGAACCGATGGAAGCTTCCAGCCAACAGCTTGGGAGTAACTAAGACCCTTGGATCCAACCAGCTCAGAGGAGCTGAATCTCCTGCCAACACCCTCTGAGGGAGCTTGGAAGCTGACCTACCTCAAGCCTTAAAATAATGGCAGGCTCTATTAACACTGTGACTGTTGCATCCTTGGGAGGGCCCAGAGCCAGGGGACCCAGGTAAGCCATGCCTAGACTCCTGACCCACAGAAACTAAGATGGATAAATGTTGTTTCAAGCCACTAAATGCGGGGGGTCATTTGTTACACAGCAATAGATGGCTAATGCAACCACTTAGGTACTCTTATAACCCCATTCTGTGGGTGAGTAAACCAAGGTCCAGGATGGTTCAGGAATTTCATGCAAATTACGTACATAGCTAGTAAGTACCAGAGCCAGGATTTGAGCTCAGGCAGTCTGGCTCCAGAATCTTCTTCCCCCTTAACCCCTGTGCTGCAATAATAACAGGGGATGGATGGATGGATGGATGGATGAACAGTTGGATGGGGTTCTCCCTCCACTCACCCAAGGGGCCCATTGCTTCCCCACCACAGGAGCTGAGAGAAGTGATGATCTTGTCAACCTCATCTGGTTGTACCACCAGCCTGAGACAGAGCCTATGACTCATGAGTTCTGCAAGAGCATCTTGAATCTGAAGGGCAATGTGCTCGGTGTTTGGGTGGGAGGGGGGTGAACCAGAAGACAGGAGTTCAGGTGTGATACAAGTGAGCCTGGAGAGGCTTCGAACAGGTGCATCACCTTAGCAAGGTCTGTCCCAGCTGGTTCTTCTCTCTCTCTTTCAGAAGAATGTAAGGTCCTCAAGTAAAGGACGTGGTACGATTACGTTTCATACCCCCAGCGCCCCACAGGGGCTTGTCCTGGAAAGGGTGTTTGCAGAAAGGGTGTCATGCAAATGGTGCCCCCCCCCCCCGTTAAAGGAACGAATGAGTGAGCAAATAAAGGGGGAAAAAATGAATGAACGAAATGAGTTTTGGATGATTGGCATATGGATGTATTCAACCAGGAGCTTTAATACCGAATTCATGTATAAAATGATAACTCAAAGGTCAAAACACTGCCTTTACCTTAAATACCTAGAGGAAGGGAAGAAAGACTTATGGAGCACCCATTATGTTCTAGGCCTCATCCTGAAATCATGCTTGATCCCCACAACAATCTGACGGACCCATTTCCATTCTGCAAAAGGGAGACTGAGGCTCAGCCAGGTCACACGGCCTGCCCAGCATTACAGACCGCCAGACTTCAGACTCCAAATGCCACGTCCCCGCCCATCCTACCCTTCCTGAGCGCGGGGGAAGGGTGGTCTGCTCCTGTTTAGCATGAGCCTCTCCTCCTGGTCCACCATTGACGAGAAGGTACTGTCCATTTATTCACTCAGTCCACAAGGACCGAGCACGCAAGCACTGTTCTAGGCACAGGGGCAGCATGCCACGGAGTTTGGGGTCGGGTTTGGGAGGGAGCTTTGCTCCCACAAAAGCTCAAAAGAGGAGCCTGAACCATCGTGGGGCTCACACTGAATAATCAGCTCGTCTCCCCAGGCTCCTAGATGATCTGAAATGGGGACCATCTGCCGCTTATCAGATGGTAAGTTCAAGTTCATGCTATGGCAAGCCCTCCATTCTCCCTTAGGAAAAAGAAGGAGAAGGGCTCAAAACGGCTGTGTCTGCAATGTGCCAGCCTCCTGCACATGACGGGCTCATGCGCGGCTGACATGGGCCTCGAAGTCACCACCACTTCCCTTTTAAGGAGGGGGAAACTGATGAGCAGAGAGAAAATGGGACTTGCCCCAGGTCAGAGCTGGGAAGAAGAGGAGCCGGAACGAAAGGAAGGCCACCCGGCTCCAGAGGCCAGACTCGACCACAGTTCCACCATGCACACTTGCTCTCTCTCTCTCTCTCTCACACACACACACCCCCAACCAGGCCACCACCCCACCAACTCTGTACAGGTAGATTAGGGGGTCCTGCAGGCCCAACAGAATAGTACTATTTTTCAATTATTGCTAGACTCTGCCATAGGGCCAGGATCCCAGAAAACTCCCTGTCTCGAGGCATAAAATATCTATTCCAGACAGGAAACTGCCTCGAGCTTTGTATTCCAAAGACTTTGGACCCACCGTGTGCGAGCATGAGAGACACACTAAAGGAACACAAAGTCAGCAGGCAGGAGCTCAAATGCTGGTCTGGCAGGTACATAACATAAAGGACTCGCCGCAGTAACGATGGTCACCAGTAGCCGCCGGTAGAACCCTCACTGGGAAGTGAGTAATTCCCACACGCTATTCTATGCGTCTCACCTAGCATTAACTCACTAGTTCCTCACAGCAATCTCGTTTTAGGAGTTTTAATGTCGGGGAAATGCAATGCACAGAGAGGTGAAGTAACTAGCCCAGAGTCACACAGCCAGTGAGGGGCAGAGGCGGGACCTGAACCCAAGCCATGTAGATCTAGAATTTGCACATTATGCCACTTACCAATACAAACACAGGAGGCCGTGTAGACGTAAACAGAAACACAAATGAAATCATCACCAGCACCTGTCACTCAATCTCAGGGAATGGGGGGGGGCGGTAGGGAAAGGGACCCAGTGGAGCACCCACGCCTCATCTAAAGGGGCAGCCACAGTCACCTCCCACGGCTCGCCTGTCTTGTGGAAAGGTGGTCACTGTGTCACCAGAGCTCCTGGTTTTCCGGAGACATCAGCGTCCACCTCCGTGGTGAAGTCTCAGATTTTAAATGTCAGCACTGGGCTGGTCATGCAGAACACACCTGCAAGCCGCACCTGCTGGCATGCTGCCCATTTGCAGCTCATCCTCAGGAACAGTGGGGCTCAAGCCCTCGCTGCATTAGGCGGTAGGACCACAGTGGCTTAATTCTCATTGTGAGGGCTCCTCCTGACCCCGAGTTAAAATCTGCCCCCACGAGCATCCATCCCTCTTCCGTCCCTCCCCGGAAAGAGCAGCCCACCTCTGCTGTAATCACAGAGAGATTAATCCCTCTTCCCTCTGACAGCCCTTCACATATTTTGATCATTGCAATGATTTCTGAGCTGATATAAATCTTATCCCATCTAACAAGAATGATAAAGAGGGTCCCCCATTCAGAGGCGGATTAGTGGCCCAGGGGCACTGCCTCCAAGGCACTTTGGACGCCCGCCTGACCCCAGGCAACCCTCCCCCCAAGTCCCCCACAAGCACAGGGCTCTGAGCTGAGAACTTCCCCCGAGGGGCTCCAATCTACCTCTGAGTCCGTTCTCTCTCCAGCCACCTTCTTCCTCGTCCCACTGAGTGCAGGAGGTGCTTCTCAGATGAACTCATCAAAATTAAAGCAAACGAGTGATGATAAATAACCTTATCATGATCCGGAGAGGAAATGGCCCGAAGAGAAACACACCAAAACCCTAGTAATAGTTACCTCCTGCTAAGGACAGGCTCTGGGACTTTTCTTAACTTTTCTTTTCGCAAGTCCTAATATTCCAAATAGAACGCTGCATGATTCATAGGCTAAAGCTACAATACTTCCGTTTTCTGATTTTTAAAATAAGAACTATAAAATACATTTCGTGCTCTGGACTGGTGGGTCTCAAATTGGAGTTGGCACCAACATTGCCTGGAGGGCTTGTTTGGAGCTCAGACTCCTGGGACCCATCTGTAGAGGTTCTGAAACTGCTGGTCTAGGGAAGTGCCCAGAAATTGTGTTTAACAAGATCCCCAGCAATGCTGATGCTGCACGTCCATGAACCACATTCTGGGAACCACCAATCTGCAGAATTCTGAACAGATCCATCAAAATTAGGTAGGAAATCTTCTACCTCCACTGTCTGCCCAGCCACATCCTCTTGGAACTAGAGCCCCCCCGTCCCTGAGCTGCTTCTTCTAGAAGGTTCTATGCAACATGCTCCAGGCATATCCCCCTCTCCATGGCCCCCCACCCCTGCCCTGTACCACCTGATACTCAGACAGAACTGAGCAAGCATGTCTATAAGTCTCTCTCCCTGCCACAAAGCTAGCCACATTTCTGCTATGAGAAGGAAGGAGGTGTGGCGCTGGATGTCGCATGGCCACTCCATTTGGCCCTCCCAGGTGTCCGAAGATGCTTTCTCTCTGGCTTATTGCTGAGAAAGACACCGGTCCCAGCAGCCTTCCAATGGGGACGAATCAGAACATTATTACACAGTGAAAGGCAGACAGAGAGTCGTGGTTAAGGGTGTGGGCACTGAAGTCAGAATGGCATGAGTGCAAAATACCCAGCTCAATGTTCTCATCATGACCTTGAACATGGTCCTTAACCCCCCTGGGGCCTCAGTTCCTTCATCTGTGAAATGTGCATAATAATCCTGCCATCTCAATGGATTACTCTGAGGTTTGAGTGAGATGCTTCCCACGGCACACTTGGAATAATGCTACGACACATGGGAGGCACTCAGTAAATGGCAGCTACCACTCTCCAAAATGGGGACACAAAGTTAAATAACGTACAGGAGAAGTGCTTTGAAGATGTCTGTATGGTGTAAAAAGACACGATGTTGGGGCACCTGGGTGGCGCAGTTAAGCGTCCAACTCTTGGTGTTGGCTCAAGTCATGATCTCAGGGTCATGGGATCGAGCCCCGTGTTGGACTCTGTGCTCAGTGCTGAGTTGGCTTGAGATTCTCTCTCCCTCTCCCTCCTGCTTATGCTCCCTCTGTCTCAAATAAATAAATAAATCTTTTTTTTTTTAAAGACACGATGTTGCCATCAAGTAAATATTTTGTTCATTATAATTTGGGATGAAGAATAAAATGCCCCAAGTTGGTAGACAGTGAGAAGGGGAATTTTCGGTTAATAAGCTATTTGAAGACATAAGCATGCTGGAAAGACAGCAATGAAGCTCATAGGCGGGAGGTTCAGAGTTCTCCACAGGAGGAAATGCTCAAGCCTGTGGAGTCAGTGACCCTTGGGAGTGAAATAATCCAAAATCGGGAATTCACACCACCTGTCCCGACTGTTGACGTCACTGTGGGGAAGGAATCCTGCCCTGAAGACGGTGGGGGCCCACTGCTCAGGGCTCCATGAGTGGACTTGCCTTGCCAAGGCCCCCCAGTGCTGCAGTCAATGTCCCGCTACCTCCAACGCACCTCCCCCGAAATGAGCCAGCCTCCAGATGCACGGGGTAGGGGTCCTTCCATCTCCAGCCTCCCAAAACCTCTGCTACACAGAACACTCCATGCACAACTCTACAGGTGAACTCAGCACCTTCTCTCATCTCGTACGATGTCCCCCACGCACCTGTGGATGTCTTTAAAACAGAGACTGCCTAATTCATTTTTATGTACCTAATGCTGAGCCTGTTGCTTGGCATATAGTAGCTACTTATTAAATGTTTGCAGAATAGGTGAAATAAAAGGAGTAAGTGGTTAAGTAAAGTGATGTATATATGGAATATCTTAGAATCATAACCTATCCTCAACAAGATAATGGCAACATGAAGAAATGTTTATAAGCTGAGGTTACATAAAATTACAGGAAAACAGAGTGATGTGTGGGCTATGATTGAACTGCTGGGGATGTGTTTATTTCAGGACTGAAACTGGAAAAAGAATATACACGAAGCACGGTACTAATTATCCTTTACTGAGTGCTGGGGCCCGCAGGAATTGAAGAGCACAAGCTTTGGAGTCTGCTTGACTGAGATCAAAAGTACTCTACCATTTCCTAGCTGTGGGACTCTAGGCCAGTATTTAAATATGTCTTAGTTTCCTCCTCTGCAAAATGGGACACCACAGGGTTGCCATGAGCAATGTATTAATTGAAACATGTCAGGCACTTAAAATAGCATCTGTCACATTTTAAGCACCCAATGTCTTGTACATTTTTATGTTGTTCTTTGAGTTTGTTATATTGAATGGTCCATTGTCAAGAGCACTCATTAAATCCTGCCCACAAAGAACACCAAGTCGGCTCACCAGCCCCTCTGCTCCCACCATGGTAGCAGATCCCCGGCAAGGCTGTCCTGACTCAGCCAAAATACCTTCGGGTCTGCAAAGGACAAGGATATAGAGCTAAAACGGAAGGACGTTTGCCTCCAGCATGACAGCTCTAAATTCTTTGATGATTTGGGGAATAAAATGCTGATGAATTCCCTATGGGAGTACATGCTGTTGTATCAAAATCATTGAAGTTATTTGGTCTGTCTAGGAAGGGGAAATTCATAGGGCAGGCAGAGATAGTAAAAACAGCTCTGGATGCGAAGTGAGAAGGGCAAGTCTGAGGTCTAGCTGTACCGATAACTGGCCGAGGTTCCTTTTTTAGAATATAGTGGGAATAGTCCCAGTATTCCAGGGCCAAGACCATCCATGGGAACAGTACTTTGGAGAGTCAATCCGGGACACTAATTAAGGCAGGGGTAGAAAAGCTAGAAGCTGGGGCAACTAGGTGGCTCAGTCGGTTAATCGTCTGTCTACCTTCAGCTCAGGTCATGATCCAGGAGTCCTGGAATCGAGCCCCGCATTAGGCTCCCTGCTCAGCGGGAAGCCTGCCTCTCCCTCTCCCTCTGCCACTCCTCCTGCTTGTGTTCTCACACGTGTGCATGCACTTTCTCTCTCTCTCATTCTCTGTCAAATAAATAAATAAAATCTTAAAAAAGAAAAGAAAAGCTAGAAGCTGCAGGCATGCATCTTCAACCATCAAGAGCATGAAGACCCAGAGCTGGGCAAAGAATGGGTAGACATTCTAAGCCTTGTGTGGAAAAGGACATTGGTCCATGGTTCATGAGCAAAATCTGGAAGTTCAAAATTCAGGCCACCGCACTGCTGTGCTCACAACTTAGGGTATAGGGCTGATGTCAACGTGACCTCTAGTAGGTTATTTTGCATTTGTTCAAAGTCCACCTTTACTTTGCAGAATGGACTTGATTTTATTCTTGTTGTTACTGCTGCCCCAGAATTTAACCCTGGCATTTTCTCTGTTTTGATAGGACTACATTTTTCTCTGCATCTCGGAGGGATCATGGTTGTACTCATAGTATGTAATGAGTACTTATTATGTGCTGGACATTGTTCTAAGTGATGGTATGTGTGTTAATGCATTTAATCACAGCAACGGGGAGAGAGTGTGGGAGAGATTCCTAGTGTTCCCCAATGACACCTCCAGACCTCTCAGCCGGCCTTGGTTTGGTGGGACATCAATCTTCTGAAAGGAGAACTATATCTGTCACTGAGGGTGAGGGGGCAAAGTGTCTATCTTGCCTTCCCCATGTTTTCAAGTCTGGACTTCAAGGCTAAGGAGCTCAGAGTAGTGAAGCCAAATGAGGGACACAGCTGGATCCCTGAGTTACTACTTGGAGGAGCACCATCTAGGAAAGATGTGAGACCTTCATCAATTTGTATGGGGAAGAAATGTTTATTGTGTTTTTTTTTTTTTTTTTTTTTAATGGAAGCTAGCATGAATGAATTACCCTGACGAAATGAGGTGGATACTGTTGTCAGAACCACTTTACAGATGAGAACACTGAGGCAAAAGAAGATAAGCAATGTGCCCCAGGTCACAAGACCAATGAGTGGCACAGCTGAGATTGAACCCAGGTCTACTGAGTTCTAGAATCTATGTTCTTCCTTTTTTTTCTCACTCTGTTCATATTTTTATGACTCTCTTCACATTTGTCATGATAGATATCATATTTAGCAGTTCCAACAGTTACAGTGAGCCCCAGAGGGGTTATCTCTGCTTTTTCCTGGATATTTGGGGATGAGATCCACAAGTTTGTACCTTGTGTCCTCCCCAAGTATATATGACAGCTGCCCATGCCAGAAATTCTACTGAAGATGCTCTTGAGTGTGTTCAAGAACTATCTGTCTACAATTCTCTTCTTTTTATAATCGCATACCACAATCACACCTGACTAAACAGAATTCGTGACCAATAACCTTGCAAATCATCTCAAAGCCCAATGAGTTTTATTTTGTAAATATCAACAACGCCATCATACCCTGCATACTGTTCTTTGTGGTTGACAGAGCAAATATACATATATAATTGGGAGCTAGGAGATGGTGCAGTAAGAAAGTTAATAATATAAACTTTTAAGTCAGGGAAAACAGTTTTTTGGTTTGTTTGGTTTTTTTGGTCCAACTCTTTCATTTACTTGCTGTGTAACCAGAAACACATCACATGATCTAGGTACTCCCATCCTCATAACAGAAATGGATCTCATCGTGTCACTCTGATAATTCAACCACATAATGTTTTAGATTCGCGGATCTGAGTGGAGGGTAAGCTGGAGTGAAAACAGCAATGCACACAGACATATCATCACTCCTTCCCCCCGATAAGAAACATACGCTGTGTAGTTAGCATGAATTCTAATTTGTATTATTCCTCCAGGGCAGGAAATGGATGACATTCATCTCTGCGGGACTGTCATCTATCAAAAGGTATGGGGCAAAGTAAGTGGTCAGTGAATGTTTTAGAAAGGGGTAAAGAAATAAAACACATGGGTACAAAACAACAGGAGAAGAGACAGAAGGAATACCACCTAGAAAAGGACACAACAGCAGAGGCACGATAAGCATGTCCGTCCCATGCTCAGCTTGGGGCTCTGAAGCCTTCCTCCTTCTACTTGCTTCTTACAGCATTTCAACACTCCCCTGGATCCCAAGTAGAAGGAATAAGGATGCACTGGACAGATTCCAGGGTACCTGCTGGGCACTTTTGTAAGTGGGGGTGGTTACTATCACATCACTATCCTAGACATTCAGATTCACTCAAGAGAATGGATCCTCTTCTCTTCTTTCTTCCAACCACGCGGGAGATGAAAAAGATACAGTAAACTACCCCAGGGACCGTTCTGAGGCCAGTTCCCTCTGACGTGCCCTGCTATGTGCTGGAATAGGTACACTTTGGGCTGCAAGAGGCGGGAGCACTGGCAGTGAGGAGAACAGTCCAAATGCTCAACTTAATCCTCTGACGCTCTCAGCAGAGAGGATTAAGCCCAGCAAACAACCATCACCCCAGTTTCCTGGAGCTCCCGGGGAGGGGTGCTGGGCTGGGCAAGGCAAGTGAACGAAACGTCAACTCTGATTTTTAACGTGTATTACCTCCTTTTCAACTCCCTGACAGCTCTGTATTTTGCTAACGTTACCTACCACTAGGGTCCCCATGATAAGATCCGGAGGCCCAGGCTCTGATATTATCACATCCCAGGGCCAAGATCACAGTGTGAGTCTGCAGCCACAGTGGGCAGGTAACTCCGACCCTCCGATCTTATATCCCAAGCAATTCAAGGCACAGTACTTCCGGGGCAAGACAGGTCCTGGGCTGATTCTTGCAGAAAAGCAGACATGAGAAACCGGGACTATGAATCCCATAGGATCGCTTCAGGGCCTGGGTTGATCCCAGTATGATTTATTTCTCACTCTCCCTCATGATGCCTGCTTTCTCAGGCTGTGCCTCCCCCTCCCCAGACAGCTTCTGTGGCAGGTGGTGTTTCCAAAGATGGCAGTGGCCATAGCTCCCGTTCCCTAGCCTCTTCTGCAACATGACCCTGTCACCACCCCGTCAAGAGATGGGAGTCCATTTACCTGCACCTTGACTCGGAGCTGGCCCTGGGGCCCGTGTGACAGAATGTGAGGGAAAGGACCCTCTGGGATGTCTGAGCGCAGACCTTAGGAAGGCCTGGAAGCTTCTGCTTTGGGGGAAGGCAGCCACCACGTAAAGAGGCCTGGCTACCCAGAGACCACAATGCTAGGACAAGCCAACACCGGCCATGAGAAGAAGCCATGCGGAGGAGAACTGGCCTCCCGACAGCTGAGCTCCAGCCGAGAGCCAGCATCAGCTGGCCAGCCCTGTGACGGAAGCCATCTTAGGAGAAGACCCTCCGGCCCCAACGAGCCAGCTCAGCTGGTGCCCTGTACATCAGAGTCAAGTCTTCCAAATGGCTTTGTGCTCAAACTGCAGCATCGTAAACAAAAATATGATTGCTATCATTTAAGGCACTAAATTTCACCGCTGTTATGCAGTAACGAGAGCCAGAAATTCCCATGGCATTTGGCTCATCAGAGTAGTTATTATTCTGAACATTTATTATTGCCTCATTATTTGCCTCCATCCCTAATTTGACTCCGTTAGGCTTGTTCCCTGGCCACTACCCAGAGTTGAGAACGGTGCCTGGCACACATGGCGGGCAGGCAGAGTCCTTGCAGAAAGAGGTGCACCATCGTGACTTAGAGCGAGCCTTCCCTCTGGCTGACCAGCCCCCATGCCCGCACCAACACCAGCCCGGCTGCTCCGAGGTCTGAGACCTTCTGAAGAAAAGAGTCTAAAGCCAGGCAAGTACTTGTCCATCCCCACACCCGCTGACAAACATCCGTCTGTCTCCACATCTACCTATATCTCAGAAGGCACAGCAGGCCCCCAGGAAGCCCGGAACGTGGCCCAGTGAGGAGCTTCTTTTCGTCACGTGGCTGTTTTGCAAATTTAAAGCACCTGTGTATAGTGTGCCAGGGAAGGTTCGCTGATTTTTCATAGGCTACAGAGCGGCAGATAAAATTTAATTAACAGATCCCTGTAGTGATGTGCCCACTGCTCCGAATCCAGTGCAATTATTTTCCTTTCCTGGCCTTTACTAGAGAAAATGTGGGGAAAGGGGCTCAAGCTGGTGATGTGCTACATGGCTGAGACGCGGGAAGGCTTTTCTCCAAAGGAAGAGTCGGAGGGCCTTGGGAAGGGATGCTAGTGGGGAGCCCTGGCGAGTGCTGACCAGAGAGTATTCCAGAGTCCCCGTTCTCCACCTTCCTTTCGACCACCCCCATTGGGGCTCTGGTCTTCTCCCTACTGAAATATATTACAATAGCTTCCTTCTCTCTAGTTTCACCCAGGTCCAACACCAAACCCCATGCTTAAATCAGATCTTCCTCCCCCTTTTTTAAGGACACAAACCTAATCACATCATCCTCTTGCTTCCCCAAGGCATCTGCAGGAAATCAAAGCAGTTCATATTATTTTCTATTTCTTCTTCACCTCTCCCCTCCAGTAGCTTAGGGGTCAGCCACTGACATAGTTTTGGCCAGAGACTAGTTGGGTTCTGGAAAGGGTGTTACTCCAGGAAAAACAGAGAAACAGTGAATACAAACTTGCACAGAGAAAGAAAGGACGCTTGCCAGTTGTGGATTAGAAAGTCATGCCAAAGACTATAAAGCTACAGGTGAGGTTTATTGCACCTTTAGGACACTTCCCAACCTGTCTCACCTAGTCCCCTAGTGCACTGCCGTAACTCCCTACAGCATCCTTAACCATCTGCCAACCAGACTTTGCCAAACAATTTTAGGTGAATGCACCTGTGCCGGGGGCCAAGGTGCCTCTAAGGTTATCCAGTCTCGGGTTTAGCAGATCAAGAGGAGCGTGGAGGGGTTTTTCAGAAATGCCCCATTCTGAGTCCCATTATGTGGGACCACCCCGGGTTGGGCAGATCAAGAGGAGCGTGGAGGGGTTTTTCAGAAATGCCCCATTCTGAGTCCCATTATGTGGGACCACCCCGGGTTGAGCAGATCAAGAGGAGCGTGGAGGGGTTTTTCAGAAATGCCCCATTCTGAGTCCCATTATGTGGGACCACCCAACCTCTAGCCCAGCCTTGGACTTCACGGTTTCCGGGTGACAAGCGGCTACTGGCCGTTGCTATAAGGGACACTGGCCCAGCTCCTCACGTCGACTCTCTATGAAAACTACCTCACAAGCGCATTCACTGCTTCATCCCCTGCAGGGTTTCTGCCTCTGCCAAGACTCAGGCTCTCTGACATTATACTGGCTTCCTTCAATCATTTATAAAACACGATTTCTAAACTTTTTCCCATTGGATAGTGGTTAAGAGCTGGGGAGCTGGAAACAGATCAGGGTTCACATCTTGGCTTTTCCTTTATTTTTTTTTTTTTAGATTTTTTTTATTTATTTATTTTGAGAGAGAGAGAGTGAGAGAGAGCATGAGAGGGGAGAGGGTCAGAGGGAGAAGCAGACTCCCCACTGAGCGGGGAGCCCGATGTGGGACTCGATCCTGGGACTCCAGGATCACGACCTGAGCTGAAGGCAGTTGCTTAACCAACTGAGCCACCCAGGTGCCCTCCTTTATTTTTTTTAACTTATTCATTCATTCATTCAATAAAGACTTTCTTTTTTCCTTAAAGACTTTATTTATTTGAGAGAGAGAGAGCAGGGGGAGGAGCAGAGGGAGAAGGACAAGCGGACTCTGTGCCTAGTGCAGAGCCCAACACAGGGCTTGATCCCACGACCCTGATATCATGACCTAAGCCAGAATCAAGAGTTGGATGCTCAACTGAATGAGCCACACAGGCACCCCTCAATAAATACTTTCTGAGAGCTTTCAGACACCTTACTAGGTACAAGGCAATGAACGAGCCAGAAAGGGTCATAGAGTTTACCTTCGTGTGCATGGGGGGGGGGGGGGGGCAGATAATAATAAGTAAGCAGATTCCAATATCATGTTCAGTATGTGCCCATTCTCTTTATTACCATCATCACCATCATCATTTAATGGTGACTTGGGATTAGGTTTGGCCAATGGCGTAAGCAAAATAGATTTTTTCTCTTTGACATAAATTCTAAAGGTAAGCTGTCCAAGCCTTATTACGATGGCCCCACAGTCAGTGGAGACCAAGGCTCCGCTATGCTCAGCTCTTGGTCTGTTGGCTAAGATCAAGTGCAGGGTCTCTATATCCTGTAAGCAGGCATCATTCCCAAATATGCTGACGGCTCCTGGCTGCAAGCATCTGAGACTCTCTGCCCCTTTCTCTGGCCCCAGCAGAATGTTCAGTCCACCGAAGAAAGCCTAGGGGTGGCAGGGAGTAATGGCCCACCAACAGCAGAGAGGCACTGGTGTATAAATACCCTAGCTCCCCTTCCTTTCAAGCAGAACACCTCTGAAGCATGCACTACACAATTTCCCAGAGATCCCCAGCATCATGGATCTACCATAATTTGCTCATTAACACAATTTGTACTAGCTTCCTTCCTTTTCTATCTCACTTCCCCATCCCCGTGCTTCCTGGGGTCACTTGACAAATAAATAACTTTCTCTTAAACCTCTGACTCAGAGTCTGCTCTCCTGGAAAACCCTAATCTAAGACATGATCTAAGATGGCCACGAATGCTCCACCCATTTCATCCACATCCCAGCCAGCAGGAAGGAAAAAAACAATGAAGTAGGGTGAGTCCCCTCCCTTTAAAGGACATGTCTTGGGACTTCCACAGGATACTTCAGTTTGCCCCCCACCCCCACGCAGAATATACATGGCTTCATGTATGTTAACAAAGGAAACTGGGAGATCTAGTTCTTATTCTGAGTGGCCCTACAAGGTCAAGCATGCTATTTTTAAGGAAGAAGGGGAAAATGGTTCTGATAGGCCAGCTTGTCAGTATCCAAGGAGTAAGAAAGACAGAGCCGGGTGGCACAGGCTGGGGACCCAGGAGCAGGTGTTTGGGTTCCTGATGAACCATAAATAGCATCTCACAAAGCTCCTCCCTGGCAGCCCCTTAAGCCATCATACCTTGGTGCCTGCCTCCCCACCTGCTCCCCAGCACCATCTAAGCATAACGTACTCGGTGTCTCCAATCCTGGGAGACAAGCCAGGACTTAGCTACATCAAACCATGCCAGGATGCAATTTGTATATTTAAATCATTCAAGCTGGCTTTGCCTTCACCTTAATTTTAGATAAATAAGAAGTGCCGCACAAGACCCCAGCCCTCAAAGGGCTTTGGACGATCCATAAAGAGGCATGACAGATGCCTGATGAGGATGTGGGATGACATGTGGCTGATGACAGATGAGCAGTCCGGAAGTGAAAGCCACAGTAGAAAGCTCTTTGGACACCGCGAACTCACAGAACATTGGCGTGGCAAGGAAGTACAGAGGTTTAAGAAGACAGCCACTGAATGCTTACCACCTGCAGCAATGTGCTAGCTAGGAGGACATTTAAGCTTTTTTGGCCGCTCGGTGAAGCAGGTTGCATTTTTGGCACCATTTACCCGATGAAGCAGCTAAGGCTTCGAAACGTGGAATAACCTGTCTTCAATCACACAGCCCGTAAGAGACAGAGAATACATTTTTAAAAATATGAATAATAATAAAGCATACTTTAACTTTTTTTTATATGCCAGGCCTGGGGCCGAGTGCCTGTCCTGCTTCTGCAATATAAGCCTCACAGTGAAGCCTCAAGCCCTTGAGAGACGTACAACTGTTATTTCCATTTTAGATGAAGGAACTTGAGCCAGGGAGGTGAAGAAGCTAGAAAACAGTAACACCAGGATTTAAAATATTGTTGTCCAACTGCCAATCGGGGGCTTGGATCCCTTCTAGGGAACTGGCTGCCCATGGACGCATGGCTGGCCCCTAAAAATGCCCAAGGTCAGAGAAGGCACAACCTCCTAAACCAGCCATTCCTTTCCTGGAGGAAGCCAGAGGAACAGTCTATGGTTTTGAGGTCCCGGACTGTGAGCTCCCCACGGAACGGAACATTTCTTTTACTCAATAGCCCACACAAAAGTGTGCCCTAGGATACGGCTCAGAAAACATTCTCTGTAAAGGATCAGAGAGTAAATGTTTCAGCTTTATCTCCCACATCATCTCTGTCACGCCCCACAGCTCGGCTGTTGGAACTTCAAATGCAGCTGTGGACAATGCATAAACCAACAGGCACACAGATACATTCTAAGAAAACTTTATTTATGGGCACTAACATCAGGACGCCATAGGATTTTCATGTATCACAAAATACTATTCTCCTTTCGACTGTTTTCCAACCATTTTAGAAAGGTAAAAACCATCCTTGGCCCATGGGCTATACAAGGTCAGGGGGCAGGCCAGATTTGACTCACGGGCAGTAGGTTGCCAACCCCTGAGCTAGGATCTAGAAAAGTCTCTGGACAGAAGTGATGCTTGAGTGCTTCAGTGTTCTTTCCCACTTACGAAGTTGCTGAAAGATAGGACAGTGCATTGCTTTTTTTAAGAGGCTGCCAAATGGTTAGAGAATTCAAGTCAAGGAGAATTCTGGCCGGCCCACCTCATCCCCTAGGGCTGACAAATAATGCTTAGAACCTGAAAAACAGAATGCAAAGCAAGGGCCCATATAATCAGAGCCCATTTGCCTCGCTAAGGAAGTTGAACCTTCTTCAAGTTGCCATTTGGGTGTGTTGTACCACGTGACAGTTCCCCGTGATTAGCGTGCCAGTGGTTTACTGCCCCGTATCTCCATCCTGACGCAGAGAGGTTAAATGACTTGCCCAGTATCACCCAGCTTGTAGCAGGATTTCACACGCTGGGATGCCGGACACCAGTTTCTAGGCATTGCAGATCCTGCACCAGATGAGCAGAGCCAGGAACCACAGTCAGCCTCCCACTGGCAAGATGGGCAGTGGGTCCAAGCTGGTCTGCTGTGTATTTATTGTTTCAGGCTTGATCTAGGCATACCCTAGATGCCCAGATGCAGTGTCCAACCTAAAGCCCTCCTCGGTTTCCAACTCTACCCACAACCAAATGACGCTGGGAGGCCTCTGCCCCAGCAGCAGGGGGGGTCAGCCTTTACAGAGGGAGGGATTAATTAGAAAGTCCAGTGGGACGGCCTGGGATAGAATCCCTGCTTCCTACAAAAGCAGCTTGTGCTAGGAGTCTACGTGCTGCCCAGGACAAGAGGTGCCCAGTCAGGCTGGGGCAGAGGAGTTGAACCACATGCTGTGTTTTCAATAACAATGGTAAGTGTGATCATTGTGTTAAAAATAAACATTTCAGGCAAAGGACAGTCAGATCTATATGGCATCAAACAAGAAATGTGACGGTTGTCATTCATTCGATCATTCATTCACTCATTCATCTGGTCATCCATCCCTCCTTCCAAACACCTATCTATCCATCTGATGAATCAATCATTCTTTTGCATACATGATCAATACTGCCTGAGCATCCCCTAGAACTCAGGTCCTATGTTAGCCCTGGAGAGGAGAAGTACAAAGATGAATTAAGATCTAGTCCAAAGGGTTAACATTTTAGAGGGGTGAGGTTTCAGAGCATGTTGATGGGAACCAGTCGTGGGAAAGAGGGGCAGGTGAAGACCCTTACCAAAGGGCCACTCAAAGCCAGGGAGCCAGGTGGGTCATCTACCTGGACGTGAATGAATGTGTGTTCCTTAATCACCTCCGCCTAGTTTCCCTCCAGCCCATGTCCCTCACCGATGACGAGGCAATCATTCCCTAAGAGATCAGAATTTGGGTCAGTGAACAGATGTCCCAAATTGGTAAAAACAGTGGAAAGTTGGGAAGAACTTTTAATCTGAATTGTCCTGTGAAAGGATATGCAGAAGGACACACAGGCCTCCTTGGGTGTTCAAGGAGACCCTGATGATCGTCCCCTCTGTGACAAGACTTGCTCCTTGACCAAACTTTGGTAGGCTCCACTTTGGACCATGCCCAAACTCGGGCTCTATCTTTGCCCCATTTGGTCCAGTTTTAGCCACAATTATGCAGGGTCAGTTTAGCAAAAAAAACCCACCTTTGATACCAGATCAGATTCCTCATCCTCCTAGCCTTGATGCCTTATTACCCTGGTCTGTCTTCAGCAAGAATCCTCCTGAGCCAGTTTAGCCAGAACCACTCCCCCTTACCCCTGATATTTCCTCTTAGTACTTTTCCACCCACTGACCCCCCCACCCTGATGCTTGGCTACACACCCCTCCTTTCCTCATTGTATTTGGGATGGAGCCCCGTACTGTACCGAGGTCTCTCTTTCCCAATTGCAATCATTTCTGAACAAAATTTGCCTTTACTGCTTTAACTTCTGTCTGGCTCTTGTTTTCTGACACACAGATGCCACAGAAGGAAGGTCCACATGGAAAAGATTCATTTGTTCATTCAAAAACAACTCAGTAGATGGTACCTGCTTTGGAAAGCAGCATATCCGAGTGGTTCTGAGTCAGAGAGAGTAACAAATACCATCTGAATGCAGAGCATCTTTGGGCCCATTGCCAATTCAGTCCTCTCATCCCTAGACACCCGCGTCTATTTACTGGCAAGGTATGACCAGTTTCCTGGCTTCAGTTTCCCCCTCTGTAAATTGGCTTATTAGCAGCCTCCATGCAGGCAGGTGTGAGGATCGAGCCAGGCAAGGAATGTGCATGCTTGGCACGTGGTTGGTACCCTTGCAGATGCTCAGTGGATACCAGCGGTGGGGTCTGTAGTAGTCATCAGCAGCATCAGGTGTGAGAGAAGAAGGGGCAAGAAGATGGAAGCATATATAGCATTTGAATCCAAGAACGTTTATGGGGTGCCTGGAGTTTGACACAATCCCTAAACTCAAGAATCAATACAAGTAATTAGAACAAGGGGGTACAGAGAGATCAATGTCTCAAGGGCACTAGAGCAGGAGAAATTACTTCCAGCTGGGGGGATAATGGGGCATCAAAGAATGAGGTGATGATTGGAGTCCTGGGTGGCTCAGTCGGTTAAGCGTCTGCCTTTTGCTCAGGTCATGATCCCAGGGTCCTGGGATCAAGTCCCCCGTTGGGCTCCCTGCTCTGCGGGAGGACTGCTTCTCCCTTTCCCACTCCCCCTGCTTGTGTTCCCTCTCCCCCTGCTTGTGTTCCCTGTCAAATAAATAAATAAAATCTAAAAAAAAAAAACAAAAACGAGGTGACATTTGGGATCAGGCCACGACGAGAGTTTATACCCGGAGAGGGTCGGGAAGGGCACTTCAAGACAAGAGTGTGGCTCGCACACGTGAAGACCCACTGACCCGCCACATTTCAAAGCTAACACCAGCCGGCATCCTTTACTCACAATCCTAAAATCCACAATGCCCTGAAAACCAGAATGGTGATCTGATATACGAGCGTGTATCATTTTATCATTGTTCCCGCCTTGTGTGAATGATGGTGCTTCGTGGCAGAAAAGACAAGAGTTTGATGATAGCTTATTGTCCCAGAACCCATGGGGGAAGTTATGTACTGTAAGCTGTATCACACCGCCTTTCTAAAATTTAGTAATTCTTTTTTTTTAGATTTTATTTATTTGAGAGTGAGAGAGAGCACAAGTGGGGGGGGGTGGGCAGAGGGAGAGGGAGAAGCAGACTCCCCACTGAGCAGGGAGCCCAATGCAGGACTCGATCCCAGGAGCTGGAGATCATCAACTGAGCCAAAGTCAGACACTTAACCAACTAAGCCACCCAGGTGCCCCTAAAATTTAATAATTATAATATTTCTAAATTTCAAAACATGACTAATTTTGAATAAGAGATGAATCTATGTGTTTTTTTTTAAGATTTATTTATTTATTTATTTGACAGAGAGAGAGAGACAGCGAGACAGGGAACACAGCAGGGGGAGTGGGAGATGGAGAAGCAGGCTTCCCACCAAGCAGGGAGCCCGATGCGGGGCTCGATCCCAGGACCCTGGGATCATGACCTGAGCCGAAGGCAGACGCTTAACGACTCAGCCACCCAGGGACCCCAAGAGATGAATCTATGTTAATAACACCTAATAACTTCTCTGAGCACTTAACTAAGTCCTCCTGACGTAGGTAAGTGTTATTATACTATTATAATTATTGTTGTTAATTTTCTTTGCACAGATGAGGTAACTGATGCAAAAGGAGGATCCTAACTTAACCAGACTCACACAGCTGGGAAGTTTCAAAGCCAGGTTTCAAAGTAACAAAGCCTTGCCTCCAAACCTGTATTCTTCAGTGTTACACTCGACCACCTGGATAGCTACAATGAAGTAAGAGCAAGTATGGTCTTCATTCCTTCCTTTGATGCCCTTTTTCCCTATGCCTGCCCCTTCAAAGAAGAGCTATCCTTCCCACCACACTGATGTGGGCCTGCTCTAGACAATGAAATGCTATTAGAGGTGCCAGGTGCAGAGACTTTAAATTTGCTTTTTGGGGTTTTGCTGGCCTCTCATACTCTTGTGATTTATTATGGAAAAAGCATGATTCACATAGCTGCATGAATCTCAGACGGATGGGCAAGTAGACCAGACCTGAATCTGATTTGGAGGCTGAAGCAGAGCTGCCTCAGACTCATGAAGGAGAAAACAACGCTTGTCGTTGTAAGACACTGGGCTTCAGGGACTGTTTGTTACACAGCATTATCCTAGCAATAGCTGGCTCCTTTGGATTGCGGAAATGAGGTTTTAAAGTTGACGTTAGCCATATGGGGAAATATCCTAGAAATGATGTTAAAGACTTTTAATTTCATCCCGAGAGTAATGAAGAGTCTTCAAATGCTTCCATGCAAAGACATGAAATAATACAACTTCTATTTTCTACATTGCAATCAGAGTCATTTTTTCAAAACACAAACTGAGTCACTACCTCTGTCCCCCATTACCACACATACACTTAACATTCATCAGTGGCTTTCTTTTGTTCTTAGGGTAAGACCACAAATCCTTAACATCATCCAAATACCTTCTGTCTGGACCCCGAAGGCTCCCCAGTCACATACTGTACAGTACTTCCCGACACTGACCTTCCAAACACACTGGCCTTCTTTCAGTTTCTTGAATATGCACTACTCCTTTTTTTGGCCCTAGGACCTTTACACATGCTTCTCTTGCCGCTGGAAATGCTCGTTCACTAACTCTTTGCCTACTTAACTCTCAGCTTTATTGTCACTTCCTTCTAGAAGCCTTTCCGGAGCTTTTGGTAATTGTTCCTGTGCTGAATGTCCTGAGCACCATGCATTTCTCTTTCATTTCACTCACATAGTTGTAATTTCACACTTCTTCATGAAACTTTATTAGTCTCTGTCTCTGCTACTAAATTGTCTATTTCCTGAAGGCAATTACCAGGTCTTTTATTCCCCCCTGCCCTTTTCTTTGTATCACCAGCATTAGCACCGTCTCTGATATAAGCTTGATGCTCAGTAAAACTGGTTGAATGAAAAAATGCTCTAGGCTAACAGCCCAGATAGCAATGAGGACAAAGGATTATTCTGGTTGCCGAAAGCACACAAGAACAGAACTAATCCTTCTCCTTTACATCAGCCCTTTCAACTCCCACTTGCTTTCCCTGAGACTTTGCCAAGACAGATCTCTCATAAAGCAACAGTGCAGCGGGACTGCATTATCAATCTGTTATTACCAACCAGGAAATATGACCTCAACCCAGGACAATATGGTCCATCTACATGGCAGGTGTTCATCCTGTGTCCCTCCATATCTTCACTGTAATTTTACAACCCCAAAGCCTCCCGTAATTGGAGGAGGATGAAACATCTGGATGTTGCAAGCTCTCTCGACAGGTTGTCTATACCATCACCTTCAAAATCGATGCACGAGAAATGAGAGTTTCTTGAACCGCAGAACCGTGCCTGGCAGCAGAACATGCTGGTGAAGTCTCTCCATGGTATTAAGCAAAGACTGCCTGGATTTCCTTTGGGAGTGACTGGGGATCTGCAGTCTGGCAGTAAAAGAGGCCATGCGTAGGACCAAATGATGACTTCATTTTGAATGTGTTTGTGCTGGGATAAAGGATGTCTTCTAATTGACGCATTTGGGAAATTAATAAGTGAATTCAGCAAATACTTCATCAGTGCCAGAGGATCGTTCTGACCGTAAGACGGAAGCCTGTATCTGAATAAAGGAGAGATGAGGGGTAGGTCAGTGTAAACACGAAGGCAACGTGGGGAGACTGGGTACTGGGAAATCGGCAGGAGGCAAGGTGCGTCCTGGAAACTACACTAGAAACTCACCAGGATTCACAAATCAGCCATGATGGCACCAAAGAGAGAATCAATTGGCGGATCAGAAAAATCAAGTCGATGATACCAAAAATTCGTGATGACAGGGTAGGACTAGAAATTGGCCTGATTGCTCTGGAAGGCACTTTGGCATGATCTTTAAAACACTGAGACACTTCTATACTGTGATATACAATTCCTCTCAGTATATTCCTAGAGAAACACTCATCCAAGCACAAAGGAAGGTATATGATAAGTGCACTGCAAGATGCTCACCACAGCAAAAATTGGGAACAGCCCAGCTATCCAGGATTGGAGGAAGAAGTAGACGAACTCCAATGCAGTCACCTATGGGATACCATGCAACAATGAGAAATGCATCAACATGTACATATTCCCAAGATACTGTGTTGAGAATGGACCAAGAAAGCAAACTATCATAGGACATAGCAAGCATGTTGTAGTTTTCTTAAATGCACCTACTCAAAGTAACAATACTGTATATTGTGCCTCTCTGCTGCCAAATATTTGTAATTGTGCAGTGGGTGGTCCAATAGGTTACACCCCAAAGTGTGAACAGCGGTCACTCTTGGGGATGGGGTGGGAGGTAGACTTGGGGGTGGGGGCTTGTGGAGATTTTAGCCTTGTCTATAGTATCTGTTCATTTCACAAAGGATGATATGGTCAGACTTTACTAGTGGAAATTAAACATTTATTTATTTTAAAAGATCTTATTTATTTGAGAGAGAGCACAAAAGCGAGAGAGAGAGCACAAAAGCGAGAGAGAGAGAACATGAGCATGAGTGTGGGAGGGGCAGAGGGAGAGGGAGAAGCAGACTCCCTGATGAGCAGGGAACCCGATGCGGGGCTCCATCCCAGGACCAGCCTGGGATCATGACCTGAGCCAAAGGCAGATGCTCAACCTACTGAGCCACCCAGGTGCCACTTTTTAAGATTTTATTTACTTATTTGAGAGAGAGAGAGTGAGAGCGATTAAGAGAGAGAAAGATCATGAGCGAGGGGAGTAAACATTAAAAAAAAAAAAAAAACCCACCTTGTTCAAAAGCATGAATGAGTAACAAGAAAACCAAGGAACGGAGCAGAGTGAATTTGCACTTGAAATTGCAGCCAGGAGAAAGGGGAGGGCTCAGAATGAGACCAAGGTTTCCTGGTGCCCAGATGCGGCTCGTTTATTGATGGCTGATCTCTCTGCTGACGTTCTCAGCCCTGTGCTACCTCCGGGTATCAAGGAACTTCTGACAAACGTGGAAAAAGAAGGCTGTTCCAGCAAGGAACAACAAGTAACTCAGAGGTGGGGGTACGGAGAAAGGAAGGGACAAGGAACAGGGATGTCACTGAGTCTCTTAGATAAAGAAAGGTTTCCCGGGCACCACTGCTGACACAGGGCTTATATAACATTTTAACAAATCATCTGAAAGGTATTTATAGTTAAATACCTCAATAGACAAAGTACACTTAAGCTTGGGTGTAGGAAAATGCCAAGCAGATAAGGATAAACAAACCACAGAGCAGGAACGACCCGCAGGTCTGCCCCAGTCTCAAAATTCTCACATCTCCCCAAATTGTCCTGTGGATTAAATAAGATTACTCACGAATGCCCTCAGAAAATTGCAAAATGGTACACAAACTGTTGCTTATTACCACGATTATGTCACTGTTGGTTTTACATTGGAATTTGATAACAGAGCTCAAAAACGGGGTCCATAAAGGAGTCTGGGGTTCTGCTCAGCCACCCGCTTTGACTGTGAGTGCTTGACAAGAATGATCCTGTTTTTACAAGGAGCCTCAGCTCTTAGTTCGTTTTTTAATAGAAGTGCTATATCCCAATTTAAAAGTCGGGGAAGTAGAAGAGAAATAAAGCCACCCATCACCTCAACAGCCCCAAAATGTCACAAAGCACTTTCTATGTGAGTAAGTGAATAAGAGAATGAATGAATTTGATGTATTTAACCCATGCCTCCTATTGGAACAGCCATCCCCTCCAGATCCCTTTGTGGGGGGTGGGGGGTGGGTATCTCTGTACAAAGGTTTCCATTCTCCGGCCTGCCCCTAATGCCTAAGAATGTCCCAGTGCTGAGAATATGGTTGATGGTTGGTGGCTGGCAGAGGCTCTGTTTTCCAGGCTTTATTATTAGTGTTATGGTTATGGTTATTGTTACCACTTCGTGTTGATAAAGTGGACTGTTTTCTGAACTGCTTGGTCTATTTGCTTAATTTTTAAGGTAAAGAAAACACTCTTCAGGTACTGCAGAGTATAAAGATGAGACAGGGTAGGAATCACACATCACAGTACATTTTAATATAAAATAAAGGCTCCACAGAAAGAGTTCTACAGAGGCACAGATTATTTCAAAGAATAAGTCAGCCTGGAATGATGAAAAGCTCTTTCAATACTCTTTGAGGACGGATATGGAATGGCAGAGGACCCTTCTCCCTGAGGCTGTCAAGTGGAGACAAATACAGTAAGACAGGTAATTATAACCGTGAGAGACGAACTGCCCAACAAACATTCAGAACGTGTTCATTTGTTGGTGACTCACTTCGTTCTGGAATTCTTTTACTGGCCAGATTTTTCAGGATCCATTGTTTTATACTGTTCATTTTGTGATGGACGCTCTATCAGCTCCTGTTTCTCCTCCCCTAGTCCCCAAGTTTGGGGCCCCAGGACCTATACTACTCCTGAATTCCAAAGCCCATCAAATGGGACAACCCCCATTATCTAAAACTGGCTGCCAAATAATTCTGGGACCAAGTGACACAGGGGGATTCTTTTCATTCCCTGAATTCTCTCCCCTCCACACTCAAGGGGCTAATTCCATCTGATGGATCAAGCTATCATTCATGTGTGGATTCATTCTGTAGATATTGACGGAGCACCTGTCACGCATCATGCACGGTTACAGCTCTGAGGGTCAATGAGAGAACAAAGACCCTGCCCTCACTGAATTCCATTCTAGTGCTGGCAGGTGGGTAAGAAAGAAGCGAGCAAATAATGCGAGTTTGGATACACTACAAAGGACACAAAACAGGGTATTGGGTGAAAAGTAACTGGGGGGAGGGAGGGAAACTACTTTGGTCTGAATGGTCAAGGAGATATTAAAATCTGAGTTGAGACCTACATGGGAAAGAGCCAGTCAAGTGTAAGTTGAAAGTAAATGCGTTCTAGGAAGAATGACAGCAAGAACACAGGCCCCAGAGCAGAAAAGAAGTAGATGTGTTCAAAGAACAGAAAGAAAGCCACTCATTGGCTTTTCTGGTTGGAGCTCAGAGAGCAAGGGGGAGAGTGGTAAGATGATGTAAAGAAAGCCAGAAAGCAGACCACTTGGGCAGAGAAGGACTTAGTAAGGAGCTCACTGAAGTGCCAAGCTTCTGTCATGATACGCATGTTCATCCATCTGGTCAACCTGCTTCATGTTCTATCCTCCCCACATCACTGGCGGTCTCTCCTAAACCCCTACTCATACCAATTTGTATATTACTCTTACAAATCCTCTTACCAGAGCTTGGCTCTGCTCTCCATGCCCCTGAGCAAACCCTGCAGACTTGCCTAAAAAAGGAGCTCTCAGTCCAAGAAACAGGAGGACCTGACACCAATATTCTGGTTCGTTCTGTAAATCCCGGCTCATCCCAGGCCTTCTAAACCATGTCTGATTCTGCTTTGCCTTTTGGATTTAATACCTTGGGCATTTTGGAGAAGTAAAGCCCATATCCTACCCTGACTAAGTGGGATTCCACTTGGTCCCGTGTCCTTCCCTCCTCCCCACTGGCCTGTGTCTGATCCTTGCATGCTTTGTCCTGGCCGTGTTCTTGTTAAGGCTTGATTGCATATCACAGTGGCCCTAAACAGTACTGTTAAGCTTAATCATTGGACTAATTCACCAGATTTAGCTCCAAATAATTCTTGGCTGTTTCAAAGAATCAAATCTGGAGATTTGTCACAACTGAGGACATTTAAAAATTATGTTCAGGCTCTGATGGCAATTTCCAAAGAGCAATTCCCAGAATAGCTGGGACACTGCCATGTAATTGGAATAGAGCTATGACCTCCTCAGGGGTCTACTTGGAAGAAGGACCACATCCACGTGAGTGCATAAATCACCAATGTATTTGTTAATAATCAGCCTCATTCCCTACCTATCACCCATGTGTTTGTGGTCATAACTCCTGCAGCACTTTGGGGTCCAAATTCTTATTTGATAAATCAGGCACCAGAATGGCTGCAGGGCAGCAAAGCTGAAAAGTCACATGCACCGACCTGCATTTTGGGCAAAAGCTCCGTGCATGGCACGGTTTCAGACCCTTCGTCATTCTGGCTGCCCTATTTTCACCTCTGGTTTTCAACAAGCGTTCTTTTTTTTTAAAGATTTTATTTATTTGAGAGAGAGAGAATGAGAGAGAGCAAGCACATGAGAGGGGGGAGGGTCAGAGGGAGAAGCAGACTCCCTGCCGAGCAGGGAGCCCGATGCGGGACTCGATCCAGGGACTCCAGAATCATGACCTGAGCCGAAGCCAGTCAGTTAACCAACTGAGCCACCCAGGCGCCCTCAACAAGCATTCTTTAATGATACTGAGGATTGTATTCTCTCTTCCTCGTGCAGTCTGAGCAGGGTAACAAGGCATGCGTGGTTGACCTTCTCTCCAAAGACCAACGGTGGTACCCAGGCCAGGTCCAGCTCCCACACATTGAGTGTCTTGAACAATAGAAGTGTTTACTTTTAAAAAGTGTTGTCAACATTAAAGAATTGGAAGGGAACTCATAAACTCAAGATTTTAAAACTTTTGCAACAAGACTGTAAGACAGGCCCACACTGGGTCCACTTTGCTTGGAAGGCAACAAAACAGCCGATCCACTTTGGCACCTGTTCCCTTTGGGTCAAGGTATGAGCTCCCATTGGTCACTGTTCCTACCTGGCCCAACGAAATGTACGTGTTTCTGATCTCTGCAGGTAGGCTACAAGCCAAGCAATTAACAGTGGCAAATGTATCGATTTGGAGTCGGGAGGAACAACCTGACGCATGCAGCCAAAAAATCATCATTGATCACTCACAGCGTGAGATACCACACTAGACTCTACAGAGATGGTCGTGAGCAAGACGACACAGAAGCTGCCCTTGGAGAACCTGTAGTTTAGCAGGGAAGAAAGACTATAAACAAAGACAAGAAGTGTTTCCAAGGGAAAGCAGAAAGCACCGTTAAAACAAATAGAAGAAAAATCTGCCTTATCCAGATCAGAGAAGCCTTCTCTGATGCAGTGACATTTATTTTTTTTATTATTTGGGGGGGGGGGCAGAAAGAGAGGGAGAGAGAGAATCTTAAGCAGGCTCTCCGCCCAGCATGGACCCTGATGTGGGGCTCGATCTCACGCCCCGAGATCATGACCTGAGCCCAAATCAAGGCTTAAGTGACTGAGTCCCCCAGGCGCCCCGATGCAGTGACATTTAAAAGGAGACCACAGAGGGAGGCCAACAGGAGGCCTGGAAAACGGAACAAGGAGAGTATTCTAGAGTGAGGAAGTACCAGGCACATAGGCCTCGAGGCAAGAAGCAGGTTGGCACGTCTCAGGAAGTAAAAATGGCTTTTTTTCTTTTCATTTTTAATACTGGAGATAAAACCTTGGGAAGATTTTATTACTGTTTCTTTCTTAAGAACAGGTGTCAGCTCCCTATCACAGCAGTGATCTTTCCAATATACTCCGTATTGTTGAGCAAAAGATAGGTGTGGGCGCCCCTGCCTGTTTTTACACACAAATGCATGAATCCCTGATAGGAGATGCACACTGTTTTCTTTTTCCTAAAAAGACAATGAAATATATGTAAATCATAAGTCCCCAACCTCATCAGCCTGTGACTACAAAATGAGATGCTGTTCTTCTTTCATATGCAAATTATTATGGCCGCAGGCCCTCCAACTGTCTCCCAGCTGTTTCTGAGAGTTTCCCCGGGGCCTCCTGTGTGTCCAGAATTAGGCTTTTAGTTTCTGTTTGCTCTGGGCTTCTTGTCTTGCTGGGCCCAGCTGTCCTCACTGGTGACTACTGTCAATGCTTCCTTGGCTGTAGGAAGAGAGTACTATTATTTGGGTCCACGGGGACGGGCCTGGTAAGTGGCCACACTTGGTGGTGGAATCTGAGCTCAGAAGCATCCCTAAAGCAGGAACCTGAAGCCAGCGCCCCTCCTGAACGCTGGCTGCCCCCAGAAAACCCACGCTGCTGCGATGCTTACTGCTTCCAGCTCTTCCCTCCCCTCCTGCCTCCTTGTAGCCAGAGGGCCACTCGCTCCCACCAGTGGACCCCCGGATGCTGTCCGCTGGGATTCTTCACCAGGTAAGGCTGAGCTAACTGCTAAATCTCTCAGTTCCAACTTGTGCTTTCACAAGACGGGTACACTCACCAACTTCCCTGTGTCACTGGGAAATAAATGCAGAAGCATTGTGTACATTCTGAACGGTACCCGCAGAAGCCACGCACAAAGGGATCAGGGCTCCGCTCCATTAAAAGCTGTAATTAGCTGTAGTTAGCACCTCGGTGATGACCAGACAACACGGGACAGTGTAGGCTAGGGGTCATCAAGGCTCATCATAATCTAGCCTCCGGCCCCCTCTCTAGCTGCATCGCCCACCAGCATCCTCTGGGCACCCAGTGACACACACCAGTTGGATCTCAGGATCACATGGCATTTCCTTGCGGCTCCGTGTTCCACCCATGCTGTTCCTCCACCTGGAATGTCTATTCTCTCCCATGACCACCGTGGTAGATAAAATCACACAGGATTCCCACTATTTGAAACGGACAGGTAATTCAGCCCGAAGTGAGACAAGAAAAATGAAAGTGAATTGCCAGGTGCGTTTAACAACCATGTGGTCCATGGATGATATTTCAAGCAAAATTTGGTATAGGGTTCAAATGATAGTGTGGGGCAGAATTTCTTGTCTTTGTTTCTTGTCATTGTTTCCTTGATATTGATTCCATTCTTACCTCCTCTAAACCCGCCACCCGACTGCAACAGTTCCTACATCTATGTTCTCTCCTGTTGGCAACCAGCTGGACAGGTGTTTGATAGCTCCAGGAAGGTATCTCCTGATCCCTAACTGGTCCAGCTTGGGTGGCCAAAAGACAGAATGCCCTGTCTCTATCAGTCACACATTCCACCCTGAGGTCCAAGAGCAGAGGCAACGTCATGCAAAGCACAAAGGCTGAGGGATGTCCTGGGTCTCGTAAAGCCAACTGCCGAATACCAGTGGCAAGAAGCACAAATACCTACTATTGCTACCCCTGTTACCGTACCCTCCAGTTTTCACATGACAAACTCCTACTCTTCCTTCAAAACCTCATTTTCTTAAAAAGTCTTCATCACAAGAGAAACAAGAATTTTTGTAACTATGTATCGGGATGAACACTAACCAGACTTCTTGTAGTAATCACTGGGCGATGTGTGCAAATTTCAAATCATGTTGTACACCTGAAACTAATATATATGTCCATTATACCCTGATTGATGACTCACTGAACATTATATCAAAAACCAATGATGTATTATTATACCTTGGCTAACTGAACATAAATAAATAAATAAATAAATAAATAAATAAATAAATAAAATAAATAAATAAAATAAGATATTCAGGCAGGCTGGAAAAAAAATAAATAAAAATAAAATAAGTAAAAATAAATAAATAAATAAACCTCATTTTGCTTTCTATGTGAGATTATGTAATATTAGAAAAGCAAGCACTGTATATTCTGGATTCCCATAGTACTCTGTAGAAATCTCTCCCATAAAATATATTCCACTGAACTATCAAGTATCTGAATTGGTTGCTGGGAAAGCCTCAAGAGCAGGGCCCCAGCCTTATTCCTCTCTTTATTCCCTCCATGTAGCATGTCTGCTGGCACAGAGAAAATGCTTAGTAAGAAGTGATGAATGGATGACTATATATTTTAGTCCTCAGCTTTTATATTATCTTTATCAAACTGCTGGTTATATTCATTTTGTGGTCAAATCCTCCCAGATCTTATTCCCACATGTACACATTCCAAGTTGGTTTTTCTTCTCATTTGGTGAAAATGCAATTCCTATGTTAGACCCGAACATAAGGCTTTGCTTTAGCCTCTACTGAATTTCAACTTACTGGGGTCTCTCAAGCTCTCCCATTTAATCATATGGTCCTGAGTCCTGATTTCATCATGCTTCTTCATAACTATCATACTCAGCTTTGTATCATCTGCAGATCTCATCAGTAAGCCTTCTTGGTCCTTGTCAAATCACCGACTAAAATAAAAATATTTGGTAGAACAGAACTGAACACAGAGGATCATAAATGGAAGTCTCTCTCCAGGTGCAAAAAGAACGATCCATCACATTCCAGGATTCTACCACTGGAAACCCACATAATGGTGTCTTCGTCGAGTAAATACATCACTGTCTTATCAACAGCGGTATCATGGAGATGCTCCATCGGTTATTCAGAAGTCAAGAGTTCTGGTGTCCCAGTGACCTTGGTTTAACTTGAGGTGACATTTTTTAATGTGGGAGATTTTACATAAAGGCCTAAATTTCTGGCTTTTAAAAAATCCCCCAAATCTGGCAATATGGAGGCCATGTTACCAAATTGCAGCCACCAGCTGAAGCTCAGTATTAAGGGAAGGTGTCTTCTAGTTGCCCACAGTCCACATGCAGCCTCTTCATTTCAGTGCCTGGCCTATATCAACACTGGGAATTTATAAGCCCTGCTCTTTGATATTCTTCCAAGAAAGACCACCATGGGGGCACCTGGGTGGCTCAGTCAGTTAAGGGTCCAACTCTTGGTTTCAGTCAGGTCATGATCTTGGGGTCATGGGATTGAGCCCTGCATAGGGCTCTATGCTCAGCAAGGAGTTTGCTTGAGGATTCTGTCCCTCTACCCCTCCCTGCAACTCATACACGCATACATGTACTTTATCTCTCTAAAATAAATAAGTCTTTAAAAAAAAAAAAAAAGGAAAGGAAAGAAAGACCACCATGTCCAGATTCTCATGCATGTACCTCAATCATGGCTCAGGAAGCAAAGCTAACAGCCTCCACCTGAACATTCCCAGAATCAAGGAGTCCACAGTGCCAAGAGCCAACTCTGTCTTTTCTAACAGCTGATCATTAACGTTATTTCTCATGAGAATGTGAAATTGGCCCCTCAACCCCCTTATTTTCCCGTTCAATGGGATTCTGTCCTCTGGGGCCATGCTGGAACTCATTGATCCTCCTTCCATAGACTGCATCTGTATTTCGAAGGCTCTGCCTCCTGTCTCCCCTGGGGTGAGAAAGAGAGTCTCTGTATTTCCCCCCGAGGTGAGAGTGGGTCTTTGTCTTCCCATGTAACTAACCTCAGTTCCTTCCATCATTGTAATGGGTAATGGTTTCTAGACCCTACCTATCAGCTTGGTCACCTCCCCTTAACGCATGAATAATGTCTGTCAGTGTTCAGAGGGTTCAGGGGCATCAAGAGTCAATCAGGAACAAGACACTTAGAAATAAGTCAAAAAGAAATCTACCCGAGAGGCAAGACCCTCCTGCCAAGAATCACCAAGGAATCTCAAGGTTGGAAAGACCTCAGTAATCACCTGACCCTTTTGAAGAGAAAAGCAAATATATCCCAGGCACTGGGAAAACCAGGACTGACTCGCCGTCCTCAGGGCGGGCAGAAGAAGCAGCAGATAGACTCCCACAGCAAATGACCTTGAGACAACTGCCAGAGAGTTCATACAACAGGGCCAACCTTCACCGTGACATCTTAGATTTGCCTTCTGCCTCGAGAAACAGTGGCCATACGGATTTTCCAACTGTGCTAAACTTGACTTCAAAAGCAAGTGAAGGTGGAAGAACCAATGCAAGAAGCCTCTGTTTGGAATGATGCTTCACCCGGGAAGCAATTATCGCCAGGAAGAGTGCTGGAGAATTAGGGAAACTAACCTTTTTTAATCTGCTGTCTAACAGAACCGTCTCAGTGGCCAATCAATAATGGCTGTGGCAGAGGGGCACAGGAGAAGTCTCCCTTTGCCTTCACAGAAGTAATTAAAGCCAGTTTAATGAGATTGCCCGAGAGCTGGGTGTCTGAGTGCAGGAGAGGTAGACGGCAGTGTGGAGTGAGAACAAGCCACTGGGTGTGAATGACCCGGCCTCTCTGGCACAGTATGGGACGAGGGAGGCTGCAAAGAGACACCTGAATGACCCACTGTGGTCGACAGGCGAGGGAAGGAGAGATGAGATGACTCAGAAAGACTGTGATGACCCACTGTGGTCGACAGGCAAGGGAAGGAGAGATGAGAAAAGATCCATGTTGTCTGCGATCTGCCCTCTATTCCCGTCTTCAGAGAAAATTCAGCTCCGGAACCTCACTGCCCTCTGTGGAACACTGGGGGGAGCCTAGAGTTTTTTAGGTCCAGTTCTGCCACCTAGAAGCTGTTCTCTCTGGAACAAGTCCTTTCCCCTTCTTACGCATCCACGGCCTCTTCTGCAAAATGGGATAATAACATTATGAACTCTGGAGGGTGAGTGTGATCATGCATTTAACGTGTCAAGCATGTGCCTGGCTCCCAGCGGGCATGCGAGGCATCAGGTACAGTTACTAGCTACTGCTGCCCCTCAGAGTCTCAGGCTCTTCATCCAGGGGAGGGAGTAAGATGGGCCCACAGGAGGATGTCGCTAGGGTGACATAACACGTGGAGAATGGAGGTCTGAACTACTACATCCAACAGGAAGGAGGAACAAAAATGGCAGCTCCTATTCCTTCTCTGGTCAAAAAACAACCCTGCAGATAGGACATTGGCAAAGAATGCACAGGTGGAAAACTGCTTACAGAGTACATACAATGCTGTTTGCGGGGATGGGAGTGGCGAGGAGAGACCGGGGGAATGAACTTTCAATGCAGGCATACCTTGTTTTCCATACTGCGTTGCGCTTTATCGTGCTTCTTCAATACTAGCATTTCTACAAATTGAAGGCTTGTGGCCACCCTGCATCAAGCACGTCCATCGGTGCCATTTTTCCAAGAGCACCTGCTCACTTCAGATCTCCGTGTCACATTTTAGTAATTCTCCCAGCACTTCAAATTTTTTTGTCATGATTCTATTCCCTGGGGTGATCTGTGATCTGTGATTACAACTCGCCAAATGCTCTGATGAGGGTTACGATTTTTTTAGCATGAAATCTTTTCCTCATTAAGGTATGTACATTATTTTTTATTTTTAATTTTTTTAATTATTTATTTATTTGACAGAGAGAGAGAGAGCAAGAGAGCACACACGAGCAGGGGGAGGGGCAGAGGGAGAGGGAGAAGCAGGCTCCCCACTGAGCAGGGAGCCCGATGCGGGGCTCGATCCCAGGACCCTGGGACGATGACCTGAGCCGAAGGCAGACGCTTAACGACTGAGCCACCCAGGAGCCCCTATTTTTAATTTTTTTTAGACGTAATGCTATGGCACACTTAAAAGACTAACAGTATAGCATAAACATAATTTTTATGTGCACTGGGAAGCCAAAGAAATCATTTGAGTCGCTTTATCGCGATATTCGCTTCATTGCGGTGGCCTGGAACCGAACCCGCGATATCTCCTAGATATGCCTGTACAATGTGTTGCCTCTCCCTTCCCTTCAAAACCCTCTACTAAGGGAAAACGCAGCCTTTGGGGACCTTTCCAACAGAGTTGTTTCCCCACAACTTACCCGTTGGAAGCGACGAGGCAGCCCTCTTGCCATGCTACCTCTAAGAGATGGAAAGTCTTGAAGGCAAAGCTATAGCAGTGGGGGGGTGTTGGCAGCCCCCAGACAGAGCCATATGGCTCGCTACACGTTGCACATAAATTACCTTTCGGCACTGAGTTAAACAAAAGAACGTAGACTAATTCTGCATCTTCATAGAGCCTCCCTCTCTGCAACGCTGTTTGCCACCAAACACAGTCTATCTGCATAGGTCTGTGCCAAATGCATCCGGGTCAGCCGCCCTGTGATTTAAGACTCGCTACTCCTTGTCTCCATACTACATAATGAAGTCAGTCACATTTTATTGCCAAATGGCCCTGGTAATGCCTTCATAACTGCCCATCGAAGGTGCTTTTGCTTTCGGAAATAAAGAGCGAATTTGAATCGCACCAAGATAAACTCGAGACTGGGTCAATACATCGAATGGTTATCATTGGTGCCCTGCACTTTATCTATTTTTAGCCTTTGTTCCTGCAAGGAAATAAAAATGTATTACCAGGACTGTATAAAAGCCATGGGCCTGGGGGAGAGGAGGAACATTTGTGAACTGTTTTCTATGGGGTGGGGGAGCAGAAGAGACAAGGATTTCGCTGCTGGTAGGAAAAAAAATGCAGCAGGGATGGGGTGGCGAGGGTGGGCGGGGGGCGGGCGGCAAGCAAAAGAAGGAAAAGTCACTTGCTCTAGAACCAACTTTGCGTTTTAAAAGGCAATTATTTTCACGGATGACACTCAATCCTCCAAGAGTTTTGTGTGATTGGCCTCATTTTACACAAGGGGAGACTGAGGACCTGCAGTAGAAGGGGGCTTTTATAGACCACATGGATTCTGCATCTTAGATGGGAACCATGTTCCCAGTTCTCTCTCCTTACAGACACATAAAAAGGTCATACTCCCCCGCCCCTTTGGAGTGAGGTGTGACCTGTGATTCATTTTGGACCACGGGAGTGTGAGCAAAAGGGAAAGGCATCGCCTCCATCTGAAGCTCTGAGAGCCAGAGTCCAACTCATGACTTTCTCTCAGCTGTGACAAAACCAGGATCCCAGACAGTGGCTATCCCAGGAATCTCGGTCCTGGAGTGAGGAGACAGGAAGGAAGGGCTCCAGCTGAGCCATGATGGACACAGAGCAAACGTGAGAAATAGTGCTTGGCTGTCTCCTACCTCTGGGAGCTGGGGGCTATCTGTTACTGAGGCATAACCTAGCCCATCCTGACTCTCAGCCCCAATGCCGGGCTTTTTACTCCACTGAGTGAAGCCAGAATGTGAATTCAAGTCTCCCAAACCCAAGTGCACAGTTTTGCTTTGGTCCTCATTCTTCCATTAGGAATTCCCAAATTTTTTTAATCCCTCTTTTGCAGAACAGGAGATCACATTCTAGAGAAGTCACCTGCCTGAAGGCACAGCACCATAAGTAGCCTCCTGACGTCTACCTTAGCATCAGAGCTTGTCTGCACGTCCTTTCCTTTCCCTTCCTCTTCCTTGCCCTGAAGGAAATCACACGGTCTAGTGATGAGTAGTTCCGGCTGTGAAGGCGCCCTACCTGGGTTCAAAGCTGACTTTGAGCAAACATCTTACAATGTTCCTCATTGGTAACAGTGCCTACCTCCTGGGGTGATGGTGACCCACACAAACGTGCTCAACACAGTTCATGGCACACGTGAAGTACACCATGTGTGCTCACCATCGTGACCCTCCTTCACCCAACGCTGCCTCAGTACCACAGGGTACGCAGCCTTCCTCGCACACGGTGACCGCTAGCTCCCTTCTCCACGGCGTCCACCCGCCTGCACCCCTGAGATGCCAGCAAGCCTGCCCTGAACCTCAACAAGTGCAGGCCGGGGACCCCACTTGCAAGAAGCATCCCGGGGTAGCCTGGGCAGATGACTTCGGACTTTATCCTCCATTGCTCATTCACCCTCACAAACTATCGTCATCTGTCTTAACAACTGTTAGCATCACTTCCACATCTCAAAGAACTTTCTTTCCTTTTTCCTCCATTTACATTACGTATTTACAGAGCACCTGCCATTAAGGGGCCTAGTGCTCAGTGGCCAGAGTGGAAATGGTGATTCAGACACGGCGTGGCAAAAGGAGGAAGACCCACAGGATAGCAAATCTGAAACACTCTGTGATCAGCATCTATGACAGGGGAGGTATAGGGTGCTGTGGGGGCGTATTACTCTATTCAGGAAGCATTTACAAAGCACCTACTCTGCATCTGATGTTTTGCTCAACACTGGAAATACAGTGGCAGAGAGGCTAAGCACTATACATCCTCACGTGGAGTTTAGAATCTAACATTTGTGCCGACACCCATTCCCCCCTATTTATGCCCAGTCCATGTGGGCATTATGTAGGGGCATATGGCTGACTCTGCTCTATGAATCTGAGGATGGACTAGTAATCAAAGCTCAGCCAATGGGAGTTTGGTCCCCATCATTGATTTGGGAGTGGTCATACGATCTAAGTTGTCCACTGAAGATTGAAGATGGGCCATCTAGACATTTGTTGGAGCTATTGCAAAAGAGGTATGCATTTTGCTGGAATTCCTGTAATGATAAGATACAAACTCGGAGTAACCAATGGATCTTTATCAATATTAAGGGAGGACAAGGCTGAGGATGAAATCACCAGACAGGAAAAGAGAGACAAGAGACGGAGAAAGAAAGATTTCTGTTAACATCTCAGCCACAGTCACACTGAATGAGACTGGATCTAGCCATACCTGAAGACATCATACCTTGCACTTTTTTAGTTAATATTGAGCACTTTTTTGCTTAAGCCAGTCTGATTGGGTTTCTGTCACTTACAAACCGAAGAACACTAATGCACTAAGGCACAGGAAGAGGACACAGGAAGTTCTGTGAAGAGAGAAAAGTATTTCCCAAACTAGAACTTAGCCACTCATATAGCACATTTGGAAACCAAATTTCACTTTGTAGCATGTAGCAAAAGGACCAGGAGGGCAGCGGCTGGAGTTCAGATGGAGCTGATCTGGCAAGGTCTGTGCGGAGAAGAGCCCCCCCACCCCGCCACCCCCACCCCTGGCCCCAACCAGAAACACTGACACTCTCGAGGTATGGCTGCTGCCGCCTGGCTTGATAAATGTCAGCAAAGAGAGGCATACTCTTGGCCTCTTCCCTGTCTGAGGCTGTTTCTTTTCCCTCCTTTCCTGGTGCCAACCTTCCAGGTGGCCACCCTGGCCAAGCCGCTGAGATTTTAGTACCGAAAACAGATCTTCCCAGTGCTTCCCTAGAATTAGTCCAAGTCGCCTGGGACACATGGCCTCAGAGAAAGCTGAGACATGGCGGTTCAAGAGCACTCCTGCCTGCCTTTGGTTTTCACGTGGGGCAAGGGGTCTAGGCAGAGGGGCCACCACCGTGGAGGGCTGTGGTTTGAGATTAGAAGGCAGGAACCCTGGAGTACAGTCCTGGCTCCTTCTGTGTGCCCTTGAAGATGACCTTTAACCTTCCTGAGACCACTTCCTCACATGTCACCTGCCAAACAGGGTTGCTTTCACCGTCTGTCCCCCTTCTGGTCCATCCATACATCTCTTCCCTTCACTACTTCAGCCTTCGTGGCTCCAGGTAGAAGAGGCTTGGGCTGGACTGAGTCTGGAAACTCAGGAATGCTTGTGCCCCAGGGTGGGAAAGCTACAGGAGAGGGTTTGGGGACTAGCACTTGGGCCCTGGGACACTGGGCCAAGAACCTCCCAAGAAGGAGAAGGAAGAGCAATTCCTACAGCCAAGTTCTTAAGGAGATGTCTAGGGAGACCACAGAAGTCAGCCTGAGGGAAAACACAGGTCATTAAGGTCACAGGGTTCCATCTTGGAGCAAAGAAAGGAGGCCCTGTGAATCTTCTGGGGGGTGGTGTATGGGTTGGAGGTGTGGGTGTTATATTCGAAAATCTCCTATTTAGGGTTCTGCATCCACATTATAATGGAGGCTCTTTTTATTATTATTTTGTTTGCGATTTTTGCTTTTGTTTGGCGCCAGCCCTGGTATGACTGATCCCTTGTATCTGCAAACTGGGTCCTTTGATGCCTGTTGCCAAAATAGCAAAATAAATTATGTGTGGACTTTCTCAAGCTTTGGAATGGGATTCCTTTACTAAGCTGATAAATTTTTCCACAGTGCAAACAGAAGTTTGCTGAAAGGCATGTTTTTGCATGCTGAACCCGTACGTTATTGGTGGCTGGTGGTCAGTGGGCAACAGAATAGAGGATGAGAAATGGGGTGTTCCAAAATTCTGGGTGTTTCCAAAACCTGGCTCTGGAGCCAGGTTAAGCTCTGAATCGTGGTGGGGAGAGAAGCCCCCCCCCCCCCGGCAAAGTGCACAGCAAAGGCCTCAGTATCCAGGGGAAGCTGTGGTTGAACCTGACACCCCACCTGGAGAGCAGAGAACAGCAGTAGAAGCATCCATGGTCCTCAGGGACATGGCAGGGAAAAGGCAAGTTAAAGGCTCAAGAGCCTAAGCCAGACGTTGCAAACTAGTGGTCCGTGGACCAAAGCTGATCAGTGAATGTGATCTGTTTGTTCTACATGTTTCTAACTAAGCAGGACAAGGGCTTTGTCTATTCTATTCGGTTATATCCTCAGCCCCTCCAGCAGGTCTGGCACACAGTAAGCACCCAATAGACACGGACTCAACTGATAGGTGAATAAGTAGTGGAATCACGTGATTTTCAATCAGATTTCTGGCTTCTTTTAAAACTCAGAAGAATTAAGAAAACAAGGAGCTGGAGCTGAGGAGCAGCTGTTCCCTGAAAACAGGAGCTGTTCTCTCCTTGTTACCACAATCCCCACCATTCCCTACTGCCTCACACTGGACTCACTTCATCCCTGTGCATCACCTGCCAGCATGTAGGCATTCAAGTCTGTTGACCATGACCACTGCGAGAATTTTCCAGGTGAAGTCTACTCCAGTCCCTGAGGAGAATCCGGGTTATCACTTGGATTACTAATGCCTAGAAGCATCCTTTCCAAGTGAGCTGGGCCTCACTTCTGCCAGTGTCTGTGGGCCATGGAAGGTCAAAATGTCACAAACCCATCCCGCCTTTCACTCTTCCTTTGCTTCCAACATTTCAAAACTGCAGAATCCAGTAGTTTTTCTAGTAAGCTCTCAGGCAGGATTTTTTTCCCCCTTAAATGCTTTACAAATGCTAAGTTTGTTATTATTACCTCATATTCCACTGGGCCATTGCCTGCAAGGAATCAATGAAGAAGGAAAGCCTGCAGTTGGTTTAGCTGATCAGGAAAATCAAATGACTTCACACTAAATTAGTCAAAGACTTTAAAGAGCTCTAAATGGTCCCACCCTTTCAGAGGGGCCTCCAAGGGAATGCACTGGGGGACACTCACTGACCAAATCACAAGTTAAAGCCTGAAAGGCACAGACCTATCACGATCCCAGGAAATTCCTGAAAATTCCTGAGGCCCTGTCCACGGCTGGGAGGCAGTGCAGTGTTGTGGTTTAAAGAATGGACTTCTCAACTAAACAGAACCAAGTTTGAGGCCTGGCTCTGTCAACTTACTTTCTAGAAGTTCTTAGCCTCCCTTAGCCTCAGTCTCCATATTGGCAAATGCCAATAATAATAGTGTTTCAGGCGCCTGGTGGCATAGTTGATTAAGTGTCTGCCTTCAGCTCAGGTCATGATCCCAGGGTCCTGGGATTGAGCCCCACATCAGGCTCCCTGCTCAGCTGGGGGGTCTGCTTCTCCCTCCTTCTCGGGCGCCCCCCTCATTTGAACCCATACGTGTTTTCTTTCTCTCTCTCTCTCAAATAAATAAATAAAATCTTTAGAAAAAAATAATAGTAACTGTTTCTTCAATCAAAGTGAAGTTCATGTAAAGATGGATCTCCGGCACATAGTAAATGCTCAGGAAATGCAAGCTATGCTATTCTAAAAGAGAAATGGTATGAAAGTTTGCCCCAGACCAAGCAACGGACTGAATTTGTGCCCACGCTCAGTCATACTATTGACTAATAGTGATAGTATGACTAATAGTCATAGACTATTCTAGCCTACCTACCATCTGCAGGGGTTCTACTAATAAGCCCCCAGGGTAAGAGAGCGGGTTTGGTATTTAAACTCTAGCTGGAGAAACATACACATAAACAACAATTACCAGACCATTCTGCAAGCACATACAAAGGATGTTAGAAGCCTAAAGGACAGAATGACTGCCAGGAGGAGTCTAAAATTCACAGAGAAGGCAAATCTATTAGAGATGGAGAGTAGATTAGTGGTTGCCTGGCTTGAGAGTGGGAACGAGGATCTGATTGCCAAAGAGCATAAAAGATCCTTCTGGAGAAAAGCAAATGTTCTAAATTAGATTGTGTTGATGGTTGCACAACTAGGTAAATTTGCTAAAAACCACTGAGTTGTACACTTAAAACGAGTGAATTTTACAAAATGTCAATCACCTCTCAATAAAGTATCAAGAATTTAAAAGTATTCACAGAAGAGGTGTTATTTAAACTAAGCCTCCGTGATGGTAGAATTCACTAGACAAGGAGGAAAGACTTGGTCTCCCTGGAAATGGAGGGTACCCACGTAGGAGCAAACTCAGGATGGGCAGAACTTACATGATTGAGAGTCAGCTCTGTGGCAGGTGGAAGGAGACATGGGTTAAAAGGCTGGGGGAGGCATTCCACCCACCGTGAACACATGGACTCCAGGACACAGAGCTTCCCTGGGACAAGGACACAGCAGTATTACCCCCACCGAGCAATGCCCGGCCCCTGCTGTGACGTATTCTATCTCCCACACTAATGGTGGGCTTTGGCTTTGCAAAATAAATCCAAGCTCACTGTTAGAAAACAGAAATCCCCTCGTAGGTCATGAGAGCAGAGCGAAGTGTTTGATTTCTCTGAGGTTTTCCCCATGGAAGCCTCCCCTTCACTGGTACTTAGGGGATTTGTAGCTTCTTTGTGGAAATGGCACAAGAGGTTTCTGTGCTTAATCCCCAGATCCTTAGAGTTTGGGCTGCATTCCGTTTGTATTTCAAGAGCGGCACGGTGTCATCCGTGACACTGAGCTTCAGCTCTCCATGCAGGGAGCAAGCTGGGAGAAATCAAGATGCTCAGGAAGCTTTTAAAGCTGAGAAAGTGAAGGCCAGGAGCAGCACCTTTCAGGGTTTCTGGCCAGACCAGTTTCCCTTCTAGCTGCCCCACCTGCCACCCTAGCAGACAGGGCTATATTCCCTGACCCCACCCTCCGGACTTCCAATTAGATTCCTGGTCCTAGCTGGGCCATTCAGATGATCTCCCCAAAGTGTTCAGAACTGAGCTGAGGAATGTTCATTATTCTGGGCTGGTCAGTGGACCTGCATTCGTGAAGAACTGGGAGCCGTGTGTATTCTGAAGCATTGACATCTGGTCTAGAGAGAGTGATGGACAGACCTTCCCACTCCATGCTTTAAAAAAAAAAAAAAAAAGAAGAAGATTTTATTTGTTTGAAACAGAGAGAGAGCAGAGAGAGAGAGAGGGGGAGAGAAGCAACTCTCCACTGAGCATGGAGCGTGATGCGGGGCTGGATCCCAGGACCCGGAGATCATGACCTGAGCCAAAGGCAGCCGCTTAACCCACTGAGCCACCCAGGCGCCCCTCCCCCCCATCCTGATTACTGTCTGGTTTCCGGCTCTAGTTCCCTCTGAGACTGGGCTCACCTTATTATACACCTGGGATTTATCAGATGCTCAGTGTGCTTCCAGTAAATTCCTGTATTTTGCTCTAACAAGTTGAAAATGGGTTCCTTTCCCTTGGAATCACAGTGCCCTCATCGAGTCAGAGAGGGGCTTCCCCAAATCACCATGCAAAATTGACACCAGAACCCTCCTCTCCTACTGGACCAGGGACCTTGATGTTCGTTACCCAAGACGGCGGAGATGAGTTGCTCATCAGTCTGGGCGCTTACTTAGAATTCACACCATAGTTTCCAGAAGCCAGTCAACTTCAAGTCCAACCTGAGAAGGGGGACTGCATTTTCTAAAAGAGGGAAAGATTGTAGCTGGAAATCACAAATACAAAGATAAACCAGGAAAAGCAGGTGGGGGTCATATTCACAGGACATTATGGCTATTGCAACAATTCTGGTTTTGCTCAAATGGGGTGACATAGGAAATGGGGTGGAATATGTACAGCACAGAACAGTGCCTAGTACAACATACATGCTAGTTACTATTAGTCAGTGATCATTATTATTACCCTGAGGGTAATGGAAAGCACTAGCAGGATATTTTGGGGGGGTGCAATGTCACTTTTAGATTCTGAAAGGTCCCCCTGGATGTGGGGCTGCGGAATGGATTGGTCAAGAGCCATATAATTAAGACAGTGTGTACTGGAAGAAAACCTAAGTTGTGTGTGTTTAATGTGAGCTGAATTTGAGATACCAAGTGAAGATGTCAAGTAAGCATTTGGATATTGACGTCTGAAGCTTGCAAGAGAAACCTAAAAAGAAAACATTTTCAGTCATCATCGTTCCAAAGCTGAAGCCATGGATACGCATGAGATGCTCCAGGAGGGCGGCCCAGGGTCACATTCCCCGAGAAAGCCAATGGGAATCTACTTAAGCATAATGGATGCAATTGCCCACCTAGAGTGCCCCCCTCAAGGCCTCAAGCACGAGCTCAATAAATATTTACTTATTGAACAAACAAATCAATCCATCAATTCATGAGCAGGATTGAAAGCCAGAGTTGTAGATCAGATCCTTTTGGGCAGGCAGTGAGAAGGAACAGGAGCCTCCAACCGGCTTTTCTTCCTGATTTCTAGACTCTCTTTGACAATCATATATATTTTATAATTTGTGAGAATGAACATAGGGCCAGAAGCTGCAGGTTAAAAAGCAAAGAAACCAGAAAATAGCCAATGCCTCATTCCTAAATAAATAAATGAAACAGTTTAGTGACAGAGAGATCTGCTCATGACTCTGCTACCAATTAATCTTCCTCTTTGATAGAGGCCTTGAGTTCAGGCAACAGAATTCCCTTGCAGAGTCTCTGGAACACCTAAAGAGCCATGCCCTGAGCTTTCCAGCAGGGACACAGAGAAAAAGAACAAAATCAGGCAAGTCTGGCTGATAGCAGGCATTCAATAACTTAATATGATAGGAAGGCAGGATATAGCCTTGAGGATTGTGAGCATCCTCCAACTTTGGATCTCCTCCCCAGTCAAAAAACTCTCAAGAAACCCTGCCACCTCATCAGAATAAGTTCCAGAAGAGAGAAAGCTGGAATCTGAAGAGTCATTCTAGAAAGCCTCATTTGCAATTTTTTCCGCATCTGGATTTGTGCACAGAGTGGGTGAAAACTGAAAGAAGCAAGAGCAGTAAAAACAAGGCTCGTGAACTTGATGGAACAGAATCCAAAAACCTCATTCTCAGGGGTGCTGTCTCTGGTCATCAAGCAACTGGGTTTTTATCGGGAAAGGCTGTATGATGTCCCAGATGCTGCCACTCCAACAGGGGCCCCTTCAAAGGAAAACTGACCAGTGCTCTGGCTTCTGTGATCGCTGGGCAGACCAGGATGAGACACGCAGCCCAAGGGCAGCTGCTCTATATGGTAGCAGTTCTTAAATTTTAACATACAAAAGAAAAGTCACCTGGAAAGCTTATTAAAATGCAGTTTTCTGGGACCCATGCTCAGAGACTGGAATTCAGTAGACTGGTCTGTAGCCCATCCAATGTGGGTTTGCTGATGCTGCTGATGCCCGGGACAGGTGCAAGCATCTTGCTTAACAGCTACAATGCTTTTACAGCTCTACAATGGGGGGGGGGGGGGAACACTCAGGTACCCAGCGCATGCCCAGACCAGTGCCAGGACACAGTAATGGCTCAATAAATATGTGTGGAATAAACCTCCCTTTCTTGAGGAGTTTCAATACTTAGGGACAGCCAGTGAGCAGATAAGAGAAAGCCCAGAGACACAAAGAGAAAAGGCAGTGGGAAGAAACCATGAGGCATGGTTGTTGTTGTCAAAACTAAAAGAGAGGAGTTAACTCCTCTCCTCTCTTTCATTCTTCAACCTCTTCAAACATGGATCAGTGAATCAGTCATATCCCAGGGTAGGGGGGCAGCAAAGACTGAGATCCACTGAGTTTCTGTATTTCCAGAGAGCTGGAAGAGGCACCCAAAGTCTCCCCTGCTAGTGAGGTGACAAGAACATCAGATTACATGAGGTTCTGGTTTCTGGAAAATCCTTCAGTCTCCATGGGGTATGTAACACCACTGCTGGCCTGCCTTCTTTGTCCACATGTCCTCACCATCCCCCCTGCTTTGGGAATGACAGAACGGCTCCCACAGCCAGAGAAGACCTAACATCAACCCAATGTAGCCAGGACATCTGGATGCAAAACTTGGTTTGGGGACCTCGGTCTCAGCTGGCAAGGAAAATCATTTCAATTTTCCAAATCTCAGTAGAAACAGAGACAGAATCGCCCCCTTTCACAAGGATAATGGACACAGAATTCCAAGTTGTAATGACATAGTAAGAACGGAGTAAGTGTGTGTGAATTGTGCATCTCTCTCTTGAACTTTGGGCCACTCTGAGAATATGCGAACATACTGAGATGAATTCATTCATTCATGCACTCATGCATTCTACTATTATCTGAGCACCTACTAGGCACCAGGCACTGCTCTGGGTGCTAAGGATGAGGCAGCAAACAAGAGATCGAGACTGCTACCCTTATGGAGGAATATTACATGAAAGTGGGGGGAAGCACTGAATATGATAAAGAAGCAATAGGTACAGTACCCTCGGATAGTGTTACATACCCTGGGTAGAGTGTCAAGAGGGGTGGGGGGTACAATTTTAGACACGGCAGCTCAAAAAGGCATGATGGCGTCAATGAAGACCTGAAGAAGCAGGAAGAACAAACCTGATGGGACGTCTGAGGGACAAACACTCCAGGGACCGAGATCTGTGGGCATAAAAGAAGATCCTGGGGTGACCAGGAGCGTCTGGGGAACAGCTAAGAGATCGGTGTATCTGAAGAAGAATGAGTAAAGCAAGTGTGGCAGGTGATGGGAGCCAAAGAGGACTTGACTTCACAGTGAGACTGCTGACCACAGGGGGCTCCACAGGTCATGATAATAAAGAGCATGGCCCTCATGGAGCCACATGGGAATGCAGAGTTCAGTGTGGGGAGAAAATGGGCACAGTAGAACGATCTGCATGGGACCCATCTGCCTGCTTTATTTAAACCACAGGCAAGGGATGACGGAGGCTGAGACTCTGGTGTAGTGCTAGAGAGGAGAATCATATCATCAACACTGACCTCAGAAATCAGGCACCAGTGTCAGGAATCAAAGACAATGAAGCATCAAGAGACACAGGACCCCAAGAATACCCAAAGCTGAGGACAGTTCTACACCTTCTGCTTTATAGACACTTAGCCCATGGCTTCCCGGATACTTTAGTGAGGAGGAAACGGGCCTTTTTCTCTGGTCTCCTGTACAGTTGAACAAAGCAGGGATCAGAACAGCTCCCCCAAAAAACAGCTGAACGTCTGCATATAACTTTTGACTCCCCCAAAATTTAACTAACAGCCTACTGTTGACTGACTGGAAGCCTTGCTGATCACATAAATAGTGGATGAACACATATTTTGTGTATTATATATATTCTTACAATAAAGTAAGCTAGAGAAAAGGAAACTAATTTATTAAGAAAATCATAAGGAAGGGAAAATATGTTTACACTACTGTCCCGTGTTCACTAAAAAAATCCACATAGAAGTGGACTCATGCAGCTCAAACCTGTGTTGGTTCAAGGGTCGACTGTATATGCAAGTTCTTCGGAAGACTTATTTATGTGCTGAATTTAACTCCTCTCCTCTCTTTCATTCTTCAACCTCTTCAAACATGGATTCTTTCTGTATCAGTCTTCTAAAATTATTGCCAGACCCAGTGGACACCTTTAAGGTTCCATGTTACTAGACCTTCCAGCAGCATCCAGGCCTGATTGACTATGCTATCTTTCTAAACACAATCTTCTCTTGGCTTTCATGGCACCAGCCTTCCTAATTCTCCCCCAAATCATTTAGCTGCTCTTTTTCAGTCTCCCCAACCTGGGTCCTCTGCTTCCTCCTACCATGTTGGAATTTGCCAAGGCTCAGACCTGGACCTCTTCTCTTCTTACTCCGTATTACCCACCTACATGGTGGCAGGAGTCCCACTGCCTGCAAGAACAGCTGTGGCCAGCAACTCCCCAAATTAACCTACGCCCTGACCTCAGTCTGACACCTATAACTGCGTTCTCCAACCATTCTCCTTGTGTGTCTAAGAGGCATCTCAAACTCACGCATCCAAACAGAATTCTTGAGGCCTCACCCGACCCCCAAATATATCCCGTCTTCTCTAGTTCATTCCTGTAATGATAACTTTAAAGTGTTTCCAACCTTTAGTAATCATAGAAGTTCTTAGAACAAAATGGAAAGATCTGTTAACACAGCGCCCCCATTCCCAAAGAGTGAAGATCAGTTCTGGGAAGCCCACGCATGTGCCGATCTTCAAATCCCAGGCTGGCTCACGTCACACAAATGGGCCACCCATGTGACTCCTGGAGGCCTTGGACCTTGCTCAGAGCCATCCACACTGGCCTGAATTTCATTCCTTAAATGAGCCAGGCTCTTTTCTGCCTCAGCACCTGCCCTCTGCCAGGAAGACAGCCCCTCCCAACCCGGGTTGCTTCCAAGGTGCCCCGACTCACCCTGCAGATTTCAGTCAAATGTTACTTCCATTGGCCTCATCCTCAGGCGCCATGGAAATTCTCCTGTCACACACTCCTTCAGAGCACTCCCTACAATTTCCAATTCTGCTCACTTGTGTTCTTACCGGTTTAGTGCCACCTGCCCTCACTCAGGCTGTAAACTCCGGAAGCCCGTTATCTATGCCGTTCTCCGCCCCCCGCCGCAATAACCAGTGCCTGGGACACAATCAATATCCAACAAATATTGGTTACACGATCAAAAGAATGAATGCTGTCTACTTTACAGTATGCTGAGGTTCAGTGTCCTCATCTGTAATATGATGACAATGATATTTTCCCTTCTCTGACAGATTAAATAAAACCATGAAGTAGCATACCATTTTATTACATTTTTATTCTCCAAGAGAGAAAGACTGTTCTATGCACATTTGGATCACCAGCACCTGGTATAAAGTTACTATCCACCAAATGTGTGTTGGATTGAATTGTTATTACTATCTGTCTGCAGAGAGAGAAAAACAAGAGTTGATTTCAGTTCCCCACTCAACAATTAATGCTCCTATTCATCTGTCTCAAAAAGATCCTCTGACCTGATCATAAGGTGTGGAAATCTTACAGTAAGCATCTTTGGGCTAAATCAATAAATTTACAGCCTAGAACCAAGTTGTTTTTTTTGGGGGGGGGGGTGTTTTCTTTTCCTTTTTTTTTTTTTTTTTTTTTTTGCCCTGATCAAGTTTCTATTTCATATCTGCTTGATTTATTTTTTGGAAGGTGTGTGTAGTTTGTCAATAAAGGTGATGCTCGTGGCTTGAAGGTTTGGTGAGCAAGAAAACAGGTGCAGATGACAGGAAGTCTGCCTTCATCCCAAGTCAAGTATCTACTTTATCCGTAGAGCAAAGGTTGGAGCGAAGCTATGTAGTGGTGAGGAGGGGAGACCCAAAGCTGGCCTGGGGGGGGGGGGGGGTCAGTGTGAGGATCCTCGTATTCGTCTGAAAGGCTCCGAACATGACCTCCACGATTCTGCAACACACGTGGGACTACAACCCACATGGGATTGTAACCCACATGAAGTCGGTGTACGTGGCCTATCTGTGGCTCCCCTGTCCAATTTACATGCTGGTGTGTGTTTGGGAAGAGTGAGAACAGAGTGAATGTGTACTGAGCCTCTACCGTGTGCAGGAACGAGGCATCCTCACAACCGACTTAACCCCCACTTAGAAGGCACTCTTATCCCTTTTCAGAGATGTAGAAACTGAGGTTCGAGTGGATTCAGTGGCGCAAGCTCGTAACGTTGGCAAGCGGTGGAAGGCAGGGCCGCCTGCGTGTAAGAATGAACACAAAGAACAACACAATCCAACAAAGCAAGTAGTCAACCAGACACTTAATAAGTGTCAGGGTCTACACTGTGGCACAGAGCAGCAAACACCTGATCGCTTCGTACTTGAGCCGGTGTGGTCCCATCTCAGCACATAGCACAAGAACGCTGCAGGAACAAGAGCTTTGGAGTCAGAGCTGGACTTGAATTCTTTCTCTGCTGCGGATGAGCTGCGTGGTGCCGGGCTCTGCTAAGCTTCTCTGGACCTCTGGTCAGGCCGCCATGTGCTATCCAGCCTATGAATGACGCATAAGGGCTCTGCCTCGAACCCAGCCTATTTGCAGCTGAAGCTTAAGGCACCAATCACCAGGTGACAGTGCCTTCCTCCCCCCACGCCAAGACAGTAAACACGGAGAAAACTGTAAGCTTTTTCTGTTCACTCATTGCTTTTTGCAATAATGTTCCCTAACCCGGCATCGTGTGTTTACGCATAATCACCAGGAAAATGTAAAGGCAGAAAGGTCGGGAGACATTCGCTCAGGTCAGGTACAAACCAGCCAGCCCGATCTGATATCATGACGGACAGGAAATTACTAGAAGCCCAATACCATCCGTGGGAGTCTACTTCGGGTATTACTTTACCTTAAATGTATTCCTAGAACTCCACACCCACCCACAGATGTTAAGGATTTGTTATTTGCATGACATGACTGTGTTTTTCTCAACACCACCTTCCGTGGGCCTGAAGAACAAGGCGGGGGAGGCCAGGAAGGAGAGGGAAGAGGCAGGCCACTTTATTATTTTTAAAACAGAATTTCTAAGCAGGTGCGTTTGTGTTTCTTACCTTAGGCCAGGCTCCTCTCCTTGCCGTCGCTTCAGAGAAAAGCAGCAGCTGGGTCGATCTGGCTCGGAGGTGATGCTCTTCAACAGAACCATTGCAGGAATCTTGGGGGCTACTGAATATTTGAAGGGTCTGGGCTTCCATGAAGAGAATACAAAAAAAGAATGAAGCGTTTCATACTTGTGAGTGGTGGTTCTCCACTGTGGGCTATTTTGCACCCCTGAAGACAGCTGCCAACATCTGTACTCGTTCTTGCTTGTCACAGCTGGGGAGGCTGCCGGCACCCAGTGGGGAGATGCTGCTGATTGTCGGACGGTGCACGGGACAGCCCACCCCCACCCCAACACACACACACACACACACACACACACACACACACAGAGGAAAGAATTCTTTTGCAACAATGTCAACAGTGCCAAGGTTAAGAAACCCTGCTTTTGAGGGAGTACTCCCGGTTTCGAAATGTTTTTAATTTCATCTTTGGAAAAGCAAATTACAGATTCTCAGCCTGCCAGTGAAATGATCTTTCTAGAACACACTCCTTGAGAGTCTTTCCTAAGTGAGCCCCCGCGGCTCCCTGTCCCTTCCAGAGCCGTCTGAAACCTTCAGCACAGCACACAGGAATGTCCAGGACCCTGGACTGGCGACCTTCACCTTGTCCTCTCCGTCCCCTCTCAGACCCAATCGTGCTGGACTTCCTGCATCACCCAAAACAGCCCTGAAGCTGCACAGCCTCCTCACTCAGCCTGGTAAGCCTTTCCTCCCTTCACGACCTCGCAAAACTCTCTGCATCCCCCAAGCCTCCGCCGGTCACCTTCTTCACCTTTCTGGAAACCCTTCCTTCTCAGGGTAGGGTTCGTGGAGCAAAGGCAAAGGCATCACCTGGGAGTTTATTAGAAAAGCAGAAATCTCTGGCCCTCACCACGGACTTAGGGAATCGGAATCTGCCTTTCAAGATCCCAGGGGCTCCGTTTGCCCTGAGAAGTGCAAAAGGATTCTTGTCCACAAGGGGAGCTGCCTGCCACATCCTCTCCACTCCCAGGAAGAGACCCCGACTCACAAATGATTTCCTGTACAGCAATTGTCTGTTTGTGTGTATGTCTCTCTCTCCACTTTGTGACCCTGATCTGCAGACGGATGATATTTTATTTATGTGTGTATCACTGGCATCAAAATAGACCAGACGCATAGCAGACACCTGATATATTATAGCTAAACAAATGAACAGTCTACCAATCTGCGCTCCCCCCCATCAGCAACCCGCACCTCCCCCCAACCCCCGCCAGTCCCTGCCAGATGGAAAGCTGTGTCCTTCTCCAGACAGCTGAGGCCAGTGTAGGTCCAACGCCGGCCATGGGGACGCGATACCATCTCAGCAATCCCACCCACTGGTACTTAGAATGAAGACGACTCAAGCCCTATCCTGTAAAATCCCGATAAAGCTTATGGTGTGCCGGGCCCTGTGCTTGGCAGAGGGGGTGCAACAATGAAAAAACACCCCCAGGCCCTACTTTAGCTGGGGCTGGAGTCAGAAATGAGCTAGTCATCACAGGTGCTGGGTCACAGGGGAAGCCCAGAGTGCTGTGGGAACAGGTGTGATGTGTGGGGCTGGGAGGCGCACCTGCTAACATGGTCTTCTTCCTTGGGGTGACATTTTAGCTTAGGGGTTAAGGGGAAAGAGGAATTAGGCAGGAGAAATGGAGTGAAGGTCTTCCAGGATGAGGAAACCCACCCGTTGGAGACCCAAAGACAGAGAGTGTGATGAGTTCACAGAATTCATGGTATTTCATGGTAGAAATGCCACGGGGGCACAGATGATCTGCTAATTATGATCCTCTGTACCCACACTTTTCTGATCTTTGCTCGACCAGTGCTTTCTTTCCTAGCTGGATTTGTGACCTTTTGAATGGATAGCCCTATTAAGCCAAGGCCCATAGGGCTTTCTAGAAGGCCAGACCATGCTTATCCAAAATGCCATCTTTTACTGGTTTCCTGCCACTTTTAGATGAGGTGGTTCACACCGTTCAGTCATTCACCCACCCACTGGCTCACTTACTCATTCCGTGTATGTATTGAGTCCTTCTACAAGCCAAGTCCTGGGGACACAGAGGTGAACAAAACAGACATAACAAGCCCACACCCAAACCTCCCTCTTTCTGGACTGCCAGGGGCTGGGGAGCAGGAAGTGGGGACAAGGGAAAGGAGAGCTCCCAGGGTAGACCCACAGCCTGGGCTTGGCCTCTACACCTGATCCCACCACAAGAGGCCCCACCTGCCCAGAGACTCATAGCCAGCCACCACATCCTCCAGGCCACTGTCGTGACCCCCATTTCTGCACGCCCCCTAAATAAATGGGAGTGAGTGGGCATTCTCTAGGGCATCTGCATTCATGATTTTTTTTAAAGATTTTAAAGATTTATTTGAGTGAGAAAGAAAATGAGAAAGAGAGCACAAGCAGGGGGAGTGGCAGAGAGCAGTAGAAGGAGAAGACTCCCCGCTGAGCAGGGAACCTGACGCGGGGCTCGATCCCAGGACCCCAGGGATCATGACCTGAGTCGAAGGCAGACGCCCTGCATTCGTGATTCTTAAGGTGCTACTGAGCATGAGGATCATCCAGGATGGAGCAGACTTCCCTGACTGATAGCGCTTATCTGGTCGACTCTGTCTCAAGAGAGATTCATTCTGTAATTTCTGGGGCCTCCGAGGGAATGTCTTCATATTTCTCGATACAGTAAACTGCAGTGATGTCACTATTCACTGGCCCTAACAGCGCCACCACCAGAGAGTTGGATATTACCAGGCATTAAGTTATTACCTATAATTACTTTGTTTTACTCTCCGTTTTAGCGAGACAAGCCATTCAGACCAGGCAGGACCTGAGCATCATCTGCTACTTGTATGTGGGTTAAACAAAGCTCCATCCAGAGCATGGAGCGTTATCTACAATCCTCCCTGGGCTGTCCCATTGGTCTTCTTGCTATGCCTTCTTACTAGGATTATTATTATAATAACGATCTTTATCAGGGATCAGCAAACTAAGGCCTGGGGGCAATTCCGGCCAGCCATCTGCTTTATTTGTAAATTGAATTTTACTGGAAAACGACCGTACCCATTTGTTTACTTACTGTCTGTGCTGCTTTCGTGATAAAACAGCTGAGCGGTTCCAACAGAGATGGTGCAACCCTCAAAGCCCCAAATATTTCCTATCAGGTCTTTTACAGAAAAAGATTGCCAACCTCTAATAGCTGATGTTTCTATAGCTCAAATCCTGTGCAAAATCCTTTACATGGTTTGAGTCCTCTAATCCAGTGAGAACCCATTTTGCAGGTGGAACTCTCAAGTCTCAGAAGGGATGGCCCAGCGTCCTAGAGGTGGGGTTCAAGCCTGTGTTGCATCAGCTGCGTGATTGATGCCTCCATGTGCCTCTTGAGATCCACCTGCTTGTAGATGGCAGGCCATGTCTCCTAACACCTCCCTGCTGGGGCTTCTCTCCTCCCTCGCTTCTCAAAGTGTGGCCCACGGGCCACGTGGGAGCTTGCTCGACATGCAGAATCTCGGGCCTGCCCCCGACCTAGTGGACGGGATCTGCATGCTAACTACATCCCCAGGTGACTCGGTGAACAGCCGGGTTTGGGATGCCCTGCTCTAATCCCCGCTCTGATAATATCCTGGTGGCAATGCCATGGGCCTCGGCCAGCACAGTGCAACAGCTTCATATCCTCACCTTCTGGCCAAGTGGATTTCTGTGCTGGTGTCCATTCTTTAATCCTTTTGAAAAAGCCAGGCCATTCTGTCTCCCAAGGCTCTGTGGTTGGAACTCTGACACCTGCCGTGGTTCCTGGGCACCTCCTCTCTTCAATATGTGTCCTTTATACCTTCCCCTGTCTCCTCTGCACCTTCTGCAATGTGACTTCTAATGCTTCCCCAATAATACGCTGTTGGCACTGAGTATCCTATTCTATCATGCTAGGGCAAGACATGCCTGCTGGACACTCACAGAGATAAGCCACTGCTGCCCTCCCAAGCTTGACCTTGAGGGTTTATCCTCACCCTGGCTCATAGTCCTGATGCCCCAGCCAGCCTCCTGCCTGAGATGTGGCCCTCGGGAACCCCTTCTGGGCAACGTAAAGGAGGCTCGCCCTCTCCTTCAGGTGAGATGCCTTGTCCATGAGAGTCTGGAATACGCCTCACGTGGCCCCAGGCTCAGCAGAGAAAGACGCTCAATCATGGCTTGATGGTCAAGCAGCTCATCTGGGCACTCTATGAATCTGGAAACTGTACTTCTGACCTCGGGTCTCCCCCACCTTCACCTTCCTATCTCTCAAGCATAGAAGAAAGAAAGAAAGGGGGTCAGCCGATGGCTTGAGTGACCAGAGCCGAGTGATGCCAGACAACACATTCTATGCATCCGACCTGTTCCCTGCCCCAGTATTTGGTACCTTGGCCTCCTAGGGACTCGGCAGCGGCAGATGTCACAAGGTCCCTGCACAGCCAGCCAGGCTGAGCTTGCTCCGTGTGCCGACCTCCCCAAATCGGCCAGATCTTCCCGCACAGATGCCAGCAGGCTTCTCCTCTCTCTTCCCACACCTATGATTCATCCACCCCCTCCCCTCTTTTCTATCACAAACACACATCTGTTCCGACTTAGGATAACTAAAGGAAAATTAAGTGAATCTGTTTCGTGTGTCTCCAGGGTTATTTATAGGACTTTAATACAGGCTGATACAAAATAAAGAAATAAAGAGAGAAATAAAAATAAGTTATCTTCTCAGGAAGCCAAGCAAAGTTTAAGGAAGAGGAAAATAAGTCATGTCCTTCGAGCTGATGAAGCTGTAAGCGTCTTTGGTTTATCACCGTCTTTCTTCCAGGTTCTGTGAAAATCAATGAGGCCTGTTGGATTTTGAGAGATCAATATTAAAAATACGCACTTTGCAATGCAGAACATTTGCTCCGTGCGTGCACTTCAAGGGGCCGGCCTGCTGACGGAGCCATCCTAATCAGGCACTTGGAAGAGAGTACATATTGACTGTTGGGATAAGGGGATCGCTGGGTCCTTCTCTGGCTGCCCCTTCGACTTCTGTCCGGGTGCTCTGGGCTGCCCAGCCGTGGTGGGCAGCTCGGGCTCCAGACCACCGATGAGCCTCCAGCTCTCCTTCCTCCCTGCGCTGGATGGTATCTTTCAGAAATAGGCCAGAGACAGAATGATAAGCTCCAAAGGAAGTGGCTGAATGTCAAGATCCATGTTACCTCTAATCTGGGGAAATAGGTAACACCTAGACGTCTTTGGGCTCATCTCCCCCGTTTCCCTGCGTCCCCAACTGCCTTCCACTCACCAAGCTTCCCTGGAGGGTGCCCCCACCTTCCGCTCCAACCTTGGCTAATCACTCCATTATGCCCACATCTGCCAGCTTCCATGCACCAGCCAGCGCTACCTTTATTAAGACAGGCATCTTCCTGTGTTTCTCTAACACTTGAAATCTAAAATTAAGAATCTACTTGATTCTACCTTCCTCAGGAGCCATCCCCAGACACACTTCCTCGAGACCAGTCACACTTGGTGCTTAACAGGTCTTGTACAGTAAACAACAACTTGTCAACATTCGGATCCACTTTCTCTCTGTCCTCGATTCTGGATTTTCTTAGGCAGATAGAAATGTTTCTTTTTTGTGATCCCACAGGATCCTTCTATTTATTCTCCACCATTTATTCCGCAGTATTAGAGTATATTTCAGATCTGTCTGTTGACTGCCTGTCTTCCCCCATTGGAATCCCAACTCACTGGGGACAGTGACTTTGTTGTGTTTACTGCCCTGACTGACCCCAGCACCTAGAATTAGCGCCTGGCACATCATAAGCACTCAAAATATATCAGCTGAATGAACAGCTGAAAGTCTACTCCCCAGGCTAGCCTGTGAGTTCACTGAAGTCAGAATCTCCTGTTCATTTCACATTCTGGGGACACAGTTCAGTGCCTGGCATGGGGTTGGAGTCAAAAACCACAATGCTGTGTTGAACTGAATGGACTTGAAAGGCACTTTGCAGGGGGAACCTATCAAGGGGGTCCTCGGAATTACTTCTCCATCTCTGTGTACAAAGCCAGATTAAAGCTAAAGAAGTGAGACTGCCTCCCGCCAAAAAGGGGAGGAAGTCTTCAGTGAGGATCAAGGACAAAAGATCCCCAAATCTCAACACCCCAAATTGGCAATTATGCTTCTCAGGCTTCACCGTTCTATTTATGAACGTAAATCCTCACCTTATCTCAAGGAAACATACTACAATGTCAACTCGATTTTAAAAGACCTTTATAGTCACCACAACTTTGATATATACATTTTACTGTGGCACCATTTGCACCGCAAAAGTTAAGTTTGAGTCAGCACTTCCAGTAGGAAATCCATGTTCTGGGGATTTATAACTCAGCTATAAAACTCAGTTTCGGCTTTGCTGATAAAGAAACAAAACCAGCCCTGATGTGCAAAGATGTTGAAGCCAACGACCCCTCTGGAACTGTCACCCCAATGAGCTCAAGGAGAAACCATGAGGTTTCCCGTAGAATTCCAATTCTAAGTCAGTATCAAGGAGAAAAATCCCATTCATGAGGCATATATTCCTCAAGGAGAAAACCCAGTAGGTGTGCTTGATTTACTAGACTCCCTGATTGCTGATTAGTTCTTCTCCCACTCACCCCGCATGCAGGGGGCCACCAAATCTGATCGAGTTTACCCACAGTCCTTTGTGGGTCGTAATGCACCTATGAATCACCCAAGGATTTTTTTTTTAAAGATTTACTTATTTATTCTGGGAGAGAGAGCTAGAGAGAACGAGCAGAGGGAGAGGAAGACAAGCAGACTCCCCGCTGAGTGTGGGGGGGAGTCTGACGTGGGGCTCAATCCCAGGACCCTGAGATCATGACCTGAGCGGAAATCAGGAGTCAGATGCCCAACTGACTGAGCCACCCAGGCACCCCCACCCTAGGATCTTCATGATAAGTAAATCCTGGAAGCCCAGGATGGAGCCAAGAGCCTGCAGTTCTAACAAGCTCCCAGGTGAAGCTGATGCAGCCACTCAGGGGACCACTCTTTGAGAAGTGAGGTATAACAGAAACGCCTTCATGTCTCCACCTCTGCATCTCCCCCCACCTTCCTTAACGCAGACCCTTCTCATTTCACACCTGCCCTGTTTAACATCTGCCCCTCGATCTGCTTTCCTGCCATCCTATCTGCCTTCGCTCTGTCCTTCACTACCCTGCCAAGACAGTTTTAGGGGGAAAGTCCAATCGTAGCACTTGCCAGCTTAAAACATTTGATAACCCAGCATTACCTCCCCCCTACAATTAGCCAGAATTCTCTAGCTGTCCCCAGCCAGGCTACCCATCGCCCCACAGAGAGGGTGAGTCATTCCCTTCCCCATCTTGCCACTCTCTCCATGCCACCATGAAATCTGTCAAGAGTTTCTAATTATTGACCCACGCATCTGTCAACCTCAACTGACTGTGAGGTCTTAAAAGGTAAGAAGCATATTTTACTCAGCTCAGGGTCTGCTAGTCAATAGGAGTTCAATACATGTTTGATGGCAGGAGGGATTCATAAATTAAGGAGTTTATAATAAGAGCTGACATTTATCGAGCATTGTCTCTCCATACCAGGCGTTGTGCAATATGCTTTCCATTTACTAACTCACTGAGTGCTCAGAACATCCCTGAGAGTCCAATACGGTGAGCCCCACTTTATACACGAGCCAGCCAGAGGCTCAGCAAAGCTACATAACTGTACTGAAGATGCCCAGGTCATAAGGGACAAAATGGAATCAGAACTCAATTTTATTACAATTCTAGAATTTTCTCTTACTTGCTGAACCATACTGAAAGGCTGACTAGGGAAATGAATGAAGACAGGAATGAATGAATGAATGAGGGACAAAATGGAATCAGAACTCAATTTTAGTACAATTCTAGAATTTTCTCTTACTTGCTAAACCATACTGAAAGGCTGACTAGGGAAATGAATGAAGACAGGAATGAATGAATGACTTCTGGTGCCCCTTGGGGATCCGTGAAGCCAGGCGACCTCACCCCACAAGTCAACGAAAGCACCCTATTCAGGTGGCCAAGCGCCGACATATAAAAACGGAAGGGGTGGGCGCCTGGGTGGCTCAGTTGGTTAAGCGACTGCCTTCGGCTCAGGTCATGATCCTGGAGCCCGGGGATCGAGTCCCGCATCCGGCTCCCTGCTCAGCAGGGACTCTGCTTCTCCCTCTCCTGCTCCCCCGTCTTGTGCGCTCTCTCTCTCTCAAATAAATAAAGAAAATCTTAAAAAAAAAAAAAACGGAAGGGGCTCTCTCCCTCAAATAAATAAAGAAAATCTTAAAAAAAAAACAAAACGGAAGGGGTGATATATGCCACTGGTTTACTGCTCTCACCTCTGGCAGCTCAAAGTAAGATTTGATTTTACAGAGCAAATGCCTCCACCTGTTATTCAGATCCCTGACATCGAGATGAAGGACGTGAAGATGAGCCTGACTGACACAATGGACTCCAGGAAGTCGAGGAGCAGTGAATATGTTTTACTTCCAGATATCACTGGGGTGTGTGAGGCCAGAAAGCCCAGACGTCATTCACTCATCCATCCACCCATCCTTTCACTCACAATTCACCGAGCTACTCATTTATCTCTTCACTGACCCATCCCAGTGCTCATTCTCTCATCCACCAAGTATTTCTCAAGCCTTAGTATGTTTTAGGAAACCACTGCCAGAAATATGACCAAGTTGAAAGGGAAGTAGTCAAAGGAATGTTCTTAGAAAAGATTACCTCTTGACTGCTACTTGAAGGAGATACACAAATTATTTAGGCAAAAAGGTGGATCAGGGTGTGTTACCTAGTGGATGAGGGAGGGGTGGAGGCAGTTCTAGAAGGAAGTAACGTGTGTGTAAGCTATGCGTGAGAGACAGAGAGCCTAGCATGCTTGAGGCATTGAAGGAGCTCAGGATGGCTGAACAGAAATGCACAGAGCAACAGGAATGAGGGAGAAAGACAAGGTAAACACGTGGGGCAAGAATGCTTGGTGTCCTTCTCAGCTTCTAATAATTAAAGATGTCAGTAGCTACGTGGACCGTGCCAAGTTGAGGGACCTTAATATAACCATATTCATATTTATATCCATACATTTATTTTTTACAGGTCAATGATAAAATGACAAATCAAGTAGGATTTACAGCACTTGAATATGGGGGTGCAAATACATACATACACACATACACACATCTATACCCATGTCTATCTATCATCATCATCACCTTCTTCATCTTTCTGTAAAGCAACCTGAGTTCTGACCCCAGGTCTCTATTATGCAGAGTGTACTGGGGGAAATAAATTCCTAGTTTTTCCTGAGATCTTCCCTGACCTGGAGTTTCAATGCCATGGTGCTGAGAGCCTGAGTAGGATGCTAATGACTCAGGAATCTACCCAGCTTGTGTGCCTGTGTTAGCCTTGCCCTGCTGCCTCAAAGGCTCTCTTCTGCTTCTGCACCATGCTCAGCATCTGGCAGTGTTTTTACAGCTGCCTGGGACCCCATCTGCCTAGAAGTGCCACATCGACATTTTCCTGTGGAGTCCGATTGCCTCCCTTGTGTGTACCCAGGAGGTAGGTAGCCCGAGTCACCTCTCTTTTGCACCCAGAGATCTCTCCCTCAGCCCTCCTCACTCATCCTCCAAAGGGGTGCACTGAAGGGAGTGACTTTCCTTCTAGGGTCATGGGGGGACCCACATTTGCCCCATGATGCTACTCTACACCCAAATCCCTGCCCCACTGAGGGCTTCAGCTTTTGAACAAAAGCCAGAAAAAAGTGTTGGGGAAGAATATCAGTTTTCCTACCCCCAGATCCCTCCCCTGAAGTAATGAGTACTGAGCAGAGGATCTCCTTGGTTGGGGCAGGAATAGGAGAGAGGAAAAGGAAAGCGGGAAATGCAGAGAAAAAGAAGCATAGATGGATATCCATCTAACCACAGAGACGTGGTATGGAGGTAGACATAGACAGAGACTCCGTGACAGACCCAGTAGATAGTAGACATATGCATAAGATAAGATAAAATAATGTTAATAAACTTGTGTTTCCAAATTTCCCCTAACCCCTGCAGGCAAAACTCATTATTTTTTCCTGGTTCCCAAAACTCCAACATAATGAAGGCCCTACCTTGCCAGACAGGCTTTTCTGGAGGTTTTAAAATGGAAAAAAAAGGGGGCGCCTGGGTGGCTCAGTTGTTAAGCATCTGCCTTCAGCTCAGGTCATGATCCCAGGGTCCTGGGATCAAGCCCCGCATCGGGCTCTCTGCTCAGCGGGAAGCCTGCTTCTCCCTCTCCCACTCCCCCTGCTTGTGTTCCCTCTCTCGCTGTGTCTCTCTCTGTCAAATAAATAAAATCTTTAAAAATAAATAAATAAATAAATAAAATGGGGGAAAAAAAAAAAAGGCAGGGGGCCCCTGGCAGGCTCAGTAGGAAATGCACAGGACTCTTACTCTTGGGGGTGGTTGAGCTCAAGCCCCACGTTGGGGGTAGAGAGGATTTTAAAAATAAATAAATAAAACCACATTGTTTTAAAAATAAATACATAAAAATGAGATGGCAAAAAGCAAAAGCAGGGACAGAGGACAAAAACAAAGGGTGAAGAAAGCAAGGGCTGAAGAACACCATCATACAGCTTAGGACGACACATATGCAACCGCTCTTCGGTGTGAGCACAGAGAACGCGAGGGGAGAAAGGAAAGATAGTTTAAGGGTGGCTGCTGAGGGCAAGGTGGCTTGCCCTCAGACAATCGGACGAGCCCCTGAGACCCCAGGGAGCCACAGCTACTAAGGGAAGCTCCAGGAGCAGAAATGGAGAAATGTGTTCAGGGCCAGCAGTGAATTTTCTTCCCCAGGTACCTGCAGGGGAGAAGGGAAAGGAACTGCCAGCGATGGAGAATTCAACGCATCTGAGCTCTGAGAAGCCAGGGAGCCTCCCTTCACGGGTCCCTGTCCTGCCTTCCTAAAAAAACAGATCAAATTTCAAAGGCAGGGTGTCCTAGTGGTTCTCAAGCAGGTGTTGCTCAGGTGACAGAGGAGGAAGAACATGGAATCCAGACTCTCATAGCACTGTTTTATGATATTCAACCCCTCTGAGCCTGTCACTCCCCCAGAAACAGCCACATCCCAGCGTTGTTTATATTAATCCACATACCAAACACACACACAAGATGAGCTGAATCCACCCTAATGGTCTCCCTCTGATGCCCCCTGAAAGCTCCAGAATGCAAATTTTCATGGGTTAGGATAAAGGAAAGTAAAAAGAAAAAAAAATTTAAAAATACAGAACAAATGACAGAGCCTCATTTTTTTAAATCTTAATATAAATTCTAATAAAGTGGTGAAGTAAAATTGGCATAGAAACCAATTTCTGCAAATCCCCCTGCTGATAAGTTATTTATTCATTTATTCACTCATTCCACTTTGATCAATGACCAGAATTATACCAACTAGTGGTGAAGGATCTAGGCTCTGGAGCCAGACACAGAGTTTGAACAAATATCAGTTTTTGTTGATAATAATATAAATACTACCATATATCAAGACCTATGTGAGTGAAGATATTATAAACACTCCACTCCCATCAGAGAACTGCTCAAAATCCAGGAAAGAATGGAGACTGGTATGGAAACTCTGTTAGGAACGCTTTCAAGTGCATGTAACAGAATTTCTCATGAACAGTGGCTGAGACCAGGAGGACATTTATAATTTATTTAACAAGAAGTTTGAAAATAGGTGGTCCTGGGGTTGGTCTGGCAGCTCCATGATCTCTGTGATCAGATATGTGTCTCTTTCTACTGTTTTTTTTTTTAAAGCTTTATTTATTTATCTTTAGAGGAGTGGGGAGGTGCAGAGGGAGAGAGAGTCTTAAGCAGACTCCATGCTGAGTATGGAGCCCAACAAGGGGCTCAATCTCATGACCCTGAGATCAAGACCTGAGCCAAAACTAGGAGTTGGATGCTTAACTGACTGTGCCACCCAGGTGCCCTAACCCTCTTTCTGTAGTATGTTGACTCCTTTTATAGGACCTAATTTCTTCTTCTTTTTTTTTTTTAAGATTTTATTTATTTGTCAGAGAGCACAAGCCAGGGGAGCAGAGGCTGAGGGAGAAGTAGGGTTCCCCGCTGAGCAAGAAGCCTGATGTGGGACTCAATCCCAGGATCCCAGGATCATGACCTGAGCCAAAGACAGACACCCAGCCAACTGAGCCACCCAGGTGTCCCGATAGGACATAATTTCTCTGCATGTTGCTGTGTGGCCATAGTAAGGCTGCCACTAAAGGAGGAAGGGACAGTTCTAGTGGAGTCTTCTCCTATGCTTTTTTTTTTTTTTTTAAGATTTTATTTATTTATTTGACAGAGAGAGAATGAGAGAGAGAGAACACATGAGAGGGGATAGGGTCAGAGGACGAAGCAGACTCCCCGCCGAGCAGGGAGCCTGATGCGGGACTCGATCCAGGGACTCCGGGATCATGACCTGAGCCGAAGGCAGTCGCTTAACCAACTGAGCCACCCAGGCGCCCTCCTATGCTTTTCCTTACCACCAAGAAGCAAAGCACCTTTCCAGAAGTCATCCAACATACTTGTCCTTCAACATAAGTCTCATTGGACATTCAACATATGTCTCATTGGACAGAACTCGGCATAGGTCCTCCCCCCATAGTTCCAGGGGAGGCTGGTAAAGTCCGCCTCAAGCTTCTCAGTTCCTACAGAGGATAGGTGACAGACGTATGTTGGATGAGCCAACCCACAGTGTCTCCCTCAAAAACTTCCAGCATTTGGCAGCAACTGAGATGGGGGGGCGGGCACGCTTACATTGGGAACAGAGGAGGGATGACCTACTCTACACTTTGGGATTTGAGAAAGATCACACAGGAGCATCATGGGAAAGAAATGCACGGAAGTGTGCCTCCTGGAGTCAGAAGGACAGAGCCTTCTGGTCATGGACAACCGCAAATGCAGAGACAGGGAGGTGGGCAAGTGGAGATGTTAAGTCAGAAGAGCGAGATGGGAGAAGGTGGAGGAAGAAATCATCCTGGGCAGAGAGAGCAGTGGACCAGACGCGTTGGGGCCCTGGCTCCATCTTGCTCAACAGTCCTTTTCAAAACAAGAGACTGCTTTCAGTGAATATGGAGGATTCTGGAAGACAGATGAGCACAGGGTTAAAGAACATCGAGCTGTGTGAGACAGATATGCTCTTGTAAACTCATTTCCGTCTTGTTTTTGCATCCAGGGGGAGGTCCTGGTTTGGTGTCGCCTATCTGTAACCTCTCTCTAACTTATTCATGTGTTTGCACAAAGCGAGCAAGCTTCGGGCAGACAGCCTAGTCGATGGTCCCCAGTTAGGACTCCCTAATGTTGTTGTGCTTTGTTCGCATGATATTTGTGCTTACAGTTCCCTTCTATGGACAGCAAAGGACACCGGGCATTTGAGCGGCACTGTGCATTCTTTTTATTTTGATCTTTGTACATTTTTTCTGAAAGTGAGTGAATTTGCAGAAAAAGCTGGAGTGCAGAATGGCAGAGGTGACGCACCGCATGACAGAACGCACCAGGATTGTCAACAGGGACATCCTTATGTTGTAAAAAGTGGGAGATGTTCAGGAAATCTCATTCCAGTCTATAGGGGGCTGCTCGTATTTGCACAGAAAGGGGCAATCAGATCGGGTTTTCGAGATTTACGGGGAGGAGTACGTGAGTTCATGCACGCAAAGAGCTTAGAATCGTGCCTGGCGCACAAAATAAATATTAACTATCGGAGTGCTGTTATTACCACTAACATCATTATCAGCTTGGAGGCAGAGTGAGTTCAAGGGCAGGAGACTGAATTCAGGAGATGGATCAAGAGGTTGTTAGTCTGGTACACGCTCAGCGAAATCTAGGGGTGGCGGGATGGCGAGAAATGTCTGGGGACATTTGGAAAGAAGGATCTGCAGGTCCCCGTGCCACAGAGGCCCAGGGGAGTGCCTCCTTTCCCTCTGCTCCAGCTTGGAAGCTGTCTTAGTCCCAGGCTCAACGTGACATACTGCCAGGTCTTCCCTGCACAGACTTGACTCAGACGAACACTGTGCACGCACAGATAACAATCCCCAAGCACATTCTGTCCCAAATGAGGTGCCTTGTCATTTTCACAATATCAGCTGTCACACAGCGCGAGAGTTCTCATCTGCTAAAATGAGAAAGAGGGACTAAAAAAAAGGGAAGGAACTTGAACATAAGCTTAAGAAAAAAAAAAAAAAAAGACCCCAAACCTTGGTCTGAAGAACCTATCAGCCACAGAGCCCCTTGAGTGAGCCAGGCTTTTCGGGAAGATACTCCAGCAGCTCACCCCGGCAGAAGGAAGGAGGAAGGAAGGAGTCTCATTCAGGAGGTGCCCCCCACGCACTCCCCACCCGATTCAGTCCTTGCCACAGTCCTGCAAAGAGGCCAGAGCCCACAGGAACGAGGCAGTTTGCCAGTGGTCATCCCGCTAGCAAAGGGTCACTCTGGGATTCGAACTGCACATGACCAGCCCATGTTCTGGCCAGAGTGCATCTGCGAGCCTATACTTAGGGAAACTAAAAACTGGGTAAGGGGAGGTCATGAAGGTGAAACCGAACCCCACAGTACTGCTTTTGACTTGATTATGTTGATTTACCCAAAACCCATCCCCTTCATTTTTCTCCAAGGGTCACAACATCCTTTAGTATTTTCCTAGTTGGATATGTGGTAAATTAGATAGGCAGGGGGGCCCTGGAGGCTGATTACACTTGTTTCAATCCTAGGAGGATCTCTAACCAGAGGCTGAAATGCTGCTAGTCAGGGTGGGGTGCCGAGGGATGTGGGGTCCGCAGCCGAGCCCAACACCTCACAGTCCCTGAGACAAGTCACTCAGCAGGGCTGTGGATGTTACTCTCACACCCTCCCTTCCCTCTGATCCCGCAGTCCCCTTTGCCATTGCTATAGATGGGATGTCTGGGTCCCCCCAGATTCATACATTGGAAGCTCCACCCCCCAATGAGATGGCATTAGGGGGTGGGACCTTTGGGAGGTGATTAGGTCATGAGGGTGGAGCCTCCGTCAATGGGATTAGTGCCCTTATCAGAAGACCCGATGGAGAGGACTCTCACCAGACACCAAATCTGCCAGCACCCTGATCTTGGACTCCCCAGCCTCCGGAACCATGAGAAATAAATGTGTGTGGGTGAAACCACTAACTATCCTGTTGTAACAGCTTGAGCAGACCAGGACAGACACTGTCTCCGCTCTGACATTCATCATTCCCTGGTCCACAACCTGCTCCCCGTCTCTCGTCCTGTGACCATTCCAGTCTCTGTCTACTGTCTACAAAATTTACCTGCGATCTTCCTAAAGCACAACTCTGATCATGTCACTGCCCGTGATTGAAACCCTCAATCATTCCCTGCCGCCCATGCATGCCATCCCCGGACCAGCACTGTCTGATCCTTGTCTACCAGCCAAGCTTAACATCCGGCCCAATCCCATCTATCCTTCTTTCCGGCCAACCTGTCCACTCACACCACACTCTTCTCTCAAGCCCTGGTGCCTGCCTTTGTATACCCCGTTCCCACTGCCTGGAACACACACGCATTCTGCTCACCCATCTTCCTTCCCCTCAGCCCTGGTCTCAGGCACTTTCTAGAAGGATCCCCACCAGCATATTCTCTTATCACAGCCCCGATCCCATTTCCTCACCATTACTGATTTTCTCCTCTGCCTCCCATACTAGACTGAGTCCAGAAGATTTGTTTGCTCTCTTCTACATCCCTATTCTCCAGTACCTGGAATGCAGTAGGTGCTCAATAGATGCTTGTTGAATAAATGCATGACAGATGAATTCCATACTGGAGTTAAATACGAATGGTACAGGAGGAGCAGTCCTACCAATTTTCCTTCTGTAAATAAAATGGAAGCCTACAAACTACAGAATATCACAACTTTACAGAAAATGCAAAGGACCCCAGGAATATTTCCCTCCTGAAACTTCCCGTTCTGCTTTTCAAGCTGCTTTTGGTTTACCATGTCTCCTCCGGCATCGATGATTTATTGACCAGTGACTTCTTTGTCTAGAACTGGAAACAACTTCATTTGTGTACCACATTGTTTTAGTCAGCCGAAATCAGGCTTAAAATAAGAAATCACTCCAGTTAGGGCGCCTGGGTGGCTCAGTTGGTAAAGCGACTGCCTTCAGCTCAGGTCATGATCCTGGAATCCCTGGATCGAGTCCCGCATCGGGCTCCCTGCTCGGCGGGGAGTCTGCTTCTTCCTCTGACCCTCCCCCCTCTCATGTGCTCTCTCTCATTCTCTCTCTCTCAAATAAATAAATAAAATCTTAAAAAAAAATAATAACTCCAGTTAAACTAGGAGTAACCCTCCTGTTAATAACAGAGCATTTGAAAATCTGATGGAAGTCCCAAGCAGGTGCTCAAGCAGGGATGAGTATCCACACTTCAAGAATGCCACCGAGAGGGGCACCTGGGTGGCTCAGTCGTTAAGCGTCTGCCTTTGGCTCAGGTCATGATCCCAGGGTCCTGGGATCGAGCCCCGCATCGGGCTCCCTGTTCGGCGGGAAGCCTGCTTCTCCTTCTCCCACTCTCCCTGCTTGTGTTCCCTCTCTCGCTGTGTCTCTCTCTGTCAAATAAATTTTAAAAATCTTTAAAAAAAAAAAAAAAAAAAAGAATGCCACTGAGAGGCGTATGTGACTTCTATCACTTTTCCTGGTCCAACTACTCATCACCCTCATTGTTAAGTGTACCCACAATTTTCATTTAAGGACTTATTCTTTCATCTTCAGTGGATTAAGGTGGGGCTGACCCCATTCCCAGGCTCTAGAAGTGGGTGGGAGACCTCAGAAGGGCCATTCAAAATACTTCATCTCCATGGCCACTGTGATTGGTCGATTGTCGACTGGTCGACTGGTTGATTGTGACTCGAGGCTGGCCAATGAGATCCCTCCCTGGGACTTTGTCTGGAGGGGTTGCTAATCAGGTCAAGGATGTCAGCCTTGACCCAAGAACGTCCATCTCTGCCACCACATTCCCCACGAAGCCTGAAAGAGTGATCTTTTAAATAGGCAAAGATCATCTTATTGTCCCCCTTTTTAAAAAGTCACCGGTGGCTTCTCATTACAATGAAAATAAAACCTAAACTCCTTATCACGGCCACAATCCCTGTACCATCTGTCTCTCTCTCGTGTTCTCACAGGACCCTCCTCTTTGGTCACTAAGCCCCAACCAGAATAGCCTTCTTTTAGTCATTCAGACATGGCATGATCATCCCTGCCTCAAAGTCTTCACCGGTGCTCTTCCTTATGCAGGGAATACTCTTCCCCACATGGGCACACAGTGGGCTTCCTCCCTCTACCCATGTGCCTTCTCGCCGCATGTCAGGCTCAGAGAGATTTTCCGTGATCATTCTCCTTGCTCTCTCTCTATATCTCTATATCCAGCTTTACTGCCTCCATTACACTATTAACAAAAATCACACATACATTTTCATTTGTCTACTTACTTATTCTACTTCCCCTTCTGAAAATAAATTCCATGAGCTCAAAGCCTTCACGGTCTTACTGCTGTATTCCCAGTGCCTACAACATGCCTGCCATATAATAAGCTCCTAAGATGGATTTGATGGATGAATTAATAGATGAACACATTGATCAACTGCAAATAGGGCCTAAATTGTTAAAAATAAATAAAAAGGAAAGTGGATCCAAAAGATAAAGAGAGACAGGATTCCTAACACCATCATTTGAGCATATGGACCCAACTGAGGCTGTCTCCTCCTGGACTTTTCAGTTAAGCAAGCAAACAAATTCCCTTTTTAGCTTAAGCTGGTTTGAACTGGGTTTCTGTCACCAAAGAACTCTGACTTACACGAAAGGGGTTCATACAGCCAGTAATGGAGCCCAACCACGTGATTGCTCTCCTCTTCCATTTCAACTCGTCTGTCCCCCAAACAGATTGAGGTGAGCCTTGGTCCCAGTGATACAGGCCTCCCTGTATGTCATTCACTGTTTGATTAACAGGGCTCAGTTCCAGGCCCCTTACCTGACAAGATAAGACACAATGAGACGCAAGGGGCTTGCACTGAGAAAGGTGAGGTCAGATGTTTAGCAGATGTGACTGAACCGGCCTATATTCTTCCTGTGCCTGGGGCCACCTCACCCCTGCCGGAGCCATTGGCCCCCGTGTCTTGCCTGCCCTTCAAACAGAGGCACCATGTCTGGGATCAGTTCTGACCCAAAAGAGGAGCACCCGATCCATTCTAGGCTCACATTCTACATCAGCTTCAGGCCCTATTTACCAATAGGCTGGCTTGAATCTCATTCCTTGTTTTGTATCTCTGGATTGTTCTTGGCCGATTATCTAGGCCTGAGTCTCTGACCTGGAAACCTTCTTAGTGATGATAACAAGAGTAAACACTTGCCTTTCATTGGTGTTTTATGATATGCCAGGCTCTGTTCCGGGCACTTTTCATGTTCTTGGTTCACTTAACCCTCACAGCGATCTAATAAGATAGGTACCATTAATAGTACGATTTCACAGATGGGGAAGCTGAGGCATGGAGAGTGTAAATGACTCGCCCAACATCAACAGCTAGTAAATGCTGGAGTCAGGATGTGAAGCCAGGCAGCCTGGCTCCAGAGGCTGTGCTATGAACATTTACCCTACAACAATTTAATTAAGACTATAAACATCTATGGTAGACTCAATTTCCCAAAGATGGATGCAATAGTATCTCCCATCCCACATGCTTTTCTTACAGTGTCACTTTGAGATCCCTCTCACTGAGGAGTGAGTCATATATTCCCTCTCCTTGAACCTAGAGCATGAGATGCTCTGTGACTCCGAGGCTCCATGATAAAGATGCTGTGGGGCACCTGGGTGGCTCAGTTAGGCATCTGTTCTTGATTTTGGCTCGGGTCATAGCCTCAGGGTCTTGGGATCGGGCTCCATGCTCAGCGTGGAGTCTCCTTCAGATTCTCTCTCCCTCTGCTTCTCCCCCCACTCATGCTCTCTCTTGCTCTAAAATAAATAAATAAATAAGTAACCCCCCCCAAAAAAAGATGCTATGTATCTTGCTCTGATGGGACACTTAGCCTCCATACCTAGCACCGTGCCCAAACTAGCCCAGATGGAGAGATCTCATGGAGATGCCACACGTAGGTCTGACACCCCAGCTGAGGTTCCAGCTATAACCAGAACTGTGAGGGGGGATGCCTCTAGATGCTTCCTGCTTCCAGTCATTAAGTCACCGCAGCTTTTGAGTCTTTCCAAATGAGGCCCTAGATATCAGGTTGCAGAGACAACCCCTCCCGAGTTCCTGACCCACAGAATGTATGAGCCTAATAAAATGGCCACTGTATGCCCTAGGTTTTGTAGTGGTTTATTACACAGCAATAGTAATGGGACGTCACTCTTGTCTACAAACTTGTATACAGTCTGTCTATAGAACTCTGCCTCTGAACGGCAACTGGTTCAGTCCCTAATACCCAGTGACAGGTTCATCATATTCTGCTACCCTGATGTGTCACCTCATCATCCCTTGTTGGACTTCCTGAGTCCCAACAGCCAACTTCAATTACCACTTCTTGTCTGTAGCCAGATCCTCAAGACACCGAAATGTAATCAGCTAGATTGAACCCATGCTCACTTCTTGTAGCTGTTTCTGACCCCTCAAGCTTGACCACAGATCTCAGTTTCCTGCTTCATTCCTATCCCAGCCAGCCCCATCCACTTTTACGTGACTCAGTCATGGTCCGGAAACGAAGCTAATCCAGCCTCTTCATCTGCGAGATGGAAAAATAGACGCCCAGCAAAATAAAACATAATGGTAGTGACCGACATCTCTTGAATCCCTAATGTACACGACTGGATTTAACCCTCATTACGTTACCCTATGTAACATTAATATATTATTGACTCCATTTTACAGAGAGAGTAAGACATTAAGCCATTTTGGTCATATGGTTGTATTAAACTGCCCCAGGGTCCTCTGCAAGGTCTGATTTTGGAAGGTTGAAGACAAAATATATCCTGGATTCCAAGATGGAAAAACCATTGGGCTTTTCTCTGGGCAGAGAATCTACCAGATTTCCAGTAAGACAACAGCCCTCATCCAGATTTCCTCCACCTTGAAAACACACCTCCTTGTCAACAACACATCTGAAAAATAAGGATGGTCCTTCCTCGTGAATTGGTACAATGGGTGTGGCTAAGATCTGTATTGGCCAGATCCCTCCAGGTGCTGCACCACATTCCAGAATGTAATACCATAAATCTGGGTTCTTATCCTAGGAGATGGTACCAAATCTGTTTTTGATGAGCGTACAATGCCTTCTCATGGATGGAAATACATACTGGTGGCAAAAAGAAGAACCTCTGGAATCAGACAAAGACCTGTATTATAATATTAGTTGTGTGACCTGGGGCAGGCTGTGTAAACTCATGAGTCTCCATGCCCTCGTGAGCACAGGGATAAGAGGACCATGTCATGGGGTTGTTGTAAGGGCCAGGTGAGATAATGCAGAGAGCCTAGAACATAATAAAAGCCCCTCCAAAAAATGACCAATGCCATTGTTTTCCTACACAGAAATGGAATGAATCCTTATCAAATGGAAGTAAGCAGAATCTCACTATATTCTAGAAAAGCCACCAAATTATCTCAAACTTCAGTACAAACCATCCCTAAAATTGCACCAAGAGGGAAGAATGCCACCTCCCAGATCCCAGAGAAAGTGTTTCATTCACACAATGCCAGCCCCTTACCGCACCCACGTTGCTAAGAAGCATTCTGACACTAATCCTCTTCCTGGCGATCTCAAGATGCTAATTCCTACATTTCAATCTTCTCTGGAAAGTCTGGTGACTAAAAGACCCAGCTCCTGACCTACAGGCTAGAGACGGAAGCCCTGATCTTCTTAGCCATCAATCTTTAAAATAATAATAAAATAAAAGTTAGGCAAATGATGGTATCAGAGTCCCATCCTTCTGGCAAAGAGTAGAGTCCATAAAAGCAGGCGAGAAAATATTCAATTGTAATCCGACTAATGCATCTCCAGAAGGGTTGCTATCTGCTGCAGAGCACTCCCCATTAAAGAAATCAATTTAGCATTTGACTTCTCCTCCTGTGGCGCATACTGAAGTGGGATCTGACAAGGATGGAAAACAGATTTGTGTTAAATACTGACAATAAAGCCTGTAGCTCAAGGTTATAGCAGTCAACAGAAATCCAGTGCCTTGGAAACCCTGAGACCCTCATTCATCAGCCAGAGTCAGCAGCTTTTATTTATTTTTATTTTTTTTAAAGATTTTATTTTATTTTATTTATTTGACAGAGACAGAGAGAGACAGCTAGAGAGGGAACACAAGCAGGGGGAGTGGGAGAGGGAGAAGCAGGCTCCCGGCCAAGCAGAGAGCCCGATGTGGGGCTCGATCCCAGGACCCTGGGATCATGACCTGAGCCGAAGGCAGACGCTTAACGACTGAGCCACCCAGGTGCCCCGAGTCAGCAGCTTTTAAAGGAAGCTGGAGGTCTGGCTCAGCAAGCAGGGCAGTTTTCAAGAGTGGGTATTTGGGGCCATGGTAGCCCAAGATGCTGGTTTTGTGGGAGGTCCTGACAATGGGCCTGAGCTGCCAGGTCTCTGAGCATCTTGGTGGCCTTTCTTGGTTGTAATGAATATCTCTTGTTTTTGCTTGCCCAGCATCCATTCACTTTTATTTTTCGACCAATAGCACCCACTTTAGGGACACCTGGGTGGCTCAGTTGGTTAAGTGTCTGCCTTTCTCTCAGGTCTTGATCCCAGGGTCCTGGATCAAGTTCCACATCAGGGTCCCTGCTCAGTGGGAGTCTGCTTCTCCCTCTCTATCAGCCTCTCTCCCCTGCTCTCTTGCTCTCTCTCTCAAATAAAATCTTTGAAAAAAAAATAGCACCCACTTTATCTCGGGGCACAGTTCCTCTTCTGCTTCTCAGTTCATGAGATTTGGATGAAATTTAGCTCACCTCTGGCTCTAAGGAGAGGTAGGCATGTGAACTCAGCCTGCCTGAGAGAGCCAAGCAGCACCCTGACCTCCGGGGATAGGCACAGCACCCAAGGAAGGGCCATCAGAGCCAATGAGACTCAGTCTTGGAATTTTCTGCAACTGTTTGTTAAAAGAAGTCATCTTTCTACCGGTGTGGTTGGGAAGACAAGATTAAGCCTGAAGTTTCTGTAAACCATCTTATCATATAAGGGGAGAATGGAATCAGCCCAGAGAAAGACACAGATAAGAATAGGGATCATCCAGAATCTGATTAGATTACTGCTCCTAGAATGAGGTTATTTGAAGACCATCACCTGCACTTTTCAGTTCAAAAATCCAATAAGTTCCATTTTTCTTGGTTTTAAACCAATTTGAGTTGGGTTTTATGTCCTTGCAACCAAAAAAAAGATCTGACAATTCCACTGTAGCTGGATGAGGCAGGCCTGCTTGGACAGCACCAGCTCTGTGTGGGGCCTAAGTCAAGGCCACACTCAGTAATGAATCACATCTTCCAATTGGATCCCACTTTCCAATGCATTAAGAACACACAGGCAGACCTCAGAAATACTGCAGGGCCGGTTTCAGGCCACCACAATAAAGCAAATATCGCAATAAAGAGAGTCAAATGAAATCGTTGGCTTCCCAGTGCATAGAAAAGTTCTGTCTATACTATACTGTAGACTATTAAGTGTGTAATAGCAGGATGTCTAAAAAAAGCAATGTGCATAACTTAATTAAAAATACTTTGGGCGCCTGGGTGGCTCAGTTGGTAAAGCGACTGCCTTCGGCTCAGGTCATGATCCTGGAGTCCCTGGATCGAGTCCCGCATCGGGCTCCCTGCTTGGCAGGGAGTCTGCTTCTCCCTCTGACCCTCCCGACCCTCCCCCCTCTTATGTGCTCTCTCTCTCAGTCTCTCTCTCTCAAATAAATAAATAAAAATCTTAAAAAAAAAAAAAGAACCATTAAAAAAAACCACTTTATTGCTGGGGTGCCTGGGTGGCTCAATCAGTTAAGCGTCTGCCTTCAGCTCAGGTCATGATCTCAGGACTCTGGGATCGAGCCCTGCATCGGGCTCCCTGCTCAGCGGGGAGCCTCCTTCTCCCTCTCCCTCTGCCCCTCTGCCCGCTCATGCTTGCTCTCTCAAAAAAAAAAAAAAATCTTTTTAAAAATTTTATCTTTAAAAAAGATAAAATCCCAGGTGCCCCAAAATTAAAAAAAAAAAAAACTACTTTATTGCTGTGGCCATGGCTGACTCAGTCAGTGGAACATGTGACTCTTGATCTCCGGGTCGCGGGTTCGAGCCCCACGTTGAGTGTAGAGATTACTCATATAAATAAAAGTTAAAAAAAAACCTTTATTGCTAAAAATTGCTAAGCATCATCTGAGTTTTCAGCAATTCGTAATCACTGATCATAGACCGCCACAACAAATATAATAATAAAGTCCAAAATACTGCAAGAATTACCAAATTGTGACACAGAGACACACAGTGAATGGCGTCCACAGACTTGTTGCCACAAACCTTCAATCTGTAAAATGCAACAATAGCTGTGAAGCGCAAAGATGCAAAGTGCGGTAGAATAAGGTATGCCTATACGGACATATTAGTGAAGATTTCACACTGCCTTCTGGGAAAGCACATACAACATCTCAAAGCCAACGAGCTGGTGCTGGTGACGGTCCATGTCCCCACCCGGACCCCTCTCCACTTCTGGGCATTCTGTTCTGACTTCCAGCACCACGGCCTCCACCTTCATGGGAAGGCTGCCCTGGGGGTTCAGAATCCTGCTTTGCCTGTGCCCACGACATGCCAGGGGTACCTGGGGACAACTATCTCCCTGGGGACAGCCTTTCAACATTGGCAAGGAGGCATTTCCTTTATCCCACACCCCAGGGTTCCCTCCCACCCAGGATTCAGTCTTAGGCACCCACCGTGATGGGTGGCTTAGTAATGCAGCCCTAACCAGCTGCCTCCCCTCCCCTGCTCTTTTGTGGTGTCCCTGCACCTTCTTCTTTTTTTAATTTAATTTAATTTAAATTCAATTAATTAACATATAGCGTATTATTAGTTTCAGAGAGAGTTCAGTGACTGATCAGTTGCATGTAATACCCAGTGCTCATTACATCAATGCCCTCCTTAGTGACCATCACCCAGTTACCCAATCTCCCCACCCACCTCCCCTCCAGCAAGCAACCCTGTTTGTTCCCTAGAGTTAGGAGTCTTTTATGGTTTGTCCCTGCACCTTCTAAATAAACTACAGGTATTCAGTCATTGTAAGTGTCATTAAATTTCCCATAAAACACCTCTATTATTTCCCTCATGGAAATTCCTCCCCCAAAAGCCTTTTTTCCTTAGGGCTGCCCAACCTTTCACAAATCCCCTTCCGTGATCCTTAGAAATGCATCTCTCCCCTCAGTCTGCAGAGGCAAAACAAAATCCTAGAAGCTCTCACACCCCTGCCGCCCACCCCGAAACTTATCAATACATTCATGCAGCAAAAATAGATTTCTTCCAGAAGGGAATGCTGTTACCACCCAAATATGATGTCCCTATAAATACCAGTGCAAAGGACAGCAGGGAGCCGCCCTGCTGGTGTGAAAGCTAGAACCCAAAGGCACATGCCCTGCTGTTCTCTGGGGTCTGGCCCCCACTCCTCTCATCTCTCACCTCTCCCTACCTTCCCTTGGCATTTTATGCAGATCCAGCAACACTGAATTAACTACTCGCTGTTTTCCCAAAATAGGCCATGCTGTCTCTTTCCTTCTGCCTTTTTTAAATACAGTTCCATATGCCTGAAATATCTTGTGTTCTCAGGGGCTCCTAAGGATTTGCTTCTTCTCACCCCATCCAAACTCCCATGCTCTAGGACTTTCTCACCCTAAAAAGGAAGAGCTTGGGAGCGGATTGCCTCAGAAGACTGAGCTTCCTTCTCAAGATGATCAAGATGAGCCTAATGATAACCCGACCAGATATTTCAGATGGGATTGCAGATCTGGATAATGAAGTCAGTCCCAGAGTCCCCAGCAAGCCCACTCATCATCCCAGGTGTTTTTCCAGTTGTCTTTAGGTGATGTGTTAACGACACAGCAGTAGATAAAACGAAAACACGCAGTAGGCGAGATATTTTTTCTCAAATTCCCTCAGCCTTTCTAATCACCAAAAAAAAAAGTCTAATTTTTGTTACTTATAGGTCTTCAACATCTAACATCTGCTAATCTCTCATTTTTTAAAAAAAAGATTTATTTATTTACTTGAGAGGGAGAGAGAGAGAAAGAGCGGGAGGGGCAGAGGGAGAGGGAGAGAGAAACTCAAGCAGATTCCCCACTGAGCACGGAGTTGGACGGAGGGGGGGCCTCAATCCCATGACCCCAAGATCAGGACCTGGGCTGAAACCGAGCCGGAAGACCAACTGACAGTGCCACCCAGGTGCCCCCGCTAATCTTTCATTTTTAAAAGGTGTAGAAATAATAATATATTGTTTTCTCATGGTATTATGTTTATAATTCCCTTCTACTTAAGGTGATACCTTTTTTTTCCAATTGATATTAATGCTGTCAAGTTCTCATGTAAATCTAAAGTGATTAATTATATGCATACACACACATATATGGGTGATATATATATATATAATTATAATTACATTACAATTATATATATATATAATTAAATGTATTAACCACAGACACTGCTTGCATGTGACAAAAATTTGTGTAAGTGATACTCAAATGAGCTGAGTGTAGAGAAGAAACTAGAATAGGCTGGAGTAGTTAGGATGCCTGCCTTCCTTGGTACCCATGAAGTCTCTGGTGGGCAGAGTCCAAAGCAGTTGTGCTCCCCCAAATGCTTGGAAGAAGCAAACCCTGAGAAAACTGGCTGAAGCCAGTCTTCCCAGCCTCATAAAGGGCTTCAGAAACCAGGCAACCATTTGAACTTGCCCTGTTCCCCTGCTCCTGGGGTGTCCCACCAAATTTTCACATCCCTGGATTATTTCAGAGTCCAAAAACCATTGTTTTAGCTCCATTTGGCTTCTCTGAAGTACAAGGCAGAGGAAGTTCCCATCTTGCAGAATCCCAGCTGTGATGGAGGACAAAGGGTCTCCTGTCTTTGAGAAACAAATGAAGCTAAAGATTAAAGGCATTTTCTGATCCTCACTTAAAGAGGCAGCCCCAGAGCAAAACGACCAGACCCTGCGAAGCTGCTTTTGACGTCAAGGCTGAAAAGCGATGAATGGTTAAGCTTGTCGTTTTTATTCTGAAATGTGGCTTCGAGATATGCAAGATGGGGCCTTTCTCTTCCTCACCTTTCCGATTGCTTGCTGTCACTCAACCAAATTCGTTCAAATATATTTATCCAGCAAGCTTTTATGAGCCAGGCTCTGTTTTAACAGCGGGGACAAACGAGAAGCCAGAACAGCAAAGTACTTCACCTCAGAATCCTATACTCCAGAGAATCTAGAAAGGGGAGACAGAGTGTACGAACATAAATGAAACACAAACTGAGGGTTCTAGAGGGGAGGGGGGTGGGAGGATGGGTTAGCCTGGTGATGGGTATTAAAGAGGGCATGTTCTGCATGGAGCACTGGGTGTTATGCACAAACAATGAATCATGGAACACCACATCAAAAACTAATGATGTAATGTATGGTGATTAAAATAACAATAAAAAATTAAAAAATTAAAAAAGTTAATTCCAGAGGAGGTGAGGCTATTTAAAAAATAAAACAAGGGAGCACCTGGTGGGCTCAGTCAGAAGAACATGTGACTCTGGATTTTGGGGCCATGAGTTCAAGCCCCACGTTGGGTGTAAAGATTACTTAGATAAGTAAACATTTAAAAAAAATACAGGATTCATCAAAACGTATTTGAGCGGGCATGTGTGTGTGTGGTGGGCGGGTTAGCTGGGGTGATGGATGATGATCTCTATAATATTTTGATCTGAGACTTGAATCTGAGGGAAGGGTGCTCTGGTAAAGCGAGACACACATACAAAAGCCATGCGGTGGGACTCCTTCAATTTACCTCTTCCTTACTTCCCTTCCTCAAGGACTGACCCTCTCTGCATTGCCTCTGCTTCTGTCCACAAGACTTAAGAGATACGGCTCTGAAGCAGGTGTGACTGCTAGTTCTATCGCTAACCATGGAACCATCTCTGAGTCTTGGTTTTCCCACCTGTAAAATGGTAACAAGAATGGCAACCTCGGGCACCTGGGTGGCTCAGTTGGTTGGGCGACTGCCTTTGGCTCAGGTCATGATCCCGGAGTCCCAGGATCAGGCCCCGCATCAGGCTCCCTGCTCAGCGGGGAGTCTGCTTCTCCCTCTGACCCTCCCCCCTCTCGTGCTCTCTCATTCTCTCTCTCTCAAATAAATAAAATGTGAGTAACAATGGTGTGTCTAAAATGCTTGACTGACTTCCCGGTTCAACACCCAACAATGGTTACTCATCATTCTAATTCTATTGCATTCCTTGGACACATTCCAGAAGATACTTGGGACTTGGGTTCATAGAGGCTGAAGGATGCCTAGTCCCGTGCAACAGCTGACCTGAATTTGAATTCTGAGTCCCTTCTTGTTTGAATGAGTTTGGGATTAATCATTTTGAAACAGAAGATTATATAATTTTTCTTTTTTTCCTCTCTCCCTTTCTTTTTTTCTTTCTCTCTTGCTTTCTTTCTTTCTTTCTTTTTTTTTTTTTTTTTTTGGTTCCAGGTGTTTCCTGCTACCCCTTTCAATGGCTAGAGCATTCTTCCCCTATTGTCTCCATTGCAGGGTTTTTTTCTAGCAGGAATCCAAAGACAGAAAGAGTCACTGCTTCACCTTTGAGGTTCAAAACAGGCCTTTGGAACTCAAGGCAAGAACTACATCTTGAGCAAAAAAGCCTTTTTGAGTTTCAAGAGCCTGTATCCTTTGAGTTTCAAAAGACCAAAACCCCAGGCTAAACAATAGGCCGAGAAGACTATGCTCACTGATCTGTGAGAATGAGGTTTTCTGGTCTGCCACCAAAAAAAAAAAAAAAAGAAAGAAAGAAAAGAAAAGAAAATCTCACAGGCTGGGGAGAAGCAAGAGAGGAACACAAGGGTTAGAGTCTAGTCAGGGGGCCCAGTGAAGCCCAGCGAAGCCCAGTCCAGTGGAAGGGTTAAGAATAAAGTTAGACATACAAGGGTATAGGGGAACGTCTTCTCATTTCCCAAGTAGGGACCAGGAAAGTGAATCGGATTCAAGAGTTCTGCAGCATCCTCCTGGGGGTCAGACTGATAGGGCAGTGTCCTTGAGGAGGGAAAGCGGCTTAAGTTCCTGAGTCCTGAGATGCTTTGTGGGCAGAGGCAGAAGCCACCATTCAGGTGAGCACGGCATACCCTGCTCGGGATTGCTCTTCTCTTGGGCATGTGGTCAGGATGGCAGCCAACCTGTCTCCTGCACATGGCTTGACAAAGAGCAACCTGTCTGCTCTGCAAGACTTAGCTCGGCACCATCTGAATCACCCCACGTGGACAAATCCCCTTTATGATGGCTCAGAGTAGTCATAAGCCCGCAAGATGGAACGGTGCTCTAAAAATCTAGATGAATCAGCCTCAGCACTGATACCTCCATGGGAATGAAAGGAACCAGCTTGAGTTCTCCCTGGGGCTAGAAGGACACTAAAACATGCCTTCATTAGACACTTGCAATCAAAAGAGATTTGCTGGAAACACAACCCACCATCAATAAACTAATGGTCTAGAGAAAAAGCAGCCAGAAACTGCTTAACAGGAAGCCAGCATCACCCTCTGCTTCCCAACCCCCCCACCCACCCACCCCCGCCTCTCTCTGTCCACTCCTCTCTCCTGGAGTTGAAATGAAATTTTGGGAACAAAATCTCCTGCAGGGTAGAGCCAGGCAAGGGGCACTATGCCCCACGGTCTCCCAAGCTCGTTCCTTTCGTTTTCCAGACTCCACATTCCGAAAGTTCACAGGAGTGCTAACAACTAACTTTGTGTGTGGTGGAGGAAGGATGGAGGAAACCTCTCAAGGATGTACTCAGTTTAGGGACCATGTGTGATTCCCGAGCTGCCCTCTGAGCTCTGCAGCAGGTGGACACAAGCCACTAGCCCCGGGACTGAATTTACAGTGACTCTGTTTATACATTTAGATCAGTGCGAGAGAGGGACAGAAGCCAACTGCCTCAGTTTCCCCAAGGGGGCCCAGTCACATTTCCAAAAGCAAAACCATCTGAAGATATCAAGAACAAAATGTTCAGAAGCAAAAGGTTACCTGGCTAACTCTGCTCAGAAAGAACTTTCCATCAAGGCTGCTCCTACAGAGAAGAGTTAGAGCCTGCCTTATGAATCTGAAGGCCTCATTTGCTCTTAGTAAAATGAAGTACACAGTCAACGTGACTTGTGGTTGATTTGAGCAAGCCTGTGGATCACTGACTTTGCTCAGATCTGAGTTCCTGGCTTCCCGTCCAAGATTCTACTGTCCCAGGGAGTCCGTGTTGTTCCAGCCCAGATGTAGGTGCTGAAGTCCCACCCCTTGGACCAGAACTTCAACAATCAGACTTCTAGGAATGTATCCTAAGGAAATGATCATGCCTGTAGACATGTGGAGCTTTGACTACAAGGATGTTCATTCCGCAATTAATTATAATAATGAACAGTGCAAATAACTTAAATATTCAACCCCTGTCAGCACAGGAGAGGTGTGCAAATATTCATATCTATAAAAAGGTTCATCAAAATAAAAGAGTGACTCTCTATTTAAATGGTGGGATTATGGGAGAATTTAAGTTTCCTGGGTGTGAGGGCTCAATGTCCAGCAGTAAAGTGAGAATGTTCAGCACCCAGGGCTGCCCTCACTCCTGACACCAAGTGCAAGTTTGGGGGGTAGTTTCCGAAAACCACCCCAAGGTTTGATAACTCACTAGAAAAACTCAGTCACTGTAAGTTGTGGTGCTTGTGGTTACAGGGAAAGGCTACAGTCTAAGATCAACAAAGGAAGAGAGACACAGGGCAGAGGCCAAGAAGAGGGGTGAAGGGAGAGCTTCCAGTGTCCTCTCTACAGGGAGGAAGGACGCCTTCCTTCTCCTGCATCCACGCGCAACAACGGGTATGGAGTACTGCAAACCAAGGCTGCTCCCTGAGCCTCGAGGTCAGAGTTTTTGTTGGCGCTCTATTGTGTAGGCATGATTCACTGCTCACATGGCTAATCTCTGTCTCAAGTCTTCACCCCTCTGGGCGTGACCCAAAGCCCCCACCCCCAAATCTCATTGCAGATCTTCCTGGCCTGACTCACCCTCATCGCAACGTGGGGCCATCCCCCACTGTAAATCATATTGTTAGACCCGCCAGTGTGACCCAGGGTCCCAAGCAAAGACATTCTTATCAGGCACAACACTGGGTCACCTGCCAGTAGCCAAGGACAAAGACCAGGCATCTTGAGCAAGGTTAGATTCTTTGCTGTACATTATAATAAATGATAACAGTGACTACCAATGATAATATTAAGGAGTTGTTCAAAATCTGATCCCAGACACCTGGAGGAGCCAAAGGGTTGCTTCGCCCCATCCTTACCACCTAGACACCATCTAAATGGGCTGCAGCCTTTCACTGGATAGCACCCCAAGTCCTCCATGCGGCTCAGAGCCTGATGCCGTTTTGTTGTTGCAGTTCCTACTGTGATTATATTGCCATTTTAATCATGTCATTTATAATAATACCAATCATTGCTATCATTTATTGATCACTAACAGTGTTCCAGGTACCGAGATGAATTTTTAACACATAAAATCATATACTTTGATTAAAAAAAAATTCTTCATTACGTGCTATTTTAGCCCCATTTTGCAGCTGAGAAAACCAGACAAGAGAAAGGAGATCTTTATCCAAAATCTCACATATGAGAAGACACAGAGCTTCGACTGAAACTCCCACCAGTCCCACCCCAGGTGCCCTTGACTTCTCTACAGCACACAGCCCCTCCTCCACCCCCCGGGGACCAGCACTCTCTGCTTCATGTCCTTGTACTCTGGCCAGCCCCTCATCAACCTCTGATGATCAGCTAGGAAGCTAGATGGCCACCCACCAGAGGAGAGATGCGGGGTCATCTCCCAACAGAGCGCCATTACCATATGAAGTCCTTCTGGGAAAAAACCCACCCTGATCACAGATCCCCGGAGCCTTCTGCCTGGTCGCAGGGACACCAAGAAGTCCCTCCCCATGCATTTCTCCCATATCACCATGTCACCTGGACCCAGCTCACCCCTCAAAATTCAATTTCCTTTCAAGTAGCTATCCATTTATCCAGGGGTTCTTTATTGCCAGTCTCTGACACCTAAAAACTTTTTAAAAATAATTTGTCTAATGACAATCTAACCTGAATTTTATCTAATACACACCGAACAAATCTCAAGTGCATCTCAGGAGTATTTCTAGGAGTGTTCTACATCCTTGGGGACTTCTCTGTTCATTTTTCCTTTTTTTAATTTTCCACTTCAAAACTCTAAAGAGTTAAGTTTTCTTTTTTCAAAATGTATTTTGAACAAAACTCTAAAGAGTTGTATTTCTTTTTTCAAAATGTATTTTAATTTGCACTGACAGACAAAAGGAGGTGAAAACACCCACAACAAAGCTGAATGTCTTGCTCTCTAAGTGGAATGGGTTAGACACGTTCTCCTATAAGGGGCTTTTCCTGGGATGAGCGGGGTCCTCACCCCTGTGTCCTGGCTTGTTCCTGCTTATGTATCTTTTCCTCTAGACCAGCCCCTCTAAGTTTCCTGCTTATATTTGAATCTGTAGGAAAGCCATTCACTGTTTTGCTCCTGCTCAAAATGCCCTGGTTCTTCTCACTTACCTCCCTGACGGGTGAGCCATCTTTGGTTAAATCACAGCATGAGAAGACTCGCTTCCCTCTTCCCATAGGACTTCAGGCAGATTTACATCCAGAACAGCCACCACATCAAATACAGCCACCACAGCCTCCTACAAACCCAATGAACTGTCCCAAAGTCTATAAAAATCCATTCTCATAATCCTAACTGGAGGCGTACTCTTTATTTAAGAGACATACGAGCAGGGCAAACCTCCTCGTTGGGATGTCTCTATTCATCCCACATGCCTCTTCTTATTTCCATTCTATTATTTCATCTATTAATTTAGCAATCCAAGTGCTCCGTGAGTTATTTAGCAATTACTGGGGGATGCACGGGTCTAACACACTGCAGACAGGGAGGAGGTTGACAAATACCCATTAGCAGCGGGCCCAGTAATGGCCCCATAATGCTGCCTTGCACTTAGCCAGATGAAAGCAGCTATATATTGTAAGGAATTTTAGAGGGTGTCACAAACCTTAATTAATTCTCCATGCTCTGGGAGGAGAGTATTTACTCGCATTTGGGACTTCAAGCACCACTGTGCCGAGACGGGTCACGCATCACCATATAAACACCATCCGTTGAGTTCACCTTATACTCCACAGAAGTGGTTTCGAGCATATTTTCATGGAGCCGTTCGTTCCTCCAACAAATATTCATTACGTCTTAGCCACATGCCAGGCACTGTGCTAGGCTCTGGGGAAGCCAAGCAGACACGGTCCCTGACTGAGCGGATCTGAGGGTCTCAGGAAGGAATTATCCACTACGCAAATTCATTTCATTAATGGATTAATCATGTAAACATTCTGCTGAGTGATATACAGAAAAGCGAGGGGCCTGGGGTAGCCTGGGGTCTCAGGGAAGTCAGGCCTGGGTTTGACTAATTGTATTACCCATTATCAATTAGTTCCCTGGCCTTACTAGACAACTTTCCTAACCTTTCTGAGGCTCTGTTTCCTCATCTAGCATAGTGTCCTCCCCGAAAGTTTGGTGGAAGGATCAAGTGAGCCAGGACATCTTGCCTGCTCCCCAAAACTCTAAGTGCTTGATAAAGGTGAGCAGTTATGACTATGAGTAGTACTGTCCAGTGGCCATCTAAATTGGGGGTTCATTGCTCATCTGAAGGCACACCAGTTAAACCTGTAAGAAGCTCTGGAATCCTCCAGAATTAAATGGACCCCTGAACGTCTGATAAATGCAGTCATCTAGAGTTAACCCTGGGGAACTAACATCTGTATATCCTCCTGCAGTATCCTGGGGTTCTTCTGAGAGCAAGAAAGACCTAGAACAGAAAAGCACTGAGACCGGTTTCTCCCCAAAGCAGACAGGACAGAGGATTCTAGCAGCCCTTTCCAGAGCCCACCACCCAAGGCCCTAAGATACAGCCAGAAGAGTGTCTTCATCAGGACAGCCAAGGGGGAGGACCGGCTCAGCCTTTGGCCCAATATTCAACATTTTTATCAAGGGCCCAAATAAAGGCTGATCGAAATCTGTGTGTGCTACAAAATTGGGAATTTATCTTGTAGGCAATATGCTATATAATGGAATCAGGATCCCAGAAGACCTCCACCAGCTGGTATGGAAGGCTGAATCACACAACATGAAATGTAACAGAGATAAACACGAGGTCCTGCCCTCAGGGCCCAGCAACCATCTGGACAAGCCCTTAATGGGGAAGCAGGTGTGAATGCACCTGGCTGGTTTTCATTACCTACAAGCTCAATACCCGTCTACGGTGGAACATGACTTGCAAAGCCAGTCGGATTGTTTCTGGTTGCATTACTTGAAGTAGAGCTTTTTGAGTAAGGGAGGTGACTTTTCTATTAGAGGTCTGGGTGTAGTTCTGATAGACATTAGCATCCATGAGCATCACTGAATAAATGCAATCAGGGAAGGGATAGGGACTTCCAAACACATGGGTTGTGGTCAAATTAACAGGACCAAAAAAAAGACTTGGGGCGGGGGCAGGGAGAGGAGCTGCAGAGCTGCTCTTTCCAAATTCTTAAGAAAGCCATAAAAATAGCAGCCAGATCTGGGCCTGGGGATGGGCTGGATGAAGATGAGGAACGGAGACTGACAGAGGTCAAAGGGTACTCTGCCCAAGGTCACGCATCTGGTGAGCAGTGGATCAAGGATATGTCTGGCTCCAAATTCGGCATGTTCCCTAAGCTGCAAGGCGCCCTACAGAACCATCCCCCGGTAGGGACCTGCCAGAGAATACGGCAAAGGGATGGGCTGCCCACTGGCCGGCACCGCCTGGGTCCTCATCTCCTCTCCAGTGCCTGGCACGGAGTAAATATTTAATCAGCACCTGCTGGAGAAATGAGTTACTGAACCAGGACCAACTGCAGAGCTGCGTAAGGGAACAGCTCCCTAGAGTAAGAATCACCACGGTCGGGGCGCCTGGGTGGCTCAGTTGGTTGAGCGACTGCCTTCGGCTCAGGTCATGATCCTGGAGTCCCGGGATCGAGTCCCGCATCGGGCTCCCTGCTCTGCGGGGATCCTGCTTCTCCCTCTCCCACTCCCCGTTTGTGTTCCCTCTCTCGCTGTGTCTTTCTCTGTCAAATAAATAAATAAAATCTTTAAAAAAATAAAATAAAATAAAATAAAAATAAAAATAAAAAGAATCACCACGGTCCTCGATTTCGGGTGCTGCCTTAACAAAGTCCCCCAGACAGGGTGGTTGAAAACAACAGAAATGTATTCTCTCTGGCTCTGACTGCTAGGAAGGTGAAAGCAGGGCTGTGCTCCCTGTGAAGGCTCTAGAGAAGAACGTTCCTTGCTGTTTCCCGGTTTCTGGCAGTTGCTGGCCATGCTGGGGGTTCCTTGGTTTACAGCTGCGTGATTCCAGCTTCTGCCACTCTCTGCCCTTGGCTTCCCTCCCCCGGGGGCATCTCTTCTGGGTCTTTGCATCTCTTCTTCTAAGGACACAAGTCATTGAATTAGGGCCCACACTAATCCAGGAGGACCCCAACTGAACTTACTATCTATATCTGCAAAGGCCCCATTTCCAAATAAAGTGTCATTCATCTGTTCTGCATGGATGTGAATTGGAGGCAGACACCATTCAACTGAGGGCAATCACTGAATTGGGCAAAGGCATGGTAGCAGTTGGCTAGGGCACAGTGACCCCAGGAAGGCTCAGGCACAGATTTAGAGTTTCATAGTGAGGATTGCAGCAATCAAATTAAGGATTGATCTAAGATATTACCCTTGCGTTCAATAAACCTTTACTAATCCCGACTGGATATCCAGCAGGAAATCATATAGTGGGGCTACTCCAACATGAGCTCTCTTGGCGGGGGGGAGCGGGGTGTCTCAAAGCCCAGCTGGGGAGGCAGATGTGCAAAGGTCCACCAAAATACAATTAAAAACAAAGTTTACTCTCATACTCTATGGAAGCATCGAGGTTAAGGTAATGAAGGCAGCCTGCAGAGAAGCCAAGGAAAAATAACTCAAGTATCAATAATGAGCAGAGTTCTCCAGTCACAAGTACTTGGTCCCCAGCCCAGGTTCCATCCTTTCTCCTTCTACTAAAAACACAGAAATCTCCTTTGGGAAACTTCTTCTCCATTCTCAATGCTGCTGATTGAGTAGGATGACCCTGCCCACAGCTCCCAGGGTTTTAGTCCAGTCAGGATATCCCACAGCTTTGTCTAAGTGGAGCCAATGAGAGACCAGAGGACACCGGCTGGGGGTGCAGGAAAGTACCGATTCCACTGCATTTGGTGCTAGAAGGATGTGAAGCTTGCAGTTGCTGGAACCATCTTGCAACTCTAAGGGGAGCATCTTGAAGCTGCCAAGAAAAACAGCAGATGCTGGGAATGGAACCCCTCACAAGGAGCACGGCCAAACGCTGGGTCCTGTTAGCATTCTTTATGTCCTGAATCAAGCCGTACCTGAAGCCAGACCCACCCACGGACCCCTCGTCATGGAAGTCAATAGATCTATTTTATTTTGCTGGAGCCAGCGGGAACTGGATTTCCTGGCCCCTCCAGCTAAACGGCTCTGGATGAAAACAGCAGTCCAGGAGGCGACAACCGCATGTCAGAAGTCAGAGAGGCAAAAAGAGCGGGGTGTTTTCTAGAAATAGTTGAGAATTTAGTGTGGTTGGCGAGTGAGGGAAGAGACGGCAGAGGTCTCACTGGAAGGGACCTTAGATCAAGCTGGGTTTGGGTTTCTTCGTGGCGTTTTTATATCCCTTCCAATTCTGAAATTCTTTGGCTTTCTGAGCTGTGTTCCAGAAATCTTTGCAAGAGAAAGGGAACATTAGTCCAAGAGTAGCAGCCTTGCCTGAATTACTGCCTTAGGTCCTAATGTGCCTGCTGTTGGGCATTTTATCTGTATCCATCAATCTGCAGGAAAGCTGGGCATCAGGGGTAAAAATTACTACCCGGACTGCTGGAGCCCAGGCTCCCTGGGCGTACTGATCACACTCCGTGGCAATAACCCTCACAGGCGGCGTGAGCTATACCCCCATGGCCGAGTCTCCCTAGCCTCAGATACTTGCAATTCAGTCATATGGTAAAGATGCCAGAAACTTCCACGCTTGCGCTCCAGAGCTTTTGTAAGAGTGGGAAACAGAGCTGAAGCCTGCAGTTGTATTTCATGGGTGCCCGTTCCCAAGCTTCAGACTGGTCTTAGTGGCTGTGACAAACAAGGGTGAGGTGCCCAGGGATTGCCAGCCGTGCGTTCTGACCACTCCACAGAGGGCATGCGGGTGCAGCTGACTGTGCCTAGGGAGCAGATGAGGTCCGCAGAGTCAGCGTGGACATGCAGGCTGGACCGGGCCTTTGGGCTCCAAGAGACCGCTTGACCACTTGGCGGTCTCATCAATGCCCCATGACCGATGCCACACAGAGGAGGCAATGCCCCCTCCCTCCTCTAATGGGACCAAGTAAAAGGGTAGCAAGGCTTCTAGACCCTCAGGTATCCAAAAAGCAATGGCAAGAACAAGGGAACAATTTTAAACAAAAGTGAAGTTACGGAAGAGTTAGCTCATTTGGCCTTGCCTTCGTTATTTGCTTGACAGTTATCTATTTCTCTAAAATGCAGGGTCTATGACAGCAGTGACCTTGTCTTATTTGATCAACCGGTAACACAACAAGGGGTCTACAAAGGGTCAGGCAGTATTGTGCGAGTACCGGCTGGGGGTGCAGGAAAGTACCGATTCCACTGCATTTGGTGCTAGAAGGATGTGAAGCTAGCAGCTGCTGGAACCATCTTGCAACTCTAAGGGGAGCATCTTGAAGCTGCCAAGAGAAACAGAAGCTGCAAGCTGTGTATCAGTGTGTCTGGTCCTCAGTAATCCCACGAGGTAGGTACTATCATTAGCCCCACATACAGATGAGTAAGCTGAGGCAGAGGCTAGATAACCTGCACAAGGTCACTCAGCTGCTATCTGGTGGAGCTAGCACTTGAACCCACAACAAATTGGCTCCCGAGTCCAGGTTCTAATTATTGCTACGCCTATCCTGCCTTCCAAGTGCACAGAACGTTCATTCAAGCATCAACTCCATCCCAGGTGCATTTCCAGGTGCTGGGGATGCAGCTATGAATAAAAAGAATCAGGAGTTCATGGAACATTTGCTGGATGGATGACTAGGTGGACGTATGGATGGATAGAAGGGTGGATGAATTGATGGATGGGCGAAGAGCAAGGTAGGATTCAGATATGTGGAAAGGATCTGCAGAATATCACGAGTGAGTCATCAATAAAAGAGGCTGGATCTGTCTTCCACAGCTTTTCTTCCTGTATTTGACAGTAATTTGTCAGTGGAAGGCACGCAGGCTCTAGGACGGGAAACCTGGCTCCATCCCTTTAACAGCTGTGTAATCTAGAGCAATTCACTTAACCCCCCTGGACCCGTTTCCTCACTTATAAAATGAGAATAACCCCAGCTACTCACAGTTGCTGTGGATTAAATGTTATTTGCTATTGTTTGGAGCCTGGTACAAACATCTCTTTTCTGCAGCTTTCAGTTCAATTCAGTTCAACAAAATGTTTATGAAATGTGCCCTTTAGGCAGACATTGTGCTGAGGGTAAGGATACAACACTAAATTAGACAAATTCGGTCCTTGGGTTCAAAGAAATTTTAGTTTAGCGGGAAAGACAGGAAAAAAACAAACCTGTGTTGTGAATACTGAGGGAAGTGAGGGATGCTAAGGGGGTGCTAGATGGGGTGGGAATTAGCCTCTCCTCCTTGATGCCCCCACACTGCTTCACTTGGGTTGGCCACCACTGTATGCATCTGTCTCCCTGTTAAACACAGCTCTTATAGAAATGCCCAGGCAACCCTTAAAGAGGAATCAGTTGCACCAAATGGACATAAGGATGGATGTAAGGAGGAGAGACGGATGGATGGATGGATGGATGGACAGATGATGGATGGATGCGTGGGTAGATGGATGGATGCATGGGTGGATGGGTGGATGGATGGGTGGATAGAGGGATGGATGGGTGGATGGAGGGATGGATGATGCACTCATGGGTGGATGCATGGATGGACAGATGGATGGATGGACAGATGGACAGAAGGAAGCCAAAACAATGGTCCACACAAGAACAGTCAGGACTTCACAAAAGCCAAGTCCAGGGGCAAGAGTCCACGTTGAGCCAATGTCCGCGTATTTGAAAACTGGATGGAACAGGAGTATCAGGGGCAGATCTGGAGCTTCAACTGGGATAACACAAGGAAGATGGAAAATAGGGCCCAGGTGCAGGAGATGACACCAGCAAGAAGGACTCTTTGAACAGCTGGACCCAGAGGGTCAGGTGTGGTATATTACAAGGATAATCACAAATGTCCCTTATAGATGCATCCCCTTCACAAGATGACTCTGCGGCTCCTATTATTAAGATGAAACGTAACTCATCTACTCTGTATCTGGCCTTCCCCATTGTCTTGGTCAATGGGACATTAACAAATGTGCCACAGTCAGAGGCTGAAAAGCACTGGTACATTGGAGTATGCTCTCGTGCTGCTTTGGGAGCCCTGCGCTCACTGCTCCGTGAACTGCCAGGCTTCCTAAACCTGCCACGTGGCTGAGTCATGCCTACTGCCCCAGCTGACACAGAGCCAACTGTCAGACGTGAAAGGGACTGTCCCAGAACAAGCTGCCTCTGCTAGCTGTCATTTGAGTACAGGTTTTCAGCTGAGATGGCCCCCAACCAGAACCATCCCACCGGCCCATGATGGGACAGAATCATTTTCTCGGAACCATGAGGAAGGGTCAAATGATTACCATTTACACCACCAAGTTTGGGATATTGTGTTATGCTCCGAAAGCTCACTGAAACACAGGGAATCGTGAGGAGCCAGGCCCACTCCAGCAGACAGGGCAAACAAGCTCGTGTGGATGAGGCCCCTCCTTTCTGTCCACCGGTCCTCGTGGCAGAGAAATAACTTCAACAAAATCACTTCTCATCAGTATGTACACATGAGCTGACCACTCTCTGGGAGATAGTTTGCAGGCATGTAATTATCCCATCGCTTTTTGAACCATTGATTAATTTACTCAACAAACATTGATGGAGCACCAATTTAGGTTAAGCTCTGCAAATACGGTAGAAGGCAAGACAGACTGGGGTTGTGTCCCTCCATGGCTAAGTGATCCTATCAGAGGCTGGGATGGGGTTTTGGTTTTGAGCCAGAAGAGGGCTTGGAGCAGGAAGCAGCACTATGACCATCATCTGGCCTGATCCTGGGCCTTTAGCCAAAAAATCCACCCACATGCTGCCTGACAGATCCCAGTACAGAGGAATGACAACTGTCTTAGCTCTTCACACCGTGGTTAAGAGGACAGATCCTGGGGGCACCTGGGAGGTCCAGTCGGTTAAGCGACCAACTCTTGATTTCAGTTCAGGTCATGACCTCAGGGTCGTGGGATCCAGCCCCGTGTCAGGCTCAGCACAGGGCATGGAGTCTGCTTGAGATTCTCTCTCTCCTCTGCCCCTCCTCCACCCCCATGCTCTCTCTCTCTCTCTAAAGAAAAAAAAAAAAAAACAGACTGTGGAGTCCCACTGTCTGAGTCTGAATTCAAGACTTCCTATTCATGTCATTGAATCTCTCTGTGCTTCAGAATGTAGGTTCCATGATTGTGGGTAATTTTTGCTTGCTGTTGTATCCACGGTACCTAGAGTATGGTAGCTGGCATGGGAGAGAGGGAAGGGAGGAAGGGATGGTCAGAGGGATGGAGGTATAAAGGGATGGGAGCAGTGAAGCGAGAGAGGCAAGGGAGGGATGGCAGGAGGGTGGGGGGATGCATGGGGGATGGAAGGACGCATGGAAGAATGAGCAGAGGTAAGGAAAGAAGCAGGGATGAGAAGGGGCTGACCAGGTGCTGGAAATGCCACAGGGCTCAGCAAGGAGAAGCAAACTGCCATCGGCCCATGGAGACTGAATCCACAGATTTACCCGGAGAAATCCTGCTCCCATTTCATTAACTGACCCTTTTGGGTCCTGACTCGAGGGGACCCTGGAAGATTGGATGGCCTGCGACTTCTATCCGCTCATATCCCCAAAGGTGGAGATGAATGCTCCAGGAAGGCCAGAAGCTTTAGCGTCAGACAGAGATCTGAACCCTGGTCCTGTGCAGTCTTGGCCAAGTGACCAAACCTCTCTGAGCCCTCTTTTCTTTACCTCTAAAATTAAGATAACAATATATTTATATGAAGATGACCACAAAGATGTTCTAAGAAATCAGATAACCTTACGTGAAGGGCCTAGCACAGAGTCTGGGATTTAATAAATGCTAGTTTGACTCCTAGAACCAACTTCTATGGTGTCTCAGTTTCTTAACAACCCCACCTACTGATGGGAGTTCCTGGGAGGATCACATCAGTTGACGCTGGGCTCAGACTGAAAATGACCCAGTAAATGTTGGTCATGCTGTTGAAGAGGATTGGCTCCCAGGACCTAAGCTGTGCGCCCGAGGCCTCGAAGCTTTGCCGCCAAAAGCCCGCGAACCATGGGGCCCTCCCTGTAATTCTGAAGTGTCCACGTCATATCCCCCTAGTTTGCATCTGAGAAACAAAGTCCCAAAGAGGTCAAGTAACCTGCCCAGAGCCCCGAAGTTTCCAGGTGGCCAAGCCAGCACTGAACTCATGACAAGAGGGAGGCCCCCACCACCTTCGACACCTCTCACCGCTCCCCAAATCCCTGAGGCCGCTGCGATCATGCCCACGCCGCAGCGGGGGAGGGGGTGCCCCAGCAAGCCCTTCCACTAGGAGCCGGCTTTTACTGCACCGTCCAGACTTTCTCCTGCTCCAGGGGAATCTACGCTCACACCAGCAATGTGGTTTCTCCACAGGGAGCAAATCAGCAGCCTGGTCCCTCGGGCTGTGATGTGGATGGATGCGAGCCCCTCCTGCTCCCCAGGAGCATATGGCTGCGTGTGAGGCCAGCTTTCCTTTTGCTCCTTTCTGGTACCCCAAGAACCTCCAGTAAATACTGCTATTATTCTTACATTAAACAAGAGTAAACTCAGAATTCCAAAGGTACGGTGGAACAGGGAAATACGGACACACGCACACACAGAGGCAGATGCACCCACACGTGCGTGTTCACGCGCGTGAACAGACACAAACACTTCATGCCACAGGGATTCTTGGAGGCTGTGAGGCGGACAAAGATGCTCAAAGAGCATCATCCAACCAGTGAACCTGCCTACACAGAGATTTTTTGCACCTGCTTTTCTCTTACAGACAGAGGCGCCGTTTATTAACCAGCTCGCCCCCAGCATCCCTGCAAGGAACATGGCAGGGGGCAGGCCACCACCAAGGTTCACAAGGGCGATCTCGGCTTCCCTCGATTCCAGACCAGGTTTTTTGGGGATTTTTTTAAAAAAGATTTTATTTATTTATTTGACAGAGACACACCGAGAGAGGGAACACAAGCAGGGGGAGAGGGAGAGGGAGAAGCAGGCTTCCCGCCGAGCAGGGAGCCCGATGCGGGGCTCGATCCCAGGACCCTGGGATCATGACCTGAGCCGAAGGCAGACGCTTAACGACTGAGCCACCCAGGTGTCCCTCCAGACCAGGTTTTAAAGTTGACAGTCAATCCCCACACTCGCTCCTCCAGGCAATTACTCACAAGGAGTTTAGCTGCCACGTGAAATGCTCAATTTTTCTTCTGTTTGAATTCTGAACCTTTCAAAGTGAGGGCTCAACCCATGGTCTCTGTTTATGAGATATATTCTTCTCCCACTTAAGCAGTGGATGCATTTCTTCTTTGAGGACGACCCTAAATCTAGTAGGCTGTTGCTCTATGTCAAGGTGCTCCTGGGCATCTGCGGCAGGCTGGTGCAAGGGGCATCTGCTGTCGGGGCCATGGACTCCTACGGAGGGAAGCGGGAAGGAGAAGAACCGAGAAGCAGGTTGTGCTGCCTGCTGTTCCTTCCGGATTTAGCATCTTACAATGAATCTTCAATTTGGAAAAAAAAAATCAGCTTTTTGGCATGGAAGTCACCGTAGCCGCCAAGGTTCTAAGTCTGTTCCATTCCCTTTGCAGGATTCCAAGGAAGGTGGTTGGAGCCTGGCGGTTTCCATCTTGACAGCATGCACCTTCGCTCAGGTGGGAGGCAGGCAGAGGTAGGAGGAGCGGGAGGAACCAGGCGAGGAGGTAGGTGAAGATTCTGACTTCGTCATGCGCGTGTATCTGATAGACGCCACCCCAGGGTCCCCACTGCCTTATTTTCTTATCTCAAGAGAACACTCTGAAGGAGGCACATACACACCAACATCTCCATACCTCCCTGACTCCGTTTACCTACCTACCCATCTATTATCTATTTGTCCACCTATCTGTCTGTGTCTTTTACAGCTGAGTAAACTGATTAAGGTCCTGCGACATGTCAGGCTCCCTGAGCTCCAGCACCTCACCTGGATGCAGGTGAGGGTGGATTAACTCAGCTTCCCCCATTGCACTTCCCTTGCTCTTAATCAGGATCCCACTGACGTAGTCATTCCTGATCTTGACTGTAAATGGTGTCACTCCACCCACATGTATTGAGCACCTATTATGTGCCAGGCCCAGGGGCTACTGAATAAATACTGGCTGAATCCATAGGATCAAAACCCCCCGAGAAAATGCCTTAGTAGCTTGTGTGCTTTCAATTGTGTGTGTGTGTGTGTGTGTTTATATTGAAGGTGAAGAAAGACATTATGCAAATCTAAAACAGAGGGATTACTCTGTAGCAGAATGTTTGGCTAGATTAAAGGAAGTCAGTCTTGTTGAATCTCAGATCTGTACCTCTGAAACAAATAATGCAATATATGTTAAGAAAAAAAAAAAGAAGAAGAAGAAGGTAGCGGGAGGAGAAGAATGAAGCGGGGGAAATTGGAGGGGTAGACGAACCATGAGAGACGATGGACTCTGAGAAACAGACTGAGGGTTCTAGAGGGGAGGGGGGTGGGAGGATGGGTTAGCCTGGTGGTGGGTACTGAGGAGGGCACGTTCTGCATGGAGCACTGGGTGTTGTGCACAAACAATGAATCATGGAACACTTCATCTAAAACTAATGATGTAATGTATGGGGATTAACATAAGAATAAAAAAAAAAAGAACAGCTTTTTTTTCTAATGAGAAGACTCTTGATGGGCCCCTGAATAGCTCCTGGATGAGGGCTTCTGATGTTGTGATTCATTGTAAGAAATATATTTGGTTTTATTCCCATTTCTTGCACAGAGCTCCTAAAGCCCTTGGAGTTTCCTAAAAGAGGAGGGCAACTGAGGGGTCTTTTTATGTGAATAAGGTGACATAGAAATGGCACCTAAGGATGGGGAAATTGGGCAGCACTGAGGGCAGATATTCACAATAGCAACCATGTAGTTTAGTCTTATTTTGCAGGTTGATGCAATGTTATCAAAGAAATAAAACCACTTAGTTGTTTAAAGCAAAGCCCTAGAGAAGGCACATCGGAAAAACTGATTGTGAGACCAGACTCCACACTTACTAGGTGCATTCACTACCTCTCTGAGCCTTGGTTTTCTCAACTATAAAATGGACATGAATATACAGTTACCCTACCGTACAGCTATGAAGATTAAGATAATACATGTGAAATAGCCTGATAGAATAGGCCTGGCTTACCTTTTGTTTGCCACGATCTTCTTTAGAGATTAGCTGAGAATTATTCTGTATCCGTACATCCTGTCTTATCAAACATACTTTTGTTAAAACTGTTGTTTAGTAATACACACAGAGAACACTGGATTAATATGTAATTATAGAACAAGTGTCTGTTTTGTCCCTCCATAATTCCAAGAAATGACCCCCAAAAAAACCCATTTTTTTAAGATTTATTTATTTATTTGAGGGGCAGAGGAGCGGAGGCAGAAGGAGAGAGAAAACCTCCAGCTGACTCCCCACTTAGCATGGAGCCTGACGCAGGGCTCAATCCCAGGACCCTAAGATCATGACCTGAGCCGAAATCAAGAGTCAGCTGCTTAACTGACTGAGCCACCTAGGCATACCAAAAACACATTTTTTAAAGAATAAATTCGAAAAGCCAAGAAACTGTGGCAGATCTATGGGAGGAAAATGTTGGGAGTGAACCCCGTGTTTTTGGAAACAATGACAGCAAAGTCAAGAGTAGCTGACATAGTCAAACCTAAAATAAACAAATACAAAATACTGCAAGCCCCTGGGCTACTCTCAAGTTAAAAACCTCTGGAGTTACAGGGAGAACAGCTAGTCAAAAAGAGGAAAGATACACAATGTTCAAAGCTATACAGATATAAGGAAGAACTTCTAAAATCATATGAGAGGTCTATGTAAAATTTATATCGCCAATCTTAAAAATCCATGCAAAATGAATGACTTCATCGGAAAATATAATTTACTGAAATTGACTCAAGAAGAGGTAGAAAACTCGAGTAGACCAATAACCATTGAAGAAATTGGAAATGCTGTCAAAAAGCTACTCAAAACGAGGTACCAGCAAAAGCAATTTGGAAAGAGCTATTAAAATTAAAAACACACATACCTTTCTATTCAGAAATCCCACTCCTGGGAGTCTATCAAATAGAAATGAAAGCACCAGTACCTACGAAATGTGTGAGGGTTGTTAATGTAGAATCATTTGTAGAAGCAAAAAAGCAGGGAACAAAGTGAATACTCTACCATGGAAAATTATGCAGTCATAAAAAAAAAAGCTAGATTTTTATCAGCTGATCTGAAGCAATCTGCACAATATATTGACAGTGAAAAAGGCAAGAAGCAGAAAAGCACATACACATGTTTTCCAATTTTTGCAGAACAATAATCAAAATAATTCCCTCTGTGTGTTTGTGTATGCATGCACACATGCACACATGCATTTGTGTAATTTTATTAGCATAAAAAGGCTGCAGCAAGCTGTGTCCAAGGCTGTAAGCACGGGTTATAGAGTAAGTGTCGGGGAAATGAGTTGGGAAGGAAAGTAGAGGGAAGGTTTTAAAAAAAAAAAAAAAGGAGTTTAGCAAAGCAGGAGGAACAAAAGATTTCATGTAAATTAAGGATTCCATGACAAAATGTTTTCATGCTATAACTCCTTTTATGTGTAATTATATATGTATCTGTTTGAATATGCATGTGTATGCTTGTGTGTTTTGTGTACATTCGTGAATACCAGAAGTGAAAGTAAAAAAAGAAAAACATAAATAAAAGAAAGAAGGCCCCCCATCCTTTTCACACAGACTTCTGCCAAACCTTTAAGATACAATAAAAGCCCTAAAACTAAAAAGGCACAAAGTTGCTCAGCTAGTTCTGTGAATCCTGAAGACAAAGCTGTACAAACACAAGACACATGCTGATGAAAACTAGAGCTCAATCCCACTAACAGACATAGAAGCAAACTCTGAGCCAATCCTATCCAGAGTGTATAAAGAGTAATACATCTTGACCAAGTAGGGCTCACACAAACAATGTGAAGACATTACGAGTTTCAAGTTCCAGCATAGAAAGAGACTGAAAGTCGTTACTTCCATCCTTCCAACAAGAAAAAGGTGAACAGATGGAAAATCAGTGGATTTTCTTGTATCCATGAAAGAACTGGAGGGCAAACCTCCACCTTGTAATCTGGAGAAACATGAATATACAGAGTTACAGTCAAGATCTGCTTACCCAGAGCTACAGGCATGGGGACACCTAAACTGTCATTTTGACAGGTTGCTGGAGGCCAGGTGTGGACTTGTGTGACATCGAGACACTCCTGGGGACCCCAGTCTTAGGGTGTCCCCGATTCTCTGACACCGACTGGTTGTCTGATGATTCAATTCAATTCTGACACTACCCAGAGTTAGCGCAGATCCCGTAGGTTAAGGGGCTTAGTCCAACAAGACTGCCCCACTTCAAGTAACAGCCACAAATGGGGTGCCTGGGCTACCTCTGCCTAGCCAACTGCAAATCTGGGGGTTCCCATGACCACCCCCTTAGATTCTATAATTTGCCAGAATGACCCACAGAACTCAGGAAAATACTTTATTTACATTGACCAGTTTATTATAAATAATACAACTCAGGAATAGCCAAATGAGAGAAAGGCACAGGGCAAGACACGAAGGTGAAGGGCAGTGCAGAGTTTCCATGATCTCTCTGGGTCTGATGCCCTCCCAGTGCATCAGTGTGTTCACTAACCCAAAAGCTCTCTGAACCCCATTGTAGTTAAGGGGTGCTTGTGAAGGCTTCAATACACAGGCTTAACTGGCCACTGGTGACTGACCTCAATCTCCAGCCCCCCATCTCTCTCTGAAGATTGGGGTGTGAGGGTAGATCCAACCCTCTAATCAGGACTTTGTGCTTCCGTAACCAGTCCCCATCCTGAAGCTATCTTGTGGCCCCCAGTCAGGAGTCATCTTTCACTATTCGCATACAAAAGATAGTAAATCCCAAGGATTTTAGGAGCTCTGTGCCAGGAACTGGGGACAAAAGAGCAAATATTTATTTTTTATTATAAGGGTTCCCGCAACACTTTCTTGAGGGTTTTACCTCCAGGAACCCCATCAGGTTTTCACACTGAAGAGCAAAGGAAGATCAGCTTGTGGCTTTTGTGGGCGTAGGGGGAGGAGAAGAATGGCAGCCATTGTAGAAGAGTCCAGAGTCTTCTCCATGACAAAGGACCACTCTCCAGAGGATAAACCCTGGTTGTTTTATCCCACCTGGGGGAAGGGCATTCCATCACTCCAGGTACTTGAAGTCCCAGGCAACTACAGCTATAGCAAACATTAAATGCAGCCGAGCCCATAGCCATGTTAACATAAAACTTCACACTGAAGGTCTATTTATCTCAGTTCCTATAACCCAATACGTCACATCCAACTTTGAACAAAAAATTACAGGGTATGTTAAAGGGCAAAGAATGAAAGGATTGATGAACTTCAAGGTTTCTATTCATGGAATTCACTCCATCACTTAAGAACACATTTAAGTGATCCTTCAAATAGACGCCAGAAAAGCATTTCATACATTTCCACTCATTTTATTTATTTAAAAGAGAGGGCACATGTGCCAGTCAGGGAGGGGTGGGGAGGACAGAAGGAGAGGGAGAGACAGAATAATCCCAAGCAGACTCTGTGCTGAGCTCGGAGCCTGATGCCGGGCTCAATCTCACAGCCCCACGACCATGACCTGAGCTGAAACCAAGAGTCAGACGCTCAACCAACTGAGCCACCCAGGTGCCTATTTCTGCTCTTATTTTTTAATCTTTTTTTTTTTTTAAAGATTTTATTCATTTGAGAGAGAGAATGAGAGAGAGAGAGCACATGAGAGGGGGAGGGTCAGAGGGAGAAGCAGACTCCCCGCCGAGCAGGGAGCCCGATGCGGGACTCAATCCCAGGACTCCAGGATCACGACCCGAGCCAAAGGCAGCCACCTAAACAACTGAGCCACCCAGGTGCCCTGCTCTTATTTTTTAAATGAAAACTATTTCCCAACTCAAGAAAGTGTAACTACCAAAAATCTAAAATAAATACCAACATAAAAAATATTTTCAGCAAAGTCAGGAAAAGACAAAATTCCTGGTATCATATAACATTATTCTAAAGTTTGAAAAAAATGCAATAAGGCATGTAAAGGAGGAGAAAAGATGAAACAGTCATTATTAGTGAAGATATGATTGCTACCTGGAAAAACTAAGAAAATCAACTGAAAGATTATTCTAATAGTAAAATCCAGTTACATGGCCAGATGCTTTATAAATACACAAAAGTTGTTTCCTGGGCTGCACATAAAGAACAGTAAATCAAAAGGATTAATGAGAAGATATATCTTCTCCAAACAAATGAGATACACAAGAAAAAAAATAAGACAAATGTAAAGAAAATTATATAAATATTTGGAAGTATCTTAAATTTTATGGAAGAATCTGAAAGATCTGAATAACTCAATAAGGCAAATATTTAAAATTTCCCCCTAAAAGTATCTACAAATTCAGTGCTCTATCAATTAAATTCTCAGCAATATTTTCACCAAAATTGACAAGCTATCTTTAAGAAAATATATTTTTTAAAGATTTTATTTATTTACTTGAAAGAAAGAGTGACAGAGAGAGAGCACAAGCAGGAGGAGGGACAGAAGGAAAGGGAGAAGCAGACTCCCCGCTGAGCAGGGAGCCTGACGTGCGGGGGCTCCATCCCAAGACCCTGGGATCATGACCTGAGCCGAAGGCAGCAGCTTAACCTACTAAGCCACCCAGGCAGCCCTAAAGAAAAAAAATTTTTTTAAATCATAAAAATTCTGTAAAAAAAAAAAAAAGTAATGAGCAACACACGCTCTGTTATCAAAAAAATATTAGGAAGCTAAAAAAAACAATTAGGAAGCTAAAGAAATTGAACAGGTGTGTTGTGGTTGTAAGAACACATAAGTAAATTAGTAAAACAGAGTAGAGTTCAGAAATAGAATCATGATTTAAAGGAAACTTTGTATACCATGGAGTTGGCACTGGATATCAGAGAAGGCCAGAGTTGGCCTGACTATACATTTGGAAAATTTAAATGATATTCATCCTTCACACTGCACACACAAAATTAAGCTGCAGATGAATTAAGGACCTGGACATTAAAACTAGATTAAGGACAGTATAGGATAATACTTTTGTAATCTTGGGAGGGGAAAAATATTAAGCAACAAACAGAAGAAAGAATCAATAAAAGAAAACACTGATTGACTTGATCTTGTGAATAATTTAAAACATCTGGTTGACAAAAGACTCTGTAAAGAAAGTTACAGGGTCAAGACAAGTAACATTCTATAAGTTATGATAGAAATAGGATTGAAATCCAGAGTATTTCAAGAACGCCTACAACAGATTTTTTGAAAGAAATAAGATTAAATGGAGGTAAATATACATAGGAAATTCAGAAAAGAAGAAGTGTAGGGGCACCTGGGTGCCTCAGTCGGTTAAGCGTCTGCCTTCTGCTCAGGTCATGATCCAGGGTCCTGGGATCAAACCCTGCATCAGGCTCCCGCTGAACAGGGAGCCTGCTTCTCTCTCTCCTTCTGCCCCTCCATACCCCCTTCCCCTGCTTGTGCTCACTCTCTCTGTCAAATAAATAACTAAATAAATAAACAAATAAATAATTTTTCAACAATAATTTTAAAATAATTTTAAAAAGAAAAAACATAAATAGCTGATAAATATTTGAAGAAATGTTCAAGTTTACTAGTATTCAGGGAAATGGATTTGAATCTCAAGCAATTGGAACGGAGTCATTTTCCCAGTACCCAACGGAGACTGGTAATTAGTTCCTGTACCCAAGCTCCAGCACGAGCTAGGTTCCCAATCCTTCTGCTGTATTTTTATCCAATGTTACCTGTAATCCCACAAACTATCTCATGTCTTTCTACCACACTTGCCCTTACGTTTTTCTAGGTTTCTTTTCTGTTACTTACACCCTTAGATGATAGAAGTGTTGAAGAATTTTTAGCAATTCAGAGTCCCATTTTCTAGAAGTATTGGTTTCCTAGGGCTACCATAACAAAGTACCCCGAACTAGATGGCTTAAAAACCACAGAAACTATCATCACACAGTTCTGGAGGCTAGATGTCTAAATCAGGATGTCGGCGGCGCCATGCTCCCTGCAGAGCCTACACAGAAGGAGTCCTCCTTTGCCTCTTCCTAGTTTCTTTCTTTTCTTTTTTTTTTTTTCTTTTCTGATGGTCCCCGAAGTTCACTGGCTTGTGGCAGCACCATGATACCGTGATAGTCTCTCTCTTCAGATGACTGCTTTCTCTCTGTGTCTTCATATGACATTCTCCTCTCTGTGTCTCTCTACTCTTCTTTTTTTTTTAAAGATTTATTTATTCGAGAGAGAGTGTGCAAGCGAGCATGAGGGGGAAGTGACAGAGGGGGAGAGGGAGAGAGTCTTAAGCAGACTCTGCACTGAGCGTGGAGCCAACCCGGGGCTCGATCTCATGACCCTGACATCACAATCTGAGCCAAAACCAAGAGTCAGATGCTTAACCGACTGCACCACCCAGATGCCCCACCTTGACTCTTCTTATAAGGACACCAGTCACGTGGGATTAATTACCTACCCTACTCTACCATGACTTTGTGTTAACTATGCAATGATCTGCAATGATCTTATTTCCAAATAAGATCACATTCGGAGGTACTGGGGGTTAGGATTTCAACAAGTATTTGGGGTGGGGGGAACAATTCAACCTGTAACTCAACAATAAAAAGAGGGAACTATGGGGGCGCCTGGGTGGCTCAGTCGTTAAGCGTCTGCCTTCGGCTCAGGTCATGATCCCAGGGTCCTGGGATCGAGCCCCGCGTCGGGCTCCCTGCTCGGTGGGGAGCCTGCTTCTCCCTCTGCCACTCCCCCTGCTTGTGTTCCCTCTCTCGCTGTGACTCTGTCAAATAAATAAATAAAATCTTAAAAAAAAAAAAAAAAAAAGAGGGAACTATGGAAACACAGACTTGGATACATCTCAAAGACATTATGCTGAGTGAAAGAAACAAGTATCCAAAAGTTACCTATATTATTATTCCATTTATAGAACAGTTTCAAAAACCTTTACTACATGATGGAGAATAGATCAGCAGTTGCCAGGAGGTAAGGAGTGAGGGACCAGGTGGGACTATAAAGAGGCAGATAAGGGAGTTTTCGGGGGTAGGAGAACTCTTCTGAATCCTGACTGTGGCAGTGGTGATGTGAATTTTCACATGTGTAAAAATTCACAGTTGTACATTTTTTAAAAGAGTGATTGTTACTCTATGATCATTTAAGAAATAAAATTAAAAGAAGCTGCAAACTAAGCGTTTTTGGATCTTCAGACTATACTCAAAGACCAAAAGGCTGATGCTTTGATGGCCATCCAAATATTTACTAAAATTATATCCTGTGTTGTTTCTGCCTCATAAAATCAGCTCTAAGCAGAACTAAATGATTCTGACATATTCCCAGTTTCACATGTATAGCCCTTGATTTGATGGTTTTTCCTCTATGGAGAACTGTAATGCAATATTGTTTACTCATCATATACCTCAGAAATTGAGGTCTGTAGAGTCACTCCTACAAAGCCATAGAATTTCTTTTTTGAAAGGGGAAGGGAGATAATAGTGAAACTAAGCTATTCAGATGCAATTAATATAGCTCAGAGTGGAACTGGTGGCTAAAGACAAACGTAATGGTCTGTTCCTTCCATTCCTATAAGAATTATTGTCTTTGGTACTGCCCATTGACCATGGTATCCTGCTCCTTGCATTGCAGAATTTCTAGCACATAACAGGTATTGTGTATTTCTTCTTGGTTCAGTCCCTGATGATGTGTAGAGCTTTCTTTTTATTTCTTTTTATTTTTATTTATTTATTTGACAGAGAGAGAGAGAGCACAAGCAGGGGAAGCTGCAGAGGGAGAGGGAGAAGCAAGCTCCACACTGAGGAGGGAGCCCAATATGGGGCTCTATCCCAGGAACCTGGGATCAAGACCAGAGCCAAAGGCAGATGCTTAACCGACGAGCCACCAAGGTTCCCTGTGTAGAGATTTCTGTCCAAAGCAATATATAACCTTTATGGATGGTATGTAGGCCCATTTTTGGTCCTCATATTGTGGAATCTTTACAATTTTAGTCCATCATTCACCAAAATTCTTAGAGCCCCAACAATGCACCAATATATTAGCTTGGAGGTAATAATAATAATACACAGCTTAAAGAGCTGGGGTTTATTTCTTGCTCCATTATGGGGTGGCTAGCTGGGGGCTCTATCCTACATCTCCTCTCTCTATGATCCTACCAGCCAACTTGGCCAAGAGAAATGAAGGAAGTCTGAATATTTCAAGTAGGATCATGTGGGGTATGCCATGAGAAGGAGACTGGCTGCAAAGCCTAAAAGCTAAGAACAGCATCTAGACTTACACTGTCTGAATTTCAGTCTCTGCTCCATCACTTACCATCTCTGTGACTCTGGGAAAATAACTGACCCTCTCCGTGTCTTCATTTCCTCATCGGTATAATGGGGTAATAATATATTACAACTTCAGAGAGTGAATCAATGCTCAACAAATTAATATATGTCCTATGTAAATCTCTGATATTCTCTTAAAAGTAATAGAGATGAGACCACGTAAGGGCTCTAAACAGGATGTGAACATCTGCTCTAATTGTTTTAAAAATAAAATTCATTCTAGCTGTGCTGTGGAAAATGGATTGGAAGGAGGTACGGTGGACATCAGGGAGAGCTTGAACGGCTGTCCTTTGTGGTGTGTGTGTATATATTGAGGTGTTAAGGGATTAAGGACATCTAGCATGAATTTCAAGTTTCCAACTAAGAGACTTCATTCACCAAGACAGCTACAAAGATATTGACCTGATGCTTTGTAGATGCTTTGTGGATCAACCAAAAAGGATGTCCAGCAGACACATGGCACCACAGTTAGGGGAAAGGTCTAGGTTGTGGGTATCAGTATGAGACAGTCAACACGGGGAGAGAGCTGAGCAGAGAGGCACATCAGAGAGAGTTAATAGAATAAGCGAAGGTCGGGGTTTCAGGAGTACTTAAGGACTCTCAGGAGAAAAGGATGCAGAAAAGAAATGGACAAAGAGGATCCAAAGAGAAACAAGTAAAGTGAAGGGAAAGTAAGAGTCTATTTATCAGGAGAGAGAGGCCTTGCGGCTTTTCTCATTTGGAGGCATTTAACTTAGGCACAGTGATTCAAATCCTAGCCCCACCACCTACTCACCCGACTCTGGAGGAGCGCCTTAACTTCCTTAAATGTCACCTGCCTCATCTATGAAGTCAGATAATATAGAACCCACCTGAAACTATTAACACTGATGATTAAGGAGTGAGCGCATAAAATGAACAAGCCAGGACACATAGCACATGGTCTTTGACTATCTGCCATTGTTATTATAACATGGCCAGACCCATTAGCAACTTTTCTAAAGTGTTATTGGTATTTCTCATCAAGAGATCATGCGTCACTATCAAAATCTCACTGAATGGTACTTTTGCAAAAAGTGTCAACATGTGATAAATTCTTATTATCCCCTGGGTTTAGTGTATTTCAAACGCACCCGTTCCTGATCTGCTTGTCCACATCTCAGTTCTCCCAGTTAACCCCATGCCTCTCTGTTGAAGCAATAGAGATTGTCTGTCCAAGTGCCCCTGGCTATACCCCACAGCTTGCTTTCAGAGGACCCTATGTTTCCACTACCTCTGGCTGCCAGAATCTATGTCAGGGCATGGGGAAGGCTCAAGAGCAAACACAAAAGAGAACAGTAAGGAGAGTCATTCTGGAAGAAAGAGAAGGTCACACGATGGCAGGAAGGAACACGACACAGGGACAATGGCAAAGGGCAAATGCGGGGGGGGGCTCTTGACTCAACCCACTCTGTAATACCACGTAAGCATGAATGCTCATAAAAGTGGAAACAATGGTGAAACTGAGTATGACAGCCATTTGCAACCTGCCCTCCTCTGTGGAGTCAGGGACAGTGAGCAAATAATAAACATACAATAAAACAAACTGGGCATGGTGTCCAACCTGCCAGGCATCTGTATGAAAAAGTAAGCCTATAATATAAATCCCCAGGAGAATCAAGGGAGGGTGGGGAGGACAGAAAAATGGGACTGTGCTGCATTATTTATGAGTGCCACAATTTTTGGCCAGATCTTCATTCCCTCGGCCAAGTTTTCCTTGGGTGATTTCTCCAAGTTAAGCTCCCCTCTTCAGGAGGCCAAGGATAGCCAGCTGTTCAACTCTAGGAGTGAGATGGAAAATTATTAAGTCAAAGTTCCACTCAGTACCAAAAATTTTGTATGGGGATGATAGATACAGTGTCTCCTTTTGCAGGAAAAGAATGTTTCCACATGAAAATACCTGTTTCTTTTTCATCCTCATCTACCACCACTCCCTGCTCCCTCCTTCATGCAAAATCGTTGCCAGCCACCATGACCTTCTAGTAAAATCTCAAACAAGCCAGTGTTCTCCTGTCTCTGTGCCTCTATATGAAACATTCTTCTGCGTCCGCACTTTGAAATCCTTCTGCATGCAGCAGGCGTAACTTCTGGATACACAGGAGACCCCAAGGTCTCTGCAGGGAGGTGCAGAGCCAAGAATAGAGTCGTAATTGTTTGGAGGGAAAGGGGTGTTGGGAGAAGGAAGATTAAAGAAGCAAAGAAATATGAATTTTGTTTTCTTTTTCGTGAATCCTGGAGAAAGTTAGTTGAGTAGATACTTACAATACAATGTGCTAAGAGCTAGAATTTAAATGTAATAAAGTGACTTATAAAAAGAGATAAGAAGAGGGGCACCTGGGTGGCTCAGATGGTTAAGCATCTGCCTTCAGCTCAGGTCATGATCCCAGGGTCCTGGGATCGAGCCCCATGTGCGGCTCCTGGCTCAGCGGGGAGCTTGCTTCTCCCTCTGCCTCTCCACCTGCTTGTGCTCTCTCTCTCTCTCTGTATCTCTGTGTCTCGAATGAATAAATAAAATCTTAAAAAAAAAGAGAGAGATAAGAAGAAATCCACTAATTTTCAGGGTGAGAAACTTCTGGAAGGGTTTCATACAAGAGGAAATATTTGAACTTCATCTCAAAGGCTGAGTAGAAATTGTCAAGGCAGTTGAGATGTGGGGATTTTTAACCCACTAAGAATTTTCAAATTTCTGGTGCCACAAGTAACAGTTTTAAAAAAAAATTATTTATATGCTCATTACAAGACATGCTCCTGGAACAAAGTAACTCAAAAAGATTGAAAATAAGATAAAAAGGCAAAATGTCAGTCAACTGTGGAACAAAAAGAAAATGGAATTAGTAATTTAAATGTCAGGAAAAAAACAAGGTGACAGCATAAGGGACAGAGAAGAATATATTATTAATAAAAGATGATCAATTAAGAAACCATAAAAGTCATGAAATGTTATGCACCAAACATCGGAATTCAAAATAAATATACCAAAATCATTGAGAATTCCAAGGGGACAGTAACGCATTTCTTGTTCAGATATTGACAGATCAAAAGAAAAATACACAGGGAATTTCCATGATCACAATTCACCAGTCTGAGTGAACAGGGATATGTTCTCATATATGCTTCTATGTACATACATATTCAAGTCTGCATATACATGTATATTGTGTACCCAGAGGACATGCATCCTTTAAAAATCAATTTACCAAAAATATCAATGTTTTTAACAGCCTATTTAAAAAAAAATCTCAAGTTCAAAAATAGCCAAAACTCTAGGGGCGCCTGGGTGGCTCAGATGGTTAAGTGTCTGCCTTCGGCTCGGGTCATGATCCCAGGGTCCTGGGATCAAGTCCCACATCGGGCTCCCTGCTAGGTGGGGAGCCTGCTTCTCCCTCCGCCTCTGCCTCTCTCTCTCTCTCTCTGACTCTCATGAATAAATAAATAAAACATATAAAAAACAAACAAAACAAAAAAAGCAAAAATTCTAAAAGGTGCACGGAGGAATTAATGTGGAAAATTCAGAAATTATTAACAGATGGCTAAAAAGCAAGAGTAAGGAACAACAACCAAAACTACCCATCTTTAGATTTTAAACTGTTTTCTAAGTAACTCTTGGGTTAAAAAGAAACTCAGAGCTGAAATTATGGCCTGTTTAGAAATGAACTAGAACGCTACATATCTAAATTATGGAATGTAGTTGCAGTCTCCTGAAGAAAATTTATAACTTCAAAGGCTTGCATTACAAAACAAGGAAGATCGAGAATAAATGAGCTAACCATTCAGCTCAGAACGCTGGAAAAGAACTACCAAAACAAGCATTAAAAAAAAGAAAAACCTGAAGAAAATAAAAAGAAGAAATGAATAAAGATAAAAGCAGGAATAAACGAAACAGAAAACAAAAGAAAAATATGAGACTGTGGCAATAAAACCAAAAGCTAGCTCTGTAAAAAGAGCAATAAAATAAACAAACTTCCAGCAAGACTGATCAAGGAACAGAGCACAAATAACCATTTGAAGAATGATAAAGAGTGTATAACCACAAATGAAAGGGTCCTTTATACTATATATAAATTTGTATCAGTAAATCTGAAAACCTAGATTAAACAGGCTGTTATTAAGGATTTTTAACTCACTGAAGTAAATTCAAAAAGGGCTTTTGAAAAGCAAAGAGAATTGTTTTTAAAAAGTTAGCAAAGTATCACACCCTCCCCAGTGTGCAGACCCAGATATATTTTATGGGTGGAGTTCAACCAACATTCTTACAACAAATAACCTGTACTTTGTTGTGACTACTTTAGAACATTGGAAATGATGGAAAACTTTCCAATTCATTCTCAAAGACAAACATAAAAGTGATACAAAAGCTAGACTCGATTTCACCAGAAACAAAGACCCTCAAGAGAACAAACTAATTTAATGCATAAATAGGAATGCCAAAAATTACAACACAGAACAATGATCTTTTTTTTTTTTTTAAGATTTTATTTATTTATTTGACAGAGAGAGAGCAAGAGCAGGAACACAAGCAGGGGGAGTGGGAGAGGGAGAAGCAGGCTTCCCGCTGAGCAGGGAGCCCGATGCGGGGCTCGATCCCAGGACCCTGGGATCATGACCTGAGCCGAAGGCAGACGCTTAACGACTGAGCCACCCAGGCGCCCCAGAACAATGATCTTAATCTAGCAGCGTCTATACCAATAAAATAACAGGACCAAGTAGAGTTTTCCCAGGAATGCTACGATGGTTCATCATTAGGATTTCTGAAATTAACCACTTTCCTGAAATGAGGAGAAACCCTACCTGACCACCTCAATACACACTAATTATTTTAATAAATATATGCCTAAATTCCCAAGAAAAATCTATAGCAAGCTAGAAAGAGATTTGATTTTATCTCATAAGATGTATCTAGAAGAAATCTATTACCAATATCACACTTTGGAGTAAAACATTTATAGGCATTCTGATTAAAATAAAGAATTAAATTTTAAAAGTTTACGATCATTGTTATTATTCCAAATTGTTCGGGATACTGTAGACATTGCATGGAGTCAAAAAGAATAAAAAAACGGAGGAGAATTGAAATAATCAAGAAAACCACAAATTGTCATTACTTGCATGGTTTGGTTTTTTTTTTTAAGATTTATTTATTTATTTTGGGCGGGGCAGGCTGACCAAGAGAATCTTTCAGATAGATTCCCCTCTGAGCTCAGAGCCCAACAACATGGGGCTCAATCTCACAACCCATGAGATCACGACCTGAGCTGAAACCAAGAGTCAGATGCTTAACCAACGGAGCACCCAGGCACCCCATTAAATGCATGTTTTATTTTTAAAAAACAATTTTATTTATTTACTTGAGAGAAAGAGTGAGTGAGAGAGAGAGAGAGAGCACGAGCAAGAGGAGGGACAGAGAGGGAGAGAGAAGTAGACTCCCTGCTGAGCAGGGAGCCTGTTGCAGGACTTGATCCCAGGACTCTGGGATCACGACCTGAGCCAAAGGCAGACACTTAACTGACTGAGCCACCCAGGCGCCCCACATGCATGTTTTAATTCCTGACCTAAAAACAACAAAAAAACTCTGCTGAAATCAACTTAATTTTAAAAATTAATAAGAATGTTACAAAGGGGGCTAATTGCAAACAAAAATCAATAGCTCTCCTCAATGCCAATAAGAATTTACAATGGGGAAAAAAAATCCTAATTATAATGAAAGCAGTTAGTTTGAAATACCTGTTTATAAGCATAACAAAAAAGATACAAGATGTAAGGAAAATTACAGTTTTACTGAAGTTCATTAAAAAATACTTAAAAGGTTAAGTATTAATCTTTCATTTTATTCCTTTTGTCTTAGTTATCTTATTGGTTAATCTATCATTTCAATGTAATCCCATGACAAATTACTATGTGATGTTCACATGAAACTTAATAAACTGTAAAATTTATCTGCAGAAGCAAACATGAAAGAATCTGTCCAAAGCATCTGGGGTTAGGAGCAGGAAGGAATAGGCAAAAGTATTTTGTCACCCTGGATATTAGCATTAACATATACAAGAAGCTATAATAATTAAAAGAACATGGTTCTAGGAGAGAAGTGAATGAAAGGAATAGAACAGACAATACCGAAATAGCTGGAAACTTTGATTGTAATACTGAGAAAACTCACTGTTCAGAGAGTGACATCAGCAAGATGGTGGACTAGGAAGTCCCCCAACAAAAACAAAGATTTCACAGCTACGCAGTCACAAAAATAGCTCTGGGAGAGTTCTGGAGTACAACAAAGAAACTGCAGTAACCCAGTAGAGCACCAAAACCAAGGATGGCTGCACAGAAAAGTGTAGAAAACATTGTATTTGCATCACCTCGCCCCCAGGATAGCACAGCTCAGGACCAAGAGGGATCCCAAGGGCCCCAACTTTCCCCCCATGGGGGAAAGTGAGCATGAAGACTACAGCAGTCATTGCCACAGAGAATTTCAGCAGCCCTCCCCACCACTGCAGACACCTGCAGCCTTTACTGCTGAGGACCCCTGAAGTCTTGGCCAACACCAATGTTGACCCCAACTAACGGAGCTGCCTGGATTCTGAACCACTGCCCCCACTCCTGGAGCCAGAGCCACAGCTAAATTAGAGATGTGCCACCAGAACCAGCACCATCACACATCCCACCCAGTCAATGCCCATGCATCCAGCTGCACATAAAGATATTTCCCCTTGGAAGCCAGTCTATTCAAGTCTGGAAGAAGTGATGCCTCATCTCCTCATTCAAATTCACAGACCCCAAGGCAATGCTACAAGGTACCTGAAAAATCAAGGAACATGACACCACCACAAAACAAACAGGGTTCTAGAGGGGAGGGGGGTGGGAGGATGGGTTAGCCTGGTGGTGGGTATTGAGGAGGCCACATTCAGCATGGAGCACTGGGTGTTATGCACAAACAATGAATCATGGAACACTTCATCTAAAACTAATGATGTAATGTATGGGGATTAACATAAGAATAAAAAAAAAAAAGAACACAGTAAATTTCCAATAACTGACCTGAAAGAGATGGAGATCTATGAACTGCCTGATAAAGAATTCACAGTAATTGTTTTAAAGATGCTCAGCAAGCTGCAAGAGAAAGCAGACTACTCAATGAAATCAGGAAAACAATGCAAGATGTTCAACAAAAAGACAAATCACAAAAAGGAATCAGAAAGACAATCTGGAGCTAAGGAATACAATAAATTTGAATTAAAAATTCAAGAGACAAGAGCGCCTGGGTGGCTTAGTCGGTTAAGCGTCTGCCTATGGCTCAGGTCATGCTCCCGGGGTCCTGGGATTGAGCCCCGCATTGGGCTCCCTGTTCAGCAGGGAGGCTGCTTCTCCCTCTCCCCCTGCTTGTGCTCTCTCTCTGTCTCTTTCTCACATTCTCTCTCCCTCATTCTCTCTCACAAATAGAATCTTTAAAAAAATTTTTTTGAATTTTTTAAAAAATGCAATAGACAGTTTTAACAGCAGACACAACAATGTAGAACAAAAATTATCAAATTCAAAGTCAAAGACACAACAAACAAAGAAAACTAAAAGTCCAATATCCCTGAAAAACACAGACACAAAAATTCTCAACAAAATACTAGCAAACCAAATTCAACAGCATGTGAAAAGGACCATACACCATGATCAAGTGTGATTTATCCTCAGATGCAAGGCTGGTTCAATGTATACAAATAAAAAAAATGTGATAGTTCACATTAATAAAATGAAAGATAAAAATTATATGATCATCTCAGTTGATGCAAAAAAGGCATTTGACAAAATTCAACACCATTTCATGATAAAAATTCTCAACAAAGTAGGTATGGAAGGAACATACTCAACAGAAGACAGCCAAATATGACGAGCCCACAGCTAGCATCACAGTCAATGATGTAAGCTTAAGAGCTTTCCCTCTAAGATCAGGAAGGAGACAAAGGTTTCCACACTCACCACTCCTACTCAATATGTAGCACTGGAAGTCCTAGCCAGAGCAATTATGTAATAAAAAGAAACAAAAGGCATCCAAAATGGAAAGGAAGAAGCAAAGTCGTCTCTGTTTGCAGATGGTATAATCTTATATATAGAAAATCCTAATGACTCCATCAAAAACCTGTTTGCAGGATACAAAATCAACTTACAAAACCAGTTCCATTTCTATACACTAATGGGGAACTATCTGGAAAAAATAAAGAAAACAATCCCATTTATAATAGCATCAAAAACAATAAAACACAGGAACAAATTTAACCAAGAAAATGAAAGGCCTATTATATACACTGAAAACCACAAGATACTGATGAAAGAAACTGAAGACACACAAATAATGGAATATCCAAAGTTCATGAAATGAAGATTTAATATTGTTAAAATGCCCTTACCAACCAAATCTACTAGATTCAATGAAATTCTTATCAAAATTCCAATGGCATTTTTCACAGAAATAGTAAAAAAAAACCCTAAAATTCATATGGAACCACGAAAGACCCTGAATAGCCAAAGCAATCTTGAGAAAGAACAAAGCTGCAGTCATCACACTTCCTGATTTCAAGCTATATTGCAAAATAAAAAAGCTGAGTTCATACAGAGAATAGATTCGTGGTTACCAGAAGTTGGGGAGTGGGGAAAATGAGATGTTGGTTCAAGAGTCCAATCTTCCAGTTATAAGAGGAATGAGCCTGGGGATCTAATGTACAGCATGGTGACCAGTACTGTATGGTGTACTTAGAAGCTGCCCTATATGGTGATATACATGGCAATTAGTTTGCGGTAATTACTTCACAATGTACACGTGCATCAATGGATCAAGTTGTATACCTTACATATATACAATTTTTGTCAATAATACTTCAATAGGGCGCCTGGGTGGCTCAGTCGGTTGAGCGACTGCCTTCGGCTCAGGTCATGATCCTGGAGTCCCAGGATCGAGTCCCGCATCGGGCTCCCTGCTCGGCAGGGAGCCTGCTTCTCCCTCTGACCCTCCCCCCTCTCATGTGCTCTCTCTCTCTCTCATTCTCTCTCTCAAATAAATAAATGAAATCTTTAAAAAAATAATAATAATAATACTTCAATAAACCTGGGGAGAAAACCTCTAACTATAACCTAGACCTTTTTTTTTTTCATAAGAAAAATAAATCCTAAATGATCTATCCATAACAACAATAAATGTTAATTATGTGAGGTGAAGGATGTTTTAACTAGCCTTATTGTGGTAATGCAATATATACATATGTTAAATCATCGCATTGTATACCTTAAACATATTATATGCCAATTATACCTCAATAAAGCTAGGCGGAAAATACATTATAAAGCAATAAATGAAAAGGAAGTAAAAAAAAACTATTCACAGTAGCAATAAAACAAACACTGATAGAGGAAATTAAAGACACAGATAAGTGAAAAGACACCTGGTGTTTGTGCACTTGAATAATTAATATTGTTAAAAATGTCCATACCACCCCAAGTGATCTACAGATTCAATGTAATCATTCATATGGAACTGCAAAAGACCCCAAGTAGCCAAAGCAATCTTCAGCAAGAAAAACAAAGCTGGAGGTAACACATTTCTTGATTTCAATATATATTAGAAAGCTACAATAATCAAAATTGTGTAGTACTGGCATAAAAACAGACACACAGGCCAAGAGAACAGAATTGAGAACCCAGAATTAAATCCACTGTCCAGTGATCTTTGACAAGGACCAAGAACACACCTGGGGAAAGGATAGTATTTTCAATCAATGTGCTGGGAAAACTGGATATTGCTATGCAGAATGAAACTGGACACTTACCTCATACCATTTACAAAGATCAACTCAAAATGGATTAAAGACTTAGAGGTAAGACTTGAAACTGCAAAACTACTAAAAGAAAACATAGGAACAATCATCCTGACATTGATCTAGGCAATGATTTCTTGAATGCGACTCCAAACACACAGGAAACAAAAGCAAAACCAGACAAATGAGACTATGCCAAACTAAACAGGGTTTAGAAAGAAAACAATCAACAGATGACAACAGATGAAAAGACAGCCTATGGAATGACAGAAAATATTTGTAAACCATGTATCTGAAAAAGGATTAATTAGTATCCAAAATATATAAGGAACTCATACAACTCAACAGAAAACGAACACCTAATAACCCAATTAAAAAAAATGGGCAAAGAACCTGAATAGATATTTCTACATACGAATGGTCAACAGCCATATGAAAATGCTCGGTATCACTCATCATCAGTGAAATGCAAACCAAACCACAATGAGATATCACCTCCCTCCTGCTAGGATGGCTATCAACAAAAAGACAAAAGATAACAAGTCTGGTAAGAACATGGGGAGAAGAGCACTCTCGTATAACTGTTGGTGGGATTATAAATTGGTGCAGCCATTATGGAAAACAGTATAGAGATTCCTCAAGAAATTAAAAAATGGAACTATCATAGGATCCAGCAACCCCACTTTCGGGTATATATCCAAAGAAAATGAAATCAGTGTCTTCAAGAGATATCTGCCCTCCCACGTCCATTGCATTCCCAATAGCCAAGATATGAAAATAATTTAAATATCCATTGAAGAATAAATGGGTAAAGTGAGTGTGGTATTATGTAGCTATTATATAGATATGTTATATATTATAATATAAATCTTATAGTAAACATTATGTATCGTGTGTGTGTGTGTATAAAATTCAGTTTTTAAAAACTGAAATCCTGCGGCACCTGGGTGGCTCAGTCGTTAAGCGTCTGCCTTCGGCTCAGATCATGATCCCAGGGTCCTGGGATCGAGCCCCGCATCGGGCTCCCTGCTCAGTGGGAAGCCTGCTTCTCCCTCTCCCACTCCCCCTGCTTGTGTTCCCTCTCTCGCTGCATCTCTGTCAAATAAATAAAATCTTTAAAATAAATAAATAAATAAAAACTGATATCCTATTTGCAACAAGGATGAACCCAGAGAACATTACGCTAATTGAAATAAACCAGACCCAGAAAGCTAAATACCATACGATCTCACTTATATGGACCGTGGGAGAAGGAAATGGGGAGATGTTAGTCAAAGGGTATAAAGTTTCAATCAGGCAAGATGAATAAGTTCAGGAGATTTAATATGTAGCAATGTGATTCTAGTTAACAATACTGTATTGTACACTTGGAAGTTTTGTGTGTGTGTGTTTGTTTTTAGAGACAGAGATGCATGCAGGAGAGCAGGGGAGGAGAGGGGCAGAGGGAGAGAGAATCTTAAGCAGGCTCCATGCTCAGGGCAGAGCCCAAGGCAAGGCTCTACCCCACAACTCCCAACATCACGACCCAGCCTAAATCAAGAGTCTGATGCCCAACTGACTAAGCCACCCAGACACCCCCTATACTTTGAATTTACTAAGAAGGTAGATCTTAAGAGTTCTGACTACACACACACACACACACACACACAAATAACTGAGGTTGTGAGGTGATACACACAGCAATTAGTTTGACTGTGGTAATTACTTCACAATGTACACGTACATCAAAGCGTCGTTTGTATACCTTAAATATATACAATTTTTGTCAATAATACTTCAATAAACCTGGGGAGAAAGCCTCTAACTATAACCTAGGCCTTTTTTTTTTAATAAGAAAAATAAACTTTCTACCTTTAAAAAAAAAAGCAACTAACTATCCTTTTTGCGGGGGTAGGTGGAGAAATAGAGTATTTTCCCATATTAGACCATAAATAAAATAAATTTCAAACTGATTTTCTTAAAAAAATAGAAATCAAAACTATAAATATATTGGAAAATAGGAAAAAATTTCATAATGGAAAAATAAAAACTAAAATCATAAACAAATGAAATAATAGCATTTACTATCTTCAAAATATAAATTCCTGTGAGCTGAAAGATGCTATAAGCTGAAGATACTGTGACAAACGGGAAAAGATACCACTTAATCAGCAAGTAACACAGAGTGTTTATAACGCAGTGCCGGTTAGTTAACCCAAAACTCCTTAGCAATTTCTTTTGCCTTCTCCTGTCTCCATTCCAGACATTATAAACTCCCTTGCAGACTCTGGGAAAGCTGTAGGTTTCCGATAAAAAGGACAGATACCACCAGCACTACTATTTTGTGATCAACAGGGAAAAGCCAAGACACTTTACAGAGACCCCAGTGCTGCCAAGACTGCGCCACAGACCAAATGGTGGCCGCCTCGTGCCTCTAGGTTTCTCGTTGCATAAGAAAAATAAACCCTTATTTGTTAAAGTCATTGTTGATCCGGTTCCCTGTTCCTTGCAGGGAACACTTCTAAATACTATCAATAATATAAAAGAAGCACAAAAAGATTCACTGAGATAAAGACAAACAACCCAACAGGAACAGGCAGGTAATTTCAAGGAAAGGAGAAACAAATATGCATTAACCTTTCAAAAATAAACTTGTAAGAAAGGCACATTAAATGATGAGATGGCATTTTTCAGCTTTCAGACTGACAAAAATTTAAAAGCGAGGAATACAATATCCATTGCTGCCGGAGTGTCAGGAATCACCCTCCTTGTCAAGGCACAGCCAGTTTGAAAGTCAATGTTTCAGTATCATTTAATCAAAATTTTAAATGAGCTTTCCCTTGGACCCCACATTTCCACTTCTTAGACTCTATCTTATATAAAAAAAAAGTGTGTGACCAAAGATACATATTTAAGGAGGATCACTGTTGGAGACTTTGTAGTATCACAAAATGGGAATACTACCTGAGCATCGTTAAAGGAGTAGCTAAATGAGTCATCTCAGGTGGCAATTAAAAAAGAATGACAGCAATTCTATGCACATGTATAAAGGAATGGCCAAGATGCGTTGTTTTAAAATAAAATAAAACTTCGGGCACACTGGCACTGAGTATACAATTTCTGAATGAATAAACCTGAATGTCTAGTTGAATGACTGAATGATCCCAACTTTATTGGATAAGCGACAAAATGACAGAGAACAGTCCTGGAGGATGGACATCAAGTTGTTAAAAATGGATACATATCAGAAGCCTAAAGATGGACCAGGATGGGGACGAGGCCTGTTCAGAGGTTGAGAAATACTATTTAACCTATCTGCAGACGATCTCAAGATTACCAACATAACGCTTAAACTGGAACAAAATATTGTTTCAAGAAGCTAGGATACAAACTGCAGGAGGCTGGACCAACTTGAGGGAAGTCATTCAAAGCCCATTAGAAGGAGGCTCAAGCTCATAGCAGGGTCACCTTGCATCAAGCAACACGCATTCCTCAAAGGATAATGCAGTCCAAGACTTGCATGATAATCACAGAATCCTGTATGCGAAGCCACAGGCTGCTGCCACATATGTAACAAGACTCATTAATAGTCATGATTGAAAGACTGAAGTTGATTACAGTTGTAAAATGTAGATAATCATTAGACAGATCCCCCACCATGTTTATTTCCAGACTCTTTGTCAGAGAAGCTGAGTTCACTTTGGTAGCTCATGCCTTAAGGGAGCGTAGCTTTCCACCTCTCCTTCTCCCAGTGAACCGTGCCTTCCAGTACTCAAGCCCTAATACAGCCCCCTTGCTCTCAAATCTGGACCGGCCTTAGGATTTACTTCTGACCAGCAGAATACTATGGAAATGACTCGGGTTGAACTAAGGCTAGGACACAAGAAGCCTCATAGCTTCCACTGGGTCTTCGGAATGCTCACTGTTAGGATTGCTCCCTCCTGGAACTTCACTGCCTTGCACCAGGCAAATTCCTTGAGACCACCATGAACATCCCAACACATATGGAGAGGCCCTGGTTGGAGCGTCCCTGAAGAGCTCCCAGCTGACCACCAGCATCAGCTGCCGGCTGAGTGAGTGACCCCAGATGAGGCTTCAGAAGCCATTATTGTACCAGAACTGCATTAGAGACATGACGGACAACCGCCCAGCTAAGCCAAATTCATCCACAGACTGTGACACACAGTAACAAACTGTCTGCATCCACTAAAATTGTAAGGTGGTTCATATGTAGCAACAATTAACCAGGGCAATTATTCATTCCCCAAGAAGACAATGGTCCTATACAGGAGGAATGGATGGAAGGTATGTTGTGGAGGTATGGGGAGGCATCCATAGTTTTTGTCAAGACTTGGTAAATTGCTTATATGTATTGTTCATCTTTTCCCTTTAAAAGATTTTATTTGAGAGAGAGAGAGAGCGCGTGCGCACAAGCTGGGGGGAGGGGCAGAGGGAGAAGCAGGCTCCCCACTGAGCAGGGAGCCCAATGCAGGGCTTGATCCTGGGACTCCGGGATCATAACCTGAGCTGAAGGCAGACACTTAACCAACTGAGCCACCCAGGCGCCCCTTTGTTGCTCATCTTGTGCATTAATTTCACAAACTCCCCTAACCTCAGAGACAGATACTATTATGAACCCCATTTTATAGATGAAGAAACTAAGGCTTTAGAGAGTCAGCATGACTTGTCAAGATCACAGCGCTAGCTCACAGTGGTGCCACCACATTCACAAAATCACTTATTCTCTCAGAAAATTCTGACAGAACACCTGCGCGACCAGGTATCTATAAAAGGACACTAAGCCCCTTGAGTTCAAAAGAGTTCTCAGTCCCTCCAGATCCTGATTTCTAGGATTCTGGTGGAAGAACCATGGTTCAATGACTTCCTAATAATGGAATGAACAAGGCACAAACACAAAGTTTTCAGGGCTAATTCAATGAACTTACTGGGTATCTAAAATGTGCCCACCCAGGTCCTGGATTCCAGGAATAAAAAGATGAAAAAAGACACAGTTCCTGCCTTCAAAAACATCACAGCCCATGTAGGGAGAGCGGAAAGAGAAAAACCATAGTACAGTGTGATACATACAATAATCGAAGTCTGTATGGAGTGTTTTAAAAGCAGATAGAAAAAAGCCCACACTGATTCAGCATATCAATTATTTAAATTTATTTTAACATAAACTCAGATCTTTTCGTGTGAAATTGTCCGCTTTCTACATCAATACTGCAAGTATTTCACTTAACCCAAAAGAAGTGGCTCACGGTGCCATATGTAATCCTCAGACTTAAGCCAAAGCTTCAAGACTCCTTGAGGTGACCTTTTCTTCAATAAAAAGCAACCTTGCCTGAGCCACTTCCCTGCCTACTGAAAAAGGGTATGCTCTGCAGCTGGACTTGCCATATGATGAAGAGTCCAAAATGTCAAGGAGCCATTGACTTCCGTGTTTGTGCCAATACATTGCAAATATGGTTCTTTGTAGTGGTAGGGCTGGGCTCAGCCCCAAGGTGCCAGATGGTCCTGGGTACTCAAGAATAAAGCCATCTGCAGAACAACTCCTCAGGCCGTTACAATTTGTACTGATTATAAGCCTCTATCGGAATATGTTTAGAACTCCTATCTACGGATAATCCTACCCTCTTCATTACAGCTCTGGGTTTAAGACTGTACTTTCAGCTGTAAGAATGGGATAAACATACTGAATGAATACTCCGTGTCCCTCCCACCGCTGGAGGTCTCAATTTGCATTATACCACCTTTGCTGGAAACTCACAGGCAAGAAGGCAATTTACACCCACTGTTGGGAAGGCTTAATCCAATGACACAAGATGCTACATGGGATTGACCTTGGTTTGGAATTAAGTGTGAAGGAATAAAATACTGGAAGAATTAAATACTGGATTTTGTTTGGCCAACAATGACCCTCTTCTTTCTTAGACAAAAAGCCTGTTTAACCACAAATGGCCTACGGACAGGGTTTGGTATCACAGGCTCACCCATGTGTAGTATTTACATGGCTGCCTGCAACAATAAAACCTCTTCATTGTTTATTTGATCCAAGCTGTTAGAATGTGTAATATCTTATAAGAGGATATTCCATGGTGATGAAATTCTTTTCTGAATCAATTTGGGCCCCAGTAAGTTGATACATTATTTCCTCACAGTGCTCAGAGCATTCAGGTACTCATAAAATGAGTTAATGACCCATTTAAAAATGCCCTTTATGGAAAAAAATCACTTTTCTATTCCAGGAAGCCGACTTCACATTATCCTTATAATTATAATGGGAAAGCATCTAAGGATCATTTACATGGAGGCACAGCCTAGGCATTAGAAATTGCCAGATGACCAACAATTTTTCTGAGATTGAGAATAAAATAAAATGTGAAAGTTACTTCATATTACCTATCAAAACACTCCCTAGTGGAATGGTCAAGATCCACTGACTTCACAGACCCATACTACATGGGGAAGCTTCTGGATTATAGTAGATTGTTTCTCTAGATGGCTCAAAGGAATTCCAAAGTTTCTACTGCCATAACCAAAGCTCTCTGCCCACTATTTGCAACACAGGGCTTCCCAGGAAGGTTTTTTAGGACATTGATGTGAAAGGAGGGATTTAAGGAATTCTGGACAGGAACTCTCCATCAGGCTCCAGTGAGTTATCAGGATGAGAGAGATTTGCAGGCTATCAAGATACTTTAAGTTATTGTTAAGAAGAGATCAAGCAAGGGTGCCTGGGTGGCTCAGTTGGTTAAGCGACTGCCTTCGGCTCAGGTCATGATCCTGGAGTCCTGGGATCAAGTCCTGCATCGGGCTCCCTGCTCAGCAGGGAGTCTGCTTCTCCCTCTGACCCTCCTCCCTCTCATGCTCTCTGTCTCTCATTCTCTCTGTCTCAAATAAATAAATAAAATCTTTAAAAAAAAAAAGAAGAGATCAAACAAAAAGAACATTCTGGCTTCCGTCAACCAACACACCATGGGTGGTACAACCAACCATAACATTCTGGACTTCACTCACGTCTTATAAATACTTCATGATGAAAACATTCCAGATTTGGCTTCTTCTCTGCCTATACTTTTCACCTTTTAACCAACAGTGTTTGTCTTTTTCTCCCAAAGAACTGAACCTGCCTTAAAATTGAACCCATAAGCCCAATGCCACATAAAGCCCAAAGCACCACCTGACTTTCATGATCATTACTTTACCAATAAAATTAGACGTTCTTCCAACAGGGACATGACAAGGGCAGAAAATCCTGTCTGGGGCCTCCTATGATTGACATCGTAGAAACTCTGTCCGCCAACTTGTCACAGACAAAAGGGAACAGTGATAGTTCATTGACCTCTGCAGTTGCTGAAGAGGTCTCTGTATTTTATTAAACAGTAGAACATAACACAATACTCTCATGTCTCAAAAAAAAACCACGCAAGTAACTCCAGGAGGGGTCTCCTGTGTGTCAGAGATCATTGATTCAATAGTAATTCTGTGCATTTGTGTATGTGTGGGGTGGGGTGTGGGAAGCATTTTTATTTTGCTGATAACCCCTCATAACTGCTGAGAAACCACTAACTGTCCTAACCACAGAAAATTCTGGAAATATTCTTTAAAAATGAAGGAAGGATCAAGTGGGTAATGCCATATGTTATCTCTGAATGTGTTTATGGCGCCCTTTGTCTATCAAAGAGAAGGTCACTTGCAGAAGGGCAAATGGTCTTCCTTTGTGAAATTTCCTTTGTTGTCTATATGATGTCTTGATGCAACCAGCTATTTCTTCCCAGATACATAAATAATACATTCCACAGATACATTACCTTTGTTCCAAGAAGTTAATCTTTAAAGATCTGTTTTAAAAGGATCAATACCAAAGAGGATATATACAGCCTATTGGATTTACATGTGTCAGATACTTGAATTTCAAAGGCTTTTTGTGCTTTTTGGTTTCTGTATTGCGGCCACTCTTTAGGTGGCAGTGATGGTTACTTGACAACTTCAAAATGAGGAGGTACCTAAACCGGCCAGATCCTCTTAGCCAAAGGCCAAATTTCAGTGCCAAGGCCAATTTGGTTCCATTTTATTTATGTAGAACAGTGACACCTAGTGGCAGGGAAGGCAAATCACAAAAGAGAATTCTCTGGTGGTACCTCCTACCCCTCAAGGGATCCTTCATTTCTCATTGGAATTAGTGAAAAAAAAGTGACCCCAAAATGGCTTAAGTATTTTGTTGGTTGAGCGCTGGCCTTATTTTGAAGATATCCAGTGGTTTACAATTAAGGGCCATCTCAGTGGGCTGAACCTATTCCAGCTTCCCTGGAAAGATGCAAACCCAGTATAATGCTCAAGACCGGGAGGGTCTATGAAAAGACCATGGAAGGTACTGGTGTTCTAAAGAGGGAGCGCAAGCAAATATTGCACCACAGCTCCTCAATGGCCAACTGAAGGCCACTGGACAACTATCTGAAGATTCTGGAGTAAATAGCATACCGAGGAAATTGTACCAGTAAACAGAGAGGGGATAGAAGAACTGCAAATATGAATCACAGTCGAAGATGCACTGGTTCTCCACCATTAGACTGAGATACTTGAGAGCAGAAAACTATTATCTTTTCCTTTTGTTAAAACCAGCTACGTATGTCTGACAAATGGCAGGTACACGGTAAATGCTGAATGAAAGAGAGGAGAGTAATAAAGAGAATGAATCAGTCAGATGAGTACTTCTGGGAAGACAGCACAAGTCTGCAACATACTTCCTGTAAAGCCAAGATGGCTTTTAGCAAACTTGATGTGGTTAGGTTAACAGTAGAAGTAGTTGACATCCAGTGAATGCTTACACTGTGCTCTGCAGACTTACTCCTCTCTCAGAATCCCCATTGAACATCTGGGAAACCACACACACTTGCCCAGCCAGGGATCTGCAGAGTTGAGACTGGCTCTAGCATCCCTGTTCTTCACCTTTGTGCTATGCTGGCCTCTCTTAAAAGGGGTAAAGTTCCAAAAGAAGTACTTAATTTACAAAAAGACTCCAGGAGAGAGTAAAATCTATTATTGCACAGAAAAATATTATTTAGTCCTATTTCTTCAATGACTCTGCTACACAGACAAGATCCAACCCTTATCTATACAATGCAATGGGCTGGCCTAGTTGGAATAATCGCCTGTCCTTCAGATAGACAGAGGTAAGTACTGAGCCTAAAGAAATGTGTTTTTTATAATTTTGGTAATATTTCACAAGACATAGGTTCTCCCTCTGCTCTCCCCCCAAACTTTTTAAGAATAAGATATCATTTCTCAAGAGTTCCTGGAAAATATCTAGAAAGTGGGCCCCTTTTATTCACATATTCCTTATTGAAACATTGTTTCCTCCTGAGGCCATATGGAACCCCAGTTTGTCCACCTAGGGCCTTGGTCATCCAGAATAAAAGAAAAGCAGGAGATATTCACATGCAAAGTCCATACGTATCTCATCTTAACATGAATGAGCTGGATGGCATCCAATGAGTTTTCCAACCCGGTAATATCCTGCCGTGGAAATATCTTAGCTGGTTCCAGTCTCCAAAATAAGGTCAGCTTTTAGACTCAAGAAGGAAATCTGGTACCACCTAAGCTCCATTTGAAATCATCCACAAACTGAAGATTGGAAAATCAACCATGGTTGGCATCAATCCATACTGACCTGAGAAGATGTGAGGCCCCGAGAGGGACCGTGAGCACATAACCACACAGAAACTCCTACTTAAATGCTCTTTCTCATCATCATTATTCTATGCAGTGTTACTGATGAAGAATAATAACTGTCAAATACATTTGGGGGAGTACCTAGGGGCCCTCTCAGTAGTCTTGAAGTCACCTTAACTATAAATTGTGTGGGACTCCTCTAATCTGAATTCCTGCTACCTTGGATTTTCTGTTCTTTACACCCTTTATTCAAGAATTAAGCAAGGTTATATTCTAGGTCTATTGTAATTTAGCATTTAGAGTCTATGGTGCCTTTGGGACCAGATACCTCCCTGCATGATCCTGTTTTTCATTTCTACGCTGACAAATACACCATTTCAACTGTCACTTACATAACTAGTTCAAGCTCTACTGTTATTTTAGCTCCATATTGTCAAACAGGTGGATTTATAAATGCGTTACCTGAAGGAAACGTTCCCCCAAATAGCAGAAGTGGAGACTTTATTTATTTATAATTATTTGTTAGATTTGTAAAAATGTTCTTGTTGCCAGAAAGCCTCTGGCTAAATACAAATTAAAACACTTTTGAATGTAATAAAAACAGCAGTGGCATCATTTTAATTACCCATTGGGGGACACCAGGCAGCAAAGATGTATTTCTTACTTTCTCTTTCCTTGCCTAATGTGACTGCCTGCTTAGGGACATGAACTTCCTGTCTGTGTGTCTGCCACATGCACTGTATCCCCAGCATCCATGTCCCCCTTCCCAAGACCATCCTGATTCGGGTGGGGAGGTGAGGGCGGAGGAGAGGGTGGGAAGCTGTTCTCTTCCATTTGATAGGCTTGATGGGAAAAATACTCAGGATGACTGTCTCCCAGCACAAAAGAGATGAGCCCTTTGGCTGCCCAGCCCTCCAGAAAGTCCTTCTGTCCACTTCTATTTTTTAAAGATTTTATTTATTGATTTAAGACCTAGAGATACAGAGAGAGAGAGAGAGTATGAGCAGGGGGAGAGGCAGAGGGACAGGGAAAAGCAGGCTCCCCGCTGAGCCAGGATCTCGATGCGGGGCTTGATCCCAGGATCCTGGGATCATGACCCGAGCTGAAGGCAGACGCTTAACCATCTGAGCCACCCAGGCGCCCCCACTTCTATTTCTTCCAAGCTTCCTCTCTCTATTCCTTGATCCCCTTGATATTCTCCCACTAAGGTGTCTACTTCAATAAGCCAGCATCATTTTCTGCTACTTGCAGTCAAGATGCCTGTCTTCTACAGAGGGCTCAAACAAAAAAGAACAGTGCGGCTGTCACCCTTTGACCTAAGAGAGACTACGTCAAGCCCAAACCCAATCAGTCTTAGGCAAGTTATGGAACCACACTTTTGTTCGAAGATGGCAAAGCATAGTCATTAAAGCAAAGTCTTGATCTTCATACAGATCAAGTTGGGACTTCTGTCTGTCCACTCACTGGACGTGAGCAGGTTCCTTGAACTGCTTTATACCTCAGTTTCTTCATCTATCAAATGGGGTCGCTGTGATGGCTACAGGATAAAATGTGTGGAAAGCACTTCTCTCCGTAGATGGCACACGGCACCATGCTCCATAAATGTAAGCTCATTTGATTTTTTCATCATCTGTCAACCAAGGAATAATAATATCCACACTCACTCTCTTGAGTTATTTTTGGGAAAATGTGTGAGACAATACTTGGAGATATATAGAGAATCTACAAACATGAAACCAGAAAAAAAAAAGATAAGCCACCCTCTGGCTCAGACACAGCATTGAAGTGACTCCTATAGCAAAGCATTGTTTGTCCAGAGATTCCTCTACTAAGGAAATGTTCAGCCAAGTAGTCGGGAGTTTTCACGGTCAGACAAAGGTGGGGGAAGGGAAGCTGCCCCAGAGACCAAGAGTTGTATTTTTGGAAAGCCTCTCTTTTTACAACTAGTTGGTGTTGATCTATTTCAGCAAGTCAAAGAAACATAAAGAGTAATACAATGAATGCCAACACATCCATTACTCAAGGAAAAAATCCTTTCCTTTTCCCCTAATTTCCCTACATACACATTCATTTCTAAACAATATGTACCTATATACACATCTATAGAATTAGTTTGGCAAATTTCAAGGCTATCCAATAAATGGTGGCCTACTCCCTGTATTTTTATGCAACTTGCTTTTTTTTCTCTCTTTCTCAATGTTAGTTTGTGAGATACAACCATCGTTGTGTGTAGTCTTGTTTAGTGCTGACTAGAATGATTTTGGAGGAATGCACCCATAATGATTCAATGGTGATGGACTTTTTTTTTTTTAAGGTTTTATTTTTAAGTAATCTCTACGCCCAACGTGGGCTCAAACTCATGACCCAGGGATCAAGAGTGGCACGCTCTACCAACTGAGCCCACCAGGCACCCCTGGTAATGGACATTTAGACAACCACTGGACAATTCCAACATTCTGTCATCCATTTCCTTTGTGCCTTGATGCCAACGTTTCCCTAAGCCTCTAGCTCTCAAATTGGAGACTCTATCACCTGGAAGGCTTCTTGAAACAAAGATTGTTGGGCCCCTCCTCCAGAGTTTCTTATTCAGTCTGAGATGAGATTCAAGAATTTGTACTTGTACCCAGTTCCCACATGATGGTGACTTTGCTGGTCCAGGGGCCACACTTTGAGAACCGCTGCTCTAAGCTCTATCTAAGAGGAGAAGTGGTAGGTCATAGATTATAAACACTTCCAGTTCCGCTACTTATTGACAAAACGTTTTCTAAAGCAGCTGAATTGACAGTGTAGAGGAGTCCCAATTCTCCACATTCTCATCCGCCCTGGACATTTTTCTCAAGGTCGCCAATTTGTCTTGTAAGCTTTTCGTATCTTATTAGTTTATCAGACCTAGCACACAGCGCACACTGAAAAGTTGGTTATGAATATGTGAACACTTGGCCAAGTTCACCCACAGCATCCTTACCCTAAGGACGAAGAAGATTCTGGTCCATGAGGCAAGAACTAAGACAAGTCTTCTATGAGAGGGATATGCTTGATGACTCTACTTATTAATTTCCTTGATTTTCAAATTCTGCCTTGTCCAATAATCCCCTGTGCATAACCAAAATGGTGCTTGTGTTGGCTGAGTCCCACCTGTCCTTCAGTGTTCCTACTTACAAGATCACTCAGAGGGTCTGTCATTTGGGGAGAGGCCAACATCCACATGTGCTGAGTTACCACTCTGTGTCAGGCAGTAGATCTCATTTCGTTTTGACAGGAGTCTATGCTGCAGGCATCACCATCTTTAATTTATGTAGTTATAATAATAATAACAGTGAAGGTTTTAAGTTCTTACTGTGTGTCAGGCACTGTCCTAAGCTCTTTATCCAAATCAATTCATTTAATCTTCACTTCAATCCATGCTGTAAGTACTATCATTCTTGCCACTTAATGGAAAAAGTAACTTCAAGCACCTATATAATCTGATCCCAGCCACGTCACCAGTCAATGATCTCCAGATCTGGTTGACCCCCCAGATCAACATTCCCTTCTTTTTTTTTTATCAGTCAGTCTCTTGGCATGTAACATGGAATCCCAACTTTGGGGCCAAGGGAGGGGGGGGATGAAACCTCATCCTTGTTTCTATCAATTCAGCTAAAATTCATCTCAAAAATCCCAAGCTATTAAGAGGAAACACAGAGTGGGTTATTTGAACAATCTTTTTTTTTTTTTTCCCCTTCCAGAGGAAACTAGCTAGGTTCAGCGGACCAAAACTCCAACTGGAAAGCTGTTAAGGAGGGCTGAAAATAAACATGAAATTTAATTTGAAAATATATTTACTGACACCCCTCTGTCAATCAGATGTCCACCTGGCATACACCCAGGTCTAATAGCCGTGAACTTCAGCTGAAGAAAGGCTTTCTGCAACCAGTCACAATTACTGTATCACAGACTATTCACATTCAGAAGCTGTTGCTTCTCTTGTACCTTATTTTTTGTTTGGGGAAATATTGAGAGAATCTCTGCTGCAGACTCTGCTTCCAGACAAGATGAATGATCATCAAAATACAGTCAGCAAAATTTAAAAATATGGATAAAAGAAGGATATTAATATCCTTTCTAAGGTAATCAGTACTTTTTGTTTGACAAAGAAATTGCCCACTGTTTATGGTTTATGCAAATAATGTATGTTAATGTCAAGGCTGCAGAGTATATGGCTTTGCATGTAAGTGTTTGTAGAAAATACATGCCAATACATTTTAAACCTTTTCCTCATATAAACACAACGATTTCATAAATATACAGCACCTTGTTCTTAAAAACATTTATTATAATTTTATGCAACGCAAATCACATTAGAATAAATTATTTCTTGCTAAAATGGCAGAGTCAGCAAAATTACAGGGATATATGAGGTTCCACCATTGTGCGCTTTTCAATTACATCAAAATGAGCTGACACCCTCCCTGGCAGGAATTCACTTGGATGCTCTTAACCAGTGGGGCCCCTGGTCAACCCAGGGGCTCTCTGCATTCAGGGCACCAGGTCTTGTGTTTGCTGCCCAGTATACTGGAGAACAAACTTGCTCTATTATGGATTAATAACGAGGACCTTCAGCTGAGGTAACTTTTGAAGATGTGAGAATCAATCCTGATTTCTAAAGAGCAGTTGGAGCAGGAGTCCCTGATAGAGACTATTCTTACAGAGATCCATAAGCAAGACCCCAAGAGAAGACAACGTATGTGACTGAAGAGTCACGAATACAAATCCTAACCACCTCTTCATTCATGGGCCCGTGCATTTACTCATTCAACAAACAGTTACTACACACCAGAAACAATTCTGTCATTGGAGAGGGAGTGATGAACATGACAGAAAAAGCCCACATCCTCATGGAATTCATAGTCGAGAGGCTTAGATAAGCAAGCAAATAAGTAAACATGATTATTTCAGGTAGTGAAGAGTGAATGTACTTACCACGGGAGGCATTCTTGATGGGTTGCTGAGGGAACACTTCTCTGAAGAGGTGACATTTGAGGGAAAAAGAAAATGAAGAGATGCAACCAAACACGTGATGATTGGTGGGGGGGAGGGGGATAGTGCTCAAGGCACAGCACATGCAAACAGCAAACACAAACGCCTAAAGTAGAAATGAGGTTGAGCAAGATCACAATGGCGGGCGCTGAGTGGGAAGAAGGGTCAGGTTGGGTGGAATCCTGGAGGCCACAGCACTAAGTCTGGGGTGGATTCTAAGGCATGAGAAGCCACTGGGTGCTTACACGGGGCACTGACACATTCTGAAACGTCACGGTGTGAAGAATGGATTGAAAATCGGGACGGGGGAGACCAGCTGGAAGAGATATTCGAGAGCTAAAAAACACAGAACTTGCTTTGGAAGGTAAAAGGAGAGATGGACTCAAGACTAACTCATGGGTTTTTGACATCAGCAGGTCTAAGGATGGGGGCCCCATTTTCAGAGAGAGAAAGAAATAAGTCTGGGAGAAACCAAGACATCTATTTTGGGATGTTAGGAGAACTCTAATGCAAAGGTCAAGTCAGTCACTGGATATGCAGGTATGAACTCCGAAGAGCAATAGTGGGGGCCAGAGATATAAATGTGGGGATTGGTGAAGAGCCCATTCCTCTGCATACGGAAGCTAGGATACATAGACACCTCGAAGAAGGAGTTTTCATTGAGGGGATAAAATCTGCACCAGACAGAAGAGGATGAAGTGAGAAATGAAAAAAAAGCAACTACTTTGGCTCTACCCAAGCTGACACATATCATCTACTCTCCTCAGGGCACTCGAAGGGGTCCGAGTTTATCCCCTCCACTAAGCTTTTCTTCCATGCAAAGGAGGACTGCCTCGTGTAACACTCTGGACCCTCTCCACCCCTGTGCTTTCTCTGCCTGAAGAGAAATGGAGTAATTTTCCCAATTGTCCCATTAAGGGAAAATGCCTTTTCTCTCCAAGAAGTCAGCTGCCCGCAGGATGTAGGACTTCTGCTCTGCACCATCCAAACCAAGTCCTTCAGTAAGCAGTTGAGTTCCACTGAGATAGAAACAGAAAGCCAGCTTCTTTGTGAGGAGCACATTTTCTGTTGGTTTTGTTTTGTTTTGTTTTTACACTGACAATTAGCAGTAAGTTTAAAAGACAGAAAAATCTTCAAAGGGATTTGGGGTAACCGCAGCTTACTCTAACCTGTCAGTAAATGTCTGGCCCCCCCACTGCTCCAGCTAGATGATGTCTACATCTGTCCTACACACCTCTGGTGAGGAATCAGGGCAGAGATGATAGCAACTCTCTGCTTTTTGCTTGCACGCAGGGCAGACGAGCTCAGAGACGATTGCAATGTTGGTCGTGCACTCCCGCGATGAGGAGGAAGCCAGTCTGTAAGGCTGTGTAGCTGTCTGTGCAGCTGATACACAGAAAGATCTGGTGACTCCAAAAACAGGCCAAAAGGGCAGCTACCTTAGATCCCAGTGGCTTTTCTGATTCTTGGTTCTGCTCCCTCACTCCTAGTGACTTTGCAATTTCTGGGGCTAGCCTCTTGAGAGGTCTGGCTCTATTTCTTATTAAGTTCCATCTTGCATCTTTGAATCCTTATAATAAATCTCCTTTTTCTTCAGCCTCATTTGAATGATCTCTTGCTTTTTGCAAATAAAGGCATCACAACAGATGCAGCTCTGGCTGAGGTTGGAGGAAATACTAGGGATCATCTCAGTCTTGAAAATCGCACATTCAAGAAGGCTTGAAAAGAGCATGCACGTCTATGTTTTATAAAGAGATAAACCACTCGTGCAAATTATAAATACCATGGATGGTATTAAAATCACCTCTGAAATCACTAATATAATCGACCCGTTTCCAACCACAGCTTCCATCCCCTCCCACTTGTCTCAATTACTCCATGCCTCGTCTTTGACCTCAGCAAGACATGACGTCACTAGCTCCTACACTCTCTCCCCGACACCTTCATTTCTCTCTCCAGGTGCCCTCAGTCCATGGTCCTGATTTCTGCAAATTCCTTGATAATATCCTTGCCCCTTTCTCATTTCACCAGGACAAAAATCACAGCCCTGAATGAGCCATATTCCCCTTGCCCATGTATGTATACGGGCTGAAATGCATCCTACCTAAATTCATATGTTGAAGTCCTAATCCCCCAGACTTCAGAATGTGATTGTATCTGGAGATGGGGTCTTTAGAGATGTCATTAAGGTGAGTCACTGGGATGGGTCCTAACCCAATATGACTGGTGTCCTTATAAGAAGAGGTTGGAAAGTAAAGACCGTGGGAAGACACAGGGAGAAGGTGGCCATCTACAAGCCAATGAGAGACGCCCTCAGGAAAAACCAACCTTGCCAACACCTTGACCTTGGGCTTCTAGGCTCCAGAACTATGAGACAATAAATTTCTGCTATTTAAACCACGCTGCACATGGCCGTTTGTTACGGTGGCCCTAGCAAGATGAATACACCATTGCATGCACTCAGGCACCCAAGAGTTGCTGGAGGAAACTACACAACCAGGTAGAATGGTTTCAGTATAAATTTATGATCACCAACCCTAGCTGGACCCTGACACTGCCTAGAAATCCTGCTACAACTCTCTGGGTGACCTGCTTTTCCACTCCCCTTAATGACCTTTCCACTTCTTCTCATCTCCAAATATCCCCCACTTTACTGCCCACTCCTCTTGATGATGATCTTTACTCCTACGTCACACTCAAACAAAAGCCATTGGGAGTAAACTCTTCCACTTTCCACCCCTGCACCTACAGTCTTACCTGTGCATACTTCTCCCCATTACTCCCTCGTCCCACTCATGCTCTGGTTCCCATTTCCCCACTCCCAACCCCGCCTTCTAGGAATCTTCTCTCTTCTGTTTTCAATCACTCCACCTCATCAGCTTATTACCCTCAGTGCTCGAGGCTCTTCCAGGTTATTTTGGTCTCCCTTCCTATAAAACAGACCTAATTACAGCAACCTGCAAGGGCCATTATGAGTGCTATTTACAAATGTCTAGCACATTCCCAGAACACCACAGACATAAATGATCTTACTTAAATTTCAATCGGGAAGACTTGTTAATATATATTGACTTGTTAATATATATATTCCTAAATATAGGAATTCCTATATATATAAGGGATAATATAAATATATATATAATATATTTTATATATACTTAAATATGTTAAATATATATATTATATATATATAGTCCTATATATAGAAAAAGAGTGTCATACATTTTGCAGATGAGGAAGGAGCAGGGTTTTTTTCTCCCCCCCTTGTAAGTATTTAAAGAAGTTTAAAAATAATTATTTTCATCTCTAAACTCTGACAGAGACTGTGTTTGATGAGACCCCCAGAGAATAAAATGCATTCCGTGCCTCATGAAGAGGCCAGAAGGAGTTGTTTAGCACAGAACTGGTGAGGTTGCTGGAACTGTGTGGAGTGATTTACATGCAGAAGCTGATGCTATAAAGAAAACGCTTCCTCTGTTCAAATAAAGCACAGGTCCTTTTCCAGACAACATATAGGGAGCACGGAGAGAAGGGATGTGGGAGGTGCTGCTCTGGGACAGTCATGAGCCACGCAGCCCCTCCATCTTCCACGTCCGGCACATACCCAGCAGCAATGTCTATTCCATCACCACCACAAGCCAATGCATAGTCTGTATTAGATTCCTGGGGCTGCCGTAACAAAGTATCACAAATTTGGGTAGCTTAAAACAACCTAATTTATTCTCTCACCCTCTGGAGGCCAGAAGTCTGAAATCAAGGTGTCAGCTGCGCCACACTCCCTCTTGAAGGCCCTGGGGGAGAATCCTTCCTTTTCTGGGGCTAACGTCTCCTGGTTGCCGGCCATCCTTGGCACTCCTTGGCTTATAGATGCATCACTCCAATCTCTGCCTCTTGTTGTCACATGGTGTTCTCCCTGTCTCCTCTGTCTCTGCGTCTTTGCATGGCATTCCCCATGTGTGTGGGATGTTCAAATTTCTAAGGACACCCGTCACTGAATTACAACCCACCCTATTCAGGTATGATCTCATCTTAACTTGATTACATGTGCAGAGACCTTATTTCCAAAACTGATCACATTCACAGATTCCAAGGGTCAGCACTTCAGCATATCTTTCTGGGGAACACACTTCCACCCATAATACCCATCCACGTGTGAAACAGCAAACACAAGGAATGCACGCAGAGCTCACAGACACTTGGGCACCATGTATGGCCCTGCCAGTCATCTCTATGCCAGAGGAGACTTGAGGCTTCAGTATGTTCTACTCCAAGCCCACTGGGAAAAGGGCAGCATGATCTGCACACAAGACCCTATGGCAACTGGGAAGGGAGATATGCTGGCAGGGTCCCCCATCTAGCTTTACTTAGGAGCCATGGAGAGATCATGGAGAGATTGGATTTGCTCCCAGAGTACCCAGGCCAGGCCTTGGCTCTCCCTGGAAGCATCCTGAGTCTGCCAGAGCCAGGCCACTCATCAGCAGGCTTCTCTGTTATTGTATCTGCCCTGCAGGTGCTTAGCCAGCACCTTCCCAGGCTCCCAACTCAGCGAGCTGCACTGTACCCTTCAGCCCTGGGTCTCTTGGGGTCTGTCAGGGGCAATCTTGAGCCACCGGTTCAATGACAGCTCAATCCACACTTGTCCCCTCCTCCCAAATGGACCGCAGACTCGAGTTTTCTATTGTCTGTCAGACTGTATATAAATTGGATTCTTTTCAGACTTAAATAAAAACTGAAACGTCAAAAATAAGTAAACATGTAAATATAAATCCAGTAAATAATGAATTGTCCCGAATGATTAAAGGAAAATTAAGACTGGGATGGGTTGTGTAATGAGATGCACAGCTCATCCCTGTGCTTCCTTCTACCTGTGGCCCCCTCCCTCCTCAGGGAAAGATAAGCAGTTAATTACCAAGAGGTGGTGAAACACTGCAGAGAGTCTTTCTCCTGCTTTTTGTCTTTGAAGACTTTAGACCTTTGAATTTTGGAAACCTAAACCCCCGAGGGAAATCAGGAAGCAGAAAATACAACGTGTAAGAGCATCTTCTTAATAGAATTCCCTGGGACAAAGAAATCAATGCCACAAATATGGCCATTTGGTACAAATTTCTAGGAACCCTTTCGAAACACAGCAGGGATAGGACTCAATGTAAAGATGAAATTGGGGCCTGCATGGCAAGTTCCTTCCTAAAAAAGCAAGTTGTTGTTATTAAAGTAGAAATCAAGAACCCCAGGGGACCTCCCCTTCCCCCATACAGAGGAGCAGGTGCTAAATAGGCACACTCTGGGGGGAGGGGGGTGTGGCTGGAGGGATGTCTCTTGCCCAGTGGTTCTCAGCAGCAGGTAAGAACTTGGCACTGTCTGGGGACCAGTCTGGCTGTCACATCTGGGAAGGGGATGTTGCTACTGACCTCTAGTAGGAAGAGGCCAGAGAGGCTGCCAATCATCCAGGGATGCGCAGGACAGCCCCCCAACAAAGAATGATCCGAACCACAGGTCGGTGGTGGAACTATTTGGCAGGAGCAGCTACATACCTTGCAGGGCCTAATGCAAAATAAAAATGAAGGTCCCGTTATTCAAAAATGTTAAAATGGTGATGGCAGGGAATTAAACCAAGCACGGGGTCTTTCTAAGCACGGAGCCCCCACACAGTGACACACATGACACATCCATGAAGCCAATCCTGCTGGTGAGAAGCCCTGGGCTGGAAGCCCTTTAGTCATTCAAAGGCCATGAGACCATACCCCCCCAAATAAATAAAGTCTAAGAGTAACAGGGCTTCCCTAAGACAGTGCCCCCCGACCTGCAGAAGCTCCAAGAAGAGACCGGACCTAGACCTATCATGCACCAGGAATACAGGAAGGACAAAAAAGGAGACAGGTGGATCTAGAAAGCCAGGTGATAAGGCATCCGATTATCACACTACAGAAAAAAATCTTCAGTATGTAAAACTTCTCAGCTGTGACTGACAAGAAGTGAAAGCCTCTCTGAAGGCAATTACAAAGAAAGCAAGCATACTGAAAAGATGGGAGAGATATGATCACATAAAAATAAAAAACCCTTATGAACTAACAAATTGCTTGCAAAAGAGAAAGACTGTCAAAGAAAACCCATTTGCAACATACCAGACAGATGCACAGCTGAGAATATTACTATGTAAAGAGTTCTTATAAATCAATAAAAGCAAAACACATTTTTAAAAATGGGCCCTCGGGGTGCCTGGGTGGCTCAACTGGTTAAGCATCCAACTCCTGATTTTGGCTCAGGTCATCATCTCAGGGTCGTGAGATCAAGCCCCGTGCTGGACTCTATGCTGAGTGTGGAGCCTGCATAAGATTCTCTCTCCCGGGGTGCCTGGGTGGCTCAGTCATTAAGCATCTGCCTTCAGCTCAGGTCATGATCCCAGGGTCCTGGGATCGAGCCCCACATCGGGCTCCCAACTCGGCAGGGACCTGCTTTTCCCTCTCCCTCTGCCTGCCGCTCCCCCTGCTTGTGCTCACTCTCTCTCTCTGTCAAATAAATAAATAAAATCTTAAAAAAAAAAAGATTCCCTCTCTCCCTCCCTTTCTAAAAAAATAAAAATGGGCCCTCAAGCCCCTAAAAACTGCAAATGTCATAATCAGATACATAATAACAGATTTTGCATCACAAAAAACTCAAGAGGTACAAATTTTAATGATAAGAAAATACTTTCCACATCATCTTTGAAGAGAACACAAAAATAATTACAACCCTTAGTTTTATGGAAGAAAAAGAAATTAGAATGTCTTTCAAAGTTTGCTGGTAAGCCTACACATTGATAGGAGCTTTCCGGAGGGCTGAAAGACAGTGTGTACCAAAAACCCTAAATTGAGTAAACTCTCATTCAGCAATTCTACCCATTTACACTGGTCCTAAAGAAATCATCGGGTAAGTGAATTTAAAAAAATAAGTTAAAAGAATTTTTTCCTAACTTGCCTAAGTTCCTTCAGCTGTTAGGTAGCAGAACAGGTGTTTGAATCCAGATCTGCCTTCTTCAGAGCCCTGATGCACACACCCCAGCAATACACAGGGGAGTGACGACACAGCTCAGTAAGCGACTGTGAGTCAAACTCAGGGCCTTGACCATCCCACCCTCTGCACGTTACATGGGAATCATAATGAGCTGGTGGAATAGGGAAACGGTACATTTCTAGGTATCTAACATTCAGGGGATGGAGGGAGATCCTGGAGCCTGCCTGGTCTCCTACAAACAGCCAACCTGTGGCATGAACCAAGGGCATCTCTTCCATTAGTAAAGAGTCTCTGCGTTGTGAATGACAAATCAAATCCTCTCAGAGCATCTTCGGGAGCACACATCTCGTGCAGTTGAGATTTCACGCGGGAACACAGCTCTGTGAGCGATCGCTATATTCTGTGGGTCCAGGACCATAGATTCACCTGCACAAAACAGACAGGCCATGCACTTTTGCAGACAGAAGCAAGTCCGACGATTCCACTGGAATTAGGAAGAAATGGACACAAGACTTCCTGGGTGGAAGCCTATGATCTCTTACTGCATCTCGTCTACGGAAAGCTGCCTCTCTGCAGACCAGGCACGCGTGAACAGAAACCGTCCAGGATTGTGGCAGAATCATGATCCTTGGTGGTTTGAGACATCGCCTGAGAAATTTGCTTTGAATGTCCTATGAGAGGGAAGGCCCAGACCTAGGTGGCTGGATGAAAGAAAACTATACAATAGATAACACACCCTGTTAGTATGGGTGTGTATGTGTTCTGGTTCTTTTCAGCCTTACAAGGTTGCACGCTCCAAGGCTCCACCAGTGGATCGCCCTACCATGTTTCTAAGCCACTTCCTCCTGGGAAAATGATGGTCAAGCCGGCCATGGGATTTGGGTGAGCCTGGACCAATCGTTTCTCCTGCCTCAGTTTCCCTGCCTATCATGCAGACCCTGTAGAGCTGGGAGTCCTGCATGGAACCCCAGTCTCCATGAAACTTCACACCTTGCACAGTTCTTTGAAGTTATCTTTCACGATAATTTTGGACTTCATCCTCAATGACGGTCACTCTCTAAATCCATCCCCTCTTCCTATACCCCCGAATGTCAGCACAGGCTTGCCTTCAGGTCTCCCCACTCCTGAGAACGTCTCTGATAGAGAAGATAAAAACAGAAAGTGGGAGTGCAAATGAAAACAAACCAAGATTCACTCGCACACTCGAAGATGACAGTGGGAGCTCTGACAGTGTCACATGGTCGCTAAATGCTGACACCCAAGTAAGTTTTCCTCTTCTCGCTTTAATTTTCTCACTTTCTTATTTCTTTATCGAAGACCTGTCGAGCAGCACTGTTCACTCCTGTGTCTGGATACAGAACTGACATCTCTCAGGGGAAATGAGCCCATTCTCTCCTTGGCCAACTAGAAAAATAAATGACGTATGAAGCCAGAAAAGATGCTTGCCACCTCAGTGATCCTTCCGACCGGCAGAGCATTTACGTTGCTGTTTCCATGGTCTTTTACAAACATTAGTCCTGTGTCCCTCACACCACTCTGTCTGAATCTACATTTTACTGGTGAAGAAACTGGCTGGGAGAAACCAACGGATTTCCCCAAGATGGCGGCGCGCATCTAGATGAGAGCGTTAGGCCTCCCATGTTCAAAGTATGAACCAAGCAGCACACATGAATTCCTGCCTTCCTACACCACACAGTCTGGCAGGAGAAAAATATTAACATCACAAATACGTAATTATAAACCACGATAGGCAAAACTGGATCTGTATCTCCAGCAACAGAGGAATGACCAAATAAATGATGCTCATCCACACGTAACCCATTACTACCACGGGCTTGGTAAAACATGGACTTGCATAGATATATTTATTTACCTAACATACGTCCGCTATATGTTGCTAAATAAAAAGAAAACAGCGTACAGAGAAATCATAAAATATGATTCTATTTTCCTTACAAGAAAAATAAAAGGCATGCATACAAAGACCCAGCTTTTGACTGCTATGTTATACTGTCCCCTCTTCTGCAAATAGAGTGCACTGGTAGCCCATTCTTTAGCACAGACGTGGGCAAACTACAGCCCGTGGGCCAAACTCAAGCTGTTGGTGTAAATAAAGTTTTATTGGAACACAGACACACTCATTCATTTACATATTGTCTAGGGCTCCTTTCACGCTACAACAGCAAGTTGAGTCATTGCAACAGACCCTGTAGGACAGCAAAGCCTGAAAAATTTACTCCCTGGCACTTCCCAGAAAAAGTCTGCCAGTCCCTCCCTGTCCTAGTCTCTCCAGAAATCTGGGAGTGTGGTTGCTAGCCATCTTAAGCAAGCACTTATGAGGTGCCAGTCTCTATGTGAGCACCTTGCAAGCCCCTCTGATTTCACTCCTCAACGGCCCTATCTGCTAGTGCTAGGTGCTGTTATTAACGTCACTTTACAGATGAGGAGACTCGGATGCAGATTAAGGAAACTGCCCAGGATCACACATCTGGTAAAAGAAAGAACGGAGATTCCAAACTAGGCTTTCACATGCAATGACACACTGCCTCTGGAATGGACATAGCACACTCCTCCTCCTGGTTCCCTTCCTTCTCTTTCTGGTCCAGCCTCTGGCCTTATAAACACAGACACTTCTAGCCTTATCTCTGCCTTAAGTCCTGTAAGTCTATCATGATCTCTAACTCCAGACATAAATGATTAATAACATTAATCAGCTCAGACATCAGTAGGTAGTGATTGCCTCTGGAGCTGTTATCGGTCAACAGAAGCTTCTGGAAGAGGTGTGATGAGAGCCAAGCCACTGTTTTTTTTTTTAGTTTTTATTTAAATGCCAGTTAGTTAATATACAGTGTACTATTCGTTTCAGGGGTACAATATATCGATTTGACACTTCCATACAACACCTGGTGCTCATCACAGCAAGTGCACTCCATAATTGGGGGCTCCTGTCCTGGCCTAGGTTCTGGAGGATTTTAAGAAATAAGGCAGATGGGGAAAGGCTGCCCAGAGATGAGGTATAGGGCATGTTAAAACCAGAGTCACAAATGCTCTCATGCACTTGGCAACACCAAGCCACTGAGCCCTAGGGACAGAGGGAAGGGGGGGCGGTTAGTGATTCATGGGTCCATGTCTAGCCTTCTGGTGTCATCATGACCAAGCATTTACTTATTGGTATGTATATTATTATATTTAAAAAATTCCTTTCATTTTTATTTCTCCTTTATATTATAATTAGGTCCTATTGGTCTTTTAATTATGCATGTGAATTGGTTATATTATCTATGAAGTTCATTTCAGGAGGTCCCGCAAAATGTTGGTTCTAAGAAGGGAACGCTGGGCCAAAACAGATGTCGAGAACCATCAGCCTGGTAAATTTAGGGGGTTAGTGGGAAGTTCTGTGAGGCTGGAGCCAAATGGAGGACTGGAGACGTGAGCAGTCAGGGGACGAGCTGAAGGATACAGGAAGGGTGCAGAATATGTGGGATCTTTGGGCACAGAGGCAATTTTACTATGAAACTAATGAGGTTGAAGCTTCAGTTGGCCCCTCGAAGGCTTGGGGACCTTCCAAGAAGACCTACAGCATGTTCATACAGTCATGTTTTTTTTAATTTGAAGTATAACTTCATTTCCATTTCGCTTAAAGAAGGTCCCCCACAATGTATAGAGAGGGCCCCACAAACTCTGGACAGCGTTGCTTGTATGAATCCAGGCTTCAATAATGTGGAACACACGGAATATTCAAGCAAGGAAATGACACACGCCTTGTGCAAAAAAAAACCCCTGGGCGCTCCTCCCTGAAGGAGATAAATGTTCTTCTCTCTCGTTTCCCAGTCCACAGTAGTGAGCCAGGCGATGTGGTTCAGACTTACTTTCTGCACAGCCCACGTATGGACCCAGACACGTCATTGCATGGTCACTGCGGTCCATCCTCCAGCATGCTCAATCCAGCGAAACATTTACCCACAGAACAAATGAACTATTTCCAGGTAGGAGGAACCCCAAGACCAGCCTTTGCACCAACCTTAGCATGAGGACACACCTCTCTATTTCTCGTACCTTCCTGAATTTGTGGCTCCATTATGAGTAAGGCACGATGATCTCAGCACACATTGCAAATACTTTCATGTATTTACACCCGTGTATTGTACTCCTACTATGCACCAGATCTTGTGGTAAATGCCAGAAAGACAGGGTAAAAGAGTGGGCTCTTGGAGTCTTTGTGTACTTACTAGCTATGTGACCTTGTACAACCCATTTGACCTCTCTGAGCTCAAACTTCTCTTGACTATAAAATAAACCTAATAAATATGTTGACTATACTTCAATTTAAAAAATAGCTGTTTTTGAAAAAAGGACACATTCCAAGTGAAAAAAAATTAAAAATAAATAAAATGGACTTCATGACAGCAGTGAACATCCTCTATTGTTGCCTGTCCTGCAAATCTTTCTCCTTCTTACTTAATGTTCCACCGTATTACATGGTTATTTGAACTGAGGTATGATTTTCATCCAATAAAATACAGTTCTTAAGTGTACAGCTCAATGAGTTTGGACAACTGCGTATTTCCAAGTAACCTCACTAGAAACAAGATACAGAACACTCCTATTGCCCCAGAAATGTCACTTATGACCTTTTCACATCAATTCCTAGAAACACCCTAGAAACAACCACATCTTACTTCTAACACCATGGAGAAATGGCATCACACATATGTAACTTTTTATGTCTGGCTTCATTTGCTGAACATAATGTTTTGAGCTACTTCCATGTGTTCATACATAGCAGTGGTTTGTTTTGTTGTGTTGTTGAATAATATGGCACTGTGTGATTGCATACTACAATTGATCTATCCATTCACACAATGATGGACATTTGGGTTTTTCCAGGTTTTAGCTACGGTGAATATAGCTGTTGTGAGCATTGCTGTCAAAGTCTTTTTGCAGACACATGATTACATTACTCTTGGGTAAATATCAAAGAGTGGAATTTCTGGGTCATTGGGTAAATGGATATTTAACTTTGTAAAAAATTAACAAACAGTTCTTCAAAATGGTAATACCATTTGCTACTTCCCCCAACAAGCAATGCAATGTTCTTGCAGCTGCTCTATATCCTAACACTTTCTTGGCCAATTTTTGTGGGGTCTTTTGGCTTTGTTTTCGCCATTCTGGTGGTTGTGGAATAGAATTTCAGCATTAGAGTTGTCACTATTTTTCATTCTAGCCTTTCAGACAGGTGTAATGATACCTCCTTGTGGCTTTATTTTGTTTCCTGAATGGCTAATGATCAAGCCACACCTGAAACAGGTCACCTCCGAAATTTCCTGTTAAATAAACCAACTGTCTGTAGTTATTGAAACCAGCAGTCTGTTGACCGTCACTAAAAGTTTCCTAAGTGACAAGAGTGCCATCATTTTCATTTACCAACTAAGAAGCTGAAACTTTAAAAAGGGTAAATTATGTTTGGTGACACAGCTCATATTTAAAATTAAATCTATCTTCACTCAAAAGTCCATGCTTTTTCTACTAAGTTTTGCTCCTTCTCAAACTTAACAATTTCTGAATCAACGTTAAAAAACATAAATGGGGGCACATGGGTAGCTCAGTCGGTTGGATGTCTGACTCTTGGTTTTGGCTCAGGTCATGATCTTGGGGTCGTGGGACTGAGCCCCACACTGGGCTCCCAGCTCAGTGTGGAGTCTGCTTGAGATTCCCTCTCCCTCTGCCCCTCCCCTCACTCTCACACATTCTGTTTCTGTCTCTCCATCTCTCTAAAATAAATAAATAAAGTCTTCTAAAAAAGCATAAATGAAGAACTAATGAGATTTAATTGATGCATAATTTATACAACCGGGGGGAATAAAATCATAGCTTGAGAAAGTGAAATATTTTCTATCCTTCACTTATGTACTTAATTTAATTTTAACTTGCCAAATCGTTCAGGGAATATTTACTGAAAGCATATATTATATGCTGGGCACTGTATTAGAAATATAAAAAAGAGTTAAGAGAATGATCCTAAATGTGTACTCACCAAACAACAGAGACTAAAAAAAAAAAGAAGTTAAAAACTGGTGCTTGAAGGAGAAATAGACATGGTAATACTAACACCCAATTCCCAGCAAAAGGTAGAACCACCAGACAGAAAATCAGCAATGATATAGAACATCTGAACATAGCCAACCAACATGGTCTAATTGACATACATGGAACATTCTACCTAACAACAGCAGAATACATGTTTTTTTCAAGTACTACAAGAACATTCACCAAGAGAGACTGCACCCTGGGACACAAAATAAATCTCAACATATTTAAAAGAATCAAAATCACATAATCACATATTTTCTCTGACCACAATGCAACCAAACTAAAAAGTAATAATGGGGTGCCTGGGTGACTCAGTTGGTTAAGCATCTGACTGCAGGTTTCAGCCCAGGTTGTGATCTCATGGGTCATGGGATCAAGCCCCGCTTCCAACTCCATGTTCCTTGGGAGTCTGCTTGGAGATTTTCCCCCTCTGCCCCTACCCCCACTCACGTGCATTCTCTCTCTCAAATAAATCTCTTTTTAAAAAACTAACAACAAAGCAATAGGAAAAACCTCTGAACATTTGGAAATTGAACAACATAGTTGTAAGTAATTTACAGGTCCGAAAGGAAACCTCAAAGAAAATAAAAATATAGAGAGCTAAATGAAAATGAAAATACAGTGTATCAAAATATGTGGGATGCAGTTAAAGCAGCACTGGCAGGGACATCTATAGCACTAAAAGGCTTATTTTAGAAAAGAGGAAAGATCTCGAATCAATAAGCTAAGTTCCTACCTCAAGAAAGTAGAAAAAGAAGAACAAAAGAAACCCAAAGCAAGCAGAAGAAAGCAATAAACACCAAAGCAAAAATCAATGAACTGAATATAGGAAAACGATAAAGAAATCAATTAAACAAAAAGCTGGTTTTTTGAAAAATAAATAAATAAATAAAACTGATAAAACTAAAAAAAAAAACCTGACAAAAATCCAAAGAGGGAAGACACAAGTCACCAATACCAGAAATGAAACAGGAGATATCACTACAGATCATGAAGCCATTAAAATGATAATAAGGAAATATCACAAACAACTCTGCACTCATAAATTCAACAACTCAGAAGAAATGGACAATTCCTCAAAAACCACAAACTACCAAAACTCAATGAAGATAAAACACAGAGTCTGAATAGTCCAATAACCATTAAAGAAAGTGAATTCACAACTTTAACATTCCCAAAAAAAGGAAATCTCTGGGCCCTGATGGTTTTACTGGAGAATTCTACAAAAACATTTTGAGCATAAACACCAACTGTATATAAACGCTTCTCCACAATAAGAGGAATCACTTCTCAAATTACTTTATGAGGCCAGTATTATCCTGTTGTAAAAAAAAAAAAAAAAAAAAAAAGGCACACAAAGATGATTATAAAAAAGGAAAATCCAGATCAATACCTCTCATTGACTTAGATGCAAAAATCCTTAACAAAAGTACTAGCAAATTCAACAATGAATAAAAAGAATTATACACCATAACCAAGTGGGATTTATTTCACTGTTCAAGGTCAATTCAAAAATCAATGACCGTAAGACGCCATTATCAACAGACTAAAAGGAAAAAATTGATACATCTAAAAACCATTTGACAAAATCCAACCCCAATCCTGATCAAAACTCTCAGCATATTAGGAATAGAGGGGAACCAAATCAACTTAGAATAAGATCACCTACAAAAACAGAAACACCAGGGGCGCCTGGGTGGCTCAGTCGTTGGGCGTCTGCCTTCGGCTCAGGTCATGGTCCCAGGATCCTGGGATCGAGCCCCGCATCGGGCTCCCTGCTCCGCAGGAGGCCTGCTTCTCCCTCTCCCACTCCCCCTGCTTGTGTTCCCTCTCTCGCTGTGTCTCTCTCTGTCGGATGAATGAATAAAATTTAAAAACAAACAAACAAAAACACGACAGCTAACACCACACTTGATGGTGAAAGACCATATGCTTTCTTACTAATATCAGAATCAAGGCAAGGATGTTCACCACTCTCAACACTCTTTTCCAAGAGAATACTAGAAGTTCTAGCCACAGCACTCAGGCAAGGAGAAAAATAATAAAAACTATACATACTGGAAAGGAAGAAATAAACCACCTATATTTACAGATGGCATGATGGCTGACATAGAAAATACCAAGGAATCTGGGGCACCTGGGCGGCTCAGTCTGTTAAGCTGCAGGCTCTTGATTTCAGCTCAGGTCATGATCTCAGCATTGTGGGATCAAGCCCCACGGTGGGCTTAGCACTCAGCGGGGAATCTGTTTGAGGATTCTCTCTCTCCCTCTCCCTCTGCCCTTCCCACCCCACTCACACAGGCTCACTCTCTCTCTAATAAATAAAATAAATAAACCTTTGAAAACCCCAAGGACTCTACCTCCAAAACACTTCCACAAGTAATGAATGTGTTCATCAAGGTTGCAGAACACAAGATCAGCATGCACAAAATCAACTGCATGTTCATACTGACAATGAACATGTACAGACCAAAATTAAAAATGCAGTAACATTTACAACTGCTCCAAAGAAAATAGAACACTTAGTTATAAATTTAACAAGACATGTACAGGATCTGTACACTGGAAATTACAAAATGCTAATGGAAGTAATCAAAGAAGATCTAAATAATGGAGAAACATATCATGTTCAGCAATTGGAAGACTCAACATAGTAAAGATGTCAAGTCTCCCCACGTTGATCTATAGATTTAATGAATTCCTATCAAAATCCACACAAGGTTTTTAGAAGTAGACAAACATATTCTAAAAAGTATATGGCAAGGCACAGACCCAAGCATATTCCAATCTTGGAAAAGAAAAACAAAGTGGGAGGAATCATTCAGGCTTACTAGATAGTTACAGTAATTAAGACTGTGGTTTTCATGTAGGAACAGACACACAGATCAAAGGAACAGAGCAGACCCACACAAATATGCTTCACTGATTTTTGACAAAAATGCAAAAGCACTAGAAGAAAAGCAATAGAACAAATGTAGCCTTTTCAACAAACAATGTTGGAACAATAGGAAAATTTGCAGAGGCAAAAAAATGAACATAAACCAAAACCTCAAACTCAACACGGAAGTTGATCATGTAGCTAAGTGTAAAATTATCAAAAAATTTCTAGTAACACCAGGAGAAAATTTTCCAGATCTTGGCTAGACAAAAAATTCCTCAGACACCAAAAGCATGATTCATAAAAGGAAATTCTGATAAACTTGATTTCATCAAAATGAAAAAACGTTTGTTGTGTAAAAAGCCCTGTTAAGAGGATAGAAAGACAAGCTATGGCCTGGAAAAAAAAAAATCAGCAAATCACAAATCCCACAGAAGACTACTATCTAGGCTATATAAAGAACTCTCAAAGCTCAAGATTAAAAATCAAACAATCCAATTAGAAAATATGCACAGGACATGAACAGGCATTTCATCGAGGAAGACACAGAAAAAGCAAATAAGTACATGAAAAGATAATCAACATCATTAGCTATTCAGGAAATAAAGTAAAGCCACAATGAGGTAACACTACACACCGGTCCGAAAGGCTAGAATTAAACACAGGGACGACCTTAATGCTGATAAGCATGCAAAGAACTTGGATCACTCAGACACTGCTGGTGGGAATGTAAAATGGAACTCTAGAAAAGTTAGAAAATTTCTTCTAAAACTACACATGCAATTATCGTATGACCCAGCTATTGTAATCTTGGGTGCCATCCCAGAGAAATGGAAACTAACATTCAAACAAAAACCCAGACAGGCAGGGCACCTGGGTGGCTCAGTCGCTTAAGCATCTGCCTTTGGCTCAGGTCGTGATCCCAGGATCTTGCGATGGAGTTCCACATAAGGCTCCCTGCTCAGTGGGGATTCTGCTTCTCCCTCTCCCTCTGCTCCTCCCCCTCTGCTTGTGCTCTCTCTCTCTAATAAATAAATAAAGCCTTAAAAAAAATACAGGCATATTCATAGCAGCTTACTTTCTAATAGCCCAAACTACAAACAGCCCAGAAGCCTTTCAACAAAGGAACAAACAAATTGGGGTACATCCCCACATGGAACACTGCTCAGCAATATAAAAGAATGAACTACTGGTACAGCGACATGGGTGAATCTTCAGGGAATTACATGGCATGAAAAAAGCCAACCTCAAAACGTTCCATTATAGCATGATTCCATTCATTTAACATTGTTGAAATGACAGAATTACAGACCCAGAGACTGGATCAGTAGCCACCAGGGGTCAGGGACTGTGGGAGGCGCTGAAAGTGGGTGTGGCCATAAAACAGCACAGGAGGTAACCTCGTGCTGATGGAAACTTCCATATCCTAACGTGGTAGAGGACTCACAACAGCCCATGCTTGTGATAAAACTACACACAGCTAAATATGCATGCATGTGCAAAACACACATACATACACACATACAGACACTCACACACACATAAATGGGTCCAAGTAAAACTGGGGCGATCTGAATACAGTCAGTGCATTGTATCAATGCCAATATCCGGGTTGTGATATTGTACAATAGTTCCACAAAATGTCACCATGCTACCACGGAGGGAACCTCATAAGGAGTAGGCAGGACCTGTCATTCCTTACACTGTCAGGGAATTTACAATTACCTCAAAAAGTTCAATCGAAAGAACTGAGTGGGATGCCTGGGTGGCTCAGTCGGTTAAGTGTCTGCCTTCAGCTCAGGTCATGATCCCAGGGTCCTGGGATCAAGTCCTGCATCGAGCTCCCTGCTCCACGGGGAGCCTGCTTCTCCCTCTGCCTCTGCATCTCTCTCTCTCTCTGTCTCTCATGAATGGATAAATAAAATCTTTTAAAAAAATAATAAAAAAATAAAGAATTGAGTAAGAGCAGTCTTCACTCTATGGAAGCTCAGGGTCAGGGTGGGGGGAATGGAGAACAAACATTTAAAGAAATAATTAAAATTGCTTGTGTTAACTCCCACGGACAAGTGCGTGCAGTTGATATAGAGATTGGGCGGCTGTAACACTGACAAATGAACTGGGATTTTAGGAGTAGAGGATTTGAGAAGAACACGGAGACGTGGAGGAGGGGACTGATGTCCTGTCTCCGATGTGGACACACACACACTCACGCTCACACACACACAGCAGAAGCGACCACAGAACCATCGACATGGGGGAAATTTGTCCCAGCGCTAAATCTGGGGAAGGGCGTCCTCTACTTGTCAATACTTTGAGAAACACAGGTGACATAAATTGCAGATGTAAGGACACTGAAAGAAATTACCACAGGCAACTTCCTTTCTGGAAAGTATTGGGAGCAAGATGTAAACTGAGGGAAATGGAACAGCATCCCCGAAGGACCTTCACAGCGACAAAGGAAAGGAGGCTGGGTTATGGCACAGACCCATTTGGTAGGAGTAGCAGAGAGGTCTGTTTAGATCCTACCCCTATGTCACCAAGCAACCAAACAGATGGAAACACCGGAGTTTTAACAAACACTAAAAGGAGCTGATAGGCCTGCCTTAAGTCCCTAGATCCCCTTCTTATCCCCCAATGCCAACCTAGGTCATCCTCCTCTCCAGCTTGAGAAAATACTGTAATAACAATAGTAACAAACAGTTACTAAGTGTTAATATCAAGTGTCAGCCAATAAATTAAGTTTATTAAACATGAACTGTCATTCCATCATACAACAGTCTTACAAGACCGAAGGCAAGGATCCCGATGGCATGAGGGTGAACAAAACCAAACCCTAGGAAAATGCCATGCAGTTTTGGAAGCAAATAAAAAGCTGGAATATGGCTGTCCGCATTTGAAGATAAATTTAAAAGAGAACAAATACCACCTCCACCACCACAAGAGGCTTGTGAAAACTTGTAGCTTTGAGGGAGGATTGAAACATAACATACAACAAGCAGAGGAGAATCATATTTTCAAGGAAAATTGCTTGGGAAATTTTCAATGCCATCTGCTTTTCACTCTAAAGGAAATCACAGAAAACACAGAACCTGTAAAATAAGAGGAAATAATAAGGCTAACTTACTGAGGGCACAAAGGAAGAGAAAGCCAATAGATTAAAGAAATTAATTCAAGGAAAGAAATGAGCGATTTCCAGAATTAAAACATTAAAGGTGGTGAAGAGCTGAATTGACAATACATGAAATTTCAACACCTTGACAAGCAAAACAAATTGAAGCGGCTCTTTCTGAATGCAAAAGAAATGCGGGGGGGGCGGGGGGGATGACTTTTATGGTGGTTTCTATAGATATGTTGATGACAGTGATGGAAAACAGGAGCTGGAGTCCCTGGGGAAGAACACAGGACTGATGGAATATAAACGAGATGACCACAATTGCAATGAGCTCACTTAGCTCTCACTTGGTACATATAAGGAACGGATTTTATATGAGGAAGCTAAGACCTAGATAAATTAGTTACTTGATCCGTTACTTGCCAGACAAGTTAGTCACTTGTTTATCAAGCTTATGGAGCAGAGCTGGGGGTAGGGGGACGGGAGAGAGAGAGACAGAGACAGAGAGAGACAGAAAGAGACTAAAAAATACAAAAATCCAAGCGCTCATGGAAGGGCTCATTTTTCACCAAAATAAAGCAACATCCAGACACATCTTAATACTTTCAGTCCTCTGGGAGGGGCAGGGATCCTGGTCAAATGCAAAGAAACAGAAATTAAATTGGTAGCAATCTCCTCCACCTCAGCATTAAGATGCCAGAAACAAGGAAACAAAGCATACAATTCTAAGGAAAAACAGTTGTTTTTTGTAATGGGGATTGTAATACTCAAGCTGGGGATTGTAATACTCAAGCTGAAACTCTTGTGAAAGCAACAAAAAAGAAATTCCCTGGCAGAAAAGGAACAAGGAAATGAAGTCCTCATTTACCTATCAGGGGAGGGGAAAAAATGGTCTATAAGGATAATCAGTAAAATAAGGGATGAATTAAAAAATAAAAGTAAAAACCTCACTTGTGGGGAAGGCATGTCAGAAAGAATCAAAGGACAGGACTGAATGCTGAAAACATCTCCACATGAAACTCTCCTGACCTCCTGCCCCTCCAGCAATCCACCGCCTGGAAAATATTCTGAGCTCGAGAAATGTCTCCTCCATCATATTTAATGATGCTACCATGGAGGAGTTCTCATTAAAGTCGAGAACAAGAAAAGGAAATTGTCTATTTTTATTCAACATCATTCCAAAAACTGTCAGCAGGATGAAAATGTAAAAGGAAGCCATACTGTATAAATACTGGAAAAGAAGAAGCAATACATCATTATTTGTGGCTCACATGAGACCACCTGCAAATTCAGGAAATTCCAGTGCAAACTTACTACAACTGTTCAGTAGGGAGTCCAGGCCATATTACGCATATGCACATACATAGTCAATATTACATGTGGAGTTATTTGTAATTTAATATCCACTACCTTCCCTCTATGACAATAATATCCAGTTAAAAAGGATGTGATTATCACATTCACAATAGCCACAAAAATGTAAAACACTTTGAAACAACTTTACAGAGAAAAGTCCCTGACCCAAATGAAAAAATATTTACCCTTTGATGGAGAATATAACAAAATACATTGTTACAACAAAAGCCAGGTTCTTAGATGGGACAACTTAATACTGTATCGATTTTTAGTCCTTAAATATCAATCTACAAATCTAATACCATTAACTAACATTCCAAAGTGATTTTATTTAGAACTTGACATGATTCTAAAATACATCAGCAAGTATAAGCAGAGCAGAATAGCCCCTCAGATTTTGAAAAAGAATAAGGAAGGAGAAATTGTACTGTTAGAGAATAAAATACAAGGGAACAATAAAAAACTTGTTTCTGAGACCATAATGGAGGTAGGTCGATGGAACAGAATAAAAAGGAAAGAAAAGAGACCCAAATAAGTATTTAATGAACCTGAAAGTTGATATTTCAGATCTGTAGGAAAAGAACAATACATTTAGTACATAGAGATCTTAAAAAAAAAAAAAAAAAAAAAAGGTTTAAACCACACCTCAGACCTTACACCAAGCTAATCTGTAAATGAATTTAAAAAAAGTTGAAAAATGGATTTATAAAAGTGAACTGAAGAACATCTAAGGAAATATATCATCTTTCCCTGCTTGGTTTTTTCTACACTTACCGGCTTCTAAAATGTTATATCAATTCTTTATACTTTGCTGTCTGTCTGTCTCTTCACATTAAAATGCAAGTTATACAAGGGTAGGATTTTTAACTATTTAACCCCCAGCACTTTGGAGAGCTTCTAATAATAACTAAGCCAAAAATCTGTTGAATAAATGATTAAATGGTATCTCATTGTGAAAAATTGGTCTAAACACTCTAAGACGAAAGTAACATGAAGGAAAAATACACATCTTATATAAAACATAAAGTGAATGAATTTTTGTCTACATTAAAAAAGGCAAAAGTGGGATGTCTGGGTGGATCAGATGGTTAAGCATCTATCTGCCTTCTGGTCATGATTCCAGGGTCCTGGGATCGAGTCCCGCATCATGCTCCCTGCTCAGCGGGGAGTCTGCCTCTCCCTCTGCCTGTCCCTCCCCCTGCTTGTGAGGTCTCTTTGTCTCACAAATAAATAAAAAATAAATAAAATCTTTAAAAAATAAAAATAAAAAAGGCAAAAAAAAGTACACAACAGATTGAAAAAAAGTTTGCAACCTGTATGTAAAGGCTGAGTATCTCTGATTAAATAACTAGCCTTTATAGGGACACCTGGCTGGCTCAGTCAGAAGTGCAACTCTAGATCTTGGGGTCAAGAGTTCAAGCCCCAGGTTGGGTGTAGAAATTACATAAATAAATAAAAATCTTTTTAAAAATTTTAATAACTAGCCTTTATAAAATATTAAGAACGGGCGCCTGGGTGGCTCAGTCGTTAAGCGTCTGCCTTCGGCTTAGGTCGTGATCCCGGGGTCCCGGGATCGAGTCCCACATCGGGCTCCCTGCTCGGCGGGAAGCCTGCTTCTCCCTCTCCCACTCCCCCTGCTTGTGTTCCTGCTCTCGCTCTCTCTCTCTCTGTCAAATAAATAAAATCTTAAAAAAAAAAAAAATACTAAGAACAAAAAAAAAAAGTGGGCAAAAATAACATCCAGAAGAAAAAAAATGTGGTCAATAAACATTTAAAATGTGTAACACACAAATAACAAAAGCACTTGCATCTGAATAAGAGTGAAATACATCATTTCTCTCTCCTTTGACGGGCACAGTCTGATCATATTCCGTCTTCAACCAGAGTGTAAGGAAATAGGGACTCTTAAACCAGTAAGCAGAAGTAAATTTTAGTACGATCTTTCTGGAGAGCGATGAAATGTGTCAAATTTTATATGCGCATGCCCATTTACCAGCAATTCCGCTGCTAGGAAATTGTCATACAGAAAGGCGTGCACAGATACAGTAGTCGGACAAACAGGAGCAAGGATTTTTGATGCACTGCTATCAAAATAATATAAAAAAAACCCTATAACTTAAATGCCTCTGATATCAAATAAATTAGGCTACATCAACACAGTGAAATAATATGTACTACGTTGCATACCAGTGTGGGTCAGAACTGCCTAAACAGTATCTGTGATAAATTCAGCAAGACACCAAGTTACTGCACAGTATGGATGTCTCGTCTGTAACAGCGCTTCTCAAACTGTGGTCCCCGGACCAACAGCATCGGCATGACCTGGGACCTTGCCTGAAATGCTAATGCTCAGGTTTCACCCCAAACCTACTGAATCATGAACTTTAGGTGTAGAACTCAGCGATCTGTGTTTTAACAAGCCCTGCAAGACATTCTAACGCATGCTCAAGTATGAGAACCGCTGGCAAAGCTTGAAAGATAACACCAAGCAGTACACGAGCGCTGTTTCCGGGTGTAGTTTCCTGGAAAGTTTTATTTTCTCCTTTATCTGTCTATACATTCCAATGGATGTGCACTGCATTTGAAGTTAGAAAATAAAAGAACCTTCTCTCCATCACAGAGAGGGAGGGAAGGAAGAAGAGTATGTCTGGCCAACAGAAAAATCAACAAGAGACTCACCTGGGTGAAGCCATCCCCGTGGAAACCCCAAACGATGCCTAATAAAGGTATGTTTTAAACAGTCAATTTGACTGGAATTAAAAGAAAGCTTTATTAAAATTTGACAACTTTTCCCACTTATAAACAGCTTTGAGAAAAATAGTAAAACTGAATGGAGTAACGGTGAAGTGTGTTCTCAGATTTCCAGCAAAATAGAGAAAGCACTGGAAATCTACAGCAAAAGTGTAAAATGGGGCATATATGTGACCCAGTAATCCAAACACTAGGGATTTATCCAAGGTAATATTTGAGGGTATATTTTTTTCAATTACTGTAAAAAAAGTTTTTGAAAGCATCCTAAATATAAATATAAAATTGGTTAAAATAAGTATGTTATAGACTCATAAATACAAATGTGGTTACCAAAGGGAAAGGTGGTGGACATAGGTGAAGGGGATTAAAACCTGTAAACTTCCAGTTACAAAATAAGTAAGTCACAGATATGAAAAGTACAGCACAGGGAATATTGTCAATAATAGCCTAATAATGTTGTATGGTGACAGATGATGACCATGCTTATGGTGAGTATTGCATAATGCACAGAATTGTCAAATCACTATGCTGTACACCTGCAACTAATATAATGCTGTATGTCAACTACACTCAAAAAAAAATAAAATAAGAAATAAGTTTAAGAAAAAGAATTATACACCTTAATGAAATAACTATATTATAGCTCTTTAATGAAATAACTATATTACATTAGTAATATAATTGTTATGCACTTTAATGAAATAACTATATTACAATTACAATGGTAATACAGTTATTTCATTAAAAAGGATGGCATGAATACAGATATACTGATATAAAAATATATTAATGTGTTGTCAAGAAAAATACGTCTATCAATATTAAACACTTAATATGCATTTGGCGGTATTCTGAGAATGTACTTAAAAATAATTCATGTAATCCTAAATGAATAAGTGAGATGGCCATCTTACAGAGGAGGAGGCACATTTGGAGAATTTCAGCAACTTGCCCAAGACCACCAGGTTAGAAGAAGTGGGGCCACCTGGTGGCTGACCCCCAGCCTCTCCAGCCTCCACCGTGGTAATCACTATGCATGCAGTTATCACTGAAATTGTTGGTGACTGTTCACAGACCATCTGAAAAGTCTGGAAGTTTAAACACTAAAACATGAGCAATGGTTATCTCTGGGTCATGGACTCAAACGTAGTTTAAATTGTGCTTTTTATCAGCTTATCTTTTGTCTCTAAAAATGATATATGACTTGTGTAAGTGATAAATATTTCATTGGGGACATTTTTGGTATATTGACAAGAGAGAAAGAGGAAGAGCTCATCATGAGGACAAGCTCTCCAGAATCCAACCAGCAGAGAAAGAACCTCTGAAAGGCATGGAGTTAGGAAAAGATATGGTACTTCAAGGTAACAGTGAGAATTTGAGTGTGGGTGCCATGGAGACCACCTGTAACAGCCAGCATTACATTTCAGGACCACAGTTACCAAAACAAAAGTAAGGCTCAGGGAAATTTTAGTTCCAGTCTGCTCCATGGAAATGAAAATACAGCTCTTCCTCAATAAAGAGACTCTTGACAATCGGGGCATTCAAATTGCATGGGACCAGCATACACACTACCAACAAGACTGTACTTAGATTCTTCAAGAAAGCCTGTATTTGCTCATTAGCGGGATCCCATATGCAGTATCTGTGTTATACTATCAACAATCTCAACTCAACATCCAGGGAAATGTTGCAAGAGCAGGCAGGTGGGCCTTCCTGATGAATACAGGCCTTCTGATGTGAATATATCATAATGGGATTGCAGGCTCCAAGAGAGGACTGGAGACAAACATCTGAATGATTACGGGGCTGTAAAGCCTTATAGGACTGAGCACTTCCCAACTGCCAACACTTAATATTCAGATTTCTTCAATCATGCCATCCTAGGGCATCCAATCCCTTTCTTTGCAGATGAACTTGTCCTTGTGGTTAATTATATTATTGCTCAAAATGCTCACTGCTGGGGTGCCTGGGTGGCTCAGTTGGGTTTAGTGTCCGACTCTTGGTCTCAGCTCAGGTCATGATCTCAGGGTCATGAAATCCAGCACTGGGTCAGGCTCCGCACTCAGTACAGAGTCTGCTTGAGATTCTTTCTCCCCCTCCTGCCTCTCTCCCCAACTCGTGCTAATAAATAAATACAATCTTAAAAAAAAAATGCTCACTGCCTCTCCTTATGGAAGGACTATTCTTCTCCACCCCACTGACATCAAGATAGTCCATATGATTTTCTTTGGCCAATGAAATAAAGTTGGAAGTTTCACAGAAGCTTTCTAATCAGAAGCTTTAGGAGTCATTGTATGCTTATGGTATGCATCTGTGCTTTCCTTTCTTGGTACCATCAAACCATTGATACACCAGAGAGGTGCAGCTCTATTAGCCTGGATCCCAGAGTAAATCAGTTGTGGGCATCATGACAGCTGACCAAAAATGGACATGAAATGTGAGAACTAAACCTTCGTGGTGTAAGCCAGGGACTCTGGGGCAATTTGTTACTGTAACATATCTTAGTATGAACTGACTGATACATCACTATACCCCTGCTTTCCTGTTTGGAGACCCACTTAAAATCAAGAATCACTTCCTCCTAGAAGCTCTGTGACCACTCTCCATATTCTCAGAGATAGAAAAGCTGACCTAGGGGCGCCTGGGTGGCCCAGTCAGTTAAGCATCTGACTCTTGATTCCGGCTCATGTCATGATCTCAAGTTGTGAGATTGAGCCCCATGTGGGGCTCTGCACTGGGCATGGAGCCTGCCTGAGATTCTCTCTCTACTTCTCCCTCTGCCTGCCCCTCCCCTGCTCACAAATGCATTCTCTCTCTCTCTGTCTCTCTCTAAAACAAGAAAAAAAAGAAAGAAAAGCTGATCTGGATGCATCTTTCTTATCGAAATCGATATGATTTGGACTGATGGTTTGATGATCTGAATCATGATTCCTCTCTGGAGTGGAGTGGCAGACTGATTTCCTTACCCCTTCCTTCTCCTCAAGATCTCCACGTACTTCTATAAAAAAACCCTCTCCTTTCTTCCCAGCATGTCACACGACCTCTGCCACTCCTGTGAAGACAGGCTATGAGAAGCCATGGATAGATTCACCAGCAGAGAACAAAATGGGCCTTCAGTTAGCATCCAAAAGATGACAAAACAGGAAATCCCTTGTTCCGGTGAATATCTTCGAGGGCTCTTGGTTTCTCAAGCCTTGCATAAAGCATCTTACAGTTTGAGTAACACTGTCTTCCAAGAATCCAGGATTCCGGCTGTTATTCAGAGTTCTGCCCATTGACGACAGAGCAGAGTTGTTGCTGGCAATGAAACGCAGGCATCTGTTTTCTGAATGGTTGACGAGCTTTACTTTTGGACCTCTGCAAACCCATCACTTGCTTATTACAGGGGAAGCTTTGGAAGGAAATGAAAATATTGAGGGGTGTTGAGAACTGTCAAGCAGCAGCACTCACAACAACAGCATTATTATTAGTATTATTAAATATGATAGCTAACATGAGCTCTTACTGGATGGCATGTACGTTCTAAGTGCCTCCCAGGCATGACTTCTTTGGTGATTCCTACCTTACCTGAGAATAAAGCAAAATTTATTATCCATACTTTAACGGTGACAAAATAGAAGATTAAAAAGGTAACTTGCAAAGGGTCATAATTCATTGGAAGATTTGGAATTTGAATGCAAGTCTCTTAATATCAGAGCCCAAATACCTAGTCATCATATTATATTGCCTGAGATTAAAAATAGAAATAAATAAAACTACTTGGAAATTCTTCTATATCTAGAATTTACTTTCAAGAAAAACAACATGGATAAAAAGGAAAAACCCTACCATCGAGATGGTTTTTGTTTGGGTCCAAACAATGGCACTTTTTCAGTGATTTTGAACAACCCACTTAATCATGTCTGAAAGATGTTACCTCATTTATAGAATGAGGATAATGATTCTCACTTTATAAGGTTTCAATGAAAACAGAAAATGGTAATAGATGGAAACAGCAACTATAAACTCTAAAATGCTAAGTAAGTGTCACTTAGAAGTCATTTTTGCAATGCTGTAATTGGCGACTCAATGCCAACAGTGAACTGATATTGACCAACACTATTAGACCACAGACAGGAAATCTGTGTATAGCATCAAATTCTGAGCATCCAGTTTCTTCTAAAGTGGGATAGCTTGAAGCAGACCAACACTCCCACCAAGAGCAATGATAAAAGCCAATAACATATCAAAATTCATCTGTTTGAAAGCATCAGTGTGTTTCTATGGCAGCCAGAATTTAAAATCCAGACCCCAGAGAGAAGGAGAGCTCACAAAGATGAGCCCAATTGTCTGCATGCTGATATTTTCCACAGGGTATCTGTCAAAATTATTGGCACAGGTTAAGAAGCTGAAAGAATAGGCAGAAGTAATCGTTATAAGGGATAGAAACCAGCAGAGACAGAGGCAATTGCATGGGGCTTGGGTTAAAATAAATTGGGGTTCAGGGATGCCAAGTTAACTAGATCTTGAGAAGCAAAAATCAGAGACAGAAGGAAAGAACAGAGAAGTGAGACCAAGTTCAGCACCACTTTTCCTCTTTTTTGTTTTTTAAAGATTTTTTTTTAATTTATTTATTCATGAGAGAGAGAGAGAGGCAGAGGCAGAGGGAGAAGCAGGCTCCCCACGGAGCAGGGAGCCCGATGTGGGACTCGATCCCAGGACCCTGGAATCATGACCTGAGCCGAAGGCAGGTGCTTAACTGACTGAGCCACCCAGGCGTCCCCCACTTTTCCTCTTGAAGCATTGTCCATGAAATGTCACAGGGCAGAAAGCTAAGGAGCCAAACAAAAAGGGAGAAAAAGAAGGAAGAGTTCCAACAGTCTTCAGTGCTAGACAAAACTTAGATGTGAAAATCTGCCAATGGGAAAGAGTTCTAGGAAATGCCATAGGCTCTAAGTTGGGACACAAAGAGGGTGAGACCCTAAGATCGAAGTTGAACATGAAAGGTAGACTGAGCCTTTCAAGGAATGCACTCCAACCTCAGGTCCGCTCTATCCGTGATGGTATGAGATGATCTTTCCCCTGCCAGGTGCCACAGAAAGGAGTGAATCTTGACTGAAGAACAAGAACACCATCCAGAGTTTTTACAATTTAACACCCACAATGTCCAACATCCAACTGAAATTACCAGGCATATCAAAAACTAGTATAACTGGAAAAAGAGACAAACAATAAAAAGAGACCCGTAAGTGACTCCTTTATTGGAGTTAAAGTCTGAGACTCAGACTTTAAACTTTGATTGGAATGGTCAATAAAACAGATGAGAATTTGACCACATAATTAAAATCTTTAAAGAATAAAATAGAAATTCCAGAACTAAAAACTACAATAACTGAAACTAAGAACTCAGTCAACAGAAAAGAGCATGAAAGAGACATATGTAACCCTGGGAAAAGTTTTATCATATATGGAATTTGGGTCCTATGAAGGAAAAATAGGGAGATAGGAAGCAGATCGAGATCTGAACAAATAATAGCTCAAAATTTTCTAAAACTGGCAAATGACATCAAAGTATGGATTCATGAAGTAATACAACCCCTACAAGGATCCTACACCTCAGAAAGAAAGAAAAGAAAAGAAAATTACACCTCAGTATCTCACATATAAACTGCTGCAAATGAAAGAAAGAAAATTTTCAAAGCATTGGGGGTAGGATGGGGAGACACATATCCTCAAAGAACAAAAATTAGACTAACAGCTGATTGTTCACGGCAATACTGGAAGCCAGAACATGATGGAATAGCATAGTTCATGTGCAGATGGAAATAACTACCAACCTAGAATTCTATACTCAAGAGAAAACATTTTTCACAAGTAAAGGTGAAATAAAAACATTTCCAAACAGACAAAACCTCAGAGAGTTCATTGCCAGCAGACCTGTGCCCAGGAAATACTATCAGGAATTATTAAGGAAGAAAATGATGCCAGACAGAAATGCAAATGCAGAAAGGAATTTTAAAAAGTTTAAATATGAGGATGAACTTAATGAAACATTGACTGTACACAAGAAGTATAATGTTTTGTGGTATAAAAATTATATGTACAATTAACATGCATGACAACAATAACACAGAAGACTAGAAAGGGTAGAGGAGTTAAAATGTTCTATATCCTTAGCATTATTTGTGAATTGATTAGTTAGTAGACTGTAATATTCAAAGATTCATGTTTTAATCCCTAAGGAACCCCTAGAAAAATCTACAAACTAATAGAGGGCAATAATAGAATAATTTTTTAGATGTTCAACTAACCAAAAGGGAAACACACACACACACACACACACACCACTGGGAAAATAAATAAAAAATAAATGGTGACATATCAGCAATTAAATTAAATATAAATAATCTAAATGCACAACTTAAAAGTATCAAAATGAATTAAAATAAAATACTTTATACTGATTTACCTTTCATATAAGTTCTTATACCTTTCATATAAGAACAAGTAAAGGCTGGGCGCCTGGGTGGCTCAGTTGGTTGGGCGACTGCCTTCAGCTCGGGTCATGATCCTGGAGTCCCTGGATCGAGTCCCGCATCGGGCTCCCTGCTCAGCGGGGAGTCTGCTTCTCCCTCTCCCGCTCCCCCCTCTCGTGCTCACTCTCTCTCTCTCAAATAAATAAATAAAGTCTTTAAAAAGAAAAAAAAAAAAAAAGAACAAGTAAAGGCTGACCGTAAGGGGTTAGAAAAATTATTCTTGGCAAGCACTAAACAAAAGAAAGTTGATGCAGCTCTATATGTGGAAGGCAAGGCGGTCATTAACGCAAGACACCTAACTAAAGATAAAGAACATTTCACACTAATAAAATGGTCAATCCTCCTGGAAGACAGAAACCTTCTAAATTTGTTCACAACTAATAGTATAACATCAAATAGAGAGAGAAAAAAAATGATATAACTACAAGAAGAAATAAGCAAACACACAGACACAATAGAGGACTTTCACAAACTCTCCAGTAACTCAGTTAACTGGTAGAAAAAGCAGAGCAAAATACCAGTAAGAATTTTTTTGAAAGGGGCGCCTGGGTGGCTCAGTTGGTTAAGCGGCTGCCTTCAGCTCAGGTCATGATCCTGGGGTCCTGGGATGGAGCCCCACGTCTGGCTCCCTGCTCAGCAGAGAGCCTGCTTCTCCCTCTCCCCCCTGCCTGCCACTCTGCCTACATGTGCTCTCTCTCTCTGTCAAATAAATAAATAAAATCTTTAAAAAGAAAAAAAAGAATTTTTTTGAGAGAGAGAGAGAGAGAGAAAGAGAGCTCCCTTATGAGTGGGGGATGGGGTGGAGTTAGAGGGAGAGGGAGAGAGAATCTTAAGCAGGCTCCACATCCAGCACAGAGCCCAGCATGGAGTTCAATGCAGGGCTCAATCTCATGACCCAGAGATCATGACCTGGGCTGAAATCAAGAGTCAGACGCTTAACTGACTAAGCCACCCAGGTGCCCCACAGAATTTTTTTTATCTTAATATGATTAACAGTATTTACCTAATTGAAATATATAGAATGCAACGCCCCAACAATTAGATCATACACAAAATTTTGAAGTGTATATGGCTGCTTATTAAATTTTGTTATATTCTGGATTATAAAGTGAGCCCATGCAAACATCATTCAGAGTATATTATTTGACTACATTAAATGTAGCAACAAATTGATAACAAAAGAAAAACTAGGAAATCAAAATGTTTAGAAACTAAACAACGTAAGTGTTAGTAACCATGGGTGACAAAAAACATATTAACATGGAAATTAGAAAATATTTTTCTCTGAATATTAATGAAAATAAAATTGGTAGAATGTAGCTAAATTGTTTAGAGGGAAATTTATCATCTTAAATGCATCTATTAGGAGAGAAGAAAAGCCAAAAACAATTATCTAGTTATCTAGCTCAAAAAATTATAAACTAAAACAGGAGAAGGAAAGAAATAATAAATATTAAGTGCAAATTTGATGTGAAAAGAGAGAAAAATCAAAGAAGTGTTCTCTGTTGGTTCTCTGAAAAGACTACAAAATTGATACAAAAACCACCTCACAAGACAGTCAAGAAAAAAAGAGAAAAAGCATAAATAACATATCAAGAGTGAAAGGAGCAACATCATTACAAATCCTACAGACACCTAAAAGATAATGTAAAAATATCAGGGCGCCTGGGTGACTCAGTCAGTTGAGCGTCTGCCTTAGGCTCGGGTCATGATCCGGGGTCCTGAAATGGAGCCCTATGTTGGGCTCCCTGCTCAGTGGAGGGCCTGCTTCTCCCTCTGCCTCTGCCCCTTCTCCAGCCCCACTCCTGCACTCCCTCCCTCTCTCTCTCTCGCTTGCTCTCTCTCTCTCTGTCCCAAATAGATAAATAAAATCTTTAAAAAAAAAAAAGATAATGTAAACATATTAAGAATAACTTTCTGCCACCAATATGGAAGTTCAGATTAATGGAAAAAATCTTAGAACAACACAATTTAGAAAACTGGTACAAGAAATGGTAAATCTGAATAGTCCCTACCAATCAGAGAAATTAAATATACATAAAAACTTCCAAACACAGACATCTCCAGGTCTTGATTGCTCCATCCATGAATTTCTCCAAGCATTTAAGTTATAGTTAACATCAGTCTTACACAAACCTTCCTAAGTATTAAAAAAAGAAAAGAAAAGAAAGAAAAAAAGAAACCACAGGACCATTTCCCAACTTGTTTTGTGAGGTCAGCATTATCGTAAACAACAACCAAACTCTGACATGACTGGTACTAGAAAGGAAAATTACAGAGCCATCTCTTTAATAAACACGAATGTAAATATGCTAAATAAAAATTACTGTATCCTGTCAATGTAATGATACATCTCAATACTTCTTTAAAAAATTAATGTAACTCACCATATTAACAGAAAAAAGGAGGAAAAAATCATACCAAGAGATGTATAAAAATCACCTGATAAGATACAATACTTATTCATGATAATTTATTATCAATTAGCAAATTATCAACAAAATTATATTTCCTTTATCTGATGAAGAGTAACTTAAAAACCCTAGGGCAATTTTCATAATCAAATTTGAAATGTTGAAATTTTCTTCTCTGAAATAAGGAACAAGACTGGGATGCTTTCTATCCCACTGTTATCCAACAATATATAAAAGATGAAGTGCCATAAGACAAGAAAATGAAATAAGAGGATTAGAAAAGAAAAATAAAATTGTCATTATTCATAACTCACTGGCTTTTGAATCCAGAAAATCCAAAAGAACATATAGACACATTACTAGAAAATGAGAGCAATATCCAAAAAACAGATTGCATTTCTCATTACTAGTAATAAATGATTATAAAACGAAAAAGTTTTAAACCTACCATTTACAATACCATCAAATATTTAGAACTAAATCTAACAAAAGATGTGCAGGACCTCTACACAAGAAATTAGGAAACATTACTGACATAAATTAAGACATCTTCATAAATGGAAGGATATACCACATTCATGGGTTAAAAGATCAATTAAATAAAGATGCCAGTTTTTCCCACAAATTAGGCTCTAGACTTCATGTAATCACAATCCAATAACTTATTTTTGTGAAAATTGACACAATGGTGTTAAAATATATTTGGAGGGGCACCTGGGTGGCTCAGTCGGTTAAGCGACTGCCTTCGGCTCAGGTCATGATCCTGGAGTCCCGGGATCGAGTCCCGCATCGGGCTCCCTGCTCAGTGGGGAGCCTGCTTCTCCCTCTCCCCCTCCCCCTGCTTGTGTTCCCTCTCTCGCTGCGTCTCTCTCTGTCAAATAAATAAATAAAATCTTAAAATATATATATATATTTGGAAATATAAGGGACCAAGAAAAGACAAGACGATCATGAAGAAACAGAGCAAACCCTTTAAGAGCTTAGACATTCAGATATCAAGAGTTATTATAAAGCTACAAGAACTAAAATGGTGTGAAATTGGCTCAGGAACTGACAAGGAGTCCAGCAAAACAGAACAGAGTCCAGAACAGACCAACAAATATGTATCACTTGATTTGTGACAAAAGCAGCATTTCATAGCAGTGGGGGGAAGTAGGCTTGTCAATCAATGATTCTGTGTAATCTGGATACCCTATCAGAGAAAAAAAGAAAAGAAACAGTGGATCTTTACCTCTACTTTGCCAAAAAGCTCAATCATATATGAATTGTAGATCTAAGTTTGCAAAATATAACAATAAACCTTTAAGAGGAAGGCACAGAATATCTTCATGACTCCAAGATATAATCTTAATTTTTTTTAAGATTTATTTATTTATTTTAGAGAGAGAGCAAGCAGAGCAGCAGAAGGAGGGGAGAAACTTTAGCAGACTCTGTGCTGAGCATGGAGCCCTATGCGGTGCTCAATCCCAAGACCCCCAAGATCACGACCTGAGTGGAAACCAACAGTCAGACGCTCAACTGACTGCCCCACCAGGGGCCCCAAAATCTTAATTTTTTTTTTAAAGATTTTCTTTCTGTATTTGACAGAGAGAGACACAGTGAGAGATGGAACACAAGCAGGCTTCCCGCGGAGCAGGGAGCCCAATGCGGGGCTCGATCCCAGGACCCTGGGATCATGACCTGAGCCGAAGGCAGACCCTTAACAACTGAGCCACCCAGGCACCCCCAAAATCTTAATTTTTAAGTGGAATTAGAAAAGCACTTATTATAAAGAAAGATACTGATATATTCGGCTATACAAAAGTTAAGAATTCTGGGCGCCTGGGTGGCTCAGTCGGTTAAGCAGCTGCCTTCAGCTCAGGTCATGATCTTGGGGTCCTGGGATCAAGTCCTGCATCAGGCTCCCTGCTCAGTGGGGAGTCTGCTTCTCCCTCTGCTTCTCCCCCCACTCATTCTCTCAATCTCGCTCTCACGCTTTCTCAAATAAATAAAAATCTTTAAAAAATCAAAATAAAAGTTAAGAATTCCTATTCACAAAGACAACATGGAAAGAATAAAAGTGTATGTCACCGACTGGTTGAAAATATATTCAACACATATATCCAACAGAGGACTTTAATCCAGAATATATAAAGAACATCTATAAATCAATAAGAAATAAAAAGCAAACCATTAAAAACAATGGTCAAAAAACTCGAAATACAACTCACAAAAGAGTACAGCCAAATGTGGGGTTAGTATATGAAAAAGTGTTCAATCTCACTAGTCATCAAAAAAATGCTAATTAAGACCATAACAAGATATACTACAACCACCAACAAAAGGTAAAAATCAACACAAATGACAACCCAATTACTGTCAGACACGGCTGGTGGGAATTTAAATTGTTAGCACCAAATTTCAGAGAACTGTTTACAATTTCACCTAAATCTGAAGCTATGTCAACATTATGACCGAGGAATTCCACTATTTAGAATATACTCCACAGCAATGTGTGTATATGCTTCCCAAACAAATGTCCCAGAAATGTTCACGGTAGTGCTGTTTACAAATAACAAAAATCCAGAGTAATCCTACAGTTCATCAATAGTAGAATGGATACGTTATTTTTGGCATACTTGTATATACTTGTATAATGGAATACTACACAGTGATGAAAAAAGAATGACCTATGACATGAATGTCGTTCACAAATAATGCAGGGCTAATAAAATCAGACACAAAAACCACACACTTTATGATTCCATATAAGCAAAGTTAATCTGCCATAACAGAGGTCAGGATAGTCCTAGGGAGTAGATGGTAGTGAAGGTGAGGCACACAAGTTGGGCGTCTTCTATTTCTTAATCTTGTGTGGTAGCTACAAGGTATAGTCACTTTGGAACAACTCATCATGCTGTCCACTTAGGATTTATGCACATCACTATATGTGTTACATTTCCATTGAAGAACTACTTTTAAAAATCCAGTTCTAAGGGCAACTGTTTGGCTCAGTTGGTGGAGCATGCAACTCTTGATCTCTGGGTTACAAATTCAAGCCCCACGTGGGGTGTAGAGATTACTTAAAAATAAAAAATAAAATCTTAAAAAATAAAATCCAGTTCTACTTCTTATTATCTTTTCATGAGACAATAAGAAAGAAAAATCTTGGGCGCCTGGGTGGCTCAGTTGGTTAAGCGACTGCCTTCGGCTCAGGTCATGATCCTGGAGTCCCTGGATCGAGTCCCACATCGGGCTCCCTGCTCGGCAGGGAGTCTGCTTTTCCCTCTGACCCTCCCCCCTCTCATGTGCTTGCTCTCATTCTCTCTCTCTCAAATAAATAAATAAAATCTTTAAAAAAAAATAAAAAGAAAGAAAAATCTTTGAGCCTTGGCTCTTTTATCAGTAAAGTGAAAAATTAGACTAAATAAATCCTTTGTGGCTATCATTTCAGCTTCTGATGGGAAACACCCATGCTCCACTCCCAGACCAGGAATTTCAGATAGAATTAATTCCCTGAACCCCACATGACCCAGGCCTGGCCAATCAGAGTGTTCCATCTCCTGGCCACATTACTGATTGATTAAGAAATGAGAATGTAACCCAAACAGGACCAATGATTTGAGGACAGCTTTTTTGATAGAATGATGTGATAAGAACAACAAACTTTGCCATTGAGATTGAAAACTAACTAGTGAACATTATCCTTGGCATTGCTATCACATTGTGAAATTCTGCCTGAGAATAAAAAAAAAAAATAGAAAAAAGCAAAAATGATGATGATGATGATGATGATGACAGATATACAGACAGACAAGAGAAGATAGATGGAACCATAGACGGACAATACATAAATAATAGATGGACAGAGAGAAAGGAGATAAATTGATTATTCACAGAGACTGACTTGTAATGACATATTTTTGAGAACATGAATACAATCATATCCAATCTGGGACTTTCCAACTTTGCGAGCCAATAAATTCCTTCCTTTGCTTGATGCAGGAAGTCAGTTTCCTGTCATTTGGAGCCAAGAGCCCTGTTACAATTTCCAAGGGCACTTCCAATATTAAGTCCACAGCTTCGGCAGTGCGTTCCAAATTTTTCCAATGAAGCATCCCTTACGGGCTAAGGAGAACCAACAATACACTCAAAAGTCAAGCCCTTCCACTAAGCCAGCTTGATGTTTCTTTGAAGTCTCATAGATTACTTTTTAGAAATCTAAGCAGAAAATCATGTGAATTTTCTAACCTGCTCCATGATATTTTGTCTTTTTTTTTTTTTTTTTAAGATTTACTCATTTATTTGACAGAGAGAGAGAGCACAAGCAGGGGGAGCAGCAGAGGGAGAGGGAAAAGTAGGCTCCCCACCGAGCAGGGAGCCTAATACAGTACTCAATCCCAGGACCCTGGGATCATGACCTGAGCCAAAGGCAGACACTCAACCGACTGAGCCACCCAGGTGCCCCGATATTTTGTCGTAATACAAAAAATATTTCCTCCGAATTGTCAGGTAAAATCGATCACCCAAGAAGATGTGCCACATGATTCTGGAAGGTTCGTGTGTCACCTGCACGCAGTACCTTGTGCTCCTACAGACAACACCCTGGTTTAAAAAGAACAGACGTAGGGAAGGGGTTACGGGCTCAAATTCCCACAGGGGTCAAGCCGGTAAGGCAAAGGGTGCAGGAGAGGGAATGTAAGCCAGTCCGAGGCAGGCGGCCCCCACTCCGCTCCACCTACTTGTGGCTCCTGGGGAACATCCTGTAAATCCCCACACAGTCCAAATACATCCACAGCATGAACAAAGTCAGGGCAAAACCACTCCCCCACCTCAGATTCTGAACACCTATTCTTCTGGTTTTCCATTTAAAACACAGCAACTACTTAGGCTGTTGCTAACATCCATTCTCCAAAAATTCCATATTTGTTTTCTTATAAAAGATCTGTCTTTCAAACAGAGATAAGGCACAGAAGCTTTGGTATGTATTTATTTAGTGAAACTATATTATACTTTCTGAAAACCAGATAGCTTTAGCTGTACAATCTCTAGGAGGAAAATTACCCTCCCCAACAGGTACACTCACATCCTGTGTGACATTTTGAACAGCCTCGAAGTTTCAGCCTCAACCGGCAACGTTGGGATTGTTTTTAATTTAGCAAGTATGAAGAAGAAAATAATCTGGCAGCTCCTTCTTGACACCTGTCAGAGGTAGGGTTAGAGTCCTCCCATGAGAATCTGGTGTTCCTAAAAGTATTTTTTTTTTTCCCATTTTAGGTTACGGAGAGCATACCCTCACAGCATGGGCCCATGGCCATCCCTCTTGAGACAGACACCAGCCTCTGCAATTTCTGGTGTTTGGGTTTTGTTTTGTTTTTTGCAGCTTTTTTTTTTTTTTTCTGATAACTTGGTATTATCAGGCATTTGATCTGAACTTCGTAAAGAATGGAAAAATTAATTTAAAAACTGACATCAATGACCTTTACAATTACGTACTGTGGCCCTGTACAACAGACATTCGTGCAATGGTTTGCCTGATTTACTTATATAATACAATGTCCTTTATGGGGAACAAGATCGCCTTGTTCAGGGGAGTCCATTGTTAAGTCAAGAGCAAGGTTTAATGGGGGTAGACTGAAAAAGCAAAGAGTTCTCTCCTCCGCCACCCAAAGGTCCTCCAGTATTTCAGTTACAAAACATTTCAGAATAAGAACAATGGCAATAAAGATAATGGTGTTGGAAATGGAATTGGGTCCTTGCGATCCTCGGAACATGAGTTAAAATGTTTCACATGCATTTTTATGTAATCCTCTCAACTCTTTAGGGCAAGTATTGATAATCTCCCTTTCATTTCAGAGGAGACTGAGGCTCAGAGGAGTGACTGGAAGCTCCCAGAAGCTGCAGGGATGGGACTCCAGTCCATGTCTGATGCCAGAGACTTAACCACTTGACCATTCACTGCCTAGAAAGTTAGAGGGCCCTCCAGAAATCAGCTACCCAACCTTCTACTCTTACGGTCCTGCCAACTTCCTGATCTTTCCCCAAAATCTGGCCACTGTCCAGTCTTCCCCAGTGAACATCATCACCTTCCATTTAGATGCTCAAGCCAGAAATCCAGGAGACTTTACTGATTCATATTCTCCCTCCCTGCCCCTGCCTTCCCCCACCCATCCACCACCCCCCAGCCTAAACCCAATGCAACTCCAAGACCATCTCATTCTACCTCTTCAATAGCAATTGTATCAATTCATTTTCCTACATCATCTCCACCACCAGCAGCCTTGTCCAAACCACCAAATATTGTACAGCCTTCCTCTTCATTCTGGTCCATGTCCGACCTAATCATCAGTATGGCTGAGTGATCTTTTAGAAATGCAAATGCCACCCCTTCCCACTGAAAATCACTTGATCCTTGCCCCATACTCTCTGAATAAAGACTGGAATCCACAACATGGCCTAGCAGGCCCTGCACGGACCCCACCCGCTTCCTCTCTTCCTGTCTCTGCTTCAACCACACCAGACTCCAGGTTTTTTGAAGCTCGGGTCTCCTTCTGATCACAATTGCTGGGCACACTGTTCCCTCTGCCCAGAATTCTCTTCCTTTCTTCTTCACCTGGTTAAAATCTATTCACCTTTCAAATTCTGGCTCATGGGGCGCCTGGGTGGCTCAGTTGGTTAAGCGACTGCCTTCGGCTCGGGTCATGATCCTGGCGTCCTGGGATCGAGTCCCGCGTCAGGCTCCCTGCTCGGCGGGGGGTCTGCTTCTCCCTCTGACCCTCCCCCCTCTCATGTGCTCTCTCTCTCTCATTCTCTCTCTCTCAAATAAATAAATAAAATCTTTAAAAAAAAAAACTTAATGGAGGGATGCCTGGGTGCCTCAGTCGGTTAATCATCTGCCTTCGGCTCAGGTCATGATCCTGGAGTCCCGGGATCGAGTCCCACATCGGGCTCCCTGCTCAGCGGGGAGTCTGCTTCTCCCTCTGACCCTCCTCCCTCATGCTCTCTCTCTATCTCATTCTCGCTCTCAAATAAATAAATAAAATCTTAAAAAAAAAAAAAAAAAGAAATTCATGGCTGTGGGCGTCTGGGTGGCTCAGTTGGTTAAGCGACTGCCTTCGGCTCAGGTCATGATCCCGGAGTCCCGGGATCGAGTCCCACATCGGGCTCCCTGCTCGGCGGGGAGTCTGCTTCTCCCTCTGACCCTCCTCCCTCTCATGCTCTCTGTCTCTCATTCTGTCTCAAATAAATAAATAAAATCTTTAAAAAAAAAAAAAAAAAAAAACAAATTCTGGCTCATGATCATCTCCTGAGGAAAGCTGAGACAGGGAAGGTTTGACCAGGTCAGCCCCCTCTCCCAGAACAACACATCTCTCATTTGAAATACAAACCAGAACTGCAATGTGCTTTTTGTGTGTGAGACCTAGTGAACAATGGGCCATTTATTTGGACTAACTGGAAACAAATTCTTTCTGAACACCTGCAATCTCAGGGGCAGGCTGGTGACATGGTAACCATGGTAACACCTGCTTCAAGGTCAGGGACCTGAGTTTGAATCCAGACTCTACTTACTGGCCTTGTGACCTTGAACAAAACACGTGAACTCCCTGGTGCTCCGTTTTCTCAGATGCAGTATGAGGCTGGTGCCAACACCCCTCCCTTCCCAGGGTCAAGGTTAAAAGAGGCAGCGAGGTAAGGGTAACCAACTCGTACCTCTTGCCATGTGGTAGGGGGTCAACTGACATTTGCTGGAGATTCACGTACGAAAAGATGGATTGATTTCCAACAAATATTGTTAAGTTAAAAGAGCAAATTGCAGGGCACCTGGCTGGCTCCATCAGAAGGGCATGCGACTCTTGATCTCTGGGTCGTGAGTTCAAGCCCCACGTTGGGTATAGAGATTACTAAAAAATAAATAAACAAACTTAAAAAACCTAAAAAAAAAAGGGGGGGGGCAAATTGCCGAGCACTACAGAGTAGAGATCCACAGGGTCAAGGACCTGGAATGATGTAGTTCAAATACAACACGGGGGTGGAGATGGAGAAACAGGGCTAGGTGGAGATAGGAAATGAAGGGGACGGAAGAGGACCTTGACCTTACAAGAGGTGCATGCTATTTCTCTGAAAAGCATAACATAGAGATGTGTGCAACAAGTCAACGGTGAATAGCCAACTAGGCCATGAGCCTCACTAAGGCCAACTCACTAAGCCATGAGCCTCATTCTGTCTAGTTATGACAACAGCACTCTGGGCCCAGAGCTAGGCTTCAATTAGCAAAAGCAGTCAACAGATAAACATGAAATGAATGGAAGATGTATCTTAAAAAAACAAGTAAGGAAGAAATAATGATAGAAAAAGTGCTTTAGGGGGCGCCTAGGTGACTCTTGATTTCGGCTCAGGATGTGATCTTGCAGTCGTGGGATCGAGCTCCGTGTCGGGCTCCACACTGAGCTCAGAGTCTGCTTCAGATTCTCCCTCTGCCCCTCCCCTGCTCGCATGCTCTTCCTCCATCCCTCTCTCTCTCAAATAAATTTCTTAAAAAATCTTAAAAAAAAAAAAGTGTTTTAAGAGCGCTTAACAAATCTGTATTTAACATTCAAATAACTTAACAAATGAAGTATTTCGTAATCTGTAAAATCCATATAAATTCTAGAAATGGATGGGCATGATGGTAGTTGCACCATCCTGTGAATGTACTTAACGCCCCTGAACCAGGCTCTTAAAATGGTTAACATGGTAAATTTTACGTGATGTATATTTTACTACAACAACAAAAATGTTCACCAATGTCTTTCCCCCGAGTGGAAAAGAACAGCCAGATGAGGGCCTGTATCACCACAAATTCTTTATTAATCATATTTTTCTGCTGTCACCTTGCCCTATTCTTCAATATCATGCATTTCTCCCCGAGAGTAGTTAGAGCTTCAAAATGGCTCAAGTGTCTCAAAAGCAGGAAACTGTCATTATGCCACGGGCAGGAAAAAGCTAGAATTGGCTTGATTACCAAAGCTCTGGTGGAAAGTAAAAATGTGATTTTCGGTGACAACTGCCATCAACGGAGCTGATGCTAAAAACTGGGGACAGGGAAACCAAACCCCCACAGTTCTTACTGCAAAAAACTATAAATATGGGCAATTGTCAGTAGCTTTAAAAACGGAGCCATTCTGGAAGGTATCAGAAGGTTTAGAAGAAGAGTCGCAAGCTATAAATAAAAGCAGCGGTGAGTTAAAGAGATAATTAGATTGGCAAAAAGAAACACAGTGGAAAATTGAAAAGAATCCTTTCGCTGACAATGACATTTTCAAACATAGTTGCAATCTACAAAATACGAAGGGGAAAAAAAAGAAGCCGGGAATTCCTCTGATATGAAAAATTAGGAGCAAAGCAGACTCAACAGCCCAATCCTCTTCTTCTTTTTCCTTTTCAAAGAAAGGGGCAAAATGGGGGGTAGATTAGGTTTTCTTTGCATTAAGTACGGAAGGAAAATGCTGATCACAATGCAAGCATTGGACAAGAGACCCAATATCACTGAAACAGACAAGCTATTATCACAGAGAACTAAAAAAATCTATGAAAACTATTTTTAAACAATTAAGCCAGTTCAGATGGATAGTGAGGTTTCATATGCTCATGTTTGCAAAAATATCTGAATCCATTTTATTTTAGCCCTGTTTGGATCTTCTAATTTAATAAAGCCCCATTAATTCTAAAAAGAGGTCAGCACATTAGCAAAAGCTGGTATTTGATTTGCTTGCATGGGATTATCCAATATTTTTATTAAAGAACAATGGTTTATCCAAGTCTCTGCAAGGTGTATCCTTCTTTAACTAATCTGGCACTGCTTTAATCAAGTTTGCTTTCAAATAATCCTCAGACACCAGAGATGTCAGTAAACAGATACAGAGAGTATATAGCATAACCTGATCAAGTGTAATATATTTTTCTTATAAATTGAATTCCAAACTGTACCGTTAAGATCCAACAGTGGAGAAAATCTAAGCGTGAGCTAGAGAGAATTAATGTGAAATACACAGAGAAGGCAGGAGGCAGACAGCTCATGGGAAGAGGACCCTGGGCCACCAAGCCCACGGGCAGAGTTCCGTGATGTGGACAAATGGACGCCGGCAAAAGACAGGGGTGTTTCTGTTTGGTGGCTGGGGGTGGTTTTGTTTTTCTGTATGGTTAGATATTTTTTAGAAGGAGAAGCAGAAAGAGAAAACCCTAGTTGATAACTAGAATGTTTTCAGCCCCATACCCAAAAAAACACCAAAAAAAGAGAAAGAGAACTGTAATCTTTAAACATCTTTGTGCAGGCAGTAAAGGAAGACAGTAATGCTGAATTTTAAGTTAAGAATACAGTGCTGAGTGGTCAAAATCCCAGGCTCTGGGGTCAGGTGACCCAGACGAAGATCTCGACTACACCACTTGCTGCTGGCTGGGTGATCTTGGGTAACTTATGGGTACACGCAACATCTTCAATGCTGCGTCTGTCAACGCAGGGGATGACAGCTCCCATGACCTGAGGGCAGGTGAAGAGTGGAATGAGTGTGGAGGATGCTTATGTATCCACGAACCAGACATGAGCCACGCGTGAGAAAAGGTTCTGCCAAGAGAACAACTTGGAAGGAAAAACAGAACACCATAGAAAAAGAACAAAAGTGAAATCCTGCCTTCCTAAGTAAGGGTGAAGGAAGAAACTAGAAGTGGCCATACAGAGATGCAATGACAGTCATCCAGAGAATTCCTGGTGAAAGAGCTCTGATAATTAGGGATGTGGACGTGTATGGCAATCTTCGAAGAAACTCCAAAGCAACCATGAGCGAAAGAGCCTGCCTGAAAAATCTGCCAAGTCCAGAAAGTGCTGAGAGCAGCTCATGACAGTTCTAGGCAAGTAAACACATTCATACCCCCCTGGGACCCTCTCTGACCCTGGAGAAGGCAAGAACTGTGGTCAGTAGAGGAGGGAGGAGAGAGAGAGAGAAGTGGGTGACCGTTCTTTCGAGACAGCAAGCTCCCCTGTATGTAGCAAGTCCCAGAAACCAAGTTCAAAGTTTCAGCAATTGCACTGGATGGACTGGATTTTTTTTTTTTTTTTAAAGATTTTATTTATTTGACAGAGAGAGATACAGCGAGAGAGGGAACACAAGCAGGGGGAGTGGGAGAGGGAGAAGCAGGCTTCCCGTGGAGCAGGGAGCCCGATGTGGGGCTCGATCCCAGGACCCCGAGATCATGACCTGAGCCGAAGGCAGACGCTCAACGACTGAGCCACCCAGGCGCCCCTGGACTGGATATTTTAACTACTGATGTGCAGCTGACTTTGATAACTTACAGGGGCTGAAGGACCTTCTTTTTTTTTTTTTTTTTAAGATTTTATTTATTTATTTGACAGAGAAAGAGACCACAAGCAGGGGAATAGGAGAGGGAGAAGCAGGCTCCCTGCTGAGCAGGGAGCCCGACATGGGGCTCGATCCCAGGACCCCGGGATCATGAATTGAGTCAAAGGCAGTCGCTTAACCAACTGAGCCTCCCAGGTGTCCCTGAAAGACCTTCTATTACTGAATAGGTTATCAGGTTAGTAGGGGCTTCTACAATTCTCATCCAGAGGCAGCAACAGAACGAGCCCCACTGACTAAATCTAAAGGGATAACAGAAGACAAAAATTACTTTAGGATTACATCAGACCAATCATGCTCTTTCAACATAGTGGTTAAATGTTTCAAGGTACAGGGTAATTGTTACAAATGATTGTGTCCACTGGGCATTCACCAAGGGCCAGGCGCCATACTTATCACTTTCCAGGCCATCATCCTATTTAACCTTCCCAACAGCACCATGATGTGGGCACTGTTATCATCCCCATTTTACAGATGACTCACCCAAGGTCATGTGAGCTGGTGGTCACATGAGTCAGCAGAGCTGGGTCATCAAGCCACGATGCTAATTCTTTGCTTCTCCTTCTTTTGAGATGACTGAAGTAATACGGTAAGAACAGTTAACTGTCATTTATTTAGGGCTTACATTGTGATTCACATGGATTTCTTCAAACTGCTCTCCATAAGAGCTCACTGTGATGGCCCACCCTGGGGGGCCCAAGATTATCCAGCCGGTGAAGACAAACCTGGGATCTGAACCTGGACAGTTTGGCTCCAAAGACCGTGTTCTGAACCAGCGTGATGGACAGCCTGCCTTAAAGTACTTTATAAACTGTAGAGTGCTACTTGAACGTCGAAAGGGCCCGGGATGAAGATGATGACAGCCTGGCCATGCGGAAAGGGCAGGACGTGATCCAGAATACCAGGGAGGGGGGCACATCGGGCAGAAGCAGCAGCAAAGCAGCGAACATGGTACTTTCTACGAGCAGCAAGGCCGGGGACTGTTCTCACGGAGGAACTCATTCACAGGGCAGCCAGGAAAGTGAATCAAGGGGAGAGTAAACAACAAATCCACGAAACAACTGTTCGCGCCCGTGCGCACGCTTGCCTCCTAGGACACGGTCCTATAAAATATATTTTATATATTTACATGTTCAGAAGAAACGGAGCAAAAAGCACCCCAGGGATCTCGGGATGAAAGCCGCGGAAATGGACTCCTCCTCTGGAGACACCAGCACCGTCGATCCGCGGCTCGCCGAGATGCCAGGCCAGCTAGGGCCCCCGGGCGCTGTACATCTTCCTCAGACCCATCAGGAACGCTGCCCTCCTGCAAACGGCACCGGGGAGTGTGGCCACTGTTACTGGTTGGACCCGCCTGCTTCTCTGCCTGACTTCATGTAGCGAATTGAAAGTGAGTCGGCTGGGTGGAAAAAGCGTGGGTATTCATCGCTGAAGACCACTCTGGACTTGAAATGTGCCTGCTCTGAGAAGCTCAAGAGAAGTGGATTTTGTTCAGGGGATCTGAAACATAGTCTGCAGCACAGGAAGTATTTTTTTTTCCTCATGTGAGGGTCATATTTAAGGTCAGATGGTTTAGGTTGCTCGGGGCCTGGCACGGTCCACACGCGTCAATAGTGAGCAACTAGTAAATACTAGTTTAATGTAGGCTGGTTGGCTGGTTGGCATAAGTCAACGAATGAATGAATGAATGAATGAATGCAACGAATGATAAGAGGCAAGAATACAGACTTTGAGATCAGGCCCACTTAGGGCTTAATCACCAACTTCCTGTGTGACTTTGACCAAGCCACTTAACCTCTCTGAGCCTGATAATCCATTTGCAAAAGGAGGTAACAATACCCTCAAATGATGAACTTCTGTTCTCTGTCCTGTTTTGGTTTTTTCCAGCCTCCACTATTTTACTTCCTGTAATACCCTGATTTGGGCTTGGTGCCCCAGCCCTCTCCCAACCTCAGTACCAAGGTCAGTTGGGGGATCTAACTCTATTGGGGAGTAAACATATAACTTCAGCCTAGGCCAGCCAGTGTGTTGCATTCCTACAGAGAAGGTGATGCATCAGGGGCAGGACCATGAGGCCAGTCACCTCAGTATTAGGCAGGGTTTTCCAGAGAAACAAGCAATAGGCGTATATATAGATATATAGATCCCATCTAAGAATCAAACACTTTCCAAATTCTCACCCCTCCTCCAAGACTATCCTAAGCACAGGCAAGTCTGCGTCTGTATAAATCTCTTCTATGCGAATGGAAATGTATCGTACACAGCATGCTGCATTTTAGCTGTTTCCCCTTAAAATATACCTAGGAAATCATACCATATTGGCATATTGGAGGTTGACATGATTTCTTTTGGGTGTTACTCATTTCTTAACTCCCCCCACAATGGACATGTAGGGTTTCTCTATGTATCTTCTGGGTGATTTTATATATATGCATTACAAGGTAACATATATATTTATATTTTATATATTTATATGTTTTAATATACACTTAACTATGTCATATATTTATATTATATATTATACAATTTTATGTTGCATTATCTCTATACATGTGAAACCTCTAAAGCAGAGAACGCAGAAAGTGAACAAAAAAAGCTAATTATTTTCTTTTTTTTTTAAAGATTTTATTTATTTATTTGAGAGAGAGAATGAGAGAGAGAGAGAGCACATGAGAGGGGGGAGGGTCAGAAGGAGAAGCAGACTCCCCGCTGAGCAGGGAGCCCGATGTGGGACTCGATCCCGGGACTCCAGGATCATGACCTGAGCTGAAGGCAGTCGCTCAACCAACTGAGCCACCCAGGCGCCCAAAAAGCTAATTATTTTCTAAGAAAGCAAAGTTACTCAGAGGACTCATCCATCCCTTGGTGGACAGTTTGATTCAGACTGGGAGTAATGGGTGCAGCCTTCTTGGCTAGGCTTTATTATATTAAGATAATCAGGAATGATGTGTTGTTTCCTGACGGTTCAGTGGAACAGCCTACCTTTGGGTAGGCACTTAACCGACCTACCTTTGAAGGCACTTAAACTTCAAAGCCCCCAGACCTGGGCTGGATTCTTTGCTCCACCACTTGCCAGTGGGGTGACTTAACCCCTTGGAACCACAGCTACTTCAGCTGTAAAATGGATACTTCTTGAGGTTGTGTGAGGATGAAATGCAGAAATATAAAACACAGGACTTAAGCCCAATTAAAATCAGTCCCTTCTCGGGTGCCTTGGTGGCTGAGTCAGTCAAGCTTCTGACTCTTGATTTCAGTTCAGGTCATGATCTCAGGGTCATGAGATTGAGCCCCGTGTCGGGCTCCACACTCAGCATGGGGTCTGCTTGAGATTCTCTCCCCCTCTGTATCTCCCCACCCCGCTCACTTGCACACATGTGCACAATCTCAAAATAAATAAATAAAATCTTTTTAAAAAATAAATAAATAAAATTTAAAAGTAAAATAAAATCAGCCCCTTCTTACATCCTTCACATCCCTTCGGGGTTCTTCTTTGGAGAACATACAATTGTTCAGCTGACATGGCCAAACGGCAGGTAGCCTAGTGCACAGGGAGAAAGTTGTATAGGCTCTTCTCTACCATGTGGAGAAATGGTGAATATGTGTGTTCATGTTTCCATTAGGTAGCTTTGCAATGTGTGCCCTGCCCTCCAAACCTGCCTACCAGGTCCCAGGCACTGTGCTAGTCCCTGGGATTTCCCGAATGAATAAACCCCCAAGGATTTCCAAAGTAAGTAAAGCAAGAACAAGGGGGAAAAAAAAAACCACATCAGTGATTATTTCACATGTGATGTCACTACTATGGGAGTTTACACAAAATACGATGAATGCAGAGGAAGAAAGTCTGGGGAAGAGGTACCAAAGGATGATACTCCCTGCCCTGGATGCCACAGGAGAAAGAGAATGAATGACAAATTGGTGATGGGGAGAAGGATGTCTTCATGAACTTGGAACACCCCTGTCCAATCCTCCATAACCCCTCTATCTGATCTCTCTGGTTCCACCCTTGGCCTACACAATGTGTTCCAACACAGGAGCAAGCAATGCTATTAGGACATAAAGTCAATCATTCTTCTCCAGTGTCTTCCCACTTCTCTCAGAATAAAAGCCAGAGTCTTTACAATGATCTTCCATTTCCTACTTGATCTGTACCTCCCTCAGGTTCCTCAAACCCATGAGGCACATTTCCACCTCAGGGCTTTTGCACCTGCTGTTTCCTCTTCCTGGAATGCTCCTCCCCCAAGTACCTACAAGGCTTATTCTTGGGCCCACAACTTCCTCCAGAGTATTCTCATCTTTGATCATAGTACTTCATTTATTTAGGTGTTTGATGGATAAGCTATAGATTGCTATGCTTTCTGTGGTACCCACAATGCCTAAAGCTGTGCCTGACACAAAGAAGGCAAACAATAAATATTTTCTAGAAAAAAAATTAAGTGATTAGGGATTCCTGGCAAAGCTACCGCGGTGTGAAGGGTACTGGCAGGTTTCAGGCAAAACAGATTAGAAAAACAGAACAGATAAGGTGGGGGAGAGAAAATTCTGTTCATTCTACAGTTGTGTCATCTGCAACATGAGTTCACTCACCACTATGCAGTGACTAACGTGTGTGAGTCAGCAGAGAACCCCTACCCACATTTCCAGGGCTCACTGGAGATGCCTCAGACTTTTCAGAGAGAAAGCACAAAAGGAAGGGGTGTGGGACGGCACTGATCAGGAGGGACAGGTGTTAAAATAAGGATGAAGTATCAGCTAAGCCGTATCCATGGGAAAATGCACCTTGCCGTGGGAACATGCGTGTATTTTGTTGCTAAAAAGAGCATGCATTGAAACGGCAGAACTAGATAAACCTGACTCAGTCCCTGAGATGCATAGAGACTTAGGGATGATACAGAAGAAGAGATTTGCGGGCTGAAGCATTCTCATGACCACAAGAGGAAGGTGGCACTAGCAAAAAGGTGACGAACATGGGGGCGAGGACCAGAGACCAAAGGGAACGTACTGCGATGTGCACAACAGAGAACATCCTGAGCAAAGTCCCTGATCATTTTTTCTCCTGTGGGCACGATCACAGCCAGTGAAACTCAACCAAGCATCTGAGGACCGAGAGCCTGTCTCTGGCCCCGTGTCCTTGCACTGTGGTATCCAGTGCAAGGATACCCCAAACAGAAGCAGCAGGCCGGGGCCTAGCAGAGAAGCGGACATCAGCACCATGGTCGCTAGTCAACTGAAAGCCACACCTCTGGACTGGGAGGAGGGGGCTAACTTTGTTGACTGGGTATCGTGCCGGATCCTAGATGAGACTCACCCAGTAGGCATGGCCCTGTGGCAACTGGACTCTTTCAAACCCAGGACTTCGAGCTCATGTTTTATTCCTATAATCCATACTAGGACGATGCCAGGCATTCAGAGATAAATGGCCTCTGCCTATGGTCTGGCGGAGAGATACAACAAAAAGGAAGTCGATTCCTTATCATATTCGAGATGAGGACAGGAGAAGTGCAAGTGATCTGGCATCGGTGCCTTGCAGAAGGCTTCTGCAGAGGAGGCATTTCAGGGCTGGGTTTTTTTTAAAGATTTTATTGATTTATTTGACAGAGAGACACAGCAAGAGAGGGAACACAAGCTGGGGGGAGTGGGAGAGGGAGAAGCAGGCTTCCCACGGAGCAGGGAGCCTGATGCGGGGCTCGATCCCAGGACACTGGGGTCACGACCTGAGCCGAAGGTGGACACTTAACGACTGAGCCACCCAGGCGCCCCAGGGCTGGGTTTTGAAGGATAAGTAGGAGTTTGCCACCAGAGAGGAGGAGGAAGAATATAAACTATCTGAAGACCAGTCAAGAAATTCAGCAGATGGGGTGCCTGGGTGGCTCAGTCATTAAGCATCTGCCTTCAGCTCAGGTCATGATCCCGGGCTCTTGGGATGGAGCCCCCATCGGGCTCCCTGCTCGGCAGGAAGCCTGCTTCTTTCCCTCTCCCACTCCCCCTGCTTGTGTTCCCTCTCTCGCTGTGTCTCTCTCTGTCAAATAAATAAATAAAATTTAAAAAAAAAAAAAAAAGTTCAGCAGAAAGTAACTCTGGGGTGCATATGGGGGAGAAGGGTGGTTTTTTGCTCACAGCTGGAGATGGGGTGCCTGAAATTGCATCAAGCTAAGGATTCTGGACCTAGTGGACGGCCAGAGGAGGTCCGCAAGCAGGCAGATACGGTTGGATGGGAGTAGGAAGGGCTTTTCCCACCAAACCCTATAAGGAGCCCTGGTGTTTTTCATCACAGAATCCATGTCCCTTCAGCCACGGAACATTCTGCAGTCATATGCCACTTTCTATTATGGGAGGGCAAGAGTCAGGCAACAGCTGTTCATGCTGCAGACACATGCCAGCAACACTCATTGTTCAGATCCATTCTCTAGAATCCTCAGTATTGATGTCCCGTGAGCTTGGGGCCCTGAGCGAAACCATCCTCCGGCACATCAAACAGACAGCCCGGCCAAGGTCCTCACAGAGCAACAGAATGAGATGCAATTCGGCTTCTGGAACCCTTGATGGATCAATCTGCCAGTCTGCACACCACACATAAACGTGGTGGGTACGACAGCTGTTCAGCCACCAAGGCCCCCGCATAAATAACATCTTCTTTAGTCAATGCTCAAAGAGAAACCCTGGGATGCATCGTCTCGCAGAGGAAAAAATAATAGTCACCCGACTCGGAGCTATAAGCGAGCAGGGGCATCATGCGAGCAAGGTCTCCGTGTCCCTGGAAATTCAGGGCTGCCTGAAAAAGGGACAGCAGGTGAAATGTACATTGCAATATGCAACAGACACGACTGTCAGCCAACTGGCCCATCAAGAAGATTAATGCAAAAGTATGCAACAAACAAATCAGGCAGGTACTGTGGGGTGGGGGTCGGGGGGGGAGTCCCACTTGTGCAGCGTCTGCTGGACGTCACATGCCGCTCCTGGCGCTTTATATGTGTTACATCATTTCATCCTCACCATGAGGTGGGAGCTGTTAGCATCCTCCCGCTACAAATGAGGACACGGGAGGCATAGAGAGGTTGAGCAATTTGTCCAAGGCCACACAGCTCAGAAACCACGGAGCCCGAATGGAAACGCAGGCAATCTGGCTTTAGAACTCAGGGGTCTAAACCACTACTTCCCCAGCAAAGGAAGAGACCGTCTCACTGCACTGCCCCAACTCTACGCTGGGACAGGGGGCTTCATCTTTTGAACCTTGGTTTTTGCAGTGGTGAGACAATATTGGCAGTGGTTATCTCAGAAGGTCTCGAACCAGTTAAGAGAGCGCCTGGTACCCAGTAAGCAGCCAGTAGATGTTTGAGAAATCCCCGATGGACAAGCCACCCCAAGAGCTCTCGCTGTGGCTAATCTCAAAACGCACATTTACTAAACATAATCGCTTCCCATAAAGTGCCTCATTTACCCCACTCACCCTGCCTGCCAATCCTCCTCAATCAAACCTTTTTTTTTTTAAAGATTTTATTTATTTATTTGAGACAGAGAGAATGAGAGAGACAGAGAGCACATGAGAGGGGGGAGGGCCAGAGGGAGAAGCAGGCTCCCTGCTGAGCAGGGAGCCCAATGTGGGACTCGATCCCAGGACTCCGGGATCATGACCTGAGCCAAAGGCAGTCGCTTAACCAACTGAGCCACCCAGGCGCCCCTGAATCAAACCTCTTACTTATCTACCCACATAGCCACAGACTATTCCCAGTGTCCAGACCTTCAGATCCCAGGGTGTTTCTTGAAGGGCAGATCCGTTCCCTGGGGCTCCCCCAGGAAAGCCCTATTAAAACTGACATTGGTGGGGGGTGGGGGGGGAGCACCTGGGTGGCTCAGTCTGTTAAGCATCTCTTGATTTCGGCTCAGGTCATGATCTCAGGGCCGTGAGATGGAGCGAGCAGGGAGCCTGCTTGAGGCTTCTCCCTCTGCCTCTGCCCCTCTCCAAGCACTCTCTCTATATATAAAATAATAAATAAATAGATCTTTTAAAAAAAAAAAAAAAGACTGTCATTTAGGATGACAGTGTGGCCTTCAATAAAGCCAATCATAACCAGTCTCTGGATGATGTTCTAATCACCAAGATACCCCGAGATTCACCAAGAGTTCAGCAAGTCTGCTTTAAAAGGATGGGCCACTCAACGTGGAAGTCAACACAAAATCCTTTTTCTTCAGACAGCCAGCATTTCAAGATACTTTCAAATATCTCCAAATATCTCCACACTTACAAATAATCTCCTATTTTCAAATTCAGCGACATTGATCAAGACTCTCTTCAGTGCCCACTCCCACTGTAGGTACTAGAGCTGAAAAGATCAGAAAGACATGGCCCCGTCTTTAAAGATCTTTTAATATTAAGGAGGAAAATTCACAACGACGGTAAATCCCATGTTAAAAGCGTTCTGTGGCACTAGGAACAAGATGCTGTGGAGCTGGGTGGAAAGGGGCATTTCCATCGGCCTTGGGGAGGGGTCAGGTCATGGCAGAGTCCCTCCCCAGTGATGAGATATAAAAGACGGCCAAAGCTCAGTGGTAAAAACATGAAGATGTTAGAGCTGCAGAGCATGGACGTCAGCCTGGACCACACAGGGACATTTGCGAAGCTTGCGAAGATCCCGTCTGGGATCAGAACTGGGAAGTGTGGGCAGATGAGGAAGTCGACAGCTTTGTGACATTTAGTTGCCCTACACCATCCGTGAGTGGTTGTGGAACACATACGCTTATGGTTGGTGGTGTGTGTGGGTATATTTGGTGGTCTGATCCAACGTCTTCATTTTCCTAATGGACAGTCTCAATATTTACTTCTCCCGGTCACACAACATTCACGAGTCCCTTCGATTTCCTGTGGGTATCAAATCTACCTGCCTTGCAGAGTGGAACATGGCATCTCTGCCCTTGGTCTGCCAAATGCTTACCCAGCAACTGCCATTTCCCCGTCCCCTGACGTCACGGGCACCTTTGCTTTCCCGGCTCGCATTAGACTTAACATTACAGGTGCGAAAACAAAATGTCAAATTTTTCTCACTCTCTCTCAAAGAGAATGGTGAGACAGTAAGAAACGATGAATTCCTCAGACTTAAATGTCTCTCACTTTTCAAAAGACTCTTTCTAGAATTCTAAAGACGATGGGCCTTCCCTGGGGGGCACTGGCTTTTACAGTTTGCATTTCTGTGTTTCGGTGGAAAGGTGAAGATTTTGGAGGACAGCCTGCAAGACGACAAATAACTAATATTTGCTCAATCCTTATTACGTGCTTGTCAAACACACAAACTCTTTTCAGCCCATTAAAACGCAGCAAGGTAAGTATTATGATCTAAGTGTTGCAGATGACAAAACTGAAGACCGGGAAGGCTCAGGAACTCACCCAGGATCATACAGCTCCAATGTGGAAATCAAACTCTGATGGTTGACCCCAAACCATAGGCCTTTTTCCATGAGAACTTTCTGGTAAGATAATGCCGAAGGGTTAGCAGTAATACGCTCAGAATCATGCCATCTACTGATATGTGTCAGGACAGGAATACTCTAGAACTGGAGTTGGCAAGCTAGAGCCTGCCCGCCACATCCAGCCAGCTGCCATGTTTTGTAAACAAAGTTTTATTTCATGCCTCAGTGCAGAGCTGAGAAGTTGTTGACAGAGACCACAGGACTCAAAAAGCCTAGAATACTTCTCATCTGTCCCTTTACAGAAGAAGCTCGCCAACCCCAGGGGCTATGAACACCATCCCATCTTCCACTAAATGCTGTTTGAAGCCCAAAGAAAATAGAGAGGTGCGGGTGGGGGAAGAATGGCAGAAGCCCTCAACGAGAAATGTACTGAGCACGGCCATGGTTAATTTTAAGTGACTGGGCAACGGGAGCCCCAGACAGCTGCTCGAACATGGTTTCTGGGTGTGTCCGGGAGGGTGTTTCCGAAACAGATGGAATCAGTACACCGAGGGAAGATCCACCCTTGCCAAAGTGGACAGGCATCACCCAGTCAGCTGAGGGCCCCAAAAGAACAAAAAGATGGAGGAAGGGAGAATTCTCTCTCTTTTTGAGCTGGGACATCCATCTCCTCCGGTCCTTGGACATCAGAGCCCCCAGCTGTCAGGCAGGCCTTCAGACTGGGACTGAATGATACCACCTGCTTTCTTGGTTCTCCAACTTGCAGATGGCAGATTATGGGACTTCTCAGCTTTCATAATCACGTAACCCAATTTCTATAGTACATCTCCCCTTGTACGTATCTCTATATATCCTACAGGTTCTGCTTCTCTGGAAAGCCCTAATACAGAAATACAAGCTCCTATTGCACACACTCAGTGTGACCCCAAGTGTCCCCCAGGCGAGGCACCAGAGAGACCCCCTCCCTCACTCATCAACTATTTACTGAGCACACCTGAGCACCTGCTATGTTCCAGGCACTAGAACACAGCAGGTGCTGGGGAGATGGTGATAAACACAAACTGCTTATTCTAGGGAGAGACACACCTCATAATTTCTGCTCCAAAGAATTTATGTGGGGTATACAAATTATGACAACTCAGTGTAAGAAGGGCAGTAAGGGAATCTGAAGACACTTCACTGGGAGGAGGGAGGAAGAAGCAACTGGTTTTCACAGAAGATGAGGAAAGCTCTCTGGGGTGACACCTGAACAGGGTGTTAAAGTATGGTTTGCCAAAGGGGGAAGAGAAAGAAAAGTGCAGCAAGCGAAGAGAAGAGGCTGTGCAAAGGTCCTGGGGTAAGAAATCATTTCACAGTTTACACCAACAAAAAGGCGCCACCCTGTGGCTGCAGCAGACCAGGCACCAGAGAGGGAATGGCAGAAGACGCAGTTTCAAAGTGGTAGGCGGATGGCAGGTTCTACAGACAAGCTGGGCAGGTTCAATTCTAACTGTGTCAATCCTGGTTCAAATCCTGGAGGCAGGACTGTGGTCTGTCACGTCTGTACCCACCTCTGAGAGTCACTGTGAGGGCACAAAGTGAAAATGCATTTAAAGCACTTAGCCCAGTCCCTGACACATCCTAAGCACTGATTAAATATTCGCTTTCATTGTTACTATTATGTCGGGCTGACAGGAATTCCTACAAACTAACTGTTCCCCATAAACTGCAACATTCAGCCTCCATTGATGCTTTAATTGGCAGAGAGAAAATTATCAGAGAGCATGTACCCAGATGAAATGTATGGATCCAGGCTGCAGAGGAGAGAGTATTCCACTTACAGGATGAGCTAAGCCCAAATCCTGGCACCCACCCCCCTTTCCTTGCTGTGTGGCCTGAGAGAGGTTACTTAACCTCTCTGTGCATTAGAGTCTCAATCTGTAAACTGGGGATGATAACAGAACCAACTGCCCAAGGTTGTTGTGAGGATCAGATGAGACAGTTAAATAAGCACCCAACACCATGGGTAGGGATGGCAGGTAGGGAGTGGTCAATAACATTGGCTATTTATTATCTTCAAGGTCATTAGTACTTGAGTAAAAGAAGAATATGCTTTCTTCCTCACACTCCAGGAAGCCCTGGTGGAGGAGGGAGGGCTTCCATTCCTCTCTTGGCAAAAGCATTTTAGATTCTAGACATCCCTAGCAAAAGCAGAGAAAAATATTCACCGGGTGGGAGGCAGCTATGAGTCTTGGAACTTCTAAGTTCCGTTCCAATTGTAAACATTCTGTCCACCTTCCTCACTGAATGCTCCACTGGGTTAGCAACCAAACGAGACTTCCTTATCTGCATTTTGCACTTAGAAGTGGGACCAAAACCCTTGGAGTGACCACCAAAAACATGGCAATGAAACTAGAAGGGAGAGGTGGGGTCAGGGCAAGGATGTCCATGGGAAGAATGGGGAGAAAGAGCTCCCCAGCGGCCCGCACTGTGCCTTCTCCCACTTCAAGCTGTTGTCAGATTTGGCCCCAGGCTGGTAAGGAATTGCCCACAGATGGCCCCTTTTACTCTCTAGGAGTGGAGAGCATTAGAAGACTCTGCTTGTTGGAAGACTATAACCCAGCCTGCACCTCAAGCACCAATGGCTATGTATGTGCTTATTTAAAAATCAATCTGAAAGTCAAGGTTTGCTTTCCAAATCCTTTCCAGGGAGGGCACCGGTGGCAGAACAGAGGGATAAAGCTTTGAGAGATGCACCTGCTGAACACACGCATCTCAAGGAGACTGCTAGAGATTGCAGAGCATCGCCAACGGAAAACGACCATAAGGGGCGCACAGTGGGTGGAATGCCAAGATCACCAGCCACCGATGGGCTCTGCTATCAGAGTGCAGGTGCCCGGTGGCTTCTGCAGCAATCAGCAAGGGGGCGCTTCCCAAGGTCGGGAGCAGGACCGCAGAGAGACTGCCTTGGAAAGGGAAAGATCCGACTTCAGATGCAGGCGTGCATGCACACAGACACATGCACTCACCTTACACCAGGCACAGTAAGGAAATGCGTCCGGGACTCAGAAAATTCCCAGCAGGACCGAACTGCCTCCTGGCAGTCCTCTCCCGCCTGGAGAGAACTAGCACACGGATTCTTGCTGCCCACCCACACAGATGCCGCTGAGTACGAATGCCCCTTCCGTGTTCCAATCCAACACGGATGCGAACCTGGGATCACAAACCCAAATGCCGGTAGGAGCCAGGGAATGCGCATCAGTAAGTGAAGCAGGTCATAAGTTAACGGTTGGGCAAGGCAGAGGCTGTGGCAAATTCGAGAACCCTACCTCCCCGTGTACAAGGACGCCACCACTCGGCGCCTGTGGTGCGGGGCTGGGTAGGCATGCGGCCCCAGTGTGGATCCATATTCTGATTTTTTTAAGAAGCAAGAAACCCAGATTTTTATGTGAAAGCTCCCAATTTTAAAATACTAGCCACTGATTCCAAATTGTCTTAGAAGGCTCTAGGCCAAACAAATAAAACCTGATCTGTGATATCAACCCATCCGTTCGCTCCGCTAGGAACAGCAAGGCATGGGTGGCCCTTCCCAGCCAACTTTTGCAACATAAGACAAAGGGAACCATTCAGGCCTTACAGCTTCGGGTACCATAGGTAGCTCCCTAGCAGCACTAGCAGGTCCAAGCAAATCCTGGCTTCTCAGCTCCTGGCCCGCTCCCACCTGGAGGGACCTCCTGCCTTGAATTCCTATCATCCAGGAGCCAGTATTCTGATCCCGGTGTTTGTTGGAAAAACAGAGAGAGAGGGATCAGACTGCCTTTCCCCAGGAGACACACTCCCTTTGCAAGCAAACAGCAGAGCTGTGCCGATTTAAAAGAGAAAATAAATGACATTAGAAGGGTATGAGCTATGAAAAACTACAGATACTGCATGATGTCAACTATGTTGACTTCGACGTGCTCGGGCAAAAAAAAGACAAACAGGAAAGCCACCAATGTGGGATATTATTAGAGAAAGCACGGCCACAAAAACCTAGTTGTGCATCCTGCTGCTCCCCTCATACGTGACATGGGACAAGTCCCTTCATCTCCCCGACCCCTGCTTCCTCCCCCATAAAATGGGAAGGTTGGGCCTCAGCCTTTGCATTTCTCTTCTCCACAGTGAGCTCCACCACCACACAGATCTGAACCCCACTAAGGGTCCCCCTGCTGAGTGCAGTGCCAGGGACCCAGCAGATGGGGAATGAACCAATCTGCAAGCACACAGCAAGAATCAGGCAATGTGAGTCTGAGCGGGAGCTTCATCGCTTACCAGCGTAACCCTGAGCCCGTGACTTAACCTGAGTACCTGCTGCCACTGAGAAATATTTAGTCAGCATAGGCAGTGTGCCAGGCATTGCTAAGTACGGGGTGCAGGGTCAGAGAGAGGATAATAGCCATCACTGTCCCGTGACCAGCACGTCGGAAGCCAGACCTCAAGAACTCTCAACCTATGGTCCAAATGGCCTGGCCTGCAGGTGTATTTGGTTTGGCCCACACTCCGGGTTTTGTTTCATTTTGTGGCAACTGAACGAAGATTGAAAATTCAAGCCATGATGCACAAAAACTAGATCTGTGTTTCTCTGGAATGAGACGCACTGACCATACCCGGTGCCCACCCCCACCCCCATAATGGGATGGAGGGAAGTCGCGGCCACCCCCTAGAGGAGGCACATTCCCAGCGGGCCCCCTTCACTCATCTTGACACCCATCTGGTCCCCCCCCCAGCTTCGGGCATGTGCCTTGCAGCCCTTGGACGAACACACACAAAAAGAGGGAGAAGAAATGGCAAGAACACTGGGGCCAGCGTGAAACTCCAGAGGGCGGGGAGACTTTGTGGAGTAAGACTGTGAAGATGACTATGCTTTATCCATAAGGGTAAGGATTTGCCTCGCAATCAGAGAAGTTAATGTATCCTGAACCACTCAGACAAAAGTGTGCTATGGGAATTTAACCAGAAATAAAAATAAAAGTAACTGAGTGAGCTATTTCTTCCCCCTTGCAATTCATGGACCTTCTTGAGGTTGATTTACAAACACTTATTTTGAAAACCTTTTTTTTTTGTTATTCCTGTCAGCTCATATTTCTTCCTTCCCTCAGTAAGTTCCAGTATGGGGAAGTCAAAAGGAATGCAGGATCTGGAGTCAGGAGGCTCTGGCCCTGACTGGCTTGTGTCCACCTGGTACCATTTCAAGGAGAGGGCTCGGCTCCAAGCAGGGCTACAGCATGGTTAATGGCTAGAGTGTTAATCAGCTGCTCTCCCACAGTCTTACTTGCCTCATCTTTCAAATGGGATGATGAGACTCTCTTACCTCACAGGGGTGCTGTGAGGAGAAAATGGGCAAGGTGTGTGGAAGCTCGTTAGAGTATCACCATCTGCAATGACTTTGCTTTTGAGTACCATCTGTCACACCCCCCACACCCCAAAGGCAAGCTCTGTGAAAAGTCAGGGTGTCTTTTGCCTTCACCCCTGGATCCCCAGTGCCAGGCACATAGGCATTTGGTATATGTTTCTGGATTACAAAATGCCATGTGCGTACATAGATGACTGACAGATGGGATGATAAATAGATGATGGATGGATGAATAGATAAAATAAAGGGATCGATAAATGAGTCAGTAAGCAGAAGAGGCAGACAATTTTCACCACTAACCCCATCCATAGCTCTCCTCTCTGGATCCTGACCTAGAAAGTGTGGCCGGTCTGCCAAACTCTTCTGGCTACAATCACTAAAATCTTCATACGTGTTAGATCCCACTCACTTGTCCCTTGGTGGACACATTCTTTTTACAATCCATTCAACACTGAAAGGGCCTTTGATTTCTCTATGAGAAGGCCAGTGTCATTATGTGCATCCTGGGTGCCAGGAGGCTACGAGTTAGGGTCTGAACTTATCCTCACAAACCTTAAAAGCCATCACTGCTGTTTGCCCAGCTCACAGTACTGGAGACTGAGGCGCTGGCTGGCTAACCGAGCTTCCCCAAACCACACAGTTATTAAGTGGGAGTGCCTATTTTTGAACCTTGCCCTTTGACCCGAGGCCTGAGATACTCCCACACCCCTGACAGAAGAGACTAGATGAGGCTGGGAAGGTCTTTGCATCACTCTTGAGATTCTTGACTTTCTACTCAATCTACATGCTCTTCTTGGTCTCACTTGCTAACACAATGGCTGATTAACACTCCAACTGTTCGCCAGTCTGGTAACTCAGCCTGGAGCCAAACCCTCTCCCGCAAATGGGAATGTGCACGGGGCAAGTCAGCACTGGACAAGTCAGCAACTGGGAGTGTGCACTGGGCAAGTCAGCTCTTACCCAGCCACTTCCAGCTCCCCTGCCCCACACGGTCCACTTGGCAAAGTACCATAGCTTTGTCTGAGTTGGCCACTGATTGGGCTAGACCCGGGCATTTGACTCAAAGAAGGTACATCCATAGGTTGGTCAACAATTACCATGAGGCTTGCTATGGAGGACTCTGTCCACTAGGGGGCGATGGTGCTTAGTTAAGCCAGTGAAGGTGAGCCCTCTGGACAAGTCCGAGCAAATTCAGACATGCGGAGAAGCCGGAAGCCCATGCAGAGCCTAAAAGGGACATGAAGATTGTCACAGCCCTTTAGCCGAGGATGTGTTCCAGTCCTGAGTCCTACTCACAGAAGGGCAGAATCAACACCCATTGAATCTCTCTGCTCAAAGCAATGACTACCCATCTGGTTTTTGGATCTGATTTAGAGTCTGGCTCATATGCTCTCATCCCAGCTTCGAGCCCCCTCTGACTTGGCCTTTATTTCAGGGGTGTTCAGAGAACCAGCCTTTATTTCGGTCCCGGCTCAGCTCAAACAATGGCAAGCGGCAACCAGCTCCTTAGGACTGGGTCTTGACAGTCCAAATCCCTTAGAATTGGCTTCAGCGACTCTGGATTTTCCTAACGCCTTGGCCCACTGAACAGGAGCATCTTTAAGAATAAATTCAGTGGAACAGAATTTCACGCCAGGATTTGTTTCCTTTTCACACACACACAAAAGTCTGCTTCCAAGGATCAAAACCTAACTTTTAATAAGGTTACGGCCTCTGAAAGCCCAGTGGCTGTGGCCTCACTCACCTGCTTTCTCACGAAATGCTTCCGACGGACTCCGCTGTGCCATGCTCCGACAGCCAAGAGGACTCAAAAAACACGGCTCTACACCACCAGTCCTGGCTATTTATTTCTGCCCCCGTCTTCCATCTCTTCCCCTCAAGCTATTTCTCTTCTTTTATGTCTAAGCTTTTTTCTGAGTAGAAGAGCCAGCTGACGGGATCAGAAGATAGCCTTTTGCAAGGTTGCTCTTACCTCAAATAACACCGCAGTGAGTTCATGCACACACAGCACTGAACGGAATTATTTCCTGATCTCTTGTTCTTTAGTGGGAAAGTGATTTCACCAAGATCTACGTTCATGGCCACGGTGGCTGCCCATGTGGCAGGGTGCAAAAAAGAACCTTCTTTGAAATCCAACATCACCACTCGTGGTTCCATGACCCTCCCTTTATTCTGCTACCTGTCAAGCTAGCACTCATTTGAGTCCCAAGCTCCAAGAGCAATGAGTCATCCCTATTCTAGGGGCCGTCAACACTAGATGGCCCATGGAATGAAGCTAATGGTATGTGCCAAGTTGGCAAAGGCAGCAGTGGTTATTACCAAACACTGGTTGGTACAGGGAAAGCGTGATGGCAGGACTGGGGAAAACACGTGCGCATGCTTGCACACACATGTGTACATACACATGGGATGGTTTGAATCTCAGCTTGCATATGAAGCCACATATGACCCTTAGCCTTTCTGTGCCTCTGCTTACTCATCTGTAAAATGGGGTTGTGTTGTAAATATCAAAGGAAGACCCTGAGGGAAATGCCTGTTCTTCATTGGCCGTGAACACGCCCTTTCTTACCCTCCCTTCCTCTGGCAGCTCTGCGAATCACCTCCAGTCCACATCACCCGCTAAGCTCCAGACCTCCAACTTTGATTGCTAGTGGGCGCCTCCCTTGGGTGTCACCACATGTCCCCAACAGAACTCCTCACCTCCCCCAACACCTGCTCGTCCTTCTGTGTTCCCTGAGTCACAGACTGGGACCTCCTTCTGCCCAGAAGTCAGCCTGGATGCTGCTCTCTCCTTCGCTGAGCCCTTTAGAATCTGCCTCCTTATTCCTGGACTCCATCCACTGCCTTCTATCCTTGCTTTGCGTCCCTAATTCAACCCAGGCCACTGCCCATACTGGTGTTCTAACTGCCCTTCCTGAATCCCTTCTTGCCCCCATCCAGTCCATTGGCCAACCCCACAGCAAGAGCCATTTTTCTCAGTATTTCCATCTGAGCAAGTCACTCCCTTGCTTAGAAATCTACTGCAGCTCATCACTGCCTTCAACATAAAACACAGTCTATTCACATACCAGAGCTGGCGAAACCCTTCATTTCTGATGCTCTTCATCCCCCTCTGCAGCCGCACCACTTGCTTTTAAGATCCAGGCACAGTGAACTCCCATCTCCTGAATGCCCCCTTCACGGACAGAGCTCTGCACGGACTCCTGCCCTCTGCCTGTGACCCTGCAGGGCTCTCCCCCATCCACACTTCTTCAGCTGGCCAACTTCTCCTCATCCTTCTGATATCTGACTTAAGAATCTGTCCTGTCCCGGCCCGTATCCCAGCACCCAGCACAGTGCCCAGTGCTTGGTAAATATTTGGTAAATGCATGAATCTTCTGACACTCCAAGGTGTGCCTAGAAGGGCCAGGAAAATGTTTACTCCAGACCTCCTGGGGGCCGTGCCGGGTTTACCTTTGCCAACCCTGTTCTCAAAATCGGGTGGAAGCCTGCTGGGAGGAAAGCTGGGAGCTAAGCACCAGGTGGCACTTCCTGTCGCCCTGGGCTGCCTTCCGTCTTGGAGAAGCAGCTGAGCAAAGAGCAGAACAGCCTTAGGACCTACAGGCTGGAGCAAGTTTCTCCTGTACACCTCAAGTTTTCTACCTGAACTCCTGGGCTTCGCATGCCCTTGCCTGAGGTCAGAGCAGCCTTCTTAGAAGAGGAATATGGCACACATGCCAGAAGGGCGAAGATGCAGGAGGTGGTCAAAAGCAAGTAAATGAGACCAGCTCCCCAGCTTCCAGACAACCTCCTGCCTCCTGGACACCTGAGAGTCTGTCCCTGTCCCCAACATGCATCACGACCCCACAGACTCAAGTCCTTCCCACTGTCTGGATGCCCTGTCCTTTCTGGTTTGGCATCTCCACCATGACTTCCTCCCTGCCTGTGGCTTGAGTTAAACCCCTTGGCAGATTACCTGTGGATGCCTTGCCCCTAGCGTCCTCCTGACATGAGCAGGGTTCTCCAGTGACAGCCTCTCTCAAAGTCAACCAGATGTGTTCATTCTTCCTCGGCTCGGCATGGAACTCCCCGACCCACTCCACTCACCTGCACCCCACCCCCTCACTGGGATCTTCCAAAAAGTTACAGTGATCACGAGTGCAGACTCTGGAGGCAGGCTGACCTGGGTTCAAATCCTGCCTCTTCCAGTTACCTGGGCCAGTCACTCAACCTCTCTGAACCCCACCTGCTTTGGTTATAAAATGCGAAAGACAACATCTACCCAGAGGACCACTATGAGGATTAAATTAATACATATAAATACATGTGTGTGTGGCACATGGCAACCACTCACTAAATAGTATAAGCAGGTCAGAACTGTTAGGCCAGTGGAACACAACTGAGATTCTGCACCTTGGCCTGGGTTTCCATAAACGAAGGGAACGCCTGTACCCTACCTCCTCGGATCTCCTCCCTCATGCTCCCCGCTCGCTTGCTGCATGGCTATCTCCTCTGCTAAGGAGGGCTCTGCCTCCCCTCTGCAGCCACTGAACCCACGCCTAGGGTCTCCGCTTCTGGTCACAACCCAAGCTCCACGGCAGGCCTAGTAGAGGGGTCATGGCCCTGCCGTAAGCTCAGGCAGTACCCTGGCCCTCCCTCCTCCTGGCCCATATCCTCACCCTGTATGTGCTTACTGCATTAATATTGGTCTGAACAACTAGACTCTAAGCCATACAAGGCAGGGGCCATGTTTTTTTCTGTGCAGGTAACTGACAGCACACACCTGAGGTGCTCATTATGCCCTTGTAGGGGATGCAAGATCAGCCAATGGACCATCCATTCTTAAGGTCAGGTAAGGGAGAAAGGCCAGGCCCACAGGTGGTCTAGACACGTGTTTTTATCTGGTTTTGGTTTTTTTTAAGTAGGCTCCACCCCCAGCATGGAGCCCAATATGGGGCTTGAACTCAACCCCGTGATCAAGACCTGAGCTGAGATCAAGAGTCAATGCTTAACAGACTGAGCCCCCCAGGCGCCCCTGGTCTAGACCCTGTTGAAACCCCTGGCAGTTACAAACACACACACACACACACACACACGAAACATACACACACACCGAAAGAAGGACTCAGAACAGCAGGCTTGGCCTAATGACAAGGTAAGAGTAGATGAGTCTGGGTGCTGTCAAAGGATCCTGACAGTGGGTTAAATCTACAAAACAATAGCAATTTGATCACAGGTATTGACAGGAGACAGAATCTGTTAGGCAGAGACCATGATTAACATCTGTAACCAATTAGAAATAACTAAAAGAAGGATCAATGATCAGACCAATACCAGCAATGAATTGGAACAATATAATGATTAGAGCAAAGACACTGTTTCAACGGGTAAGAAACAGGCAGGAGGTATGGCTCTTTTCAGAGCTTCCCATTCCTCTCTCCCCTTTGGGGTGAAAATAAATGGGGGAAATGAATAAAGCATGTACCCAAGGAGGAATGTATCCCTACTATCCCATCTTGGGTGCCAGAACAATCTTTTTGTGACATACTACAGAGGCTGCTAGTTATTCTGGGGGCTCAGGAAGAGAGAGCACACAAGAACCATGTGCCCCTCAGAGAGTAACATATCTCTGTAGGGACAAAAGTTACTTCCATTCAAGGACCAAACTCGGGAGTATGTTACATTTACTATGATTGTACCAAGTTCCAGACACCATCATTGGATCTAGAAACTCAACACTGAACAAGACAGCTTCAAGCCTTGACTTTCAGTGGTTCTGCTTCTCCAGCAGCCCAGCCTGAATAGACACCTGCACCCAGACCATCTCTACCTTAGTTCCAGAAAGTTCTAGGAATTTGAGAGTGTCCCTAAATGAGGCACCCGGGAGAGGAAAGGGAAAGAGGAATTCCATGGGACCAGAAAGTCCTGGGTGGACACAAAAATAAATTATAAAGGATGCTCCCCATCCTATGTCATCAGGGAAATGCAAATTAAAACAACAATGAGATTCACTGCTGCCCACCGATGAGAATGGCCAAAATCTGGAACAGGGATGACACTAAATGCGGGCAAGGATACACAGCCACAAAACCCCTCATTCGTTGCCACTGGGAACGCAAAAAGGCACAGCCACTCTGGAAGGTAGTTTAGCAGTTTCTTGTAACACTGAACACACTCAGGCAATAGGATTCAACAACTGTGCTCCTTGGTATTTATTTACCCAAAGGAGTTGAAAACTTATGTCCACACAAAAACCTGGGCATGGCTGTTTGTAACAGCCTCCCTCAGTCGCCAAAACCTAGAAGCAACTAAGGTGTCCTTCTGTAGCTAAAGAGATACACTGTGGTCCATCCAGACAACGGGATATTAGTCAGTGCTTAAAAAAAAAAAAGGAAAGGAAAAAAGCTATCAAGTCATGAAACGACAGGGAGGAACTTTAAATGTATATTGCTAAGTGAAAGAAATCAATCTTGAAAAGCTCCTACTGCATGACATTCTGGAAAAGGCAAAACTATGGCGGCAGTAAGAGTTAGTGGTTGCCAAGGGTTGGAGAGAGGGATGACTAGGAATTTCGCAGAGGATTTTTAGGGCAGTGAAAATACGCTGTCTGCGACTATGTTTGATGCACATCATTATAAATCTGTCCCAACCCACAGGACGTACAACACCAAGAAGGAACACAAATGTAAACTCTGGACTTCGGCTGATGATGATGTGTCCGTGTAGGTTCATTGGCTGTAACGAATGTACCACTCTGGTGGGGGAGGCTGTGCATGTGTGAGGAAGGGAATATATGGGAAATCTTTGTACTTCATCGACTTTGTCTGTGAACCTAAAATTACTCTTAAAAAGTCTGTTTTTAAAAAAGGAGCCTAAGAAATAAAAAAAAAAAAAGACATGAAATAGCAATAAAGTATAGAAAAGTAAATTAATGAATTCCAAATAAAATTTTAAATTATAAAAATAAATTTTTTTGTATACAGAGTAGGACCCTCCTACTATTCTTCCAGCAAAGAAAAACTTGACAATTTCCTGCTTCTGAGACTGGAGCTGGTACTCCCTCATTCTGGTCAATGCAATTGACAATGTTTATGCAACACATAGCAGCCTTCCAACTAACTGCACACCTATTATGTGTCAGGCCCTGGGATCTTCTCCAGACCCTGCGGAGCAGGGACCAAGTTCTGTGGAGGATATTAAATCTTAAACCCAGAAAATAAGCAACATTTTGCTCTCCAAGTTAAAATGCTCATCTTTATTGAGCTATTACTGTATACCAGACCCTGTACAAAGTCCTCACCATAGTGAGGGCTAGCATTTATTGAACACCTAGTAGGTGAAGTGCTCTGTTCTAAGCACTTTACATATATTAACTCATTCAATCCTGACGACAATTTTATGTACTACATGTTATGATTATCCCACTTTACAGATGATAAAGTGAAGGCACAAGCAGTTTAACGGACTTTTCTCAGAGTCACTCAGCCGAGAGGTAGCAGAGAGGGAGGTTCAAACACAAGCACTGTGACTCCAGAGCCTAGGCTAAATGTTAGTATTGCAACTGTAGCTGGTTTAAAGATAAGGAACATAAGGTTCAAGGTAGTTAAATAATTTGCCTAAGGTCACATAGCCTATAAGGTAGTTAAATAATTTGCCTAAGGTCACATAGCCTATAAGTGCTAGAACTGAGATTTGAACGCAGGTTTTACAAAGTTATACTAGAAGTTGGAGAACTCATGTTTCCCAATTTCAAGCATATTACAAAGCTACAGTAGTCAAAATAATGTAATACTGGAATTATTGTGATCTAATAGGTCCACTAAGTACAGTTGTGCAGGCCAAACAGCACCACTCACGTTGGGATCTATGTAGACAGCGTCCTCCTAGAGTTGAGCAGTGCACAACCTGCTCAATCTTACATGGCAATCCTGACCGTATGGGAAATTGATGAAACTAGAAACACAGGTAAGGGGTTCTTAAAATAATACGAGAAACATATGACTAGGGACCTGCCCTCAGGTTGTTCTTGAGGTTATTAAAACAGGTAAGACATACAGGATGAGAAGTGAAGGCACTACTCTAACAAATTTTGCTTCAGTTCTTTAAATGATGGATGAAGTTTCACAGGCTTTCACTATCAGGTGCAGGGAAGATATGTAGCTTCAAAGCAGTTTTGCCTCTTTGCTCTGTGCTATGCTGTTAGGTCCTTTTTCTTTTTCTTTTTTTTTTTTTTTTTAGTGTTTTCAACTCCATTATAATTCTTTATCTTTCCCCATCTTTCTGCACCAGCACCAATGACATCTGTTTCACACAGGGATCATTTTTATCAACAAAGCAGTCTTGCTACAAGGATATATTGCAGGTTTCAAGAGGCTGCAGCTGCCTCTGTCTCTGCAGGAAGGCTGGTGGTCAATACTGAATTTGGAGACCTGGGTTCTTCTTTGGGGTGGGATGAGAACAGGGGCGGTCACGTGGCTGAGCACTTCTAAGTCCTGTCTAAATCTCCATCTGGCCCTTGCTCATGACTCCTCCCGGCCAGCGTCCTGTTTTAATTCAGACTCCCATCTTTCCTTGACTGCAGAATTGTTAAGAGCCTTTCTATTTGTGGATCTGTCCAGCGCCCTCCCCACCACGAGACCATCATCACCACCAAGCCTCCCCACGTACCCAGAGTGCTTTCACTAAATCACTGATCAAACAATACCTAGGTGACACCTCTGCTTCAAAATCTTCAAGATTCCTTGTCTCCTGCTGTCAGGGTTATAGAACTCGCGTGTCTTTCAGGGCCAAACAGGTAACGTAAAGGAAAGGAGCGGGCATGTGTGTGTCTGTCCGCATGTGTGTGTCTGTGTTTTCCTATAATGCTGCCCAGAATTGTATCCTTCCTACACTGACGTACTCTGCATGTTAAAGGACGGAGTATTCTTCACGTCTCCAAAGAAATATGCTTTTTCTTTCACTTTTCATGAAACAGACCTTTCAGGCTAGCTTTTGTTTTCCTTCTTTTAACAGAGACATAAGGAAAGGAAATATTTTACTTTCCTCTGAGACAGGCAACAGTTGTAAGAGTGGTAATAAAAGAAAACGGATACTCGGCTCCGGTATGGGGGATAGAGCTGGGGAGGGCGAGCTTGGGGCGGACAGGAACCCGGGCTCCAGCTGAAGAAAGCAGCCTTGACCAGACAGCCAGGCCACTGCTACCTTGGAGGAAGGTGAGCCCACTGTTGCCAAGTTTTCTGATGTTTCCAATAGAAGCTGGAAATCTGAATTTTTGTGTGTAAGATCTCCTAATTAAAAACTGGGAAAAGAGCTTATTCTTGAAAACCTCAGTCCAGGCTGAACAAAGCAGAGCTGCAAGCCAAATGCAACCTGTGGCTTCCATTTTATGACCTTTCACCTAGAACACAAAGGTTACCCTTACCTCCTAGCACTGCCCTGATCTAACTCCATTCACCCTTAAACCCCCTCCATGCATGTCATGGTTTTCCCACCTTTGGGCCTTCAGGTACGCTATTTCCTCTTTCCTCTTCTTCTACCTGGAAAAACTCCGTCTCCAAGGCATGCCTTGAATGTCACCACCTCAGTGAAGCCTTCCTTGACTTTCCTGGCAGAGGTGATCACTGCTTCCCTCAGGCTCCTTTAGTCCTCTGAACGCTATACTGTGAACCCACTTTTCATATATTTACATTAATTTCTGTCAATCTCAATAGTAGAGAAACTTCTTAAAAGAAGAATTACGTCTTATTTACCTCTGTCACTATGATACTAGCAATGGGACTTAGAGAGTAGGCATGAATCTGTTGGATGGATGGATGGATGAGTGGATGGATGGATGCATGGAGGATGGATGGGTAAGTGGATGGATGGATGGAGGATGGATGTATGTATGGATGGATGCATAGAGGATGGGTGGATGGATAACTAGATGGATGAAATGGATGGGTAAGTGGATGGATGAATGGATGGATAAGTGGATGGATGGAAGGATGAATGGATGGGTAAGTGGATGGATGAATGGATGGGTAAGTGGATGGATGGAAGGATGGATGGATGGGTGAATAGAGAGGTGAATAAACAGATGTATGGTGGATAGATTAGGAATTCTGGAATACAGATGGAGGGAGGGGAAGGGATGGGTGGATAGGTGAATAGATAGTTTCTGAACAAGTAAATGGATATATGAATGGATGGATATATAAATGCTGGATGAATGGATGAATGGACAGATGGATGCTTGGATAGTTTTTGGATGGATAAACATATGTATGATGGATAGATTATGGATGCTGGAATATGGATGATGAAGTAAGGATGAATGGAGCATGGATGGATGGGCTATGTGATTGGAGGCTCCTCAGGGAGGCCTTAAGTACAGCTGCCAAGGATTAGTTCAGACACTCTGGTTTCATTTATGTTCCTAGAACACACCAAGTCCATTCCTTTACCAGGGACTTTGAACTTGCTCTTTCCCCAGCTCTTTCAAAGACTAACTCCTTCTCATGATTCAGGCTTCAACTCAGATGAAACCTCCTTAGAAAAGCCTTTTGCAACCATCCCAAACATAAGAACCACACAACCAAGTCAATAATTATTAAACTATTGTGCATATTAGTAATTCTCACTGCCTGAAGTGGCTTTCTCTACACCTCTGTTCACCGGCTATTTTACGTTTCCCACTCTCATACGCTAGAGAGCTTCATGAAGGCGCTGCTATATGTCTATGCCTACCACTCTGTCTGACACAATGCAGATGCTGAACAAATATGGGAAAATCGAATAAACGGACTACCGAAGGAGGAAATAATCAATGCCACGAATGAGTGGAACCCACTTCTTTGGTGCTTTTATTGGCCTTTGTGAAACAAACAATCAAACAAAACCTAAAACAAAACAAAGCAAAAAACCTGGGAATAAGAAATCTCTTGTTCGTATTAGATCTCTTCTAGGAAGCTGTGTGCAAAAGTTGTTAAGAGCCTGGAGTCTAGAGCCAGAGAGACTGGGTTTGAGACGAGGACCTGTCAGTTGTCATCACTGAGTAACCTAGGACAAACCACTTCATTTGCTAAGCTTTGGTTTCCTCATCTGTCAAACAGAAGTAATAACACAAACTCCTAAGGACTTGAGAGGATTAAACAAGATCACAGTGCGTGAAAAGCACCCAACCGAAATGCACCACTAGGAGGTAGCCGTGAGGCCATTCTGCCCAGGGACCACTAACCATTCGAACAAAGATAACACAAAGATAACACGCATGGTAACGTACTGGGGCTCTGCAAGCCACAGCCCTGTGAATGCCTCCCAGGCTGGCCAAGTATCAGAAGTCATGCATCACACTCCATGCTATTCACTCAGCTTTGAAGAAAGATGCAGGGTCCCCCCCCTCCCTCCGCCCATTGCAGCAGAGGGGGCTGAGTGCCCACACCCAGCGCCAAGACAGCATTGTTTACAGACTGACTTCCCCTTGGCAATGCCATTTTCCCGGGTAGCCTACTACTGAACACAATTTCCTTGGAAGTCAGGCCACCCTATAACTGAATCTTCTTTGTGGGCCTGGCATATGTCAACATGGTATTTTGCTAAGAAAGCTCATAAAGAGGATTGCCGGCTGCAGTACGACACTCGCTCTATAATACCGTCAGTCTAATTGTTTCCAGAAGCAAACAAACAGTTTATGAGAAAAACTCTATCTGTAATTGTGGGGGCCCCACACAGCTGCTTCCTTAGCAGTTCCTAAACAGTTGGAACTAGCTGGTACAGGTATTAAAGTACAGTATGTATTTAGCAATATGGCACCTCAAATGCATTATGGCAGACCTATCAGGGAAATAAACAGCATTCAAGTGTATTTCTGGAAGACAAATACTCAGTACGTCATTAAATGTATGGTTTGCAGCTGTCGGTTAATCTAAGACAATGAAGAGAGCGCCGTGTTTCACATGTGTGGCTACTGAGGAAAGGCAGAATTGATTGTAAGCATGACTGAGGATTTCTAAAGAGCCAAATGCCCAAGCCGGCAATGCCCTTTGTGGCTTTTTTTCTCTCCTTCTTTTAAATTTGCCTATAATCCATTCAGACAAATCCTTTTATCATGTTGATTTGCTCTCCTCATTAGGACCCATGTGATTAATTACTAAACTTTTCCCTCACTCTTGCATAACTTTAATATCTCATTTTTCACATGTGGAATGGCCTTTCTCGTCCAAGTACACATATCTGCACCGCCCCCCACCCCGAAGCATCTCCATTTTAGGTCTCCAGGTTATTAATAATACTTTCCAATGGGCCCATTCGGCTGGCCATTTGCAATGGTGAAATATACCTAGAGCGGGCTGAGCCACTTTGGAGAAGAGCCCAACACCCTAATATGATAATAATTAGTTGGCATAATTAGTGACTTAGCCCCCGCAGTCTTTGATGAAACTTGTCTTTTTGTGACCTGTTTATTAATAAAGCAAACGAACCTGGGAAGACCCTCCTGGTCCAATCTCCACCTGTATTTTCAAAGCTGATCCGAATCACTCCCTGGTTTGCAAAACTTTCCAACAGTCCCAGACTTAATCTTAGGATGAAAAAAAAAGAAAGGAAGATGAAACAGAAGAGCAGATTTCAAACTTACCCATCACAGAAACACAGTGGGAAAGCCAAATTTTTTTTTTAACAATCTAAGGCTTCACAACCTAGGTACTTCCTTTCGTCCATCTTGGGCTGGGACCACTACCCAGAGACGCAGCACCAACCTTTTCCCACCCAGCTTCCTCCAAATGATCTAATCCCCATTCCCCGAAAACACCACCAGCTGTGTGTAAGCCCAACAGCGGAGGAAAAGAGGAAAGGCAGCTAGATTTAAATCTAGACCTGCTTACTCCCCACTGGTCCTTTGGTTTTGCCCCCACTAAGATGCTCTTCAGTCTAGTAACAAATACGGTTTCCCATTTGGCACAGTGTGAAGCCAGAATGAAACACAAGTCTGTTAGCACTATTCAGCTACCTGATGACATTTCAAGCTCCTGAAAGGGAGACCCTAAACACAGATGATGAACAAAAAAACCCTGAGTGCTTTGTAATTATGTATATGCCATCCCTACATAATCACTGTCGCTCCGGCACTCAAAGCTTCATTCCTTGTTTTGTGTAATGTTCTCTGACATTCCGTGAGTCAAATTAGAAGGATCCTGAGCTCGGGCTCTGCCACCTACTGCATTTTCCCCGTGATGGCCCCTGTGAAAGAGCACTTCCATAATTGGAGAGAATGAAGGGAAACAGAATGCATATACACAGGAGCACGCGCACTTTCAGGGGAAATGGCCCTTCTGAAGTGGACAGAGGAGCTCTGGCAACCAGCCATTTCCAAACGGGCTATGGCCAGGACCTACACAGCTGGCCTCTCCTGTAAGGTCGTGGGGCTCAGCATGAGCAGACACTGGGGGGGGGGGTGTGACTTAAAGCACCCTTCGCCTCTTTCTGTGTCCACAAGTACATCAAGTGGCCACTTCTTGGCTCCCTTTCAGCGACTCTCCCACCACACAACAGGGACTCCCTGCAAATTAACATTCCTTTCCTCCTGCCTGCCCTGCCCTCAAGTTTTCAAACATAACAATAATCTAAATGAAATAATGAGAGAGACTCATTCTAATGCTGTGGAGGGAGCTGTTTTATTGCTAAGGCAGCAAAGAGAACTAATTGAATCCACTGGAAATGAAGCAGTAGAAGGGGAAAAGGACAGTGAAGTAACATGATGGAATGAGGAAGACAGGAGGGGCTGATGATATGCATACACCGGCACACACGTGCATGTGCACGGACACACACAGAGGCAGGATGAGTGAGTGGGAACCTGAATATTCACAGGAGAGAAATTGTGGTAAGTGTGAATGCAAATGGCTCCCAAGATGGTAACACCGCCACATTGGCTGGGGCAAGTCACAGCGGTCTATATCCAGAAGCAAAGGTAACATCAAGTCTCCACAGTATGTGTGGTGATTATAAAACTGAGCTGCAAAGCCTATGACACTTCGTCCATGGAAAACGAAAGTCTATGTCCCCTTCCCTTGAATCCAGGTGGGTTTCATCTCCTTTGACCAATGCTTGTGACTTCCAAGCTCATTAAAGACCATGCAGCTTCTTCTGCATATTTATCCAAAGGATATGAAAATAGTGATTCAAAGGGGCACGCGCACCCCAATGTTTATAGATCAGCAATGTCCACAATAGCTGAAATAAGATGTTCATCAATAGATGAATGGAAGATGTGGTATATATGTATGTATTATATATATATATATATATACGTATATGTGTGTGTGTATATATATATATACGCACACATATATATGTATATATATATACACATACACACAATGGAATATTACTCAAGTCACCAAAAAGAATGAAATCTTGCCATTTGCAAAAATGTGGATGGAACTAGAGGGGATTATGCTTAAGTGAAATAAGTCAGAGAAGGACAAATACCATATGATTTCACTCATATGTAGAATTTAAGAAACAAAGCAGATGAACACAGGGAAAGGGAAGGAAAAATAAAATAAGATAAAAACAGAGAGGGAGGCAAACCATAGGAGACTCTTAACTCTAGGAAACAAACTGAGGGTTGATGGAGGGGAGGTGGGTGAGGGGATGGGGTAACTGGGGGATGAGATTAAGGAGGGCACGTGATGTAATGAGAACTGAGTGTTATACACAACTGCTGAGTTACTACATTCTACCCCTGAAAGTAAGAGTAAACTATATGTTAACTACATCGAATTTAAATAAAAATCTTTAAAAAAGAGAAAAAAAGAAAAAAATAATAAAAAAATAAGGACCACACACTTCTCCATTTGTCACAAGAGCACTCACTCTTAGAGCCCCAAGTGGCAATGTGAGAAGTCTGATTACCCTCAAGTCACCATGTTGTGAGGGACAGGCCACATGGAGGGTTTTTTTTTTTTTTCAGGGTGGGGAGGGGCAGAGGGAGAGAGAATCTTAAGCAGGCTCTTCACTCAGCACGGAGCCCGACGTAGGGCTCAATCTCACAACCCTGAAATCATGACCTGAGCCGAAATCAAGAACCAGACACTTAACGACTGCACCACCCGGGCACCTCCACATGCAGGCATTCTAATCAGCCATCCCGACTGAACCCAGCCTTTGCATCATACCAGCCCAGGCCCAAGACATATGAATTAAGAAGTCTCCAGAGGGTTCCAGAACCAGTTTAGCTGCATTCTCTCAGTTGAGGTCTAAGGCACTGTGGAGCCTCTGCTCCAAACCAACCTTGCTATGAACTGTTCTATCCCCTTCCACAGAATCCAGGAGCCTAATAAAATGGTTGTTGCTTCATGGTACAAAATTCTGTGAGTTTGTTATACACCATGGTAGCAAACCAGAAAGTACTTCCTCTGCTTCTTCAGGCAATGATCAATTTCTACACTATCAACCTCAGTTTCAGTATCCAGAAAGTGGGACTGAAGCTACTAATCTACCTCACAGAGTTCTCTGAAGAGCCACCAAAAGCAGATAAGATAATAGTAGTAATACTAGCAACAATAATCAACATTTGTTGGAGCACCTGGGTGGTTCAGTCGGTTAGGTGTCTGACTCTTGATTTCAGCTCTGGTCATGATCTCAAGGTCATTAGATTGAGTCCCAAGTCGGGCTCTGTGCTCAGCAGGGAGTCTGCTTAGGATTCTCTCTCTCCCTTTCCCTCTGCCCCCGACCTGCTCACATGTGCACTTGCGTGCTCACTCTCTCTCTCGCTCTCTCTCTAAAATAAATAAATCAGACTTTATTCAGATAAATCAGACTTTATCTTTTCAGATAAAAAAGCTATTCCTTTCACAAATGGGAAACTGAGACACAAAGAGAACAACAGCTTTGTGTGCACAAACTCCACAGCAAGAAGCAGAAGATGAATTTTTCAGAGAAGTCTTGCTCCAGCTTCTTGACCATCTAAAAAAATCTGCCTATAGATGAACAAGCATATAAGACAGTGCCTGACACATATTTCTAGTGCTGTTATTGTTTTTGTTGTTGTTGTTAAAAATCGAATAATTAATAGACACAGTTTGGGAAGCACAAAAATGGGCTTTTCCTACTTCTCCTCTTCTACCATCTACAGATGAATCTTGGAGTGGTCTGTCCACTCCCCCTAATCTCCCCAGCCTCCAGAAAGCAGGAAGAATATTCATACTGTATATTTCACATGCCAAAAAGATTTCAATTTCACGCTGTACTGAATCTTAGAAATGCCCCCCCTTAATCCTGTTTTTATTCTAAACCAGTATAAAAACTTTAATATTTCCTAATGGAGTGTACATTTATTCATTCCTACCAATCTAACTGCAATTTATGAGAAGTCAGGCAATAGCCAGTAAGATAAGCTTGAAGCTTTGGTTCCAAAAGTTCAATCAGTTAACCTAGGACAGCAATCACTTCTCCAGAATGAATAATGATGTGGAATAATATTTGGATGGAGATACACCCTTTTTGCATAGAAAATTGCATTATCATGTGCAGTATCTCAGCTGGATATGTAAGTTTACCAATAAGGATATTGCTTCATGCATTTTTATCATGGAGCTTTTTGATTCTGAGATTTCCAGAGGATTCTGCATTGAGGGAGGAATCCTTAATGTTTGTATAATGCATGATGCTCTCTGAGCTGTAGATGTGAGGGTGGGAAGGCAGGAGCGGGGCTCTGCAGCTTCTGAAAAGCTGCCACCACATTTTCCCAGGGGTTCTCCATTCCACTTAAGCAAGGGGGGAAAGCTAGCAGTGCACAGTGAGGCTGAGTTCTTTAAAGAAATGGCATTGAAAATAACCATCATGTCAATTTCAGCTAATGGGGCACAGTATGGGCTCATTTTAAAGCGAGGAGGAGTGGCATACAACCATTAAGAAAGAAATGTTTATGCCATATGTGAGCATGCCTATCCAAGCACAACCAGGAACCAGTGAAGCTGGGGAGAGCTCAGCACATCTCTCCCACAGACTCGGAGATGGACCTCCCACTGACCAGGTCCTAAACAACCATTAGGAAAGTATAATTATAAATGAAATTAGTGAGAGAGTAGCCGAGGGTTTTTTTCCACTGGAGCTTCAAAGACTCCTACTGATGTGCTAGAGAGACTTAATTCCTGAATTCCACTGACTTGCCCTGCACAGGTGCGATTGCCAAAACATTTCAGATGCACACACCTGCTTGCAAGCTGACATGTGTATCTGAGAGCGCTCTTTCAGATTCAAGAGGGGGCGAGTGAGGAAAAGCCCTCTCTCCTCCCACCACTCCCAGTATTAAAGAGCTGGCTCTAGCAAGATTCCAACTAATTGTCTACAACGCCAGCTCTCCACTGAGGATGGAGATATCCATGCTTGGGCACCCAAAGAAGTTGAAAGCTTCCATAAGAGTCTGTTGGTGCCCACTGACAGATAAGCGTAGTGACTCAGAATACAGATATCGGTGTCAGGAAGACCCAGGCTTGATTCCTGCATCTGCTACTCATCTCTTCTCCCTGTGACTCAGATCCCTCCTCTGTCAAAGGGAGGCAAAAATGACATCTGCTGAGATGCGCTGAAGGATTAGATGAGGAAATGCAACAGCTATGCATACCCCTCTGCCACTGCAGGTACCTGTTACTTTTTGGTTCCGAAGGACTAATGCTCTGCCACCACAGGCTGAGTCCCATCCTGCCAACTGTCTTGGATGGAGACAAACCAAATATGGCTGCAGAAGGCAGCAAAAGCTCAGTGTTGCTGTGGGTGCTGTCCATAGCCGGTAGTGCTGAAAACAATCCTCACTACCTTCTGAAATAGCACTCACAGCTATCTCACTATGGAGTCCACAGCCTCTAATGGCCAGAAATCTATGAAAAGAGGAGTACTACCACATCCAGGAATAATGCAGAGGGTATTTTTCCATGTCAGCCATCAAGTTTATCTCACTTTTTTTCTGACTAATTGTGATGGTTAACATCAATGTTTGACTTGCAGCTGGATCCTCTCCTTGCTTGCTACATACCTTATGTTCTGAACATTTGCAAGTCTTCCTTCCTCTTCAAGCACCTCATAACCACTCATCTCTCTATGCTTTGGTGCACATGGATTGCTTTATTCAGGATGATCTAATCCTGTTCTTTGCCTAGCAAATTCCTTCAAGGCCCAAATAACAACCTCTATAAGTCATTCTCTGGAAGTCCTCAGCCATATTTCTTTGCTGACTGATAGCACTTTCACATCACATTGTAACACTTGTAACCATTTTGTGCTCAATTAATTCACTTGAAAATATTTTTCAAGGACTGTCACCAAACCAGATATTGTCACAGACACAGGGGATTCAGTGATGAGCAAAGAGTAGGCACTGCCCTTAATCTTGAGAAGCTCACAATCTAATGGAGCAGACTTAGAATCAGCACAGAATCAATAGGTGAGTGCGCAGAACAATACAGCATACAAAACAAGCACCTGATGCACGATGAGAGGAATGAGGAATGCTTTCCAGTGGAAGTGGAATCAGTAGAGATCTGGAGGATGACTTACTCAAGTGAAAATTAAGAGGAAAGGCTATATGCAGTGGGCATTTATATTCCAATATCTGCCAAACGTAACATCTAACAAATGGTCCCATGATACTATAGAGACCAGGTGAAGAGATTAGAACCAATGAAATAATGTGTAGGACAAACCAAAGCTTATTTTTTTATCAAAAACATGTAGATTAGTGAATCTCAAATTTAACGGTATACAAAAGACTAAATTCTATATATGCTTCTCTTATAAAATTCTATACAAGGCAAAAATAAACAGACATAAAGCATATTTGTTGGGGCCAGAGCAGGAGAGGGACTGCAAGGGGGCACAAGGTTACTTTTTTGGGTGACAGAAATCTTCTATATCTTTTTTTAAAGATCTTATTTTTTATTTGAGAGAAAGAGAAAGCATGAGCTGCAGGGGCAGAGGGAGAGGGAGAGAGATTCTTATGCTCAGGTATATTTCTAGACCTACTAAAAATGCCACTATAAAAGATATTTGGTCAAAACTGGAACAAGCGAAAAAGTTTCTTAGGGGTCTTAGTGGACCATAGGACTCAATAATAGTCACCCCTGTGACATAGATGGTTTTCAAAAGCTAATTCAACCTCATGTTATGTTAACAGAGGTGCAATTTAAAGAATGCAGAAGGTGAACCTTCTAAAAGACATTTTAGAAAATAGATGAGACATTAAATTTACTTCTGGACACTTCATTTAAAGTAGAACACAATTGGGGTAATCCGGAATGGAATAGAAAGTGTGGTCAAGAGCCTAGAAGGTGTCAACTGAAGACTTTAGACTATCTAAACTAGAGAAGCTGACACTGAGATGGGATGATATAGAGAATGGAAAATAGCTGCAAAGCCATCATGTTCTAGAACAGTAAAACTCATTCCACACAGCTATAGATGAAGCAAGTGGAAGAGGATTTTGAGAGTCAGAGAGGGTCAGTATAAGAAGACCAATCAAGCCAAAAAATAAGCTGCCTTACTAAATATTGACTTCCCTGATATGCTGACTGATTGATTTACACTCACCTGTTCCCAAAATAAATATCTAACATTTTTAAAGTGATTATGTGGTAACACTATTCTGAGTGCTTTATATGTTTAATTCATTTGATTCACACAACACTCTTAAGTAGTTACTATTATTATCCCTATTTTTATGGATGAGCAAACTGAGAAAGAACAGTTAAATAACTTGCCCAAGGTCACACAGATAGAGGATGAATATAAAAGCCAAGATTTAAAGACAAGTGTTCTGGCCCTCAGAGCCCCTGTGTTCATAGCCAGAAATCTATCCTCTTTCTTCCTCACCAGAACATGCAAAGCTTCCCTGTTAGCGAAACAGATCTCAATAGTTAACTGGAATGTTGAGATGATAATTAGGTATGGTGGACCTCACTGATACCTTCAAAGACCTGGGGCTTTGGGGAAGCTCAGTAGGATTCTGATTTTATGGAACGTTGATACCTTGAGTTTGTGAATGTCAAGTTTGACGTGAATTTAACACCACTGGAAGGTAGTTCAAGAGAAGGATTAGAAATATGCTAAGGCACACATTTGCCAGAGCAGTCAAGGCTAGAGTTAAAGAATTTGAAATCAGCCTTTGGATGTGTGACAACTAAAGCCAGGAAGCATTCACGTTCGAGAAGGCTGAAAGCAGAGACGGATGACAGACGCTAAGGCTCAAACCATGAACCACAGAGTGGAAAGAGAAGCCAATCGCAGCTAAGCGCAGAAACAGCCTCAAGCTAGGGAATATAGTACAAGAGACTTTCAAAAGGTTTAATGATCGAGAAGTGCAAGATACCTCTGTTGCTTTTGCTGGCCGGGAATCCATCCATTCCCCCTTATTTTTCTAGGAGCACCACCTATGTTTCCTGGGAACCAACCCTCTCCGTCATGTTTTCCCAGTAGGGTTAATTGACCCCATTTCCCTGAATCCAAGACTGCCCATGTTTCAGACATGGCCAACCAGCAGTCTATTCCTATGATCACCGTGGCTGGCTTTGAATGGACATACGACCCAAGGGGGTCCAATGAGAATCAACACTGAGACTTCTACTAGGATTCTTAGAAAAGGTACTTCTCTTTACAGTCCAGGGTACCTAGACTAGTAGGGTGAATGCACAGAATCTCTAGTACCATCTTCATCATTACGGGGAAAGCTTGTCTATAGACAAACATACACAAAATTACATCCAAGGGATTGCTTGGGGCGGGGGGAGAGGATGCATTTGCACATCCAGATCCAGCTACTTGAATATTTACCTATACCCCTGGATTTTTCAGTTATACAAGCAAATAAAGTCTCCTTTTCAGTTGGTTTCGTCATTTCCCACTGAAAGTGATGTCCAGTATATCACCAGTCTGCTTCAGAGAGACCTCTGTCACAATACAGGTTTATGTATCCATGACTCTATTAAATCACAAATTCTTTGGGACCAGGATAGTGTTCTCCCCAGCCCCATGGCAGCACCCAGCTCAGGGCCGGGCACATTAGAAACAAACCTCATTGAACTAATTTGAATCAATTAAATTAAATAATATAAGAAAGAAGGTGTTATAAGCTGCAGAGCACTTTTTTTTACTATCACTTCAAACAAAGATGATATAATAGACTCTCTCTATTTTTAAAACTTACCGAACCTAAGTTCAATCAAGTTTATCGAGAAGAGGTACCCTCAAAGTATTTTGTTCAACTACTAACAGTCCTACCAATCTGAGCCTGTTGCTTTTTTTTCCCCCTCTTCTTTCTCGAATGCATCCTTTAAGGAAATGCAGTGCTGGCACTTAAAATCAAATCTTCTCGAGGTAAATGCTTTTCTTTATACAAAAACAAAATAAAACCAAAAAGAATAAGGAGTACATCATTTAAAGTAATAAAAAAAAAAACAATTTATGATCCATCTCTGATGTTCAAATGCAAAATGGGATGGAAAAAATGTCTGCGTATAATGAATCTTGCAACATTAGCGAAGGTCCCGTATGGCAAGGAAAGATGACAAATGATTCAAAAATAGAAACCCCTTCAATTCAAATACTTTTTACAGAAGGAAAGAAGGCACACAGCACACACACGTGCACACACATGCAAACTGTACAGCATAATCAAAAATGTAGTAAGAACAGATTCTAGACAGAAACGAAAAATCTATGATTTTTTAAGCCCGGTGATGAGAAACTGTCACTTTAATCTTTCAGTTATATTTACTCCTACGCTCTTTCTTTCCATGCATTTTTAGCAAACAGAGATTAAAAGTAAGTAACAGGGTGCCTGGGTGGTTCAGTCGGTTGGGCGTCTGCCTTTGGCTCAGGTCATGATCCTGGGATCCTGGGAAGGAATCAAGCCCCACATCAGGCTCCCTGCTCAGTGGGAAGCCTGCTTCTCCCTCCCCTCTGCAGCTCCCCCTGCTTGTGCTCTCTCTCTCACTCTCTCTGTCAAATTAATGAATGGAATTTAAAAAAATTTTTTTAAATTAAAGTAACAAAGGAAAGAGGAAACCCCATCTACTACAGCAATTATGAACGTCCGTTTGGGAGGGCAGGGAATTATGAGTCCCCAGCTCTACCACTGTGTGACCTTGGGCAAGTGGTTCCACTTCTCTGAGCTTCAGTTTCATCCTCTGTGTAAGGGGTAACTTAGTAGTGCCCTCATAGGTTATTGGGACTGAGTGAGAAAATGGAATGGAAGGTGCTTACCACCAAGGAGTGGCCATTGTTTTTATTTTTCTTTTATTTTAAGATTTACTTATTTATTTTGAGGGGGGAGAGCAGAGGAGAGAGAATCGTGAAGCAGACTCCTCACTGAGCCCAGAGCCCAACACGGGGTTTGATCCCACGACCCTGAGATCATGACCTGAGCTGAAATCAAGAGCCAGACCCTTGCCTAACTGACTGCACCACCCAGGTGCCCCATGGTCATTGTTGTTAATAACCCTTTCATTCGGGACGCCTGGTGACTGAGTCCTTAAGCGCCTGCCTTCGGCTCAGGTCATGGTCCCAGGGTCCTGGGATCGAGCCCCGCATCAGGCTCCCTGCTCGGTGAGAAGCCTGCTTCTCCCTCTCCCACTCCCCCTGCTTGTGTTCCCTCTCTTGCTGTGTCTCTGTCAAATAAATAAAGTCTTAAAAAAAAAAATAACCCTTTCATCCTGCATGGTTTAAATTGGCCAAAATCTACAAGACTCCACTACGTGAAGGGAACCACAGCCCAAACACCTGGCTGCTAACCGTGGCTCTGCTTCTAACTACCTGTCCCACCTTGATCGAATTAATGCACCATTTGCAATGGGAGTCACTTGGAACCTAAGACTTTTGAGGCTCATTCCATCTAAGGACCTGATCAGAGCAGACAAATACTTGCATTAAGAGAACCAGCGAAGACACGTCTCTGGTTTAGAAGGAGCCCTGAGTACTGATGACAGTCTCCCCCGGGTCTCATCTCTGCCTTTCTAGAGGAAGCCTTGAAGAGGTGCCCTTACTTTAATCACTTCAGCCACAGGAATAAGCCAATGCCCTAAGACCACTGTTTCCCACCCGCCATCATCGAAAAGGTCTGTGAACCCACACTTGGAATCTAGACAAAAGCTTAAGTGGAAAGGACATCTTTCAATAACCAACATCATAATCTCCCCCCACACACACACGTGTTGCCATCCCAAATAGAGACATCCAGGGAGCACTTTTCAGGGAACAACCAGCTTAAGACATCATCTATCCAATTCCCTCTGACACTGATGAGCAATGTCACTATTCCTTCGGAAACAGAAATAGGAATCACAGACATTCATAACAGCGAAGTACTGGAGAGTCTTTTCAGCCGCTCATTTATCTGTTTGCTTTAAGCATGTCATTCATGACAGAGGAGACAGGGAAGGTGGGTAAGTACAAGTAGCTGCCTGTCTAATGAGAGGGTTAAGGTAATCAGCAGACAATTCTGAGTCTCCATTCATTCATTTCTTTAGTAAATATTTATTAAGTGCAGTGTTCTGTTCTGGATGCTGAGGATACAGCAGTAAACAAAACAGGCAAGCAGAGTGAAATATACCAGTGAGGGGGCACAAACAAAAATAATGAAGGAAGCAGACAGACAAGATCATCTCGGGTAGGGTGGGCAGTATGATAAAGAGGGACCTGGGCTGGCGGCAGCAGGGCTGCAGCCTATGGATGCAGGCTGTGCTCTGGACACTTCTAGAGGATACTATTCACATTGTGAATGAGTGACCAGAAAGACACAACCAGGCAAAGCAAAGGGCAAGAGCCAACGAGATACAGGTTTTCTTAAAGGGGGTGAGGCTAGAATTTGGAGTAGGACTGTTTATCTCGTGTGGTCTCTCCTGAGCATCACGGGACATTTAGCATCCCTGGACCCCACCTACCTAATCTCTCCAGGTAGGGTCCCCATCCTAGGCCCTGGGACAACCGAAAATGCTGCCCTCACTTGCCAACAGGAAGGGCCATGACTCCCCGTGTTGGGAACCACTGATAAAACAGAGAGGAAAGGCAAAGGCCCTGAGTCAGCAACGGTGAACAGAGAGGCAGCCAATACATTTGGAATATAATGAGTAGTGAGGAATGAGTTTCGAGTTGAGTTTACAGTCATTGAGGCTTGGCTGTGGTATACTGAGTTTGCATACTGTCAGCTGGGAAGATTTCACGTAGGAGACAGAGATGAAGCAGAGCACAGAAGACACAGTCACCCACACACTTCCTGCACAGAATCAGGAAGGGGTACAAGTCTGTGGATAATTAGATTAGGTGTCACTGCCCAGGTGCTGCTGTCGGCAAATATGGGAGAGGCAGAGAAAGTGAGCAAACTGCCCTGTTTATTTCACCCATCCTGAAATGTCTATCAGAATATGCTTCACAGTTGCCACTGGCCAGGTAGTGGTCATGACATACTGTCACTGCCTGAGCCTGCACAGCAAAACCAGCAGCAGCCTGGAAGGAAATCCAGGACAATAATGGAGCACTCTAACAAATGCTCAAAACTGGGGCGCCTGGGTGGCACAGTCGGTTGGGCGTCCAACTCTTGGTTTTCGGCTCAGGTCCTGATTACAGGGTCCTGGGGACGAGCCCTGAGGCGGGCTCCACGCTCAGTGTGGAGTCTGCTTGAGACTCCCTCTCTATAATCAATCAATCATTCTTGGGGCACCTGGGTGGATCAGTTGGTTAAGCATCTGCCTTCAGCTCGGGTCATGATCCCAGGATCCTGGGATTGAGCCCCGCATCAGGCTCCTTGCTCCATGGGGAGCCTGCTTCTCCCTCTCCCACTCCCCCTGCTTGTGTTCTCTCTTTCTCTCTCTGTTAAATAAATAAAATCTGAAAGAAGGAAGGAAGGAAGGGAGGGAGGGAGGGAGGGAGGGAGGGAGGGAGGAAGGAAGAAAAAGAAAGAAAGAAAGAAAGAAAGAAAGAAAGAAAGAAAGAAAGAAAGAAAGAAAGAAAGAAAGAAAGAAAGAAAGAAAGAAAGACTCAAAACCAACAGCCCAGAGGGAACAGAGAACAAGGCTTTGGGGAAGGTGGATGGGAAACACGCTGCAAACTGGGGGTGACAGAGCAAGATTGAACTTGGGATGGGAGATTTTTCGAGCATTCGAACCAGTTCATTTCATTTACTTTTTCTGACGTATGAAGGCACAAGCGTGATAGAAAATAAATGCCCCAGTATAAAGGATGCTCTTTCAATAGATACAACATTTTAAAACTCTAAATGTACAAGTACTGTCATGGTTTCATTAGCAGTGCTTTATTCCTGGTGATCAGAAGAATAAAAGTACATCTTACAGACTTGAGGAAATCTGGGGACATTTACTGAGCATCCAGGGAGCACCAGAAATTGTATATGTGCTATACAGCACATAATCTTCACAGGAACGCTCTCAAAATCCAGATGATGAACCCCCGTCCCACAGATATTCATGAGCAACCTCCCATGGCATGGTTTCTTTCCTTACTTCAAATGAATCACACCCAATATTTAAAGGGTCGAGGTCACTCTGCAGGGGACATTATGACCCAGAATGGTCATATCCCCAAAGACATGCTCTTCCAACATTGTTTTGGATCGTCATTCCAATTAGTGTCCTCACTCGGCCTTGGAGATGGGTTAACTTTTTGCGTCAGCTTGACTAGGCTAAAGGATGCCCAGATAGTTTGGAAAATGTGATTTGGGGGTGTGTCTGTGAGTGTGCTTTCGCAAGAGATTAGCATGTGAGTCAGTAGACAGAGTTTGGGGCAGGCTGCCTCCAGCCCAGCCCCAGGGTTGGCAGGAGACCCAGGTCTGTACCAGCAGGCTCACAGCGACTGGTCCAGGGATGGCTACGGAGCCCAGTCAGAGCCGATGAGAATCAGCCTAGAACTTCTGCTGAATCTAGTTGAGAAACCAACATCCCATTTCCTCTTCGAGGGGTGGGCTATCTGAGAGTAAGCCTGGAATCGCTGGTGGCCACCACATCAGGGAGGCCTGCCTGAGAATAAAGCCAGTGCAAAGCAGGGCAAACAATTAGAGACAGAGACCCAAAGGCTTTGAGTCCTTCGCTAGAGCTTTTCCTGGAACCTCTGGACAAGGCGAGATTTTTCAGTTCGTTGAACAAATTCCTTTGTGAGGAAGGATGATGTCACTTGCAACAGAGTCCTGACTTACAAAACCGATATCCATGAAGACGTTCTGTAATGCTGATGGCCTAAATGCTCACCTCAGGGGACCGTGTTGGCCTCTTACCCAAGTTTTGAATGAGATTCTTCTATTAGAGTGCAAGGGGCTGGTGGCCAAGCTCTTCACTGCACAAATACTGGATGTGTACTCACTGCAATACCCTAAGGAATCAGCTACCTCGCCAAGGGTTTTTTTTACATCAAAGATGGGTTCAGAATTCACAAAGCACACTGCACTGTAGAGAGAACTTCCCCCCAGGAAGGTCAGCCCTCCATAGCCTGGTATGAACGTCCCAGGGAGAATGAGGTAAGACACACAAGAAAACTCCACTGGGCCAAAATAGTCACTGGTCCCCTCACCACCCACATAATAAAGCCTGAAATCTCACCATGAGCTGTCCCCACTGACTTCAAGCACTCTCCCTCTCAAAGGCTTATGTTGGGATACAACTGCGTCACAGGGGATGGGTCCCCTGCATTCACCAGCATACCTGTCCAAATCACACCAGTCTGCTCATTACACTCGCTGGCAGCCTCCTAAGGAGACCAGAAAGGCCTGGGATGGTTGGTTGGTTTGAGGCTGAATTTATACTGTAAATTCCTTAAGAGGGAGGAACTGTATCTGTCATGGGCCCCATTGCGCCCCAGCACCCCATACAATACCCAGAACAGAAGCATGAAGCACACAATCCATATGTATTGGATAAATGGTTTATGGCAGACAGCCTTGGGTTTGGGAGTTAGGGGCCTAGTTCCTGGTCTTAGCTCTGTCCCCAAGTCCACACGCTCACATTCACGTCCTGCTGACTCCAGGGCACCATTCCAACAAATGAGTAGGTGGGCTTCTGAGACCTGAGAGCCAAGACAAGAACCCTGCATGGATGGGTCTGTATGGCCCATCCTGTGATTTTACACACTTGTGGCAATCTAAAAAATTGGGAGATCTCATGTAAAAATTCAGAGTCTGGTTTTTTCTTGCAAAACAGAAGATCTGGCAACACTGAGTCTGCCCCACCTCCCCGAACAAAGCAGTGGGAGGCCAGGAAAGAGGAAGAGCTGCCCTTTGAGCAGGCCTAGAATTTGTCACCCTCCACAACCCCAGCATAGTCCCCACACCAAGACCAAAAGTCAGCTGCCATTAGGATCACATGACCCTGTGTCTTTCCTTCTAGTAAATAAATATCTATGAAGACAGACTGAGAGAACCACGTTTTCAAAATTTTTTTAGAGAGCACATTTCTTTACAGGAGTGAACTTAATCCCCGCCTATATAGTAACACCATGTAGCATCCATGTAGCATTTAATGCAAGTGCCAGGTGCCATTCTAAACAAACTACCTTTATTTAAACCCATTCAATCCTCATAGCAAGACTACAAGGACCCCTATTTTAAAAAAAGCAAATTGAGGCACAGAAAGGTTAAGTAATGTGTGCAAAGTCACGAAGCCGAGTGAGGATTGGAACTCAGGCAGCCTACGCATACCCATGAAACGCCACCACCATGTGCTTCTGAGCTGAAAGAACCCAGCCTAACCCACACCCAGGCCTCTTAACCAATCTAATCTTCCCTGCCTCCCCATATTTCAGAGAGGGAAACTGAGACCCAGAGACAGGAGGTGATTTTTTCCCCCAAATTCAAACAAAAAGTTTGGGACAGGACAGCGACCAGAATCCAAGCCCACCAGCTTCCAGCCCACTGCTGTTTTTTCTACACCATGATGTTTAATACTATACCCCAGGCTGGAGTGAAACTCTTATGTGTCTTTCTGAACCAAAGAAAGGAGTCATGTTAGAGACTATCACTCACTACTTTGTAAAATGTGATGCCATGTGACCACACTGAATGCTGAGGTACATGGGAAACAGACTCGAATACAGAAGGGTGTCCACTGTCAGCTGATGCACGGGGATCGACTGGCAGACAGGGGACTCCCAGGGAACCCCAGTCACCCTATACCAAGATGCTTGAGAGAAGGGGTGCCTGGGTGGCTCAGTCAGTTAGGCGTCTGCCTTTGGCTCAGGTCGTGATCCCAGGGTCCTGGAATCGAGCAGCCCCCCATCAGGCTCCCTGCTCAGTGGGGAGTCTTCTTCTCCCTCTGCCCCTCCCCCAACTTGTGCTCTCTCTCTCTCTCTCTCTCTCTCTCTCTCTCTCTTGCTTTCTTTCTGTCTGAAATAAATAAAATCTTTATAAAAAAAAAAAGATGTTTGAGAGAAGAAAATAACAAATCCAGTTATCCAAGTCCAGGCTTGGGATGGAAAGAATCAAGATTATTCAGATGAGTAATAACCAAAGATACCAAGAGTATATCTCACAATACCAATGTATGGGCACTTTTAAAATAAGAAGATACATGTGCTTATATCTTGATAAGCTCTAAAATACATCTTCCAGCCCATCGAGATAGGTGAATGGATGAAAAAGATAAGGTATATATACACAAAGGAGAATTATTCAGCTATGAGAAATTAAAATATCCTGCCATTTGGGACAACATGGATGGACTTTGAACACATTATGTTAGGTGAGGTAAGTCAGACACATTGTCTTAAAAAAAAAAAATCAAACCTGTAGAAAACAGAAAATAAAATGGATGGTTACCAGGGCATGGGGGGTGGGGCATGAGACTGATGTTATATTAAGGGTACAAACTTGCAATCAGTAGTTAATAAGCCATAGAAATCTAATTCACAATATAATGAATGCAGGCAACAATACTGTACTGTAATTACATACTGAGATAAATATCTCTACAATGACAGTCATATTGTAATACATAAATGCATCAAAGTAACATATTGTATACTCTAAACTTACATGTTGTATGTCAAATACATCCAATAAACATCTATATCTATTTATCTATCTATACCTATATCTATAGATACGGATGGAAGAATGAATGGATGGATAAACAGATCAATTGATCTTCCATTGTTCCTATTTCCCCATATCCTGGAAGAAGAGAAGAGGAATTCTAGGCAGAAAGTTCTAGAAATCCCCTACATGCAATGAATCTCAGAGACTGCCTTATTGGGAAGGCACCTTTCACCCATAAATCTACAGGGTAGGTATGGAGATCTTTAGCTACATAAGGATGTATTATTTTTATTATTACTACTAATGTTGACAACAATAATGTTGCCATTTTATGGCTGTTTACAATGTGCTAAGCACAGTGCTGGAAGCCTTATACGTTCTATCACACTAATCAGCCTAACTACGGCATGAAATAGGTACTATCGTTACCTTATGAGGAGAAAACAAAAAGCTTGTAGGATTAGATGACATACACAATGTCCCACAGCTAGGAAGTGGCAGGAGCAAGGTCAACAATTAAAATACAGAGCTTCCATTAACCCACACTACACTGCCTCCTTCCAGAACTCTAATCAGTCCCATTCAAGTAGTAGGACGTTTTTTGGGTTTTATTGCCAAAAGGCGTTTCTGTGGGCTTCTTTGGGGTATAAAGAGCTCACAGAGTCACCCAGGCTCTGACCGTCCCTTGTGATGCTCAGAATGCCAGTGGAAGGTCAATGGGTGTCACTGTGAAAAGCTAGGAAAGGAAAGGCTTGTTGCTCTCCAGTGTTCGTTAGCATGAAAATAATCATGCATTTCCTATTGTTTGGTGGCAAAGCTACAGGGTCAGCCTAAGAGAGGGCATATCAATGTGGCTCACAAAATGAGTCCGTCAGGATGAGAATGTCAATTTATTGGAGCAGACATGTGTCGATAGAATTCATACCATGTAAAAACGTAGCTGATGTAAACTGCCTTCAAAAAATATTACCTATTTGGCAATTTTTCCTAAGGCTCATCAGGTGCCCAGGGTCTGGGGGAGGACTGGGGCATGGGTGGACAGGGAAGGGTGTGAGGGAAACAGGAAAAGAGCAGGGGAAACTACCATATTGATTTGAGTATTTTTTTAAGATTTTATTTATTTGAGAGAGAGAGAGAGCACAAGCTGGGGGGAGGGGAAGGAGAGGGGCAGAAGGAGAAGGAGCAGTAGACTCCCCGCTGAGCAGGGAGGGAGCCCCACTCAGGGCTCAATCCCAGGATCTTGACATCATGACCACAGCCGAAGGCAGACACTTAACCAACAGAGCCATCCAAGTACCCCAGAGTATTTGTTTTAAAGACAAAAATTTCAAAAACAGAAAGCCTAATCTGGTCGCTAGGACTGAAACTTGTTCCCTGAATTGAAGGGTGGGCAGAACATCTCTCGTTATGTCCCTCAGGCTTTGCAATATTTCTACCACAATCTTGGATCAAGAGAGGCCATCTGGAAATATGATTAAAGTACTCCTTTGCAAACATTATGAAAAAGTTTATCCTTCCAAGGTATACTGAACAAAATTGTTTGCTCACTATGGGACAGCAAAGAGAGAAAGGCAACTCTCCCAGAGGATCCTAAGCAAGTCCCCTGATTTGCATATAATAGGAGGCAGCCTCATTTTCCCAAAGGTTTGCAATTGCCTGACCTATAATCTGTGTTGGTATGGCAGTGTGTATGAAAGGGTTTACACTCAGCAGGCTTGGGGCGCTCAAACCCTGCAACTTCCAAAGAAAGGACTGACACTTGACCATGTTCTAGAAGATGAACTCTGAGCCCCTGGATTCTCCTGCATGGTAAGAGCATCTCTGCACACCTGAGACATTGGGCCAGGCCCAAGAGATGATGCTAACATTGCAATATAGTGAGCAACTGTTTTTGTTGGCCTGGGAACTCAGGGCCATGCTACACCAGTTTGACTTCTGGAGCAGGGAGGGTGGGGGGAGCCTGGAGACCGAGGGGCTGAGGTCAGTCACACAGGAATTCCATGCCTCTGAGACTGATCCCCATCAGGATTCCTGGACACCAAGCCTCTGGGAGCTTCCCTGCTTGGCAACACTTAGCTCATTTGTGACACATTGTTGCTGTCTGTACCAGCCCCACTGGGGGAGCACAACTGGAAACTTGGGTCTGGTTTCTCCTGGACTCTGCCCTACATGTTTGTTTCCTTCCCTGATTTCAAAGTGTATCCTTTCACTGTAATAAACCGCAACCATGAGTATAACAGCTTTTCTGAGTTCTGTGGGTCTTTCTAGCAAATCATCAAACCTAGAGGTGGTTTTGGAGACCCACCCCCCAACGCCAGCAAGAAGGAGAGAGGGATAGGAATAAAATGAAACAAGAAAACCCAACGAACTGTTCTCACTGTCTGAGCTCAAAGTAGTAACATGAAAGAAAATGTCTTGTATACAAGAACCCTGAAAAACACCAAAAATAGATAAAAATCCGAGGCTGGGCATCCAACACCCAGGGCATAATTCCACACTCTGCCACATCACCATCAAGATTGCTCTGTCTGGCAGTTTTCCCAATATAACCACTAACCTCCACCTCTGAGAGGCAGCGACCATTCCCTTTTGATGAGAACATTCCGTTCCAGAAGGAAAACTTTTAAAAGTGATCTGGAAGAGACTTAAAATGATAGCATTAACCAATGCTTTTTTTTCTTGATATGATTAAAGTACTCCTTTGCAAACATTATGAAAAAGTTTATCCTTCCAAGGTATACTGAACAAAATTGTTTGCTCACTATGGGACAGCAAAGAGAGAAAGGATAAAATGAACCACCGCCTGCTTACGCACCACCAGCGCAAGTGAATGCTCACATCAAATGCTCTGGCCAGGCCTAGGGTACATGCCCATGCCTGGACCTGATGCTAGGAACTCAGGGCTCCATCCATACTCTTACCCTTCTCCATTCATTGAAAACCACTTCAAGCAAAAATCATTTCAAAGAAATTACCTCTGTGTATTACACCACGAGCAGTGAAAAATGTCCCACGCGAGACTCGATGGTCCCGAAGCAATAAAATTTTTGCTGAAGTGCAAGATGTAATAACTCAGGGAAAAGAAGTCCCCATGACAACAAGAAGCAAAAGGAACCGAGTGAGAATCTGACGCTTAGAGTCTCTTATAATACAAGGCATCACTGGTTTGTGCTTGGAAATCTTGTCTTTGGGATTGAAATCCCAGAAAGTAACTTCCTATCTCTTGCTGCTCTGTCTGCCCAGGTGGTATTGGTAAACCCGACTACACTTCACCGGGGGGCGGGGGTGGGGGTGGGGGATGGGAATGCAGGCACTGGGATGAACCGAAATCTATCCCGTGCCTTCCGCATCTCCTGACTGAGAATGCTGCTGGAATGCTATGGGGTTCATTTTGGAGGGTTCAACATGCATACATATGGACTCTGTGGCCAGTGCTGGAAACTATAGGGTCTTCACACCAGCAGGTGTCTGGGATCATTCTCCAAGCAGTGTGTCCCATTTTGTTTTAGGAAGGAATTCCCACTTCCCTTCCTGAATTACCCAGTTTGCCGCTCCCAACCTGGCCCCTCAGTGGGGCCTCATCTCTCCAGACTCCTTCTTGATGCGCCTGCAAAAATCCAGTCTAAAACGTCTTAAGAGTTTCACTAGTTATCATTACTGAGAAACAGAAGACACAGAGAAGCTCTTCTGGAATCTTGGTTCATACAGCCACTCCAACCCTGGGTCTCCAATCCTTTATTCCTAAATAAAGCCCAGAGGGGCTTCTTCGATTCCCACTAACACCTTCCTAATAGAAGGCCTCTCTTCCCAGAACATCGTCATAATAAGAAACTGCTTTACTTCTTCAGCATCTACCAAGGGCTGCCATCAAGCAAGGCACGTTTTGGAATGTACCTCCTTCAACCCAATCAACAGATCTATGGCAAAAGTATTATACTTTCCACTTGCAAGATCAAGAAATAAAGTTCAGAGAGACCAAGCAATTATCCCCAAGGTCACACAGCTAGCATGTGGCAGGCCTGAGATTCGAGCCGAGGTCAGAAGGATTCTAAAGCCTGAATATAAACCTACTGAAAATCCAATCAGAGCAGAAGAGCAGGGCTAAACTCAGGTGACAAGTCCTGTGACAGGTATAATGCCCACTTCCAGCATCTCCGCACTTAGCCAAACCTCCTGTCTTCCAGCTCACCCCAGCGTTTCCACCAGGTCCACAATGTTGAAGTCGTAAATTCTGACTTTATCTTTTTAAAGTGTGTGCACGGGGAGGACGCGTGCATGTGTGATTCTACCCAGAGTTTGAGTCTTCCATAAAACACCTGAATGATCAGCCACCCTAGAAGCCAATCGTAATTCTAGTCATGACGTGTACCAACTGGCATAATTCAGCTTTGAAAAGGCTCCCTCTAAATGGATTAAGTATGATTGAACGATGCAGGTTCTCCCCGGGTATAAACGGGGTGGAGGTGGATGGGGAGTTCTGAGAGGTTTCGTTAACTCTTTCCAAGCGTCCATTTGATTCCCAAGGATTCTCTCCACCCTGGAAGAACTCAGGTCAACATCCTCAATCAGAAACAACAGGATTGGTACTAGACAAGTGAGGTGTTTTTCTGATGGCCATTTTTCTAAAAGATCTTAGACACTGGCTCATCTTTGCTTTTCTCTATTAACTGCTTTTAATTGAAGTCCTACACTCGCATGGTTTTAAAACAAGAGACGTTCATGGTGTAAAGGATCTACACTACACACTACTCTACACTGTTTTCCTCATCAACAGCGTGTCCTGAAGATTGCTTCACACCTGTGTGTACCACACAGTCTCTTTCCCCTTAACAAGCATGTTGTGTCCCTGTGTGGAATTATCACAGATTATTTAACTTGTCTCGTACAGATGTACACTTAGGTAACTTCCAATCTTTTGCCATTAAAAAATAAAACTGAACCTGTATATTTGTTTTGCTGCACAAATGAGATTTCTGTAAACCGAACGTCAGGTAGTGTTGCTCTGAGTGTGGATACATGCCTATCCGTAGAGAGATGGCACTGTCCAACTCAGAAAGAAGGACCTGGGGCACCTGGGTGGCTCAGTCATTTGAGCGTCCAACTCCTGATTTCGGCTCAGGTCATGATCTTGGGGTCCTGGGATCAAGCCCTGCGTCGGGCTCCATGCTCAGCAGGGAGTCTGCTTGAGGATTCTCTCTCCCTCTCCCTCTGCCTCACCCCCCCTGTTCTCTATCTCAAAATAAATAAATAAATCTTTAAAAAATACCAGAAAGAAGGACACCAGATAAGACATATAAGTACACCTACAGAGAGCATGAGCACTTGAAATGAAATCTGTCCCAAAGATTGTGCAAGGCATGGTTATTACATCTGTACTCCTCCTGAGTCAGAGGATCGACGGCCACAGATGATGCAAAGATATACAAGATCCAGAAAGCACTGTTATTTATCCACTGTTAAAATACACATCTCTTCTTGGTGGTGGTGGTGAGAAATATAAATGCTAAACCTCAGCTGAGGTGCGTGTTGCATGGGACACGTTAAAGACAAGTTTTCCTTTTTCTTTTTCTTTTCTTTTCGACACAACATAATACAATTTAGACACAACAGCAATCTTCAGTCAGAGATCAGACCAATTGCTGCCAAAAACATTTCTCCCCTTACCACTGAATGATGCTGTGAATCTCCTCTGTGACTGAGATTCTAGGTTCACTCAAAGAATGTGGTGTCTGCGTGTGAGGGCAAGGAGAACTGGGCATTCCCCAACACAGTTGGCAAGAGTGTAAATATTTATAGAAGCTTCCAGGAGGGAAATTTAGCAATGTGTACCAAAAGCCTTAAAAATCATGTTCCCCGCTTACCTTCTGACCCGATAATTATGTGCCCAGGTAGGCCCAAGAAATTATCCTGAGTGTGTGTGTGCATGCGTGCGTGTGCGTGTGTGTGTGAGTTCTGTATCCATCTGTTAACTGCAGTGTGGGCTAGGGAAACATGGGAACTATGTGGCATCAATTAAATACGTATAATACACGCAAACCATACCAGGAACTTCACAGCCAATAAAATTCACATGGTAAAAAAAGAGTAGTTTACAAACTGTGGGTCACAAATCATTAATGAGTCACGAAACCAATTTTTGTGGGCCCTGGCCAGCTTTTTAAATAGGAGACTAGAAAATATCAAGAGTGCATTACACACAGCAAGAATAAGTACGGTTTCATGAGACTTTTTAAAAATGCATGTGTGTTTATGCTAGGTCATTATATAAAATGTATTTCTTACTGCAGGAAATACTAAAAAAAAAAAAAAAAAATGAAAGCCACTGTGGTAATAGAATCTTCGGTGGCATGGTAATATGTCAACATTCTATGTTTAGGCAGGAAAAAAAAACAGGTTAAAAATTATATAGTCTGATCCAAATTTTAGGTAATACCTATAATCAAATATATAAGTGCTTCTGTGCGCAGAAAAGAAACAATATCCGTACAGACAGACATTGTGCCCAATGCAAGAAACCACAGGATTTGGGGAGGCACGTGATTTTTCCCCAGGTGCTTATGGTATTTGCTAACTTTCCTATAATGAACAAGTATTATGCTATAACCAGAAAAAAAAAAAAAAAAGCAAAGCCTACTTTGCAAGTGTCTTTGCAGGAAGTAAACCATCAGCTTCAGATGACTCCTACGAGTTGGAAGCAGGTGGCAGAATGAGTGAACAAGGCGGACAGACAAAACTGTTGCAGCCTCTGATACACTCCTGGGAAAAACCATCTTTCAGAAATGCTGCAGACCAATGCATGGGGGCAAGCAACATGTTCCTGTAAAGGGGTGCATGAGAAACAGAAGATAGTGGTTGCTCAGAATTAAAAGTATCGTGTGTCATGGTGTCACCCCACACACAGGTGACTGCTCTTTCTAGAAAAAAGGAAGGAAGGGAAAGAGGGATGGAGCGGGGGGAGGGGGGAGGGAAAAGGCAGAGAGGAAAAAAATAAAAGGAGAGGAAGAGTAAAAAAAAAAAAAAAAAGCAAAGAAAGTACCAAAAATGCCTGATATCCTAAAAAAAAAAAGAAAAGAAAAAGAAAAAGGAAAACTTGTCTTTAAAATCCAGCAGCAAAAAAATATCCGATGAAGCTTCTATATTATGACCACAGGCTCAGCCACCAAATATCCTTCTGGGGTTATTAAATTTTAAAACACCCAAGTACTCAATAAACGTTGTTTTAATTCCTAATGAGTTAATGAAGTGGCCGGTGACCTGACCTCTTTTAAAATTAGATAAGGAATTTTATGAGCCAGATTTACTTCCAGCCCAGGTGGTGACTTCACTGATAAGAAAACATAGTCACATTAAAAGAATAAATAAGGATGGGGGAACAGCTTTAATATGGAAACACAGTCATTAGTGACTTCATTTCATTTCCTGCTTCGCCCTGGTGGTGCCCCGGGGTGGCATGCTCAAACTGCTGAATAGAAATGGCAACTCTTCTGTGTGCATTCCACTCCTTCATTTTCCAGATCTTTCTCAAGGGTAGATATGACCCTGTCCTCCAAATGTCTATATTCTGTTGTGGGATATAATGGCAGCTCCAGGATGTCTATGTAGTAGGTGATGTGGAGGTGATGTGGCCTTCCCATGGCCACGCAGAGATGATTAACCAAATATGAAGAACAAAAGGAGAAAAGTGTGCTAACTCAGTGAGGGTCAAATCACTTCTAGGCTGAAAGAAAAAGGCAGCAGAACGTCACTGGTCATATTTTAGGAATAAGAAGTGTTGAAAGTGTTAGGCTGATGGACAGATTGATCCTTCTGGATCTTCTTGTGAAAATCTGGGGCCAAGCTAAGGTGGCTCCATTGATCACATATGATTTGCAGAGTATGTCAACAGAATGCATACCACTTTTTCAAGTCTTATGATTTTGTGTGTGTGTGTCCAGATAATGGACAGTTATCCAATGGAGATAATGGACAGTTATAAAATAATCACTCAATTATCAGGTAAATAGGGTTGTTTGGTTTTTTAGTGGAATCCAGTAAGAATTTGAGGAAAGAAAACATACATGCTTAAGAAGCACAACTGGTTTAAAAAATAAACTATCAAAGGCACTTGGATCAATGTGTCTATAGTCACACATAAGTGACTTCTCATTTTTTTTTTAATTTCTACATCATCTTCCTTGCTTTATTGGTATATGTTTCCCAGAGCTTTTAATGTCTCATTTAGTCCTGATAGCCATCCCGTGAAGCAGCACTCTTAATATCCCCATTTTACAGATGAGGAAACTGAGTCACACCCCAGTTCAATACCTCATTCAAGGCCCCACAGTCAAGAGGTCACGCAGCCAATACTCATAGCCACTCCATTGTCTCCAGAGCTTGTGCTGCTCTATTTCCCCCTATTTACAGGGTAGTCTAAACATTTGGCACATGGCCCCTTATTCTTTCTTCCAAAAGCCAGTTGAGGTAGAGCTTGTTAGGATGCTGTGACCTCCCCCAAGTCACTCTATACCTATATGCCCTTGCAGCATTTGTCTGAGTCACCAAGGTAATTTCCCACAAGGCCAGACTCATTCCTCACTAGCTAAAAAGCAAAGCAAAATGAGACAAAAAGAAAAGATGAGGAGGAGTGCTTTGGGTGCACTGTGTTTTGGATATACACAAATAAAATGGTTTTCGATAACGAACGGCAAGTGAGCAAGTATCATCAGTTACCTGGTACCTTTGGTAGACCAGATAACCCTCCTCGTGGATTGTCAGACATATGGTGCCTTTGGTAGACCAGATCACCCTCCTTGTGGATTGTCAGAGACACAGAAAAAGATGCACCCTATGTTCTGGGTTCTGTACTCTCTGAGATCTCATGGAGACCTGCAGAGTTTAATGCAAACAATTCAATGCAAACAGTAGCACATTAATTTTGGGGGTGGAGGTAGTCGATTAGTGTTACTCTCCCAAAAAGGCTGGTTACATCAACCCACTTCCAACAGAACACCCTCAGGCAATCGTCTGATAAAGTGGAGTTTCCTGGAAGGGCCACACACTGCCAAACCACAGTGCTGCCAGTGAAGGGTCAGAATTTTCCTTTAGAATTAAATAAAAGCAGGCACATTAAAGAAATGTGGTCACAAATGAGCAACAGGATGTATAAAACTTCCCCACATACTCTGTGCCTCCCTTCCAATTTGAGGTTTCTTGTCAAAGGAAGGAAATTTCAGGGCACCTGGGTGGCTCAGTCAGTTAAGCGTTGGCCTTCAGCTCAAGTCATGATCCTGGTGTCCTGGGATCGAGTCCCATGTTGGGATCCCTGCTCACTGGGGAGCCTGCTTCTCCCTATCCCCACCTCCCACTCATGCTCTCTCTATCCCTCTCTTTCTCTCTAATAAATAAATAAAATCTTTTAAAAAAAGAGAGAAGAAAACTTTTAGTATAAACATGCACTTGATTCATAAAACAAATACACCCAGTACTTGTTCAGAAAAAAAAAAAAAAGAGGTCCCAGGACAAACACTTAGGCAAAAAATATAAGCCCTCACCCTCCGCATGTTCTCATGATACCGTTCTCCTGCTTCCTTCCATTCTACTCTTGCGCTGAGCAGCATCCCGCATACACACCCAACACAGAACATCAGATAAAATCTGACAGGGGTCACTGTGAAAGTGGACAGGAAACGGCCGGACAAGAGCCTCTCACGGGCTGTCTGCATAGAAATACACTGACGGGCTTTGGTTGTTGGTTGTTGCTCCTGCCATGTGAGTCAGGTGAGCCGGAAATGTTAAGTAATTTAGATGTGATTCATGAAAAATCCTGCACTCCGTGAAAGAAGAGTGTCTCATTGTTATGGAGGAATGTGCCATGGAGGGGAGGGGGGAAGCCACACACACACAGGCATTCTGCAGACACATTTAAAGAGAAGAATCAGGGGGCGCCTGGGTGGCTGGGTCAGTTAAGCGTCTGACTCTTGATTTTGGCTCAGGTCATGATCTCAGGGTTGTGAGCTCGAGCCCCATGTCAGGCTCTGTGCTGACCATGGAGCCCGCTTGGAATTCTCTCTTTCCCTCTCCTTCTGTCCCTCCCCCAGATGCCCTCTCTCATAAATAAATAAATAAATAAATAAATAAATAAATAAATAAATAAAGCTATTTCACCACTGGGCATTTATGAACCATGTCTTCTCCCTCCTCCAAGCCTTTGCACACTCTGTTCCTTATGCCCCAACACTCTGCCCTGACCTCCTGCTCTTACCCTAAATGACTAATCCGATGGGTCCCCACCCAACTTCTCAGCTTACATCTCTTCGGACTCCTCTTTTTGTATTCACTCTTTTTTTTAAAAGATTTTTATTTATTTTTTGACAGAGACAGACACAGCGAGAGAGGGAACACAAGCAGGGGGAGAGGCAGAGGGAAAAGCAGGCTTCCCGCAGAGCAGGGAGCCCGAGGCGGGGCTCGATCCCAGGACCCCGGGATCATGACCTGAGCCAAAGGCAGACGTTTAATGACTGAGCCACCCAGGCGCCCCATGTATTCTCTCTTATACTCCATTATCTACAACAGTGCCTGGCACAGAGTAGTTACTGAACAGATTCTTTTAAGTAAATGAATAACGTAATAAAATGAATAGGACTCATTTACGGCCCGTGGGGTATGGAGAAAATACACTGCGGTCTTCTGGAAGGAATTTTCTCCCCAACAAAAGGCAAGAGCTGCCTGAAGAATAAAACCCTTCTGTCACTCCTCCTCTCTTCTCTTTTTCGCAAGGATCTGATGCCTACACCTGCAGCCCCCATCTTCAGATCACGGTGTGATGGGCATAGCTGAAAATCCAACAGGACGGGCATGGCAGAGTGGAAGAAAAGAAATAGCCTGAATGTTTAATATGCTGGTAAACCGCTGGATCCGTCTCAGGACCACCTGTCTGGGTTCCTGGATAAGAGAAATTTAAATATCCCAAGTCACTGTTCATTAGGCTTTCTCTTGCTTACAGCCAAAAGCATGCAAACGGACACATTCTGCACTTACTAACCTAAATTGTGATTGGCATTTGCTTGTCTGTCTTCCCACCTAGATTGTGAGTTGCACATGAAGAAAAAGTGTCTTATTAGTCACCACCTCCCTGGCACCAGTGGCCCCTGGAAAATGGGGTGCCTTAAATATCTCTTAAATGTGCAACTCATTTTCCTCACTTCTGCCTCTCCAAGTTCCCAAGAACTCTATGCTGACGCATTTCTATCTGAACTTTTAAAGATGCCTTGGACACTGGCTCTGGCGTCCCCCAGCTGTCGGAGTGCTAAGACACATCTTGCAAAGTCAACTATTTCTCAAGTTTACCTGAATCAAAGAGACACTTTTCAGACTTCTATTTAGAGCCATTAGTGACTCTCCACCTGGATGACCACCCTTTCTTTTTTAAAATGCTTAGTTCCCTAAAACTGCATTTTTGTTTTCTAAATGTCTTCCTACGTCTTCGCTTCCTTTCCAAGCTCAATGCTACATATTCTCCACCCAATTTTATTTACTTTTTTTATGTTTTTATTTTTAAATAGGCTCCATGCTGGGTGTGGGGCTTGAACTCACAACCCTGAGATCAAGACCTGAGCTGAGATCAAGAGTCGGATGCTCAACCGACTGAGCCACCCAGGTGTCCCTCCACCGAATTTTAAAGCCCAATTCTAAGCCTTCTTCCCTCGCCACCATATATTTGTTCCCTGTGCAAGATCATCATTGACCATGGCTCCCATTATCACCTTTACGTTGAAAACTCCCAAATGTTTATCTAGCCACATCCTCTCCGTTGAGCTCAGATACATATATCCAACTACCCATTTGATATCTATGTAGAGATGTCTGAGCACCATCTCAAACTCAACTTTTTTTTAAAGATTTTATTTATTTATTTGACAGAGAGAGACACAGCGAGAGAGGGAACACAAGCAGGGGGAGTGGGAGAGGGAGAAGCAGGCTTCCCACGGAGCAGGGAGTCCGATGCAGGGCTTGATCCCAGGACCCCGGGATCATGACCTGAGCCGAAGGCAGACGCTTAATGACTGAGCCACCCAGGCGCCCCTCAAACTCAACACTCTTAAAACTGTTAGCTCATTACCTCCCATGACTGATCAGGATATAGATGAAGGGATCAGAAATCTACCTCAAGCTGGCTTACAACAAGAAAGGAAAAGTACTGGCTCAAGTAACTAGAGATCTTTTGGACAGAGCTGGTCACAAGCATGCCTGGATTCAGGACTTTCAACAACAAAATCAAGTCTCTCTCTCTCCACCTCTCACCTCATCCCATGCATGACTTGGTCACTAAGCCAATGCCTGTACCAAGCATGTTGCCAGGGGAGCTGGGTTTTCTGAAGGAAAATCTAAACCCAACCCGTATGATTGCGTAAATAGTTCCAAGGAAGAGGGCACAGGGTATGCTGGCCAGATGAATTGGACACATGTCCTCTATCTACCCCGAGCCGGCTCTTCTTGTGATCACTGACTTGGTGAACAGAATGATTATTCCCCAATGTGATCACACAAGCCAGAAACGCAGGAGTTTCAGGCTGACTTCCCTCTCTCCTATCCCGCAAATGTGTAAGCCAACACCATATCCTTTCATTTTTATCTCCCAAATACCATCCAACATCATCCAGTTCTTTTCCATCTTCACCAGCACCTCCCTAGCCTAAGGCACTGGTCATTTTTTCCCTGGCCTCTATACGGACTTACACCCTTGTCCCTCAAGCCCAATTCCCTACGTGGCAACCGGGCTGATCACTTCAAAGTATGAACCTGGCCATGTCAACTCTCTGCTAAAGCCACTGAACAGTCCTCTGTTTCTCCTAGGAAGAAGCCCCAGGTCTTCAGCAGGTCCTATAATCCCTGCAGAGCTGTCCCTTCCAACTTCACTCCAAGCGATGCATCTTAATAGCTTCGATGTCTGGCTATTTGTCCAAAGTGAACTCTGTGTTGTATTATCTTACAGTGCAGGGTACTTGCTCCTTCATAGTATTCCTATGCCCATAGTTTAACGTCAGTTATTTACCGTATTTGATTAGATCTTGCTTTTCCATTGGAGGGCAAGTGCCACGAGGGCAAGAATCAACTATTTTTACTTACCTTTGTATGCCCAGCACCAAGCACAGTGCCTGGCACGTTGGCAGGCAATCGGTACGGACTGAAAAATCAATGTTTGAATAATTTCTGAAAAATACAGAGATTAAAAATATGGATTCTGGGGGCACCTGGGTGGCTCAGTTCATTGAGTGTCTGCCTTCGGCTCAGGTCATGATCCCGGGGTCCTGGGATCAAGCCCCGCACTGGACCCCCTGCTTGGTGGGAAGTCTGCATGTCCCTCTCCCACTCCCCCTGCTTGTGTTCTCTGTCTCTGTCAAATAAATAAATAAATAAAATATGGATTCTAGAAATCGAAGAGGTCAAAATTTCGGACCAGTCAAAAGGTAAGGGATGTCACCTCGGACAAGTCACTTGTAATGTCCCATCTAGAAGTCTGTTCCTTCATCCGCAAAATAAGGACAACAATAAAGATTCATACGATGATCTACCTAGGACACTTAGCACAATGCCTGGGACGCAGAAGGTAGATGTTTCCACTGTAATTAAGTGTAGCCAAGAGCAACTGAAAACCCAAAATATTATGGCTTACCCAATACAGAAATTTATCTCTGTCATGTCCAGAGGGCTCCCCCTGGGCCCCTTCTGTCCGTTGCTCCATCACTCTCAAGCTGGGGCTTTCTCACCATGGTGCCAATTACCGTTCAAGCCTCAACTACTGTCTTCCCATTCTCGTCCACAGCAAAGACAAGAGTGTCCCCAAAAGGAATGTTTCCCAGAAGCCCCAGCCAGGACCTACTCTCAAATCCCACTGGCCCGAGCATAACCTTATCAGCCAACATCAAGCAGAAAGAAGGCCGGGAAATAAAGTCTTGATTCCAGATTGTCGTGTGCGCAACAAATACAGAGAGACGACTAATGGCCTTGTTCACAGCAAAACACTGGAAGAAAAATTCTTCCACGGAAATTGGGCATTTTATGTCAAGGAGTGCCTCCATAAAAGATTATATGGGCAAATGTGACCGCAGACCCACCATCCATGGCAACTTGCCTTGCCACAGTAACAGGTGCATAATGTATCCGGGGAATTTTAAAGACCACCACCACCGCCATACCATAGGCAACTCTCCTTAATCACCGGTCCCCAGTGAAACTGTTCAGCTCTGGTCTTACCCAAGCTCTGCTGATCTCTTCCCTGGTCACACTGTGGGAGAAGCCTTCCGAGGGCTCTCCCCTCACGTGCACATGCCTGCCTCGGGATCTGCCCTCTGAATGACACAAGAAGCAACAGGTGCCAAGCTGGACTTCTCAGGGTCTGCAGAATCCTCCTGCAGGGCAGGTAGGGGGCAGGTCGGGGGCAGGAGGACTCCAGCTCTGCTGCACGGGACAGACTAAGGGCTTCCCCATCTGTCACAAACCGCCACCTCAGAAATCCAATCTTGCTTTAGAGCTAAAGCAATCCTGTCACTCCACTTCAATTCGCTTGGGAAAGTTAAAAAAGGAATCTTTGGCCTCACTGTGAATTCTGGAGTCTTACGGAAAAAATGATCCTTCAGCAGTTCAAAGAGAAAAAGGGAGTATTTACTTTTTTTCCCCTTTCATGCCAAGGAGAAAGGAGCACTGAGTATTATTTTGATAATAGAAACTAAACTCTAAATAAGAGCATCCAAGAATGATAACCACACTCGAACTACTGATTTTCTTTCATCTCATGGTAATTGTACACAGAATCACCATCCTTATTATTAAAAGCTTTTATCAAGGGCCAGTAGGTACCTGGGGCACAAAAGGGGCTGAGTTTTACTAAATCTACATCATTACTTGGGGACGGCACGGAGGTCTTTCCCAAGAACTTAGAAAGAAGATTGCCTTGGGACAACTTACCAAAATATACCAAATTGTATCAACATTTTAAAAGTACACAGTCTATCCATTTTTCTCTACAAAGGCAGGCAAGAGCACAGGAGTATCCTCTGCAGCCTTGTCTACAAAAAGAAAGGATGGAAATCACAGAGACGTCCATAAAGAGGGGAAGTTAAGTATATCATGATATAACCCTACAAGGAAGTACAATGTCGAGATGACAAAATAATGAACCTGATCTCTATGCAGGGTAATGGAAACAATGCTCACAGTCTGATGACTATGGAGTCAGCAGGTCTGGCTTAAGGGTCTCTCCCAGCTCTGTGCCCTTGAGCTGTGACCTCCAACATCTCTAAACTGGAGTTTGCCCGTCTGAAAAATGGGATAACAATGGGATGACGGCATAGGGTTGGGCAAGGATGAAACACAGCACTGAGCCTAGCAGGGGGTGAGGCGCCAGCGTTGTTAAGTAACTACAGTGTTATGGGGGCGTGAATAGCATCAGTAACACCTCGGTGTCACCAGGCTGTAACAGTGACCACAACTGACTCTACTGTATTCATCACAGAAGGAAACACAGCCGACCCACCATATGCAGTGGCTCCCTCCTGGGAATGAAGCTGGACGTGCAGGAAGAGGAATGTGAGCAGTGGAAAGAGGAAATGTCTCTCGTTTTCTTTTTCATGTATTTATTAGCGTATTACTTCTAACTCCAGCTCAAGTTACTTTTACAATAAAGTTTTTTTTTTCATGATTGGCCTCTAAGAAGTCGATTTTAATTGCATCTCGTAACAGATGAGAGCAAAGATATGCAAAGTCCTTGGAAGGAGACTCTGAGCCTTGGGGACTTGATGTAACTCAACTGGAAATTAGTAATGCATCTAAAGAAAGAATGGGACTCCCTGTGAGCTGGGGGGTGGGGATGTCACAGAGTCCCAGTTGCAGTTTAGAAAAAATAGGGACAGCAGAGGTGGCCAAGGTATCCAAGCAGCTCGTAAGGGAGAGGGAATTTTGGCCCTCAGACCCATATTTACAAGTGCATCCTGAGGGCTCCTCACTTGGCTTTTGCTCTGTGTTATGGGTTAAACTGTGTCCCCCACCAAAACTCACGTGTTTAAGTCCTGAGTCCCTGGACTTCAGAACGTGACAGTATTTGGAGACAGGGCCTTTCAAGAGTGATTAAGGTAACGTGAAGTCATCCAACATGACTGGTGTTCTTAGAAGAATCAAAGGAAATACGAATCCAGACACACAGAGGGAAGACCACGCAGAGACACAGAGAGGAGAAGACAACCGTCTACAGGTCAAAGAGAGAGACCACCGAAGAAACCAACCCTGCCAACACCTTGATCTTGGACTTCCAACTTCCTAAACTGTGAGAAAATAAACTTCTCTTGTTTCAGCTTCCCTGGTGTGTGGTATTGTGTGATGAGAGCTTGAGCCGATTAACATTCTGTTGGTGATTCTTTTGCCGTACGTGAACTTTACATTTTCTAGGAGCAAACCCCTCAGTCTTTACCTTTATGAATCTGGAGTTGTCTTATTTATTTATTTATTTATTTATTTATTTATTTAGAGAGGGAGTGCTGGAGGGAGAGGCAGAGGGAGAGTGAGGGAGTCTCAAGCAGACTCCACGCTGAGCATGGAGCCCGACACAGAGTTTGATCTCACATGAGATCATGACCTGAGCCAAAATCAAGAGTCAGAGCCACCCAGACACTCCTGTCATTTTTTAACGTAAATCTTGATTTGAAAGGACTCTGCTGGGGCGCCTGGGTGGCTCAGTCGATTAAGCGTCTACTTTCAGCTCAGGTCATGATCTCAGGGTCCTGGGATGGAGCCCCACATCAGGCTGTCCACTCAGTGGGGAGCCTGGTTCTCCTTCTCCTCCCAGTTTGTGCTCTCTCTCACTATTTCTGTCTCTCTCTCTCTCAAATGAATAAATGAAATCTTTAAAAAAAAAATGAAAGGACTTTGCCATCCCAATATTATTCAGATATATCCATACTGCCTTCTAATACTCTTGTCATTTTTGGTGCTCTTGCTCTATCATGTTGTCTCTTTTGATTCATTCTTCATATGCAATTTATTTCTGCAACTTATGTGTGGTCAGGCCCTAACTTTTTGGGGTAGCCCATTGTCTACATTACTTTTATACTCATAAAAATGTTAATATTATATTATAGAAGTGTATTTTAGACACAGAAAGACAGCCATGATACGCTTTTAGGTGAAAAAAGTCCGTTTTAAAACATATCTACATTTCTGAAAGAAAATGATTTATATATACTTTATAAATAATGAAAAATTTCTGGAAATATATACACTATACTAGGAAGAGTTATCTTTGGGCAGCAGGGTTTTTTATGCTTTCGGTATTTTTGAATTGTCTTCTCTGAATACGTATCACTTAAAGAATAATAATTTAAGTGAAATCCTGGTGTGGACCAGGTGCTCTGCCAAGTGCTGGGCAATCAGGAAGATCTGGACAGGATTGTGACCAAAATACAGAATTTGATGGCAAGACTCTGGGATTCTGAGCAACTCACATTAGGTTCAGGGTGACCTTGGGCAAGTCACTGAACTTTCCCTACCTCATGTGTAAAATGGGGATAATAAGCACAGTTTCTCTCTCTCTCTCATGGGGTGGTCATGAGGGCTGTTATTTGCGGAGATGGTATATGAAAGCTCTTGGCATAACAAGCATTCAATCCATGGCACCATGATGTTTCTTACAAACGTGAAGAAGGGCAGAGCCCCAGGAACAGCAGGTGCCCGCTGGCAGGACAGGAGGAAATTCCATAGGTGTGATTCATAAGGTATAGCTGGGGGATAAGAAAAAAGGAGCCAGGCTTCAGCATTCTTCTGTTCCATGTCAGCGGGCTTGCACTTTATTTTTTTTTTTTTTAAGATTTTTATTTATTTGAGAGAGAGAAAGAGAGAGAGAGAGAGCACAAGCAGGGGGAGGGGCAGAGGGAGAGAGAGAAGCAGGCTCCCTGCTAAGCAGGGAGCCTGACGCAGGGCTCGATCCCAGGACCCCGAGATCATGACCTAAGCAGAAGGCAGACGCTTAACCAACTGAGCCAGCCAGGTGCCCCTGGCATGCATCTTATAAAGACCGGGGGTGTTCATGTCACAGAGCTTTGTAACTAGGGAGTGATAGGATTACCAAAATTCGAGCCAACGGACCTTTCATGAAAAGGGTTTCCAAAGGCGGTTGCCAACCTCAGGGGGGAACAAAATTCCTCATCAGGAGCAAGAATGTGGCCATGATGTCACCAGCCCCTCCCCGCAGGGACATCACATACCAGGGCAGCGGGTCAGAAGTATGATGACAGAGAAGAGACGCTTTCCAGCCCTCATGCTGCCTTGAAATAGCCTAGGCTAAAGGGATTTTTTTTTGTTCTCCCTCTCTTTTTAAAAAAACATACAGCCCAAGGCAATCCTCATACCTCGGCTGCCCCACATCGAGAAGGGGTAGCTGAGTCACCGGGTCTCGGAAGCTGCCAGCTCACAGCAGCCTGGAAAAATCAATATCTCTCTCTGAAGTTATGCAAAGTGCTGAGACCTGTAAACCAAACTCTAGTAGGTAGACATTATCAACAGTCTTTCACAGCATTAGGAGATGTAGGTTTATTTCCCAAACAGCCTCGAAAGGCGACAACGAGAGCTATTCTCCAAGATGCAGACGTGGGGAATTTGGCTGCCAGAGTGGTTCCCAGAGAATCACAGCTCTGTCTGCAGACAGACACGGGAGGCAGCTGGACTCCGCATAGATGTGGACGCAACAATGTCTCAGCATCTCCTCTCTGAGAGGGAGCACGGCATGTGGCTTCGGGAAAGCACACCTTCTGCTCAACATCGTTCATCCTCGGGGAAATGCAAATCAAAACCACAAGGGGGTTTCACCTCACACCTGTCAGAAGGGCTAGAATCAAAAAGACAAGAAACAACAAATGCTGGCAAGGATGTGGAGGAAAAGAACTCTCATGCACCATTGGTGGGAATGCGCACTGGTGCAGCCACTGGGGAAGACAGCGCGGAGGTTCCTCACAAAATTAAAAACAGAATTACTGTATGATCCAGTAATTTCACTGCTGGGTATTTTGCTCAAAGACAACAAAAGCACTAACTTGAAAAGACAGATTCGTCCTTATGTTTATTGCAGCATTATTTACAATAGCCGAGATATGGAAGCAAACCATCGATAGATAAATGGATAAAGAGGTGGTATATATATATACAATGGAATATTACTCAGCCATCAAAAGAATGAGATCTGGCCATTTGCAATGACGTGGATGGAGCTAGAGAGTATAATGCTAAGTGATATAAGTCAGAGAAAGACAAATGCCACAGGATTTCCATATACGTGGAATTTAAGAAACAAAAGAACAAATGCAGAAAAAAAGGGATGAACGAAAAAGCAGACTCTTAACTACAGAGAACAAAGTGATGCTCACCAGAGGGGCAGCAGGCAGGGGATTTATGAAACAGGTGACAGGGATTAAGAGTACACTTATCTTGATGAGCACTGAGGAACGTATAGAAATGTTGAATCATTACGTGGTACACCAGAAACTAATTTAACACTGTATGTTAACTACACTTCAAAAAAATAAATAAAAATTTAAAACTCTAACAACAATAACAAAAAAGAACGCATGCCTTTTTGTGGGTTGTGGTGGGGGTTGTGGTGGGGATTCAGTAAGATAATGAGGGGAACAGGGATGCACTAGGGTTCTCTTTTCATCGTAGAAACCCCCAGAGGAAGTTAGCTACGGTTAGTATGCCAAAGCACAGCTGCTGGAAAGAGACATCACCGAAGTGAACTTCCTGCATAATCTATTCGTGTTTCAATTTTGTCTGTTTCTCAAAAAACAGAATTTGTCAGAAGTCTTCAGAATCTTAAAATAAGTCACAAGAAATCTGGAAGAGAATGGTCTTTCTGTAAACAAATGTTCGTATAGATGTGCCCGGCTGAGGCTGGCTGACCAGCAGGGAAGTATTTCTGTTTCTCCTCCTTACTTGTCCCCATCTCTTTCCCGTCCAGCAGGCAAACCCTGAAAGAGAAAAAGGCCCCGGGAGCTTCTTTTGGGGCAAAGTGAGGGAAGAGCCAGGCTCCCACTCCCAGGACACGGGGAGGGACGCTACGGCCAAAAGGGGACTCGGACAGTGTCAGGGAAAGTTGGGAGGCAGGCGCAAAATTCCAGAGTCACCCCTAAAACTGCCCTGGACCTCATAACTGACCCTGGGGCTTCAGAAGCTCCGGGTCCCCAAGTTTCCAAGGAATCTCTGCTGAGGAACCTTCAAAAAGATCCTTCGGGATACCATTTTAACTCATAAGCAAGCCCCACTAATGCACTAGTGAGATTTCCCCAGACAATACACAAGGCACCCATTTTCAAACAAAGTGTCAAGATGCTAGATCTGACAAAAGAATTTTTCTTCCCAAAATGTGGACTTACTTTCATAAAAAGTCTACCAAAAGCATGAAAATTAAATCACACTTCATCCCATATCACAGGCCTTTACCTTTTTTTTTTTTTTTTTCCGCAGAGAAAGAGAAGCACAAGCAGTGGGAGCGGCAGACAGAGGGAGAGGGAGAAGCAGGCTCCCCGCTGAGCAGGGAGCCCAATGTGGGACTCGATCCCAGGACTCTGGGATCATGACCTGAGCCGAAGGCAGACGCTTAACCAACTAAGCCACCCAGGTGTCCCTCGCAGAAATTTACCTTAAATGAAAAGAGTAAAATGACCTAGAATCAGGGCTGTTCCAGAAATTCTGGGCTGTCTAGTTATGTTAAGATTGATCAAATGCCAAATCACTTCTCTCTCTCTTTTTGAAGTGAATCTGAGCAGAAGACTTCGTGTCAACTAAACAATTTCATTTGCTATTTGAAGAATTCTCATGTAAGACAGACAGTCCCTTTAAATTTTCCCAGGCAGCTGCTAGGAGTTGTTAAGGGAGTGACAGAAATAGAAAATATTGTAAATAAGTAATTAGTGATTTCTGAGGGGCAGGTTCTTTCGATATTTTTTTCAGGATTTCACTCAACTTAGGTACAGAGACAAGTTTCTTGTCTTGTTTTCCCTCTTCTCTATCTTTGCCTTCCTTCCTTCCTTTCTTTCTGTGTTAAAGAAGAGATGTAGAGTCAGGGCACCTGGGTGGCTCAGTTGGTTGAGTGCCCAACTCTTGATCTCAGCGCAGGTCTTGATCTCAGGGTTGTGAGTTCGAACCCCATGTTGGGCTCCATGTGGAGCCTGCTTAAAAAAATTATTTTTTAATTTTTAGAACGAAGAGATGCAGAATCTTCCAGCTAGGGGAGGGAGATCTGAGCCACTCTGGCTCCACCTTGATAGAAAGACCCAGAACAGGACCCAGGGCTCCCATCTCCACGCAAGCCAGCAGAACTCTCAGTGCGCCTGTTTTATTCGGTTGTACTTTGGTGAAAGATTACATTTGAACAAAAGAGTCTCGAAACAGACATCTGGTGTTTTGGCATAAGTGAGCATCCATTTCCCTTCCTTGATACCCTCATCCTGGTTTTGCCCTGGGAAAACGCCCACATCTCCAACTCTGTGCCCCCAGGGGAACGGACTCCCACTTCTCCTCCAGATAGGCAGTGCCTCAAGCCTCACCCCATCTCTGGCAATGAGGACCGGTCGCTGGACCTGAGAGATCCAGAGACAATGTTTAAGCCCTAATTTTTTTTTAAGATTTTATTTATTTACTTGACAGAGAGAGAGAGAGCACTAGCAGGGGGAGCGGCAGAAGCAGGCTCCCCACTGAGCAGGGAGCCCGATGCAGAGCTCGATCCCAGGACCCTGGGATCATGACCTGAGCTGAAGGCAGACGCTTAACCGACTGAGCCACCCAGGTGCCCTGAGAGTGAACCTTCTATAAAGCTTCTTATTTTATAAGGGCAAGTATGCAGGGTTAACCCAGGTTGGAAGGAGCAAGGAGCCACTCACACCTTTGATCTCAAGACATACCTTACTTTGGGGCTCAGCCTGTTTTGTAACCACTACCTAGTGGCAGTGTGCTTAAATAAGAGGAATAGCTGAGAGTTTCAGAAACATCTTTTAAATTGACCCCAGCAATGTCAAGGTCGTCTGTGGCACCAGATCAATATTAGATCTTTCCTCCAGAATGGGGGAATGAAGAACCAGGAAATTAAGACACCAGAAATCTGGGTAGGGGTGGAGTAACTCTGTAATGCAGATAAATATTAAGGGCAATACTATATATACCAGCATTTTCCAGTGAGTGGAGTTTTCACCTGTAGGGGTGCATAAGATGAGTCCCAGTAGTCCGGGAAAAGGCCAGGTTGAGGAGGAGGCAGAGGAGCAGAAGGATCAAATGAAGAAAGGACACAACCCATACAAATTATGTAAGGAAAAGCAATACAGGTGGCCGGAGAAACAAGTGCAAAGGCCCTGAGGCAGGCCCATGTTTTGCTTCTTGGGAGCCTAGCGTGGCTCAAGCAGAGGAGCAACAAGAGGAGGCAAATAAATGTGGCTGGAAAGGTGAGCAGGGGTCTGATTCTGTAGGGTCCTTGAATTACAGTCACGACTTAAAATTTCTAGGTTGACAAGAAGCCATTGGAAATTTAAAGTACAAGAGTGATACAGTCTGATTTATGTTCTAAAAGGATTACTTACTATAGTTAACTATGTGAAGAGCAGACTACAGAGGGGCAAGAACGTCAGCAGGGACAAGAGCAGGAGTCTATGTCAGCAGCATGGGGAGGGGGAGGGTGGTACCAAAACAGGCGGTACCAGATACACAGATACAGATACATACACACATAGATAACAGGGGCTCCTGGGGGGCTCAGTCGGCTAAGTGTCTGACGCCTGATTTCGCTCAGATCATGATCTCAGGATCCTGGGATCAAGCCCCGCATCAGGATCTGGGCTGGGTGTGGAGCCTGCTTAAGATTCTCTCTCTCCCTCTCCCTTTGCCCCTCCCCCTGCTCAAGAAAAAAACAGAGACATACATATGTACATAAATACACATAGTTACATAGATAAATACACACATATGTAGGTACATACATAGATAAATGTGTATATATGTATGTATATCTCCACCTCATCAAACACATTTATAATAATGATATGGTCTTTACAAATATTTTTTAAATTATTACTTTTCTTGTAAAAAGATCAATATAGTCAAGTACCTCTATATGGCCAAAAAAAACCTTGCAAGAGTAATACTCATGACTGAAGTTTAGAGGACACTACTTTTTTTTTTTTTAATTTTAGTATTTACATTTTCAACTCTACAATATTTTTCTTGGCAAATTTTTTTTTAGATATTTTTATTTATTTATTGGAGAGATTGAGAGAGAGCATGGGAGAGAGGGGAACAGAGGGAGAGGGATAAGCAGACTTGTAGAGCCTGATGCAGGGCTCGATCTCAGGACCCTGAGATCACAACATGAGCCGAAACCAAGAGTCGGATGCTTAACTGCACCATCCAGGGGCCACGACACCAAACTCTCAATATCAAAATACGCTCTCAGAGAACCAGCTAAATTTTATGTGTTCATCTAAAATTTCCTCTGATCTCCTAAAATAGTTTGGTATTCCAACTACAAAAAAAAAAAAAAAATCCAATTTATTTGTATCAATTCACTTCCCCCTTCCAACCAGATTCACCTCTGGCTAGAAGACAGAATAAAAGGAGATACAGGAAGAGTGAATTCTTGCGTTAGTTACCTTAGCAGCCAGCCGACTGTCCCCCAGATCCCTTCTCTCCTCCTTCTCGGGCACAGAGACACCCAATAGGGTCCCCAGACTGCTCTGCGGCTGGATGTGGCCGTGCAACCAAATTCTCGCCAACAGAATGTGAGCGCAAGTTACGGATGTCACTTCTGCTTCAGCGGCTCAAGCAGAAATGCCGTCCTGGACCTCTGCACCCTGCCTTACTGCTGGGTGCAAGGTAGCTCTGATCATGCAGAAGAGAAAAACCCTCCAGGGCAGGGGTTTTCAATCAGAGACGGTGTTGAGCCCCACAGGCCCCCCACCCCCCAGCCCGCAACACCCACGGGACACTTGGCAATGACTGGACTTAGCTGCTAAAACTGAGGGTGAGGGACTAACTACTGGCCTCTAAGGGGCAGAGGCCAGAGAGGCTCCAATCACCCTACAATGCCCAGGGCAGTCCCCGCGGTGAAGACTTTCCTGGCGCAAGACGTCAGCAGTGCTAAGGTTGAAAAACTTTACTCCAAGGCCCTGTTTCTCAGCCTTTGTGCATAATCATTACCCAAGTATGTTCTTAAAATGCAAATTCTGCTTCAGAAAGGATGGGACGGGGATCTAAGAGTCTGCATGCCTAATGAACTCCCTGGGGGACGGTAGATCTAAGAGTCTGCATGTCTAATGAACTCCCTGGGGGATGGTAGAGCAATAAGACGGAAGGAACAGAACTTGCGTCTCTGAATGACCTCGGGGAGCACGGCCGTCCCAGCAATGGACACTGGTTGGCGTGTCCATGCTGTGCAAATACATACAACCTGCACCCCCTGAACTCACTGTTCTCAGCTTAGGTTCCCTCCGAGGGACCGGTCGCCAGGCAGCACTGACTGCTACAAACTTTGAGTATCAGCTTTCACTATGTAGGAGACAAGTCGTCTATGGTATTTAAGCCACTGTGTGTTGAGGTCTCCGTGCTCCAGCACTTTCATCTTTACCCTAACTAGTAGAGCGACCATCTGCAAACAGTGGATGGTTACATCGATGCTGCTGTTTGGCGAGAGACCTAGAAGAGCCCCAAAGGTGATTATTTTCCAGAAAAGGAGAAAAAAGCAAGGGAAGAAAAGAAACGAGAAGGTGGTTGCCAGAGATGTCCGAGGAGAGCGTACTCCTGCATTAACGAATGACCACGAGTGGACTGGCTTCATGGTTCTGGAAGTCAGAAGTCAGAAATGGGTCTCCATGGGCTCACATTAAAGCATCATCAGGCTGCATTCCTTCTGGAAGCCTTAGGGAAGAATCAATTGCCTTCCCTTTTCCCTCGCTTCTAGAAACTGCCTGAATTCCTTGGCTTGTGGCTGCTTCCTCTATCTTCAAAGCCAACAAGAGCAGTCTGAGTTCCCCAAGTTCTCTTCCTCTGCCTCCCTCCTCCACTTGAAAGGATCCTTGTGATTACGCTGGCCCATCCAGACAATCTGGGATGATCCCCATTCGAGGTAAGCCATTTAGCAACCACAATTCCACCTGCAACCTAATTCCCCTTTGCCACACAATCTAGCATAGTCACACATTCCGGAGATTAGGACAAGGACATTTCTGGGGAGGGGGACATATTCTGCCTTTTACAGGTTAGAACGCAGGCTACTCCTACAGCCAGAAGGTGGGAAGGGAATTATGACGACCCAGGAAATGCAGACAGAGTGCACAAGAAAATGAGATGATAGGTCAACTGAGAGAAAACAGAGAGAATCTTCTGGGCACTTCCAAAGGTCACCAACTGCGGGGCAATCCTAAGAAGCCAATGTGCCCTAAATATAGCTTTTTTATGGTTTTTCAGTATAAAAGGATGATGGGCAGGTAAGAGTAATGCAGAGTGATATTCTCCAGGAATTCTGGGGATCTTGATGCAGTCCGTCCTAACCAATGTTTGATATCCGAGCTACATAACAGTTTCTGTAAATTAAACTTAGCCTAACTTTATGATAAGAATGTCCTGTATTTCAGGTACTCCCTGGAGTGCAACATCCCAAAAAACCAATTACCTGGGGGAATTCATGAAAACGTGCACAGATTAATAACAACGAACATGTGTAGACCACGCAGATCCCAGCACATCATCACTATTCCATCCTCGCAAAATCACTGTGGCATTCTTAGAGGTCGTGATTCCCATTTTAGAGATGAGGAAACAAAGGCTTGGAGGCTAATTATGCGTCCATGCACATCAAGCAAGGTCGACACATAAATCAGACTCAAGTCCTGAATTTCTAATTCCAGGTTCAGCTTTCTATTTCACAACACCACACAGCTCCAAAGAGTCAGAGCATCCTGTGACAGAGGCACTCAGGTAGTCAGCCTCCAATTTCCTCGGCTCCAGGGACACCCAAACCTTGAAAGCCCTGCAGAAGCCTTACCCTGGACACACAGGGAAAGGTGTATCTGCACCTAGAGTGAGTAACAACCAAACACAGGGCCTCCCCGTAACCCTTTGATTATTAAACGACACGTCGTTCTGATAATGCATCTAGAGAAACATAATTGAAACTACTCTCAGAACATAATGGTCCATCAGAAATAATCCAAGCTCAGGCACCTGGGTGGCTCAGTCGGTTGGGTGGCTGCCTTCAGCTCGGGTCATGATCCCAGGGTCCTGGGATCAAGCCCCGCATCAGGCTCCTTGCTCAGCAGGAAGCCTGCTTCTCCCCTGCCTGCCATTCCCCCTGCTTGTGCTTGCTCTCTGTCTCTCTCTCTCGCTTGCTCACTCTGTGTCAAATAAATAAATAAAAAATCTTTTAAAAAAAGAAAGAAAGAATCCAAGCTCTTCTAAAACGTTGTCACCTGGCTTGTGACAACCCGCCATGTGACTCAGTCACTTGCCCTTCTGAAGTCCGACTTTTTTTTTTTTTTTGAGATTTTATTTATTTATTTGACAGAGACACAGTGAGAGAGGGAACACAAGCAGGGGGGGTGGGAGAGGGAGAAGCAGGCTTCCCGCGGAACAGAGAGCCTGATGCGGGGCTCGATCCCAGGATCCTGAGATCATGACCTGAGCTGAAGGCAGACGCTTAACGACTGAGCCACCCAGGCGCCCTTGAAGTCCGACTCTCTTTATTGGCAAAAGTGGGATGAGGAAGAATCTACTTCATGAGGCTACTGTGAGGAATACATAGATAGTGTTGTGTGCTGGAGGGAACCTTTTGGGGAGACTGTCTAGCCCACAGAGCTGGGTTGAGTGGGTTTCTCTTTCTTGCACCCAAAATAGTCTTGCAAAGATAGTATTGTGAAAGAGTCTAGAACAATTCTTAGCCAGGGTTCCCAAGAAATGTGTTATTTCTTTTCCGAAGCCTGAAGTTTTGCAAGCAAACAGAACATAGAGGGTAATCCTTTCATTCATTAGTTCATTGATTCAAAATCAGTGACTGGGGCGCCTGGGTGACTCTGTTAAGTCTGTTAAGTGTCCTGATTTTAGCTCGGGGTCATGATCTTAGGGTTGTGAGACTGAGCCCCCCGTCAGGCTCAATGGGCGCGGAACCTGCTTGAGAGTCTCTCGCTCCCTTTCCCTCTGCCCCTCCCCTGTGCTCACTCTCTCTCTCTCTCCCCACTCCCTCTAAAAAAAAAAAAAAAAAAACAAAATCAGTGATTAATTGACCACCATTATGGAGCAACTACTGTGTGCCAAGTACTGATCTGGGCACTGTCAAGGAAAAGACCGACGGGACCCCTGGTCCCTTGTAGTCCCCCTTCCAGCAAGAGGGAGATGCGTAATCCGTATGATTTGGGAAAGCAATATATTTTGTGAAGAAAATAAAACAGCAGAACACTCTCAGAAGGAGAAACAGGTTTTTACAAAACCAGATAGTTGGAAAAGGTCTTTTTGAAGAGGTGGAATTTAAGCCAACATTTGAAGGATGAGGAGACACAGGCAGTTTAGAGTCTGGGGGCAGAGTATTCTGGTGCAGGGAACAGCAAATAGAAAGGCTCTTCAAGTAGGAATGAGGCTGGGCCCAGAACAGAGAGGAAGCCACTGCCCCAGTTTGTCGCTGGGACCAGAACCCGCCCCCGCCCCGGCCTGTCCCGTAGGCAGGCCAGTCCATCCATACACAGGAGATCCAGAATGTCTAGCAGGGAAAGGTGCACAATTATTATTCACTCCCTGCGGCTGGAAGGACAACACTTCCGGGGAAAAGAGCTTTGAGACAAATTAAAGGAGATGCTGTGTGTTTGGGGCCAAAGACTTGGGTCTGAAGCTCAACTCCACATCCTGAGCCAGTTACTTGACCTCTGTGCACCTCAGTTTCCCTCACCTGGAAAACGTGGGTGATACCAGGACCCCTGTCCCATGGTCCCTGTGAAGACTGAATGAAGACGGTGCCCAGAGCAGAGCGTGGCCGTTCCCACCACCACTACGGCCCTTCTTTCCCACCCAAGCCTTCATCTCCCTGTTCCACTGAAAACAGCCATTACTTGTCCCTGATTTGTTTTTTCCCCTTCGTGCATCTACATCTACTAATTTACACCAATCCAACAGTTAATCCATACCTCGGCACAGTCCAACCATCCGTGAATTGAGGATATAAAGCAGAGCACCCCCCCAACAAGGAAGTGAATTTAATGGGAATGTTTTTAGTGTTACACCATTAAAGATGATGTTGGCTTTGGGGAAGATCCTATTTTATCAGCAGGTGTTCTAAAAATCAGGAATATTTAATGTTATCAGCTCTGTTTTTAGCATCCATAAAGTGAATCACAGGATTTTTCTCATTTGCTCATAGTAAGAGTCAATCACATTGTTAGATCGCCCAAGATTGAATCATCCTTCCATTCCTGGAATAAATCCCATTTTGTCAGAGCTTTTATTACCTTGTAATGTAATTATTTACTTGTCCATTTCCCTATTTTATAAGTTCTCTCAGATCACTGGCCATGACTGATTCATGTTTGACCCCAGCACATAGCTGATAATCAATACATGTTTAAATAAAAAATAAATGAATGAATAAAGTAACAAGGGCACTGGACCTCCCCAGACTAACCCTTTGTACCTCCTTCTAAATTAAAATACTCAGATGAGGTACATGTCCCAGACTGGATCTTTACATGTTTAATAAGCATGTGGTTCAACTGGTCCCCTCTTCTAGCATCGGAACCCTGGAGCACCTCATTCTTACGGGGAAATTGTTCCCTATGGTTTCAGTGAGACTAACTCTGCTTCCTTGCTCCCACCACTATTCCAACCCAAAGGGGTGACCTCATCACCCCCTGGTCTAATTGGAGTACTACACCATGACTGCTTTAAGAACAGGTATATGACCCAACCTGGGCCAAACACAACTCCAGGAATTTCTTATAGAAATTCTTTAAGAAAAATGATTTCCAAAAGAACTGATAAACATAAATATGTTTGTCTAGGGTAGCTGCTTACCACCATCTTGGCTAAAATGTGGTGAGACAACCTATCCGAGAATGAAGCAAGGTCGAGAAAACCATGCCAAAGGATGGAAAGAGACAGAGACCTAGTGATATCATTTGAGCCCCTGGATCCAGCTGTTCCTGAAGTCATTACCCCCTACATTTCCCAATTACATAAGCCAGTAAATTACCTTTTCTATGTATAATAGTTTAAGATCATTTCTATTATTTGCAACCAAAAAAACACTAACTCATGTGTTGTTTTGTTTCCCCATGAATATGCTTTGTACAATCTTAAATAAAGGTAAAAAAAAATTTTTAAAGGGAGGCGATCCTAACTAGTGAGTGTTAAAACAAAAACAAAAAAACCGCCTGATTTTAATTAATGGCAAGATGGGCTAAAAGACTCCCTTAGTGAATTATAATTTCCGACTGAAATTCCCAAGACAGTTATAAAGGAGCCTGTTAAACCGCAGAAACCAATGGAATCAAGAGATTACTTTAACAGGGCGGCAGTTCAATCAGTCGCAGAGATATCATCCATTATGCAAAACCAAAACCTTTAAAACTTCCTACCATACAACACTAGCCATCTCTCATTCACCTAAAATCTCAAGTCCTCTCTCCTGACTCAATTTAAAAGTAAAAACGACTGGTGTGATCTACAAAAATAAAAATAACTAAGTCATGTCATGAGAGCTGAAAAAACCAGTGAAAGGAGCCAAATCTCAAGCCCAGGGAGTTTGGCGGGGGTCTTCTTGAACAGTCCTGCCTTCTCAAATGCTTTCTGCCCTGCAGAAAAATTGAAGGCAAGCAGGCCCTTGGCATTCTAAATGCCTCTGTAGCTATCCAGGCCAAGCAGCAACAATTCCTACCGTAGGTTCAAGAAAATGTCAGTGCGCAAGCCCAGAGTGCCAGCCCATTTCCCTACCTCAGCCCCTTGGTGGAGAATTCTGGCTACAACTACTTCATGAAATCAGACTCTTCTCCTTCAACTCCAGTTACAATAGACCAACTTCTGGAATCCGGTTTTGATTATTCTCTGGAGAGCTACTTAAGAGCTGCTTCAGGGTTTGAAATCCCTCATTCAGACATAATCTTGAAATAAAAGGCTGTATTCAAATGAAAACTGCATTACAGCTTTCTTTTTAGGACCTTCAGTACTGATGGGCAGGGAAAATGAAGAAGAAAGGCAAGGGGGAAATGAAGAAAGAGAAAGAGAGGAAAGTAGGAGAGAGCGATGTCCTCCATCACAAACTCATTTCATCATCGCATAATCCCTTGGAAGGGAAGTAATACTGAGCCCATTCTGCAGATAAAGAAACTGAGGCCTGGTGGTCACACCAGGAAGACACAGTGGCTTCTGGCTCTGAGACCAATAAGAACATGCTCCAAACAATGTTGCTTCTCCCCTACTAGTTTCCTCACTCCGAAAAGTCTAACACAGAAGTCTGTTCTAGAACCCAAGTGTGTCACTGAATGGACCTCTGGAGACAATATAGTCTCATTATCTAAGAAACAGAATTTTTTTAAAAAGAAAGAAACAGACCAAGTAACCTGAGGTCCAATACAACTAGTAATGTGGCAGAGCAAAAGCTAGAACCCAATTATTTTCATCTCTTGGGTCTTACTGAACCCACCTGACCGGAATCTATTTTATAGGTGCAACTTATTATATATATATGGATCACATTCGCGCTCCTGATTAATGAGTGAACAACTGAAGAGTTGTCCCACCTTCAAAAAAATGTTCACTGAGAACAAAAGGGAAATGTATTTGTGAATTGTCTATTTCTGCCTCAGTGTTCCTATTTATCTCCAGCTCCTTTTGTTATTGTTGCAATATATCTGGGAGGTATTCCCCCCCCCCCCCTTGCTGTTGCAAAATCTGTAAAGGGGGAAAAAATGGAAACTAAAATAGCACATGTAAGCCACAATTCTGGCAAGTGCAAAGGGTCTGGCTATGCCAGTTACTTTCTGAAATGAGTTTAAACCAGAGGTCACAAACTGGTAGCCAGCTGGCTGTATCCAGCCCACAGATGTATTTTGTTTGTCCCACAGTGCTGGCCCACACAAGGCTTTTAAGAAATTTTAATCGGGTTTGCCAAAGTTAAAAACCAAGAGATTTCACATCAAAGCCTGGATTTCCAATTTCTCCTACCAAGTGGAGGATGTGGTTAACATTTGCACACAGAAAAGGGTAGCTGGAACAGAGCAGTGGCTGAGACCTGCAGATGGAGAAGTGCCCCCGGTTTCTCCCCTCGTCTATTTCACTGGGTTTCCGAGTTGGTGCCCCTTGGTTTAAAGTCAGGCAGATGTAGACTGCAAAGCCAATCATTATTAGACTTTTCCCAAAAACATCCCCAATAGGAGACTCTTCAGCCAATATTAGGACAGCTGTGATCAAAGGTAAAGCAGAGGAGACCAAAATGATTTGAGAAATTAAAAAAAAAAAAAAAACAGGAGTTGGGTCCATTTGGATTTCTGCTCTAAGATACTCATTGGGGGGGGCGGGGAATACATTCACCTTTATTACTTCATTTATTCTCCCCAACAATCCTGCGAGGAAGGAATTATTCGCAGATAAACAAACTGAAAATGAGTGATATTAAGTCAGTTATCTACCCAAAATTATTCAACCAGTAAGTTGTAAAACCAGATTTTGAACCCAGTTTTGTCCAGCTACAAACACTATGCTTTAGGAATACTGAAAGAACCCTTTATAAAGCCACGAGGCTTGTTTCTGCCTCAGGGCCTTTGCATCTGCCATTCCCGCTATTGGAAACCACTCTAACCAGATCTCTACCTGGCAGACTCTTATTCTTTCACTTCATTTACTTCACCCTCACAGGGAAGTTTCCCTAGTCATTTGATTTAAAATAACCTAGGCGTGCACACACACACGCACACACTAATTTCTCTCTAGACCCCTGCTACTCAAAGTGAGGTCCAGAGATCAGCAGCATCTGCAGCACCTAGAAGTTAGAAAGGCAGACTCTCAGGGCCTTCCGCAGACCTGCTGAATCAGAATCCTACATGTTCACAACATCCCAGGTGACGCGTGCACGTTTAAAGCTTAAAAAGCACTGCTCCACTAGGAGCCCTGCCCAGTGAAAATCTAATGTGAGTCACCAGCATGATGGTACATTTTCTAGTAGCCACACGAAAAAGGTAACAAGAAAGACTGTTTCCTGTCTCCCCTGCCCACCACTTCAATGTCAGTTTCAGGAGCACAAAGTGCTTAGTCACCACTTTATCCCCTGTCCTTACAACAGTTCTGGGTCCATGGTAAGATATTATTAAAATGTTGGTTAAATGTAAGAAGGAAGGAAGGAAAACATCTTGCTAGTGTTTTGTGTGTGGTGGTGGGATACAAAGGAAGAAACCAAGAAACCAGTATTGTGAAACTGGATAGATGCGGTCAGCTCAACCACTGACCAGCTGAGCAACCCTGAGCAAGTCATGTGCACTCCAAGGGCCACCTGTAAAACACGAAGCCTGCTATGTCATCCACAACCCTCATTATGACACTCAAACATGAGAGGACGTCCACGAAGTGCCCGGCTCCATAAAGAACAAGCATTCCCTAACTGCCAGTGTCCTTCTGGCGTCCTCCCTCATTCTCCAGATACCCAGCACAAACAGTGCTGCAGACCACCTTCCTGGGGGTAGCACAAGCATGACTATGGGAACGGTCTTCCTGAGTGATTTTCCCCTCGCCAATGGGAGGAGCGTATTCACTGTTGGCAGTGCAGACCATCCGAAACCATGGAGGTTCCCTTCCCATCTCCCCGGGACTGAGGTGTTTCCAAAGCCAAGGTCAGGGTTGCTGCACAGTCTGTAAGCCATGCGGGAGGTCACACCGCAAGGCAGCCCTGTCACTTGGATGAGTTCTGCCGCGGCTGCCAGGTCCCACCCCTTAGAAGAGTATAAGGTCTCTGCCCAGAAGGCTTGGAGTAGTCGGTTCTGGAAGGTGCCTTGGGGCTTAGCCCTTTTATTTTACTGGTTTGGAGGGGTGAGGAGAAGAGGGTCAAGTCTACCCCCCCCACACACACACTTAGGAGTCATGGGCCTGGGTCAATCCACCAAGGGAGGCTTGCTTCTCCCATAGTTTTAACACTCCCATCCTAATCCATTAGTCTATCTTGCCCTGAAATCTGAGGCACGCGTTCCAATCTCAAATGTGTTTTTAAATCACATTAGATCAACAGCACAGGAGAAAGCAAAACGCGGATTTAGACAAGGCTGGAGTGACACGGAGGGAAAAAAACTCCCAAGGCTGCTCCGCTGGGATAGGATGAAAGCCCAAAACAATGCTGCCGGGAGCTGCCCCCGAATTCTCACTTCTCCCTCTGGCTGATAACAGCAGACCCCAGAAACACTTGCAGAATTAGGCTCTCGCAGGAGCACCTCGACAAGAAAAAGGGAAAGAAAACAAGTGGGGTAGAGAATCAAAACCTTTCATTCATCTGTGGCCCTCTCCTCTGGCGAGTGGAAGATTTTGCATTGACTACTCCGCGGATGGGGAGGAAGCGTGGCCATTCAAGCACATTCAAGCACAGATGCCGCCATTTATAAGATGCAGTTGGAGCAGGGAAATAAGAGGAAGGCTTTCCTTTACTGGTTTGAACTGATGCCACCGTTTCCTTTTCTACAATATAATGAGGATGTCATCCCCTCTTCCTCCAGGGGAGAGACAGGAGCCTGAAGAGAGAGCCCGTGAAAATCCCACAAATACCCTCAAAGCACTGCTGTCCCTCGTAAGGCTGGAGAGGTATCCAAGCAGCCTCAGCATACTCCCATGGGCCAAAGGGGTTTCTAGAAGTCTTCTCAGCAGCCAGGCTTGGGGGGCTACTGATACTCTCTGTGTTACATAGATTATTCTCCAGCACTTGCAGTCGGCACCTATAAGCACTACAAGGATCTGCCGTGGCTGAGACACTGGGGTCAAGGATGGGGAGGCCACAGAGAAATCCCATGGTCCTGTTAAGTGAGGATCAAGGGAATCTGCCCACATGTCTTCAGTATAACAGTTCTGTGGATGGGTACCAAATATTCACACTCAGCCCCAAAGACCACATGAGGGACGGCCGGGGTACCACAGTGCTAGGCTAGAACCTTCCACAGCCCTGTCATGCCTGTCTCCATGCCTCCTCTTCCCAGCCCTCGGCATGAAAGAAGATTAAGAAAATCTGGCATCTCCTGTCCTCTCATTCAGAAAATTCTCCAGCCCCACCAGTGGGACCTCCTGACACGCATTCCACCACGAACCCTTCATCAAACTTTAAGGCATCTGAATAAAACAGTCCCTTCTCTATTTCCAGCTGCTACAAAGCAACCCGAACACATGTTGGAAAGATGTGATCTTTATGCCTCGCTCTCCCCCAGAAGGGTACTTGGCACTTCTCCTGAGATACACAGCTTTAAAATTAGAATTGAAAAAGCCACTGTTACCCTCGTAGGGCCAAGGCTACCTCACAGCAGAAACCAGAACATCCCCATAATCAACAGTTAAACAACTGAAACCCTCCCAAGACATCATACCCCTTCTCTATATTGCTGTTGTTGCATTAATCATCCTAACACCTTTTTAATTATAATCGCAAACTGGGAGCCATGGCTCGTGATGTTATAAAGACTGATTTTTCCAGTTAAATTAGGCATTTGCTGTTTTATGTTTTGATAGGAAGGGGTTGTTTGAAGCCTCCTAAAATATTGCAATTAGATTTCGCTGCTGAAACAGACAAGACATTAACAGACACATTTGCTGTTTCAGTTTAATGTGGTGGAATGTACTTCTCTCAAGCTTTGAAAGCATAAGGCACATTTTTTAAAGTGGAAGAAGTCAATCACAATACACCCATTTATTATCTATTTCTTAAGTTAAGCTATTTCTAAAACTTTTCCCAGGCTGTAATTTAAACTTAGAAAGCACATCTCTTCAACACGAAGGGAACTTGTCAGGAAACAATCCTCGTATTTTACCTATTGGCTCTGTTAAGATGATAACATCACTTTAGCTGACAAAGCCTGTGTTTCTGTTTGACAATTGCAATTAATTACTGAGATGCAACAGAGATGGGGCCAGCCATCCAGATCTGTTTTCCAGAGAGATCTAAAACGGAAGGAAGGGAGGGGAGCAAAGGAGGTTTGTTTTTGGAATCTGCACCAGTATGGAGTTAAATGCTATGGCTGGCAAGAAAGCTGGATTATTAATTTATTTTACCTGCACCGAACTTTCTACTCCTCTTCTCCCTTTCTCTCACCACGGGCAGAGGGTGGAAAAGGAGAGAGGTGAACATTTCACAAGCCAGAAGCTCCAATCTGTTGCGAAGGAGGCACGGGTTAGAAAGGGCACGGGTGCAGTGCACAGAAACTCTTAGGGCACCAACTGTCATGTAGACACTGATGCTGCCGAGGCAGAACCAACCCAGGGTTCATTCAGCCAAGGGGGATATAAAGTTCTGGAGATGGGGGGCATCCCCGGTCTTTACTAGAAAGCCAGAACTTGCCAGCATCATCTTTTTAACTGTTGCCTGTTCATTTTGCTCTAACCTGAGAATACTAAAGTTGGATTCCAGCCACGCAAATGCGTTTCAGGGCGACTTGGAGAGATTCCAGGGGATCTCAAAGCCCCTAGAGCCATCTAGCTACCCTGCTTCGCTCCTTGGCGTCCCCAACGCAGAAGCCCAGAGCCCCGCCAGAGCCCGGGCTAGGAAACACCCCGCGGGCACGAAGGCTGGGGATTCCCAGGCTAGGAGCTGGGCAGATTCAGAAGGAATCTCCCCGGATGAGAAACCGGAGGCAGACAGAAGCAAGGCGACACCTCCACCCCTCGTCCTGAAATAAAGTGACCCTTGGCCAGAGTCCAGCCCTCTCCGCCGCTCCCCCCGAGCGGCCCCGCCAGGGTTGGCAGAGCCCCCATTGGGGCTTAAGGGCTCTCGGGACGGCGGCGCCTGGGTGTCCAAGGGCCCGGAAAGCGGCGGCTCGCGCCGGGTCTCCGGTGCGTCCATCCCATCCCGCCGAGCCCAGGGTCCTACCTGTACCACTCCAGCCCCTTTTCGTAGTTCCTGTCGAAGAAGTGCGGCTCAACGCCCACCGCCCGCACGTCCGGGTGGACTCGGATCGCCTCCAGCAGCGCGCGGGTCCCTCCTTTCTTGACCCCAATGATAAGCGCCTGTGGCAGCTTCTTCTCCCCATAGTCCGGGGTGCTCGCGGCGCCGCCCCTCTCGCTGCTCCCGTTGGCCGCTCTCCGGCCTGCGAGCTCCTCGTCGGTGGTGCTGGACTCCTGCGCTTCCCTCTCCAGCGGCGCGCTCTGCGCCGTGATCATCTCGCCGGGGGCCAGCGGGGTCCGGAGCCAGGCGTCCCGGGCGCCCCCGCCGCCGCTCGCCAGCCCCCAGCCGTCGGCCCCGGGGGCGGCGGGCCGTTTGGGGGGCTCGGGCGGCTCCCCGCGGCTCGCGTTGTCCGGCGGCGGCGGCGCGGGCGGCTGCGAGGGGGCGCCGAGGCGCACGGGGGGAGGCGGCAGAGAGGGTGGCGGCGGGCTCGGTGGGGGCTCGGCGGCGGCGCCCGGCGGCTCCTGCAGCGCCAGGGGGAACTGCAGGGAGCCCGAGCCGCCCAGGAGGCTGTAGCACAGGTAGGTGACGGACAGGGACAAGGTGCACATAAAAAGCAGCTTGCGCGCCGGCGGCCCCTTAGCAGAGACGCCGGGCGGCGGCGGCGCGGCGAGAGGTGGAGGCGGAGGCGGAGGCGGAGGAGGTGCGGGCCACGGGGCCATCGCGGCTCCCGGCTCGCGGCGGCGGCGGCGGCGGCCCCCGGCGCTGCCCGGACATGGTTTCAGCCGCCGCCCCCGCCGCCGCCGCCGCCGCCGCCGCCGCTGCCCAGCCGCCCCGGCTGCATGAAGCGACGCCGCTGCGCCCCCGGCCCTGGCCGCTGTCCCGCTGCGCCGGGGGGGAGCCCGGCCGCATGGCCCCCCTCCCCACTCTTCCCGCGGAGTCCGGGCGGCCCCCCACCACCCCCCCTCAGCCTCTGTCAAGGGGACCGAGGGGGGCGCGCGGACCCGCCGGCTGCACCTGCTCCGTCTGCAGCGCCCCCGCTTCCCCGGCTCCGCCGCGGCTCCTGCTTCAGCCTCTGCCGCCGCCGCCGCGCGCTGTTGCAGCCCCGAGTTCCTTCCCCGCTGCTAACTTTCTGCCGGGAGAGCCGAGAGGCGCGGAGGGGAGGAGGGGGGGGGCCGGGCGCGCGCCCCGCGCCGCCGAGGGAGGGGGAGTGCGCCTCGCGCGCGCCTGCGGAGGGGGGCGCGGAAGCGGAGGCGTGCGCTGGGGCTGGGGCGCCCGGGAGAGCGGAGATCGTGCCCCCCCGCACTCGACACTCAAGCACTGGAGGCGGGCCCCGCCCAGCCCCGCGTGCTTCTCCTCCCCGGGGAGCCTGGGACGCTGCGCTCTCCATCCCTCTCCCGATACTTTTAGCGACACGGAGACGGTGCCGCGCACCGGGGAGCTGGGGGCCCGAGGACGGCGAGCTGTCGCTTCCCCTTTTCCCCTGGGACTCCAGGCCAACTCGGCCCATCCCTGACCCGCCCTTCTCTCACCCCGGATATCCTCCTGCCGGGGGCCCGGGAATGATTTCTTCTCTGTAACTGTTTTCCCCTTCAAACTTCCATCTTTCCAGCCTCCCCATCTTACCCTGGAGCTCCTGGTGGGTGGAGTTTTGACACAAGCCCCCAGGTATCACAGCCCCAGAGCTTTTGCGACTGTCCCGCCACTGGTGACTGTGCTTCCTGCTCCAAAAGAGGAGGCTGTCCCCTACCCGACACCCTTAATCACAGGTACACCTGCGCCACTAAAGGAGTTCAGATTTCTCTGGACTGAAATAGACTTGAGCCCATCATCGCTCTGAACACCTAATAAGCAGAGACAAGTTGGGTTGCAGGGTGTCTGTGCATCGCTTCATTGAATTTTTTAAAGTGTATTTTCTTTGCAGAGAGACTGCCATCCCTCACCTCCCTCTCCTGGGGGGAATGGTAAACATCAGAAGGCTCTGGAAGATTCAAAACTAGACACTGCTTCCCGTTGCGTTTTGCTCGGGGAGGTAGCGGGAATGGGAGGAAGAGGCAGAGTGATAAACTGAGGCACTCTAGCGAACTCTGCTTCCTGGGGACAGGGGCTGGGCCGGCACACCCCTCGGGCCAGGCTCTCCCAGGCTCTGGCTCCCGTGTGAGTCCTGTTTACCCTGCTAGCCACAGTTGGGTGCCTCGTGGGATGGCTTTCCCTGGGCAGGCTGATGTGGTTGGCATCTCTGGTTTTGTTTGATCACATAATAGGAACAACAGTTGAAAGAAAATGTATATAATGTCTAAATATTAACTAGATACCTAGTGCCAAAGAGGGGGGAAAAATGTTAATCAAATAAGATGAAGAACACGGACTTTTCCCTGAGTGAACAAAAGCTCACTGCTGCTCTCAGCTGGACATGAGTTTCCTTCACTGCAGCTTTAGTTCAGATAAAGATTATTCCTTTATAATATATTTTTTATGGTACACTGGAGACCTCTGAAATGCAGAGTCTGGTGTCCTGTAAATCATTCCCTGTAACTATTTTCAAACACCACACAACTGCATTACTGTAATGTTAATGGGATGAGGCCAACTGGAGCAGAAAGAAACACATGCTTGGCCCATCCCTCTTTCCACTCTGAGCCTGGTTCTGGGTGGTCAGCCAGGAGGCCCCAGTTGTAGCAAATTTTGCCACCGCCATGGCCCATCTTCCTTTCAATGCCCAGGTACCAGGACACCCGGCATCTGGCCCAGGGCTCTCTGTGCCTGGAGCCCACATTTCTCCATGCACCCCCTCAACAATCCACATGAACCTGCTCTGTATCTAGCTTTACTACACATGCACTTCTCCAATTTGGAAAGGTTTTGATCCAATGGCTTTAAAATTGAACCCAGAGATGACAAACGGAGAGCTGGGTGTGGCCAGCAGAGTGATATTAAGAAATTTAAACTGGTTGCAATATTTTAAGTTGAGGGCTTCCCTCCCCCCCACACCCCTCCTGCCCCCATAAAATCTGGGTATGAGATTTCTGTTGAAATAGCAGATTGTCCCCACACCTTTCTCTTACTTGCCTGGGCACTGCCAATGAGGAAACTTGCCAGCATCCCTTCTGCCTCTTGTCCCCAAATAGTCACACATGAGTAAGAGACTCTTGACAGAATAAAAGCCACTGGTGAAATGTTAGGTCCCATAACTGATGGGGAAGAGGTGGTCTGGGGGGAAGGAGTTTTGTAGACTTCTTACTTAGGCAGTTGCCTATTTTTTTCCCACTCCTGATCCAGGCTTTTTCTGGGAGCAAATTTTTGAGAAACCTATAATGAAAAGTAGGAGCCACCTACATAGGGAGAACTCAGACTTCATTCAGCAATTCCCAATGGGTCTGGAGACTGGATAAGATTTTTTTTTTTCTGTTTCCACTGCCAACACCCATGCTCATTCAGGCTTCTCAGAGTTTTTAGAATATTCCTCCAGCTGGTCTCCAGGTCTGCGGGTGCCTCATTTCCAAACATCCCAGACACCAATAGCAGATCAATCAATCAATCATAGCTCTGCTAATGCCCTCTATGGCTCAAAACCTCTCTCTCACTGCCTAACCAATAAACTCAAACCTCTTTACCTTTGTACTCAAGGTCCCCTCCCACCCTTCATGTAACTCACCGTCCTGCCAAACCAAACAGTACCCGCTCTCCAAGCATACACCTTGCACGGTTCTGTTTCACCTCTGTATGCTCAGATGAGAGAGTCAAAGTGAAGCTGTCCTTCGCTGGCTACGTGGCTTTTGGGCAGGTCATTTCACCTCTCTGAGCCTCAGTGTCTGCAGATATAAATCATGGATAATAAGACTCACCTCGAATTGTTTTCATAAAGAATTAAATTGACTTAGATCGCATATGCAAAAATACCTGGCTTTGCCTGGCCTGTGGTGGCTCCCAATCATTATTTGGATCTAAACATTGGCTCCTGCCATGCCTTGCTTCTTGAAATCTCATCCTTGAAAAATATGTGTGTGCCCTTCCTTCAAACCAGCCCAATGTGTAAACTGAAGTTCACCTTCCTAATCTGCTCAGTCGCGTATATAATGCCAAGTCCAATGCCTTCTGTAGCTTTTTTTTTTTTTTAAGCAATAGAAACTAACGCTGGCTAACTTCAGCTTGGTTTGGTCTTTTATTAAAGAAATTTACTAGGAGCACCTGGGTGGCTCAGTTGGTTAAGCATCCGTCTTGGGCTCAGGTCATGATCTCAGGGGTCCTGGGATGGAGCCCCATATCATGGGGCTCCCCGTTCAGTGGGGAGTCTGCTTGTCCCTCTCCCACGGCAACCCCCCCCCCCGCTCCTGTGCACATGCACTCTCTCTCTCAAATAAATATATAAAAATCTTCTTAAAAAAGAAAAAGAAACTTACTAGAAGGATATATAATAACTCACAAAACAAAAATCAACAAACCAACAAGAAGCAAAAGTTGGCTTTGGAATGTAGTCAGCTCTCCTGTGGCCCACAAGAGAAATCTATTCTCTTGACTCCTTGAAGTTAGGTCCCACTGTGTGGCACTCTGGCTGATGAAGCTTGAGCAGAAGTGAAGTGGTATGTTTTAGGCAGAAGCTTTGGCAGACTGTGCGAGATTCACCAGGGACAGTCAGTGTGTTTTCCCCTGGCAATTGTTCAAGAAATTGGATGGAGCCTCTCTCAACTACCATCGACTCGATCCTCCACACTGAGCAAGGTTAGGGTCATTCCAGCCCCTGATGACATGTAGCCTGATCAAGAAATAAACCTCGGTTGTTCTCAGCTCCTGAGACTTGGGGCTTCGTTGTGAACACAGCACAACCTAGCTGATCTCAATGATGAAAACGTACATACCACTCATTTCCTCTGCTGTTGAGCAGAATGACTTCAGTAAGCCAATATTAGAACTCCCTTTCACAGAGTGAATGGATGGCACCAGGACAGTAGAGACAGAACTCTTGTCTCATATCTAGCAAATAGATTTCCCCATTTTGGCTTTTACCTGTCAATAAAAAGTATATCGGTAGCAATCCGGAGGTAAATCTCCAGACAAAACCAACGTGGTAACAAAGAGGAACATTATATACTTATAAAAAGAGCAAAAGATTAAAAAATAATGATGCCATGACCTTATGGAAGCTTGCATTGGAAAGGATCTCACATGGGAAATCAGGAAATACTTAGAGCTGAAACAGCAAAATCTGGCAGATGGAATTAAGCAATATGAAAGATTATATCTTCAATATACTTCTCCAAAAAGAAGAAAAATTAAAAACAGATGAGCTACATGTTCAACTCAAGAAGCTAAAAAAAAGAGCAAGAGAGTAAAGTCGGGAAGAAAGGAAATGATAAAAGATAAATGCCAAACATTTGTTTATATTTATGTGCTGCTTCTTTACTGCTAAGGACTGAATTGTGTCTCCCCAAAAATCATATGTTAAGACCCTAACCCCCAATGTGACCATGGCCAGAGATCAGGTCTTTGGTAAGTAATTAAGGTTAAAACGAGGTCATGATGGCAGAACCCTGACCAGATAGGATTGTGGCCTCATAAGAAGTTGAAGAGTTATCTCTGTTTTTTCATATACCCCAGCAGGTGAAGACAACCAGGAAGAGTCCTCACCTCAACCTGAACATGCTGGCACCCTCATCTCAGACCTCCAGGCCCCAGAACAGTGAGAAAATACATGTCTGTCCTTCAAGTCACCCGCTGTGGTATTTTGTTATGGTAACCCACGCTAAGACATAGATCTTTCATGGTTTGTAAATAGGCTCTGGTACCAATTCTGGTGTATGTTGGGGTTAGGGAGAGGGTCCCACACCAACAACCAGGTTTCGGCCACCAGCTGGGTGTCCTACAATCAACTCAGTTCTGATACTGTGTATCCAGGGATAGCCAGATCCCACAGGTTAGGGGCCACAAGATTGCTCCCACAGCAGATGCCAAGGTCAAGTCCAGGTTGTCACCTTGCTTATGACCCACTGGCTGTAAGTCAGAGGTTCCCAAGACCCCTCTCCTCAGACTCAATTAATTTGCTAGAGCAGCTTACAGAACCCAGAGAAACATTTTACTCACTAGACTACTAGTTTATTATAAAAGTATATAATTCAGGAACAGCCAGAGAGATGTGTAGGGCAAAGTATAGGGAAAGGGTGAGAAGCTTCCATGCCCTCTCTGGGAATGCCAATCTCTAGCCCCTCCACATGATCACCAACCCAGAAGGAAGCTCTCCAAACCCTTTTGGGGTTTTTATGGAGGCTTCATTCCATAGTCCTGGTTGATCCACTCACTGGCCATTAGTGATCAGTTCAACCTGCAGCCCCTCTTTCTGCCCAGGAAGTTTGGGGGCGGGAAGGGGGAGTGGTTTACTGAAAGTTCCAGCCCTTTTGTCAAAGGTGGGTTCCCCTGGCAACCAGGCCCCATCCTTAGGTTACCTATGGGCTTTCCCAAAGTCACTTCATTAACACAACAAAAGAGATCTTTAATGCTCTGACCACAGGAAATTCCAAGGGTTTTAGGAGCTCTGTGCCAGCACCCAGGTCGCAGACCAGATACATGTTTCTTGTTATCACAGTGCACCACCTGGTCTTTCAACACAGACCCCTTACAGCAGAACGATCATAAAAGTCAAAAGATACTGGCACATATAGAATCCCGTTCAGTCATTAATAACCATTCCGTCCATTACCACAGGTATGAAAAAGTCTCCCAGGATGAGGCCCCTCCCTCTTGCAGGTTTCCATTGTCAGTTTCCCGAAGCAGAAGTGGCCTCAGCAATAGACCGCCTCTCTCCTTTCAGGAATCTGATATCACTGAACAAAGGGACAACAGCATCTCTTGCTCTGAGCCTCTTTAAGGTGTTAATGTAATATTGATTTCCCTCATTATATGACGCAGTCATGCATTCCCTTATCCTCTATTTATACCCACACTTTCCCACCTTTGGAAGGGACATTAGATTGGGCCCCCGGGCTGGTCTAGATTGCCGGCAGCCATACTCGTCTGGCAAGTACCTCTCCTCAGTGCGCTCCTATTCACGTGGAGCACGGTCACACAGGTGCAGAAACAGAAGGCAGCCTTTCACATCAGGCTATATAGTTGCTACTACTCACTGGGAGCCCCATCCCATTTTGCCGGCTGGGTTGAAGGCACATCCTGCCCCACCCTGCCCCTAGCAAATCTGACATAAAGGATAGAAACATAGTTACAGGGGCGCCTGGGCGCCTTCGGCTCGGGTCATGATTCCTCCTGGGATCGAGCCCCGCATCGGGCTCCCTGCTCGGCAGGAAGCCTGCTTCTCCCTCTCCCACTCCCCCTGCTTGTGTTCCTGCTCTCGCTGTCTCTCTGTCAAATAAATAAATAAAATCTTAAAAAAAAGAAAAGAAACAGAGTTACAATTTCTTGCTTGGCAATCATCCCTGTTTCCTGCTCTGTAATTGTAAACCTAATCCTAGGACCAACGCATCCAGTAGGGAAAAAAGAGAGACAAAGTCAAGATGATGTAAGAAAAGAGAAAAACTAGTTATTATACCAGTGTCCTCCTCTGGCAGGAATTACATAAGCATACCAGCATCCTTTCCCACCTCCTCTTTCCCAGATCCACCAGAAAAACAGACAAATCTATCCAGTGGGGACACTCCTCTCTCCCCCTTCATGTTCTTGCCGAGCATGAGCACACACCCTGGGGGCATTCATTTTTTATGTTTACCAGTTTTCTTATGCTTGGTTCCTACTTCTTACTGAGTCATGAAAACCTCTTATGTATCAAGGACGCCATATTTTTTTTTCTCTATCATATATCTTTCAATTATTGGGTCACCAGTTTGCCTTTACTGGTAACTTGCCTTTACTGTTTTTGATTATGTGTGTGTTTCATTTTTATGTGCTCAGACTCCCAATTATTTCCGTTACAGTGTTTACCTTTGATAGAAGATGGTGTGCCCCATGTAAATGTTCATCTACATTTTCTTCTAGTACATTTTTGGTTTTATTTTCTACATTTAAATTGTAAGCCATCTGATAGGTATTCCGGTATGCAGTTTTACACAAGGATCTAACTTTATTTTTTTTCTTCATTTTCTCAGCACTACTTACTTCCCAACAGTCTGAGACTCCAAAGTTATATAATAAACCCACAATGTTGGAATTTTCCCATCCAGAAATTTAGGAAGTGAATCTCCATGCATTCTGTCTTCTTTTATATCTCTCATGGGACTTTCTGTAATTTTATGGACATACACCCTACACAAATCTTTGTCTGGGCGAGTGTTGGGACATCTGATCCTGCTCTGTTCAATTTCATTAAATCTCTTGCTCTTTTTGCTTCATTCGTGAGTTCACTCTCAGTTGTCATTCTGAATGAGCTAGTATATTCTGGATGAGACTTGGAGGGAGGAGTGAGACAGAAAGTAAGATCCCTGTCCTCTTGAAGGCGGAAACAATGATACAAGCAAGTGTAATCAAGTGAGGCAAGTAGTGAAAGAGAAAAAAATATAGAGGGCTTTAGAGCCCATTGCTGGAGCACCTTGGCTAGCCTGCAAAGCCTGTAAAGAAGACTTTACAGAGGAAGTGACATTTCAATCCATATTTAAAAGGAGAATTGGATTACACCAGGTAAAGCAAGAGGATTATTTTTAGTATGTGCGACATCTCACCCACCTCATTCATTTTAAATACATTTAGCAAACTAAATGGAAGGTAGCTTCCCTCAGAGAAAAGGGGTATCTGCCAAAAGCCTGCAGCAAACATTATAATGAAACATAATGAAATAGTAGAAGTAAGCCCTTGAAAGACAGGACCAAGACAAGTGTACCTTCCATCACGGCTTCTGTTCAACATTACACTGGGGTTCCCAGTTAATGCAATAAGACAAGAAAGAATAATAAAGTACCTCAGATTTGGGAAGAAAGGAACAAATTATTATTATTTGCAAATTATATATTTGTTGGGAAATAGATGAAAATCTATAATCAAAGAGTTTGGCAAGCTTGCTGAATAAAATTTAAAATATAAAGACTAGATGCATTCTTATATATAATCAGGACACAATTAGAAAATATAATCTTAGGGGCGCCTGGGTGGCTCAGTCGGTTAAGCGACTGCCTTCGGCTCAGGTCATGATCCTGGGGTCCTGGGATGGAGCCCCACATCAGGCTCCCTGCTCAGCGGATATCCTGCTTCTCCCTCTCCCTCTGCCTGCCACTCTGCCTACTTATGCTCTCTCTCTCTCTGTCAAATAAATAAATAAAATCTTAAAAAAAAAAAGAAAAATATAATCTTAGGGGCACTTTACTGGCTCATTCGGTAGAGCATCCGACTCTTGATCTCAGGGTTGTGAGAGCAAGCCCCACGTTGGGCATGGAGCTTACTTAAAAAAGGAAAGAAAGAAAGAGGAAGGAAGGAAGGAAGGAAGGAAGGAAGGAAGGAAGGAAGGAAGGAAGGAAGGAAGAAAGAAAGAAAGAAAGAAAAAAGAAAGAGAGAAAGAGAGAAAGAAAGAAAGAGAAAGAAAGAAAGGAAGGAAGGAAAGAAAAGAAAGGAGGGAGGAAGGAAGGAAGGAAAGAAGGAAAGAAAAAAAAAGAAAAGAAAATATAATCTTAAAAGAAGATCCTATCCAGAACTACAAGAAAAGCCATTAAGCCAAGTCCCATATAGGTAACACTATACAAATTTTTGACAGAGCATTGTATTAATTTCCTGGGGCAACCATAACAAAATCAATAGATGAGACTAGAAAGTCCAGAAACAGAAGCACATATGTGTGAAAAATTGGGTTTTAACAAAGGCATTACAAACCATTGGGAGAAAGAATGAGTTATTTAGTAAATCACTGGCAAGAAGAAAAAAATTAGATCCCTCTTACCACCATACACAAAACAAAGAACAGGCAGATTAAATACCTAAGTATGAAAAGAACTTTTAAAATTTTGTAAGAAAACATAGGAGATTATCCCTATGACATCCAGGTGGGAAAGAATGTCACTAACAAAATGCAAAAACACACATCATAAAGGAAAATTTTGATAAATTTGGCTATATTTCAAATTTGGCTATATTTTAAATTTCTGTTAATTGAAAGATGTCATGACGAGAATGAAAAACAAAGTAGCCTGGAAAAACAACTTAGAATATATATAAGGATATACATTAGAAACTTCCACAAATTAGGGGTGCCTGGCTGGCTCATTGGGTAGAGCATGAGACTCTTGATCTCAGGGTTGTGGGTTCAAGCCCCATGTTGGATGTAGAGATTACTTAAAAACAAAATCTTTTTTTTTTTAATATTTTATTTATTTGACAGAGACAAAGTGAGAGAGGGAACACAAGCAGGGGGAGGGGAGAGGGAGAAGCAGGCTCTCCATGGAGCAGGGAGCCTGATGTGGGGCTCGATCCCAGGACCCTTGGATCATGACCTGAGCCGAAGGCAGACGCTTAACGACTGAGCCACCCAGGTGCCCCCAAAACAAAATCTTTTTAAAAAAAAGAAAAAGAAACTTCCACAAGTTATTTGAAAAATCACAAGAAAAAGGATGAAAAAAGATATAAAAAGGAAGTTTCTGAAACACAGAAGAAAATCTGAACGGCAAATAATCCTAAGACATCACGTTCAATCTCACTATCAATCAGAACAGTAAAAATTAAAACACAGATGATTTTTGTTGTCACGCCCATGAGACTGACAAAAATTAGTGCCTTCGGGACGCCTGGGTGGCTCAGTCATTAAGCGTCTGCCTTCGGCTCAGGTCATGATCCCAGGGTCCTGGGATCGAGTCCCACATCGGGATCCCTGCTCAGTGGGAACTCTGCTACTCCCTCTCCCTCTGCTGCTCCCCCTGCTTGTGCTCGCTCTCTCTCTCTCTGACAAAAAAAAAAAAAAAAAAAAAAAAAAAATTAGTGCCTTCTAGCTCCAAACTTGAACAAGGATGTGGGGGGAGAGGACATCATATATTGCTGATAGGAGTGTAAATCCGTACATCAGAGGAAAATTACAATATTAGATAAAGGTAAATATGTATCATCATATGACCAAATACCACTTTCTTGTGTGTACAGTAGAAAATGCTCATTTATATACACAGAACATATGTATAATGTTGTTTAACATAGTATGAAGGGGAAACAACTTAACTTTCCATCAGGAAGGGGATGATTACTGTGGTTTATTTATACACTGGAATATTACACTGCAGTTAAAAAGACCCAACTAGTCTTTCGCATATTAACATGGTTACAGCTCAAAAAGCTATTGTTGATTAATGAAAGCCAATCAAAGAAAGGTATGTACAAGGTGATGCCACTTATGTAAAATTTTTTCATGCATAAATGTAGTATTTTGTTGATGGTGATAGGCATATATATATATATATTCTTGGAATAATTCATGTTAATTTCAGGGTATGGAGACCCATAATGAGGGAGGGAGGAGATGGAACAGAAAGGTAAATTTATGTGTAACTGCCATATTTTGCTTCTTAAAAACAAAGGCATTGTAATGGACTGGATTGTCTGGATTGTGTCCCCCAAAACTCCTATGTTGAAGTCCTAACTCCAGGACCTCAGAATATGACTATATTCGGAGAGAGGGCCTTTAAAGAAGTAGTTAAAGTAAAATGAAACCTGTGGGTGGGCCCCATCCAATGACTGGTGTCCTTCTAAGAAGAGGCCAGGAGGACATGGACAACACAGATCTAAAGGTGACCACGTGAGGACACTGCAAGAAAAATGCCATCTGAAGGCCAAGGAAAGAGGCCTGGGAAAAAACTACACCTGCCAACACCTTGATCTTAGACTTCCTGCCTCCAGGACTGTGAGAAAATACATTTCTGTTGTTTACACCACCCAGTATGTGGTATTTTTTTTACAACAGCACTAACAAATTAATATAACATCTGAAGCAGATAGGGCAAAATTTCACATCTGTTGCTTCTGAGCATCAGGACCATAGTTATAGGTTATATCATGTACTCTTCTGTGGGTTTTCAATGTTTCTGTATCAGTTAAGAATAATAATAAGTAGGGGGGCACTGGGTGGCTCAGTCAGTTAAGCAGCTGCCCTGGGCTCAGGTCGTGACCCCTGAGTGCCGGGATTGAGCCCTGTGCTCGAGCAGGGAGCCTGCTTCTCCCTCTGCTCCTCATCTTGCTCACTCTCTCTCGCTCGCTCTCCCTCTCTCACACTCCCTCAAATAAATAAATAAAATCTTAAAAAGAAAATAATAAGTAGGGGCGCCTGGGTGGCTCAGTCAGTTAAGCATGGGACTCTTGATTTCAGCTCAGGTCATGATCTCAGGGTTGTGAGATTGAGCCCTGCGTCAGGCTCTGTGCTGGGCTTAAGTTTCTCTCTCTCCCTCTCCCTCTGTCCCTCCTCCCTGCTCACGCACTCTCTCTCCCCCTCTACAAAAGAAGAAAGAAACAAAGAAAATAATAAGTAGATCCCCAAAAAGAATGACTCAAATATAATAGAAATTTATCTTTGATTACCTCACAGGCCAAGGTGAGCGTTAGGTTGGGCAGGTGGCTCTCCTCCACAAAGTGTGTCACCCCCACAACTTCTCCTCTCTTGACCTTGCCCCACCTGAGGGCTGCAACAGTGCCCGCAACAGCTCTGCCACAGGACAAAGAGGGAGTGTAGAGAAGACACCCTCGCTTTTCAAAAAGTTCCGGCCTAGGGACACCTGCCTGGCTCAGTCGGTACAGCATCCGACTCTTGATCTCGGGGTTGTAGGTTTCAGCCCCATGTTGGGTGTCAAACTTACTTAAAAATAAAATCTTTAGGGGTGCCTCGGTGGCTCAGTCGGTTAAGCGTCTGTCTTCGGCTCAGGTCATGGTCCCAGGGTCCTGGGATCGAGCCCTGCGTCGGGCTCCCTGCTCCGCGGGAAGCCTGCTTCTCCCTTTCCCACTCCCCCTGCTTCTGTTCCCTCTCTCGCTGTGTCTCTCTCTGTCAAATAAATAAATAAACTCTTTAAAATATAAATAAATAAATAAAATCTTTAGGGTGTGAGGGCGATCTGGCTGCAACATCTGTCACCCCATTGATCACCAGGGTTGATTCGGCTGATCTGGCTGGCTAGGCAGGTGGCCCCTTCCTCCCTCACTGCTCCATGTGCGTCCGTCCCTCCCAAAGCTGCGCCCTCGGTCGAAGAGGACGACCTTCCCCGATAGAGGAGGACCGTTCTTCCGTCAAGGGTATACCAGCAGCTGCGCTCCCCTGCTAGAACCTCCAAACAAGCTCTCAAGGTCCATTTGTAGGAGAACATAGGGTAGTCAAGCTTCCAAGACTCCAGACACATCCAAATGAGGTGCTGCACGTGGCAGTCTTTCTTTAAAATAAATAAATAAATAAATAAATAAATAAATAAATAAATAAATAAATAAATAAATAAAATCTTAAAAAAAAAAGTCCCAGTCTGGAAATGACCCACATCACTTCCATCCCCATGCATCAGCTGGAACGATCATAAACCACACCTCGTGGCAATTTTCTGGGAAGCTGCCTTGCAGTGCACACAGCACGAGGGTTTAGACAAACAGCTAGTAGTCCTACCCACTGTCCTAAGAATTTCAAGTTATTCAACTCAAGTGCCATCGGTAAAAGAATATTAACTCCTTCTGTATTAGTCAGGGTTCTCCAGAGAACCAAGAGGAGGTATAGAGACATATTTAAATAAATAAATAAACATATTTAAATATATAAGAAATAGGGTCACCTGGGTGGCTCAATCCGTTAAGCACCTGTCTTTGGATCAGGTCATAATCCCAGGGTCCTGGGATCAAATCCTGCATTGGGATCCTTGCTCAGTGGGGAGACTGCTTCTTCCTCTGCCTGCCGCTCCCCCGCTTGTGCTCTCTCTCTCTCTGACAAATAAATAAATAAAATATTTAAATAAATAAATATATAAGAAATATAATTATAAATTTATATTAAATAAATAAATTTGTTAGATATATTTATTTCAACAAATAAATATATTTATTTAGATAATCATAATAATAGATTTATATTAATTAATAATATATTTATGTTAATATACATTTGTGCATATGCATCAAATTTATATATAAAATTATATATTATCTATATGTGTATGCATTTGCATATATACACACATGCATAGAGAGAGAGAGAGAAAAAGAGAGAAAGATTTATTATAAAAAATTCTGGGGGCGGGCGCCTGGGTGGCTCAATTGGTTAGGCGACTGCCTTCAGCTCAGGTCATGATCCTGGAGTCCCGGGATCGAGTCCCGCATTGGGCTCCCTGCTCGGCGGGGAGTCTGCTTCTCCCTCTGACCCTCCTCCCTCTCATGCTCTCTGTCTCTCATTCTCTCTCTCTCAAATAAATAAATAAAATCTTAAAAAAAAAAAAAAAAAAGGGTGCCTGGGTGGCTCAGTTGGTTAAGCAACTGCCTTCGGCTCGGGTCATGATCCTGGGGTCCCGGAATCGAGTCCCGCATCGGGCTCCCTGCTCAGCGGGGGGTCTGCTTCTCCCTCTGACCCTCCTCCTTCTCATGCTCTCTGTCTCTCATTCTCTCTCTCTCAAATAAATAAATAAAATCTTAAAAAAAAAAAATTCTGGGGGCACCTGGGTGGCTCAGATGGTTAAGCGTCTGCCTTCGGCTTGGGTCATGATCCCAGGGTCCTGGGATCGAGCCCCGCATCGGGCTCCCTGCTCCGCAGGAAGCCTGCTTCTCCCTCCTCCATTCCCCCTGCTTGTGTTCCCTCTCTCGCTGTGTCTCTCTCTGTCATATAAAAAAAAAAAAAAATTCTGATCTCCAGATTACAGAGACTGAGAAGTCCCAAGATCTGCAAGTGATTCTGGAAGATGGAAACTCAGGACAGACAATGGTGTTGTCCTAGTCCAGAAGCCTGAAAACCAGAAAAGCCTATGTTTTAGTTGAAGTTCAAAAGCAGGAAAATTCTCCCTTGCTGGAGGGAGGGTCAGCTTTTTTGGTGTATTCAGGCCTTCAACTGATTAGATGAGGCCCACCCACATTAGGCAATCTGCTTTCCTACATCTACTGATTCAACCATTCATCTCATCTGGAAACACCCTCATGGACACACCCAGAAGAATGTTTGACCAAGTGTCTGGGCACCTTGTGTTTGAAACATAAAATTCAAATTGAACCATAAAATTCACCATCACACCTCCCCCATAAAATAAATTACTCAGCTTTCATTCTCAGCTCCTCTCAACCTCTCCCTCACCTGATCCCTGATATAAACTTTGTAATTTTAGACGTATTATCACTGCTGAATCTATAGTTAACATTATGTACCTTCTTTTACATTTGCATGTGTTTCCAGCCTGTATTTATATAATCACGCACCCCCGATGCATGCTATGTGAAACTCCTTCCACTGTTCATTCCCATCCTTTTACAGTCCCCATCCTTGAGGTCTTTTGATTTGACTCTGGGTTTTCTTTTATCCACCCACAGGGTTTGAGCTTCTGACTGGGACCAGAACTTGGCAGGGCCCCCCATTAAGTAGTGTGCTTTTACATGAAAGACAGGAGTCAGTTGTTTTTTCTGGACACAAAAGACTCTCAAAACCATGATTAGATCAAAACAAGCCAACAAAAACCATTTTTCACGAGAGGATAAAAGTGTGCAAAAACGCAATTCTGCCTGCTGGTAGATAACACAATTAGAAAGTATCTTCTTTTTCTATTACTTTCCTGTTCTTATAATTACAAAATAAAATATGAATACATAGTAGAAAATTTAGCAAAACAAACAAATAAATAAATCCAAGAACACAGATGTAATTGGAAGTTCCTCTATTAACAAGTACTGAGTTTACCATTTCTCATTGATCTAATGAAAGCTACTTTTCAAAGTCAGAGGCATCGAGCCTGCTGCTGATAGATAATGTAATCATGTTTGCCCCGGTCTTCAGGCCACTGCTTAGTCTACACTGTTATTTGCCATGCTTATGCTTAGTGTTTAGACGTTTTACAAATATGATTGAAGCCATCATATCTGATAAGTAAAAAAGCAGCAAGGCTATGGAACAAGTTGCAAAGAAAGGACACATGGCTAAAGGAAAACAAGAGCGATTTCTGGCAACATGTGTCAAGAGGATGAAGAAGGTGGCGTGCATGCTGCACAAATTCTTTGGGGTGTGAATGATTTTGAAGTAAGAACGAATTGCGCCTGTGAGATCAACTGTATTCATCAAGAAGTGAGAAAAACCCTTTGAGTGAGGGAGAGAAGTCAGACTTGCATCCGCCTAGTGTTAATTGTTGACAAGACTTGATCTGGGGAATTGAAGGACTAAGTATGATTTCAAGGGCTGCTTATGATTCTGTTGTCTTACAGGTGATTCCCACCGGGCAGGAAGGCTTATCTAAATGTGCATGCCATCGATGTGAGTGGCAAATTAGCACATGTGGGCTGCAGACCGCTGAAGAATAATGTATGTCATTAGCAAGGATTATGCAGGGAGAGACAAATACCTGCCTTAACAGATTTCCGAGGAAGACAAAATTTATCTATTTGGGGAAAATAAATCTGCTAGAAAATATATATGGAAGAGGGAGAAGAATATGCCTGCTTTTCAAGCTTCAAAGAAATTGATTCATATTCTTGTTAAGCAGAAATGCAATGGGGATCTCGGGTTTATATCTGTCTTAGTTACATGGGACTTGAAAACATATGGATTTACAAATATCCTTTCAGAACCTAATCTATCCCAAAGAAGAGACCTGCCCTAAGTAACAATTGTTAACGGTTTGCTAGGTGCTGATGGTTTTTTTTTTTCCTGTTATAAATAAACATTGGGCTATGCAATAAATACTATTATTTACCAAATCCATTTTGTCACAAAGATTTAGGAGACTTTTCTTATTAATACACTTAGATCAACCCCATTTCTTTTATTTGCAAATTTTTTTTTCAAAAAAATTTTTTTTAATTTTATTCTTATGTTAATCCCCATACATTACATTAGTTTTAGATGAAGTGTTCCATGATTCATTGTTTGTGCACAGCACCCAGTGCTCCATGCAGAATGTGCCCTCCTCAATACCCACCACCAGGCTAACCCATCCTCCCACCCCCCTCCCCTCTAGAACCCTCAGTTTGTTTTTCAGAGTCTATCGTCTCTCATGGTTCATCTACCCCTCCAATTTCCCCTGCTTCATTCTTCTCCTCCCGCTACCTTCTTCTTCTTCTTTTATTTTTTTCTTAACATATATTGCATTATTTGTTTCAGAGGTACAGATCTGAGATTCAACAGTCTTGCACAATTCACAGCGCTTACCAGAGCACACACCCTCCCCAGTGCCCATCACCCAGTCACCCCATCCCTCCCACCCCACCCTCCACTCCAACAACACTCAGTTTGTTTCCTGCGATTAAGAATTCCTCATATCAGTGAGATCATATGATACATATCTTTCTCTGTTTGACTTATTTCACTCAACATAATACCCTCCAGTTCCATCCACGTCGTCGCAAATGGCAAGATCTCATTCCTTTTGATGGCTGCATAATATTCCATTGTATATATATACCACATCTTCTTTATCCATTCATCTGTCGATGAACATCTTGGCTCTTTCCACAGTTTGGCTATGGACAGTGCTGCTATAAACATCGGGGTGCATGTAGCCCTTCGGATCCCTACTTTTGTATCTTTGGTCAACCCCATTTCTTTTAATGACCACAGATTATTACATAGAAATTCATCTACCATAAGATATTAAACAATTCTACTGGTGGACATTTAGGTTATTTCCAGTTTGGGAGTATATTTAGTGCATATATAAATATTGCACATATATGTATAAATACACACATATGTATATGTTAGCTGCAGAATTCTGTGTCAACTGTGTCAATATGACTTCCATAATGTGAAGAACTAAAATTTGGTGGCAATTTATATTTTTACCCACAGTTATTTTTAATTCAAATATATATATATTAAATTTACATAACATTGACAAGATTAATACATAGAACCCCAACACACCTTCAGTAAGATTCACACTTGTTAACATTTTGCCAGGCCACACATATCATTGTCTCTTCCCTTTTCTCATTTTTTCTGATTTCAGAGAAGTTTGCATATATAATACCAATTTATCCTCTAATAGTTCACTGGATATTTTCTAAAAACAAGAATATTCCCTTATTGATGTAACCACAGTACACGCATCAAGCTCAGGGATTTTAACGTTGATATAGCACTTTTATCTACTGCACAGTTTATATGCCAATTTTGTCAATTGTCCCAGTAATGGCTTTTATAGCCATTTCTCCCCCCACCAGTACAGGATCCAGTCCAGAATCATGTTTTGCACTTAATCCTTATTACTCTTTAGTCTCCTTTAATCTGGAAACAGTCCTTAGCCTTTCATTGTTTTTCATGATTTAGACATTTTTGTAGAACATGGCAGGTTATTTTATATAATGTCCCTCCATTTGGGTTGGTCTGATGTTTCTTCATGATTAAATTCGTGTTTTACATTCCTGGCTAGAGTACCATAAAAGTGTTACATCTAGAGGCACGTTAAAACCATTTGCCCACTCATTGGTCATTTTAATTTTTCTCATCTGATGAAAGTGTTGTCCAGCGAAGGGCTTTAGTAAAAGTTCCCCCACGATGTGCCATTTTGGCATATGGACTATTTTGGGCTAAAGGCAATCAAGACCCAACAGACTCAAGAAAAACTTTTACCTGTCCCTTAAACTACCAAAAAGTATTTAGATGGGAGGCCTGGCCCAGAAAGACAGCTGTTACCAAGAGATAGCTTTTTTTATCTGAATGACCTATCTGTATGGCAGGACAAACATCTAATTACCAAACATCTGCTCTTTTTTTTTTTTTAAGATTTATTTATTTGAGAGAGAGAGTGAGCAGGGGAGGGGCAGAGGGAGAGGAAAAGAGAGACTCTCAAGCAGATTCTGTACTGAGCATGGAGCCTAACGTGGGGCTTGATCCCAGGACCCTGAGATCATGACCTGAGCTGAAACCAAGAGTTGGACGCTTAACAGATGGAGCCACCCAGGAATCCCAAACATCTGCTCTTCTTATTGTCCTATGAATCACTCAGCTCCCCTTAGAAGCCCCATGCCACTCCTTAGCTCAAAATGGCATATCAGACTCAATTGTCTGGCTGGTCCCTGGGTCTCATATTCTTATGTGACCTCCATACATTTGGAATTCAATTTGTTTTTCTCTTGTTAATTTGTCTTATGTTAATTTGATTATTAGACCAGCCAAAGAATCTAGAAGGGTAGAAGGAAAAACATTTCCTCTCTAACACTAGCTTAGCTTCTCTGCGTTATCATTACTATCCACCGGTGACTAATCAATTCTCTGAAGGAAGACGCTAATTACAGATCATGCAAATATTCTATTCCTCACCAGACTTTCATCTCCTAGATACAGTATCCATTGATAAGTATTGTCTAAACAAATCTTTATTTTTTTATTTTTTATTTATTTATTTATTTTTAAAAAATTTTATTTATTTGACAGAGAGACACAGAGAGAGAGGGAACACAAGCAGGGGAGCAGGAGAGGGAGAAGCAGGTTTCCCACCGAGCAGGGAGCCCAATGTGGGGCTTGATCCCAGGACCCTGGGACCATGACCTGAGCTAAAGGCTTAACCGACTTAGCCACTCAGGCTCCCGTAAACAAATCTTTAATATAATGATTTTGAAATGGTTGTTTTCTAACTCTTCTACTTCCTCAACACTTATCAGTTGGCATTTTGCTGAAGGAAGAGCATTTTCTTTTTATCTGTCTATTTATCTAGCTAACTAGCTGGCTGTCTTGTTATCTATCTTTCTATCTGTCTGTCTACCCATCCATCCATCTATCCATTCACTTGTCCATTTACTGTCTGCATGGATTAGTAGGTTACTATTTTTTCAGTGGGTTATATTACTGGTCTTATTTATTTTGATATTCAATTTTTCCCAGATCTGGCCAATGGGATTCCCTTTAAGCAGGATCATGTGTCCTTTCGATAGGTCCCCACAAGTTTTTTTTAGTACTTACTTATCTTTTGGCACAACAAGATGCTCCAAGTTCTTGAACCTTCGCTGTCCCAATCTGGAATTAGTACTTTCTCCAAGCATTCCTGGTTCTCTTTGGTGGGGACTGAAACTAAGATCTGGACCCTGAGTTTGTTTATTGTCACTGAGATATCATTGCCTATAGGTCCTTTCAGTGGACACAGCCATGAAATGTTTATATTTGTATACTAGAAACCACAAATCTATACTGATACCTCTTCAATTCTAATCTAACCCTCCAAAGTTCTTTCTTGCTTTCCCCCACTGAACCCCGAGATCCCTGGTTCCCAAACATCAACACACTTATGCATTTGCACAGTTTTGTATCAAACAGAAAATTGTTTCAGGATTGCTGCAACCATATACTACGAAAAATGTATCTGCTAAGAAAAGGTCAAGATTAATTTGCCATACTTTTGTTCTTTACATTGATGGTATATAGTAAAAGTACTGTATTCAAACGTTTGCATTATTATCTTCCCCATAGTTGATTATGTCTTAAATTTGCAAAACAAATGGATTCATTTGTCTCTGTTTACACTCAACTTAGGCTTTGTTTCTTTCGCATTGTGATGATTAGATTTTAGTTTTGAATATGTAGTTGCATCTTTCTACATCATTAGAACATATAACATATGTTTTTTCAGCATATATAACATTCATATACTATTCTTTCACACATGTCTCCTCTCTTGTCTTATCTCCACAATTAAACATATTAAATGCTGCCTATTAGTCCTTCTGCCAAAATTCTCCCAATTTTCTCTTGGTCGGCTGAAGTTCATCCTCAAATAGATTCTGCAGGATGGGAACAAGTGTAAGAATTCCCTGAATGCTTACATCTTCAAAACTCCTTTCATAGCAGGGCTTTTAGGGCTCAAAACCATTATCATTATGGGCTGGGTAATTTTTTTTAATATAGGACTCTTCTGCACATAGTGCCTCTTTAACAGATTTCCTGATCACTAACCACTGGATGCCAGGTAACACTTCATCCCCCACTCAGGACAACAGAAAAGGTCTTTGGACATTTCTAAATGTTTTGTAGGGGATGGGGAAGGGATTGTCTCAGTTGAAAACCACTGTCCTACAGCCTCAATACTTGTAGAACAACTTCCTGGATATAAAATCTTTGCTTAGTGCTTTCTTTCTTTGATATCCTTTGTTCCCTTGAATCATTTGTTGCTTTTTAAAAAGTCTCATGCCAGCCTAATTGTCTCATTCTTGTAAATAAATCTGATTGTTGTTTTCTGCCTGGAAGCCCAGAAGATTTTCCCTTCATCTTGAAATTTAATCATTCCACAAGGATATGGCTTAGAATTGATTGTTCCAATTTTTTCAGGAACACTGTCATCCCTTTCAAAATGCAGATTTAAGTTGTCTTTTATTTCCAGAGAGTTTTTGTGGGTTGCAGTTTTATTTATTTATTTATTTGTTTGTTTGTTTGTTTATTTATTTATTTTTAAAAAGATTTCATTTATTTATTTGAGAGAGAGAGAGCATGCGCTTGCACTTCTGTGAGCAGGGGAGGGACAAAGGCTGGGGGAGAGAGAGAATCTCAAGTAGACTCCCAACTGAGCATGAATCCCAACTTGGGGCTCTATCCCAGGACCCTGAGATCATGACTTGAGCTGAAATCAAGAGTCAGATGCTCAACTGACTGAGCCACCCAGGTGCCTCTAGATTGCAGTTTTAAGTACTAGTTGTATTCCATTGTTTTTTCCTCCCCCAACCACAGAATCTCTCAATATATGTGTGTTGGACCCTCTTTCCCTGTCTTTTATTTTAACCATTTGGTGGTTTAATGCCTTTCTTCAGTGTTTTTATTAAATTTTCACATTCATGTGATTTCTTCCTGAGGTGCATTCCATTTTTAGTCTTCATTTCAGAGGTGGTTTTGTTTTTTCTTCTATTTTTCTTCCTTAAATTTGACCAACTCTCACTGTATTTCTTTCTGTGTTATAACCATTTCTGTTCTTAGTATTTAAAATTTCTTTTTAAAAAAGATTGATTGATTTTAGAGAGAGAGAGAGAGCATAAGGGTGGGGGGCAGAGTGGGTGGGAGACAGAGAATCCCAAGCAGACTCCACGCTGAGTGCAGAGCCCAACTCTGGGCTTGATCTCATGAACCTGAGATCATGACCTGAGCCAAAAGCAAGAGTCAGATGCTTAACTGACTGCACCACCCAGGCACTCTTACCCAAGTTCATTTTTAATTAATGAATTTTAACATCTTTGCCTATTGTTCATCTATATTTATTTCTAAGGAATATGAGAAATATGAATTGATAAACATATGAATTGTTTATTCATATCCTTTACCCATCTACTAATTGGGTTTTGGGGCTCCTTCTTCAGTATCGCTATTAGCCATTTGTCTGTGTTATGTGCTGCTAATTTTTTTTCTGAGTCTGACTCATTTTTTAACTGTGTTTGTAGTATTGCTTTACTAAATGGAATGCTGTATTTTCTATGCAAGGAACACTAGTGTAAAATCTTCACTCATGAATGAGAGATTGTCTGGCTAAAGAATGTTTATCTCACAAAATTTTGCCTTCATCTCTGTCCACATTGCTCCCTTGTTTTCTAGAATTGAAGATGAGCAGTCCAATGCCAATATGACCTTTTTCCTATTTCTTCCTGGATACTTAGAAAACTGTATTTATTTTTTAAAGTCAAAAACTTTCTCAGTATGTGTGATGGTGACAATTTTTTTCTCATTAATTTTGCCTAGTATATGATGGATCCTTTTGATGATTGGGGTCTTCTTTGGGTTTTGGAAAGATTTTTCTGACATAAATATTGCTTTTCCTTTTTGTTCTGTCCTCTCCCTCAGTCATCCCAATCATTCTTCTACTGGAAATCTCTTCCATCTCTGGAATCTTTTCATTCATTATTTTATTTCTTTTTCATTATCCCCTTCATTCTGAGAGAGTTTCTTAAGAATGGCTTCAACATTATTGATTGAATTCCCCTAGTATAAATTCTGGTCTTTATTGTTTCCAAGCTACATTTAATCTCAAGGGAAATTTTATTCTTTTCAAAATATTTCTTCTTTCTTTATCTCAATCTATGTCCATCATCATGCTACCCTCTTGCTTTATATCTCAATCTCTCAACTTACCATATAATTTTCTATTTCTTCTTTCACAGAGCAATTTCCTGCATTTTATTGAGAATGCACACACAACAGATGCTTTATAAAATATGCTTCTTTTTCCTGTACTAGTACACTTTCAAAGACTCTTCAGAGAAACATGTCTATCTTCATGCTATAAATCTTAAAAAAATAAGACTAAGATACATCACTGAGATATACAGTGGATCCTTGAACAACATGGGGGTTAGGGACACCAACCTCCTATGCAGTCAAAAATCCACATATAACTTTGACTATCCAAAAACATAACTAATATTCTACTGTTGACTGGAAGGCTTACTGATAACAAACAGTTGATTAATACATATTTTGTATGCTATATGTATTATATACTGTATTCTTAAAATAACACCTAATTTATTTTTATTTTTATTTTTTCTTATTTCTAAGCTATGTGGTTTGTCTGCAACTATTTTCAAACTGTTGCAAATCTCCAAAAAAATTTCCAATATATTTATGTGTATAAGGGGACCTGTGCTGGTCAAACCTGTGTTGTTCAAAGGTCAACTGTATGTTGTTCTTAATTCCACTTCTGTGTATTCCTTAAGAAACAAGATGTTTATAGCCTTTTCTGATTTGTATTATAATATATGTATATACATATATGTACATATGTATGTGTGTATGTATGTGTGTGTATATATATACATACACATATACATATATATAAATTTTCTTAAGTTCCTCTGAGGACCCATCAGGTTGCTATGTGATCTATTCCTTCTTCCTGCTCTCAAGTTGGAGAACTATATGAAGTGCACAAACTTTAGCCAACTTTCTAGTTTAAATAAAAAGCCAATTATTCTTTAAAATCTGATGTTCTAAGAAAGAATATTATGATAGCACTACCTCATTGTTTTTCTACAAAATTTAGAATGTATTCCCAGATAGGCTATTTCTGGATTCATGACTAGAAATCTACAACCTTCACCTTGGCCACTCCACAGCTTTTTTCATTCCAAATGCAGATTTCAAATCACAACTGATGCTCAATCAGTTTGTGAAAAGACTTTAAGTACTCTAGTAAACAATTCCCATCCTGAGGGAGATTTGAATTCCTTCACTCTGGATAGAAGAAAGTCCAAGCTTGTGGGATTTCTTGAAAGAGTTTTCTACTAAGGGTTCCACCATTAGACCTGTAAACTTTAAGGTTTTAATTCATGGCAGTGCTTCTTGTTTTCTAGAGATTGTTGTATAATATTCACAGTTCCTAGGTCTATTGAAATTCTTCATCTTCTCTTGAGTTTTTATACCCATGTGAGTGAGGGGAATAACTAATCAAAAGGCAGTTTTCTATCACCATAACCCAGAATTAAGTACGTTGTGATTATGTCATTCTGCTGCATAAAATCCTTCAAGGGTTTCCAACTGTATCTAGTGTAAGGTATAAAAGCCTCTCAGAAGAGCATGGGAGCTCTTTACAATTTGGCATCAACCTATCTTTCTGACTTCATATTTATTTTTATTATTTTTATTTTTTATTATTATGTTATGTTAATCACCATACATCATTAGTTTTTGATGTAGTGTTCCATGATTCATTGTTTGCATATAACACTCAGTGCTCCATGCAGAACGTGCCCTCTTTAATACCCATCACCAGGCTAACCCATCCTCCCACCCCCCTCCATTCTAGAACCCTCAGTTTGCTTTTCAGAGTCCATTGTCTCTCATGGTTTGTCTCCCCCTCCAATTCCCCCCCCCTTCATTCTTCCCCTCCTGCTATCTTCTTCTTTTTTTTGTTTCTTTAACATATCATGTATTATTTGTTTCAGAGGTACAGATCTGTGATTCAACAGTCTTGCACAATTCACAGCACTCACCATAGCACATACCCTCCCCAATGTCTATCACCCAGCCACCCCTTCCCTCCCACCCCCCACCACTCCAGCAACCCTCAGTTTGTTTCCTGAGATCAAGAATTCCTCATATCAGTGAGATCATATGATACATGTCTTTCTCTGATTGACTTATTTCACTCAGCATAACACTCTCCAGTTCCATCCATGTCATTGCAAATGGCAAGATTTCATTCCTTTTGATGGCTGCATAATATTCCATTGTATATCTATACCACCTCTTCTTTATCCATTCATCTGTCGATGGACATCTTGGCTCTTTCCACAGTTTGGCTATTGTGGACATGCTCCTATAAACATCAGGGTGCATGTACCCCTTCGGATCCCTACATTTGTATCTTTGGGGTAAATACCCAGTAGTGCAATTGCTGGATCGTATGGTAGCTCTATTTTCAACTTTTTGAAGAACCTCCATACAGTTTTCCAGAGTGGCTGCACCAGCTTGCATTCCCACCAAAAGTGTAGGAGGGTTCCCCTTTCTCTGCATCCCGCCAACATCTGTTATTTCCTGACTTGTTAATTTTAGCCATTCTGACTGGTGTGAGGTGATATCTCATTGAGGTTTTGATTTGGATTTCCCTGATGCCGAGCGATGTTGAGAACTTTTTCATGTGTCTGTTGGCCATTTGGATGTCTTCTTTGGAAAAATGTCTGTTCATGTCTTCTGCCCATTTCTTGATTGGATCATTTGTTCTTTGGGTGTTGAGTTTAAGAAGTTCTTTATAGATTTTGAATACTAGCCCTTTATCTGATATGTCATTTGCAAATATCTTCTCCCATTCTGTCGGTTGTCTTGGTTTTGTTGACTGTTTCCTTTGCTGTGCAAAAGCTTTTTATCTTGATGAAGACCCAATAGTTCATTTTTGCCCTTGCTTCCCTTGCCTTTGGCGATGTTTCTAGGAAGAAGTTGCTGAGGCTGAGGTCGAGGAGGTTGCTGCCTGTGTTCTCCTTTAGGATTTTGATGGACTCCTGTCTCACATTGAGGTCTTCCAACCATTTTGAGTCTACCTTTGTGTGTGGTGTAAGAAAATGGTCCAGTTTCATTCTTCCGCATGTGGCTGTCCAATTTTCCCAACACCATTTGTTGAAGAAACTGTCTCTTTTCCACTGGACATTCTTTCCTGCTTTGTCGAAGATTAGTTGACCATGGAGTTGAGGGTCCATTTCTGGGCTCTCTATTCTGTTCCATTGATCTATGTGTCTGTTTTTGTGCCAGTACCATACTGTCTTGATGATGACAGCTTGTAATAGAGCTGGAAGTCCAGAATTGTGATGCCGCCAGCTTTGCTTTTCTTTTTCAACATTCCTCTGGCTATTCGAGGTCTTTTCTGGTTCCATACAAATTTTAGGATTGTTTGTTCCATTTCTTTGAAAAAAGTGGATGGTATTTTGATGGGGATTGCACTGAATGTGTAGATTGCTCTAGGTAGCATTGACATCTTCACAATATTTGTTCTTCCAATCCAGGATCATGGAACATTTTTCCATTTCTTTGTGTCTTCCTCCATTTCTTTCATGAGTATTTTATACTTTTCTGAGTACAGATTCTTTGCCTCTTTGGTTAGATTTATTCCTGGGTATCTTATGGTTTTTGGTGCAATTGTAAATGGGATGGACTCCTTAATTTCTCTTTCTTCTGTCTTCTTGTTGGCGTATAGGAATGCTACCGATTTCTGTGCATTGATTTTATATCCTGCCACTTTACTGAATTCCTGTATGAGTTCTAGCAGTTTTGGGGTGGAGTCTTTGGGGTTTTCCACATAAAGTATCCTATCATTTGCAAAGAGTGAGAGTTTGACTTCTTTGCCAATTTGGATACCTTTTATTTCTTTTTGTGGTCTTATTGCTGTGGCTAAGACTTCTAATACTATGTTGAATAGCAGTGGTGAGAGTGGACATCCCTGCCCCATTCCTGACCTTAGGGGGGAAGCTCTCAGTTTTTCCCCATTGAGAATGATACTTGCTGTGGGTTTTTCATAGATGGCTTTTATGATATTGAGATATGTACCCTCTATCCCTATACTCTAAAGAGTTTTGATCAAGAAAGGATGCTGTACTTTGTCAAATGCTTTTTCTGCATCTATTGAGAGGATTATATGGTTCTTGTTCTTTTTTTTTATTAATGTATTGTATCACTTTGATTGATTTGCAGATGTTGAACCAACCTTGCAGCCCAGGGATAAATCTCACTTGGTGGTGGTGAATAATCCTTTTAATGTACTGTTGGATCCTATTGGCTAGTATTTTGGTGAGAATTTTTGCATCCACGTTCATCAAGGATATTGGTCTGTAATTCTCCTTTTTGATGGGGTCTTTCTCTGGTTTGGGGATCAAGGTAATGGTGGCCTCATAAAACGAGTTTGGAAGTTTTCCTTCCATTTCTATTTTTTGGAACAGTTTCAGAAGAATAGGTATTAATTCTTCTTTAAATGTTTGGTAGAATTCCCCCGGGAAGCCATCTGGCCCTGGGCTTTTGTTTTTTGGGAGATTTTTTATGACTGCTTCAATTTCCTTAGGGTTATAGGTCTGTTCAGGTTTTCTATTTCTTCCTGGTTCAGTTTTGGTAGTTGATACATCTCTAGGAATGCATCCATTTCTTCCAGGTTATCTAATTTGCTGGCATAGAGTTGCTCATAATATGTTCTTATAATTGTTTGTATTTCTTTGGTGTTGGTTGTGATCTCTCCTCTTTCATTCATGATTTTGTTGATTTGGGTCATTTCTCTTTTCTTTTTGATAAGTCTGGCCAGGGGTTTATCAATCTTGTTAATTCTTTCAAAGAAACAGCTCCTAGTTTCGTTGATCTGTTCTGCTGTTCTTTTGGTTTCTATTTCATTGATTTCTGCTCTGATCTTTATTATTTCTCTTCTCCTGCTGGGTTTAGGCTTTATTTGCTGTTCTTTGTCCAGCTCCTTTAGGTGTAGTGTTAGGTTGTGTACTTGAGACCTTTCTTGTTTCTTGAGAAAGGCTTGTATTGCTATATACTTTCCTGTTAGGACTGCCTTTGCTGTCTTCCAAAGATTTTGAACAGTTGTGTTTTCATTTTCCTTTGTTTCCGTGAATTTTTTTAATTCTTCTTTAATTTCCTGGTTGAACCATTCATTCTATAGTAGGACGCTCTTTAGCCTCCATGTATTTGAGTTCTTTCTGCCTTTCCTCTTGTGATTGAGTTCTAGTTTCAAAGCATTGTGGTCTGAAAATATGCAGGGAATGATCCCAATCTTTTAGTACTGGTTGAGATCTGATTTGTGACCTAGAATGTGATCTATTCTGGAGAATGTTCCATGGGCACTAGAGAAGAATGTGTATTCTGTTGCTTTGGGATGGAATGTTCTGAATATATCTGTGAAGTCCATTTGGTCCAGTGTGCCATTTAAAGTCTTTATTTCCTTGTTGATCTTTTGCTTAGATGATCTGTCCATTTCAGTGAGGGGGGTGTTAAAGTCCCCAACTATTAGTGTATTGTCGATGTGTTTCTTTGCTTTTGTTATTAATTGCCTTATATAATTGGCTGCTCCCATGTTAGGGGCATAGATATTTATAATATCAGATCTTCTTGTTGGATAGACCCTTTAAGTAGGATATAGTGTCCTTCCTCATCTCTTATTACAGTCTTTGGTTTAATATCTAATTTGTCTGATATAAGGATTGCCACCCCAGCTTTCTTTTGGTGTCCATTAGCATGGTAAATGGTTTTCCACCCCTTCACTTTCAATCTGGGGATGTCTTTGGGTCTAAAATGAGTCTCTTGCAGACAGCATATTGATGGGTCCTGTTTTTTTATCCAATCTGATAGACTGTGTCTTTTGATTGGGGCATTTAGTCCATTTACATTCAGGGTAACTACTGAAAGATACGAATTTAGTGCCATTGTATTGCCTGTAAGGTGACTGTTACTGTATATTGTCAGTGTTCCTTTCTGGTCTATGTTGCTTTTAGGCTCTCTCTTTGCTTAGAGGACCCCTTTCAAGATTTCTTGTAGGGCTGGTTTTGTATTTGCAAATTCCTTTAGTTTTTGTTTGTCCTGGAAGCTTTTTAGCTCTCCTTCTATTTTCAATGACAGCCTAGCTGGATATAGTATTCTTGGCTGCATATTTTTCTCACTTAGTGCTCTGAATATATCCTGCCAGTCCTTTCTGGCCTGCCAGGTCTCTGTGGATAGGTCTGTTGCCAATCTAATGTTTCTACCATTTTAGGTTACAGATCTCTTTTCCTGAGCTGCTTTCAGGATTTTCTCTTTGTCTCTGAGACTCATAAATTTTACTATTAGATGTTGGGGTGTTGACCTATTTTTATTAATTTTGAGAGGGGTTCTCTCTGCCTCCTGGATTTTGATGCCTGTTTCCTTCCCCAAATTAGGGAAGTTCTCTGCTATAATTTGCTCCAATATACCTTCTGCCCCTCTCTCTCTTTCTTCTTCTGGGATCCCAATTATTCTAATGTTGTTTCATCTTATGGTATCGCTTATCTCTCGAATTCTGCCCTTGTGATCCAGTAGTTGTTTATCTCTCTTTGTCTCAGCTTCTTTATTTTCCATCATTGGTCTTCTATATCACTGATTCTCTCTTCTGCCTAATTTATCCTAGCAGTTAGAGTCTCCATTTTTTAGTGCACCTCATTAATAGCCTTTTTTATTTCGACTTGGTTAGATTTTAGTTCTTTTATTTCTCCAGAAAGGGTTTCTCTAATAACTTCCATGTTTTTTTCAAGCCCAGCTAGTATCTTTAAAATCATCATTCTGAACTGTAGCTCTGAAATCTTACTAATGTCCCTATTGATTAGGTCCCTGGCAGTCGGTACTGCCTCTTGTTCTTTTTGTTGAGGTGATTTTTTTCCATCTTGTCATTTTGTCCAAAGGAGAGAAGATGAATGAGAGAACAAATTGCTAACAAGGTAACAACGTCCCCAGAAAATATACACTAAACAAATCAGAAAAGACCTGAAGCTGGGTAAAAGAAAGGGAAAGAGAGAAAAAAGAAAAAGAAAGAAAGGAAAAAAAAGAAAAGAAAAAGATAAAAACAAGCAAAAACAAGACAAAATAAAATAAAAACAGAATATGATCAAATATGATCAGGCTGGTGCATAGATCAGTGGATTTTGGGTGTATTTTGGTCTGTTAGAAGAAAGTGTCCCCAAAATTTTAAAGAAAGAAAAACTTATATATGTACAAAAACAAGGGTTAATACGATGAAGGGATGGAATATGACTGTAAAGATGAATATTATAAAAGATTTTATAAAAGGAATTGATAAGCAGTTGGTTGAAAAAAGAAAGAGGATTTAAAAAAAAAGGGGGACAGAATGTGATCAGGCTGGAGACTAGAACAAAGCCATACACTAGAGATTTAGGGTATATTTTGATCTGTTAGAGGAAATGTGTCTCAAAATTTTAAAGAGAGAACAACATATATATATATATATAAAATAAGGGTAACTACTATGAAGGGATAGAATATGACTCTAAAAATGAAAAATAAAAAATATTTTTTAAAAAAGGGATTGATAAGATGTTGGCTGAAAAAGGGAAAAAGAAAAATTCAAAACAAAAAAAAAAGACAGTTAAAAAAAATTAACTTTGAAAGACTAAAGAATCGTGGTAAAAAAGCCATGGATTCTATGTGCAATATTCCCCTAGCACTGGAGTTCTGCCGCTCTCATTGATCAGTAAACTTGGTCTTGGCTTGCTGGTCTTGCTGATCTTCTGGGGGAGGGGCCTGTTGCCATGGTTTCCAAATGTCTTTGCCGGAGGCGGATTTGCTGTCCTTGCCCCCTCCCGGCTAAGTAATCTGCTCGGGTTTGCTCTCGGGAGCTTTTGTTCCCTGCAAGCTTTCCGTACAGCTTTGGAGGCTGAGAGTGAAAATGGTGGCCTCCCAATCTCCGCCCCAGAGGAGCCGAGAACTCGGGGCCCCACTCCTCAGTGAGCCCCCAGAGATAAGCAGTCAGTCACTGCCGTCTCCCCGGTCTCTGGCCGCACTCCGTGCTCACCTGGCCTGTGACCCAGCATTTCTGTCTCTGGCACCCGACCCCATGTGGAGTCTCCAAACCCAGCAGATCCCTGCGGTGCGCTTCCACGCCGCTCCTCCCGGGGGAAGAAGGGGAGTCTCCCCGGATCTGCCACCTGTTGGGTCCCTGCTGGAGGAGCAGTGACCCGACTCTGCCGCAGATCACGGTTTATGGCAACCCTGAGCTGAGAGCCCGGGCCTGGGCTCCGCCTCTGCAGCCAGCTTCCTGGCTCCGTTACCTGGGAGCTCTGCCGCACTCAGGTACCCCCGGTCTTTCTGTGGCCCCAAGGGTCCTGAGACCACACTGTCCTGTGAGGGTTGTGCCCCCCGCTTAGCCACCGGAGTGACGTCCCTCAGCAGAGTGGACTTCTAAAAGTTCCGACTTTGTGCTCCGTGGCTCTATCACTTGCCAGAAGTGGCCCACGGAGGCCCCCTCCCCCGCCGTCTGTCCTCCCGAATATCGCCTTGGATTCACTTCTCCGCATGTCCTACCTTCCAGAAAGTGGTCGCTTTTCTGTTCAGATAGTTGTTGCTATTCTTTTCTTCGATCTCCTGTTGAGTTCATAGGTGTTCAGAATGGTTTGATCCCCATCCAGCTAATTCCTGAGACCAGACAAAATCCAGGTCTCCTACTCCTCTGCCATCTTGCTCCGCCCTCCCTTCATATTTATTCACATCCTGCTGTGTATCTCAAACTCTCACCATGCTAGACTATTAATCTCTTTCTCTAACCTGCCTGGTGATTTCAGACCATTCTTCTTCTGCTTATAAGCTGTCCCCTCTGCCTGAAACGCCTAGTCTCTCCTAGCTCAGTGGAAAATTCCCCTTTATCCTTCCAAGTGGAACAGAAATAGCATCTCCTTTTTGTAGTATTCCCAGATGCCCAAAGCAAAATTAGTCACACCATTCTCTGTGGTCCCATTGCTATGGTCTGGATGTTGTGTCCCCTCAAAATACATACGTTAAATCCTCACCTCCAGTGTGATGGTATTTGGGTCTGGGGCCTTTGGGAGGTGATCAGGTCATGAGAACAGAGACCTCATAAAGGGGGTTAGTGCTCTTATTGAGCAGACCAAGAGAGGTCCCTAGCTTTTGTCTCAGGGAAATTATCTTCTAATAGATCACTGAAATTTTCCTCCCTTTTATTACCTCCATTCTCTGCCTCTGGAACCCCAATAAAAGAAATGGCAGACATCCACACTGCTTCATATCTTTCTCATACATTCCATTTCTTTGCCTTTGGCTCAGGTCTGCAAGATTCCATAGACTTTATCACCAGACCACTGACAGGGTTGTTAACCATAACCATTCTCTTATTCAGTCTGTCCACTGAATTGTTTTTAGTGCCAAACATATTTTTAATTGCCAGGTACTCATTTCTGTTCTCTGATTGCATCTTTTATTGTAGTGGCAGTCTGTTCTTATTTATGTATGCACCATCTTTCCAATCTCGCTGGAATCATTTATTAATTTTTTTTATTATTTTGTCCCTGGATGATCTTTATTTCCTAAAAGCACATTTTTTTCTTGTTAATCTTATTATTTCTCATGTATGTAATTTCTTTTCCTTGTGTGTTTGTTGGTCCTTGTTTGTAAGTTCATGTTTATGAATAAAGATCTAGGCAGCTAGGTAAGGAGAGTTTCTTTTGGTTTTGTGTAGATCTGTTTGCCAGGAAGCCTCTCTGTGGATGATTCTGTACTAGTGGGGAGGGTGTGATAACTGGACCAACTACATTGAAGTATTTTACATTAGAGGTCAGCAGGTTGTGGATAGCAAGTCAGAAAAGGGGGGATTTCACTTTAGTAGTGGTGTATTTGATGTATTCCTTCTTTAAGAAAAGCTGCCTTGGGTGCCTGGGTGGCTCAGTCGGTTAAGCATCTGCCTTCGGCTCAGGTCATGATCTCAGAGTCCTGGGATCGAGCCCCTCATGGGGCTCCTTGCTCAGCAGGGAGCCTGCTTCTCCCTTTCCCTCTCCCTCAGCCTGCAGTTCCCCCTGCTTGTGTTCTTTCTCTCTCTGTCTGTCAAATAAATAAATTAAATCTTTAAATCTTTAAAAAAAAAAAAGAAAAGAAATGCTGCCTTGCCTTTCTTTTTGCATTAATGTACCTGCTATGTGGTCCAGAGTTTCCTCAAACTTTGCTTTGTTTCCCATTCAGATGTTTTGTTTCCTCCCCAGACCCATCTCTTTAAATCAAATATATTCAAAGTACATTTATTAACTAGTATGACAAAATATTAGCAAATAGTATGATAAGCCATTTCAGCAAAATGGCTACAAATTCTATCTATTACTGTATCTATGCCCCTTTGTAATGTGACTTTGGAGCTCCTCCTACTGGAAGAAGGTAGGGTTGATTTCTCCACCCCCTTGCATCTGGGTTTGGCCATGTGTGTTCCTTTGTTCAGCAGGATTATAGAAAAGTGACCTGGAAGAGAGACATGAAAATTGCTTGCACATTGGGGCTTGCTCTCTTGCTTCTCTTATGAAGAAGGCAGATAAAAGACCAGAGAGTTCAAAATACATTTTTTTGCACATGAATTCTGATATCAAAATAGCTCTGTGAAGAAGCCCAGACAGATAACAAGACTGATAACTCTTCACCTCTGTTGTCCTGATCAACAAGATGCTAAGTGGGTAAAAGAGATTTTCTGGGTTACCCAACCAGCAGCCCACCCATTGCTTGAATGTGCCCAGCAGAGATGAGCTGAGCTCTCACAGATAAGAACTACCTAGCTGATCCAAATCATGAGCTAAATAAAAAATTACTGTTTGAGACCACCACATTTTGGAACAGTTTGTTACACAGTGAAAGCTAACTGATACAAGTACCACATTGTCTTAATGTTCCAGGTACTGTAGATACTATGATAAACAGAGTAGATTAGCCTTTGCCTTCAAATGATGATAAACAAAGAAATAAATGAGTAAGACAATTTCAGAGAACAATGCACACTATGAAGGAAAGGAAGCAGGGTGATATGACAGAGCAAATTTAAGTAGGTGTTTTGAGTTAAGATTTGAAGGGCAGGGAAGAGCCAGCCATGCAAAGGTCCAGAGACAGACTGTTCCAGACAGAGGAAACTGCAAGTGCGAAGACATTGAGGTGGGAACATACTTCACATATTACGGGGACATAAAGAAGGTCAATGAGACTGGAGTATAGCAAGCAAAGAAGACAATGAGTGCAAGGATATAAAGTCAGGGAAACAGATTATGTGAACTTGGACTATAACTAATTTATTAATTACCTTGGTGCTTGTACCATATCTCATTCCTGTTCTTTATATTTGTGGACTTGGAGGTTTTAAAAGACTCCTATGGGAAGGATCCCTCTTCCCTCCAGCATTATAGGTTACAGCTTTCCATGATCTGTTTTCTTCATCAATCAGATCCATCTGCCTTCTGTCTTCTAGGATTTCTTCAAAATGTCCTTCCCCAGCTGCCTGCCTTTCTGGTTTCCTAGCATTACTATGAATTCATTCTTTTTAAAATACAGGGGTTTGTTTTTGTTTGGTTATTGTTTTTGTTTTTACATTTTTTAAAATTGGACACACAATATTACATTAGTTTCAGGTGTACAGCATAGTGATTTGACAATTCTATATGTCATGCTGTGCTCACTCTAAGTGTAGCTACCATCTGTCACCATACAACACTATCACAATACCACTGATATGATATGCTGTACCCTCCATCCCCGTTACTTATTCATTCCATCACTAGAAGCCTAGATCTCCCACTCCCCTTCACCCGCTTTGTCCATCCTTCTACCCGCTTCCCTCTGGCAACCATCAGTTCACTCTCAATATTTCTAGAAGATATTATGCTGAGTGAAATAAGTCAGAGAAAAATGAACACCATATTATTTCACTTATATGTGGAATCTAAAAAACAAAACAAGTGAATAAACAAACAAAAACCAGAATCAGACCTAGAAATACAGAGTACGAACTGATGTTTTTACATTTTTAAGGATCTTGGTGTCAGTCTGTCCTCAATTCACCATCTAATTGAAATTCTCCTATCTCACTTTAAAATTTATAGCTCTAAGCTCACCCTAATCTATTATCTTCCTTTTGTTGTCCTATCTATTTCTCCTTGTTTCTTCTCTTTTTCAGCTTGTCTTTATAGTGGCTGGTAAGAGTGAGGCCTCATAGGATATTTATTCACTAACCAATAAATATTTATCGAGTACCTGTTGTCTGCAAACAAAATGGGGGCCCTTCTCTCCCACCAGTTACCCTTACTGTCATCTGCCCTGCTCAGGTCCAGCTGAGCTGAGTGTGGCTCTTCAAAAAACCTCATGCTGGATGAGGATACTCAAGGGTTAATTCTTCCCGGTGCCTTAAATTTCACTGGAAGTTAAGGATTATTCATTTTTCTGGGGAGGTGTTGCTCTTGATATGTCAGAATTCATCTGCCAAAAAATGCATTTCAACTCCCTGGTCCTCTATCGATCTATCTATCTATCTATCCATCCGTCCATCTATCTTTTGATCTACTTATCTACCCTACCTATCCACCTATCATCTATCTACCTATCTCCATTGAGTTTTGGGTGCCATGAGTCAATAAGGAATGGCACATAGGATATCATACTTGGGAGGGATGGACCATATTACCCCACTGAAAACAGAAGATGTTTCACCCTCACAGACCAAGAGCTTGGCCTTGGTAAGCATGTGTAAAGTATACAGGTACAGGAACCTTCACTCATTTCCCTAAAGCAGATAAATATATTTTCATACAGACATCAGAGCATTTATAATTGATATTAGCAATCTGAAGAGCCCAGTACACACTCATAATATTTTCTTCCACAGATCTGTTGGATCCATTGCAGAACCCAAAAGTACAAAACCCTTTGCTTGTCCTGCTATTGCCTTGTGGGAATACCACCACACCATTTCCCTCAAACCCAGAATCAAGAGGCCAGAGCACCTTGAGTAAAAAGAAAAGGAGGCCAACTTTCTCTTCTGTACCCCAGGGCCATTGCATATGCCATTCCCTCAGGCGAGGACACCATTCTCCCTGCTTCTCCAAATCTCTTACTTATCCTGACTCTTACTTATCCTTGTGGTCTCATCTTATAAGCTCCTTGCTCAGAGAGGCCTTCTTTGCTTTTCTAATCTTCCTTTTCCTCCCGAAGTGTAGTGGATGCTGTGGGTGCCCTGCCCAGGTCCCCTTCACTGGTGGCACGCTCATTCCTCAGTTGCTGAGAGTATTTGTTGCTGAAATGGAGCTGCCTTCCTGGGAGGTTACTCCCAGCCACAGGGGACAGTCAGTGGCCAATGACTGACTGGGGTTACAAAAGCCTGGGTGCCTGGCTTCAGGTGGACCACAGCTTCCCAAGCTATCAGGCTGAAACTACTCTCCAGTGGAGATCACACCTCCACTGAGTTTTCTTCTAGTTTCTCCTGCTTCTCTCACACCTTTTCTCCAGAGAGTTTCACCAGAATCACCATCTCAAGCTCCGCATCTAGAAAACCTGAACACACTAAGAAAGCCTTACTGAAGAGGTTTATCTACATATTTAAACAACTGCGAATACCTTTCCTCCCTGATCCCTGCACCTTTAACTGTGTTGGAGAGTCACACGGTCAGACTAGTGCCTCTGGAACGGGTCACACAGGAGCCCCCCATCTGAGATCCCTGAGGAGCTGCTCCTCCAGGAAGCAGAAGTGGAAGAAGAAAAAAAGATACTGCACATAAGCAGGTGCCCCTGGAGGCTGTGTTGGCGTTCCTGCGGCAAAGCTGTTTGTCCGACCTGATAAAAAGGGTTCTTTTTTTTAAGGCTCTAGTAAAATCATTTAATCTAAAATTCAATATGAATGCTACTCTGCATTAATCTTGAAGAACTAACAAGTCAATCCCAGATATGTTCTTTTCCTTGAAGTGAAACAGATTTGGTTAAGGATGGGGTTTTGAGGGGGGGTTTATTTACCAAAATGTTCAAAGTTCAAAACTGTGATTAAAGATCTTCTCCCAAAGGTAAGCCCTCGGGATCCACAGGAACAGCACCAACTAATAAAACATGATGAATTCATGTTTGAAGTGCCTGTAGAGACATTGACGGACGAATGGCATGAGACCCACAAGATGGTTTAGAAATTAGTTCATATGCAAATATCTTTAACACCAGTCCCTTGTCACTTACGTATTCAATAGTTAAATTTAGACTATTTGAAAGTGGCTCAGAGATGTAACAGTTGTGACATCTTGTTGGGGCAGGAACTCAACTCACACATACCATGAAGCTGGAATGCCAAAGTCGGGAGACTGAGTGGGAGAGATGAGGTGACTGCTCAACGTCTACTTGGCATGTGCACAGTAACTCACATGAGGGGACTTAAAAGCTCTCCAACTGTGGATGTTGCTAACGGAAGTGAGGAGGTAGAGTAAAGAAACAGCAAGTGCAGATTTGAGGGTACCCAAGACTAAAGCTCTAGCAGCTGACAAGTGATTACTATAGTCCATCCATGTCAACAAGCACAATGGCTGCCTTGGAGACCAATTTTCCAGATGTATAATTAAGGAATCAGAGTACTAGTGTGCCATCTTGAGGAAGAAGATGGGGCTTGGATGTCTTCTCCCACCTGTAGTTCAAGAAGCCACCTCTTTATCATCTCAGGCAGGCTCACTCCACCCATCCTGTCTTCAGTGTAGGTTGGCTTTTCCTTCTGCATCTTTTTTCTATATTTATGGCACCACCATTGTCTTAGTTGCTGAAGTTTCAAACCTCAGCCTTGGCTCCTACATCTTTATCCTTTTTATCTCTTCTCTTGCCATCATTATCCTCAGGGCCACCACAATTCCATAATCTGGCTATGATTCCTCAACCTTCTTGGGGGATGTGACCATCACTTCCATTTCACTTGAGTTACTCATGAGCCTGGCCAGGCCTTGGATCTTTGTATTACCTTGAGTCTCTCCTCCTCCAAGAGCATCATTATGGAAATCCATTGGGAAAATCCTCTACCTCAGCTCTGTTACCAATATCTACTCCTACAGCAGCTTGTGCTGATTTTTTCCTTATCACGTGAAGCATGTGAGATTAACTGTTTTGACTCTTTTCTCTTGTCTTAAAGAAAGCAAACCAAGATCTGTGTGTTTCCTCCCAAGAAGGAGAGAGAGATACGCAATAAGGAAGGGAAAAATGTGTCTGCAAATCTGCAGCTTAAAGTCCCATGTGTTTAAAAATCATTCTTGTTTGCCTTTTTTTCCCTATAAAATGTGTAGTGAATCTTATCCCTTAGTATTCTACATCAGATCAAGGAAGCCTGTGTTTGGATAGCACCAATGAAAGAGGAGGGGACCTTCACTCCTTGCTGCTCCAGAACAAAGCTCAAATGCAAGCTGGGATGATCACTCTGAAACCTGCTCTATCACCAAAGGAACCATAGCAGCTCTGGGGCTGAGGGCTGCCCTGCCTACAGCCAGAAGGCAGGACTAGTGTAAGTTATAATACCTGAATAGTACTTGGCATTGGACTTGATAGACAGTGAAGGGATTGATAAACACTAACCAGTTTTATTCTTTGAGCATCTCACAACTTTTATTTCATTTCCATCAGATGGAATGAAAGCATGGTATTGGCCAGTGAGAAGATGTAATTTTAATGTTAACTAACCTTAAACCTTGTGTGAATTCTGAGATCCTCCCCACTGGTCACAGGAACTTCTTTCACCTCGTCATCTCTATTTTCCCCTGGAATCTGTTGTCTGTAGAGCCCAGGGGACTCCACACTCATGCCCCTCTGGTCTGGCCTGTTTAGCCCAGGTCAGCTGCTTCACTGGTTCCTCATGAACATCCCTGACACCCTTGCCTCTATGAACTTCCATCATCCCCACCTTCCCATCCTCAGACGCACCACACATTGCCCCCTTCAATACCTAGAATGTCACGTAACCCTCAGTTATTTGTTCTTTATCTACTGGGTCCTTTGACCACTCTAACATCCTTGATCCTTCGCTGGTTGCCCACATAATATATTCTGAAGGGACCTCAAACCTATTCTACTCGGATCAAGGTCCATATTCCATTCCCACCGCCAAACCCTGCAAAATCATATTTTGTGGGGAATAAGTCCATTCAGGGTGAGTTTTCTCAAAATTTCTCTTTTCTTATACCACATTTATATTTATATTTGCCTTTCTCTTTTGGTTTTCTTCTTGCCTCAGATAAAGAAATTTCCCTCTGCCTTATCTAAGAAAGGTGAAAATACTTGGGGGGGGGATGGACCATATTACCCCATTCAGAACAGAAGACCCCCTCCACCCTCGCAGACCAAGAGCATGGCCTTAGGAGGCATTTGTAAAGTGTTCATGACCCAATATTTTTTTGTCCTATTTGTCTCTTTGCCCATTTTCCTATTGACTTGTTGTACTTACTTTTTCAGACGTTCTCTTTATTTATTAAGGGAGGGGGGGAGATGGCAGAGAGGGCCATGCTAATTACACATGCCCCTTTCCTTCAGAATCTAAACCTCCCCCTAAATAAACATAGAGATGAGACACTGTTTCACAGAGCTCAGAATTTAGTGGGAAAGGTGGCGTATAAAATACAATGCAGCCAAAGTGCAATAATGGATGTCTACTCGGGGCACCTGGGTGGCTCAGATGGTTAAGCGTCTGCCTTCGGCTCAGGGCATGATCCCAGTGTCCTGGGATCGAGTCCCGCATCGGGCTCCCTGCTAGGCGGGGAGCCTGCTTCTCCCTCTGCCTCTGCCTCTCTCTTTCTCTGACTCTCATGAATAAATAAATAAAACATTTAAAAAAATGGATGTCTACTCAAAGTACACTTGGGACACCAAGAAATGATGACCTCATGTGGGGGTGGACGCAGGAAAGCATTACAGACAAGGAACCGCTGAGCCAGGTCTTAAAGAATTAGTGGTTCAGTAGATATGTGGGGAGGTAGCCATGAAGTATTTGTTATATTAGAAAATGAAGGGCATTACCACACAGAGAGAAGAACATGTGCAGAAATAGTGACAAAATTTAACCAGCTCGGTCTCTTCAGCCAATGTGCAGTCTCAGTCTAGCTAATCAGGTGGAAGGCAGAGTGGCAGTAAATGCGTCCAAGGGCTCAAAAAATAAAGAATTTACCAAAGAAAAATTAGATAAGGAAGGGGCGCCTGGCTGGCTCAGTCAGAAGGGCGGGCGACTCTCAATCTCGGGGGCATGAGTTTGAGCCCCAAGTTCGGTGTAGAGATTACTAAAAATAAATAAACAAATAAACTTTTTAAAAAATTAGATGAAGGATAAAACCAAACAAATACCAGCTTAAAAATCATAAAAACAGGGGCGCCTGGGTGGCTCAGTTAGTTAAGCGTCCAACTCTTGATTTCGGTTCAGGTCATGATCTTAGGGTTGTGAGATGGAGCCTGGTGTTGCTCTGTGCTGGAAGTGGAGCCTGCTCAGGAATCTCTCTCTTCCTCTCCCTCTGTCCCTCCCTACCCACTCACAAATGTTCTCTCTCTCTCAAAAAAAGAGAGAAAAAAACACATAAAAACAGTAGAATTAACAAATAATTCCAAGAGTTGTTTCTTTAAAAGAGAAAGACCAAGGGAAGAGAGAAGACAGGAAGGGAAGGAAGCAGGGATGGAGGGAAAGAAATAGACAGGGTCTTGTGAGTTAATTCAAAGGGAAAAGGAACATACATGGAAAGTAGATTTATTGATTTTATATTTATCGAGGGCTTAGTACTTGCCGGAGACTGGGCTATGTGTTGGGGACAAAACAGCTGTCTAAAGTGATCTGCCCTCTGCTTTTGAGGAGCTGAATTTCAAATGAGGAAGTGCTTTTTAAACATATAACTACACAGATAAAATATAACTACAAATCAAGAGAGGTGTGAAGGAAAAGTAAAGACTATAATGAGAGGATATAGCAAGGTCAAAAATTACCTTGCAGCTGGGGGCTGGGTCATGAAAGGCATTTTGAAAATGTGACATTTAAGCCAATGTCTGGTGAAGAAGAATGAGCTAACCAGGCACAGAGTGATTGGAAGAGCAATTCAGGAAAAAAACGAAGGGCTGAAGGTAAGAGAGATCATGGTCCAGTTCAAATAACTGGAAGAAGGTCAGTGGGGCTGGAGCCAATCAAGGAAGCAGACAGTTACAAAGATTTATAGGTAGAGAGACTGACAGACCCAGAGGGGTGGGGGGTGGGGGTCCTGGGAGGTGGGACTTTCCTTTTGAAAACTGGGATAGTCCCAGGCAAACCTGGACGAATTGGTCACCCTACTGACAGGCTTTATTCAAGATTTCATAGCTTAGCAGAAGGACGATACCGTGGCTGTAATCAGCACAGGCATAGTGAGGATGGAGCAAACCGAATGGGTCCAAGAAATATTAAAAGTAAATTGACAGATTTTGATGACCAAATCATAGCCAGGGAAGGGGAGTAGGGTAGAGGGAATAATCCAGAATGAATGGCAGACTTTTTTGCCTTTGGAAACTGTGGGATGTGGATAAAAAAGGGATGAATACACAGATGACATGACTTTTGTTCTTCGCATGAACTGGTCAAATCAGAGCTTTGTATTTGATCACCAGTGAATAAGCAGTAATATATTTTGGGACCCTCCACCTTCTCCATCCCGGGGGTTGAGACAGACCCTGGGCCAGGAAGATACCTCAGTGTGCTCAGGAAAGAATTTGGAAGTCAGTTTTAGCCTTTAAAGAAGGGGAGTATTCCTCACCCTAATAAGGGGGTATGACTCGATATAATGAGCCAAAGAAAACCAGAAAGCTTTTATTACAGACTGCATTCATCCTGCATTCGGATGGCATGTCAAGAAATGGATTGCTTTTGCTTCCCACCTCCAGTTCCCAGACTCCAATTTTTAACCCAGAAGAAATTGTAACTGAATTATGAAGTCCTTTCAAAACTAGATGTTTGACACATCTGTTACAGAAGCCTTATGAAAAGCACACTGGATGCCTGTAAATTTTATAATTATGTTAATTCAAACTCAAAGACACTCCCATGAATTAAAAAAAAAAAAATTTCCAGCTCAAATCACAGTTTGTTCTGCCTGCCATGGAGATGTGGGGAATATTTGCTGTATGCACTAAATTCTCTCCTTTAACTGTCCATGTCAGGAGAGCAGAGGACCGGAATGAAGATGAGCGCAGTAGACTGAGGATGAGAGTTTTATTGAACGTGTAGGTTTGATCCAGTTCAGAAGCACAATCCCAGTGAGACCTCAGGCAGGAGGCTAGACAGGGGAAAACTTGCTCGCTTCCCAAATGGAAGGATGCTTTCCTTGGACTTGGGAGCAGAATGCCAGGGCTGGGATGAGCCGCCAAAATCAGTCAGCCCGTCTTACATCCATCATTTGTTTGTCATGCGTTCATACAGTCATTCATTCATTTGGTAAGTATTTATTGAACATTCACTGTTTAGGAGGCACTCTTCTAGGACCTTGGGATATGTTGGTAAACAAAACAGACACAAAGCCATTGTCTTATTGATTTTATTGATTCTAAAGGGAGGATTCAAGTAATAAACAACAAGAATACGCAATAAACCTAAAGAATCAGTAAGTTACATGGTACTGTAACAAAAGAAAAAGGAGGATGGGGTAACAGAGACCACAGGAGGGGCAGGTTGCCATCTAAAGAAGGAGGCTGAGTAGTTTGCACTGTGAAGGTGATGTTTGAATCTTTTTTTTTTTTTTTTAAGATTTTATCTATTTATTTGACAGCGAGAGAGAGAGAGAGCACAAGCAGGGGGAGCAGGAGAGGTTGAGCAGGGAGCACGACACAGGGGCTCTATCCCAGGACCCCGGGATCATGACCTGAGCCAAAAGCAAACGCCCAATCCACTGAGCCACCCAGGAGCCCCCTGAAGGTGATGTTTGGAAAAAGATTTGAAAGAGATGAGAGAGTCAGCCATGGGGATCTCTAGGAGGAAAGTCTGATTGGTTTGTGGTTTTATTTTTCCCTCCAAAATAGTCCGGAGTCATCTAAAATGGAATTTTTAGCAAAGTACTCCATTGGGTGCAGAAGCTGGGTTATGCTTGTGTCCCAGCTGTAAGTCATGGGTCCTAGTCAATTTGTTCTATCATAGACTAAAAGTAACCCACCACCCTCACAAGCCCGATGCTTCCAGAGCCTCTGTCTCAGCCCTCTCATGTTGTAGCATGTTGGAATATCATGCAATTGTCTTTAGGCTTTATTTCCTGTATGAGGCAGGAGGGAAGCTCAAAGACTGGGGCAAACAGGGTCAAAACCTGACTTTGACACTTAACACTGTCCTTGGGTCAGTGATGTAACTGGTTTGAGTCTCAACTTCCTTATCTGTAAAGATAAGATGATAATAGCGCTCTGCACGTAGTAAGCACTTAATTAAAGCTAACACTTTTGGTGGTGCCCACAACAGTGCCATCTCTTTGGAGGCAAGGTCCCTCTTGTGTTCCATCTCTGTCCCAGTTCAGCAGTGCCTAGCATAGCGTGGAGCACAGGTAAGTTTGGTTGCACGTAGAGGAACACTGTGTGTCCAAGAAACACCCTAACACAACCAAAGCCCTACAGGAGAACTCACCCTCCATTTCTGGTTGGTAAATAGCCACTCGTCTATTGACCAACATGAGAAGTTTCAACACACACACCAGAATTGGGTTTTATCTCCTTCCCCCACCCCCACCCCCGAATTTACTGTCTTGGAAAGAGAAGAGTAATCTGGTAAAGGGAAATGTGTGGCAGAGTTTTCTTTCTTAGCAATATGCTTACCCAAGTTGTAGTATTTCCTGCCCTTCTGTCTTTCAAAAAGAATTCTTTATCTAAAATTAAAGGATAATAATAATAATAATAATAATAATAATGGAATTAATTCTCTGGTGTGTCAGGCTGCAAGATGAAGTTAGGATGTGATTCTATATATAGAAGGGCTTCATAAAGAGAATTGAAACTCTGATCCCAAATGCCTTGCCATATATATGGATAAAAAGGGAGGTATCAAATTAAAAAAAAACGTTTCCCAATTCATCTCTCTGACTGCATTTTAGAGTTTCAGAATTAGACCAGCAATGGTGCTCAGACTGTTAGTATGCATTAGTCTCTGGTAGTCAATGTGCAGGTCCATTATTTCCAGCCCTTTGGGATGTCGCAGCAGGAACCAAGTGGTTATGACATGCGTCATCTCTGAGCCTCTTAAGGTTGAAAGACCATGGGTGGAAATCACATTCTGGCCTGAGAAAAGTGGCAATATGATCATTCTTGCTGTGAGCTGGTTTGGATACCAATGTTAAGCAAAGAGGTCACTGTTATCTGACACTATTCTATATCCAGGGTAGGCAAACTATGGTTCCTAGACCCAAGCCACCCTATTTCTTGTTTGCATAAATACAGTTTTATAAATAAATTTTACTGTTGGTTGTAGCAATGACTCCTCCTCATTTCACAGTGGCCTCCTGGCCCATCAGCTGAATAGAAATCCTACCAGCTTTCTGCTTTCCTGGTGGAAGTCCATGATCCGGAACAAAGGTTAGCAAATTCTGGCCCACTGCTTATTCTGTCAATAAAGCTTTATTGGAACACATCCATGCCCATTTATTTATATATCATCTGTGAGTGCTTTCAAGCTATCACGGCAGAGTTGAGTAGCTGCAACAGGGGCCTGCAAAGCTTAAAATATTTATTCTCTGATCCTTTACAGAAAATGGTGCCAATTCTCCTTCTACATGAATGAAGTTTCCTGAAGATTTGTTGCCCAGGGGAGGTTGTGAGAGAATTAAGTCATCACCCAGACATGGCAATAGACACCTGCACTTATGCTCTGAGGCATCTGGGGACCAGCCTCGGACCTCGAAGCAGCAATCTTGTAGTAGCTGGAATACATCATCTCTCACATTAAATTAAGGATGCTAATGTGAAATTGACTGGTTTCGTTTTCTCTGTATTTAATTTTTAAGTTTCTTTGGTTTTAGAGTTGTATAAGAATAAGGAATGTTTTACCAAGATGTCTGTCTGTAAATATTTAATTTACATTTGAATACAAATAATTTAAGCAATGCTAGAGCTCCTGGAGAAGTTTTGTGAGGGGATCTGTTACTTGGGTTTGAGAAACACTGGTGAGGTGTCTTTTTCCTCAGACCTTCACACTGGTTTCCCTGCCCTCTGTTTTCTCTCTGGTCTGATTAATTGATTAATTAATAATTAAACATTTTATTTACTTATTTTAAGTTATCTCTATGCCCAACATGCGGCTTGAACTCACGACCCTGAGATCAAGAGTTGCATGTTCCATGGACACAGCCAGCCAGACCACCCTTTGCTTTAATTTATAGCCTTTAACCAGGGTTCAGAAAACTTTTTCTGTAAAAGGTAGATAGTGAATATTTTAGATGATCTCTGTTGTTTAGCATGAGGCATAAACAAATGGGTGTGGCTGGGTTCCAATAAAACTTTATTTGAAATTTGAATTTCATCTAACTTTCACATGCCATGAAATATTCTTCTTCTTGGGCGCCTGGGTGGCTCAGTTGGTTAAGCGACTGCCTTCGGCTCAGGTCATGGTCCTGGAGTCCCAGGATCGAGTCCCACATCGGGCTCTCTGCTCAGCAGGGAGTCTGCTTCTCCCTCTGACCCTCCTCCCTCTCCTGCTCTCTGTCTCTCATTCTCTCTCTCTCAAATAAATAAATAAAATCTTTAAAAAAAAAAAAGAAATATTCTTCTTCTTCTTTTGGTTCATGTTCAACCCCCTAAAAATGCAAAAAAAAAAAAAAATTCTTAGCTCATGAGACATAAAATAAAAAGATGAGGAACTGGATTTGGCCCACAAGACTATGGTTTGCCAACCCCTGTCCTTTCGATCAATGAATGCATCTTTTTAAAAAGTCAATTTTATTTTGTTCCTGCTTAGAAATCTACACTTGAATCTATGTTTGTTTTGTTTTGTTTTATAAGATTAAGTCCATTCATCTAGGCATAACATTCCAGCCTTTAGGATATTTTTCCAATCCCATTTTCTTTCACACTCCTCCATAAAATCTATGCTCTGAACACATTGAATCTATTATTTTTTTCCCTGATATTCTGAGTTTTTCCCCCCATGTCATCTTGCCTTTTCCATGTGGTTTTATCAGTCCAGAATGCACTGACCCTCATTCTTCACCTGGCAAAGCCCTGAATTTTCTTCCTAACCCTGTCTCTCCTGTACAGCCTAGCTACAGCTCCCTCCCCACTGTCAAATCACACTCACTACCCCTATTAAAGTAGCACTTGTGACGTTGAGTTTTCGTGGTTTCTCTGAGTGTTTTGTTGTCCTCATCACATGAGCCTTTTGAGAACAGGGATCATGACAATTCAACCCTGTATCCCTAACGTCTAGCACAGTACCCTAACACCAAGTAGATGTTCAATAAAAATGTTCCTAGTGAATGCTCCAGCAATTATTAGTAAGAGACTTAACAACTACTATTTATCGAGTCCTTTTTTACACTCCAGACACTGTGCTGAGTATTTGGCATGCATGATCTGAGTTAGTATATCAGGTTCAATACGTTTTTCCCTCCCACTCTGTGTTTTTTTATTAGGTCACAGCTTCTTAATTTCATAAGATGCTTACTATATATCCAACAGTGGAATTTTAAACATCAGAGACAAAGCTGATGGAGGAAATAGTTTGGTTCCTCAAATCTTATTGGCTCTGCTTTGTGATTAAGCCCCGTGCCCTACAGGAAAGAAACATTACCAAGTTCTTAGTGAAGAACAGATAAAAATAAACTGTTGGCATTTCAACAGAATTCCTCTTCCTCTTTGCCACTGGGCAACATTAGGGGTATGCCCTCCTTTCCTGGAGTTGCTAGAACATAAATGAAGCCCAAGTTGAGTCAAAGAGGGCCCAGGGGACCTGATTGTGCATTCTCCTCCTGGCTGAGGAGGGAGAGTCCCTTTGTTTGGCAGTGGATGCTTTCCAAATTTAGAGAGTCCTTAATGACTCTTCAACTGCATTACATCCTGAGGATAATTAGTAATGTTGCTGCTCAGCTGTTCAGCACCAATCAATCAAAGAAGATACACAGAACATGCAATAAATGCAAAATCTGAATCCATTCCAGGGGAGGAAAAGACATCTCCTTCAAGGTTCAATAAAAGAAGTCCATCCTTCTGGGGAATGTATTTAGAGGGGCAAAGATTAAGTAAATAAGAGGACTTGTCAGCTTTTGTGCAATTATGACTCATATTTGTCTCGTTCATGAATGGTGCAAGAGAAAAGGGGGGAAAGTCTTCATGACGAAACATTATAAAGTACAAAGCAGGTGAGATACTGAATTTTTCTGTAAACTTGGGATAGCTCCACCTTTTCTAGTTCCTGGTTCCAAAGCTACTTCACAGAAATGTTTACAGCTCTTCCCTCGCCCGCAGACCGAGCGGTGCTACAGCAGGATCTTGGCAGGAAGACTCATCCCTAAACTGAATGAAGACACCGAACATCCAAATCTTTGGGGACGCTGCTGAGCAAGGTTGAGAAAGATGAGGGCGGAGAGCTGCCCAATGGACTGGGTGACATGAAAGCAGGGGTGACGTTGGTGGAAGGATGATGGGAGGAGAAGTCGTAGAAAAATGTGTGCATCCAACTGTTTTAATAAAATTTCCTGTGACAGTCAGAATGATATGCTGGTGTAGAGTGAAGGGGTAGGGTCCAAAAGAGCTTTTTGTGAGATTGTGTTTGTTAAGTGGAAGAGGTTCATCTATCTACATTTCAAAGGGATTCTCAATGGCCATCATGATCTGTTTTTGTTTTCTGTCCTCGAAATTTCACCTTTTCCAAAATGTCATATACATGGGACCATACTGTGTGCCCTGTTCTGAGTCTGCTTTTCTGTGCTTGGCAAAATGCATTTCAGATTCATCCACGTTGTGTGTATCAATAGTTCAATCCCTTCTAATTGCCGAGTGGTAGCCCATCATATGGCTGTGCCATGGTCTCTTTACCCATCTAAAGGGCCATTGTGTCACTTCCCGTCTTCACAATTATGAAGAGAGCTGCAGGGAAGCGTTCATGCGCAGGTTTTTGTGTGTACATAAGCTTTCCTTTGTCTTGGGAAAATACCCAGAAGTGGGATAAGCTGAGTCATATGATTATTGTATGTTTAATTTTATAATAAACTGCCAACCTGTTTTCTCAGTGAGCTGTGCCATTTTGCCGAATATAATTTTTTTCAAAAATTAGTGAATTGAAATTTAAATTTAGCAAAAGCCAAAGGCAAGGATCTGGTAGAGAGAGAGAGCAGAGGTACAGAGTGGAGTTGGGGACAGGTGAGTCTTAAAGTTTCCAGAATGAAGAAGGGAATGGGATCCAGAGACAGGAGGGGGAGCTGCCCTCACACGAGGAACACCAACTTCCTTGTGCAGAGAGGAGAGAAGGTGGGAAGGTTGGTGCAGATGTTAGCTTGTGAGCAGAGTTGAGAGGAAGTTCCTATCTTTGAAGCAGAAATGAGTGAAAGGGGAAAGGAGATAGAAGGCTGTGAAGAGTGGAGAAGATTTAAAGCAGTCTTTGCAGAGTGGGGAGAAGCAAGCTGCCAGGAGAAATGTTGTAAGGTGTCCCTGCAGAGCTGGACTGGTCTTCAGGGATGCCGATCTCCTTGTTTGAAGCAAATGAGTTTATGATGTCAGCCGGAGAGTAACCGAAGTGCTGGATAAGTAATCCCAGGCTGGACACACAAGGAAGTGAATTCAGGAGGGGATGGTAGATGGAAGGAAAGCAAAAGAGTTGTTTCCATTGTCAAGCTATTGTCTCACTTTGGAAGTCACCTGAAGCTGGGATTGGTACTCTGCAAATGACATTTCTGCATGGCCAGCTGGCTTCCCATTTCATTTTTTTGAGAGGGGTGGGGGGATGAGGAGGGAGGGGAGATGGAGAGGGAGGGAGACTGAGGAGAGAAAAGAACAATAACAAGAAGAACAAGAAGAAGAAGGAGGGAGGGAGATAAAAATAGAGATAGAAAGAGAGAGAGATACAGAGAGAGGGAGAGAGAAGAAGGAGGAGGAGGAGGAGAAGGAGAAGAAGAAGGAGGAGAAGAAGGAGGAGGAGGAGGAAAAGAAGATGACAGAGAAGGAGAAGGAGAAGAAAGAAGAGGAGGAGGGGGAGGAAGGAGAGGGGGAAGAGGAGGGGGGAGGGAGGGAGAAAGGGGTAAGGAAAGAAAGAGAGAGGTAAAAATAGAGATAGGGAGAGAGAGAGAGAGAGAGGAGGAGCTAGGATATGATGGTGTGGGGTCTTCCCATCTTCCCCTTGGCAGTGACACTTCCCTCCTGAAGCAGCAGCTGAATCGGATCTGCAGCTTTCCCAACACTTTCAAAGACAGCAGCACCAGCCTAGTGCCCGCCTCTGAGGTCTGGGAACTAGCACCATGGGTCCCCTCCTCCAAGCTCTATGTTTTAGCGATTCCAACTCCCTGCCTTTGTTCCCCCCCTTGCTAATGGTGCTGGCTGCTCCCCACAGCTCTACCTTAAAGTTAGAGCGAGTTTTCCCTTTTTGGTTCTTCAGTACCATTTAACACTTGTTACAATTCACTTCTTTCTGTTCCAATAACTTGTGTGCTTTCTTTCTCTTGAATGGGCCCTGAGGGATACAGGAGACATTGAACTAGAGATGCCTAAAAAATGAAAGAACAGTAGTAATGGAAGTAAGTTGGAAGGATGGAGGTTTGAATGCTTGAGTTTGTCATTTAGAAGAGGGAAGAGTTTGGGAGTGATGACAAGGCAGAGGGTGCTTCGGTCAGAGGGTGGATGGCTGAGATGGAGTGGAGGATAAGGTTTTTAGAGGAGAAGTCACTGACCTGACATGCCTTGCACGGCCACCAAAACCAGCCCAGATGATGGCAAGGGCTGGGACAGAATGGGAAAATGTGGGCCAAGAATTCAATAAACAGAAGGTGATCAAAAGGTACAAACTTCCAGTTAGGAGAAAGTAAGTACCGGGATGCAATGTGCACAGCAATGACCACAGTTTCCACAGCTGCAGGTATATTGGAGAGTTGTTAAGAGCATTCTCATCACAAGAAAAAGAAAACATTTTTTCTCCCTTTTCTGTTTTTGTATCTATACAATGTGATGCCTGCTGACCATACTCATTGTGCTAACCATTTCACAATATGTGTACATCAAGTCACTACGCTTGTACCCCTTAAACCTACACAGTGCTGTATGTCAGTTATATCTCACTAAAATTGGGGTCGGGGTCGAGAAGTAAATAACTAAAGAGGCAAGTCCAGAATGTCATTAGATGAAAGGGATATGGAAGGAATAAGGTGTCAGGATTGAATGACCTAAGCTTCAGAAGAATAGTTGTTTTTTGTTTGTTTGTTTGTTTTTCCTTTAATGAGATGAGTTTATAAAATTTTACTGATAGGTCTGCAAAGATTTAAGCAAATGAAAAATAAACATCTAAATCCTGAATAGACTCAATTACTTCCAATTATCTCTGATCTTAATCCCTTTAACCTTGAAAATAAAACTTCCCATTATTTTACTAGCAAAAAAAAAGGGGGGGGGGGGGTTTATTTGGGAATAGTTGAGAATCACAACCCGGAACTACGATGCAGGCCTAAAACCATAGGCAATTCTGGAAAACACAGCAGAGGAATGCTCTTTTATAGGGGGAAGCGGGAGGCGCTGTTGTAAACTAAAAGCCCATTGGAGGAAACTGGGAGTTCAAAGTGTAGTGGCTTCTCATTGGCTGAGCCGTGACTGTCTCTCATTGGCTGCACTCTTGCCAGCGGAGTATGAAACCTTCCTTCCACCTGCTGGGATAGTAAAATAGTATCCACGGCGTGGTCCAAAGCGCCTCTCTTCCTGTGGGGTCTGCAATTGACTGCAGCTGGGCGTGAAAGTTCCCCATGCCTGCTTCCCAATTCCATTCTAAATGAGGTTTCCTTTTATTAATTTTCACAATCCCAGTTGGACTTCTTTTAGACCCTGATGCTAAATTTCTAATTCTCATCTATAAGACTATCATGCCAGAAACAGAGAATAGAGTTTTGAGGGGGGGAAAGGGTAACGAGTATTCAACAGATATTTATGTGTATTATAAAGCTAAATTGTGAAACAGTAAGTTGAAGACCTAAGAATGCATGATCAATGGAACAGGCCAGAGAGTCTAGAAATACCCCAAAGAAAATTATATGGAAATTTAGAAAATGATGAAAGTGGCATTTCACATTTGGGGAATAATAATCTGGAGATAATTGCTTAACCGTTTGGAAAAATATATTGGACTTATATCGTTGAATACATAAGGGGAAAAAAAAACTTTCTTAGGAAGTTACAAAAGTAAGGTTAATAATCAGTGGAAACTTAGTCTTGCTGCCTTGAACCTGATATTTTGTGTACCCTGGCAGGGGAGGGCCCTTGCCTACTGGTATAATATCCAAAGACCCAGTCACTTGGGTCAAGGTCTTAAAGTTGGAAGTGACAGAAAGCTAAACTCAGGCTGGTTTAAGATAAAAAGAGAATTTGGCATATCCAGCTTAAAAGACCAGAGATAGATTGGGAGATGGCTCCTGAAGAGTCTGCAATTGTCATTAGAACTCTGTTTCATATTCTTTCCAATCTCTGGCTTCCCCTCTGTTGGCTTCATTCTCAAGTTCTACCACTTGATGCCAGCACCTCTGAAGCCAACTTCCGCCAGACTCCGGGGCACCAGAAAACAGGTACTGTTCTCTCCCAGCAATTGCCACGAAAGTCCCTCTGATTCTCATTGGCTCAGACTGAGTCACATGCCCATTTCTGAACCAATCACTGTTACCAGGAGAATACAGAGTTTCTATTGGCCAGGTCCAGGATGCATGCCCTTCCCAGGATTCAGGTATGGAGAGACGACTCCGTTCAAATTATACAGAGCAAGAGTTAGCAAAAATGTGGTTCTCCAGTGGAATTCAGGGGACTATTCCTAAGAGAAGAGACTAATAGATAGCTAAAAATAATAATGACAGCAAGTGTCTCCTACATCAACTGATATGGTTGGGGTGCTCCTCTTATTTGTATTTTGTTTACCTGAACCCCTCCCCAGTGTCTGCTCATGCTAGGATACACCCAGGATATACCTGCCCTTGACCTCCCGTGGCAGGATGAAGTCCTTTATCCATAAAGCTCCTCTTAAATGAGACCCATCTGCTTATCTGTAGGAATAGCCCAGAGAGCTTGGGTGTTGTGAATATTATCTTTACATTAGCAATCTTTCATTCAGCAAATATGTATCAAACATATTCAGTGTGCAGGAACTGAGCCCATAGTGGAGAATAGGGTAGAAATCAAATGTTACCTAGAAACTATAGTTCATATTGATGGGCACCACCCTTGGTGGCTGGTCTTAGATTACCACCAAGAACATCCCTGTCTCTGGCTTATTGTCCATTCTCCCCTGGTTTGCCATAAAGGTTCTGATATACATCCTTCCTGAGTCCACATAGGTGTGAATCATTTCACACCACTATGGTGAAAGCTTCCAGTGCACCAGCTGGTACTTTGAACTAATTTACCTCTTGGGTCTCAGTCTCTCCTGCTCATAGACATAATCGTCCAAGCCAAAGGCAAGAAAGCAGCACATTGGCTGGAATTGAATAAAAGTCAATCCATCAGCCCTGTGGTTTTAGAGTGGGCAGGATTCATCCCCCAAACATTTGCAGGGCTCCTGCAGTGACCAAAGGATGGTATGCAAGGAGAAAGATGAATAAAATGTGCGCCTAGCATCCCAGGGCCTTGCCATCTAGTTGGGAAGAAAAGCATGTCCAGAAATGGCTGCAAAACCAAGAGTGATGTAATAAAAGCTATATAGTGGCATTGACAAGGAGTTACAGAAATGGAAGCATTTTCTGACGAGGTGTGAGAGGGGTCAGGATTGGAGAAGCACACAGTTGCTTTTGGTAAGTGGGCCCTGTGAGCTGAGCTTTGCAGAATGATTGTAGTGTTTTATACTTTATTGTAAAAGCTTCACCCTTCCTTGATGGTTCTCTGTAAACTCTGAGCTTCAGCCCCAAAATACCAGCTGCCTAGGCACAGTGGAGACACAAAACATTCTCACTGGTTAGTATTAGTTATCTGGTGCCATGTAACAAATTACCCCAATATTTAGTGGCTTAAAACAACACACATTAATTTTCTCATAGTGTCTGTGGGTCAGGAGTTCAGAGCGGCTTAGCTGAGTGGTTCTGATTCAGGCTCTATCTGAAGGTTGTAGTCAAGATGGCAGCCAAGACCACAGTCTCTAAAGGTTTGCTGGGGATGGAGAATCTGCTTCCAAATTCACTCACGTGACTGTTAGCAGGAGGCTGTTGGCCAGATGCTTTGGATCCTCACCACATGGACCTTTCCATAGGGTTTCTTGAGAGTCCTTACAGCATGTCAGCTGGCTGTCCTCAGAGTGATCTGCTTTCTATAACTTCATCCGCAAAAGCCATACAGTGTCCCTTCCACTTCATTATATTCATTAGAGGCAAGTCCAACCCACACTTGAGGAGAAGGAAATTCAACTCCACCACACGTGGGAAGGAATATGAAAGAATTTGAACATATTTTGAAATCATCACAATACCTCCATGCCTTTCATTGTGTCACATATCTGCTCTTTCAGGTAGCATGGTTCCAGAGTCAAAATGGAATCTTGGGTCTACCACATACTTTCAGTGTGACCCAAAGCAAATAACCTCTCAGGCCTCAGTCTTCTTATCTGCAAAATGGGGATTATATTAACAGCCACTTCATATGATTCTTGTGAAGACTAAATGAGGTAGTACGTGCAAATACTGTATGGGTAATACACGTAATACACATAAATACATGAAAACACCTAGAAGAGTGATTGGTACACAGTGGGTGCTCAAGGAATGTTAGCTTTTTTTTTTTTTTAAGATTTTATTTATTTGACAGAGAGAGACACAGCAAGAGAGGGAACACAAGCAGGGGGAGTGGGAGAGGGAGAAGCAGGCTTCCCGGTGAGCAGGGAGCCCGATGTGGGGCTCAATCCCAGGACCCTGGGATCATGACTTGAGCTGAAGGCAGATGCCTAATGACTGAGCCACCCAGGCGCCCCAGCTTTATTTATTTATTTATTTTTTAGGTGTTATCCACTCTCATCTCCACTTGGCAAACTCCTATTCTTTCTTTTTCTTCTTAAGATTTTATTTATTTATTTGAGAGAGAGAGAGAGAGCATAAGCAGGGGGAAGGACTGATGGAGAAGCCTGACACGGGACTCAATCCCTGGACCCTGAGATCACAGCCTGAACCAAAGACAGATGCTTAACCAACTGAGCCATCCAGGTGCTCCACTCCTGTTCTTTCAAGACTGAATTTGAACACTTCCTCTTTTGCTAAGATTTCTAGATCTCCTGGGCAAATTTTCTTCCTCTCACCTCTAATGGGCTCTAGCATTTTGATTATTCTTATAATTGGTACTTTTCAAACTGTGGCATCATGGCTTAATTACATACCTGTGCCCCCCGCCAACTGATATGGCCCATGAGGCCAGATTTGGATCCCTTAAGAGGCAGATTCTGTGGAAGGGGAAGAGAAGCAGATTATGAGCAGCCTGTAGGAGAGTCCATTTTTCACCCCAGAGTTGGGGCCATGAGGAAAAAGAGAACTGAGTTTTTATGGAAAGTGGTTTCCCAACCACAGCAGCCTGGAGTTAACACCAACTGCTCCCCAGGGTCATCTAGTGGGAGTTCTTGGAGGGAATGCTGCCTTGGGGAGAGAATCCTCTCCATCACAGCTCTGACACCAGGAGCCCGGGCACTCATTACATGTTCAAACACATCACAGGGGAACTGTTAGTAGGTTTCACATACAAGGAAGTACATTTTCAGGAGCATGTGATATTCTGGAAATGGCTTTATGCAGGAGAAGAACAAGTCAGGAGGAGGGATGACTTCGAATTTCCTGAGCATCCACGGAGAGTTGTTTTTGCTTAGCAAGATATTAGAAGGGCCTGAATTCAATCAAAACTGGTCCCCCTTCCCCCAGTATGCCGCAGGGGAGGAGCGGGGAGAGGTGCATGCTCTGTCCAGGTGGTCCCAGGTTGCTCTCAACAGGAAGCTCCTGGATGGTGCACCATAGAAAGTGTGTTGCCAAGCTTCACCTCCCCCCAAAGCAACAGACTATTATGCTGTTATTTAACATGATGCTTCAAAGGAGTTTTTAGGCATTGTTCTCATGGCTATGCCAGGCATTGACTTTTAGCCCCAGTGGCTCCACATTTTGGATGTAACAGGCTAGTACATTCCCTCCTTCCCCAGCCTGTCCCATTGCCACGTTGAAAATTATAGTCTAGGTTCTAGAAGATGTACCAAAAGGAAATAACTGATGGAAGTGTCCAAACCATTCTGAACATTTTCTTTTCTTTTTTTTTTAAAGATTTTATTTATTTATTTGAGACAGAGGGAATGAGAGACAGAGAGTATGAGAGGGAGGAGGGTCAGAGGGAGAAGCAGACTCCCTGCCGAGCAGGGAGCCCGATGCGGGACTCGATCCCAGGACTCCAGGATCATGACCTGAGCCGAAGGCAGTCGCTTAACTAACTGAGCCACCCAGGCGCCCCATTCTGAACATTTTCAAAAGCAGCTTCTACCCAGCTAGGGGATGTCTTGAAGATACACCCCTGTCCACTTGTGGATATCTGTTTTGGCTTGCCTACTTTGCCTGCTTTCAAAAACCACAGGTCTCTCAAGTTATGTAACTTAGAGTGGAGGGGGAGGCCAGTCCAATTTCCCTCAACATCTGCATCCAAGAGTGGACACGTGACAGGGGCCTAATCTGGCCAGTAAGAGCTCTCAACCACCAGAGCTGAGGTGGAGGGTAAAAGTAGATATGACTCACATGCATGGTGATGGGTGGTAACTAGTCTTACGGTGGTGATCCTTTGTAGGGTATATCAATGTTGAATTACCATGTTGCACACCTGAAACTTACATAATGTTGTATATCATTTTTACCTCAATAAAAAGGAAAAGAAAGAAGGGCGTGATATTGGCTCTCATGAAGTCAAAATTTCAACAGAGGACTAAAGTTAAGAATAAGAGTAACTATCACTTAGGGCAGAATATGTTAATTACTAGTAGAAAGAAAAGAGGGAATTGATCCAGCAGAGGATAGGAGACATTCTTAACAGGGAAGGTAGCCTTTGGCTAAGGCCTGGCTGGATTAGGTTTAAATACATGGGAAGATCTACACTTTTCAGACCAAGAAACCAATGAAGACAAAGGCAAGAATATGAAAGGAACAACTGTTGACAAGCCTCTTGGATTGGTTGGAACATATGATACTTGAAGGGACAAAAATTGAAAAGGCTGTTTGGTATCTACATTGGCAGGTCTTAAATAGCAATAAATTTGGATTACTTCTGAAGGCAATTGGGTCTGTCCGGATTTTTATTGTCTACCATCTATCTACAGAAGAGTAGATGAGGTTTAACTCTTATTGAAATATTGTCTTCAACCTAAAGATATTAAATCATGAAACAAATAAGCAAAGGGATCATGACAATTGGCTAGCCTTATAAATACAATAATAAGATTTGTAAGCTAGACTTCAATTTAAGAAAGAATTGATTCTGTGAATGTTTAACTTTAATAAATTGAACATTACCTAAAACAAACCAAAAACAAAAAAAAGTGTAAATATGTTTGCCCTGATTGACATCAAGCTCCTGGATCCAGCCATACCTGAAATCTACCACATGACTTTTCAAGTTACATCCTTTTATAAATTATTTTATTGAATTAAGCCAGTTTTAAGTGAATTGGATTCTTTCTCTCGAAACTCCAGAGTTCTGACTTACATGGTAGAGATGTACAGTCAGAATGGCAAGTATCAATCTCCTCTGCCTTCTGACTCTACACATGAAGCATCTATCTGAAATTTTGTACTGGAAATTCCTCCTGATAGATGGCAGTACTAAACCTTCAGTCCCCCTTAACACTTTGTATCTTTGAGAATGCATTTTTATGAGCGTTTTAATTAGAAGGTGGGAAAGAACAAATTTACTCAACATTTAAAAAAAATAATTTAGCAATACGTATCAAGAACCTTAAAAAAATAAGCTTGAATACCGTATCTCAAGAATTTCTCTTTTTAGGCATCCAACCTAAATAAACAATTAGTACTATGGGTTTATGATAAGAATACTGGTAAATTCGAAAAGATAAGAATCTCTGTTGCCAAATCAGGGAAATCCAAATCAAAACCTCAATGAGATACCACCTCACACCAGTCAGAATGGCTAAAATTAATGTCAGGAAACGATAGATGTTGGCGGGGATGCAGAGAAAGGGGAACCCTCCTACACTGTTGGTGGGAATGCAAGCTGGTGCAGCCACTCTGGAAAACTGTATGGAGGTTCCTCAAAAAGTTGAAAATAGAGCTACCATATGATCCAGCAATTGCACTACTGGGTATTTACCCCAAAGATACAAAAGTAGGGATCCGAAGGGGTACGTGCACCCCAATGTTTATAGCAGCAATGTCCACAATAGCCAAACTGTGGAAAGAGCCAAGGTGTCCATCGACAGATGAATGGATAAAGAAGAGGTGGTATATATATACAATGGAATATTATGCAGCCATCAAAAGGAATGAGATCTTGCCATTTGCAACGACGTGGATGGAACTGGAGGGTATTATGTTGAGTGAAATAAGTCAAACAGAGAAAGACATGTATCATATGATCTCACTGATATGAGGAATTCTTAATTGTAGGAAACAAACTGAGGGTTGCTGGAGTGGGGGGTGGGGTGGGAGGGATGGGGTGACTGGGTGATAGACACTGGGGAGGGTATGTGCTCTGGTAAGCGCTGTGAATTGTGCAAGACTGTTGAATCTCAGATCTGTACCTCTGAAACAAATAATGCAATATATGTTAAGAAAAAAAAAAAGAAGAAGAAGAAGGTAGCGGGAGGGGAAGAATGAAGCGGGGGAAATCGGAGGGGTAGACGAACCATGAGAGACGATGGACTCTGAAAAACAAACAGGGTTCTAGAGGGGAGGGGGGTGGGAGGATGGGTTAGCCTGGTGGTGGGTATTGAGGAGGGCACATTCTGCATGGAGCACTGGGTGTTATGCACAAACAATGAATCATGGAACACTTCATCTAAAACTAATGATGTAATGTATGGGGATTAACATAAGAATTAAAAAAAAAAAAAAAAGAATCTCTGTTGCCGAACTGCCAGTTCTCACAGATACTAGAGTATTCTTCAGGATTAGATTGTTCAGGATGCAATGCACCTGTACACACTAGGCTATCCTGACATGCTCTTGGAAACACATTGTTCCCCACCCTATTATGACGGTGACTTACTTATTCTCTATACTTCATTGATATTATTTAGCGCTCTCTGCTTAGCTTCTTGCTACTCGGTAGTTTTGGCTTCATTATGGCTTCTGCTATCTTATTTGGCATCAGCCACCTCAGAGTCTGGTGCTGTCCTCTTTCTATGTCTTTTAGGCTCTGTCCCACCACCAACTGCTGACTCTCTCTGGCTGATGTATGGTTCCTGCTGATGACAGTTCCTACTGACCTGTGGTTTGCAATGAACAGAAGCTCCTACTGAACCACGTCTCCTGTTGATCTATGGCCTCTACTGATTCACGGCTCATGCTAACTCAGGGTTTCTACAGATCCAGAGTTCTTCTTGATCCATGGCTTCTGTTGACCCCTTGCTCTTGATGATCCATGGATCCTTCTGAACTATGGCTCCTGCTAACCCATGGCAACTACTGACTTAGGACTCCTGCTGACCTTTGACCCCTGTTGATCCATGACTCCTGTTGACTTATGTCTTTGGCTGAAACATAGCTCCTGCTAAGCCATGCCTTCTGGTCACCTATGGATTCTAGTGGGATGAAGAAAAGGATCCAGGCCTTCAGATGATCCAGGGCTCCAGAAGACTAGATCTCAGTTCAGGGTAGGCCTAGAATCTCAAAAAAGATCTATAACACTAATTTTTTTTTAAAGATTTTATTTATTTATTTGAGAGAGAGAGCACAAGCAGGGGGAAGGGCAGAGGGAGAGGGACAAGCAGACTCCCCGCTGAGGAGGGAGCCTGATGGGGGGCTCAATCCCAGGACCCTGAGATCATGACTGGAGCCGAGGGGCCAATGCTTAACCGAATGAGCCACCCAGGTGCCCCAATCTGTAGCACTAATTATGGAAGCTGCCTAAGAGTGATATATCCCTACATGCACACATGCATGCATGCACACACACACGTTGTGTCTTCTTCCCTCTACTGAATTGACCCTACCACCCATATCAACCTTATGGTACCTGAGAGAGATCAGGAAGAATCTTCTAGCTCTAGGCTAGTGGACATAGAGTTCATTTTCGCAGAAAATCTCTAACTCAATTTCTTTAAAGCCTGCTTTCTCTGTGGAGCCTGAAGCAGGCAGTTTTTGCAGTTTGTGGGATGATTTTTGAGTACTCTGGAAAAGTTTATCTTCTGTTTTAAAAGGAATAAGTTCCTCTGGTGGAAAATACTCCTGAATATAAAATATTAAAAAAAGGAAGACAGCAAGAAACACAAACTTATAGACTTTCAGGAATAGAAGACACTCTTAAATTTTGAATCCCTCATCTTTTGTGTGACTGTCTTATACCACATCCTATGTGAGAACAATCTAGTCTCTCCTTGAATGCCTCCACTGAACACCAGCTCATTAATTCTGAAGTTAGGCCACTCCATTTCTGCACGGTTTTCATTATGACAAAGATTTCTTACACTGATCCCAATATCTTTTTCCCTGTAATTAATTCAGCTATATAGACCAACAGAGGGGGAAAAAGGTGAATTTCTCAATATCACAATTCTTCAAAAATTTAAATGCAAACTATTAGATCTCTTTCTTTCTTTCTTTCTTCCTTCCTTTCTTTCTTTGTTTTTTTAAAGATTTTATTTATTTATTTATTTATTTGACAGAGAGAGACACAGTGAGAGAGGGAACACAAGCAGGGGGAGTGGGAGAGGGAGAAGCAGGCTTCCCGCAGAGCAGGGAGCCCAATGCGGGGCTCGATCCCAGGACCCTGGGACCATGACCTGAGATGAAGGCAGATGCTTAACGGTTGAGCCACCCAGCACTCCTCTTTCTTTCTTCTTTCTTTTTCTTTCTTTCTTCCTTTCTTCCTTCCTTTCTTTCTTTCTTTCTTTCTTTCTTTCTTTCTTTCTTTCTTTCTTTCTTTCTTTCCTTTCTTTCTTTCTTTCTTTCTTCTCTTTCTCTCTTTCTTTCTTTCTTTTGTCTCCAACTATTACCTCACCCAAAAATGCCGTTAGTGCCAAGATTGAGAAATACTGCCCTTGCCCATTCTAATATCTAGAAAGAAATGTTATTGTATCCAAAGAAGGGATTTGCCTGACATCAAGAATTATTTTTCCCTCGAAATGCAATACGCTTGAGGATCGAGGGGCGAACATGTCAGACCTCAAAGCATTTTTCTTTTCTCTACATTTACCAAAAAAGTATGAAAATGAAGTTCTTACCAGTCTTCAATTTCATAGTCTTCTAAATAACATTTTCGTGATGTTGTTTTTCACCTCCTTGTACTCATTTTGAAGAATGGTGAGGTAGTGAGTGCCTTGAGGCTGTTTGCAGAACAAAGGCAGCCTTTTGCTCAGGGCTTACAATCAGCCTCACAAGTTCCTCTCTGTACCTTCTGGCTGCCTCCTGTCTGGACTGATTTCTACCCTGAGGTAACATAGTCTGTGGTCTGTATCAGAAATCTGGGAGTTGCAGCTGAACCTCTCTGCTTGTCATTTCCAGCCACCTGGCAAATTCTACTGGAAGAAGCATTTGTTGTTGTTACTACTCTTGCTGCTGAATATGTTGAATGCTCACAATCTGAGGATCCTTTGTTACGAATAAGATGACAAGTAAATAGAGATGAGTTTATTTTCCTTTTAAAGGTAAAAACCCAGGGAGTAATATTTGCCAGGAAAAAAAAATTAATGTCCTTAATATAGGAAGAACTCTGACAAATCAATAAGAAAACCCCAAAGCTACTTAATAAAAATCAAAGTAGAACTGTAACATTTTAATCCACAAAAATTTCAAATTAAAAAAGAAATCATGCTGATTTGGGGTTAGGTATATCTGATCTGTGGAGGGGAATGGAAATCAACACATATTTCTAGAAAGTCCAATCTTTAAAGAAGTTTAAAAATAATTAATAGCCTTTGGAGCAATAATCCTCCTTCTAGAAATTTACCCTGGGGACATAAATGGAGATTCAGACAGTGATTTATGTACAAGAAGGTAACCAAAGCATTTATAATAGAAAAAAATAGAAAGTATCTAAATTGTTAAAAACTATGGTCTATCCTATGATGGAAAATTTTGTAGTAATTAAAAGTGATTTTATTAAAATTTTATAAGACAAGAAAAACCTCCCCATCTTAATGTGAGAAAAAAACAGATGTATCAAATATTTCATTTAGTATGTAACTGTCTGGGAGAATGAGCATGGATCATTTTGGGGAAAAAGCATCAGATTGGTAGCAGAGGTTATTTTGGGATGGTGGATCATGAGTGATTCTTTGTCATCATCTTTATCATTATAGTTGTTCCAATTTCTGTGCAATAGACATGTACTACTTTGGTAAATCACAAGTTGTGAAAGATTTTTCAAATCTGGAAATAACAAGTCTGGAGAGATCACTGAAGTTCGACTCAGAGAGATCTGAGTCTGACTCCAAGTGCAGCTTCTCACTATAGATGGAACATGAGAACCCTACCATATCCTCTGGGAACCTTGGGCTCTAGATGGGGAGAACAGGACCTATCTCATGCAGCTGTCCTGAGAGTTACACGAGATGCTGTACCATGGTAGGTATGTTGAGATCGTCCAATAATTGTTAGATAATCAAAGAACCGTATCTGGGATATGGGGATCCAGAATGATGAACTCCTCTGCAAGTGAAAGGGTTCACACAGACACGGCAGTGTGGGAACTCCTGAGTTGGAATCCTGAATCTACCACTTACTGCTCTGGGATTTCATGCAATTGCTTTATCCCTCCAAGATTCCATTTCTTTATCTGTACGATAGGAATAGTAAAAGCATCTACTTTGCAGTATCATGAGGGTCAATGAGATAATGCAGGAACTAGCAAACTGTAGTTTGTCTGCCAAATCTGGCCCACCACTTGTTTTTGCAGATAAAGTTTTATTAAAACATATACCCACATAATAGCATCTCCGTTTGTTTACTTACTGTCTACGGCTGCTTTTGTGCTTAAGGGCAGACTTGAGTTGTTGTGACAGAGACAATGTATCCCACAAAGCCTAAAATATTTATACCTGGCCCTTTACCGCAGAAGTTTGCTAACCCCTGAGTGAACATATAGAAGCTACCAAGAGTAGTATCTCTCATTCAAATGATGATAACTGCTATCATTATGATCAATATCATTATTATTGTTAATGACTGATTGCTCTGCTTGGAAGTAATTCTGAAAAATTACATAGTCTAACCCTGTTTTCATCAGTATTCAACCTAATGAATCCCAGATGGCTGAGTCATTCTTGCTGACTCCCTCTTTAAAAACTGTCAGAGCAAGAGTTCCGAAGGAATCTTTCTGCAATCCAGCCCAATACACATTTGTCATCACCGTTAGGAAAATATTTTATCTCCCTGCCTTCCCTATCACTGCTGTTTCCATGTGTGTTCTAGTTTGAAGGAAGAGAAAGAAGTTTTTGGTGTGAACTCTCTTTATAGCTACTTCTCCCACCTTAAAATTGTGTATCACTTCACAGTTTCTTCCCCTGCAAGTCATGTGACTCCCAGTCTCTGCTATTACTCAGGCAGGCTCTGGTCAGAGGCATCCTGGGACTCCAGGGATTCAGCCAGTGTAGACAGGGAGAGAGGCAGGGGTCAAGGAAAATGACCTCACCACAGAGCTGGCCCAGTGCCAAATATACAATGTCTAAAATGGGGCAGCAGTTTCAGGCTAGGAGACATGATGTGAGGAGCTCAATCCAGGAGAGGTGGCTATAGCATTGAGTGTGGGTCTGTCCATTCAGATCTTGGGTGCCTGCTGAGGAAACTGAGACAGATGACGCTTTATCTGCATTAGGTCAGTGTGGTGAAAGTAAAAGTAGTCTGTCTTATGAGTCTATGAATGCCCAGGCTCAGGGTGCATTACTCAGACACTAAGTCTCGGTCCAGCTCATTGGCTCAAATGGGAGCACAGGTGAGCCCACAGGTGTAGGTGTCAGGGATTCCAAGGAAAGGAGCTGTGGAAGCTCCATCCTACACGTAATGACCTTTTCCCTTGGTCTCTCTCACCTGCAAAACTTGAGCCACCCGTGAGTCTTGATTGAAATTTCTCTGCATAAATTATGGAGCTCGTGATGACCTTTGAATCCTGGGGAAATTCATGCTAAGTTCCACTCTCCCCTGAAACACCTGGTCATTCACTGAGCCCTTAGGTCTGGGGTGGGGCTGGAAAGATTGTATCTCTAACAAGTTCCCAGGTGACGTTACTGCTGCAGATCCAGGGACCACACTTCGAGAAACCCTGGGTGTAGGCACAACAGGGGTGGAAAACGGAGCTGTAGAGCTTAAAGCGTGCCTTGCATGTCCATTTCATCTTGATCAGAACCCAGGGTAGGTGCTATCACTCCATTTTATAGATGGATAGAGTGAGGTACAAAGAGAGAAAATGGGCTGGCTCAAGATAAAACGCTTGGGAGCAGTGGTTCTCAACTGCAGAGGAAGGGGGAGGTGAGGGCATGAGCTAGAAGCTGCAAACATAAATGCCTACAGACGCCATGCAGACATCATTAGTGAAGGAAGTAGCTGCATGGCAGCTTAAAGCGTGTATATTCCATCCCCAGTGGTCATCATGTGGGAATGGAAGCCCGGTGTTGCTAGCTCTTCTGATTTTTCAAGAGAAGTCAAAAATCCCAATCATTAAAAGTTGTCAATTAATTCTAAATGTTGAAAAATCCTGTGCAGGCCAGGTAATATTTATCTGCTGGCTAACTTTGGCCCGGATGCTGTATGTTGATACTCTCTATGCATTAAAGCTTTTCAATCCTTATTGTGCATATACGTTTCCTAGAGCACTTTTTAAAACATGAATTCTGATATCACAGGTGTGGGATGGGCTTGAGATTTGTAATTTCTAACGAGCTCCTGGAGGATGCTGAGGTTGCTGCTCCATGAACTAGACACCGAGGAGCAAAGCTCTAGAACAGAGCCACTCAGTGTATAGGATGTGGACGGGCAGCAACAGCATCACCGGGGAGCTGGGTAACGTGCATACTCCTGGACCCAACCCTAGAAATATTGAATCCAAATTTCTGGGGCTGGGGCTTGGGGATCTGTGCTCTAATACATCTGATGGATGACTCGTATGTACGCTTGCGTTTGAGATCAGTGGTTCCCCATCTTGATGTGTGCTCAAGTCACTTGCGGAGTTTTAAAAACACTGATGCCTAGAGACTCTTGTCATTGCTCTGGAATGGAGCTGGGCTCCAGGATTTTTTAAACTTCTCAACTGGCTCTACCTTGCAGTGAAGGTTAAAGACCACTGCCTTAGAAACTCACATCAGGGGCGCCTGGCTGGCTCAGTTGGTTAAGCGACTGCCTTCGGCTCAGGTCATGATCCTGGAGTCCCTGGATCGAGTCCCGCATCGGGCTCCCTGCTCGGCAGGGAGTCTGCTTCTCCCTCTGACCCTCCCCCCTCATGCTCTCTCTCTCTCTCAAATAAATAAATAAAATCTTAAAAAAAAAAAAAGAAACTCACATCAGATGCTTCTGTGCTTTTGTCCAGATTGGAGAAATAGGAATGTGCTTTTTGAAAAGAAGAAGTGATTCTAGCTCAAGCCTGGGAATAGTGTTTGCACAGACCTGACGGCCCACTGTGCCCACAGAGAAACCAGTAAGCCCGGGGAGGAAAATGCCAAGGGGCTATGTGGGTTGGGGGTCCTCGCTCTATCTCTGGTCCCAAGAAGCCAACACATGTCTTTCCCCGGCACTTCACCATTCTTTCCACGGCCAAGACCCTGCCGGGAAATGAAGCCACCGTCACATTTGGCCACTTGGAGGATGATAACCAGCCAATGCCTGGAGCAGCCAATGGCCAAAGTAACTGATTCACAAATAGCCCATCTGGTCAGGCATAGAGGCCTGGATTTAGTGCCCTGCCTGGTGGTGTAGTTATAATGCAGGCCACTCTGTTTTCTGGTTTTATAAGTTAATTCATGACCACTTAAATGTCCAAAATAGCAATATTAATTACAGCGGATCATGGTCATCTGACTTCCCCTTCTGAGGGATGTTTGAACAACTCTGGTCTGGACTGTGGTCTCTAAAGCGCAGTTGAGCAAGGAAATGGGACTAGTCCAAGGCTTCAGAACACAGAGAAAAGAGCCGAGATCAGATTCCCAGAGGAGGATGGGTTTGTTTCCCGTGGCAGCGTGTGGAGTAGAGCCACAGGATCGTTAAGTCCACCAAGCATACAAAGAGAAGGAACGAGGGCTAAAACAGATAATCAGCAACTGAGAGAAAGCAAAACAAAGCAAGTGCATTCTGGAGGCAGAATTTGGAAAGCATCCCAGAGGACCACAGGATGCAGGTGGATGCAGATGTTTATGGGATGCCTGTGGCTGAATTGATGAACTGGAAAGGAGATACTGTGGGCAATAAGCCTGTTAGGACCACATCTCTCGCTCCTTCCCTCTCCATTTTTCAGTCAGTCAACAAATATTTATTGAGCCCCTACTATGAGCACAGCAATGAGCGGATTTGTAATGACATTCCCCAATTTCATTGATAAGTAATTTTAACTCAAACAAGTACGTTCTATGGGTTCATTCATGCATTTTGCAGGAATTTGTTGAGAACCTTTTGTGTTACAGGCACTGTGTTGCACGCTGGGGATATCCTAGCAAAGAAAGCATGTTACACAGTTACTTCCTTCATGGAGACCACATGCTAGTGGTGGAAGCAGATTCTAGAAAAACCAAAGAACAATACCAATAAATATACGTAAGTGTGGTAAAGCAAAACTATAGGGCACTAACAAGGAAACTTCCCTTAAAGAAACCATGTATTTCAAGGGTGTGGAAAAGCTCCCCGGAAGAAGTGACATTTGATTGATGTGTGACAGGAGAACCAGAGTTAATTAAGCCTAAGCTACTGTGAGTCCCTGGCAGAGGGCATAGCACGTGCAAAGGCCTGGGGGCAGGGAGGAGCATGATGTTTTTAAGGGATGGAAAGGAGGTTGGTGTGGCTGGGACACAGTGAGCAAGAAGAAGAACCAGGTTTTGTCAATCCTAGTGTGCGATGCAAGGGACTTGGAGGCATTTCTTTGGAGGGGGGGATTTGGAGCTTTATCCAAGAGCATCGGGATACCATTTAAAAGCAATACGGATTGCATGATGAATGAGGCTGGACAAATTCTTCAGGCTGTCAAACAGTAACGATGCCCCAGCCACTCCTGATAAAAGGAGTTTTGTCCGAACTCAGATTACCACCTGATCAGGAGTTCTCAAGATTTCCAGGTGATGGAAGCTGCCATTTGCCATGTGTCCCTGGCTGGCAACGAAATTGAGATTTCTTAGCATCTGATCCCTACATGTTTATAGGATTCGTGTAACTTCTGATCCGTAACCAGCTTTGTGTTTTCATGGGATCGCCCGTGCTACCATGTGGAGAATGGATTGGAGGTTCTAGAGCAAACACGCATCAGTGTGCTCTCTCTGTGCATTTGTATATTACACCAGTTGAAGTAGACCCAGCATCTCTTAGTGTGCTCTCTTTGTATATATATTTGTCTACTAGAATGATTGGATGTATTCTGTCTACAGATAGATATTGATCAATATATGTAGATAATGTTTACATAAATATAATATTTATTATATCATTAAATAGATTTTATATGTGTGTTGGAAAGGTTGGATTGGATCTAGGATCTCCTTATATGTGCTCTCTCCATATTTGTATACTAGAATGGTTGAATTGTATGCAGCATCTGTGTGGTGTGTTCTTTCTATATATTTGTCTCCTAGAATAACCGTAGAACAATGGAATGAGATCCAGCATCTCCTTAAACACAAACCACAACTTGGCTTCCTGTAAAAGTCTGATTCTCAGTTGGGTTGATGGATCTGGGAACGCTGAAGAGTGGGTAGATTCTAATGGCAAGAGGCATCCAGAGACTGAAAAGCACAGGATTGGAGATGATCATGATTTGTAACTTTCTCAAATAGAATATCAGCCAAGTCGTGACAGCAATCATAATATTTGGTGGTCACCCCACCTATTGGGGTTTGCAGCAACCTTCCCAAATATAGGGCTTCTTACCATCCCTCCTTAAAGGAAGTCTTGATAAAACTCTATTCTCATTACTAAACAGAGTAATTAACTTACTGTCTTTAAAGAGCTTTCCATGAGGAACTGGATAAACCGTTGGATGTTTCCAGACATAGCGTCCTCCTGAGAAAAATTTGTGCCTACACTCAAGCAAAAAGTATTAACCTCTACTATTTAAAGCTGGACTGGATAAGCCAAGTTTGGAAGAGGAAAGTAAGCCTTCCAACTGCTGGACTGTTATATTTGGGGACCAGACTCCCCTATACCTCTTTTTCTAGAAGAAGTTAGTAAGCCATACAGTCAAGATGGAAAAGTGAGAACCAAACAACTGCCCACTCCTTAATGTGCTCTACAAGGCTGTTCATGAGCTGCCTCTCTCCATCCTGCCTCATGCCAAACCCCACATGCCCAGAGCGCTCCCTCTTCTCCATGTCTGGAACATAGCAACTTCATCTTCGCCTCAGGAAATCTGCACCTGTGGTCTCCTTCACTTGAAATTCTCCTTCCCCTGCATTCTGATATCATCTCTCCCCTCTCATGACTCAAATCTCTGCCCAAATATCATCTCCTCTGAGAAGACTTCCCTGATTGTCCCTCTCATATCGGTCTGTTTTGTTTTTTTTTTTAGAGATTTTATTTATTTATTTGACAGAGAGAGACATAGCGAGAGAGGGAACACGAGCAGGGGGAGTGGGAGAGGGAGAAGCAGGCTTCCCGCGGAGCAGGGAGCCCGATGCGGGGCTCGATCCCAGGACCCTAGGATCATGACCTGAGCTGAAGGCAGACGCCTAACGACTGAGCCACCCAGGCGCCCCTCATATCGGTCTGTTTTATCTCCTTCGTAGCACTTACTATTGTTTGAGATGAGTTGGGGGTGTGTAAGTGATTATTTGTTCCATCGTTGCCCTCCACCGGCGCAAGTTGAACCCCAAGAAGGCAGGGTCGGGGGTGCCTAGAACAGCATGTGACAACAAGGTAGCTGTTCAGTAACTGTGTGAATGGGTAAATAAAGCTTTGGATGTGGGGTGCCTGGGCGGCTCAGTTGGTTAAGCGATTGCCTTCAGCTCAGGTCATGATCCTGGAGTCCCGGGATCGAGCCCCTGCATCGGGCTCCCTGCTCAGTGGGGAGTCTGCTTCTCCCTCTGACCCTCCTCCCTCTCATGCTCTCTCTCTATCATTCTCTCTCTCTCTCAATAAATAAATAAAAATCTTTAAAAAAAAAAAAAAAAGCTTTGGATGTATAGAAGAAAACAAAAACCAGGTCTGGAGGGAAGGGTTGTCACTGAAAATTGAGAAGGAAGAGGAGGGAGAGACTAGAACAAAGGAAAAGGATCAAGCATCTTCTGGAAACGGAGCCTGGAACACTTTCCAAAGACATCAGGACCAGCAAAGGAAGCTCCGTGGGTGTCAAACCAGTTCCAGCCCTGACCTCATCTACTGTAAATGGGATAAAAGAACCTACCATGCTGGGTACTTGAAGGGATTAAATGAGTTAATATGCACCCATTTTCTTAGAACAGTGCTTGGCCCAGCAACGGAGTACTACAGAAATATTTATTGGACGAAAAGAAAACATTTTGCTGTTTTCCTTTTCCTTGCGTGAAACACGCTGTCCTCTGTAGACTAGATCCTTGTCTGCCCTGGGAACACCTTCTCTCTCAAAATCACGGGTGCCATGGGAATCTACTGGCCCAGGAAGGCGGCTTTGGCCATTGTGCTGAATAAATAGCAGACAGACTTGATGAAGGCAGGAGAGATGACCTATTGCTGTGGAGAACAGGGTGGGCCCAGCCTTGCCTGACCACAGGGTTATTGTCTTCAAGGTTGTGGCTTGTCAGGTGGCTTGGCCTGGCAGAGAATCATCTTCAGGCTGGTGAGCCCCAAACTCACATACTCCCCGTGCTTGACCCCTGGTTCACCCAGTTCTGCCCTGATTCCTATGCACATTTCCCACTGGACTCGAGTCTTGTCCCAGAGCCCTTAGAAGCTGGACCTAAGTCCTTAGTAGTTCACTTTAACCTCTGTGCCCGGATGTAGGAACAGGCTACCTGCCTTGACCCAGACACATAACCCAGCTTTGCAGTTTTATAACCTACTTGAATCCTGTCTTACTTGTCAGCTCAGCAATCTAGACAAGTGGGAAGAAGTCGGGGATTTACAGATTGAAACACTCATTGTTACAATTCTATACCGGGCTCTCGTGGACTCTGGAACCAGCCTTCATTTAAATTCTAGCTCTACCACATTCTAGCGAAGAGAACGTGGGCACCTCTCCATACCTCAGTTTCCCTACCTGGATAAGCTGGGGATAATAACAGTTCCTAACTCAGAGGGTTGTTTTATGTCAGTATATATAAAGCCCTTAAAATATTACCTGGCATGTAATAAGTATTGTAAGTGCTGACAATTATTTCATGTACGTTATCTCATTTAATCATCATAAATTGAAGGTGGCAAATACTATCCCCATTTTACGGAGGATACCCAGGTTCAGAAAGGTTAAATAACGTTCCCAAGGGCCACCTCATCAAGCTCCCAACCCACACCACTGCTGTTCCTCCCTTCCCTGTTCCTGTAGATTGGACCCTTGGATCCCAAGGCCATTCTACACAAAAATCGAGTTCACTGTAGGCATTCTACTTGCCAAACTGGATTTTAGACTCCTTCCTGCACTCTCTGCACCCTCTTTCCATCTACCTGGTATTCCCAATGGATCTTTGTAACACCAAGTTGCAGCGGCATTAAACCCATGAGGGAGCTGAGCAGACCTCTTTGGTGCCCAAATCAAGGTAGGTCATCTATTCTAGGCCCTGGCCTCAGCAGGAAACATAGAGGACAAGTCCCTGCTCTCTTTGGTGCTTAGCCTCTACAGAGAGAGACAGAGAAACAAGTGAATATGTAATACAGCAGATACTAATAAGTGCTATGAAGAAAGATAAAGCCAGGTAAAAGAGAGCAGCATAAAATTCTTCAATTTCCCTTAAGCCCTTGCTCTCTGTCTTAAAGCAACCATCTTTTGTGCCCTGCCACCTGACATGTATGGTCTTTCCAAGTGACCAAGACATTTCAGAGCAGACAAGAGAGTAACACTTAAAAGATCAACTCCACGGAACAGATGGCTTGGTTATTTCATGCCAATTAAATCAACCGTTCATCTGTCTGATCCATTGCTCACTGATCAAGCTGCAAAGAGCCTCTTGAGCTGACGCAGATATCTGATTTAATGTAAAAGATGCTAATGGGGACAGACACGGGGGTCACGCAGACAATCGAGCAAATACTGAGATAAAGAAATTACACAGTGGCATCATGGGGGAGGCAAAGGAGCAAATGGAAATTGTGAGATGCATGATAGGGCTCAAAAAAGCCTTATGTAATTAGCATGACATTGGAGGGAATGTGTGACAATGCTAATTATCCAATCCATTGAGACAAATATTATTGTAATATAAAAAAAAATTTGTGCCAGACTCTGTGCTAAACACTGGAAATAGACCAAGGAAATTCAAAGGTTCATAACATGCTATCCCTGCCTTACAGGAGCCCATAGCTAGCAGCAGACTCAGAAACAAAAAGCTGCAATATAAAGTCCAGGGATAAATGGATAACAGGATGGTCCTGGAGTCTAGACAAGTCTTGATAAGAAATTGAATGGTAACGAGCTGGACATGGCACATTCTAAAACCACCTGGGCTGTGACATCACACATGATATATTTAATACCAGACACTCAGACACGCTAAAATAACAGACCATTGTGTAATTGTACATGGGAGGCCATCCAGAAGACCATGTGCTCACATGCATAAGATGGAGTTGGCCCAGCGTGGACAGTCATCCTGGGAAGGGCTGAGCCACATGAGGATTTGAGAGGCAGACCTAGACAGAGAAGATGAGGGAAATTTTCTCCCTTCTTTCTGGGATTATTAGCAAATTTAGGCCAATCATCGAGCTATGGAAAAGCCAGAAGCTCTTCCAGAGGTAAGCACAAGCTTCTTTCTCCTAACCTCAGAAAGGAGGAAAAGGATGAGTCAGAGTTCCCAAGGAGAGATCTAGCATGTATGAGAGAGGCCAGTCCTTTTCTCAGTTACACGAATGGAGATTCCCTTTGGTACCTCAAAGCTCCAGGAAATCCTCCTCAAATGCTACAACCTATTAGAATGTGTTTTGGTACCAAGATAGCCAAACATATCAATGGAGTAGAATAGAGAGCCTAGAAAAGTCTCATGTGGGTATGGGGGAGGTGGGCGGTTCAGTATATTATAAAAGCAGCATTTTCAAAATGGTAGAGAAGAATGAGTTATTCAACAAATAGTATTTATTTATCCCTTTGGAAAGAAAAAAAAAGCAGACACCTACCTTTTCTCAGACTCAAAAGGTAAATTCTAGATGAACTGAAAAGCTAAATATACATGGCAAAGCTACCCTTCCCAAACGGACAGGTAAAGACTTGCCCAGACAAACAAAAGCCAAGGGAGTTCATTACCACTAGACCTGCCTTACGAGAAATGCTGAAAAGAGAGAGCTCTTCAAGCCGAAATGAAAGGACCACTAATTAGTTACATTAAAACATATGAAAATATGTGCCAGAGGTGTTAGCTAATGCCGGGGTGGTAACATCTTGTGGTAGCTAAGTGCATGAAATCAACATGATGCACACCTGAAATTTACACCATGTCCTACCTATGTCAATCATATCTCAATAAAGCTGGAAAAAAATAACCAAAGGATTGATACCCAAATATATCAAGATTTCTCAAAAATTAATAAGACAAAACTGCTAACACTTCATAGAAGATTGGGCAGACCATATAAACAGACAATGCACAAAAAGAATTGCAAATGGAAAGATGTTTAATCTTACTAGTAATCTAGAAAATGGAAAATAAAACAACAAAGACATTTCATGGTTTTTTCCCCCAGTAGAAGAGTAAAGTTGAGGCAATCGAAGTGCATGCTGAAGAGCCTTTCCATGCACTGTTGGTAGAATATCGATTTGGTAAAACTTTTCTAGAAAGCAATTCCACGGTATATTTTTTTCTTTTAAGAAATGCATCTACCAAGAAACCCTTTACCAAGAAACCTGGGTAGATATCTAGAGAAATAATACATGGACACAAAGAGATACATATCAATAGAGATGAATGAAATCTACAGCAGCGGCGGAACAGTTAATCACACCATGGAATATCCATGCAATAGAATGCCATCCAGCTATTAAGCAAACCAAGTAGATTTATATGTGTCTCTCTGGGACTATCTTCTACACATATTGTTAATTGAAAAATTAAGTTGCAGTAATGTTGTGTGTACAGTACTATGCTATGTCTGTTAAAAGAAAAAATGTCACACAAATCCAAAGGTCAACTGTATGTTTAAAAGAATACACAAACACTCACGTATAGATAGATACATAGTTACAGATTTAGAGGTCGACTATGTAGACACAGATACCGGCATCCTAGAGCTATAGATACAGATACAGATACAGATACAGATATACATAATATATGGTTAATTTTTAAAAATATTTTTATTTATTTATTGAGAGAGATAGTGATAGAGCATGAGAGGGGGGAGAGTCAGAGGGAGAAGCAGACTCCCCTCTGAGTAGGGAGCCCGATGCGGGACTCGATCCTGGGACTCCAGGATCATGACCTGCGCCGAAGGCAGTCGCTCAAACAACTGAGCCACCCAGGCGCCCCAATATATGGTTACTTTTACGTGTCATTGACTGGGCTGAGGGATGCTCAGACATCGGCTCCCCTGGTTCTCAGGCCTTCAGCTGGGTGCTGGAGTTACACCACTGGTTTCCCTGAGCCTCTGGCTTACAGGTGACAGATCCTACTACTTCTCAGCCTTCATGATTGTGTAAACCAATCCCCTATAATACATCTTTCTCTGTGCATCTTTATATATCCTGTTTGTTTCTGTTTCTCTGGAGAACCCAGACTGATACAGGATCCATGGTGTGAATAGGCAGGTGGGACCAGGGGCAACCTCACTCTGAGCATGAAAACAAAGTAGCAAAGAGCCCCTGAATCCAAAGGGCCCCATGGGAGGCAAAACACTGTGAAGACCTGAAAGTGAAAGCCTAAAATCCATCTCACTGATGCCTTCATGCAGCATAACATCAAAACCCTACCCTGAGAGAGGGTACGCCATAGGAAGAATTGGAGTTAGTTAGGTTTTCTAATGCCATTGATGGGGGACCAGAGACTTGGGGAGAGAGATTGTTGTAGAACACACAAAAAAAGATATCTCTTGCATTCTCAAGTTTTTAGGCTGGTATCTTTACCCACGGCACTTAAAATAACTATTCCCCTTACTTATCCTTGACCAAGGTAGCCCAGGTGGAAAGTAAATTAGCTATAGCCCTGCACATTTGTATCGACATTCTTTCCTCGTCTCTCTGGCGGGCTCATTTGGTGCTTATGGCAAAGTTCTAAAAAATGCATTCTCCTTGCCGGTGCAGGTTAGTTAATTTCAGCATGTTTTTTGTAACCGACACCAAGGCTGACCCTGATGGATTTTCTCCCAAGGACACGTCCTGAATGTTGTACCAGCTGGGCAGCTGATGTCCAGAGAGCACCAGTCTTCCTGCCAGTTATTCTCAGTGTTGCCCCTGACCGTGCAAGGCTGTACCGGGGCTCCAGGTGAGGACCAGGAGGAGCACTCTGACTTAGCCTGCCCATCAGGTGAAATGGGCTCTTAATTCTCAGGTTATAGGTGGCAAAAGAATCAGTTTGTGTGAGCACAGCTCTTCCACCCAGTTGATTTTGTGCTTTATTTGTACTTTTACTGTAGGGCTCCCTCCTCATCGCCGTGGGTACAAACACTTTCCCAAATAGCATCCTCAGACCCCTTACATATTCACAACATTGGGTTATACTGTTGCCCCCAAGAGAATCAGCCACCCAGCCAGGGGCATTTCTGTGCCCCACTCACTAGGGTTCTCGGATGCCAACTCTTTTTGACTGGTCTTTGTTTTAATATGAATTTGGTGGGGGAGAGGAATGCATGGCCTGGATGGAAAAGAAAAGCATATCTCTCCATTCTGTGTTCAGTTTAATTTCTCTCCCCGGCTTGAGTCAATCAAGGGCTGGGGTTCCTGTGGAGTTACCTCCTGGGATTCCCCCTAGAGTCGAGGCTTCTCTGGACCCAGTGGGAAGACTCAGAACACTAGCTCTGTGAAGTCTCTTGGACTGACAGCTCAGGAACTCTTGGGGTTTTATTTGCAGATCAACCTCAGAGGGCCCCCTCCAAGCTCCATTGTCCCACAAGCAAGTGAAACCAAATGTATTCAGTAGCAGACTTGACAGAATATACTGGCCTGAATTACTGTGAACAAATTACCGGAGGCTGTTGTACACTCCATCATCTATCCACGCCATCCTCGGGAACTTGGTTTTGTGTTTGGGAGATAGTGAGGGCATGACTTTGCATAACAAAGGCAGAGCAGGGTACAGCATGCTGTTCTTAGCCACTAACTTCAGTGAATCATTCATTAGCAGGGTTGGTGCATCGGAGAGTGAGAAACACTGAACCTGATTAGGAGGAGAATTTATCACCCTGCCTGGAAGAGTAAACAAAACAGAGGAGCTGTCCATCACACTGGGGCCTGGCACCACCTTGGCAGCCAACATCTGCTCCACTGGCTGAGCGTGCACCTCAGAAAGGGAAGAACAAGCTGATGGCTTCTAGAAAAACTTGGGGTCTTGCTGGGTCTGGGGCCAGAGGGCAATTTCCTAAATGGACTAGGAGTGTCTAGGACCTCCTTGGCTCCAGGGCAACAAGGTCATCTTTGAGATGATGGCTGTGTTAGATTGAATTAATGACCCACCAAATGTTCCTCTGCTTTCCTCTGCCAAATGATACCCCACCTCCTGGGAGGGTTGTACCTCCTCAGTCCATTGACATCAAGCTTTGTCACATGGCTCACGTAGGCCAATGAAATGTCGCTTCTGGAAGTGTCGCTTCCGAAGGGAACTCTGAAAGAGTGTGCGGTTACCATGTTTCTTTTCCCTGTGCCACGGGAGCTGGAATGACCCCCAATAGAGGCTGCTCTATTAGTCTGACTCCTGGATAAAGATGTGGTAGAACTCAGAACTGCAGCTGAGCAATGATGGACGTATCACGAGAGTAGGAAATAAACATTTGTTGTTATAAGTCACTGAGATTTGGGATCATTTATTATTGTAGATTCCTCTAGTCTAGCCTGACTGAAAACATATCTATCAATTCCCCTCCCACACACACATCCACTTTGTGTTTCATTCTGTTATAAATGGTACCAAAGTGGGGTTGCTGATGTCACAATATTTTGTAAATTTCAGTGAAACAGACTCTTCCAGTTTTTATGCACAGGTGTCTCTACTCAGACCCTAATAATCAGTCCACATGGCTACATAGGGACAAAATCTGGTGATCGCCAACATACTGGATCCCATGCAAGCCTTAACGCTAATCAATATGCCTAGATACTGGGTCACGTTGATCATACTTGATATTTTCCCAATGATTGAATCACTTTCTGGGGAGCTTCTCCATCTCTCTCATAAATAATGTTCTGAAACCTAGACTAACCAGGTCACTGACCACCTCAACTATATGTGAATCTCCAATAGAAGTGATATTCAAAATATCTAACAGCTGGTATGGAGTTATTAGTAAACTGAAATAGTGTTAGACTCTGGAAGACCATCTCTAACTAAATTTGATATTACATATTTACCAACACTTTCTTCATGCAGCCTTATGTTTTAACTTTTTTCATTTAATGCCTTAATCTATCTGGGATTTATTTTGATGCACAATATTCATTAGGAATTGAAATTTTGTTTACAAATAGTTAACCATTTGCCTCAGAGTAATTTGCTGAATAATCTATCATCTTGTTATTTAAAATGCTAACATCCTTTTGTAATAAATACTTATTTGTACTTAAATCTATTTCTAAGCTTTCTGTTCTGTTAAAAAAAAAAGCTCTGTGGGTCTCTATATGCACGATACTGTTTCAATAGTGTATGTCTCCATCATATGCTTTATTTTTTTAAATTTTTTTTAAAAAGATTTTTATTTATTTGACAGAGAGAGACACAGCGAGAGAGGGAACACAAGCAGGGGGAGTGGGAGAGGGAGAAGCAGGCTTCCTGCCAAGCAGAGAGCCCGATGTGGGGCTCGATCCCAGGACCCTGGGACCATGACCTGAGCTGAAGGCAGACGCTTAACGACTGAGCCACCCAGGAGCCCCTCCATCATACACTTTAATACCTAAATTATATCACATTGCATTTCTTTTTCAAAATATTCTTGGCTGTAGTCCTAAATCTTCCTACAAATGAGCTTTTGAATTACTTTGTCAATCTCCTAGGCTCTAAAAACAATTCAGGTGTTTGTATCGGGATAGCCCTAAATTTTAGACTAATTTCAGGAAATTAGATAGAAATCTTTTTGAAATTCCATCTTTCTACCCAAGAACTTGGTATGTCTCTTCATTATCTGACTTTGTTTCTTTTGGTCTTCCTTTATCAAGACCAATTCTTCCTTTAAGAATTCTACTCCTATTTGTTAAATTTATTCCTAGACATTTTATTTTTAGGTCATCATATGAATGGCACAGTTCAATTTTTTCAGGCATATATGAAGGTCTTTTTTTTTTTTAATATTTGTCTTGTGTTTGGCCACATTATTGAACTTTCATATTAATCCTAATATTTTTAAAGTTGATTTTCATGGGGTTTTAAGGTAGACTTACCTCTTATTTAAAAATAACAACTTTGCCTCCGCTTTTCCAAATATATACTGATAATTTCCATTTTCTTGTTTTATTATGTTGGCGAGAAGTTCTAGAACAATGTACAGTATGTTTTCCTACGACTGAAATCCTTTGTTTTAAACACATTATAAAATTTCAAAAATGCATTGTAAATGTAAAGTCCATTGGGGAAAAAAGTAATCACGGAGCTAGAGAGTTTTAGATTTACAACATTTTTTTTTTTTTTTGTCCTTCAGGGATGTAAAGAATAATGCTTTGAGTGTATTTTTGTTATTATAAGCAAAAGTGCCAAATCAAAAGTGACACAACCAGGCCTAAACACTTCCTTATATGTTCTTCATTCTACATACTCAGCTATTTCTTGTGTTCCTCTATCATCCCTGACCTTGGGTTTGAAGTTTTGATTGATGTACAACAACCAAGCATAAACAAAATAATGCCACTTACAAAGCACAGCCAACCTAAAGCAAAGCAAGTGTGTGTCTCTGGTCTACACAACAACTTTGATCCCCGTGAGTTTGTAGGAAATAGAGATTTTGTTATAAGTCTAGTGGACCACGTGATACAAACTACATTCCCTAATTAATTAGTCATGTATGTCTAATTCCTGTTTTGAAAACTCATTCTGTTGTGAAAATGCTTGTAACAGTGATAATTGCTGCCATTCTTGTAGTCCCTTACTGCAGTGGGATACACTCTATTATCTAACTCAGTACTGGTAAGTACAGTCTCAGGAACATCTGTTTTAAAATGGTGAATGGCTAACAGCTTTAGGTACTGGCTCTCCTTTCTTCTCTCTAAAAACTACAAAAAAACAAAAACTGAATATGGCTATTTACAGGAGAAAGAGAGGGTTGAGAAAATCTGTAATGCCCCACATCTGGGAAGAATTTAATTCAGTTATAGGGTAAATTTTGGACCTGAATTAGTAAAACATAAGACCTGCTTGGATTTCTGTTCCTGTTGATTCATGAAAGCAAGAACACCAAAAAAAAGTAAAGTAACTTTTTAACAGCCCAGCATCTCTCCTGGTTCAGAGACAGATGGCTGTAATGATCAGACAACCGGTCAACCACCCTTTATGAACCGCCCAGCATATTTCCACATTCAGATAGAGTGGGCAAATCTGAGAGGAGACTTGAAGTGGGTTGAATTTGTGGAGGTGTTCCCTCTATGAGAAAAGCTCCAGGAGTGAAGATAGTAAGAATCTAGTAGCATCACTTGACAGCAACCATTGGTTTATCAGTAGAATTTCAGTTCAGAGATGTGTGGAACCTGGCAGTGGGGACAGAAGGAAGATGTCACTTTAGAGGATAGTGGTTCATGAGGAAGGAGTTGAATAGAAACTGAGGATTTGACAGAAGGAGCTCTGCACTCTGACTTTAGTTGGAGATTTGGGAAACACTTATCAGCTCCCACCCACCATTATCTCCCTCCTGGACCTTTGCAATGGCTCCCTAATGGTCTCCTGTTGCTCCCCTTGCCTGCCTCCCATATCTTTCACACAGCAGCCACTGAGATTCCTCTAAAAAGTTAGTCAGATCATGTCACTCCTCTGCTCAAAATGCTATAGTTGGTCCCCATCTCGCTCAGCTATAAAATTCAATCTCCTGGGGCCCCTGGGTGGCTCAGTTGGTTAAGCCTCTGACTCGTGATTTTGGTTCAGGTCATGATCTCATAGTAAGATCAAGCCCCAGGTCAGGGTCAAGCTCGGCAAGGAGTCTGCTTGAATTTCTCTCTCCCCCTCTCTCTCTCTGCCCCTTCCCCCTGCTCGCTCTCTCTCTCAAATAAATAAATAAACCTTTAAAAAAATAAAATGAAATAAAATTCTATCTCCTTACATTGTCTCACAGCCCTCATGGTCTAACTTCTACCTACCTGTGTCTGAGTTCCTATCCTAAGCCCTCTCCCCTCACTCATTCTGCTTCAGCCAAACTGGTCTCTTGCTCTTCTACAAATGCCCCAGACAAGCACATTTCAGTTTAAGTCGTTTGTACTTACAGTTCCTTCTTCCCCATCATATTTGCCTGGATTGTTTCCTCGATTGATTTGGGTTCCTGTGCAAAGGCCAGCTTCTTAGGGAAGAGCTCTTTGTTCTCTCCTCCACTCTCTGTTCTTTTAGTTTGCTTTGTTTTTCTTGCATAGCACTTCTCACACACAATATATTGTATTTGTTATTGTCCGTAGTCTCTTCTGTTTGCAGATATATCTGCAGTCTAGAACACTACTTGGCACTGACTAGGTGCTCAATACATATTTGTTGGATGGATGGATGGGATTTAGATACCACAAAAATAAACAGGAAAAAAAGTTTTTATGTGGTATTTTAAAAAATTAATTAATTAATTAATTAATTAATTTGAGAGAGAGAGAGCATGAGCAGGGGGGAGGTGCCGAGGGAGAAGGAGAAGCAGACTCCTTGCTGAGCCAGGAGTCCAACTCGGGGCTTGATCCCAGGACCCCAGAATCATTACCTGAGCCGAAGGCAACTGCTTAACTGATTGAGCCACCCAGGTGCCCCTACGTGGTATTTTTATGAACTTCTGAGCCTAGACAGATGTCTTCTTTTTTAAGAATGAGGAAAGGAAAGGGAACATGAGGGACACATTAAAAAAAAATGCCCTGCCAACCCCATGACCTGCCTTCATAGGTAACCATTTTTATACAAACTTTACACTCCTAGAATTCTTTCTTTATCCTTAAATGAAGTATGAAGATAGTTCAGAGTTCATTTCTTTCTGTTTTGCCCACAACTAGCTGAAACCAGTACACTGGTTGGTTTGGTTCTTTCTTCAGTTCAGGAGTGTTGTATTCAATTTTGTCTTTGGTTATTTTTTTTTTAAAAGATTCCACCTATTTATTTGACAGAGAGAGAGCACAAGCAGGGGGAGCTGCAGGCACAGGGAGAAGCAGGCTCTCTGCCAAGCAGGGAGCCCTACACGGGGCTTGATCCCAGGACCCTGGGACCATGACCCGAGCCGAAGGCAGACGCCCAACCAACTGAGCCACCCAGGCGCCCTGTCTTTGATTATTATATAACATTCATTCCCTTCTTTTTCTCCCAACAAATAACATCATGAATCTCTATTCTCTTTCCTCTAGACATAAGCTTTAAAATTCCCTCATTGTTTTCATTGCCTTTTCTTGGATTCTGCATTCTAGAGCTCCCTAAATACCACTGATTTAGTTTTCTAATGTAATTTAAAATTCTGCATTATTGGTTTCCTTATATCTTCTCTTTATCTCACGCTACAACTTTTCATCATAGACTACTGTGATATCCTATTTTTCTATTTTGACTTCATAGACAGTAGAAAATACATGTTATCTAAAATGTTTTAAAACTTATTTTTTTGGAAAATATCTTCTTTTGAATCTATATTCCCCCTCTTTTTTTAGAGAGAAAGGAAAAGGGGGGGTAAGGGAGGGAGAGGGAGAGAGAGAGAATATTAAGTAGACTGCATGCCCACTGCGAAACCCAACACGGGGCTTGATCCCACGACCCTGAGATCATGACCTGAGCCAAAATCACTTAATCAACTGAGCCACCCAGGTGCCCCTATATTTTCTTTCCTCTTTTATGTTGAAATATCTTTCTGGGGGACTCAAGTTGTTTCTTTATCTTATTTTTTAGCCTTGATGAAGGTATTTCTTGCCTAATATTTGTGAAAGATAGTGTGAGAGATCTCCATAAGTTCTTTACTGTCCACCTGGACGCTTGTATAGCATTAATTTTTTTCATTATCAGTTACAGATCTAACGGATTCTATGAATTGGTTTGGACTGGATAGGAGTCCAGGAGCTATAGGAGCTCTCTGCCTCGTTTTTTCTTTGTATTTGGTAAAGCTACTGAGCTAGGCACCAATTATATATTTTATATATTTATTTTATATTCTATGAAACTTGACCTCTGCTTCAAGTAGATACTGTGGCTCTACTGACTTTTCCAGTGATACTGGCCACTCAATCAGGGAAATCATACCATGTCATGGAGGAGGCTTGTTTTCCGGCTTCCTGTTGGATGTTACCATTGACCATGGAAGCAGCTGCCTCTTGACTGATGAATGAAATTCATGTGTAGTACTTCCCCTACATACCATGGCTTATCCTTTCCCCTAGACATCACCTCCCCACATTTGAAGAGCAGCATAGTGTTCTTCTAAATTTCCACATCTCTCGTGGCCTTCTCTGCCTTCCTATATTAGTCGGGCTCTCTAAAGAAACAGAACCAATAGGATATATAGAGAGATATAAGAGGAGATTTATTATGGGAATTGGCTCACACGATTATGAAGGCTGAGAAGCTCCACGATACACCATCTGCAAGCTGGAGAACCAACAAAGCTGGGAATGTAATTCAGTCAGAGCCCTAAGGCCTGAGAAAGGGGGTCAGCTGGTGTAAGTCCCAGGATCTGAAGTCCTGAGAACCAGGAGCTCAGATGGCCAAGGGTGGGAGAAGATGGATGTCCCAGCTCAAGAGGAGAGAGAAAGAATTCACCCTTTCTCTGCCTTTTTGCCATATTTGGACCCTCAACAGATTGAATGATGCTCACCCACATCGGTAAGGGCGGATCTTCTCGGCTCAGTTTACTGATTCAAATGTTAATCTCCTCTAGAGACACCGTGACAGACACACCCAGAAATAATGTTTTACCAGCAGTCTAGATATCACTTAGCTCAGTCAAGTTGACACATAAAATTAACCACCACACTTGTAATGTGGTCCTACTTCTCTAAGTCTAGGAGAAATCCCTTGAAGTTTGTAACATATGCATGCCATCTTCCCTCCTTGCCCTTAGAGATGTCTTTGTATACTTGTTGGGTCATTTTCAGCAAGACCTTGGAAATTGAGAGAAGAGGAGTTACATCCCTATGTTTTGATCTCCATAATCCCATGCTTGTGACTTAGCAGAGAATTAACAAATCTTTATTGGATGCATAGATAGGTGAATGTGGAAGATCCAAGACATTGGGTGATTTTCCCAGGTCCTCACAGATCATATGGGATCTGTGATTCTGATCCCTTTCATAAGGTTCTTGTTCAGATTCTATTCATGCTTCAAAGCCTGGATTAAATACCTCTTTTTTTCTGTAAAGCTTTTCTGTTCCCTAAGTCTAAAGTAGTTTTTCCCACACTGAGCTCCCAAAGTATTTTTCTCTGTCTCTCTCCTACAACTTTGATCTTTGTGCTATAGTTATTTATGGACCTGTCTTATTTCACCTGTACCTTCAACAACATAAAAAACTTTTTCGACGGAGCAGATTTTAATGCCCCCTGGCATCTTTATAGGGTTTAAGATGAAAAGAGTAGAGGTAAGTTTGAATTAAGTCAGCCCATGGTAAAAACAGGCAGTTGGCCCTCGGGCCATAGTTTGTCAACCCCGAGTCTACATCCTGGACTTCCCTACCAGGATAATGGAAAGTAGGGAGGATTATCTGCTCTGCTGTGGACATGAACTTGACAGGCCAGGGACCACTGTGACAGGAGGAAAGATCTCTTCTACAACCAACCAGTACCACATCTGTACTTCAGGAGCAGCTTCCTTCAACCAACAGCAGAGTAGGGTCTATGGAAAGTCTAGTGGTAACATCGAGAAGAACTTTGCACACCTACTTTGATGTTATCAAATGTGGGCGAAGTGACCTAATTTCTCCCTAAGTCAGTAGGGAAACATCTTGTAAAACAATCTTCAAAAATTTCAATAGCAAGCACCACTATATGAAATATTTTAAAGAGGTCCCATCTGTGTTTTTTTTTCCCCTAGCAAACGTAGGTTCCAGCTCCGGCAGCTGTTTGCAGAATCTTATGGCAGCTCACTCTGCAAACTGACCTACTTCTTCCAAAGTCAGCTTGGCAAATTGTGTGGTTTGAACAAGCCCTGTGTGTGACAGGTTTCTTTTTCAGATATTGCAACCTGGCTGTTCTTTCATTATTGCCAACTTTGAAATTCGTCTTGATGACTTCCCAGGTGTTATAGAAGCTCTCAAGGAAAAAAGAGGCAATCGATAAAAAAAATAGTCCCATGCTGAAAACAAGCGAGGTTTTTCTGGGTTCCCATCATACCTTCCAGGTTATGTCCTCTTTTAGGGCCAGATGCACATCTCATTCATTCATGGTGTCATCCACAGATCCCAGGATGATGTCATTCATGGAGCTGCCCAATAAATACTTGAATATTTGTGCGGTGAAAAGGAATAAGGAGGAGGACAAACAGGGAATGCATGGGTGGGAGAGAATACTTTCCTTTGCTTGCTTCTCTGGTAGATCAGTTTCATTCACTCATTGATAAATATTTATTGATCACCTTCTCTGTAGTTATGGGACATCTCCAACCGCTATCAGATGCAGAGAATCTGTCGGGTCCACACTGGAAATAATTTCATGAAAGCCTTATGTGGGACTTGATTCTTAAGCTAAAGGTGAATATTTAAATTCCGAATATAATTCTTACTCATATCCCTGCCTTTATCACTAATAAAAATCACAGATATTTTCATTTCATTTTACTGTTGTTGCAGGTGTATAAACATATTATTTATGCTTTTCCTCACCTTGAAATTAAGGTAGTTAGTAGGCCAACTGTTGGATCATTTTTATTTAATGTGTTAATTAAAAGCACATATATTACCATATTTCAGATTTGGGTTTCTTTTTGTATCTTGATAACTGTATTTCACTATAGTTTCCTTTATATATTTTACTTTATGCCTTTAAAAACATTGTTTTGAGAAGGAGTTTACAGGTTCTGTGGGCCCACAGCACAAAAAATGATTAAAAATCTCTGCTTTAGGATCATATAACATTTTTTTTTTAAGATTTTATTTATTTATTTGAGAGAGAATGAGAGAGAGCACATGAGAGGGGGGAGGGTCAGAGGGAGAAGCAGACTCCCTGCCAAGCAGGGAGCTTGATGCGGGACTCGATCCAGGGACTCCAGGATCATGACCTGAGCCGAAGGCAGTCACTTAACCAACTGAGCCACCCAGGCGCCCGGATCATATAACATTTTTGCTGTAAGAATCTCAAAGCACAGAACATGAAAGGACCTGTTAATCTTCATTAGCTTGCATGGAACAGAGAATGGTTAATAATTATTATTCCTACTAGCTTCTTTTCCAGTTCTATTGAAGTATAACTGACAAATTAAAAAATATATATATATTTAAGATGAACAACTTGATGTTTTGATATATGTATACATTGTGAGATAATCACCACAATCAACATACCCATTACCTTCATAGTTGTCTTTTTTCTTTTCTTTCTTTTCATTTTCTGTGTGTGTGTGTGCGCGCGCTGAGAACACTTAAGATCTACCCTCCTAGCAAATTTCAAGTATACAATACAGTACTGTTAGTCACATCACTGTACATTAAATAGGAGGATGTTGGTCAATGGGTACAAGGTTTTAGTTATGCAAGACGGATAAGTTATGCAGTTCCATTCCTATTCATTTTGAGTGTCTTTTGAGATCTTTGGAATCTTGGATGGTGATCACTAGGAACCAGAATGGATACACCACCAACAGTATGTAGTATAGTCTAGTCCCAGTTCCTCCACTTCCTCCCACCACCAAAGGCAAATTGTTTCTTGACACAACCCTGGACAGGCTGGCGGAGCTTTCCCAGCTTTTTCCCTGTTGATGGCCCGCACTTAGGAAGCTCGTACTACGTTCCAGTAAGGTGTAAACTACTTACATATTTAATGCATTTAATCTCCATAAAAGAATTATAAAGAAGATGCTATCAATATCTCCATTTTACAGATGGAGAAACTTTAAAAAAAAAGATGGAGAAACTGAGGCACAGAGAGGATAAGTAACTTGTCTAAGGTCCCATTGTTGGGAACCCCATGAAGACTGGCTCTAAAGACCATACACTTCCCCCTTCTGTTATGCTGATTTGCCTGGGTCAGGTACACAATTCCAGCCCCTGGTTGGGGGCAGAGAGACAGGATCCTCACTCCCACCATGGGCCAACATTCAGCCCCCATTTCCTATAGGAAGGTACATTCCTGTCTCTTCCAAGGTGAATGGCATGGCCTCCACTTAATACTGTGGGCTTCCTCTGTACTTTTGGTCCATGGAAGTCTTTTGGAAAGTTTTAGGGAGGAAGAGATTCTTGTTATTGTTGTTGTTGTTTGCTTATTGGTTGCACGTCTATATATTTTTTATTTTCAAAACATTTTATTGCTCATTTCTATGTGTTTGGTTCGGAGGGTAGAGATCTCTGATGCACTCACTCTACCATCTTGCTTAGAATTTTCAATCCATTTGGACTCTATTGCCAGAAACATCTGTTGCCCAAATGATGTTTCTAAGAAATGGATTGAATGGCTCCCCAATTCCTGCAGAATGAGGTACAAATTCTTCAACATGTCATCCAAACGTGGTTGCATCCAACCTTCCCATGTCAGTGACTGACCATTCTCTTCCCTCACCCCATGTTCTAACCAGAGCAGATTATTTGCTTTCTTCTCACAATTGCCTGACTGGTTAATACCCTGAGTTAATACTCAAGGCCCAGTTAAAGAATCATTTTCTCTCTGTAGCTTTCCTTGAGGCAGATTAATTACCCTTCATCTATATTTCTAAGCACTTTAAGCAATGGTCTATTATAGCATTTAATCACACTGTACCTGAGATTAAGTGTCTTTCTTCCCTACCTGACTTTGAGTCCCTCTAAAATGTGATGATCTGTTCTTTATCTTGAGAGTTTCCTGACCTAGTGTGCAGTGTGTGCTCAGCTATGTGTAATTTGTTGGGTTATAACTGATACTCGTCCCTCACTCTCTCTGAAAGCTTATTTCTGGTATATATCCCTGTCGTTCCCTTGGAACAGCTGATCAGAATCCCTAGAGCACCAGAGTCTAGAACTTGGATATAGAGTGAATTAACTTAGGCTTAATTCATTTAATCACATATTCTCAGAAGACACATGAAGAGTTGTGCCGTCCAATCATTCATCCATCATACTGGTATTCTCTGCAACTTCCCAAACTAGCCATCACCTAGAATCTGACCTCTTCTGTTTGGCCTGTCTCCATCCCAGGCACACAGTGTGGTAACCACTGGCCTCTTTCCTGGTGCTCTGCTCACTCTCTGCAAAGTTTGAAAGCAATGGGAAAAGATTCAGAGTCCAGTGTTTCTCAGATGCCTTCCAGCCCCCAGTCAGTGTCCTCCCAAACCAGCTGATGATGATTGAGTTTTGCAAGATACTTTCTATGTATTTTCTACTGTAATTTTAGGGAGGAGATTTCGACTGGCTTTTCTTGAGCCCATTCATTTTGATTCCTTTGGTACTCTAGGAGAAATTCCTTGACTACCTTGCCCACGGATGGCACTCTCCCCTAGATCTGCTGCTAATGCAGATTTTTCTCCTCTTTTTATATCCCTTTGATGATGTCAGTAAGAACCTGGAAAAGGGGGCCAAGTGTAAGACTAAAATGCTTGGTCAGGTAGGGTAGTGGGGACAGACACCCACTTCTCCTAACCCCGACCTCATTCTTTTTCAAAAGAAAGAAATGCTAATGATGTACGGTTAAAGTCAAGGACACTGATTGGGTCTTGTTTTCTAATGAGGTCATACACGATGAAGGTCATACATGTGTTTATGGCTCTCTCTCCTTCTTTATGCTTCTGTGAGGCTGAAACAGCAAGCTTACTCTGGGCATCTCTGACCTTCGCCAGCACACATCACTCCTTTCTCCTCACCTGAGCATGTTTGTGCATTTTCATCTCATTGGTTAGAATATGTAAACTTCAAGATGTGAGTTTGGGGCATAATAGGAGAGAGAGAAACCCTGTAGGCAACAGTACTGACCATATATTATAACCCAGCTTGTTGGAAAGATGTGCTGAACATGGAGCATGTGCCCTGATGGTAAGATTTTAATGACATTTGATTCCATTGGCCCCTGTCCCTTGTGAATACAACTCTACCCAGAAGAACCCACGGGACAGTCCATTCTGCCTGTATCAGGCCAAGGCAGATACTGCAGCTCTGAAGGGAAGCTTCCACTTCGGGCAGATTCAACACGGAAGGCTCTGATGAGATGTGGTTTCTTCTCTGTGTAAGGGGGATGCTTCAGTGCCTACTGGTCCTCTGGACTCCCATGGGTGAAGAGGTCAAGGAGAAAAATCAGGAAGGCTTTCAGAGAAGGCAGAAAATGGGGACTAGCTTTAGGGAATGGAGAGACCCTCATGGCAGGACTTTGCACACTCAGAACAATACTCGTCTTTCCTACAAAGAAGAAATGGTGTTGGCTTCAAATTCCTCTCTTTCCAGCATGTCTGCTTTGGAAACCAAGGAATGTGAGGGTGTTGTGCCCAGCACAAAAACAGACATCTGCCACTCATGGTCACACACCATCAATTCAGCCAAATAACTTCATTCTCCAAATGCATAACACCTCTTGCATTTGGACAGCTGTCACCAAACAGACATGGACTTAGGGGCCCTTCCCAGACAAACCCTTCTGCAGCAGAGCCGTGCTGGGGAAGAGGTGGGCCTGTGTGGAGGGCTGAGGTTTTCAGCTGGGGGGAGTTCACTTAAACTTTGAGAAAGAACAGACTCTGTGTGGTCCCCTCTGTCTTTCCTTATGTAGTTCCCCAGGCATAGCAGATACAGGAAATGATTGTGCTGGAAAGGAGGCAGCTGTGATATTGTAGAAAAAAGATCTAAGTGCCAGAGATAAAATGGTGAGTGTAAACGGACCTGAAACCAACAGCATAGTATAAGTCTATTCTTGTACAGTCTCACAGACGTTTGAAATGGAATCTCCAAATTGAAATGAATGCGTACCCTAGGTTCTCACCATCCAAGTTCCCTTATAAAACACCTCAAGGCGAAATCTCTGAGAAGAAATAAGATTAAGCCCCTAATCTATAAAATTATAGGTAAAGCCAGAGACAGAGTCTAATGCAATGATGCTCATGCAGCCATGTTTCGCTGTTGAGTACCAGCAGTGGGATGCTGCACAAGCCACAACATCCCCACAACATCCTGATGCATTAATTGGGGATAATGAAACCTATGAGATACACCTTAGATGAACCAGTATTTCCAAATGTAAGTCCAAAGGATTATAAACAAATAGTTGTGTTTATTCCAGCCCATCCCGAGAGAAACTGAGGAATGACACATTCTACTCTTTACGGCTTGTTCCATTGCATGAGTTTAGTACCGTAGTGTGCATGAGGATTCTCCCTTCCCCGGGGCAGGATATGGATAAGAAAATTAAAAATAAAAATAAAGCATCGAGTAATAAGAAGCCACTTCCCCAGACTCTGTGTAGGCTTGTCAGCTGTCTGACTGTTTGCCCAAGCCCAAGGCCACTCTAGGGAGAACAGTGGTGGGTGTCTGGTCAGAGGATGGAGCACACACTGGGTCTGTTTTCTGGGGACTGGCCTCCCCAGCAAGAGGAAGCTTCCCTGCCAGCCGTGGGAAAAGGAAAAGTGTATCATGAGAAACTACTCGTCTCCTCTGTGCCACTTACTTCTGTTTCCTCTCTCTCTCTGACCTCATATGGAACCCATTCTGCTGACTTAAATCCATTTCCTGCTCTTTGTGAAGTCAGGCATGTGAAAGTCAGCTTTCTCAATGAGTTCTCTTCTGGTCCGGGGGCTAAGAATTACCAATCCCAGTGTGCAGATGAAGAAACAGACTCAGAGGAAACATTACTCATCGATGCCACATAGTCAGTTAAGGGGGGAAAGCCAGGTGTCTTTGGGGCAGCCTGGTAGAGGCTTTGGGGGGATTCATGGGTCCTTCTCTCATCCCCACTTAAATAGCGATTGTGGTTGGCTAGGGTATCTGTTGTCATGCTGAACCTAAGCAGGACACTTTTTAATAATTCTCCATTGGTCCTAATAAAAAGTAGCAGCAGGGATTCAGAAGCACAATTATGAAGGTCCACTTACAGATGAAAACCAGTGAAGCTTAGGGAATGAGTCTTCCTTGCCTCTTCCAGTTTCTGGCGATTCCAGGTATTTCTTGGATTGTGAATGCGTAACACCAGCTTCGGCTTTTGATTTCCCATGGTCTTTGCCTCTGTGTCTGCATCTTCACCTCTTCTGCCTTTATTGATTTATTTTTTAATGATTCTATTTACTTATTTATTTGAGAGAGAGAGGGAGAGCAGGTGCATGGGTGGGGGGCAGGGGGAGAGGGAGAGAATCTCAAGCAGACTCCATATCGAGCACAGAGCCCAACGTGGGGCTCGATCTCACGACCCTAAGATTACTACCTGAGCTGAGATCAAGATCAGACACTTAACCGCCTGAGCCACCCGGGCACCCCCCTCTTTAATAGAGACACTTGTCATTGGATTTAGGTCCGACATGGGTAACCCGGAATGATCTCATCTCGAGTCTTTAACTTAATGATACCTGCCTTTTGTGGAGTAGGAAAACACCCTTTTCCAAATAAAGTAACATTCACAGGGCCTGGATATTAGGACTTGGACATATCTTTTGGGGGAGGAGCCATTATTTAACCCACTACGTGTGCCAAACAGTTTTGTGTAACATGAGGTTTAATTTTCTTTCTTCTTTTTTTTAATTATCATTTTTTATTATGTTATGTTAATCACCAATCATTAGTTTTTGATGTAGTGTTCCATGATTCATTGTTTGCATATAACACCCAGTGCTCCATTCAGTACGTGCCCTCGTAGGCTCTGGAGCCCAACACAGGGCTTGAACTCAAGACTCTGAGATCAAGACCTGAGCTGAGATCAAGAGTCAGACGCTTAACCGACTGAGCCACCCAGGCACCCCTGTGGGGTTAAATTTTTAAGAGACCTGTAAATCATAGCTATTTAACATGAAATGTTCACAATCTAATGTGGAAATAAAACATTCATATACGGGGTACCTGGGTGGCTCAGTCATTAAGCGTCTGCTTTCGGCTCGGGTCATGGTCCCAGGGTCCTGGGATTGAGCCCCGCATCGGGGTCCCTGCTTGGCAGGAAGCCTGCTTCTCCCTCTTCCACTCCCCCTGCTTCTGTTCCCTCTCTCACTGTGTCTCTCTCTGTCAAATAGATAAATAAAATCTTAAAAAAAAAAAGAGAGAGCTTCCTCTTTAAAAAAAAATTCATATAAATAATCATATAAATTTTTTTAAATATAAAAACTTTAGAAAACTTTTGAATTAATTCTAGGCACAGGGCTAGTTAGGGACACATGGGTTCTCAATCTATGGGACCGGCATATGGGAAATATTATCTCCATTCCATAAATGAGAGGCATAACAGCCAAAGGGTGATGTGCTCAGCTCAGGTTGTTCCTTCAGCATGGTGTGATGGTTAAAGCTACTTTGAGTCTCAACTTCCCGCGACAGGGCGGTAGTATCGCCTTCTTCCAAGGTATTTACAAGGATGAAATTACATCAAAGCATGCAAATCCATTAGCACAATATCTAATACATAGTACATTCTCAAAAAAAGAAAGCTTAAAAATTTTTTTAGAGAAGCTAGTCATGATAAATGGTGGGGATAGTATTCAAACTGGGATATGCCTGGTACAAAACCCATATTCTTTTATTATACCATAAAATATGGAACAGAAAAGCTAGAGCTTTTTTCTCTGCACAGAATGCTTCTTCCAAATCCTTAATCCTTTTGTGGCTGGTGGCAGAGGCTTTGGCTTCCTCCTCCTCCTCCTTTCAATAAGATCTTTATTGAGATATAATTTACATGCCATACAATTTACCTATTTAAAGTATACAGTTTGGGGCACCTGAATGGCTCAGTCGTTAAGCGTCTGCCTTCGGCTCAGGTCGTGATCCCAGGGTCCTGGAATTGAGCCCCACATCGGACTCCCTGCTCCGCGGGAAGCCTGCTTCTCCTCTCCCTCTCCCCCTGCTTGTGTTCCCTCTCTCACTGTCTCTCTCACTGTCAAATAAATAAAAAATAAAAACTCTTAAAAAAATTAAAAAAATAAATATACAGTTCAATGGTTGTTAGTATTTTCACAAAGTTGTGCGACCCTCACCACAACTTTAGAACATTTTTATCCCTCCTTGCCCGAAAAAACTCTGTACCCTTTAATAGTCACCCTCCTTGCTCTACCTCCTTCTACTATCCCCAGGCAACCGATAATCTACTTTCTGCCTCAGCAGATTCACGTCTTTGGGACGTTTTGCATAAATGGCGTCAGGCAATATGTGTCCTTTTGTGAGCATCTTCTTACGTGTTTGCAAGGTTCATCCATGTTGTAGCACATAACTGCACTTCGTTATTTTTATTGTCAACTAACATTCCACTGTATAGATATACACATTGTGTTTATCTGTTCCTCAGTTGATGAACACCTGGGTTGTTTCCACTTTTTTTACTTACTATGAATAATGCTGCTATGAACATCCATATATAAGTTTTTGTGTGGACATATGTTTTCATTTCTCTTGAACTTACTACATGAGCAGATCTTCTGGGTCATAAGACAGCTCTATATTTAACTTTTGGGGAACTACCAGACTATTTCATTCACTATATCATTTTACATTCTTACCAACAGCATATTAAGGAGGGCTCCAGTTTCACCACATCCTTGCCTACTTATCATCTGTCTTTTATTACAGCCGTCCTAGTGGGTGCAAAGTGGTATCTCATTGTGGTTTTGAACTGGGTCCGACAGGTGGCTGAGGATGTTGAACCACTTTTCCTGTGCTTATTGGTCATTTGTATATTTGCTTTGGAGAAATATCTATTCATGTCCTTGCCCCTTTTCTTAAAAAACATGGGGAGGGGCATTATTTGTCTTTTTTACTGCATCACTTCCACGACAGCAAAAAGTTTTCAATTTTGATGAATTCTAATTTCCCTGTTTTCTATTATTGCTTGTGCTGACTTCTTGGCACTCAGGTCACCCTATACAATTTTCCTCAGAGCTTTGATGCTTACTGAAATTTTATTTATTTGTTGTAATGCCTGCTTATTTTCTGTCTCCATTAGACTAGAAGCACTCTGAGGGCAGAAGCCTGTTGTGCTTACCGTTCCTTCCTCAGCACTGGGGGAAAAAAGTCTTCTACCCAAAATAGACGCTTGACCAATATTTTATATGACTGAATATAAGATTCTTTATATTGTCCCAGAAAAAAAGTAGGACTACAAGGGACCACATGTTAGCCATGTGAAACCTGTAGGATCGATGAGGTGGTTTATTTATTCCCTCACCGGAAGTCAGTTTTAGAAGCCATCCCTGCAGCTTGCATCCATTCTCACCTGGAACCACCGTGCTGGGCATTTTGGGGAAGCGAAGGCTCTTGCGCAAAGGTTGCCGGGGGCAGGGTCTGGGCTACTTGTATGGAAATGAGACTGAAACTGCATTCGGTGACATCTGCTCACCGAAAGCAGCCAAAGGCACCGGCAGCCTCAGACAGCTTTATTCCGAGGACTGACAGCCATCACATGTCCCCAAAGAACTCTAACTTGGATACAGTCAGTGACAAACCCAATAATCGCTCAGCTCCACAAGCTAATTGATCTTTGTTTGGCCATTAGCATCGCTTGCCTCCGACATCACGTTCCAGGCACGATCCCCTCTCTGCACATGGCCGTCATTCTCAGGGTTTGCTTTCAGATGGTTTCCTTTCCTGGTTAACTTTGTCCAAAGAATGTACTTGGCCCATTTCACTCAAAAAGGAGGGCTCTTAAATGGCTCGTTTGATCTTCTCCAAATCCCAGGTCGGTAGCCTCCTCTTATTGTAACAATTTAGAGACTCCTGGAAGGGTTTTATGTCAGACAATAATATTAAGGATGTAATTTTATTGGGAACAGTGATGTTGCCAAAATGTTAGCCCCCGAATCAGTGAGGCCCTTCACTTCTAAGCTCAGTTCAGTCCAGTCCCTTAACCCAAACTAAGGAGGTCCCTCTCCTGGAGGTCCACTACGAACCTCAGCTTTATCAGCTGGTGGGGAGAAAGACCTGGAATAGACTGCAACTTGTGGACCTGGAAGAAATCACCAAGTTTATCTAAGACCCAGTCTCTGTGATTAGGTTTGTCTTCTTTTCCTGCCTCCAGAGCCAGAGCCCTCAACCTAGTGGCCTCAACAAGCTCTAAATCCTATTGTCTTTAGGAAAGAAGTTCTTCCTTACCATCGATTCTTGCCCCCTGGAATTACCTGGGAAGTTCCTCAAAAGTACTAATGCCCAGGACTGACAACAGACCAATTAAGTCATAATCTCTGGGTGTGGAGACCAGCCTCTGAAATTTCAAAAGCTCCCTTGGCGATTCCAATGTGCAGCCAGAGTGAAGGACCATGTTCAGCCTCAGATGAGGGCAGGGGATATTAGAAGGCACTGCTCTCTGTAATTCCATTGCTGGCGCCTGCTTGACTAGCCCAAGTCTGAATGTGTCACTCTCTTGTGAATTTCACCGTAATGCCTCAGCCTTCCACTATACCTGATACTAGTTTCCTTCTCCTCCCCCTTGACCCAGGATTTTTTTTTTTTTTAAAGACTTACTTATTTTTATCTGAGAGAGAGAGAGAGTGAGCAGGGTGAGGGGCAGAGAGAGAGGAAGAGAGAAGCAGAGAAGCAGACTCCCTGCTGTGCACGGAGCCTAACACGGGGCTCGATCCCAGGATCCCGAGATCACGACCTGAGCCAAAACCAAGAGTCAGAGACTCAACTGACTGAGCCACCCAGGCACCCCGGTTGACCCAGTTTTGGAGAAGGTAAGTGTGTCTGAGGGCTCCAGACAGTTGGGGGGGTTGGGCTGAGCTTGAGACTCAAGCTGAGTCGATGGCATTAAGTAGGATCGCTAAGAGGACTACCACATGACTGATCAAGTCCCAAACCAGTCTCTTGAATGAAATAAACATTGGGCGGGGCCCTATATGCCAGAAGTGCTGCCTTTCAGACTATGTGGGCATTGAGAGTTTGCTGGAACTCTGGGTCTGATGCCTAGTGTCCGACTGCCAGCAACCTATAGCAAGACAGTTTGTGGCAGTGGCTGATCGCATTGGGTTGTTCCAGAAGTTGGTGTCAGTTCCCTTCCATTCAGTCTATTCCAGATTGAAAGAAATGTATTGGTTTTACTAGAGATACAGAGACTACAGAGAGTCTAAGGGTGTAGGACTCTTTCAAACCTAACTCCTGGAGGCATCTGTAAAGGGTGGGTAAACAACCACATAGGTCACGGTAGCAAGAGGTCCAGTCACCAGAATATTTAGGAATCTGACAGGTTGTGGTTATAGAATGGGGGAGATCTGTTCATCAAGGCTGAAGAGTAGCAAGAGTAACCGGGCTCTGGACAGTGACGCTGGGACTGAGCTTGAGGTGAAAGCTGGGTCTAGAGCATCAAGCAGGGTCACTGGGAGGGTGATGGCATGGCCAATAAAGCTGGAAGCCCAATCTCTTGAATGGACTAAACATTGAGTAGAGCTCCATATTCCAGAAGTGCTACTTTCTGCACTATGTGGGCATCCAAGGATGTCCTGTCACTCTGAGTCCATGAGTGGTGTGTGATTGCCATCGACAGAGCCTGGGGAGGAGCAAGGATGGGGGAGGCAGCTGGAGGCCCAGCTATTGTATTGGCTCTATTTTCTGAGAGTGGGAATTCGTCCCAATCCCCACTGGTCCGGGGGTGGAGACTATTCATAAACTCTGTGCCCCTGAGGAAGTCTGCTCTGGAACTGGGGCGGTTTCATCCAGTAGGTGGGAGGTCTCTGAGACACCAAATTTGGGATTTCAGGAAGAGTGGGAGTGAGGCTGGCCAGAGATGGGGAGTGAGAGACAGCCAGGTCCTTCTCTGTGTGTGGGGTTAACCTTCTGGTCCCTCTCCTCCTGTTCTTTCCCTGTTCCCCACAGTATTCAAATTCCAGCCCACAGCTAGACTCCACAGGGGAGAGAGCACTCTTTAAAGGCAAAAGTAAAGACCTCATTAAATTGAGGAATCCAGAGAATAGAATGAATAGAAATGAAACACTTTCAGCTACCCTCAGGAGGTCCCAGCAGAATAGCACTTCTCTGTGGAAAGCATTAGCACCGAGGTAATTCCTTAATGGACTACATCTCTAAAGTGCCCCCAGAGGCCCAGCGACATGGATGGGGGCTGGGGGAGTCCACACCCAGCCTTCCCCGCCCCTGAGATTCAGCCTCAGAGGCTCACAGTCCCAGAGCTGCAGGTGATGGAACGCAGGCAGAGAATCTGGCTTCAAACCCACCTTTCCAACCTCTCCCCTGCTCTCCCAGAGAGTTGTGTGGGGACCTTACAGCAAGCCTGGCTTTTCAGTCTGAGGTGCTGCAATTTAAAAAGGGAGAGGGATGGATGATAAAAATTTAAATAATTTCGGTTGTCCGGGTGACCTGGCAATCCTGGGCTCTCCATGTAGAGAAAATGAGCTCTTTCATGTGACCCGGAGTCCAGGTGGTGGTGAAGTCCTGAGCCACCTGGACCCAGGCCCCTAGGAAAGGCAGCTGGGTGGGGTGGGAAGCAAGGGGCCTCAGAGTCGGGGACCCTGGGTCTGAATCCTGACTTCAGTGCTCAGTTGCTGTATGATATGAATCCTTCGGCCTCTGTAGGGTTCAGTAAGATTTGTTATTTGTAAGTTGAGGATAATAAATAGCTAACTCATAGAGTAGGCCATGAAGATGAAGTGAAATAAGATACATGAATGAGGTAGGCAGTTTACTCTCACGAAGAGTGAATATCATCACTTGCCTGTGGCATGCTAGGCTGTGCGGGAGACCTTCCCGGTAAGGACGATAAGAATAGATGTTAAAGAAAAGACAACAGGCCCCAAATGGATTTGCCAATGCTAAGCCCCACATCACCAAAAAGAGACTTAACTTACTTACAGTTTCGGCTGTTGCAGAAATGGAATCTTAATGTAGCCAATCAGGACTCGTCTGATCAGCATTCATTAGGTCATCTGCTTGACAAAACCGTGCCACCCCTTACAAGGACAGTGACCTCCCAATAACCAAAGTGCTTTTTGCCTATTACAACTTCCTTTTTCCCGCCCCTTCCTGCCTACAAAATCTCTTGCCTTATACAGCTCTTTGGAACTCCTTTCTATTGGCCAGATTGCATGCTGCTGGATTCATGAATTGCTGAATAAAGCCAATAAGATATTTAAAATTAACTCAGTTGAATTTTGTTCTCTAATGTAAATAATGTTTATGAAAGCATTTACGGTATACTAGCGCTGGGCTCTGATCTTGCATGCATGAGCATATTTAATCCTCTTAGTGATTCTGCGGGTAAAGTATTCTCCTTATGCCCATTTTACATGTGAGAAAATGAAGGCTCAGAATAGATAAGCAATCTGCTCAAGGCCACACACCCAGGAAGGGGCAGAGTTAGGACCTGAACTTACCATGTGCCAAGCACCACTGTGTCACATTGCCACCCAGCTGAACAAAGAAGCCAGTTGCCCCAAGCTTTCCCATGGTCACTCAGGGACTAGAATAATGCCACAATTGTACGAGGAGTGGATGGTTTTGAAAACTGGAATTTTCCCCAAATTCTCAGTGTCTGTGGACGGTTCACCTCATGTTTGGCATACATACGTGCTAAATGACATTTTTGCTAAATGTATCTATAATAGGTAGACTTTTGGGGTGGCCCCAGTGACCCCATCTCCTTGTGTCATGCCTTGTGTAACCTTTCCCCTTGAGTGCAGGATGGATCTGGTGACTTTTCATGAATAGAATATAGCAAATGTGATGGGATGCCACTCTGTTTTCTATCACTGCATGTGTTAGTCTGTTCAGGCTGCATAATAATATGCCACAGATGAGTGGCTTAAACAACACAAAGTTATTTTCTCACAGTCTGGAGCCTAGGCGTCCAAGATCAAGGTTCCAGACAATTTGGTTTCTGGTGAGAGGTCTCTTCCTGACTTGGAGATGGCCACCTCCTGGCTGTGGTCTCATGTGGCCTTTCCTTGGCAAGTGCACACAGAGAGAGCAAGGGAGCCCTCTGCGTCTCTTCTCTTAAGGACACGAACTCTATCAGATCAGGGCCCCACTCTTATGACCTCATTTAACTTTAATTTCCTGCTTTTTTTAGCCCTCTCTCAAATACAGTCACATTAGGTGGTAGGGCTTCAACATGCAGATTTGGGGGTGGAGGGAGACACAATTCAGTTTATAACACCGCATAACAAAGTACTACAAACATAGCAGCCCATAACCACATTAATGTATTATCTTACTCCTGCAAGCCAAGAGTCCGGGAATAGTTTCACAGGGTTTTCTGCTCAAAGTGTTACAACTCGGAAATCAAGGCGTTGGTCAGGCTGAGTCCTTGTCTACAGACCTAGGAACATCCACTTCCAAGTCCATTCTTGCTGTTGGCAGAATTCGGTTGCTTGTGGTTGTTGAACTGAGGTTCCTGTTCCCTTCCTGGCTATCACTGCGTGATGCTTTCATGCTTTCAGCTGTCAGGGGCCACCTGTATCCCTTGTCACATGGCCCCTTCCATTTTCAGAACAGTAATAGTGTCTAATCCTTCTCATGCTTTGAATCTCTAACTTGCTTCCTCTCTCATCTTGAGACCCAGACTCATTCATTTTATATGTGGCAGCTAGCTTTCTCAAGGACTCATGTGGTTAGGTCAGTTCTACCTGGATAACCTCCTTATCTTGAAGTCTACTAATGTGAGACCTTAATTACATTTGCAAAATCCTTTTGACCATATAATGTAACACGGTCTCGGGAGTGCTATCCCATCCTGTTCACAGTCCTGGAATTATATAGGATGCGTACACCAAGGGAACATCGTAGAATACTATACACCACAGGCACTTCCAAGATTAGTTTACAAAATACCGTGACTTCTGTCTCACGCACATTTTCTCTGTCTCACTCTTTCCTCTTGCTGGCTCCAATGAAACAAGTTCCATGTTGTCAGCTAAGGAGAGACTCATGTGGCAGAAACTGAAGGTAATCTTAGTTCAGTGGCCAGTGAGGAGCACATCCTGCCAGCAACTGTGAGAGTGAGCTTGGAAGGGGATTGCCCTGCACTTGAGCCTTGAGGTACAACCCTTGCCACACCGTGACTGTGGCTTTGTGAGAGACCCTTAGCCAGAGGACCCAACGAAGCCATGCTCAGACTCCTGACCCACAGAAACTGTACGATAATAAGTGCTGCTGTTTGAAACCACTTCGTTTGGGGTCATTTGTTACGCAGCCGTGTATAACTAACACACTATTATCTCTTAACAGAAGCAATGTGATAAGAATATCTGACCTACGGCACCTGGGTGGCTCAGTCAGTTGGGCGTCTGCCTTCGGCTCAGGTCATGATCCCAAGGTCCTGGGATCAAGCCCTACATTGGGTTCCCTGCTCCACAGGAAGCCTGCTTCTCCCTCTTCCACTCCCCCTGCTGTGTTCCCTCTCTCACTGTGTCTCTGTCAAATAAATAAATAAAATCTTAAAAAAAAAAAAAAAAAAAAAGAGTATCTGACCTACGGGCACCTGGGTGGCTCAGTCAGTTGGGCGTCTGCCTTCGGCTCAGGTCGTGATCCCAAGGTCCTGGGATCAAGCCCTACATTGGGTTCCCTGCTCCGCGGGAAGCCTGCTTCTCCCTCTTCCACTCCCCCTGCTTGTGTTCCCTCTCTCACTGTGTCTCTGTCAAATAAATAAATAAAATCTTAAAAAAAAAAAAAAAGAGTATCTGACCTAGGGTGCCTGGGTGGCTCAGTCTGTTAAGCATCTCAGGTCATGATCCCAGGGGGGATTGAGTCCTGCATTGGGCACCTTGCTCAGTGGGGAACCTGCTTCTCCTTCTGTCTGCCGCTCTCCCTGCTTGTGCTCTCTCTCTCTCTCTCTCTGACAAATAAATAAATAAAATCTTTAAAAAAATTAAAAAATTTCAAAAAGAGTATCTGACCTATGGGTGGGCTATTTCTAAGAGGTTGAGTGAAGAAATAAGAGTGATATGCTACCCAATAACATTCCATAGAACATGAGTCGTATGAGTTATGTATGAAAGTGTTTAGCTTAATATAATGGCTGGTACAGTGGTCCCCCCTTATCTGCAGGGGCTATGTTCTAAGACCACCCCCCAATGGATGCCTGAAACTGGATATAGTACCAAACCCACTATATACTATGTTTTTTCTATACACACATACATATGATAATGTTTAATTCATAAACTAGGTACAGTTAAGAGATTAACAACAGCTAATAATAAAATAGAACCATTATAACAATATACGGTAATAAAAGTTATGTGAATGTGGTCTCTCTGTCCCTCAAAATATCTTATTATCTTGTACTCACACTTCTTCTTCTTGTGGGGATGATGAGATGAAGCGAGGTGAGTGAGGCAGGCATAGCATTGGGCTACTGCTGACCTTCTCTGACCATAAGTCAAAGGAGGATCATCTACATCTGGGCAGCAGTTGAGCGCAGGTAACTGAAACCACAGAAAGCAAATCCACAGATAAGGTGGGCAGGGGATTACTGTATACAGAAGGGACTTATGATGTAACATGGGAGGGGATGCTCTTTGAGAGGCAGATTTCTCTGCTCGCTTGACCAGCGGCCCTTTCTCTTTACACAGGGCAGTGAATCTTTTCCTTGTCCCATGAGCTGCCATAAGGCCACACAGAAACCATCCAGCATTCTCTGGTCTTTAAATGGTGTAATTCACCAATAGTTAACAATTGCAGTATTGGTGCCATCGGTCAATTTGCGGCTGCACCCAACACTCACACCCAATGTGTTGGCAAGACATACACCATGAAGCACCTTTCCCTGGTAGAGAATAAAATGACCAGGTTTGATTGAGCCAATGAAAGATAAGAGCAAGCCCTCCAGCCCGGCTCTGACTTTTACAAGCCCTAGGGCAGGAGTAAAACTGAAGGCCTGTATACCATGAGTAAATAGTTACAAAATGAAAACCTACATAAAATACGTTCTAGCCGCCTTCCTTGATAAACAGAACTTCTTAACAACTTAGAGGGCTGGGTCCTTATTTGATGCTCTCACACTCATTTTGCGCACAGCGGAGAATCAACTCAGCCCGTTGCCCAATCTCAGCTCCGACCTACGGCACAACGACTCATGTTTGAGCCTGTGGATACCTTAGCCTGTATGCCTGAGCCCATTCCCACCCCCCCTCAGTCAGCCCTTGGGCCCAGGAAGGCACACACCAGCATAGCCCACACTCTGGAAGATAGGCGCAGGAAGATTCCAGAACAGGCCCTGCAAGTGGGCATGGGGCCGTGTGAACGGGAAATTGCAGGATTCTGTACAATGAAGGAGGATACTATCTCCCGATACATATGTTCCCTTGGCATCACAATTCTTGAAGCGGTGTGTAAAGGATGGGAGTACAGCCAGAGGAGAACCAGAACGGGGTCCCTCTCACCCGGCTCAAGAACATTACTGTACCCATTTCCCGCATCCCTCAAGTGGATTGGTCTTCATGATCAAGGAGAATGAAAGGGCCATGGAGTCAGGACCTGCTGGAGCCACTGAACCAGCTCCCACACCGCTGGAACTGTGGGTGAAGTTTGGTTGGACTATGAGAGAAAGCCTCATGGACAGGATATGTTTTCCAGGATGGATGTGTCAGTAACCGAAGTGGGTAGCTCAGCCCAAGTTAGCAGTGCCCGGCAGGAAATAACAACAGAAATGGGGATAAGGAGGGCCAGAGTAGGGAACACCCCACCGTCCAGAGAGGGAGGAAAGTCTGACTTCAGATGTGGGGGGGAAGCTGAAAGGGGAGCCAAGTTCTCCTCCCGACCCAGAGACTGAGGCAGCCCAGTGAGATAGATGAGCTTGCCGTTGCCAGGATGGAGTCACAAGGTCAAAAACAGACTAGCAGCAAAATGATATGATAGGGAGTTCAGTTTCCTGTATTTTTCATCTCCAGGAATGGCGTGCTGAATCACCCAGCTCACCCCATCTGAAAACCTTCAAGATGCCAAGTGAAAGAACACTCTCCCTGGGAACATTTTCCAAATCCTTCTCCCGAAGAACCAGCTCCCTTCCCTGTCCTGCTTTCTGGAGACCTCTCTCAGATCTGGGAGGGCAGCAGGGACGGCAAGAGAAGCCACTCAGTTGGGTTCAGATCCCACCTCCATCCCAGCTTTGTGGACCTCTGTCCGCATCTGTGTCCTCATCCTTAACCAGAGAAGACACTAGCGCCTACTTCATACGGTTGTCCTAAGAATTTAAGAGATAATGTGCATAAAGTTTTTGGTGCCTGGGATATAGTAAGAGCTCAGTAAACATTGGCCATTATTGCACCAGGCTTAGCTGGTCACACAACAGGCTTCCACTTAAATTATAATCTTCTTAAGGCTGGTGGCATTATCTCATATCTCCAGAATCTGTTACAGTGACTCATTGAAAAAAAAAGTCTTTTAGGACCTATTCTATGCCAAACACTCTGCAAGGCCAATAACAGGCTGTGGGTAAGTATGGATTTGCTGAATCAAATAAAGAAGTCAAGAGATTGTGACATGTAATTAAGAATTCCCCAACTATCCTTTAAGCCCCTAAAGTATCTGTAACTAATTTTGAATGCTTCTTGCTTAAATGCTCATGATTTTCCTCCTTTTTGTAACCCTTTATGGGAAAGGAAAAAGTCGTCCTTTGCTCTCAAACGAGCTGACATATTGGACTGATCTACAAGCCAAGCTTCTGCCTGTACCCTTGGAAGCCTTCAGTTTCTCTATGGGGAAACTGTTTGACAGTGATCTGCTGTTTGGTTATTTTATTAGCAAAATACCTCAGATACAGATTCCCAGTGGGTGTGAAACTATTCCCTTCTCAAGAGGCAGTGATGAACAGAAGCATATTTATAAAAGAGCCACAATACATATTCACCACATAACTTCCAGCCGTGTTGCCCATGTGGAAGGTATCTCTACTGCTTATTGATAAACTGCAAACCAGAATTGATTTCCCATTTCACTTATGAGCGTTAATGCAGATGGTTGAAAAGTAAAAGACAGGAGAAACAGTGCATTGTGTTACCTGCCTCCTCCATTTGTTTGGTTTGCTTCGTTTTTAAATAGGCTCCACACTGGGTGTGGAGGTCCATGCGAGGCTTGAATGCATGACCCTGAGATCAAGACCTGAGCCAAGATCAAGAGTCAGATGCTCAACTGACTGAGCCACCCAAGAACCTCTCTGTTTCCTCCATCTGATGTGGCTGGAATGCCTCCTCCCCCAGACTAGGTTGATTTCACCCCTAGGTCCCAAGTTCCTAGAACGAGGACGATGTGCCTGCCGTAGAGTAGGATCCTGATGAGCATTTGTCACATGAATGGGTGAATGAGTACATAAATGAATGAATGAATCCTGCCTTGTACATTTTTACTATACCTGGAATCATTGCTAACACTTGATCCCTCGTGATACGGATCTCTCATGGACATCGTTCCAATGGATTTTGAAAGCATGCTTTTTCAGAATCTGAATCCTAAATTTCAAAAGGCTAACTAGAGAGTAGCAGCTTCTGTAGCTAGATGAGAGCATGACATACCTGTGCAGATACTGTGGAATATTAATTTCTTGTGGTCCATTTGCAAGAGGTTCCTGCTTGAAAGCTTTGGGCGGCATGGATACTAAACATTGCTCCTCTAACTTTTGGGAAGGTGAGATGCCCTCGGATGGCCTGGGGGGTTTTCTATGGAACAGTTTCCAGGTCCCCCTTCAGATCAGGGATTCTATATGCCTCTAATTTAGCTCTTCCTATCCTCCCTACCCCCTGGAGCATAGTAAAGACCTGAGATTAAATAAGAAAAATTAGAAGTAACAAAAACCTGAAATCATCAGGTCTGCCAAGAAGTATATTAAAATGTATTCTAAGGATTTAAGTATAAGGTTGTGACCTTGGGAGGCATCTGCCTCACATCAGGAAGAAATAAAATCCTCAGAGAAAGAAATAAAATCAGTGAGTACCCACGATGGCAAGGTGTTTGTCAGGCTGGAGTGGAAAGAGAAAACTCAGAGGTAAATGAGAAAAAAGTTAGTGGAGGATCAGGCTCTGGTTGCCCAGGGGAATCACAGAGTGATCATCACAGGGTGAGGATATAACTCACAATCTGAAAGCCATCCTTTCTGAGCTCCTACCCCCAGCTCGGAATGACTAGAGCAGAAGTCTATGTGGAGTACAGAAGAAAAACTGGACACAAAGTCTTCTTCAAGGGTCAGAGATCAGACATCCAGATGATCAACAGGTACACGAAAAGGGGCTCAACATCATTCATCATCAGGGAAATGCAAATCAAAACCACAATGAGCTATCCCCTCACACCTGGCAGAATGGCCATTATCAAGCAGACGAGGCGTAGCAAATATTGGCGAGGATGTGGAGAAAAGGGAGCCCGGGTGCACTCTTGGTGGGATTGTGAATTGGTGCAACCATGATAGAAAACAGTATGGTAGTTCCTCAAAAAAATTAAAGATAGAAATACCATGCAACCCAGCAATCCCACTTTGGGGGATATATCCAAAGGTGGTGAACATAGGATCTCAAAAAGACATCTGCAGTCCCATGTTCATTGTAGCCCTATTCACAGTAGCCAAGATATGGAATCAACCCAAATGTCTATCAACTGATGAATGGGTAAAGAAGGTGTGATGTACATAGACCATGGAATATTGTTCAGCCCTGAGAAAGAAGGAAATCCTGCCATTTGCAACAACTTGGATGGACTGTGGGGGCATTATGTTAAATGAAATAAGCCAGACAGAAAGACAAGTATGATATTGCTTATATGTGGAATCTAAAAAAAAAAAAGAAAAGAAAAGAAAAAAAGTCAAACTCATATAAACAGAAATTAGAAAAATGGTGGCCAGGAGCCAGGAGGTAGGGGAAATTGGGAGAAGCTGGTAAAAGGGTACAAACTTCCAGCTATAAGATGAATAAGATCTGAGGATCTAATGTAAAACACAGTGACTCCAGTTGATAACCCTGTACTGTATAATCGGAATTTGCTCAGAGAGTAGAACTTAAATGTTCTCACTGTCCCCCCAAAAGATAAATATGTGGGGTGATGGATGAGTAACTGGGGGAAATCCTCTCATAATGTATATGTATATCAGATCACCAGGATGGACACCAGGATGGACATATATGCATATGTATATCAGATCACCAGGATGACACTTTATTTAAAGTGACAATTTTATATGTTAATTATACCTCCATAAAGCTGAAATGTAAAAGAATTTTAAAAGTCAGAGATCATTTTAGGAGAATGGGAAATTTCCTGGGATTGGCATTGTGGTGATCCTACATTCTCCATTGTTTGTCTCTGAACTGGTTTCCTACTGTGAAGCAAGAGGAAAGAGCAAAGGTAGACCATTCCAGTGTCTCTCCTTGAACTAGAAGCACCCAGGGACCAGGCTGAACAGATATTTAAACAGATTTTGAAAATATAGCCATTTGAACAGCGTGGTACATTGGTTCAATAAAACACAGCAGCTTAGACTATACTCCATTACACGCGAAAATTTAATATATGATAAAGAAGGGAAAAAATGCAGTTATCAAATAGATTTTATTGGGGTAGATGGTAAGCCATGGGAAAAGTCTCTTCAAGGTTATGCCCAGAAACAAATTCCAGACAGATCAAAGAATTATTTTTTAGTCAAAGCATAAACAAACTTATAAAAAAAAGAAATGAATATTAATCAAGCTTCTGGAGAGAAGAGTGTCTACTTTAGAAAAGATTTAGAAAATCACAAAGGAAAAAGATGGGCAGATGTGATTACAAAAAAATTTAAATCTTCAGTACATAAAAAGCATAATCAAACTCGAAAAGAAGACAACAAACAGGGAAACACATTTGTAGCAAATATAATTAAGAAGAATGATGTATTCATATATTTGAATTAAGGCAAATCTTTAAGAAAACCAAAGATGCCAAAGGATAAATGGCAAAAGGATATAAACAGACATGTCCCCAAGAGGAAATGCTACTGTTTAATAAACATGGAAGAATTTTTCAATATCACTACTAATCAAAGCCATGCAAATAAAAACAATAACATTTCATGCCTTTCAAATTAGCTGGTCTTTTAAAATGATAATAGGCATATTAACACAAGTGTAGCAAAATGGGTCCTTTCTAACACTGCAGATCAGAGTGTAAATTGGCACAGCCTTTTTAAGAGAGTAATTTGTAAATGCGTCCTGAATGCCTTAAAATGCTCCCCTCCCCCGCTTTGATCCAGTAATTACACATTGGAGTGTGCAGCTTAATGAAGTAGCCTCAAACGCTACTCAACGGATGATGGGCTGGGGCATAGGAGGGGGTGAGTTTATACAACAAGATTATCATCACCACAGCATAAGTAATAGTGAGATAAAAAATTTTTAATGTAAATGTTTGGCTAAATAATCCATGCCATAATCCTAGCATGGAACATTATGGAGTCATAAAATGCAATGTTCACAAAGACTGTATAATGTGGAAAATGCTTATGATAGAACAGTCACTGGGGAAAAAAAAGATAAAAATTGCATATAGAGAATGGATATAATTGTGTAAAAAAAAAAAAGGAAAAAACCAAAAAACCTCTGCACAAAAAAAAAAGCCCCGAAGAAAAGACATTAAAATGTAAATAGTGGCTGTGCATGGATGATAAAATTATGGATGTTTTTTTAATTTTCTTTTCTGCTTTCCAGGAATTTTCTACTTTTTGCAATAATATGAGGAAAAAACGCATTTATAATCATTTAATATTTATATTCCCTTTGACATCTGGGGTCATTCTGAATGTCAAACATTTGCTTCAGACAAAAGGCACTTTGAGAGGGGGGCTTTAAAATCTAGTTCACGTACAAAGTAATATCCAGTAAGACATCAAAAATAAAACCAGTGTCTTAGTTCAGGCTGCTATAACAAAGTCCCACAGACTGGGTGGCTTATACACAAAAGAAATTTATTTCATGCAATTCTGGAGGCTGGAGGTCTGGGATTTTTAGGCCATATGGATTAGTCCAGCAATTTCCCAGAAGGGCTAATAGTTTTACATCGCTGTTTTTTGAAGGTGTCCCACTGAACGAGACATTAGTGTATTTGGATGCTGATACGTTTATTGTATACCTCCTCATTCCAGAATAGAACCTCCTTCGGGAAGATGGGATCTGTCTTGTGTTATCACCGAAGCTCCACTGTCTAGTACATAGTGGGGATCCTGATGAATAGTTAACTGACAGATGGACTGGCCTCATCTCTCCCACTGCCTGCAAGTGACAGCGTGAAATGTGGTGAGTGATAGGGCTAAGTGACAGAGGGACAGTCCCTCCGAGGAGGTGGCCTTTGGGTGGAGTCCTGAGTAACGAGGAGGCGGCCAGGGAAGGAGGTGGGGGAAGAGTTCCCAGCACCAGGAACAGCGAATGCAAATATTCCCTGAGGGAGACAGCAGTTTAGGGTTTTGGAGGAGAGAAGAGAGAACTGGTGTGACCGAGCAGAGTGAATGAGGCTTGTCAGGTAGGTGGAAACGGGGTCAGAGAGAAGCAGAGTTGGTGACACGGGGTCCCAAGGACCTGAGGTGTTGCTCTGCTTGCGGTGGGTGGCTATTGTGAGGCTCTGCACAGGGTAGAGGTTGGGGAGCCTTTATTTTTGCTTTAGAAAGATTAGAGCCAGTTAATTTGAACTTGTTATCAAAATTCTACCTGGTGCTAGCTTGCTGCTGAGATATGCCCTCCAATTAAAGATCACTGTGTGCGCTGCCAGGGACACCAATGGGGAGGTAACAGAGTAACAATGTGCAGAGAGAACTTTCAGCTGCCTTGAGTTCCACGTGGAGGATGGGATGGATGCTCAGAAAAGCCTCTGCTTTGAAACCCATGGCTTCTGTTACTGGCGGAGGCTGTGTTCCCTCCGCATCCATAATGTTGAGGCCTTAACCCCTAATGTGACTGTATTTGGAGATGGGCCTTTAAAGAGGTGATTAAGATTAAAGGGGGTCTACGAGTGAGGCCCTAATCGGATATGACTGGTGTTCTTCTAAGAAGAGGAATGGATGCCAAGAATGCCTGTGCACACAGAGAGGGGCTGTATGAGGCTGCAAAAAGAAGGTGGCCATCTGAAAGCCAACGTGTGTTGTGCATTCTCAAAATTCTTATTTTCCCCATGCCTCGGCTTCCCCATATCCAGGCTGAACGCACTCGCCCGGATGACCAGGTGCTCCAGGGTGATCGGGCTGGTGCCAGCCAAGGGTTCCCTTCTGGCCCTCCCTTGACTGGGACTCAGGGACATTCAAATGCACCAGTGAACCCTTTGCATGCCTTTTGCTGGTGTACTCTACCCTGACCCCCAGTAAAGGCATTTCTGGTGGGTTCTCGGTCTCAGCTCCCCACCCCTTGGGCGAGCCTGCTTCCTGGGTGCTCTCCCCCCATGGTCCCCTGTGTGGTGTGCTGTGCCTTCCTCCTGCAGGATCTGTGAGTGCAATAAATCTTTTCATCTCCTCTGTCTCTTGGCTGGCATGTCTGTGGTTGTGCTCTAAGTGATCCTTAGGGACTTACTAAGGATCCCCCCAAGAGGGACTTACTCCTCTACTTTCAGTGCACTGGGAGAGAAGCCTCAGGAGAAACCAACCCTGCCAGGACCTTGATCTTGGACTTCCAGCTTCCAGAACTGTGAGAAATAGCTTTCTGTTGGTTAAGCAACCTTGTCTGTGCCATTTTGTTATGGCAGCTCTAACAAACTAATACAGTCTCCAATCATACATATGTCCTCCCCCAAAACCCAGCTGTCCACATATCTTGCTCCTCCTGGCTTGTCTGAGACCCAAAGGGCTCCCAGAACATGGGCCTTGCGGTGCTAACACCTGGGAAGTTCTAGACAAAGTGGGATGAGCTGGTCGCCTGGCACCATGACAACTACCCACATCCAGCCCTTGAGAGAGGACGGGAAAAGAGACGAGTATTGGATGACTTTAGAGACTCATTTTCTCTTGTTTGTCACCAGGACATACCACTGCCCCAGACCTGTGGGAGACAGTGCAGAAAATCATCTGCACCAGGAAGCATATTTTAAAACCTTTGTTCAAGGTTTTAGTTAAAGGTTCACATACTGAGGTATCCTTACACAGCCTTTACTCTAGGCCAGGTGCTGTGCTAAGTGCTTCACATACCATGACTCATGTCATCTTCATACAACCTATGACATGGGCACCATTATAATCTACAGATTAGAGGAGGGAACGGATGGTCCCAAAGGACTGTCCCCAGGTCACACTGCTAGAAAGTAGCCACAGAGTCAGGATTCGCTTGTGCTCCTAACCACTGGAGCTGACACAACGCTGGCTTTGGGTCCAAAGAGTCTCAGGCATCCCTCTTGGCCACTCCAGTCACAAATGGGCCAGTGGAAGACATCAGTAGATCTAAGCACCCAATGCAAACTACAACCTAGGTGAGAAGTTTCCCTGGTTTATTTTCCACGGACACCTGTAGCCATGGCCTTGACATTGATGGCTAGGAGACTCCCGGGAACATCAGATCTGCTGGCCGGCTGGATTGGGGGGACTCCCGATCATGTCCCAGGGTTACTAAGAGGCTTAATGAAGCTAACTCTGCAAAGCACTTAGTAGGGTGCTTAGTCCGCAGTAGCATTTCAAGAAACGTTCACTCATATTGACTATAATCATAATCACAGCCACTTCCCTCACCCCCTGCTCAAATCCCTTCTATTGTCGGTCTCCACATTAGCTCTCAGATTTTCCGGCTTTCCAAGCAGAGACTCGACAGCTAAGTGATCTTCCAACTCAACTTCAATTGAATAGATTCAAAAGACAAGGTCAGAGTGCCCTGGTGCCCAGGCCCAGCGCTTGGAAGAAAAGTGGCTGCCCGGTGGCCAGCGGTGATGGAAGAGCTCGGAGCCTGATCCTGCCCAGCCCGCCCTAGAGCACTCACCTAGCCCATCTCCCATTTCAGAGATAACACCTTTGCAGGCAGCAGTTTATTTACAGCCACGTTGGGCTGCTGGTCCTCTCCAGTATAAGTGAATTTCGAAATACTTTAAATTCAGGATAAAGCAGTGAAATGGGAAAATCTTTACACTCCAATAAGACATCATTACTGGTGAGCATATTGCACTTTCAATATCGGACTGAAAACTGCCAGTGCATGAAAGGGAATGAGGGCATCAGTGCGGGCATCGGCCAGCTGGACAGATAGGGCCCTCCCAGGGAGGAAAATGCTCTGGGGGGCTCCTGACAGAAGATCCCACCCCTTCCCCCAACTACTTTGTGGACCATCAGAGGTTTCTAAAGATGGCAGGGTCTCAAGCCCACGTTCCGATCAAGGGGTTGGGTGGGGAGAGTAGCTGGTGATTGCAGGATGAGGTTTCCATGAATCTGTAGGGGAGGGTAAAGGGGCAGGTTAGGCAGGGATCATTAGCATTTAGATTGCACAACTAAGAAACTGATGAGTGGAAAGTACCTGTGGCTGGGACACAGAAGAGGGGAGATCAAGAGCCGACACCGGAAGTCTCTGAAATTGATTAATTGCTTTTACACAGAGGTCTCAAGTCCGGGCAATGGAAGGGAGAGAGAGATAGGAAGGAGGGACGTAGGGAGGCCAACAGGGAAGGAGGAAGGGAAGAGAGCAGAAAGAAAATGTGAAGCAAATAAATGGAGAAGGAAGACGAAAGGAGGGGAGATAGACTTATTGAGGGTGCAAAGCACCAGCAGACATTTTCTGCTTAATTCTGCGAGGGAAGGTCCTACTGTTGCCAACGTTTATGAATAAGGGACAGAACTCAGAGAAGTTTAAGTTCTCTATGGTCATAGGGCTGACTCAAATCCCAAAGCTCCTTCCAATATGCTGCTGGCTCTTCCCCAGTTTTCCCTGAGCGACGTGTTCAAGGGGTCCTGCTAGTTCAAGGAGCCCTGCTAGTTCAAGGCAGGTAAACATAACAGGAGTGCCTAGCACTATGAATTCTCTGCTCCATGTCAGACATGGTGCTAGATGCTTTAAAACCGTGTCTAGTTTCATCCTTATAACAGTATACTCATTTTACAGATGAAGACACGGAGGCTCAGAGACACCTGACTGAGGCCACACAGCGGCTCTGCCGAGGAACCAGGATTCTTACTCAGACTGCCTTAATTTAGAAGGATTAGCATCGGTTCTGGCTGTGGCTCAGCTATTAACTTGAGGAGTGGCCAGGGGCCGTTAACCTTTTGGAGCATGTGGTAGGCTGAATGATGGCCTCTGTGAAGATACCCATGCGTTAATCCCTGGAACCCATGAATATGTTCCCTTACACGGCAAAATGGACTTTGCAGATGCGATTCAATTTAGGGTCTCAGGATGGAGAGATTTTTCTGGACTATCTGGGTGGACCCAGTATAATCAGAAAGGTCCTTACAAGGAAGAGGGAGACAAGAGGGTCAGGGAGGGGCAGCATCAAAGAGAGATCTGAAGATGCTGTGTTTGGCTTTGAAGAGGGAAGGGGGCCTGAGCCAGGAATGCAGGTGGCCTTCCCATGCTGGAAATGACGAGGACATAGATTCTCTTCTAGAGCCTCCAGGAAGAATGCAGCCCTGCTGATACTTTGATTTTAGCCCAGTGAGGTTCATTTTGGACTTCTGACCTCTAGAACTGTAAAGTAATAAATGTGTGTTGTTTTAAGCCACTAAGTTTATGGTAATTTGTTACTAATACAGAGCCTCAGTTTCCCTATCTGTCAAATGGAAGTGATCATCTTGGACCTGTCTAATCTATGTAGCGTTGATGAAGATGAAATGTCATATGTTCTTATGTTGGCCCTGAATCCCACCCCTACTAGGACACCCCACATGGACTATGCTGCCCAAACTAGTTTGCCCTGCCTAAGGAGACTCTCAATCAGACCCTCCACATCTCAGCCTACATTTTTTTCAGAGCTCCGATCTGCTTGCTCCAAAAATAGCCAGCTAGTCTGCTGGTCTGATTGAAAAATGAAATCAAGCACAGAAGGGAACAGAAAAATGAAATGAAGCACAGAAGGGAACAGAACCCAAAGATGGTGAGAGATTGAGTCTTTTTTTTTTTTTTTTTGAGAGACTGAGTCTTAACAACATTATTTGAGCTCCTGGATCCAGCTATGCCTGAAGCTGGTGATGAGCTTTTCAGTTAGGCAAGTCAAGAAATTCTCATTTTTGCTTAGGCCAGTTTAAGTTAAGCTACTGTCACATATAACTTAAAGCATTTAGGGCATCCTACTATGAACCAGGCTCTGCACCACAAATGCCACAAATCTTTGCTGCAACAATCCTGTACGGTAGATAACTTCCTTTAATAGCTGTGAAAACTGAGGCATAAATTAGTTAAGCAATTTGCCTAAAGTGCAATAGTTTATAAGCAAGTAACAGTGGAATGCAAACCCAGGTTTGAGCCCAAGGTCTTCCCTCTTTCTCCAATACCAAGTTTTCACTTTCCCTTAACTTGAACACAACTTGGGGGGCCATAAAGTCTAATCGAAATCACTATTTCTCTCAGATCTTTACTCTTGCACTAAATATAATAGATCACAGTTGTTGTTAAGTCCTATGATGGATCCTCTTAAAATCTCTGCTGAAAATCTTATTAAGTTTTCTGTTCAGAATGTAATGCTTTGTAGTAAAAAGATACAAACTCTTTGTGAAACGGTTTGTATCAGAAAACATGTTGTAAAAGCTGTTGGCTGACAGGTAGTTGCCAAAGGAGCCATTTTATTAAATTCAAATAATGTCGAGAACAGGAAGCTGGCAGTTTCTGTTAAGAAGGAATTGTTTGTTGATTGGTTGGTTGGTTACTACATGAGGGAGATGGACAGTTGAGACCAGAATGAGGGGAACTATCACCATATAACCCACGGTTTCTTTCTCCTGGGTTTTTTGTTGTTCTGTGGACCGGAGCTTTGGGAGGTGAGAAGGGGTCTTTTTGTTCTGTTAATCTGATCTAGATACTGTAAACCCAAGTGCCAGCAGGAATAAGTAAGTGAGTAGGCAGCCAGGCTTGTATTCTTTCTTCAAAGACCCTCAATCTTTTTTTTTTTTTTTTTTTTTTAATCTTTAAACACGGGGGATTACTGTTTGCGTCCAGAGTAAAACATGGGGCCTTCTCTTTACCTTTCATTTTCCCATCTTTAAGGAGACCTGGATACAAGCATAGATGGCCCCAAGCTTGGGCCTGGGAGACAGCAGGGTGAGTGGTGGGTGGGGCCAGACCCAGAGAGCATGTGTGCCTGGGGGGCCATGATGCAGGCTCGATCTTGCTAGATTTTCTGGAAATCAGGCAAGGGCAAGCCAGAACTTTGGGAGTCACCCATTTTTCAATGTTGTCTAGAATTATTTTAAAAATTGTGTTGGCGGAACAAAGACAGACCCAGCAACAGAATATAATAGGCTGTGGGTCTTTGATTTGGGACATTTGGCCTAGAGAAGGGAACTGATGGAGAAAAGCTTGATAGGGTTCCATTAGCAAAGACACAGAGCTACTCCCATGAGGAAAGAGATCTGAGTTGCAAGGAAGAGGGAGGAGAGTGAGCGGGCTATGGAGAGTTAGGGAAGAGACTGTGGGAAACTGTAGGTATCAGCCATACTCTTGGTGTGTGAAATCTCGGCAGACAGGTGGAGAGAGGGGACTACAGGAGCTTCGCTTTATAGCCATCAATGGAATTCCCTTTGCTGCTCCTAAAGAATAATTCGGTGTCTATTTTTCTTAAAGATTTTATTTATTTGAGAGAGAGAGAGAACATGAGTGGGGGGAGGGGCTGAAGAAGAGGGAGAAGCAGACTCCCCACTGAGCAGGGAGCCCCATGCAGGACTCGATCCCAGGACCGTGAGATCATGACCTGAGCCAAAGGCAGATGCTTAACCAGCTGAGCCACCCAGGTGCCCCAGAATTCAGTGTCTATTTAAATTGCTTTTTATTTATTTTTTATTTTTTGACATAAGGCTGCAGTTGGTTTAGGCTACACCACACGGGATGGGTAGCCTTGGACCCACTCACCTCTCTGTGCCTCAGTTTCTTCATCTTTAAAGTGGGGATCCACAAGCACTACCTCACAGAAGTAGGATGGAGACAATGCTGGTAAAGCATTCGGCAGTTCCTGCCCCATATTCAGTTCTCCATAAAGGATGGTTATTATTATTTCTTATCTCATTTACTGTGATAAGCTGCCTAAAAATCTCCAAATTTCACTTTTCTTGTATTTCATCATGTAAGGATCATTGGATGGCCTTGTGTCCATGAAGCCTTCAGCACAGTGTAGACAGTCAATGAACCGTGTGCCTGAACCTTCTCTTCCTCCAGTGTCCCTCCTTTCCGTCTTCTCTCCTTTTCTTTTTCCTTCTTCCAGGGAAGCTCTTCAGGGGCTACTTGCAAATAGGTTCAGCAAGGCAGACCAGGAGCATGTGGTATGTCTGAGAGACCATGGTTGGGGGTTTCATTTCAAGGTGATGTGGGGGAGAGGGACAGGGAAGGCTGTTATATAACAAGAATGTTTGCAATGATTTTGAGTGGAGGGGAGAACAGATGAGAGGCTGTGCGTGCAGTTAAGAGGATATGCGGATGAGGGAAGATAAGGGCAGAACGAGGTAGTAGGGGCAGGAGGGAGCGGAGGGGATCAAAGCAGGGAGATTAGGAGGCGGGATCAATAAAACCAAGCAACAGAATGAGGATGGGGCTCAACCCCGATGACAATGACAGAGAGACTGTGATGTCCCCAACCGTGGTCAGCCAGGCAGAGGGGCAGGTTTGATGGCTGAGATTCTGAATGCTGACTGGGACAGGTTTGAGGCACATTCAAGCCTAAACATCAAAACACTAGTAGAGCTGGGATGGAGGTTCGGTGAGAATCGACTGTATCTGTCTTATTATTTGCCCAATGCCTAGGGCAGGGCCTGGCATAGCTTAGGGGGTCCATAAATGTCTTATGAATGAATGAATGAATGAATGAATGAATGAATGAATGAATGAATGAATGCTAGACCAGAATTCAGGCAAGAATTTAAGCCTGGGAATGAGTGTTTTGGAGTCTTTTTATATAGATCCATTAGCTGAAAACGTGCCGTTTAATGGGGGAGCCCAGGCAGAGAATGAATAGGCAGAGCTCAAAGGAGGATCAAGGAGGCATCCTCCTGGGGAAAGACATTGAAAGGGACTGGTAGGTCTTTAGAAGGGCTGGTAAGAGAGCAAAGAGGAGTCAGCGAGGTGAGCATACAACAGACAGATCATATAAAAAAGTGGGTCTTCTATTCTGAGCCTTAGAACCATTACATCAGCCTTCAGAGACACTACAGCTTGGAATCCTAGAAGGACGAGGGCCTGCTGGCACCTGAACAAGAAAAGAATTGCAGAAAAAGCAGCCTAGCAAAAACCTCCCCAGCTTGTTACATCCTGCTTGAGGCAGAAGAAATTCCAGCAGCTTCCAGGAGACTGTCAAGAGGAGGAATTGCCTGCCCCAAGCCAGCGCAACAGCCATGTCCCAGTGGAGCCAAGACACCAAGCCAGGGTGCCATTGAGCAGGACGCACGGTAGCAAGGGAAGCCAGTCAGCCGATGGATATTGATTCCCCATTGGCACACCTCGTCTCTCCAAGCAATCCCGAAGATTCGCCCATTCTCCTTGGGGCTGAGCTGTTTGCAACAAAATATTTTCCCACTCAGCAACTAGGATTCTTGCAAGTCTCATGTGGTCTTTGATGAATGATTTTGCTCATAATTAAGTCATCTCCTTGCTGTCTTTCCCAGATAGCCCCCAAGTTACTGCCGTGGAGACAAAAGGGATATTGTACCAGTGTATGGGGGAGGGGGGGGAGCGTCCTGAAGGGGCAAGGGCTTGAAATTGATCTTCAAGGGCAATCATGTCATTTCTTTGCAATCATTATGGGTACTTTCATTGTTCTTAAGAAGGGAGGAAATATCTTCACTGGTTCTGTTGGACGAGGGGGTGACAGATCTGAAATATTCCATTCCAAAGACTTTCTTGACCTTCAATGCCTTACCAGGGCCCCATGTAAAGACTTAATAAATGTTTATTCATGCCATCAGAAGACACTCACGTACAAACAACTCTTACTGTGGATGAAATACAACGATTTAATACTTCAAGGGCAAAAAACACTCTTCCAGGTAAGCTTGATCTTCTGGGTCTAAGTCACTATTCTCTTCCAGCCAAACACTCAAAGACATTGTTGACATTCTTTCTAACTTCTTCGTTGAGCCTCTCAGTAAGCTGTTTGATTTTACTTCACAAATCCATTTCAGATCTGCCCTCACTCCCCCACCATATCCCCACTGTCACTGCCTTCTTTTAGGGTAAGTCCTCTTGAGCTAGAAAGCATTACAATAAGCATCTCTCTCTCCCTTCTGGCCAGGAGGGATTTGTTCTAGTAACTCTATCTTATACTTCTGCTAGTTTTATGTCAAATAAAATCTGATCATTATTCTCTTACATAAAAAAACCCTCCGAGGAATCAAAGTTTTTTCAGAATAAGGTTTAAATTCCTTGCAGAATTTTCCAGTGGCACCTCGGGCTATGTATCCTGTTTCAACCTGGGTCCCACACACTCAGAGCTGCTCGCTGCTCTTCAAATGTACCAGATTCTAGGATGCTCTTGGACATTTGCTTCCCTTTCTCCAGAATTCCTTTCCCCCCTTCTCCCTTGCAGAACAATGTATCTTCTGTAATCCCCCTGAGTCCTTCGTAGGTCTCACTTCACCCCACTCACCCTACCCTGCTCTACCTATATTCTCAAATGGCAAGAGACCCATCACCCTCCCTCCCCTGGGAGCTGCAAGGGAGGAGACAGAGTTTTATCTGCACTGTTTATTTCCTGAGATATTCCTAGAGTGGAAAGGACAAATAGTATCATGTCCATTTGGTATGTGGGGAAGCAGGCGGGGACAGTGTTGGGTGGAGGATGTCATAGCAAGGCAAGATGCAGAAAGCAACACAGAATTGTTATCTGGCTCTATATCTTCTTTACCCACTTGCTAAGCAACTCCACAAGGCACCACGTAGTATCTGAGGGCTGCTCTCACCCAGAATTCCAAGAAAAGAACCCCGGGTCTCAGCAGGAGCCCAGGACAACCTGCTCAGTTCTGCCAGCCAGGCAGGCATGGTGATTCCTTCTAGAAAACTGAACTGTGGAATGTAGACATTTTCCTAGAAGGAATGAAGCAGACTCCAGGAGAAATGAAGCTCAGAATTAAGTGCACACAACCACAAAACTCAATTTTTATTATTGAAAAAAATTAACATATACAAACATGGTAAAATAAACAATACAGAAGGATTTACAATGAAAAGTCTATCTTTCCCTCAACGCTTGTCTCCCAGGCTCTCTGTAGAAGCCATTATCTACCTCCTAAAAATATTCCACCTTATATATAAAAGTAAGTGAGCACCTGCATACTTTTTTAAATGAATGGAAACACAGTAAAAACACTAATCAACACCTCGCTATTTTTGCTTAGAATATACTGTAGAGATCATTCCATATAAGCCACAGACACCTCAGTTCTTCCAAAGCTGCACCATATTCAATTGTATAAATGAGCCACAATTAGGTCAGCTTCCCTACTGGTGAGAGGCCCTTCAATTATTTCCAGTCTCTGGTTATTAAAAGTGTTGCCACAAACAGGTCACGCATATGTCGTGGTGCACGTATGTCAATACCTGCGATACAAAGTCACAAAAGAGAAGAGCCTATGTCAAAAGATAGGAAAGCACAAATTTATCTTTTTTAATTAATTATTTATTTCTTGGGCGGGGAGGGGCGGAGGGAGAGGAAGAGAGAGAATCTCAAGCAGACTCCCCGCTGAGTGTGGCGCCCAATGCAGGGCTCCATCCCATGACCATGAGATCACGACCGGAGCCAAAATCAGGAGTTGGATACTTAACCAACTGAGACTCCCAGGTACCCTGAAAGTACAAACTTCTTTTAAAAAAAATGAAGGTCCTTCTGTGGATGGTCAATCCCTAGAGTTTTGAGCCACTCCACATGGCTCTGTCAGGTTTCAGTGGGGAGCTGACTCCAAACACAGGGGCTGAAAGGACGTGACCCTAGGCAGAAGAGCTTGGGATGCTTTGGTGTTTTCAAACTTCTTGCCCAAATATAAACCCTCAGCATGGCATTCAAGACCTTTTATGTTCCGGTGTATCATATAATGATGTGATTTAGCCTCATCTACAAACCAAACTGCTTAAAACCTCGAAAACAGAATATAAGAGATCCCAAGATGAACTCAAAGATAGCTAACTTCTCCCAGGGCATATAGAGACATGGCCCCATACTACCAACCTCTTCCTAGCCTGGTCCAAGCACATGTCCCATAACAGTCATGAGCCCCATCAAAAAAGCAGATGAATGACTTTTAGCCATTTAAGACCTATGGCACACCCACCTAGAAATAAAGTTGTGGATGTGGAGTGACAATCTCGTCTACCTACCTAGCCTCCCCCATCCTCACATGCCCACACTGGGTTATGACCAGAGCGGAGTGGGGACTGACTAGAGAGCTCAGGCTCTGTCCCGAGGGCCACCCCTGCTCGGTTCAGTTTCATTTCCATTTCCTTGTGGGAAAGCAGACCTCGTGTCGCAAGACTTACGTGGTTTCTAAACAAACTGGAAATCCAGATGGGTATGTGAAGCCTCTCAAGTTCATAGAATTTGAAAATAATACTTCAAAAAGTAAATCCTATGCAGGCTGAAAAAAATATATATAGTCGGATGAGGCCCATGGGCCCTTAGCTCTCTCTGTTTTAGGTGTAGACAGGGTACTGACATGCAGTTCCCCTTCTTCTCCAAACAAGTTCACCCCTGTGCTCAGCATCCACACTTCTAATCCAAGAAATAGAAATATACAAAGGTCTTCAACTTACAGCCAAAACAGGGGCTGGAAAGCAAACCCACTTTTGTTGCAAGGAATGTTCCAAATGCTTCTCTGAGCTTGTGCTCCAACATTCGGAATGAGGCTAACCCATTAAGCATTCTGAGAACCTCACAAGACAACATATAATTAAGAGCTAAGTTATATATGACCAGCTGGCAAATAGTGGATTGGGCCATAATAGCAACTATCAGTCAGATCAACTTAAGAAATCTACATTGCTTCATTATCAACACGGAAACTGCTTCTTTATCAGAGCCTTCTTGACCATTTCCCACTTCCAGGTGGTGTTCTTCCCTTGATCCTTTGAAATGAGTCATGTGTTCCTTCCTAAAGTACTTCAGAGGAAGAGCAGAAAATCTGGGGGCTCCTCACACTCATCCTTGCCATTCCCCTTTCGAGTGGGATGTGCAAATTTGCTTCTCCTTGGAACAGCCTCTTGTACATATGGTATGTTCTTGGAGGAGATGTGCCTGCGTCTCAGGGAACTTACTCGGGGCAGGGCTGGCACCAGAATATGGCCTTCTTCATCAGAACCAGGATAGTGGGAATGCGGGGCTTCAGGTCACCAATCAACAGCAAGGCAAATCTGGCTACCCATTGTGTATGCAGGAAAACAAGATGGATTTAGGTATATTCTGACTGATTCCTTGTTACTATGTTGAAATGTGAAGACCTGAGAGAGAGAGATTTGAAGTTTTCCATGTTTGTTATATAAACCTTGCTGGAAAATCAAAAGCATCTGTCTACATTCCTCTCTCTATTGGGGGCCCAGCAACCATTCAATTCTCTCTTGATAATATCACCCTGATTTTCTTTTGGAAAATTACCTCCTCCCTGCTGGCTTTGGGCTTAGGGACTTTTTTTTTTTTTTTTTCCAGACACTATCTTACCCTAGTCCGAGACTGAAAATATTCTGTGATTCTTTCATTGGTTCATTTCACAAATATTCACTGAGCATCTACTTTGTTTCAAACGCTAGTCTTGGTGCTGAAAACATGGAAAATTAATAGTCAGTGTCTTCTCACTTCTGATTTTGTGGAGTTTACAGGCTAGGGTATAATCCAGCTTCCATTGACCTAAGCTAGGCTAATTGTCAAGATTCCTCTCTGGAATTAGGATCTTCTACAGAATGACACAATAGCTAAAAACGACTGGACTCATCTATTCCAGCTTGGCACCCTTGTGAGATGCGGGGCAGCAGGGGGGTGTCTCTGAATCTTTGACTCCTAAAACTGCTCATATTTCTATCCATGGGAACTCCTGGGTGCTTACCTAGATCTGTGTCATACTTTCCAGCCTTCCCGTCAATGCCACGAGTACTCAATATACTTCTATTAAACCCCTCTTTGTTTTTGTTTACTGGTGTCAGTTTTTATTGCTTGTAAGCAAAGAACCTCCCCTGATGTTGGAGCTGCTTCTCAGCCTATCTATCTGGTCACTAAGTTGGCTTGGGTACCTCATCTTATCAAAACCTGGAGGATTTTTTTTTTTATCAGAAAAACAACAAAACAAGTTGTTGGAGATAACTGAAGTCATGCTGTAGAAAACATTCATTCTCCTTTCTCTCTCTCTCTCTCTCTTCTTTCTTGACTCCCCCTCACCTTAGAATCAGTAATATCTATAGTACAATTTTAATGGTAACCAATCATGTCTTCTCACTAGAATATTGATGTAGTTCTAAGCAGTAATGATTAGGGACTTATATGCCTTGGTTCTTGCCTATCTTGACTTCTTCCAGGTTTTAACTAAACCACTTCTCCATCCCTCAGTGACTGGCATGCTCACTATTTGGAACATGGATGTACATGCTATTTCATCATTGTTTTGTATCAGGCAGCTTGTCTTTCAGACTCTGTATATTGAAACTTCGAGTGAGGCTTGAAGGGAATAGGAGTCTGAGATATGCCACGAATGCAGCCTGTCTCTTTCTAGGCTGAACTCCCACATGGCAGCAGAAAACATACATTGTTCTGGTTATTTTCAGAGTCCAGGAAGATAATGCAATATTAGGCAAGGTGGTGAGAGCCTAGAAATCGGAGAGGGTGTGCCCTGCCTCTGCCACCAGCCACCACTCAGCTGTTGCCATGTAGAAACATAGGCCCGTATTGCCAGATCTTCCCACTTTTGAAGAGAAGTTTTGAAATCTGGATTTGTGGGTGAAATCTCCCAGTGTTTAGATGTTGTCAAGTAACTAAAAAGGAATTAATGCTTGAAGACCAAAGGAAACATGTCTGTGGGCAGATTTTAGCCTATGCACTGCCAGCTTTCAGCTCTGGATCTTCCTTTACCTATTCTGCAATGCACTTTACGCTATATCAGCTTGCTGTGCTTCTGGATACTTTTAGCTTTATATTTTGGTACTTCCTTATTCCCTTGCCTTGTCTGGAATGGATAACCTTCTCCTAGACCAACCGCTTTATGGTGTCGCCCTAGGAATTACCTCAGGCTGTAACCCTCGGGTGCCCTTGGCTTCATTCCAGGCCTGGGGACAGTTGGCCAGACTTCTAGCCTCCAGCCTCTGCTTGAATGCTTTCTGTGACAGGGAACTTATTACCGCCCATCTGCTGATTCCATAATGTGAAGGCATATGAAGGAATAGAAAGGATACGGATTTGGGAGTAAAACAAGTATGAGTTCATCCCAGCTTAGTTTCTCAGTGTGTGCAAGCCACAGTTTCATCTATCAAACAAATACTTATTTGGGGAATTAAATGTGATAATGCTGGACAGCATATGGTGCCTTTCACATAGGAAGTAAGAGGGTCATAGTTGTAGTTTCTCTTTTTAAAAATTATTTCCCGTCCATTTATCCTAGGAATGCATATGTCAAATTTCATGTTCACAGTATGGTCTCTCAAAATTAAGACCGTATGTAGTCGCTTTTCCAGACTTAACTGAACTGGTCATTTGAAGTGTCAAAGGACCCCATATGGACATGAAGCCCAGTCACTCCTGGGATTCAGGCAAGATAAGGAGGTGTGTTTACAGAGATAGAGAAGGCCTTCTGGAAGCCTGATTGAGGGACTGAAGACCCACCTGGGAAAGGGGTCATCTTAGGACAAGAGTATCAGGGGAAAGGGTTTTGTTTAGTTACAATGCTTCACTTCGGGGTGGGAAGTTGAACTAGGAAAAGGTCTTTCCCAGCACAGCATGTGAGACTTGTGGTCTACCTCATGCCTCTGGACCCATGCATGACTCTCTCAGGAGAAGGCTGTGCACCAAGAAATGAATAAAAGGAAAGCAAAGACAAATAGTTGTTTTGGCTTTGGAAAACCTTGGGACATAGGGGCAGGACGGCTTGGAAGCTCATGAGCAAAATGGGACTGGACTGTGGGGGTGAGAGACAGAAAATGCCGCTCTGCACCTCCCCACCAGCACCTCCTGCAGATGGACCCCTCTCGGGATGACAGGGAGACTGGCTCTGCAATGCTTTACACATGAGAACTGCAATAATCGCTATTATTCAGTGTGATGGTGTGTGGCTTATAGCGTCTGTGACTTGACAATCAAGTAATGAGCTATTGATGAGGGAAATGAACCTGATCACAGCTGAGGCTGGAGACCATTAACATAGAAGCCTTTCCTGCTGAATGTTATCACCTGGGATTCTTTGGCAATAGCTAATAATTATAGCCACATTTATTGAGATGTTACTCTGTCCTGAGAGCTTTTTACAGATTTTTGTATGCAAGTCTCCACAACAAATCTTTACGGAAAGTATATTACCATTCTGTTACAGATAAGGAATCTGGGCAGACGAAAACAAATACCACCAAGTGCTGGGAAATGGGAGCTTGGGGCACACTCATCACTAGAGAGTTTAGTAAGAGACACAGTAGTGAAGTGGCAGACCACACATGGTCCCCTGAGCTCTGACTGTCCTCAGAGGAGGGATGCTCAGGCTGGGCAGAAATGGGCAGTGGGTGGGGACTCTCTAGAGAAGGATGCTGCTCCTGTCCTTGTCCATGGTACTAGGGAAAGGGTAGGGTCTGTGCCTTCCAGACTGCAGTGCACATGGAAATCACCTGGGGGATCTTGTTAAAGAAACAGAATCTGAATCAGAAGTGGGAGGAAGGGTGGGTGGCGAGGCCCAAGACTACATTTCTTCAAATCCCCCAGGGAACACCAGTGCTGCTGGTCCACGGATCACTTTATGAGTATGGGGCGGATCTAGGCGACTAGGTAACAATGGAGCTTTTGGTTAGTTAGAGAACCCACCGTGTTGGGAAGAGTAGCTCTGCTATGGTTTCAGCTTGTATTTGCCACTGAGCTAACTAACCCGCTGAGCCAACCAAAAAGAAATTGCAAATTGAACATAAGCAGAATCACAAAACTAATAAAATTAAATTTTTAACGTTAATTTCATATGATGGTAATATGTTTAATATTGTGGTAAATCAGCACCCATTAAGTGAACAGCATATAAATTACTATAGCCAAGTTTCTTTTCATTTTAGCAATATCCCTTCAAGTTAGCATGAACTAATTGCAAAACTTATTTTTGTACAACTCACTCTGATGTTCTTTTGCCTCCCCTTGATTCAATAGCATCCTTTATCTGTTATGCTCACCTCACTTATTTTTGCTTTAGCCTGTGACCATTGAAGTCATATGTGGTTGCTTTCATGAAGACAAATCAAAATCTTGATTTAATAATAACATCAGAAGCTAAAGTCTTCTTTCATGAAAATAACTTCCAACTGCAAAAAAAGAATCTTGTTTTTCTTCCTGTCAAAATAATCCAAATGAATGTAAGAACCAAAAGATGTGGAATTATGTCATTTTGTTTGTTAATTTTTAAAACTAATTTTTTTAAACGTTGTCTTTTTTCCTTCCCTCAAAATGGTAGCTTTTGACTTCTTCCTTCCTAATCTGATTTCAGTTCTGTTCTCATTTCTAATTCCAAGTTCTGAATTGTTGCTTTTACATGTCAAATCTACAATACTTACATTTTGTTCCCTAATGGTAATTAATCCTCTAAGCCTTATCCACAGGTTGATTCTGAAAATTGAAAATCAATAGTGATTTAATTATTATGACTGTTTAAATGTGGTTCACTACACACCCATAGCTATGATTAAGTGTTCTTTCTCATATGACTTTTTGCCTGGAGTTCAAATTTTTTTGGAACTAATTACTTTAGATGTATTTCTAACTTTGTTCAACCACTTCTACAAATTTAGGATTCTACTGAGCCAACCTATTTCCCTGGAGAGTCCCTTCTGGGCTTTACATGTCTGATAATGTCTTTATTCCACCATCTCATTTATTGATACTTTAGTTATGTATTGAATCCTAAAATGATACGATTTTCCCACAGAAAGTCAAGAGCTCCTAATAGCTAGAGTTGCTAATGGATCATTTGATGCTGCCTTTGCTTTTGTTTTGGATTTTTTTTCCTCAATTTTGCTTTTAGGACTTTCTTTTTATCCTTAATATTCTGACATTTGGTGGTCATGTGCTATATATGTGGGGTTTTTTTCTTAATTCATTGTGCTGGGCACTAGGTGTACATTTTCAATATGAACATGAAGTCCTTCTGTTCTGGAAACATTTTCTCATTACTTCTTTGATACTTTCCCCTGTCATTTGTCTTTTGATCAGATGTTGAACGATCCCGCATTCCCTCTGGGTTTCTTGTTCATATTTACCACCTCTTTATTTTCCTGTTCTACTTTGCAGAGATTTCCCAGATCTGATTTTCCAACTTTTCTATCAAATTATTTTCTATGCTAACAAATAGGTCTTTACTATCTAGGAGGTATTTCTTGGTATGTGTTTATTCCATTTTCACTGGGAAAATGCTTGCTGCATGTTGCAACATTTTCTCAAATCTCTTTGAGAACATACACTAGAGTTTAAGTTCCCTCCTGATCTTTGCATGATGTCTGTTTCCTTCAGAATCATGTTTTGCATCTGTTCACTTTGATGTCTCTCTTTCAGGCTGGAGGGTCTCCCACTTGAAGACCTCTGAATGTTCATGCTCAAGAACAAGTCAATTAAACCTGACCCATATCATGGACAGACCTTGCTGATCTTGCTAATTTATTCAAAGTGAGACCAGTTGAGGGAAACAAGTGAATCAATCCCTGGTGAGCCCCCAGAGGTAAAGAACATCCTTCTGGAGAGAAGACTTCTTTTTTTCTTTAAGTCTTGGCATAGAAACCTGGCTTCCAAGAATTAGGTCCTCCAGGGTGAAGTGGATTTGACTATGTCAAAAATAGACTTTTGATTAATCACCTTGTTTTGGGCCCCACATTGTAATCCTACCCTCCTTTGCACATTTCATAGTGCTGAGGCCCTTACATGCATGAAGGGCATACTGGCTCCCTCTTCACTGGAATCTTTTTCTGTACATACTCTGGGCTGTGGCTTCCTGGATTCTGCATCACCACTTTCTAATCATCTATATTTTATCCATCTTTCAGAGATTTGGTGAACTCTTCCTTCTGATGGCTCTCTTTTCATCTTTTTTTCATTGAACATTTAGACATTATTTTCATTCCTATCCTATCTTTTATTGACGTATTGTTAGAGAGAGGGAACAAACTCACATGGCCAAACAGTCAACTTCAACCGAAGTCATTAATATCACTGTGGCATTAGAAATGCCAATCCACTGACAGCCTGATCTGCTTACCTACATCTGTAAAGATAAATTTTGCCTGTAATTGGCACCAGTGATTACTTGGAGCCAGTGAAATTATAAACCACGGGCAAAGACAGTACTTGATTGTAAGTATATGTTTCAAATAAGATGTTTTCACTGTAAGTAATAGGAAATCTTGACTCAATCCGTTTAAACAATAAGGAAACTTATTATCTCATATATCATTAGGTGAAGGGTAGGCAGGACCCAAAGTAAGTAAAATTGGGACTCTATTTCCATTACTCTGAGATTTTTCTTCTTGCTTTTTTCTGTATGTGGACTCACATTAGCTTCCATCATGGTGACAAGATGGCTTCCTGCATGTACACAGGATATCTTCCTGCATGTGCACAGGATGGTTTCTTGTATGTACTTGTGATGGCTTCCTTCAGGGTCACTAGAGGCAACTAGGGAAACTGGTTTCCCATTTTTATATCTTGTGAATGAGAGAGGGGAAAAATCCTTTCCCCCCCACCATAAAGTAAAAGGTCATCCCATCAATCTTGTCCCTTTAAATCACCAGGAAATGCCAGATTACTTAAATCTGGATTTCTGAAACATAGACTTGCAAAGGAAATAGGATTGCATAAAGAAACAGAATCTGTCCTTAGAGCATGGGTGAGTGGGGGATGGAAATATCTGAAAAAAAGACGAGGCTTTGAAAAAGACGAATGGGGGAAAGGCCACAGGATAGATAAACAACAGCATCCACCATTGGTGGTCATGTCAGTGATCTAAGACATGCTTACATTTTAATTCTTATTAATGCCACATGGCAATGTACCATTTAAATATCCCCATAGAGAATTCTCAGGCACCTGACAACACTTACGAAATACCTCACCTCACCACACTACACTATTTCTCCAGGTGTGGGCCTCCCATGCATCACCCTCTCTATCCTCAGCATGCTCAGTTTTATGTGCCCTCAGAGGTGAAAGTTACCTAGAGGATCTTAATTGCCGGTCCTGAGAAAAGAGTGCCCAGCAAAGGTTTCAAGTCACCTTTATGAGAGGTAAGGCTATCATGCTGTCCCCACGCCAGTGATGTTTGAAAAGGGATGACCATTCTCCAACACTGCCATTCCTTCCTATGGCCAAACCTCAATTTATGGCCCATGCTCAGTTCCTGATCATGCTGCTGTCTGCCTCCACCTCCCACACTGATACTGTGTGTGTAAGTAATTCATCTTCATATGTACTACAAAAATGTCAACAGTGCCAGGTCCATCCAGGCAATAATAAAGTTCAATTAAAACAGGAACTTGCAAAGTAAGTGAATCGTACCTAGATGAATTTCTCAGATGGTGAAGGTCTACGTTTTATTAGTAAAATCTGAAAAATTATGTAGCTTGGGAAAACTGAGCAAGTTAAATTCAGGCAACTTTGTTTTTATTCATGCGTTCATTCCACACCATTCCCGAATGTCTACTATGAGGAAGCAGCTGGATGGGGCTTACAGGGAGACCCAACGTTCCCCCACCATAGAGTGGTGTCTTAAATAAAGTTCCCCAGGACACAGCCTACTGAGATGAAAGTTTGTGAGCAGGAGGTGTATTAGAGGTGCTCTTGGAATTAATACCCATAAGGCAGTGAGTGAAGCAAGACTGACAAACGGAAGAAGATGAACAGCAATGCAGTTGTGACAAAGGCCTGAGCTCATCCCACAGGGAAGTCTGGATGAGGGATGGTTTTCCATCCTTATCCCGAGTTAAAGCAAGGAGCTCAGGCCTCTGCATCTCTACTTGACCAGTCAGTGGAATTTAGCTGGTCCTGAGGAAAGGTCATAACCTTGGGCAAGGCAGGTCCCCTCACTCATGAAACTTCCTGTAGAGTTCTCAGCTATGCATGGTGAACAGTCAACAGTGCTGGAAGCTGGGGAATGAGTTCCTCAGTCCTGAGGCGAATCGGGGCAGTTCATCACTGTATCCGCTGCAGGCAGCAGAGTTAAAAATGTTTATTTAGCTTGACTTGGGTCAAGGGAAAATTAGAAAGTACCTGTCTTGAAGCCCTACTGCTATTCCAAATATATGGTGACAAAAGATAAAATATAACAACTAATAAGCAAAAATAGACATTTACATAAGGTATAAAAAAACCCCAAAGTAAAAAGATATGTACCTAGGGGTGCCCGGGTGGCTCAGTCAGGCATTCGACTCTTGGTTTCGGCTCAGGTCATGATCTCAGAGTCATAAGATCAAGCCCCATGTCAGGCTCTGTGCTGGGCATGGAGTCTATTTGGGATTCTCTCCCTCTCCCTCTCCTCCTCCCCCTCACCTCACTCATGCATGCTTTCTCTCTTAAAAAAAAAAAAAAAAGATATGTACCTATACTTGACACGTTGCCCTAATATAACTTTCTTCATGGTCACACAAAATGGTTCCTAATGGTGATAAGGTGGCTCCCTGGAATGGTTAGAGCCACAGAGTCTTTATTTATATCCCATGAGAAGGAGAGGGGAAAATTAACTTTTCCTTTAACCATAAAATCAAAGTCCTTCTGTCCCATCTGTGCCACACCAATCCAAAGACAGCCAAGGACAACATATCTGTAGAGCAGGAGCCCAAGGTGGTGAAGGGGCTGCTGGAAAAGAGAAAAGGCAGTCAGGAGTTTGGCTCCTATGAGAAAATGGAGACTAAACATTCCCTCGACGGGAAGGGGATGAGAGCCAAGATGACTGTGCGAGCCTAGGAGCTAGACTGTCTTTTCCCACCTCTGAAAGAAAGCTGAGAAAGCTGAGATTTTACTACAATGGGATAATGAGGCAGGCAGGAGGGACTAGACACAGCTTCTACCCAAAACTTGGATGAACAGCCCAATGGCTCAATAGCTGCATCTGTGTCGATGCAATATTATCAACAACAGCCTTAATCCAACACGAGAAAACAGGGTTCTGGACTGGGGATCCTGAAGAGCCAGCTGCAAACCTGGTAAATAGGGAGGAGCGAGCACAGAAAAAAAAAACAGGAGGGAAGAAAAGGTGTTCACTGAAGATGAGCCTACAGTGCAAAATCAAAAAACATGCATGGAGATCGAGTATTAAAGAAGAAATCCTATAGAATCAACAATGAACAATCAATAATGGATGATCATTAAGGAAAATGACAATAATGAAAATAATAGAATCATCTGAGGTTAACATTGAAATAGTTAAGTTCTGGAGGGGGACGCCCGCATCATGATGGCAGAAGACATCCTTCATGTTTGTCTTCCACCAACAACAAAAAGTCTTCATCCATCACGGACAAAAGTACCTTCAGAGAGCTGTGGGATCCAGCACCGTATGCCAAGGGCCCTGGAAGGAGGTCTCACCCACCCATGCGTCAGGTAAATAGGCAGACAGACCTTGATCCTGGCTGTGGGGCCTGCAGCGGTCCATGAACAGACTCCAGGCCCTCTCAGCCACAATCTGGAAGCCCCGGGAAATTGCTTTCTACGATACCCACCCACAGATGAAAGAGCCTTTGGGGAAGTCCAGGTTTCAAGAAGAGAAGTTCCAAGACACTGCTGGAGCAAAAAAATACAAGTTTGGGCAATAGGGAGTTATTGATCAAAGGGTACAAATTCCAGTTACAAGATGAATGAGTTCTGGGGATCTGATGTATAACGTGCTGATTAGAATACTATAATATATACACTTGAAAGTTGCTAAGGGACTAAATCTTAAATGTTCTCCCCACAAAAAAGCAATGATAATTCGGTGATGTACTGGACATGTTACCTAGTGTTCCAGTGGCAGTCATTTTGTAACATACAAATGTACACTATCAACACAGGTTACACCTTAAACTCACACAATGGTATATGTCAATTACATCTTGAAAAAGCTGGGGAAAAAGTGAAAAGCTAATTAAAAATAAAACAAGAATTTATGGGGGGATACAAGCAGTTACTTTTTATTTTTTATTTATTTTATTTATTTTTTTTTTTTAAAGATTTTATTTATTTATTTGAGACAGAGAGCATGAGAGGGGGGAGGGTCAGAGGGAGAAGCAGACTCCCCGCTGAGCAGGGAGCCTGATGCGGGACTCGATCCAGGGACTCCAGGATCATGACCTGAGCCGAAGGCAGTGGCTTAACCGACTGAGCCACCCAGGCACCCCAAGCAGTTACTTTTTAAAAAGTAATCTCTAGGGCGCCTGGGTGGCTCAGTCAGTTAAGCGTCTGCCTTCGGCTCAGGTCATGATCCCGGGGTCCTGGGATAGAGTCCCCTGTCAGGCTTCCTGCTTATCAGTGAGCCTGCTTCTGCCTCTCCCTCTGCCTGCCATTCCCCCTGCTTGTGCTCTCTCTGTGTCAAATAAATAAACAAAATCTTAAAAAAATAAAAAATAAAAAGTACTCTCTACACCTAACATGGGGCTCGAACTCACAACTCCCAGATCAAGAGTTACATGCTCTACTGACTGAGCCAGCCAAGCGCCCCACACGCAGTTATAAAATGTATATTTTAAAAGTGTCTCCTAAAAATGTTGGAAATGAAAAATATGGTCATTAAAATCTTTAAATCAGTAGATGATATAAACTCCAGACCAGATATAATTCGCAAGAATTCTCGAATTGGAGGATACCACTTAGAATTCCACAAGAATGCATCATAGATAAAAATAGTTTTTTCATTAAGCCATAGTTTAAAAACATGGAGAATAAGTTGATGGGCTCCAAAATATGTCTAATAGGAATGTTAAAAGTGTAGAATAAAGCAAGTGGCGGGGCAGAGATATTTAGAAAGATAATGGCTGAGAATTTTCCAGATGTGCTGAGAGAAGCACCGAATCCAGGTAGCATAAATGAAAATAAATGCACATCTAGGCATCCTTGTGAAAAGTAGACACATGAAGAAAAAAAAAATCTTTAGGTTACCAGAAAGAACATACAGATTACCTACAAAAGAATGACACTTAAATTCTTAGCTGATTCCTCAACCACAACCATTGATTCCAAAAGGCAATGGAGTGATATAGCTTCACAGTGCTGAGGGAAAAGAATCATAACCTGTAATTTCATATCTGGCTAAATGTAAAGGCAAATTAAAGGCACTTGCAAATACACAAAGATTAAAAGAATGTACTGCCTGCAGACCCTTCTGGACACTTACAGAATTATAAAAAAGACATAATTCAGGAAGAAAGATAATTTCTGTGCTGGGTCAGGCAGTCAAGAAACAAACATTTATTGAATGTCTACTATACATACTGCAGGTACATGATCCCTGCCCATCTAGAGTTTATGGTCTAGCTCTGAAGACAAAGCTGAAGAGCATCTCAGGCAGAAGGAACTGAGGTTACAAAGGTATTGGGCATGAAAGCACAGAGGTGTTAGAAGAATAAGTGACTAAGAGGGCGCCTGGGTGGCTCAGATGGTTAAGCGTCAGCCTTCAGCTCAGGTCATGATCCCAGCGTCCTGGGATCGAGTCCTGCATCGGGCTCCCTGCTCCTTGGGAGCCTGCTTCTCCCTCTGCCTCTCTCTCTCTCTCTGTCTCTCATGAATAAATAAATAAAATCTTTAAAAAAAAAAAAAGAATAAGTGACTAAGAGTAATGAAGTCAAATGGCTCAGGGCTTAAAGAGATGAAACCAAAAAGTTTGATGGAGTCTAGGATGTACTTAATGAAGATCTATTAGGGTCTCTTAAGAGTGATTAAGTGGATTTGGGGCGCCTGGATGGCTCAGTCAGTTGAGTGTCTGACTTGATTTCGGCTCAGGCCATGGTCTCAGGGGTGGTGAGATCGAGTCCTTGAGATTCTCTCCCTCTGCCCCTCTCTGTACTCATGCTCTCTCTCTCTCTCAAATAAATACATAAATAAAATCTTAAAAAAAAAAAAGGGCAATTAAGTGGATTTGAATCCAGGTCATTTCAGTTTGGTATCAACACTGTTAAAAATGGGAATAGAGAGGGAGTAGGAGACCTGGATTTCGTCTCCTCTCAGGAACTCAGCTGGATAGGGATCAAACCATTCTGAACACCTACAAACTCAACAGGAAATCGAAGAAAAGAAGAGCAACAACTCTCTCATCAGAAAAGCGACCACTTTCTGGAAGGTAGGACGTGCGGAGAAGTGAATCCGAGGCGATATTCGGGAGGATAGATGGCGGGGGAGGGGCCTCCGTCGGCCGCTTCTGGCAAGTGATAGAACATGGAACACAAAATCGGAACTTTTAAAAGTCTGCCCCGCTGAGGGACGTCACTCTGGTGGCTAAGCGGGGGGTGGAACCCTCCGGGACAGTGTGGTCTCAGGACCCTTGGGGTCACAGAAAGACCGGGGGTGCCTGAGTGTGGCAGGACTCCCAGGTATCGGAGCAGGGAAGCCGGCTGCAGAGGCGGAGCCCAGGCGCGGGCTCTCAGTTCGGGGTGGCCATAAACCGTGATCCGCGGCACAGTCGGGCCACTGCTCCTCCAGCAGGGACCCAACAAGCGGCAGATCCGGGGAGACTCACCTTCCTCCTCCGGGAGGAGCTGCGCGGGAGGGCACCGCAGGGATCTGCTGGGTTTGGAGACTCCACCCGGGGTCGGGTGCCGGAGATAGAAACACGCGGTCACAGGCCGGGTGAGCACGGAGTGCGGCCGGAGACCGGGGAGACGGGAGTGACTGACGGCTTTTCTCTGGGGGCTCACTGAGGAGCGGGGCCCCGAGTTCTCGGCTCCTCCAGGGCAGAGATTGGGAGGCCGCCATTTTCACTCTCCGCCTCCAAAGCTGTATGGAAAGCTCGCAGGGAACAAAAGCCCCAGAGAGCAAACCCGAGCAGATTACTTAGCCGGGAGGGGGCAAGGGCGGGGCAATTCCGCCTCTGGCAAAGACATTTGGAAACCACGGCAACAGGCCCCTCCCCAGAAGATCAGTGAAAACAGCCAGCCAAGACCAAGTTCACCGATCAATGAGAACGGCAGAACTCCAGCGCTAGGGGAATACTGCACATAGAATCCATGGCTTTTTTACCATGATTCTTTAGTCTTTCAAAGTTAAGTTTTTTTTAACTCTCTTTTTTTCATTTTTCTTTTTTTTGAATTCTTCTTTTTCCCTTTTTCAACCAACATCTTATCGATCCCTTTTTTTAAAAAACATTTTTATTTTTCATTTTTAGAGTCATATGCTATCCCTTCATAGTAGTTACCCGTATTTTTGGCATATATATATAAGTTGTTCTCTCTTTAAAATTTTGAGATAGTTTCTTCTAACATTAAAATATACCCTAAATCTCTAGTATATGGTTTTTTCTACTCCCCTGCCTGATCACATTCTCTCCCTTTTTTTTTCTTTTTTCTTTTTTTAAATCCTCTTCTTTCTTTTTTCAAACAACTTCTTATCAATTCCTTTTATAAAATTTTTTATAATTTCCATCTTTACAGTCATATTCCATTCCTTCATCATATCAATATATGATCAATAATATATTATTTTTGTACATATATAAGTTTTTCTTTCTTTAAAATTTCAGGAGGCACTTTCTTCTAAAAGACCAAAATACACCCCAAATCTAGTGTGTGGCACTGATCTATATACCAGCCTGATCATATTTGATCACATTCTGGTTTTCTTTGTTGTTGTTGTTTTGTTTTGTTTGTTTTTATCTTTTTCTTTTTCTTATTTTTTTTTTCTTTTTTCTCTCTTTCCATTTCTTTTTCCACTGCTTCAGGTCTTTTCTGATTTCTTTAGAGTATATTTTCTGGGTACGTTGTTACTCTGCTAGCATTTTGTTCTCTCATTAATCTATTCTCCTCTGCACAAAATGACAAGATGGAAAAAATCACCTCAACAAAAAGAACAAGAGGTAGTACCAACTGCCAGGGACCTTCAATACAGACATTAGTACGATGTCAGATCTAGAGTTCAGAATCATCACTTTAAAGATACTAGCTGGGTTTGAGAAAAGCATGGAAGTTATTAGAGAAACCCTTTCTGGAGAAGTAAAAGAACTAAAATCTAACCAAGTAGAAATCAAAAAGGCTATTAATGAGGTACAATAAAAAATGGGGGCGCTAACTGCTAGGATAAATGAGGCAGAAGAGAGAATCAGTAATATAGAAGACCAAATGATGGAAAATAAAGAAGCTGAGAAAAAGAGAGATAAACAACTACTGGATCACGAGGGCAGAATTCGAGAGATAAGCGATACCATAAGACGAAACAACATTAGAATAATTGGGATCCCAGAAGAAGAAGAAAAAGAGAGAGGGCAGAAGGTATAATGGAGCAAATTATAGCAGAGAACTTCCCTAATTTGGGGAAGGAAACAGGCATCAAAATCTAGGAAGCACAGAGAACCCCTCTCAAAATCAATAAAAATAGGTCAACACCCGACATCTAATAGTAAAACTTATGAGTCTCAGAGACAAAGAGAAAATCCTGAAAGCAACTCGGGAGAAGACATATGTAACCTACAATGGCAGAAACATTAGATTGGCAACAGACCTATCCACAGAGACCTGGCAGGCCAGAAAGGACTGGCAGGATATATTCAGAGCACTAAATGAGAAAAATATGCAGCCAAGAATACTCTATCCAGCTAGGCTGTCATTGAAAATAGAAGGAGAGATAAAAAGCTTCCAGGACAAACAAAAACTAAAGGAATTTGCAAACACAAAACCAGCCCTACAGGAAATCTTGAAAGGGGTCCTCTAAGCAAAGAGAGACCCTAAAAGCAACATAGACCAGAAAGGAACACAGACAATATACGGTAACAGTCACCTTACAGGCAATACAATGGCACTAAATTCATATCTTTTGATAGTTACCCTGAATGTAAATGGACTAAATGCCCCAATCAAAAGACACAGGCTATCAGATTGGATAAAAAAACAAGACCCATTGATATGCTGTCTGCAAGAGACTCATTTTAGGCCCAAAGACACCCCCAGATTTAAAGTGAGAGGGTGGAAAACCATTTACCATGCTAATGGACACCAAAAGAAAGCTGGGGTGGCAATCCTTATATCAGACAAATTAGATTTTAAACCAAAGACTGTAATAAGAGATGAGGAAGGACATTATATCCTACTTAAAGGGTCTATCCAACAAGAAGATCTAACAATTGTAAATATCTATGCCCCTAACATGGGAGCAGCCAATTATATAAGGCAATTAATAACAAAAGCAAAGAAACACATCGACAACAATACAATAATAGTGGGGGACTTTAACACCCCCCTCACTGAAATGGACAGATCATCTAAGCAAAAGATCAACAAGGAAATAAAGACTTTAAATGACACACTGGACCAAATGGACTTCACAGACCTATTCAGAACATTCCATCCCAAAGCAACGGAATACACATTCTTCTCTAGTCCCCATGGAACATTCTCCAGAATCGATCACATCCTAGGTCATAAATCAGGTCTCAACCAGTACCAAAAGATTGGGATCATTCCCTGCCTATTTTCAGACCACAATGCTTTGAAACTAGAACTCAATCACAAGTGGAAGGTCGGAAAGAACTCAAATACATGGAGGCTAAAGAGCATCCTACTGAAGAATGAATGGGTCAACCAGGAAATTAAAGAAGAATTAAAAAAATACATGGAAACCAATGAAAATGAAAACACAACTATTCAAAATCTTTGGGATGCAGCAAAGGCAGTCCTAAGAGTAAAGTATATAACAATACAAGCCTTTCTCAAGAAACAAGAAAGGTCTCAAGTACACAACCTAACCCTACACCTAAAGGAGCTGGAGAAAGAACAGCAAGTAAAGCCTAAACCCAGCAGGAGAAGAGAAATAATAAAGTTCAGAGCAGAAATCAATGAAATGGAAACTAAAAGAACAGTAGCACAAATCAACGAAACTAGGAGCTGGTTCTTTGAAAGAATTAACAAGATTGATAAACCCCTGGCCAGACTTATCAAAAAGAAAAGAGAAATGACCCAAATCAACAAAATCATGAATGAAAGAGGAGAGATCACAACCAACACCAAAGAAATACAAACAATGATAAGAACATATTATGAGCAACTCTATGCCAGCAAACTAGATAACCTGGAAGAAATGGATGCATTCCTAGAGATGTATCAACTACCAAAACTGAACCAGGAAGAAATAGAAAACCTGAACAGACCTATAACCACTAAGGAAATTGAAGCAGTCATCAAAAATCTCCCAAAAAACAAAAGCCCAGGGCCAGATGGCTTCCCAGGGGAATTCTACCAAACATTTCAAGAATTAATACCTATTCTTCTGAAACTGTTCCAAAAAATAGAAATGGAAGGAAAACTTCCAAACTCATTTTATGAGGCCAGCATTACCTTGATCCCAAAACCAGACAAAGACCCCATCAAAAAGGAGAATTACAGACCAATATCCCTGATGAACATGGATGCAAAAATTCTCACCAAAATACTAGCCAATAGGATCCAACAGTACATTAAAAGGATTATTCACCACAACCAAGTGGGATTTATCCCTGGGCTGCAAGGTTGGTTCAACATCCGCAAATCAATCAACGTGATACAATACATTAACAAAAGAAAGAACAAGAATCATATGATCCTCTCAATAGATGCAGAAAAAGCTTTTGACAAAGTACAGCATCCTTTCTTGATCAAAACTCTTTAGAGTATAGGGATAGAGGGTACATACCTCAATATCATAAAAGCCATCTATGAAAAACCTACAGTGAATATCATTCTCAATGGGGAAAAACTGAGAGCTTTCCCCCTAAGGTCAGGAACGCGGTAGGGATGTCCACTATCACCACTGCTATTCAACATAGTATTGGAAGTCCTAGCCACAGCAATCAGACAACAAAAAGAAATAAAAGGCATCCAAATCAGCAAAGAAGAAGTCAAACTCTCACTCTTTGCAGATGATAGGATACTTTATGTGGAAAACCCCAAAGACTCCACCCCAAAACTGCTAGAACTCATACAGGAATTCAGTAAAGTGGCAGGATATAAAATCAATGCACAGAAATCAGTGGCATTCCTATACACCAATAACAAGACAGAAGAAAGAGAAATTAAGGAGTTGATCCCATTTACAATTGCACCCAAAACCATAAGATACCTAGGCATAAATCTAACCAAAGAGACAAAGGATCTGTACTCAGAAAACTATAAAATACTCATGAAGGAAATTGAGGAAGACACAAAGAAATGGAAAAACGTTCCATGCTCCTGGATTGGAAGAACAAATATTGTGAAGATGTCAATGCTACCTAGAGCAATCTACACATTCAATGCAATGCCCATCAAAATACCATCCACTTTTTTCAAAGAAATGGAACAAATAATCCTAAAATTTGTATGGAACCAGAAAAGACCCCGCATAGCCAGAGGAATGTTGAAAAAGAAAAGCAAAGCTGGCGGCATCACAATTCCGGACTTCCAGCTCTATTACAAAGCTGTCATCATCAAGACAGTATGGTACTGGCACAAAAACAGGCACATAGATCAATGGAACAGAATAGAGAGCCCAGAAATGGACCCTCAACTCTATGGTCAACTCATCTTTGACAAAGCAGGAAAGAATGTCCAATGGAAAAAAGACAGTCTCTTCAACAAATGGTGTTGGGAAAATTGGATAACCACATGCAGAAGAATGAAACTGGACCATTTCCTTACACCACACACAAAAATAGACTCCAAATGGTTGAAAGACCTCAATGTGAGACAGGAGTCCATCCAAATCCTAAAGGAGAACACAGGCAGCAACCTCTTCGACCTCAGCCGAAGCAACTTCTTCCTAGAAACATCGCCAAAGGCAAGGGAAGCAAGGGCAAAAATGAACTATTGGGACTTCATCAAGATAAAAAGTTTTTGCAAAGCAAAGGAAACAGTCAACAAAACCAAAAGACAACCGACAGAATGGGAGAAGATATTTGCAAATGACATATCAGATAAAGGGCGAGTATCCAAAATCTATAAAGAACTCATCAAACTCAACACCCAAAGAACAAAGAATCCAATCAAGAAATGGGCAGAAGACATGAACAGACATTTTTCCAAAGAAGACATCCAAATGGCCAACAGACACATGAAAAAGAGCTCAATATTGCTCGGCATCAGGGAAATCCAAATCAAAACCTCAATGAGATACCACCTCACACCAGTCAGAATGGCTAAAATTAACAAGTCAGGAAACGACAGATGTTGGCGGGATGCGGAGAAAGGGGAACCCTCCTACACTGTTGGTGGGAATGCAAGCTGGTGCAGCCACTCTGGAAGACAGTATGGAGGTTCCTCAAAAAGTTGAAAATAGAGCTACCATATGATCCAGCAATTGCACTACTGGGTATTTACCCCAAAGATACAAAAGTAGGGATCTGAAAGGGTACGTGCACCCCGATGTTTATAGCAGCAATGTCCACAATAACCAAACTGTGGAAAGAGCCAAGATGTCCATCGACAGATGAATGGATAAAGAAGAGGTGGTATATATATGCAATGGAATATTATGCAGCCATCAAAAGGAATGAGATCTTGCCATTTGCAACGACGTGGATGGAACTGGAGGGTATTATGCTGAGTGAAATAAGTCAAACAGAGAAAGACATGTATCATATGATCTCACTGATATGAGGAATTCTTAATCGCAGGAAACAAACTGAGGGTTGCTGGAGTGGGGGGTGGGTTGGGAGGGATGGGGTGACTGGGTGATAGACACTGGGGAGGGTATGTGCTCTGGTAAGCACTGTGAATTGTGCAAGACTGTTGACTCTCAGATCTGTACCTCTGAAACAAATAATGCAATATATGTTAAGAAAAAAAAAAGAAGAAGAAGGTAGCAGGAGGGGAAGAATGAAGTGGGGGAAATCGGAGGGGTAGACGAACCATGAGAGACGATGGACTCTGAAAAACAAACTGAGGGTTCTAGAGGGGAGGGGGGTGGGAGGATGGGTTAGCCTGGTGGTGGGTATTGAGGAGGGCACATTCTGCATGGAGCACTGGGTGTTATGCACAAACAATGAATCATGGAACACTACATCTAAAACTATTGATGTAATGTATGGGGAATTAACATAGGAATAAAAAAAAAAAGAAGAGGTGGTATATATATACAATGGAATATTATGCAGCCAACAAAAGGAATGAGATCTTGCCATTTGCAACGACGTGGATGGAACTGGAGGGTATTATGTTGAGCGAAATAAGTCAAACAGAGAAAGACATGTATCATATGACCTCACTGATATGAGGAATTCTTAATCGCAGGAAACAAACTGAGGGTTGCTGGAGTGGGGGGTGGGTTGGGAGGGATGGAGTGACTGGGTGATAGACACTGGGGAGGGTATGTGCTCTGGTAAGCGCTGTGAATTGTGCAAGACTGTTGACTCTCAGATCTGTACCTCTGAAACAAATAATGCAATATATGTTAAGAAAAAAAGAAGAAGAAGAAGACGGTAGCAGGAGGGGAAGAATGAAGGGGGGGGATCGGAGGGGTAGACGAACCATGAGAAACGATGGACTCTGAAAAACAAACTGAGGGTTCTAGAGGGGAGAGAGGTGGGAGGATGAGTTAGCCTGGTGATGGGTATTGGGGAAGGCACGTTCTGCATGGAGCACTGGGTGTTATGCACAAATGATGAATCATGGAACACTACATCTAAAACTAATGATGTAATGTATGGGGATTAACATAAGAATAAAAAAATTAAAAAAAAAATGGGAATAGAGAGTGTGGCAATCCCCGAAACTTCCTTGGGTCCAGGGAGAATAAGCTAAAACAGTCTATAGAGACATTGAAAAGATACCAGCCCTTTTCTGCAAACCATTTCAGGCATCTGAATTTCTCCCATCCTAGCTATTGACCATCTTTATATTTTGATGCTGTGGGTCAGTAAGGGAGAGGGTGTGAATAGGATAAATCCCAAACGAAATAGCAACAAACTGAAATGAAAAGATAAACGCCTGACCTTTAGTCAGTTTTGCTTTCTGAAGAAAGATGTGCACATGAATTTGTTTCCCTAGCTACTATGCATAAAAATAGAAGATGCAGTATTTGGTAATTTTATGGCTATTAGAATGATACAGTGTCATGGAAAGTTATTGCATTTTAAGACAGTATTCTCCTTCATGCACAGACTCTGGAGAGCAGGAAAAGATGGGGGAGGCATTATCTGTTTGTGTGTTTATAGGTCATTTTAGAAAAGTTATGTGTACAGCAGGCAAAATACTAGTCAGCCCAGTGGCTGTGCTGTATGCTCTCAGGAACTCGCTGACAATGTATCTCCTCTGAAGGTAAATACGATGTAATGATTCTGACACTGGAGTTTCTTCATCCAAAAGCACATGAAACTGGCCAGTTTGATTCTGGGCTGGAGGAGAAACATGGCAACACACATGGGTAGAAAACACACCAATATAGCCACAAACACACGTTTTCAGGGACACAGAGTCCTTTCAAAAGAGGACAGGAAAGCCAAAGGAGTGTTCGATGTCGTCTATGGTTGGGAAATTGGAATGCCTCACTTTTGTCTAGGGAACCTACTGAATTCTACATCCTGAAAATTATAAATTCTGTCATTGGAGTTGAATGGGAAGAAATTTAGGGGAAGGACATTCTTTTTTTTTTTTTAAGATTTTATTTATTTATTTGACAGAGAGACAGCGAGAGAGGGAACACAAGCAGGGGGAGTGGGAGAAGGAGAAGCAGGCTTCCCGCTGAGCAGGGAGCCCGATGCAGGGCTTGATTCCAGGACCCTGGGATCATGACCTGAGCCGAAGGCAGACGCTTAACGACTGAGCCACCCAGGCGCCCCAGTGAAAGATATTCTTTATGAAGTTTTCCTGACAGGTAATCCAATCCAACCCTTGGAACCCGAATACCTCCTAATTATAGCCACCAAAAAAGTGGATGGATATGCCAACCACTGTGATGGCCTTCTCCAGGATTCCATGACCTTTGGCAATAGAAGCCCTTTCCTTGCACTCCCAAGTGACTTGAGTAGCTCACAGGACCCTCCACCTATCCTTAGGTAATACCATAGTAAAATCAGAGATGACAGCCTGTCATTCTCAAAATGTCAACCATGCCTCCTCTCTGTTATCCTTCATTGGTCCAAATGCTCCAAAAGTCAGAATATGTATTCACCTCCTTAACTCTTAAGTGAAACACATAAGGAGTGGGAGCCTATTTCTTATTGAGTCAATTCTTTTATCTTGATTAGTGAAGAAAATTTTAGTAATAAGAAAACAAAAGAAAGACGCCTGTGGTACTGAGCGCAAGGATTTGACCTGCCTTTTTACTCAAGAGGATACTCCCAAACCTAAAGGTTTTCCTTTTTTTTTTTTACAATTTCACTTTGTATTTCTCCAGGTCAAAGTAAGCATAACAAGTCTTGAAAACAGTCCATTATCTGTCATTATACCTTATGTATACTTCTTCTTCTAGCTAATTAATTACACTTAAAAATAAATGTGCGTGTGTTAAAGAGTTAACAAGGAACTCCTTCTACATATTAATTATTGGATTTACAATACTATAATTATACAGCAAGACTTAAATAAAATAATGCGGTCAGATATATGTTTTTCTGCAATTTGTCCTCTACCCAACTTTAAACCATATCTGCCTTGAAAGTTTGCCCACATTTCTTCCATAAACTTTAGCTCTGCTCTAAGGTCAGACTTCTCTACCACCTCCTTTTCTGAGTCCTTTTTTCAACTTTCCGGATGGTGGCGTAACAAGGGGTGGGAATGGTCGGCCCCAGGGGAGAGTAGTAGTTTATCACTGATACAATTTAGAATTGCCAGCATACAGTGATAGAGAAGGTGGACTGATTTGGGGTTGGTTTCATTAGTATTTTTGGGTTTTTCACAATTGCCTGCACCCAGAGCCAAGTTTTCCCTACCTCCCCAGCCTCACACTGCTTCCAAATGAAAGCGATGCCTTCCTTTTTAACTTTCTTGTATACCACTTACTTGTAACTTAGCATATTTTGTCTTATGTGGAGGGTATTTGTGTCCATATTTTGTCATAAGCTCCTTGAAATCGGGGACTATATCTCCCCACCCCCATCCCGTGCTCAGCAGGGTCACTGAAACAAAGGCCATCAGTCCACACTGGTTTAATTAATAAGTCACAAGTGAATATAGTTAAGAAAGCTGAGGCCCAGAGAGGTCAAGCATCTTTTAAAAATTTTTTTTTTTAAGATTTTATTTATTTATTTGAGAGAGAGAGAATGAAAGAGAGCATGAGAGGGAGGAGGGTCAGAGGGAGAAGCAGACTCCCTGCTGAGCAGGGAGCCCGATGCGAGACTCGATCCCGGGACTCCAGGATCATGACCTGAGCCGAAGGCAGTCGCTTAACCAACTGAGCCACCCAGGCGCCCCGAGAGGTCAAGCATCTTATCCAAAGTTGCAGAGAGTTATCAGTAGTGCCAGGATTGGAACCCTTGACAATCTGATATAAGTAAAGCCATTAATCATGTAGAAACTGCCCATTTATGCTACCAAATTAAACTCAAAGAAGCCTGACTGTTTATTTCACCTCAGCAATTACTGGTCCTGAGGACAAGGGGATATATACTCTCTCCAGACAAATGGGAAATATCAAAAAGCTGGGCAAGTTTCCTAATTTTGATTATTTTTTGAGCACGCTAGGCCTTTCTATCTTTTGAGAAAGAATATAAGGAGGAAAAGCATTCACAGGTTTTTTTCCAGCCTAATTGAAATATTCTCTACATCAAATATGTTCAATGTAGTAGAAACTGCAGATGCTATTGCTTTAATTTTATAACCCAGTTATTCTTTTATTTCTAGTTGTCTTCAGGATAAATTAACTCTTATCAGCTATTCAAATAGGTAATTATCATAAAGCTAAATACCACACAACCTCATAATCCATGTCAATTTATAGACTAAACTGGAGTAAAATCATGCTCTGGAGTTACAGGAAAGGAACTCCAGATTTTTATTATTTCTCAACATTTTTTGCCAGAATACCCAAATGAAATTTAACAAGGAGATGATTTCTTTTTGTGAAGAAAAGGGTCTAGAATTGGCTTTTTTATTGTAGTGGAATGAATGCTAAACTTGAGGCAAAAGATAATGAGTTTGGGTACAAGACCTATAATTTATCAGCTATGTGACTCTGGCCAAATTATGTTGTCCCTTTGAGTTTCAATTTCCTTCTCTCTAGCAGCAAGATTTGAGATATTTTATCCTAAGATCCTTTCTATCTATAAAATCCCATCCTTGTGCTTCTGATGGTGCTATAATACTCTGACCAGGACATCTCAGGACTCAACAGCTTACTGTTATAATAGATAAGGTCAAGTCATGTGGCTTTCAAGAACAAAACTGTACTCATCTGTATTACCTCAGGACAGGGCCAGAATTCAGGTGAAGTGAGTGAGAGACTCACACCAGTGCAAAATTTAAGGGTGTCTCCTCAAATCTCAGTAATCAAGAGAAATATTATTTTAATGCAATATTTTAAAAAGTCAAAATTAATGCAAAAATCTACAATAAGCAAATATCAATGTTTTTAACAAAGATAAGATCAATGCTCAGGGAGAAGAGGTGTGTATTAGTCAGAATAGGTTTATTTATGCTGAAGTTTCTTTAAAAAGCATAATTTTGGGTGCCTGGGTGGCTCAGTCGGTTAAGTGTCTGCCTTCGGCTCAGGTCATGATCCCAGGGTCCTGGGATCGAGTTCTGCATCGGGCTCCCTGCTCAGCAGGGAGCCTGCTTCTCCCTCTCCCACTCCCCCTGCTTGTGTTCCCTCTCTCACTGTGTCTCTCTCTGTCAAATAAATATATAAAATCTTAAAAAAAAAAAAAAGAAAAGAAAAAGAGAACCACAGAGGGTCACTGCACGAGTCAGCGTAGGTTAAGTAATGCTACAGTAACAAGTGACCCTGGAATCTCAATGGCATATGGCAACAAAGATTGCTTTCTGGCTCACAGTACATGTGGGTTATGAATCGGCTACTATACATTTATTTTACCTCTGGTCCGAGGCTGAGGAAGCAGCCCTTATCTGGGACATGCTGCTCTTGAGGCAAAGAGGAAAGATAAAAGCAAAGAATGTTAAGGGGACTATAAAACTCCTGCTAAAAATGGCACACCTCACTCCTGCTCATATTCCATTGGTGGAGGAAAGCTGCATAGTTTATCCAGTATCAATGAGGTGGAGAAGTATAATCCTCCCCCAGAGGAAGGAAGAGCAAATGTTGTCTGTAATGTTATGTTTCACAGTCCACCCTCTTTCCATGAATATTCATTTCCCCTCTTTCTACTTTACACACACAAAAACACTCTTCCTCTCCCTAAGGCAGTCAGTCTGAAAGACCCCTTTAGTCATGGCATTGATCCATAAACCTATAAACTAAAGTTTGTTGCCCCACCCATATCTAAGATACTATCATAAGAGAAGGGTAGAATTTAAAAAAAGAGAGAGAAGGGTAGAATAATGTTATTAACTATTACTGTATAATAATTGCCCCAAATGTAGGAACTTAAAACAACAAATATTTCCCTCCCCAGAAGTTCCCTGGCTTCTGTCAGTCAGGAACCCAGAAGTTGCTGAGTGGTTATAGCTCAGTATCCTTCATGAAGTTGTAATTGAGCTGGGAGCTGGGGCTCTGGTCACGTAAGGACTTGAGGGAGAATCTACTTCCAAACTCATTTGTGTGCTTGTGTGCAGGCCTCAGATATCCACTACGAAGCTCACTCCATGGTTGGCAGCAAGCCTTGGTTTCTAGCTATGGGTGCCTGAGTGTTCTCCTGACATGGCTTCTCTCTCCTAAGGGCTTTCTCATGACATGACAGTTGGCCTCAGAGCAAGAGAGACATAGAGAATCCAAGATGAAGTCAGACTTTCACTTAGGGTCCCAATCAAGCCATCCTAGCCATCTCCAGACATCTGAGCCTCTCCCACTGAGATCTCAAGCATTACAGAGCAGAGACAAATAATAATAGCCCCCATTATGCCCTAACTGAATCCCAAACTCACATAATTATCAGCATAAAAAATTGGTTGTTCTTATATGCCTCTAAGAAGTGGTTTGTAACACAAAAATAAATGACCAGATTATAAACTGTTACTTGGAGTGGGGTGCTGCCATTAAAAAAAGCAAAACAAAAACAAAGATACATTGTCTTTCAGACTGAGTTGTAGACAAGAGCAGAAGAGCCTCGAGGAGTCCTCATAAAAGCTTGGGGTTCAGCAAGGAACTTATTATCTGAGACTGGAGTAAAGAGGATACGTATCCTTAACAGTGAAAACTTTGGCAGCATGTTACCTGAGGTAATGTGGAAAATAGGAAATATACAGAAAATATATGGATTTGGCTAAGGAGATTCCCAGGAAGAATATTGACATGATTTTGTTGAGCTACATATACAGAGAAAGATGAACAAAAAAAAAAAAAAAGGAAGTCTTCAGTTTTCAATTTCAATAAGAATTGAGAGGAAATATAAGGGAACCAGAACCCATGGTTTCAAAAAGAAAGCCACTTTTCACTCCCAGACTCTCAAGACAGTAAAAAGTCTCAATATAAGAGACAGCCTCAGGGCAACGATCATCTCAAGGATGAGACTGAGATTTTTTTTGTTGATACTTCAGAAAGATTTGTGGGCATGTCTCATGGACTCTCTCAACTAGACAAAAACGCTTTTGAGTATCTTAGGAGAATTGTCTCATAGTACTCAGACTCCAAAATGAAGCCAGAGAGAGCTTGTCATGAAAACATCTGTGAGTGTTGTTTTTGTCTAATGGAATGAAGCTGAATAAGATTTACAGGAAATTCACATAATATTTAAGAGAAGTAAAGTGGTGTAATTACTGGCGACTTGTAAAAGGGACAGAAACAGCATAAAATTGTGGGTCTCCTACTTTTTATGGAAGAAAGCTGAGAAGGATAATCCGTTGCAAAACTGATCTATTTCTTACGTGATGGAAGGGTATGAGAGCATGTAACCAAGAGCCATGGAAATCATTCCCAGGAAGTAAAACTGGACTACTCAAAGAGCCAGCAACACGTTTCTGGCTGGATTTCAGAATTGCTACAGACTAGCAACTGTTGTGTGCTTCCCATATCCCCTCCTTTAGTGTCTGCTGTGGTTATCCTATTATGTCTTTCTTTTGCATGTTGGGTGTATTTGGGAGATAGATAGCTTAGCTCTTTAATTCGTAGGTCTTCAGACCAAGAGGATCCATACTAAAGGGACTGTGTCACATCTAAAGAGTCTCATCCGTACCAGGACTTGATCTGGATGATAATGCCCTAGAACTTGAACCAGTGCCATGATGGGGTAAGACGTGGGTAGTCTTGGAAAAGAATGAGTGCTTTTCATGTGAGAGGAACGTATCTGTGGCCCAAGAGCAGATTGTGACAGATGAAAGATGGCCACAGATTCTTTGACACCCCCCTCTCTACTGAATCTGAGCTGGCCTGAGAATTCTTTGATCACTAGAGTATAATAGAAGTGACACTGTACCAGTTCATAGCCTAGCCTTAAGAGGACTTGCAGCTTCTACCTGGTGTCCTGCAATTATGTCTGAGTTATGCTATGCTATGCAAATGATGTCAAAATCTGTGATTTGTTCCTTACTCTTTCTTTTTTTTTTAAGATTTTATTATTTATTTATTTGACACAGAGAGAGTGAAAGAGAGCAAGCACAAGCAGGGGGAGAAGCAGAAGGAGTGGGAGAAGCAGACTCTCCACTGAGAGGGGAGCACAATGTGGGGCTCATCCCAGGACCCCACGATCATGACCTGAGTTAAGGTAGATGCTTAACGGACTGAGCCACCCAGGTTCCCTCTCACTCTTATTTCAAGTTTACTATGAGTCGACTGAAATTGTGGCCCACATCTTCTTCATTACATGTCACAGGATGAATAAAGTGCCTCTGTCTGGACCGTAACAGTTTCATGGTGGAAGGGAACAATAAAATGGAGTAACCATATATTATTGGCTCTTAGAGCTTCTCCCTGGACATGTTGTACCTCACAGATGTTCACAGCCTATTGATGAAAACCAGTCACGTGGCTCAAACCTAACTCCAAGGAAGCTTGGAAATGGGAAGGAGTTTACAAGTATTCAGTAAGCAGTAAATGTCTTCATCATAGAGGGAATATCATCAAACTCATAGAAACTCCTCTTTTCTCTAAAGGCTGTTTAAACGGTCAGTGGTGTTTTGCATCTTAAGTAAGAACATCCAGTACAAGGTTACGCCAAACCCCCTGTCTTTCTGAAGCATGGGATCATAGTAGGATTTTAATTTTATTTTGAGAAATTAAAAAATATGGCCAGAGCACTCTGAATATCATAGAGTAGTTTAAACTGCTTAAGCTAGTATTTTCCATGGAAATCTTAGAAAAATTAAATGACTATGCTTAAAGAAAAATCTTTCCTGGAAGTCCCCCAGAAGTGCTTGTTAAAAAAAACATTCTGGCAACATCTGGGACTGAATTTGAGAATTCTCAGATTGGAAGCAGGGAGACTAGTTAGGAGGCTCTTGCAGGAATATAGGCCAAAAATAACGAGTTCTTGGCCAAGGTGAAGAAGTTGGAGGTGGAATGAGGGGATATATTGCGAAGATATTACAGAGATAGAAAGAAAGAACTTGAGGAACAAATGTTTGTGGGTGGAAAATCCAAAAAGTCGGAAATGAGGGTATATCAAATATTTTTAAAATAAAAAATTAAAGTCCCAGAAAAAAATATGGGTGAAAGTTATTGCTTTTCTTTTTATAAATAGGAAATCTGAAAAATATTAAATGTAGAGACATTTGGCTATGGAAGTTTTAAAAGTGCCTGCAGTCTTCCAATATATATGTATACAAGGTCAAAAATAAAAGAAAAACAAAGTGCAAAGTGGGGAAAAAAATGTTGCCACACAGATAATAGGGAGTGAATGTCCTAATATGTAAAGACTGCCTATAAATCAATGATAAAATATGAACTCTGAAATCAAAAGTGGTCAAAAATCATGAAGATGCAACTCCCAAAATAAGAAATAAACACGGGATGTTCATTTTCACTGGTGATCAAATAAATTCGAAGTTTAAAATGTGCCACAAACTTTTACCACCAGATTGCAAATATTGCAAATATTTACAAAATCTGATGTTACTAATAATGTTGGGGAAACAACAGCTCCCAATCACTGTTGATGAAAGTATAAATAAATATAATTTTTCTGGAGGGAAGTATGATAATACGTAAACAATTTTAAATGAAAATATCTTTTGACCCAGCAATCTGACTTTTAAAATTTATGGGAAAAAGATAATTGTGCAAGTATTTTTTTTAAAGTATGTTCAAGGTCGTTCATTATGGGAATGAACCTACTGGAAACCTTAATACACATTAGTAAGGAGGACTTGTTAAATAAATCACAGTATGTTAAACAAAAATGAAATGCAGCCCTTTTCAATTTGTATTTATTGACCTAGGAAGCTGGCTAAGTTATGTTGTTTAATAAAAAGCAAAACTACAGTATTGAATGGTCTGATCATAAATACAGAACTTTATGTTTCCCTCAAACCAGCTTATTCAAAAAGGGGAGATTTCTGAGAAGACACTAGGGAATCCCATAGCCTCTAAGAATAGAATTGCAACCAGAGCCAACAACACATATTGTCCTAACTCTCTCAGCCTCTCTCCTCTCCTTCTTTCCCTATAGGTGCTCTTCTTAAGCCTCAGTCCCCCTTTCCTGTTTTCCAGTCCATAGAGCAGAAACATGGTCACCACTATCATATCCTAGATTTGCATTTTTTTAGTTCAACTAAGCAGACAAATTAGACTGGAATATTTTGGTTTCAACTCCCAAGTCCTCGAGAATCTGCTTTGGTTGACTCAGTCCAGGGGACCATCTAATCCTGACTTAATCAACTGTTAATTGGGTAACAGTGTCCTATTGTATAAAATCATGCCCCCTGTGGCAACCAAGGGTGAGTGAGGTGGCTTTGTTTTTCTAACATGAGAAAATCCAGGGTGGAAGAAATAATGAAATAAGACCCCTGGCATCCAGTATATTCTACCCATTTGCTCCCTAGAAAACACAGATGGTCACTTCTTTCCATACATTTCAAAACTGCAACATTTAAGCAATAAAACCAAGCAGGAAACATAGCAGCTACCTCATAGGTGATAGCAAGACCTAGTTCTCTGGATGAGGTACATTTTTTCTCCAAGACCATATCCAACAGATTCTTACCCACTGATATTATATATTTTTTAAATGGATACCAAACAATGGAGGAAAGCAGCATAAGTGCGATAAAAGTTGTCACTTGAAAATTACAGTAAAGGAGAAACTGTGTCTTGGTCACTGGTCCAGAGCACATATCTATCACAGGGTTTCTCAACCTTGACATCACTGATATTTGGGGCCAGATAATTTTTTGATATGGCGGGCTTTTTTACATCTAGCCTGTAGCCATTAGATGCCATAGTACTTCTCCTAAGTTGTGACAATCAAGAATGGCTCCAGACATTGCTACATATCCCTCCCACCACCTGCCCGGAAACAAAAATCTCCGCCAATTGGGAATCACTGGTCTATTAGGACAGAAAAGGATAGCTTGTAACAATGAAGGGATAAAGCCAGCAAGTCTCCTGGTAGGAAAATAAATTTCTTGTTCTGAAATTTTGTTACTCTAATGTCTGCCTAAAGAAGATGCCTTCCTTGGGGCCCCTGGGTGGTTCAGTTGGTTAAATGTTTGACTTCGTTTGGCTCAGGTCATGATCTCAGGGTCCTGGGACACGATCTCAGGGTCCTGGGATGGAGCCCTGCGGCAGGCTCCCTGCTCAGTGGGAGGGTGTGCATGTCCCTCTCCCTTTGCCCCTCCCCCCACACATGCTCTTTCTCTTTCTTTCCCCCTCTCTCTCAAAAAAAAAAAAAAAAAAAAAAATCTTAAAAAAGAAAAGAAAACATCTTCCTTGTCTAGTGATTTTCAGAACCAGCCCTGTGGAGAAATTCAGGACAATTTCCCTAAGGAGGAAACTGTAACAACTAGGCAGGGTGCTCACTATTAGTGTAGGTATTCAGGACCAGAGATTGCTCTGAAGGATACACAAGCTGAGGTCATTATTTTCCAGCCTGAAATTCTTCTGAAGAAACAATTCCTTATAAGAATCAATAAGCAGGGGCCCCTGGGTGGCTCAGTCGGTTAAGCATTTGCCTTTGGCTGGGGTCATGATCGGGGTCCTGGGATGGAGCTCCCCATGGGGCTCCCTGCTCAGTGCGGAGTCTGCTTCTCCCTCTGCCTCTGCCCCACCCCAATCGTGTGTGCTCTTTCACTCAAATAAATAAATAAAATCTAGAAAAAAAAATCAATAACTACCTATCAGTCTCTTGAAGCTTCCTTTCCTAAAAGCCTAGGACAGTGATTTTATCAGACATGCCTCTGAAACCCCATTCAGGACTTTGCATCATCCCGTTGGCCATTCTTTCTTAACCTCAAAGCAAAACAGGATTATCCTATGATGTTGCCCCCAACTCAAGTTTTCAATGTGCTTTACCACGAGATATACAATCTCCTTCATCCAACACGAACTGTATTGTAATAAATGGTTTTTGGAGGTAAAAATAAAAACTGTCTATCTTTTCTGGGCTTCTCCTGAATATCCCCTATTTAGTACCAATAGTCGAGTTTTATAATCCTCACTTGGTATTTATAATACAGCGAAGAATCTATTACCTGCCATTTAGCAAGACATACTTGATCTTAATTTGCTGCAGAAGGCTGGCTCTATAGACAGAGAAGATTTCCCTGAAAGATGCTCACTACTGAGCCCAACTCACTGTGAACAGATATCGAATATTTCAAACTGAATACAAAATAATGGTTCCTCTGGTAATCCTGGTTGGTGGAGTTGCCTCCAAAGCTGAAAACAACTCCCCAAAAAATCAAACAGAGAAAATTATTTAGGCACATTTTTGAATCCACTTCAGAGAGAAAGAGCTTGGGAGGAGAAAGCTTGACCATCAAAACGTGAACCTTAATTTTCTGGAGGTGATGGATTGCAGGGTGATCTTTGTCAGTCAGCTTCACACTATTCTGTCTGCATTGCTTTCATTCTTCAACAATTATGTATCTCTTTTTAAAAATATTTTATTTATTTATTTGTTTGTTTGTTTGTTTGTTTAAGAGAGAGAGTGTTCACGAGCTGAGTAGGGTATGGGAGGGGATGGGGGCAGAGGGAGAGGGAGAAGTAGACTCCTGGGCTGAACAGGGAGCCCAATGGGGGGCTGGATCCCAAGACCCTGCAAACATGACCTGAGCCAAAGGCAGATGCCTAACCAATGGAGCCACCCAGGCGCCCCACATATCTATTTTAAAAGCAGAAAAATAGTTTCACTGTATTAAAAATGATAAAAAGAAACATCCAGAGGATAAGGATTTGGCTAAGAGAACCAAAAGGAAGTAGCCACAGTTGGGAAAAAAGAAAAAAATCGGGAAGAGTCTATTAAGAAAGCTGAGAGATTTTCTTTTTCTTTTTCTTTTTTTTTAAAGATCTTATTTATTTATTTGTCAGGGAGAGAGCACAAGCAGGGGGAGTGACAGTCAGAGGGAGAAGCAGGCTCCGCCAAGCAATGTGGGGCTGGATCCCAGAACCCCTGAGCCAAAGGCAGACGCTTAACCAACTGAGCCACCCAGGCATCCCTGGAAAGCTGAGAGATTGTCAATGAGAAAGGAGTAGTCCGGTTCAAATGTTGCAGGAAGTCAACAAAGGAACGGAGAAATAATATACCATTGCATTTAGCAATTAGGGGTTCTCTGATGACCTTGGAAAGCTTTCTTTCAGTGAGTAGGGAGGAGGGCTAAATATAGCAGCCAAGGAGTTACCCAGAAAAGAGGAAGGAGAGATGAACTTGGGGAGCAAATGGCTGTTGAACAGTATACAAGTTGGTACTGCCTCTTTGTGAAGAATATGAGAGGGTAGATCCTGGGTAGTCCTTGGCCCATGCAAATGAGCACTTGGACTTTGAATCTGACACTAAGACCTCATTTTATAGAAAAGACATACATTTGGGTAATTAAGATATTTATGAAAGAGAGTAAATTTCAGTTTACTTGCAGCTGAAGAGTTCAGGAATAATTTTCTCCTTCATTAAGTAAAATACTTAGAAAACAGCAGAGTCCCAAGGAAGCCAACGGCTGCCCCCTCTACTGGTCCCAGATTCACACAGTACAAATCCATTTGGATACCCACAATTATTTCAGCATTAATGTATCAAAATGAACACGTTATCTTAATTACCTACTCACCCTCTCATGTCCTGATCTTGGATGAATACCATTGCCATCTCCCTAATTTCTAAAGTTAGAAACATGATAATTCTCCATTTGTCCCACCAAATCTTCTTGATTTCAACTCCTAAACTGTTCTCAAATTAGTCTTCTTATTTTCTACCCCCTACCATTTCTGGATATTAGGTCTGGGTCTCATCATTTCTCACGTGGACAATAAAATGTTCCCACAATTGGTCATTCTGCCTCCAGTGTCAACCGTGTATTCCCTTCTCGATATGTCTACCCAGAGTCATTCTCACCAAAACCTAAGATCTCATAAAATCCTTTAATTGCTATTGATCACCCTGAACATAATGAAGTAATACTTTAAAGGTAAAGGATAATTGCTAATTGGCCCAATTCTAGCTACTTTACAAACAGTATTTATCACTACCCTTTCTAACATACCTTATGCTCTAACGACAGGTGACCACCTTAGTGAGTTTCCAGCTGGGTCCTAGCATAAAAGATTCCATATCTTGGAATACTTTCTCTTTTTCTGTACCTGGAAAACTCCTACTTATCATTAAAGGGGGAGTAAGAATGCCATTTATTTTGTGAAGCTTTGAGCTTCTCAGGGGAAAACACCATGTCTTTTTTATTTCTGCATCACTCATGCCTTCCATGGTACCTGGAAACCAGTAGGAGATAAAAAATGGAATGTTCGTCCTCCACTCTGAGCCCTTGAAGCAGAGTCAACACAACCACTGAATAAGCTCCAGCCAGCTCATAAAACAGTCATGAACAGGAGATAATATTTCTCTTAACTACTAACCTCTCCCTTTTAAGATCATTTGATTATTAAGTTAGACACTATATAAATAAGTAGTGTTTTCTAGGCATTACACCAGGGGCTGGCAACCCAATGGCTACAATATACTTGCTCTAGAGATGCTTTGGATCTGGCTTGATTCTCACCTGTCCTCAATTTCATCTGCTTGTCTCTGAATTCCTTGCTAAATATAGCAACCTACTAACTCATGCCTAACATTTTGGGCGTTGGCACTACTGAATGGCTTTAAGTTTTCCATCTCCTCTGGCTTTGATGCATTCTAGAACCTCTAGGGAGAACTTTCCATTTTAGCCCTGGGACACTGGAAACACAAATGCGGCTCTGATCTTTGCCTGGTGTAGAGGAGGGGGAAAATCATTTTCCTCTAACCTTCTTCCATTCTCCAGCTGGTGCCCTGTAAATTAGACTGGCAAAAGGCAGATCAACAAGAGAAAAACAACAGAAGCTTACTAACATGGGCACTGTGCGTGCACAAGGGAGCACCCAGCAGTGAGTAACTAGAGGGGGTGGTTAGAACTTGGGCTTTACATATCTTCTTCAGCTAAAGAAAGGAAAAGGAGTTTGGGGTTTCTGAGAGAGGGAGACAAGATCTGGGAAGACCAGGAAAATTATGGCAAGTAAGGGTTTTTGTTTGTAGTAAAGTTTGTTAAGCAGATTAAGTAGGTGACTTCTCCATTGTTAAGAGCTGTCAAGAATCCCCTCAACAAATGGAAATTTTCTTCGTAACTGTAAATTTCCTTTACCAAAGGAGAACTTGTGCCCTGTGTTTAGAGCTTTCCCTGCATCTGCTGGTTCTCAGTGACCTTTAGCTCAAAATATTCCATATGCCAAAGAGGCTTATTTTGAAGTGGCATATTGTGGTACCCTTAATGGGTGTCCCAATTTAACCAAACCTGATCCTTCTTGAAAAGATTGTGAGAAAAAAAGGACGTCTTAAAGATATTTCAGTCCTTATCTGTCCGATGACTTCCTTTGTTACTCTGGACTGTCTTAGTATTTGCATAGTTCTCCCCAGTTGTGTTAGGGACTATAAGAATGCAAGACTGAGGGTCTCGTGTGCAGACAATAAATTTTCAAGCTGTCCTTTTCAGCTTTGCAAACGAAAAGAGAGAAGCCTGGGAAGGAGGGAATGAGCAGCCGGAGTAAGCTGTCAGTTTCATGAAGGTCATTGAGTGTGCGCTGGCTGCCAAGTTCTCGGGATTGTTCCCAAACTCCCACAGTGCTACCACACTTTGGCTACAACCTCTACACCACAGACTAGGATCTCTGGCTCATTCTGTGGCACGGAGCCAGATTCCTCTGGGGTCTCAGATGCTCCCTGGGTGTTCACTGGGCACCTCAAGAAGTCACATTTTTGCTTTCAGCATCCTCATCCATGTCTTCTGATCAGAGTTAAAAACTGGCAATAGGTTATTACACTTCGAGTCTATTATTCCGTCTATGTAAGGTCACCTGATGCATCTTTAAAATCCTCAAAACGACTGTGCTGGCAAGACCATGGAGAGCATCCAATGCAGCCTCCCACTGTGTCTAATGCATTGCCACAAAAAATAACAATAAAATTTATAATGTTACCACCAGGACCCCTCTCCCTGGAGTCACTGAAGTATCCTATATATTTTGCACAAGAAAAGTACCAAATTGTCTTAATAAGCATATCTATTGTAGAATAATAATAAAAAAACATTTATTGAGCACTTACTATGTGCCAGTCACTATTATAGGAATTTCCTATGTATTAACTCATTTAACTCTCTAAACTATTTTTTGGAGAAGAAAGGAAACTGAGCCATGAAGTGTCAGAAGTAAAAAAGCATGAGGCTTCTGAACTTCTCCTCCCCTGAATTAATCAACTTCAGCCACACCCCAGATTTGATGGCTCGTGACGTGTTCAAAATGCTCTTTTTATACTTCATATCCTGAACGTTCTCTACAGAGATTCCATGTATGGGTTTTTTATTCATTCATTCTTCTCAGTACCCAGAAGACCTTTCGACCTCAAGAGAATATCTTTATTCAGCTCTGGAAAGTTTTCTTATGCTATTTATTAAATTTTTTCCATCTTTCCATTCTACCTGTGGTCCTTTTTTTTTTTTTAAGATTTTATTTATTTGACAGAGAGAGACACAGTGGGAGAGGGAACACAAGCAAGGGGAGTGGGAGAGGGAGAAGTAGGCTTCCTGCCCAGCAGGGAGCCTGATGCGGGGTTTGACCCCAGGACCCTGGGATCATGACCTGAGCCAAAGGCAGACGCTTAACAACTGAGCCATCCAGGCATCCCCTCTACCTGTGGTCCTTTTGAAGCGCATGTTAAATCTATTCAGTACAGCCCAACTCACCCCAAATCTTAACTTAGGTCTTAACTTTAGTCCTTGACCCTGAGCACATCACAATCTCCTTTAGGAACTTTTAGAGATGCAGATGTTTGGAATCACAAAGATTCTGATTCAAGAGTTTGGAGGCAAGCCCAGGCATCCATACTTTTAAAAATCTATAGCTAATTGCATATCTTAGAAACTGAGAACCTCTGTCTTCACAGTGATAAACAATATGATTTTTCTGTTTCATTTGCATGTTTCCACCTGTGACAATCATGAACAACTAATGAAGAATTTGGGGACTCTGGACCCTGATCAAATATCACCAACAAAAATTAAAGAGAGAGGGGCCCCTGGGTGGCTCAGTAGGTTATGCATCTGACACTTGGTTTCGGCTCAGGTCATGATCTCAGGGTCCTGAGACTGAGCCTCCCACTGGGCTCTGTGCTCAGCAGGGAGTCTGCTGGAGAGTCTCCCTCTCCCTCCCCCTCTGCCCTCCCTGTGCTTGCACTCTTTCTCTCTCAATAAATAAAATCTATAAAAAACATTTTTGAAAAATGAAAGAGATATGGTATCACACATATAAGAGCTGAAGAGAGCTCAGAGTATACTTCCGAGGTCTTTTCCATTTTATTGACTGTAGGACTGGAGTTTTTCTTAAATTGCATCTACTTGGCCACAGTCTACTCCCCCATATGTTGTGAGCTGTTTCCTCTAGTTCGTTTCTCTGAAAATTGATCATATCTGCTTCCTATATATCAAGAATGCTCTGATTTCCTTGTCTATGCATGGCTCGCTTTCTTCTTTCCCATGCCATTGGGGTTTATTCTTTTTCATAGCCCTTCTGTCTCTTCGAGAAGTCTCGAGGGGAGTCAGGGGGCATGCAGATGTGTCTACTCTGCCCATCCTTAGGAGCAGTTCCTCCCTCCACAGACTCCAGATCTGACTTTGTGAGGAACTGTTTTATCTACCAACGAAAAGGACTTTATTGATCCAATTCAAGGATGAGGAGAAATACATCTTTCCTCGCTATGGAAAGGCTTGAGGCCAGGGGAAATGACCTGTTCCTGAAGTCAGATTCACCAGCTAGGCTTGGGAAGTTCTTTTCCCTTCCCCTCACTCCCCATCTTTCTTCCTCCACATCCATATGACTGCCCTCATTCCCTGACATATGGCATATACTCACACTGCTTGTCCTAAAAGAAGGTTCCAGCTGGATTGGGGCTGGAAAGACCCCTGAATCATGCTGCTTATATTCCAGCAGAGAGCCAATTTCAAGATTCACCCTGGCTTACAAGCTGGATACTAAAAACTCTCTTAGCATGACATTTTGATGCTGAGTGAAAGATGCCTGTTTTCAGCAGAACAAGGCAAATGTTGAGAGAAAAGCCAGAAAGGACATAAAGCCATAGCTTCCAGGTCCCAGAACCAATATATATGAGAGAGAAAAAAACTACAGTCTATGAAGAGATACTTAAATCCTTCAGGGGTCAGGTTTATTCTATAAATCAAGAGAAATAACACAGATCACTAAAGGATCACAAAGAGCCCATGTGAGTTTTTTAGTTTTAATTCCCACATCTGATTCCCTTTGCACCCAGAGAAGCTGTTTAGTACTGACCTGACCAACCTGGAACTTACAGAGCCATTGAAAAAGTGAGGATGACCTCTTATCAGCGCTTTATTACATGGAACCAGAAAGAAGTACCAACTTCAGACCTAGAACACAAGGTCTCAACCTTGGCTACACATTAGAATCATACCAATGCCCAGGCTTCCCCCAGATCAGTTACATTAAAATCTGTGTGGATGAAATCTGGTCGTTAATACTTTGAAAGGTCCTTGGATGATTTCAGTGTGCAGCCGAAGTTGAGTGGGCAATGGTAAGGTGAATTTTGGGAAGAGCTTAACAGTTAAAGGTCTGAGAAAGGGGAGAGCAACACAGGGTTAGATGTGCAGATGGGGGTCATCTGTTCTGTTTAAGGGGACAGGATGAAGTGAACATTAGTGTTCTCTGAGCCTCTACTAAGAACCCCATATTGTTGTCCTCATCTTACCTCACTGAAGAGACACCAAGAGGTCCATTTGTAATTCATTCATTCCTTCTTCAAGCCACCATTTACTGATACCTACAATGTGCTTAGCACTGTGATGGACAGTGGAACCACAGTGATTAATGAGACCTAATCTTGTCTTCCAGAAGTCAATAATGTGGCAGGGAAACATATATAAACAACTAATTATGCCCACCAGGTAAGTCTTCTATGGAAAAAATTTAAAATAGCCATTGGAGCAGTGGGAGGGAATGATACAATTAAACCTGACTTATGGTTGAAGAGAACCAGAAACCCCTCCAAAGGAAAGGAGATAATTGAGCCCATACTTTAATAGGAATAGAAGTTTTCTAAACAGCCATGGAAGGTGGAACTTTCTAGGCAAGGAGACCAGAAAAAAACAAGGAGTCACACATATGAAGAGTTGATTTTGCAACTGTGTCAGAATGGCTATGACATAGGGTTTGAGGCAAAGGGTAGCAAGAGATAAGATTTAAGAAGTAAGATAGAACTCAATTTTGAAAACTATTGCATTGAGGAGTTTGTGAGCAATGACAAATCAATTGTTGAAAAGTTTTTAAAAGGAGGGTGACATGAACAGATTGATGCATGTTTAGAAATCTCTTTTTATTATAGGGTGGAGTTTGAGTGGGGAGATGGATACATGAAAAATCAGACATACCAATTAGCTTTCAGGGTTCTTTTTGTTTTTGTTTTTGTAATAGTCCAGCTGTAAAATCTGTGCTAAATCAGTGACCATGTGAAAAGAATCAAGAGGGACTAACACAAAGGAGATTTCAGGGAAGTTATAACTTGGGTGTGAAATTAGCTATAATGAAGGAACAAATGAAGAAAATTGGATCTTTAGGTATCTAGCCTGAATGAATGGGTGACATGATTGACCAAAATGTGGAATAAAGGAGAAGGAACAAGGTAGGAGACAAGAGGATGGGTTCAGTTTTGACATGAAATTGCCCATTCGAAGTCCAACCATTGAAAGAAGAGCCTCAGCTGTTCTCTATAAATTATATAGAAAAATAGATCCCTGAGTTGCTCCAGGATGGACACACCAGAGAGCTCCTTGGGAAAGGATCCAGTTACTCTTCATGACAACAATTTAAAATTATAAATGATGGTTTTCATGTACTCAAGGCCTCTGAATATCAATTTAGGATCAGTCATGAGGGTTTGTCAAAACCAAGGATTATAACCTCAAAGGGTTTGGGGGGCAAGGCAAGTAGTGCAGATCAGATGAGGACTAGAGTAAATTAGAAATGTTAAGTCCTATCAAAAAGAGAAAGTCCTGGGGCGCCTGGGTGGCTCAGTCGGTTAAGCGTCTGCCTTTGGCTCAGGTCATGATCCCAAGGGTCCTGGGACTGAGTCCTGTGTAGGGCTCTCTGCTCAGCAGGAAGTCTGCTTCTCCCTCTGCCTCTACCCCTCCCCTCTGCTTGTGCTCTCTCTCTCTCAAATAAATAAATAAAATCTTAAAAAAAAAGAAAGGGAGAAAGTCCTTATTTTGCTCCCAATGGTTGTTCTTTGCTTTAATAGAAGATCTGTGTCGTCAGATCCTGGAATGTTGTAAAAGAAATTGTATTCTTATGGAAATGAATTTTTATGTAATCTCTCCCATTTTTACATGTTGTCAAGTAATTTATTTTTTTTATTTTTTATTTTTTAAAGATTTTATTTATTTATTTGACAGAGAGATAGAGAGCACAAGTAGGCAGAGTGGCAGGCAGAGGGAGAGGGAGAAGCAGGCTCTCTGCTGAGCAGGGAGCCAGACGTGGGGCTCGATCCCAGGACCCCAGGATCATGACCTGAGCCGAAGGCAGCCGCTTAACTGACTGAGCCACCCAGGCGCCCCTCAAGTAATTTATTTTTAAAAACACTGAGCTAGCCAATGAAATTCATCCATGACCCCTGGGCTTTAAACCTTCTTGAAACTCTAAGTTTATATATTTGGCTTATGTTATCACTTTGGGATAACTTTGTGAGAAGGAGTTCCAAAAGTTTCTTATAAAAGTAGCTCTTCTCATCGGCCTCAAATCTAATTCTTTCAAATCTCTCAGGGTCCTCCTTTAACCTGGGACAGGAATTTAGGAACAAGGTCTTATTCAACCAATCTATGTCATTTGTCATTTTATTGTCTTCAGAAGGGCCCCTTCCGCCTTCTTGTTTCTGAACAAATTTTACAGATTATTCATATGCATAGGACAGTAAGTCTATAGACACAGAAAAGTTTATATATAGAATTGGTATTATATTGGGCCATCTACAATGAGTATAATCTCCTCGCAGAAGAAACCAGAGCCAGGTAGACAAAGCGCATTGCTCAAGGATCATAGGATGAGTTTCTGCCAGAGTAAATATGACAACTGGCTTTACTGAATCTCACTCCTCTGTCTCCCAAATGGCTGGGCTGAAAGCTCATTGTATGTTTCATTCCTCTTTTCCTGGCTGTATCGGTTAGCTGTTGCCACATAAGAAACAACTACAAAATGTCAGTGGCATACCACACACAATAGGCAGTTGTTTCTCATGCATGTGCCTACAGGTCAGCTAGGCCTCGGCTGTCTTCAGCTGCCCTCTCCTGGGCTTGGTTCCAGATTTCAGATCTGACTCAAGTCATCTAGAGTCACTCTGCTCCCATTCTGGGGCCCCGGGTACCCGGGAGGAAGAACAATGGCTCCCAAGGAGCAAGCAAAAACACACGATGCTCTTAAAGCCCAGGCTCAGAATTCATGTGCTGTCATTTCCAACTACATTCCTCAGGCCAAAGCAAGCATTTGGCAAAGCCCCACATCTCTGCGGCATCAAATACATAACCCTGAAGAGATCACGGTTTCCAATAATTAAGGGAGTATCTTGTACCCAGCACTGCATCAAGCACTTTATAAATGTCATTAAATGCAATCTTCACGAGAACCCTATGTAGTATGTAAAATCACCTCCATTTTACAGGTAAAGAAATTGAGTCACAGAGAGATTAAACAAGTTGATGGATGCCACACACACATACTACTAATTGGCAGAATAAACTTTTAAAACAGATCATTTGTACACCTCACCACCGTATAACTCTGAATCTTTTCTGTCTTCCATGCTCTGGAAGTTGTTGCCTATTTTCAGAAGTTCAATATATTTTTGAGTCTTAGGATTACGTTGGTCATATCGATAGTTGGTCCACATCTGTGTGTTAGAAAGCAATGGTAATGGTCAAATCCTGGAAGGTCAAACCCCCATGGTTACAAGAACAAAAGGAATAGAGGAGAAAAGCAAACAAGACTGTAGGAGAAAGACAGGCTCCTTCCATGGCAGCAATCCTATTCCATATGCTCCTAGACTGAAATTATGGCAAAGAATGTAAATGTAACTCTGTGCCAAAATAATAGTATGCAACTATTGGGTGACATGTTAGCTGTTTTACCTTACAGCTTACCTTTGAGTTAGAACCATAAATAAGAGTGAACACTTTCCCCACCTTGAAACACAGCCCCAGAGACCATATAAATAACTAGAGCTGATTTAACTTGGGAGTTCAGATGGAGCGGACAAAGGGCCATGACATTAAGTCAAATGTCACTCTCTCTCCTTTGTACTAACACAGATTCCTAACCAGAAAGGGCAAGACCTGGCTGGCCATAAAAGGATATGTGATGAATTAGGTCCTGAGTCAGAGATCATTGATCCCTGTGATGTTCTTCTGATAATGAGGGATCCTAACCTTTCAATCAGCTGTTATTGTGCCCTAAATCTTAATGCTGTGTTTCTAATTTGGTCCACACTGAAAATTGTTGTTCTGATCATATTCAGGTTTACCAGACTATCTCCTGAGACAGAGAAAATGCCTTAACCTGACAAAGACTTTTTCTTGAAACTAGAGTTCTGGACTTGAGTCTGCTCCATCCTCTCTACTAAGCAGGGCCCTTCAGGGACCTGCTGAGCGCCATGATTTTTGCTGTCCACCAGCCAAGACTGAACAATCACTGTGCTTTAATAAAGGATCTGCATGGCCAATCAAAAGAAATTATATTTTTATGTAAATGCATTTTTAGTTAAACTCTCCCAGCTGGTACTTTAATGATGAGGGAAATTTAGGAGTACCTTCAAACCCTCAATTAGCCACCATCAGAGGTCAGTAGAGAAAGGGTCTCAAGCTACCTAAGACCAGACTTGTCAATATCAGCATCACTTTTTTTGGTATCTGACACTGAGCACTGCCCCCTCCATGGCTAGTATAGAGCTCAGTAAAGAACCACGGTCTAGTCCAGGAGTCAGCAAATGACCTGGTGACCAAATTTGGCTCATTGCCTGTTTTTATAAATAAAGTTTTATTGAAACACATCCATATTCACTTGTTTATGTGTTGTCTACAGCTGCTTCTGTACTATAGCAGCAGAGTCAAGGAGTTGCAACAGAGACCATATGGTCTGCAAAGCCTAAAATATTTACAATCTGGCCCTTTGCAGAAAAAGTTTGCCAATCCTGGTCTAGTCCTTTGGATATCTAAAAAAAGAGGTGCCCAGGTCCTTGAGCTGAGAATTATCTTCAGCACAGCTCACTGTCTCTCAATTTTTAGGGAAATATTCTATCTTATAATTGGGGTAGAGGTATTGTGAATTAATGTGTTTAAAGCTCAGATATTATATCAGTTTTAAGATATACCCACCGATGTATCTTTATATTATATATATGTTTATATTTTTTGACAATCTTTCCATCAAGAGGGAGAGTCTGTCCCCTCCTGTTGAATCTGGGCAGACTTGTAACTCACGTGTATCCAATAGAATGTGATAGAAGTAATGTGCTATGACTTATGAAGCCACAACTGAGAAAAAGATGGTGTAGTTTCCTTTTTAAAAATTTAAAAACATTTTTTAATTTAAAATCAATTAATTAACATATAATGTATTACTGGTTTCAGAGGTACAGGTCTGTGATTCATCAGTCTTATATAATACCCAGTGCTTATTACATCACATGTCCTCCTTAATGTCCATCACCCAGTTACCCCATACCTCCCCCCCTCCCATCTCCAGCAAACCTCAGTTTGTTTCCTATGATTAAGAGTCTCTTATGGTTTGTCTCCCTCTCTGTTTCATCTTGTTTTATTTTTTCCTCTCTTCTCCTATGATCCTCTGTTTTGCTTCTTAAATCCCACATATTGGTGAAATCATATGATAACTGTCTTTCTCTGATTGAGTTATTTTGCTTAGCATAAAACCCTCTAGTTCCATCCACGTTGTTGCAAATGGCAAGATTTCATTTTTTGATGACTGAGTAAAATTCCATTATATATATGTATGTACCACATCTTTATCCATTCGTCTGTTGATGGACATCTAGGCTCTCTCTATAATTTGGCTATTGTGGACACTGCTGCTATGAACATTGGGGTATAAGTGCCCCTTTGGATCACTATGTTTGTATCTTTGGGGTAAATACCCAGTGGTGCAATTGCTGGGTCGTAGGGTAGCTCTATTTTCAACTTTTTGAGGAACCTCCATACAGTTTTCCAGAGTGTCTGCACCAGCTTGCATTCCCACCAACAGTGTAGGAAGGTTCCCCTTTCTCCGTATCCTCGCCAACATCTGTCGTGTCCTCACTTGTTAATTTTAGCCATTCTGACTGGTGTGAGGTGGTATCTCATTGTGGTTTTGATCTGTATTTCCCTGATGCCGAGAGATGTGGGGCATTTTTTCATGAGTCTACTGGCCGTTTGTATGTCTTCTTTGTAGAAATGTCTGTTCACGTCTTCTGCCCATTTCTTGACTGATTATTTGTTCTTTGGGTGTTAAGTTTGATAAGTTCTTTATAAGACGGTGTAATTTTCATCCTATTTGCTGAACACTTATATTGGAGTCTTGAGCCACCATTTAAGAAGTTGGACTGACTTGAGACCACCATACTGTGAGGAAGCTGAAGCCACTTGGGGAGGCGAAAAAAAGTGAAACTTCATGCACTGCTGGTGGGAACATAAATTGGTGCAGCCACTGTGGAAAACAAGGGGGAGGTTCCCCCAAAAATTAAAAATAGAAGTACCATCTGATCCTGCAATTCCACTTCTGAGGATCTACCTGAAGGAAATGAAATCACCATCTCAAAGAGATATTTGCAATCTACGTTCACTGCAGCATTATCTGCAATTAGCGAAGATATGAAAACAATCCAAGTGTCCATCAATAGATGACTGGATAAAGAAAACTTGGTGTACACACACACACACACACACACACACAAACTGGAATTATTATTTAGTCACAACAAAGAAGGAAATCCTGTCATTTGCAACAACATGGATGAACCCTGAGGATATTAGGCTAAGTGAAATAAATCAGAGAAAGACAAATACTGTATGGTCTCTTATATGTGGAATCTAAAAAAAAACAAACTCATAAAATCAGAGAGCAGACTGGTGGCTGCCAGGGACAGGATGCAGGGGTGGGAAATGGGTGAAGATAGTCAAAGTGTATAAACTTCCAGTTTTAAGATGAATAATTCTGTACAGCATGGTCATGACAGGTAACAATACTGTATTGTATCTTTGAAAGTTACTAAGAAAGTAAATCTTAAATGTTCTCACCACACACATACACACACAATTTGTAACTATGTAAGGTGATGAATGTGTTAACTAACTTTATTACAGTAATCATTTTGCAACATACACATATATCAAATCATTACATGGTTCACCTTAAACTTACACGATGTTATATGTCAATTATATCTAAATAAAGCTGGAAAAAAAGAAGAATGGCTCAAAGCATAGAACCAGAAGCCCAGAGGGTAAAGACAAGAACCATGAGAATAACTCTCAAGGTGTAAGACTGAATGCTAATCAAGGAACAGACATTTGCCTGGCTAGATGTCAGAAGAGCTACGGACCAGTGGCTGATATGTATCTCTTTCCCACACACATCTTTTTGAACGGGAGTGGCTATTGTAGTTATTCTATCCTTAAATCACCTGTGTATTAGGTGTGTGGAGAAGCAGATGACTTGTCTAAGTCTTTAGAGTCAAAGGAAGCATATTCAAGGAGCCATACCAAAGAGCCTCACCCACACCTGGACAGGATTTAGAGAACAAAATCTTAAAATCTGATGCCAACTCAAGCCAAACTCTTATCTGACAGGTAGCATCAGCTTCCAGTCATGTGGGGGAGGACAACTTTGGAAAAAAACAAAGCATTATGAAAAAGAACACGAATACTTGAAAAGGGGTCAAGAAAAATTATGGGGAAGTATACAGTCATGAAAATTAGATCTCAATGATGAGTTAGAATGGAGATGAGGAAGTATGCCAGACACCTCTGTAACTCAGCAAACATAAAAGCAAGTTTTTCTTGCCCATGGTGACACCACCTGAGGTTGAAATAGTATCAGACAATTTTCCTTGCTGCCTGAAGACCAACCAAAAGCTGACCTCACCTCACTTGCATCACATACTGAGATTGATCAATAAATTAAGTGGCCCAGATGCCACGTTTGTGTTCACTTTTTTAAATGACGGGAACAAAGAAATTGTTAGTGTCTCTACCTCGTGAGCTAGAGAACAGTATTTGGCCCTCCAGCTGGACAGTCTTGTCCTAGTCTGCCATGCTCAGCCCTGCTCTGATCTCGGATTCAGTAGCACAGCAACAGAAGACAATGGAAGATAGAAACTGCCAGCTTGCCAAGTCTATCCCAAACTGGGGTCTATCCGAAAGGCTTGTACGGATTCCTTTTATAACAAGAATACTCTTACTCCCAAGTAGTGTCTCCTGTTGTTTACTACCAGTGGCAGGAAGATAAATCTGTTAGTTTTACTTCAGCAAACCCACAAGAGAAAGACCAAGCCTTTGTGACCTTGGAGGAGAGGACAAAAGGGCAGAAGCTAAGATCCAGACCTAATTAGCTGCCAGGTCACAGCCAGAGTTCCTCTTGTTGTGTTTAGACCATGCTACTTTCTGTCATCATTTCAGGATCAGCGGTGATTAAAGGCTAAGAATTAAAGCATCTTCAGCTCCACGCCCCTGTTGGGTTCCATTTTGCCAACCCCTTCCCTCGCTGCCTTCTGTAAAGCTGCTGGGACAAAGTGGGACCATCCTAGCAGGAATCGGATAATAATAGCAAAGAGGAAGTAGGATGAGGACACTTGAGGCCACTCTAAGTAATGAGACAATACTGGAGAAACCATTAGTTGCAGCAGAATCTTTGTCAATCCCATTGCCTGCCACAAGCCCGCTTCCCCAGGAGAACTGCAAGGATGAGCATCTGGCTTGCTGCTGTGAGCACAAGCAGAGCCCTGAAAATCCAGGGGGATCGGGAATTGTTAATGTTAATGATGATCACTATGAACTATGCGTGTCTGTTAAGGAGTGACAGTTCTCCGAAACCTAAACACCTTGTCATTTGCACACCTGAGACATGGGCCATTGTGAGCCGCACATGCAGTCTTACTGAATATCAAATTCTACATTTCAGGCACCAGCCTCTCAGGGGAACCCAACCAACACAGAAAACATCAATGCAAACACACGCACGGTTTGATTCAGTGGAAAAGCTTTCTGCAGGTACCGCAGAGTCAAGTAGTGCAGCCTCCCTGGCAGGTCAGGGAATACAGAAACAGAGGCAGGGCACAGAGAAACTTTTAGCCAAGATGTTAAATGACCCAGGGAATTAATGGGGGGAAAGAAAATGAAGATGAGACAAGAAGAATCTCAAGAAGGAAGAGAACAGCTAAGGGAGGCGCACACAGAGAGGATGAGAAGAAAGGTAGTTTGACTGGGGAGGGTATGTGCTCTGGTAAGCGCTGTGAATTGTGCAAGACTGTTGACTCTCAGCTCTGTACCTCTGAAACAAATAATGCAATATATGTTAAGGAAAAAAAAAAGAAGAAGAAGAAGATAGCAGGAGGGGAAGAATGAAGGGGGGAAATCGGAGGGGTAGATGAACCATGAGAGACGATGGACTCTGAAAAACAAACAGGGTTCTAGAGGGGAGGGGGGTGGGAGGATGGGTTAGCCTGGTGGTGAGTATTGAGGAGGGCACATTCTGCATGGAGCACTGGGTGTTATGCACAAACAATGAATCATGGAACACTTCATCTAAAACTAATGATGTAATGTATGGGGATTAACATAAGAATAAAAAAAAAAAAGAAAGGTAGTTTGTACTAGAGAAATAATGGGAAGAAGAAAACCTCTATCTTCCAAAACCACTGTCTTTTTATCAGGTAGCATCCTGATTATTTGTTTACATCTCTGATCTTGCCTCAAATTCAAGACAGGAAAATTGCCTAGATCGCCATATAGCTCTCACAGTGTTAGCAAGATTCTTGGAGTAGATGTTTAATAAAGATGAATATAAAGAAGGGACAGAGGGAAGAGGGAAACTAGTCTAAAGAGCTGAAGGCTGAATGCTCAATGTTCTTCTTCAGTATTTAAATTTGTTCTCTGTCTCTCTCCGTCTCCACCTCATCCCTCACCCAAATCAAGAGCCTGGAGATCATCCATAATTTCTCCCTCTTCCTCGACCCAATTCTCCGTCTCCACTACTGACTCTGCCTCCCAATATTACCTGTGTCCAATACTTCTTTCCCACCCTTGGCATCTCTGGCCTAAATGATTGTACAATGGCTTCATAAGTCCATTTCCCTCCTGGGCTGCTAGTGTGATCATGGCCAAAACAGGAAATAAATTACATCCTTTATTTTTTAAGTGATATTTTGATAAATTATTGAAATGATTATTATTTTCAATAATTAAAATAAAGAGAAATTTTTTTGGCTTAGAAATACCTTTATTTTATGAAGCTGCAGATCATTGCCGAAAGGTTTTTTTTATTAAACCACTTATTAAAAAGATGTTGACAATTCTTAGGGGGAAAAAGCTGTAAATGTTTCTCATTAAGTCAGAGTTACACACAGGTTATATTTATAATATATATTTGTATATTTATAATTTAGAGAGAAAATGTAGGGAACAGCAAAGCAAGAGTTGCTTCACTTAGATCTGATACTTATTTCCCACAAATAGTTATTTCTTGGCAGAAGGGGTTAAACAGAACCATCCTTGCTTGAAATTCTATGATGGCTCCTTATCACCTACAGGGCAAACCAAGGCCAGGTATGTCCTGGTTAGTGGACACCATCAGGGCTCGTCCCGTATCCCCTTGAATCCTTTCCAGTATTTCTGGGTTCCTATCTCCCCCACTCCCCCCAGCTTCTGTATGCTTTGCATCTAAGGGCCCACACCTTAGACTCTCTCTAGAGGACCTCTCTGCACGAATGGAGCCTTTTTGCCCACAAGTACAGAGAATCAAAAGTCAAGGCAGCCTATTGACTCATTGAAATAAGAGTAGGGGGCGCCTGGGTGGCTCAGTTGGTTAAGTGACTGCCTTCGGCTCAAGTCATGGTCCCGGAGTCCTGGGATGGAGTCCCACATCGGGTTCCTGGCTCAGCGGGGAGCCTGCTTCTCCCTCTGACCCTCTCCCCTCTCATGCTGTTTCTCTCTCTCTCTCTTTCTCAAATAAATAAATAAATAAAATCTTTAAAAAAAAAAAAAGAAATAAGAGTAGGAAAACCCAGCTCCCTTGCCTCAAGTAAGGACCAGCTGTGAAGTGTAACATACAATCCAGAGTTGCTCTGCTGATCAAGTTGAGGTTAGGACTTTGCCTAAAATCACATTCTTTTCAGGTGCACCTGGGTGGCTCAGTCAGTTAAGTGTCTGGCTCTTGGTTTTGGCTCAGGTCATGATCTCAGAGTCATGAAATCTAGCCTTGTGCTGGGCTCTGTGCTCAGCGGAGAGTCTGCTTGAGATTCTCTCTCCCTCTGCCCACCCCACTTGTGTGCCCTCTCTCAAATAAATAAATAAATCTTTAAGAAAAATCTTTTTTAAAAAATCACACCCTTCCTGGGTATATTATTTATCTATTGGTGCATAGCCAATTCCCTCAAAACTTAATGGCTTAAGACAACAAACACTTATTATCTCACACAGTATCTGAGGATAAGGAATCTGGGAGCAACTTACCTGGCTGTAGGCAGGTTGTCAGCTGGGGATGCAGCCATCTGATGCGGATGGCGAATCTGCTTCCAAGATCACTCACATGGCTGTTGGTAGGAAGCTTCAGGTCCTTGCCAGATGGGCCTCTCTCTAGGGCTGCTCACATGACATGGCAGCTCTCTTCTCCCAAGGCAAATGATCTAAGAGAAGGAGAGAGCCAGCCAGTGAGCAAGAGAGCCCCAAAACAGAACCAAATCTCAGAAGGGACATGCCATCACTTCTGCTACATGGTATTTGTCACATGGATCAGTCGGTATGATGTGGGATAGGATAGCAAAAACAGATACCAGCCAGTGGAGATCACTGGGGGGCCCTCTTGGACCCTAGCAACTACAGTTGGCTTCCTGGCTTCTCCACCCTGCTTCTCCCATTCTCTAATCAGATCTTTCTAGGAGCACTTCTCTGCCCCCAACAAGTGTTACTGAGATATAATATATTGATATACAGCACAGTTTAAGTTGAATAGTGTGACTGGACTTACATATATCATGAAATGATTAGCTCAGTAAGTTTAGTTAACATCCATCATCTCATATGGATACAAAAAAGAGAAAAAGAAAAAAAATTTTTTTTTTGCAATGAGAACTCTTAGGATTTATATTCCTTGACCATGTCTGTTTGCCTAGAGCAGTGTTAGCTACAGTCATCATGTTGTACGTTGTTACATGCTCAGGACTTACTTATCTTATAACTGGAAGTTTGGACATTTGACCACCATTCCTCCAGTTCCCTCACTCCCACCCACCTGCCTCTGGTAACCACAACTCTGATCTCTTTCTGTGAGTCTGGCTTTTGGTTTTGTTTTTAGAAAGTGAACTCATATAGCATTTGTCTCTATCTGACTTATTTTAATTAGCTTAATGCTCTCAAGGTCCATCTATATTGTCACAAATGGAGGATTTCCTCCTTTTCATGGCTGAATAATGTTCCACTGTGTTTATACACCACATCTTATTTATCCATTCCTCTGTTATTTCCATGTCTTGGCTATTGTAACTAATGCTGCAATGAACATAGGGGTGCAGATATCTCTTCAAGATCCCGTTTTCAACTCCTTTGTATATAGAATCAACAATGGAATGGCTGGTTCATATGGTAGGTCTATTGTTAATTTGGGGGGGAAACTCCATGCTGTTTCCCATTATGGCTGTACCAGTTTACATTCCAACCAATAGCGCAGAAGGGTTCCCTTTACTCTACATCCACACCAGCATTTGCTATCTCTTGACTTTTTGATGATGGCCATGCTAACATGCATGTGGTGATAACTCATTATGGTTTTGATTTGCATTTTTTCTAATAATTAGTGATGTTGAGCATCTTTTCAAGTACTTGTTGGCCATTCGTATATTTTCTTTGGACAAATGTCTATTCAGGTCTTTCACTTATTTTAAAATTGGATTATTTGTGTTTGTTTTGTTATTGAGTTGTGTGTAAGTTTTTTAAATATATTTTGGATATTAACCTCTTTTATTGGATACATGGTTTGCAAATATTTTTTTCCATTGGGAGCCCTTCTCCTTCTTCTCCTTCTTCTGCTTCTTCTTCTGCTTTTGCTTCTATATGGAGCACTTCTTAATGAATCATTTGCATCCAAAACCGGGTTTCATGGATTGCTTCTGTGGAACTCAACACAAGTCTGCGAAGTCCTCCATGATGTGGCCTTTTCCAGCTTCTAACTTCATCTCTTGCCAACACATGCTTCTCCCTTGACGCAGCAACAACATTGAAAGGATGCTTGAAATCTACCTGTACCTGGCACGTGATCTCTCTGCCTTTATTCAGAGTCTGCATCATCTTTTTATCTCTATCACTTGCTACCATTAGATATTTGTTGAATGAATGAATGAATGAGTGCATACATCCTAAAGTACTCTCTGCCCTTAATTGGCTACCAGACAGAGGAAAGCCATGAGGCTTTGTTCCATCACCATGGGCAAGTGTGAGGACTCCAACATGTCTTCCAAATTCTGGGAAAGGAAAATAAAGAACTACATTCATTCATTTATTCAGTCATCAAATATTTATTGGAAGCTTACTGTGCACTTGACACTTCCTAAAGCACTGGACATACTGCACTGGAACAAAGAGATTCAAAGTCTACCTCCAGGGTTTACACTCTAGTGGAAGAAACAGTAACAGCCAGAAAGTATGGAGTGTCACCATGTCCCAGGCACTGTGCTAGATAGATATAGATACACATATGGATATAGATATAAACAGATGTATCACTTCATTTAATTCTCACATAACCCTATGAGGTAGGTCTCATTATTTTCATTTTGTAAATAAGGAGAATAATACACAGACCATAAATAGTGGACCTGGAATTTGAACCCAGGTAGTAATGCTAAAGAAAAAATCATTCATGACACTTGTTAAAAACTGTAAGGTAGGGGCGCCTGGGTGGCTCAGTCGTTAAGCGTCTGCCTTCGGCTCAGGTCATGATCCTGGGGTCCTGGGATCGAGCCCCGCGTCGGGCTCTCCGCTCCACGGGAAGCCTGCTTCTCCCTCTCCCACTCCCCCTGCTTGTGTTCCCTCTCTCGCTGTGTCTCTCTCTGTCAAATAAATAAATAAAATCTTTAAAAAAAAAAAAACTGTAAGGTGGACTCTTTTCAGGGGGAACCACTACGATGGGGGTTTTGTGGTAGAGAAGAGAGATTGGGCTCAACCTCAGATACAAGAGCAAGTAGAGATTGGCTGCCAAGGATCAGGGTAGGGGTCAGTGGATGAGAAATTATAAAAAGGAAGTGTCAGGGGTAAGAAAAATTCTGCTAAACCAACTACACAGGATTTTTGCTGAAGGCAGGCCAAGGTGATAAGATATAAAGGGTAGGGGAATAAGGAATTTGATCAGATGTCAAGGGTTGTCAGATACCAAGGCGGGGTGGGGGAGGTGAGGAATCTGATCAGATATCAAAGGTAAGCCATTCTCACTCAACTGACCCAGCAGAATTCTTGCTAAAACTGGACTAAATGGGTCAAGGACAGAGCCCAAGGGCAAGACCTCATCAGAAAGAGGACTCAGAAGAGCCAGGCTAGAGTTAGGTCCAGGAGAGTCTTTCAGTAGCATATTCTAGAACCCGTATTCTTGTCTACTCTAGTCAGAGAGTGGGAACTGCCTTGACGGGAAGTGCTAACAGTTCTTCGCTTATCTGGGTTTTCTTATCCCCACACTAGGCTCTATTTTAAAACTCTGGAAAAGGAAAACAGTGAAACTCTGCTAATACCTTGCTTACCTAAAAAAATACTGCCACTTTGAGCTGGAATGGATGTGAGAGGTAAGGCAGTGGAGAGTGGACAATTGAAGGGAGAGCTGGGAGTTGGGTCTGAGCTGTGGTCCTGTCTATGTCATCTGCTTGATAAGGGCTGAGCAATATGGTTCCAAGATCTTTCCTCCATTCCCTCCACATGACCTTAATGGTCTAGCCTTAAGATTTCACCACCTTTGTGGCATGTAACCGTGCATCATATTTATCAGACTGCATACCTCATTTCCCCTGCTCGGTAGTTCTGTGTGCAGTGAGTGCTCTTGTACACACCATTATACATCCTATACACCATGCCATCTTGGGCATGTCTTACGGTAGAGCATGGGCCTCTGTATCCAAGGAGCTTCTTTGAAATGCTCCTTCAAGGTCACAGAGGCTGCGAATGAGTCAAGATTGAGAAGCAGGCCTGTCCCATTCCAAAGCTGGTGCTTTCAACTCATACCCAGTGACTCAGAAAAGAGCAGTTGGCTTGGGGCGCCTGGGTGGCTCAGTTGGTTGGGCAGCTGCCTTCGGCTCAGGTCATGATCCTGGAGTCCCGGGATCGAGTCCCGCATCGGGCTCCCTGCTCGGCAAGGGGTCTGCTTCTCCCTCTGACCCTCCCCCCCTCATGCTCTCTCTCATTCTCTCTCTCAATAAATAAAATCTTAAAAAAAAAAAAAATTTAAAAAAAAGAGCAGTTGGCTTGAATAGGATTGCTGCTGGGTCAGCATATCATTCCCAAAAGCCTACCTCAAATGTTTCTCTCAGCCACACACAAAAATTCACTCACAAGTTCAACGTGTAAATTTCAAAATGCCCCAGAGGGCACATCTCACATTGAAATCTGTCCTCTTGTGAGCAAGGTAGGTCCTGGTTTGGATTCTCAGCTCAAAAACACTGTGGGGATGTATTTCAGAGATTATTTTTTTAAAAAAAGATTTCATCAATATTGATATTTTTATTTCTTGAGAGGCATGGGAATTCATTGTCTTATTCCTTGCATGCCTTTACATCTTAATTGTTAAATAATAATTTCTTTTTAAAGAAAAGGGAGGCATTTTTCCCCAAGGATACCAGCTGCATTGAAGATTGACATAGTTTCAACTTCCCAGGGATACCTGGACTCCCATGATATTGTAAGCGTTGGGGTCCCAGTAGGAAACACATAATGTGTACAGAAGGGGTCACTGAGGAGTTTACAAATGGGATCACTTAGAAAGTAGTGGGTAGAAATAAGAGAAATTTACAGAGATGGTGCAGTACCTCAAGACCATTAGCAAGAATTAGCAAGAAACCATTAGCCCACCCCCATATTTGAAGGGGCAAGGGAAGCAGGTGTTTAAGGAGATTTGGAGAGCTGTGGACAGGGAATCCACAAGAGAAGCCCTACCACTGCCCATTTGCAGCCTGGTTGAGTGGGGAGGGATGGAAGTCTCACTCATTCACCTTCTCATCTCCCACTGGTGCTTCCCATTGGCCTCATACAACCAGAAACCACAGGTGAGGGAGGCTGGATGATGCAGGCCCTAGGGCACAGAGCAGGGTGGAGAAGAGCCGACAGAGAATCTGGAGAGGCAATGTGAATATCCAGCTCAGGAGCTAGCCCCACCTGCCTGGATCCCAGCTCTTGAGAAGTCAGATGTCAGAAAAGGGGCAGCAGAGGCTCACATGAAAAGTATGGCATATCTACTTTTCCAGGAGTGAACACACATCCATTTGGCTAAAATAGGAAATCTCAGTAACAAATGGTCGCGTGGATATATTAGCTCTGCTTTCCTTAAAGGGGAAAAGTCAATCAATGCATAGAAGAGAAAGAACAGAATCAAATGCTGTAATGAGGAAGCATAGCGTGACTGTAACAGTCATGCATTTAACATCCGAAAATTCAAATACGTTGCAGGGGTGGCCGGGGGGGGAAAGAAAACATGTTTAAATAATGCAGGAAATGCTACCCATCACACACTCCATAGGCTTATGTATAAAAGTGAGCATGAGACAGATGACATTAATCCACCGTTTTCCCCATCAATCTCATAGTGCAAGCATTTGCCACACTAAATGTGATTCTAGTGTGTGTAGATGCAGGTGCTTGTGTACCCTTTATAGCATTTTTTTTTTTAAGATTTTATTTATTTATTTGAGACAGAGAGAATGAGAGAGAGAGAGCACATGAGAGGGGGGAGGGTCAGAGGGAGAAGCAGACTCCCTGCCGAGCATGGAGCCCGATGCGGGACTCGATCCCAGGACTCCAGGATCATGACCTGAGCCGAAGGCAGTCGCTTAACCAACTGAGCCACCCAGGCGCCCCCACTTTATGGCATGTTTTAGATTACTATATATGTCAATGTTTCGGTACATGTGCAGGTTTGTATGCAGAAAGTCATGTGTACTATTCTTTAAAAGCAATTTGAGAAATGTACAAGGGTTTTAATGCTTTAGAGCTGTGATCAACACATTTCTAAATTAGAAAAAAAACCTGAAAAATATTTTTGAGAATGAACTATTTTTATGTATTGTTTTCTGTTCACTGCCTTTAAAGTCTCGCTCCTGCATAAGCTATGACTCTACTATAATCCCTTAACCACCAGGTAGGCATTAGGAAAGGAGCCTGGGGAGAGGCCATTGTGGAAATAGGTCAAGAGTGAAAGGAGATTTCTTAGGAGAAAAATGAATTAAAGTCCTCAAAAAAATCTAGTAACTTACTAACTTTTGTTTCTGTATATAAACAGTTTTAAAAGCTTAGTAATTCCCTTAGAAGGTCAGAAATAAGTAGTCCTTAATCATACAAAAAAATAAAAATCTATGCAATTATCTTCCATTCTGTCAGAAGAACCAAGGATAGGACTTCAATACTGGATGGGTTCGAGCCCATCTCCAACACCTGGGGTTCACAGGCAAGCTCTGATCTCAAAGTCAGCATGGTTTAAGTTGGGTGGAGTAACAAATATCCCCCAAATTTCAAGGACTTAAACAAATCCGAGCTTATTTCCCCTTTTTTGCCAGCTTTTTTGAGGGATAAGTGACAAAAATTGTATATATTTAGAGTATACAATATGATGATCCGTATACATTAAACATGTTAACACCTGTATCACTTCACATAGTTACTTTGTTTTTTGTGAGAACACTTAAGATCTACTCTTTAACAGATTTCAAGTGTACAATGCAGTATTATTAACTATAGTCACCATGCTGTGCATTAGATCCCCAAAACTTATTTGTCTTATAACTGAAAGTTTGTACCCTTTGACCCACATCTCCCCATTTCTCCCACCCCCACCCCCCAGCCTCTGGCATCCACCCTTCTACTCTCTGGTTCTCTTGAATTCTACTTTTTTACATGCCACACATAAGTGACATCATATGGTATTTGTCTTTCTGTGTCTGGCTTATTCCACTGAGCATAATGTCTTCTAGGTTCATCCATGTTGTCTTTTTGTGACTTTTGTGACTGAATAATATTCTACTGTATATATGTATATCACATTTTCTTTATCCATTCATCCATTGATGGACACTTGGGGCTTATTTCTTACTCACTTGGCTGGGGGCACCGCTGTCTGTCATACTTGTCCTCTCCCTAGAGCCCAGCCTGATGGAGCCCCCACAATATTAAACATTGTGGGTCATGGTGGTGGAAAGGAGGGTCCCACAATAGCAATCAAATGCCTGTACTAAGGGTGACACATGACTCTACAACTCACAACTGTCTGGACAGAATTGGTCACATGGGTCCACCCAATGGGGCCAAGGACAGCAATCATCACTCATCCAGAAGATGAAGAGCCAGATATATTTAGTATTTAGCATCATTAGCCATCAAATATAATGCCCTTTCCCTTATCCTGAAAGCACACTGAGACCTGGGAAACTGAACAGAATGGGAAATTGGGATCCTCAGGCTAGTTGGTCAACAAAACCAGAGAGAAGATTTAAGCAGTTGGGTCACCAACCACTGCCCATGGCATTAGGACAGTATCTTTCAGAAGATAGGAAACATGGCCAAGGATGTCACTTGCCAGTGCTTCAGTGTTCTAGAGGGATAGCTAACAAACATTTTTGATCATGATCCCCTGTGGGAAGAAAATTTTGGAGAATGCACTGTTAATGTATATAAATGCATCTACAAACTTCATACATGTACTACGGTGCTAATATGTATTTTGTACATTACTAAACATAGAAAAATGGACATACAAAGGATGAGAAAAATAAATACATACTTTAATAATGTTTCTCAACCAATATATCATCTCATACCCTCCTTGGGGTTTCTGCATCCCACCTTGGAAACCCACTCCCTTAGAGGATCCAGCGGCTTAAGTCACATTCTTCGGAACAAAAGACCAACAAGAAAGGAATCCGTTTACATAAAATTATCTGTAATGCCAGATATGACCCCCAAATAATAACTGCTAATATCTTGGTACACTTCCTTTTTCTCCGCACAGCTATCCATATGTGGAAGTAATTTTTAAAAAGATATTGTAATGGACAAACTGCTTTGTAATCTCCTTTTCACACCAAACACATTGTGAACAACATATTGCATATTCCTCTACATCATTTTGTACCTTTTGTTTTCCTTATTTGTGCGGTAATATATGTTCATTGTGAAATCCTATTAAATGTGTATAAGCAAAAAAAGAAAAGAAATACCCATTTTCTATTACCCAGACAGAACCACTTTTAACACTTTGCTGTTAATTTTTTTTTTTTTGCCAGTCTCTTTTCAATGCATTCATGGTCCTCCATTAATGGGATCATGCTATGCACACTCTTCTGTAACCTGTTTTGTCATTTCGTGTGTATTGTGTATCCCTTTCTAGGTAGTGAAATACCCTTCTACGACACCGTTTGAAGGAGTCTATATGGCAATGTTTCCAAAACTGATGTTCTCTGAACATTAATCTGGAAGATTCCCATAGGTACATTAAGAGAAAAATAAGTTCTGCTGTAAAATAAGTTTGGGAAATACTGCCTATTTGAATTGTCATAATGCACAGTAGCTATTAAAGTCTCTGAAAATCCTACAACTAAAGAAAAATATTTGACTTTGTTTAACATGGTGTTTCTCAAATTTATTCGAGCATGACTCACTTTTTGGAGGCACTTCAAATACCATCCTCAGAGCAGTGTTAATTACTCTGTAATTATATTCTGGTTCTGTCTTCTTGAACATATAAGTTGTCACAAATTTTAACCTACAAATATCTGCATTGTAATGAATATTATTGTCTCTGTATCTTATGCTCCTTCCTCATATATTTTAATATAAACTTAATACAGCAGATAAATTTAATACCAGCTTGAAGAGTATGTAGATTTTGAAAGTTTTTCTCCTGACAAATCAGTTCTCAGAAATGTTGAATTTATTTATACTCCCATTGTCAGGACATGAAAATACCCATTTCCACACAACCATGTCAGCTTTGGGTATTATCACTAAAAAAGTAAGTAAATACATAAATAACTGGTCTTATTTCGAAAGCAATTAATGCTTATTGTAGAAAAATTTTAAATTAATATAAGAGAAAAAAGAGAGAGAAAGAGAAAGAAATCACCCACAATCTCATAACTTAAAAATAACCACTATCAACATGGGAGACAATATATAAATATGGGTGTTGTTGTTTTTAAATAAACCTATAATTATGCAAGTTCTATATCATGCTATTTATAATTAATATTATGTCTTTAAAATGTGATCTCATTGCTTAAATTTGCATTTTTTTTTTAAGATTTTTAAAATTTATTTGAGAGAGAGACAGAGACAGAGAGAGGGGAACAGAGAATCTGAAGCAGACTCCCCGCTGAGTGTGGAGTCCAATGGGGGGATCGATCCCACAACCCTGAAACCTGAGATCATGACCTGATCCGAAACCAAGAGTTAGACACTTAACCGACTGAGCCACCAGGCACCCCTGCATTTGTTTTAATACAAGCAAAGCTGAGCAGTTTTTCATATGTTTATTATCTCTTAGTTTCTTTTAGAAACTTGCTTGTTCACATCTTAAGCTCATAGTTCTGTTGAAGTCTTTGTGTTTTTCTTATTGCTTGGGGGGGTGATATATATATATATATCTCAAAGAACTTAACTATTTTTCATGTATGTTGCCCTATTTTTCCCACATTACTGCTTAGTTTTCAATTTTACATGTGCAGTGCTTTACGTACAGAAATTTCTGATTATTATGTAGTTAGAAGTTTTTTCTCTAGGTATTGATCATGTAAAAATTAGAAATACCATCTATAACTCAAGATTAAACTATTTTTTTCCAGTATTGATGGTTTTAGATCTTTGATCCAATGGGAGAAACAAAAAGTAGGTGCTATAGCCAAGAAAATGGGCTTTATGCACATTCTTTATTCATGTTCAAACCTGGTCCACATGGTTTAAGTAATGCTGTGCACGAATATCTCTCAAATCCTACCCCAGTTCTTCTCCACCTTTTGGGGTCACCAAAATGTTAAAGGCTTACCATATCTTCCTCCTTATCATGTCTGCAAATCCAAATATCATGCTGATCATGGCATGTGCCTTTGCCAGCAAATTCTATTCATTTAAGTCAAACTATTTTTTTCTAACAACAAAATATCATATACAAATATTCTCAAGTGCATATACCGATTACGAGATCTCTCACCAAGTATCTTTTTATATTCCTGCTATTCACTCTAATACATTTCCTTATTCTGCTAAAATAGGTTTGCACTGATCAACACAACCCATCAAATGGTATCTCATGTAACAAAGACAGTTTTTGGGTGAAAATATCAGGAGAGTTAGCAGGGAGGGGCATAGGAGATCAGCTTTAAGCTTTAATGAATTTGACTACATAAAAATGACAAACTTCGCTAGTAAAAAAAATACAATTAAAATAAATATTTAATATCACTAATAATCAAAGAAGTTTGCACTAGAATAATAATGAGAAACATTTTTCACCTATAAAATTAGTAAAGATTACAGAAAGATAATATCCAGTGTTTGCAAGGGTGTGATCAGACATGTTTTGCACAATGGTTGGGAAAATAAAGATTTAAACCACATTTCTGGAGCCAAACTTGGCAGTATTTATCAAGAGTTTTCAAAGATCAGTGGCACCTGGGTGGCTCAGTCAGTTAAGCATCTGCCTTTGGCTCAGGTCAAGATCCCAGGGTCCTGGGATTGAGCCCCACATCGGGCTCCTTGCTCAGTGGGGAGTCTGCTTCTCTCTCTGCCCTTCCCATACCCCCCCCCCCGTTCTCTCTCTCTCTTGTTTTTTCTCAGATAAAAAAAAATAAAATCTTTTAAAAAAAAAGTTTTAAAAGATCATTTGACTTGGTACTTCTGTTTCTAGAAAAGTAACCTAAAAAAATCACCAGTTTATTCAGATTCTGTTATAGTTGTAGTGCCCACTCTGTGCTCAGTATTTTAAAAACACTGATCTCGGGGCGCCTGGGTGGTTCAGTTGTTAAGCATCTGCCTTCGGCTCAGGTCATGGTCCCCAGGTCCTGGGATCGAGCCCCGCATCGGGCTCCCTGCTCCGCGGGAAGCCTGCTTCTCCCTCTCCCACTCCCCCTGCTTGTGTTCCCTCTCTTGCTGTCTCTCTCTCTGTCAAATAAATAAATAAAATCTTAAAAAAACAAAACAAACAAAAAACCCCACTGATCTCATTTCATCCTCCCCTACTATCCTGGCTCCTCCATCAATAAGTGGCAGAGCTGAGAATGAATCCCCAAATCTGCAAGAGCCCCAAATCCATTCTCTAACCCCAAGCAAGTTTCTAACCCTCTGTAACCCTCTATGTTCTAGCTACAGAATGAGCAGTTTGCAAGAGAAAGACCTCTAAGTTTCTTTTCATTTTAAATAAGTAGATCGTTTTATGTCCCAGAGGATTTTGCCTCATCACTGTAGGGAATTCAGGAAATCACTTTTGGATGTCTTAACTGCTGGCCATTGTCCCACCATCCTAAGAAGAAGGTGATAGAATGGGATGGGGCAGAGCCTGCCAGTGACCCTGGGGCTTAGACTACAGGGCCCACCAGCATTGCCCAGGACTGGACAAGCCCTGGAATTACTTTCTGGAGCCCTAGGCTCACATTCCCAGGTGGAAGTTGTTCCACGCCCTGACAGCCCTCACACCATTACCAGCATTCATGACACACTTTTCCAGATGGACGATCAAGGGCATTGACAGAGAATCTGAAGCAGCGGATTCCAATGGGAAAAGTACAGGGCTAGCATTGGGGAAATTGGCTGCTATCCCAGCCCTGTGACTTACTGGATGGCCCTAGGCAAGGACTGAAACAGGACTGTTCCAATCCCCCCCCCCCCCATTTCCTCCCCTGAAAAAATGCGGACCGTGGTGTGGATAAAATGAGATAGTGCAATTGCAAGGGCTTTGAAAAATGGGAAGCATTGTACAAATGTGAGGGGCTATTATTAATTTAGAGAGGAATCGAAGAATCTAAAATTGTCTCGCATTTGAATAGTGTTTCTTATTTTGCAACATGCTCTTCTCATTTTGTCTTCACGGCCGCTGTGTTGAGAAAGTAGGGCAGTTATAATCTCCATTTTACAGATGAGGAAACAGAAGGAAAAGAGACCGTGCCAGCCCTGGAAGCCAGGCATCTTGATTTCCAACCCCAGATTCATTCTCGTATCTTTGCCAGGGATTTGCCCTTCTCTGCTGTGCAGGTGACGTGGATGGGACAGGAGAGTGTATTTGTCGGTCACGGGGATGGGGGGCTGTCTTCAGGATCTGAGCCCAGTGAAGAATATTTGGCCTCTAAGGCTCATTTTGGATTAACAAACAGGCTTTCTAGGAAAAAGTGTAGAGTTCCAGGATTTCCGCATGGAGAGCATGTTCAAAACCGGAATGAGAGAAATACTAAATGCTGAAAGAGACCCAGCATACATTGTGATACGTGCCCCCATCAGCAGTGTGACCTGCACTGTCCGTACCAGCAGGAACAGCATTAGGCTGTCCCTGGAGCCATCCAGCAGAAAATTAGTGTCTAAGTAGGAAGCTCGGGTTGAGGACTCACGGACATGTTTGATTTTACCATTGAAACAATTATGAAAAGTACATTTTAGGTGCTTTGGTTTTTATAGAGTGCACATTATGCACATTACCACATTATGGTTCGTTCATGGTGAATCTGCACCCACTGGAGTTGCAAAGGTAGATTGGAACCACTCTTAGAAGTGACTTACCAAAGAACCTGCAGTCCAAGAGCTTTTATCATTTGAATGGTGAGCAAACCCAATAGTCCTGTTATGTGACTATGACAGATTGAATTGCTGTCTGGCATACTCCCTTGAGCCTGAGTACACCTGCGGCTTGGCCATTGGATTGGCTTGCCTTGTGCATGGTGGGCACCAGACCCAAACCATGGCCTGAAGAGGCACCATGTGCTCCTACCCTCCTCTTTCACTCATGTGACCCACCTCAAGAAGGGCATGCCCTAGGAAGTGGCTGATCCAAAAATAGGGAGGCATGTGGAAAAGACCTGAACCCAACCTGCATCCTGGTGCTCAGAGCTTGGAGTGTAACCAAGCAAAGCCAAATGGCAGCTAAGCCATGGATGAATAAGCACAAAACAAATGCTAAGTATTCTAAGCATCTACATTATCGTTATGCAAAATGTTGCTGCAAATCATTGACTGACATAGTTGCCTTCACTAGAAGCAATGATTATAAATGATAAGGCTTACTTGGATTTTTAAAAAGGGGGCTCTTTTTTAATAGAAGGATAATGAACATATAGTGCTATATTAGTTTCAGGTAAGCAATATAATGATTAAGTACTATTCTCTACATTATTTGGTGTTCATCGAGAGAAGTGTACTCTTAATCCCTAAAAAGGGGTTCTTGATTCTTTATGGGGGCAGGTAAGAATTTCTCTACAACATATGAAACAAGAAATGGTCCATTTATCTCTCTTAAAGCAAATTAATTACAGCTCCAAGTTTCCGAGTATTACCATGATAATATGATCAATAACACTCAGTACCAGACTGCCTCCCCAGTGTGCGGTCTCATATAAAAATCCTGGGCATATGCATCACCAGACACATGGAGGAGGGGCCCAGAAGGCCCCCATTTTTGCCCTTGCTCCTTCACTGCTCTGGAACTCTATCAGTTATTTCAAGTTCAGAAATCACAGTGGTGAAACAGAAGGTTGTACCTTTTACTGATTGACATCAGCCAGGATTTGACGGAGTTAGGCCAAGTGGAAAGTTCTTGGATGATGCTGAGTCTGACAGTAACAGTTTGATGACCATGCAGTTTTCGAGAGTTTACACTGAGTCTCGATGGTATTAGGAATACAAAGACAGCTCTCTGTTTTTCCATTTATTCAAGATTTCTTTTATGCCTCTCAGAAAAATTTTATATTTGTGTTTGTTTAGATCCTGCGTGTTTCTTATTAAGTGTATTACTAGGTTATTTACAAAGGTTTCCCACTGCCAAGGATAAGGCCAAGTTCCTTTGCATGCCTAGAAATGCTCTTCATGATGTGACCTCTCCCCACCTTTGTAGTCTCACGGCTCACTCTTCCTGATGGCCATATTATGGTTCATTCATGGTGAATTACATGAATACACTATTTTATTTTCTTGCTTTATGTTTTTGTAGACACCTTCCCCTTTGCTTGGGAGAGTCATCTGACCATCTCCTACTTACACTTCAAGGTCTAATTCTAATTCTCTTGAATAGGGGGGCCAGGACTAGTTGAGGCAAGATAGGTGCTCAGGATACAACATTTCAAGGCACTCCCTCTCAAGGTCATGCAAATGGCTCCCTGAGGGACCTCATTCATCCTACCCTGTTCCTGGCCTTGCTCCTTAATGCCTCCCCCGATGTATTCCACCTCTTCCCCAAGAACAGAACCTTCTTCGTGCAAACTCTATACCTTTCTATATTACAGCACTTACCACACTGGATTACATTTTCTTAGGATGGAGACCATGCCTTATTTTGTGGTACCAGCACCAAGCCAGACATAGCATATTTGATGAATAATAGTAAAATAACCACCATTCTATACAAGCATTTATTTTGTGCCTGGTATGTGTCTAAGTGATTTACTTAATTGACTTGCTTAGCTCTCACAGAAACCTATGCAGATATTATTATTTCAATTTTGTAGATAGAGAACAGAGTAGAAGAAATTAAGTACATTGTGATACTGCACAAGGTGAAGATAGTAAAAGCTGAGATTTGAACCCAGGACCTTCTGATGCCAGACGCCATGTACATCACTGAGAAACATGATTCATATCACTACATTACACAGATATGAATCAAGAGGAAAAGAGCATTTTGGTTCTGTAACTCAGGATCTAAGACAATCATAAGGGCAATGAGGCATTACGAGATGGGGTGTCCCTTTGGCATCTTGTCTTCCTGGTGAACAAAATCCTAAAGTGCTGACTTCTTAAAAAAAAAAAAAAAATGCTGACTTCTTCCCCAGACCCAAAGGCATCCATATTAATGGGAGACATGAGCCTGACTGCTGGCCCCAAATTTAAAAACAAAAAATCCAAGTAATGCTTTCACCAGCATTGACCAAGGACAATTATTGTCCAGAGGGATTTGAGCCCTATTGATAATCCAGCCAGAAACATCCTGTCTCATTGGCAATGGATCATTTGCCAGTCAGAGGTTATAGAGACACTTGTGTCTCTTCTGTCAGCCCAAATCATCAGCCCTGAGTGGTGGGCACGGGACTGGGGAGCCTCTGCTTCCCATTCTGCAGTCTTCCCATGCAGGACAGCTACCCTGCACTTCTATGTTCTCTGCTAGTCACAGTGTATGGTGGAAAATCATGTAGCTCCCTCCTAGGCTGAAGCATATTCTTCACCACTATATCAGTGGGAAATTGACACCAACCTGGGAGTCCGGAGCTCACATGCTTGGAACAAATGAGGGAGCTTGGCCTAGTAGGGACTGGAGCAAATTATAGTCCACGTGCTGTAGTGATCATGCTTTTTTATTGTCTGTACTTCTGATGCTCTTAGGACCTTGCAGACCCTGGAGAGATGGCCCCTGGAAGGACTAGCTAATTCCTAGAGCTAAAAAAAGGACAAGCCTGCTAGCCCGCTTTTCATATGCAAACCAATGAATCCAGAACTCACACCCCCAAAACAACTTTTTTTTTTATTATGTTATGTTAATCACCATACATTACATCATTAGTTTTTGATGCAGTGTTCCATGATTCATTATTTGCTTATAACACCCAGTGCTCCATGCAGAACTTGCCCTCTTTAATACCCATCACCAGACTAACCCATCCTCCCACCACCCTCCCCTCTAGAACCCTCAGTTTGTTTTTCAGAGTCCATCATCTCTCATGGTTCCTCTCCCCCTCCGATTCCCCCCTTCATTCTTCCCCTCCTGCTATCTTCTTCTTCTTCTTTTTTTTCAAACATACAATGTACTATTTGTTTCAGAGGTACGGATCTGTGATTCAACAGTCTTGCACAATTCACAGCACTCACCATAGCACATACCCTCCCCAATGTCTATCACCCAGCCACCCTATCCCTCCCACCCCCCACCACTCCAGCAACCCTCAGTTTGTTTCCTGAGATTAAGAATTCCTCATATCAGTGAGGTCATATGATACATGTCTTTCTCTGATTGACTTATTTCGCTCAGCATAACACCCTCCAGTTCCATCCACGTCATTGCAAATGGCAAGATCTCATTCCTTTTGATGGCTGCATAATATTCCATTGTATATCTATACCACATCTTCTTTATCCATTCATCTGTCAATGGACATCTTGGCTCTTTCCACAGTTTGGCTATTGTGGACATTGCTGCTATAAACATCGGGGTGCATGTACCCCTTCGGATCCCTACACTTGTATCTTTGGGGTAAATACCCAGTAGTGCAATTGCTGGATCATATGGTAGCTCTATTTTCAACTTTTTGAGGAACCTCCATACTGTTTTCCAGAGTGGCTGCACCAGCTTGCATTCCCACCAACAATGTAGGAGGGTTCCCCTTTCTCTGCATCCCCACCAACATCTCCAAACCAACTTTTTTATATGGGCCTCTTACACTCGGGGCCACTATTCCCCTGCACGAATTACCCAGGGCCAAATACTAGACAACAGACAGTCCCACACACCAGAGCCGCTGAAATTATTCATGCTAGCCAATCCTAAACCTGTGTACCCTGCCTTGCTTTGCCTGTTACACTACAATAAATGTTCTGGCCCCTGTGTCCCCGCTCCCTCTGCCTCCTGACCAACCCGGGTGTTTACCAGCGTGCCCCTACCCTACGGCATGACATGGCATTTCACGGCCCCTCCTCTGTGAGTAACAAATTATCTCTCTCTTTTTTTTTTTAAGATTTTATTTATTTATTAATTTGAGAGAGAGAGAGCAAGGATGATCAGGGTGAGGGGCAGAGGGAGAAGCAAACTCCCCGCTGAGCAGGGAGCCCGATGTGGGACTCGATCCCAGGACCCTGGGATCATGACCTGAGCGGAAGGCAGATGCTTAACCGACTGAGCCACCCAGGCTCCCCACAAATAATCTTTTCAATGATAATTGTTTCCTAATCTTTTGATCTCACTATATCTGAAAAATAATAAATAAAACCTACATTTTAAAACACATGTTGGGGCGCCTGGGTGGCTCGGTCAGCTTAGCGTCAGACTCTTGATTTTAGCTCAGGTTGTGGTCTTAGCATCATGGGATTAAACCCCACAGGAAGCTCTGCTCTCAGCACAGAGTCTGCTTGAGACTCTCTCTCCCTCTCCCTCTGCACCGCCCCCCCCCCCACTCGTGCTCTCTCACTCTCTCTCAAATAAATAAAAACAACAAAACACATGCCCGTTGTACTGGAGAGCAATCCCTGTTCATTTCTAGCTGATTACGGCCAAACCAAAGTCACCCAATATAAAAGACATTCTAAAATTTCAAGAGAAGCCAGAAACCTGGATTTTATATATCTCTGAAAGTTTTAATGTTGGTAACTAATTCAAACTTAAAATGCTGTGTGGTTCATGCATGTACCCAAACATTACAAGCTGAGGAAAACAAAACCAGAAGGAATGGAGTAGCCAGACTAGCTGTAGAATGTAATCTACAGTTTTCCCTCCCTACCTTACTGGAATTGTCCAGACTAAACACATAAGTCTTAGACCTGAGGAACAATCTCCCTGATGGTTACAAAAAGAAACATTTTTCCAGGTTTTCTAATCTGACTCCCAGTAAGAAATACATTTTACATTATAACATAAACACATTCATATCTATCTACTTGAAATAAAAATATTATCCTTACTACATGTAACACACTTTAGTATTTTCTTTTCTATTCTATTCCATGTAATGTCTCTATGATGTTGGTTGCTACCCACTATATTGATTTCACAGCTTGTCAGTGGATGTGAAATTACAGCTTCAAGAAACAATAAGAGCAATACAAATTTAGAGATTGGTGGTACCAATCCACCATATTACAGATAAGGAAACAGATTCACAGAGTAATGGGATTTGCCCAATATTATACAAGACAAATGGGAGAGCCATACCTTGAATGAATGACCAAGCCAAGACCATTTCCCTGATATATTTATATCCCTGAATATATAGTGCATACGTGATTAGTGCTGATGTTGTTATCAGTCAGGGGTCAATCAAAGAAGCAGAACTGCTAGAATATGCACACACATGTACATACATACACATATATACGAATTTTTATACGAATTTGATTGGACACAGCTGAGGTAGTTAAGCAGTTTCTGGAAGGCTATTCTCTTGGGTGTCTAATGCTAGAGTTTGAAGGTCACAAGAATGATAAGCTGGACCCCAGGAGGATGGACAGAAACCATGTCTGTTCTTGTTGCCTTGGACCTCAATAGTGTGGACATCCTATAGAAGATGAAGGACGCATTTCATCATGGATGACTAACATGCGTGTAGCCCAGGAGCGGGAGAGCCAGAGGAGGATCCAGGAGAAGGCCGGACACGGCCTCAACCTGCTGCCACTTCACCTCAGCCTTCTTCTCTTTCCCTTTCATTAGTAATTTAGACAACATTTCCTCTCTTCCCTTTCATTAGTACTTTAGACAGCATGCTTGCAGTTTAATTTTTAAAAAACTGAATATCTATTTCTTTAGGTATTAAAACCAAGAACACACAGTATCTATATTTGAGGAAAATAGCATATTTTGTATTACTCTCTCTTCTTTCTTGCAGTTAGTTATTACCTGAAATATTAAACTCAAGCTCTCATTTTCAAAATATGACTGTTCTGTCACGGGAATCTTCGAAGGTCCATTCACATTTGCATGCTGTCGGTTGACAACTCTTACACGTCTTAGCTCTGTGCTCAATTCATTCCATCACTTTTTGCTGGTCCTTTTAGGCCTCAAATTTCCTCCTCTAAGATTTACTTACTTTAACTCATCTGCATGTGAGATGAATACTTTCTTTATGGAGTTCATTTATTGGTTTGCTTTTATTTTTTTTAATTTAAACCCAATTAGCCAATATGTAGTACATTGTTAGGTTTTGATGTAGTGTTCAACAATTCATCAGTTGTGTGTAACACCCAGTGCTCATCCCATCATGTGCCCTCCTTAATAACCATCACCCAGTTACCCCATCTCCCCACATACCTCCCCTTCCACAACCCTGTTTATTTCCCAGAGTCCAGAGTCTCTCATGATTTGTCTCCCTCTCTGGTTTCTTCTCATTCAGTTTTGGCTCTCTTCCCCTATGATCCTCTGCACTACTTCTTATATTCCACATATAAGTGAAACCATATGATAATTGTCATTCTCTGGTTGACTTATAACACTTAGCATAATACCCTCCAGTTCCATCCACGTTGATGTGAATGGTAGGTATTCATCCTTTCTGATGGCTGAGCAATAGTCAATGTATATATGAACCACATCTTCTTTATTCATTCAACTGTTGAAGGACATCTTCTTGGTTTGCTTTTAGTAAAATACTTCCACAGCCTTGCATATCTGGAAACTGTCTTCCTCTTGTTTTTGGATTTGAACAAGGACTTTCTTTCTGAGTTACAACCTTTTCTTCTCAAAACTGTGTTATGTGGCATGATCTCTAGGATATATTGCTAAGTGAAAAAGCAAGGTGTAGAAATGTGTGTCTACTACATTACCACTTACCTAAGAAAAGGGGAAGATAAAACACACACACAAAGACTCATGGCACACTGTCTAAATAACATACAGTCTATGTGATTGACATAAATGTTGAACACATGTGTTATATGTTAAATTGTGCTAATAGGCACAATGTGTTAATATAGTATTATATGTTCTGTGTTGAATTATGCTAAATTAACATAATTATTAATGATATCACACAATAATGTTATATAATACATAACAGAGTTCCTGCTATACATATATTATTGTATGCTATCATAATGCATTATTATATGCCATTACATATTAAATATATTAAATTAACAGAAACATGTTAAACAGAATGAACTTTAACACTTAAAATGATTAAATTAAGAAAGGGAGGAAATATGCCGGAGAAATCAGGAGTTGAAAACAGACTTCTTAGAATAGAGCTTCTGTTATACATCTGCCTTTGAAGTCCTGTTTATATTTTACATAATTACGAAACAAAATTAGAGAAAAATACAACCCCTAGAATCCGAAAGTAAATTGAAACAGATGAACCTAACTGTATACTCTGTTGGTGACCTAATCTCACCTAGAGGGAATAGTCCAAGTGACTCTAAAACACAGTGATGTGTATTCCCTAATAGATCCTAAAATCAAAAGATTGGGGAATAAAAACTAATGGTTTTCAGTAACAGCATTATGGGTGATAGTGTTGGTATTGTTATTTTAAATTAGCAATCAGTCACATGAGTAATCACATGAGTGTCACTGGGAACTGAATTTTGTACTTGGTTGAAAAGAGATACCAATATGAGATTAATGAGGTCAGACAAAGGGACGCTTGGGTGGTGCTGTCGGTTGAGTGTCTGTCTCTTGGTTTTGGCTAAGGTCATGATCTCAGTGTCCTGAGGATGGAGCCCCACATTGGGTTCCTTGCTCAGTGAAGAGCCTGCTTAGTATTCTCTCTCCCTCTCTCTTTGTCCCTCCTGTTTGTGCTCTCTCTCAAATAAATAAATAAATCTTTAAAAACAAATGAGGTCGGACAAAATCCTCATAGACCTGATTTTGAATTGGATATAAATGCATGATATAGTTTATCTTAAGAAATATATATGTGCTAGCTCTGTCCATAGAAGAGTCCTAGAAATAATACATAACTCAGCAGTACTGAGCACCCCTCATACCCAGACTATGGTCTTTTTTTTCCACTAAAAAGGACCAGAGATATTCGCAGAAATGGTTGATTCCAGGTCTGGGGCAGGAAATATACAAGGTAAGTGGGAAAACATCTTGTCAGAGAACACAGCCGTCCAACACTGCTAAGGCCATCCTCCGATGCCTACTGGCACTTAATCTGAGGCCAGCCTTAATTTTCTTATTTTGTAGATAGTTATTTCTCCTTCTTGCTTGACAAATGCAGTCTTTATATCTGAAGTTCAAACATTTTAGCAAGTTATGTGTAGGAGCTGAGTTCTTTGTTTTTCTGGTGTCTGATAAGCCTTTAATTTTTTTAATTGGAATGAAGATCCAGAGTTAATCATAATCCTCGTTTCATGGACCACCTTCGTTTGGCAGGATCCTTCTTTTCCTTCCTTCCTTCCTTCCTTCCTTCCTTCCTTCCTTTCTTCCTTCCTTTCCTTCCCTTCCTTCCCTTCCTTCCCTTCCTTCCCTTCCTTCCTTCCTTCCCATATCCCTCCACCTCCCCTCTCCTTCTCCTTCCCTTTGTCAACCATTTGAATGTGTTAAACGTATGGTCTTTCATTTTTATGTGCCCTTGTAAAAGTTGTAGCATTGTTGCATGCACACATCGTTTCAATTCACATAAAGGTTACCTTCTGTGGACCTTATTTTCTGAGTGTACCCTTATTTCTAATTGTGAATAGTATTACATGGTGTGTAATACCATGCCTTTCACTTATCTGTGCCTCAGTCACGGAACCTCGAATACCTTCAAATCCCCACTACCACCAACAACCCTCGGGTGAATGTCCTCAGAGTTGTCACCTTAGAAACCTGTGTGACAAGCAAAAGAAACAGTCAACAAAACCAAAAGACAACCGACAGAATGGAAGAAGATATTTGCAAATGACATATCAGATAAAGGGCGAGTATCCAAAATCTATAAAGAACTTATCAAACTCAACACCCAAAGAACAAAGAATCCAATCAAGAAATGGGCAGAAGACATGAACAGACATTTCTGCAAAGAAGACATCCAAATGGCCAACAGACACATGAAAAAGTGCTCAACATCGCTCGGCATCAGGGAAATCCAAATCAAAACCTCAATGAGATACCACCTCACACCAGTCAGAATGGCTAAAATTAACAAGTCAGGAAACGACAGACGTTGGCGGGGATGTGGAGAAAGGGGAACCCTTCTACACTGTTGGTGGGAATGCAAGCTGGTGCAACCACTCTGGAAAACAGTATGGAGGTTCCTCAAAAAGTTGAAAATAGAGCTACCATATGATCCAGCAATTGCACTACTGGGTATTTACCCCAAAGATACAAATGTAGGGATCCGAAGGGGTACACGCACCCCGATGTTTATAGCAGCAATGTCCACAATAGCCAAACTGTGGAAAGAACCAAGATGTCCATCGACAGATGAATGGATAAAGAAGATGTGGTATATATATATACAATGGAATATTATGCAGCCATCAAAAGGAATGAGATCTTGCCATTTGCAGTGATGTGGATGCAACTGGAGGGTGTTTTGCTGAGTGAAATAAGTCAATCAGAGAAAGACATGTATCATATGACCTCACTGATATGAGGAATTCTTAATCTCAGGAAACAAACTGAGGGTTGCTGGAGTGGGGGGTGGGGTGGGAGGGATGAGGTGACTGGGTGGTAGACACTGGGGAGGGTATGTGCTCTGGTAAGCGCTGTGAATTGTGCAAGACTATTGAATCACAGATCTGTACCTCTGAAACAAATAATGCAATATATGTTAAGAAAAAAAAAAAGAAGATAGCAGGAGGGGAAGAATGAAGGGGGGGAAATCAGAGGGGGAGACGAACCATGAGAGATGATGGACTCTGAAAAACAAACTGAGGGTTCTAGAGGGGAGGGGGTGGGAGGATGGGTTAGCCTGGTGATGGGTATTAAAGAGGGCACATTCTACATGGAGCAGTAGGTGCTATGCACAAACAATGAATCATGGAACACTACATCTAAAACTAATGATGTAATGTATGGTGATTAACATAGCAACAAAAAAATTTTAAAAAAACCTGTATGACAGCTTTTCTGGAAAAACATCTGGAAGTGGGGATGTCCTTGCCTCGCAGCTGCTGGTGTTAACAAGGGCAGAGCCTGGCTCCTGTACTCCTCCACAGGCAGACCAAAGAAGGAATGGAGCTGCTGGCCAGACTTCAACCCACACTCTGTACCTGGTGGAAAGCGATGAACCCCCAAGATCTTCAAAACACAGAAGTGCCAATTGCAACAACAGCTAAACTAGTAAATGAAGTATTTGAGCTTTTACGAGAAAACCATGGGCAGAAAAGTTTAGCCTTACACCTCACTGAAGCTGTGGAAACCATATCTATTGCCTCTTTATGACACTTATCTACCGAAAACAGTCTACAATTGTGGGACTATAATATGAATTAGTGCATGGTAATTTTACATAGTAATATCTGGAATTTCATGGAGGGAGTATGTCTTCCTTCTTTTGTAAAATAAATAAAAATACATACTACTTTTTAAAAGTGCAAAAAAGAGGGGCACCTGGGTGGCTCAGTTGGTTAAGCATCTGACTCCTGATTTCAGCTCAGGTCATGATCTCAGGGTTGTGAGACTGAGCCCAGCAGTGGGCTCATTCTGCGCTCCATGCAGAATCTGCTAGAGATTCTCTCTCTTCCTCTCCCTCTGTCCCTCTCCCCTGCTCATGTGCACACACACACACTTGCACTCTCTCTCTCAAATAACATCTTAAAAAAAATAAAAGTGTAAAAAAGAAAAAAAGCACTATGCAGAGACAGGGAAGGATATGGGAGAATGGCAGGAGAGGAGGGTGAGAGGGAGAGGCACCCATACACGTCATTTAACAATGTCTACTGGTGTAGGGGTGCCTGGCTGGTTCAGTCAATAGAGCATGAGACTCTTGATCTTGGGGTTGTGAGTTTGAGCCCCACATTGAATGTAAAGATTACTTAAAAGTAAAATCTTTTTTTTTTTAATTCTTTTAACACTGTCTGCTGGTGTCTTCTCAATGGTTGTGCCAGTCCAATCCCTACTAGCAATGCATGAAGGTTCCAGTGTCCCTGCTACTGAGAAGTCATTTTCAATCTCACATGTTGATTGTACTCAGTTCTATCTTCTCTTACTTTTGAGTATTTCTTTACTACTTTTGTTTGTGACTTTTCTTTGGTGATTGGAAATCATTTAATAGTTAGAAATATATTCTTTGTCCACCATAGTCATTACCTGTTCTTAATATTCTTTCACTAATTTTTTATAAACTGTTAGTTCTAATTCCTCACCATTTTCTTCTCCAAACTGGAAACTTTCTAAAATGTGTCCCTTTATTTTCAATTCTATTTCCCTCTCTTACAATTCTGTACTTTACTGTGTCTAAAATACTATTTTTAAATTTACCCTATTGTACAATTTCTCACTTTTGTGCAGAATTTTTTATTTCTGACTTGCTGGCAGTCAGATTCTGTTTCACTAAATCCTGATTTTGGGTGAGCCAAACGAAAACTTTCTAAAATGGACTTTTTTTCCCAGTTGGTTTATAAGACTCTTTTTTCTTTTACTTCTTATTTTTTTTCTTTTATATCATATGTGCATATTCCTCATGTATTTTGTCTTTTAACCAACCCTTCCTTGTGAGAGTTCTCAATAGCCCTGGTTTGGGTCACCAAATATGGCGACTCTGCTACTTTTGAGTTTCACCCCTTTCCATTTGAATGTTCCTGAAATATGTCTGTCTGATCCTATGCTGCAAGGCTGAGAGTAATAGCTCAACCCTTCTCAGTAAGTAGGGGTTTTTTTTTATGTTTAAAGGTCCTTAGGATTTTTTCTTCATCCTTGATGTCCAGTAATGTCACCAGGATGTGCGCTGATCATTTGGTATCAGGACTTCTTGGTTCGTGTTGTGTTCTTCCAATTTTTTTTTAAAGATTTTATTTATTTATTTATTTGAGAGAGAGAATGAGAGAGCGCGCACACATGAGGGGGGGAGGGTCAGAGGGAGAGGCAGACTCCCTGCCGAGCAGGGAGCCCAATGTGGGACTTGATCCCGGGACTCCAGGATCACGACCTGAGCTGAAGGCAGTCACTTAACCAACTGAGCCACCAGGCGCCCCAGTGTTCTTCCAATTTTTAAATACAGGTTCTCCTTTATTCAGGAAAGTCTTTTTACATGATATTGTTGATTTTTTGGTGGTTCTTTTTCCAAGCTGCCAATAATACATACATTGTACCTCCTTTGCCTGCCATGCTTTTCTAAATCTTGATTCATTTTATTTAGTTTTATTCACCTTCTGAATCCATCTTCTATATTCCAAACTATATTTTCAGCATGCTAACTTTCCTTGCCAATGGTTCAACCATAACTTTGAGTTATTTTATGGCTTTATTTTTCCTCCATTTTTTTTTCTTAAGTTCTACTGAGTCATTTTCTTCTTCTCTTATCTTAATACATTTTCTTCAAGCCATTGTATCTTTTACTTGGTTTTCTTTAATTTTTTTGATTTTGTAGATAAGTGTTTGTATAGTTTTCCCCTGAACTGCTATATAATTTTTCTAAGGTATGTTATACATTTGACTTCTTAATTTTATTTCCCAAATTTCCTTTATCTTTTAATGGGAGTTACTCTTTCTGGGGAAAGCATAAGCTAAAGGATGCTGTGGTAGACAGGCTGGGAGAGTGAGCTAGGACAGTTGGCCACTGGGAATTAGGTATTCTCTCTCAGAACACTTTCTTATCAACATGTTGCTTACCCTCCTCTCCCTTCTATCAGGTTTTCTCCTCCTTTAGGTAGTATCTCTGCATATGTGGTTGGGGGAGATGGTCCTATTTAGTTTGCAGTGATGTACCATACCTTCTAAATTTTTATCTTATGATTTAGTGTTTATTTTCCTTCTGTCCTTCCATGTCTCCTCCTCTCTACTACACCAGTATCTTGCTTCTTGTAAACATTATGTATAACTGGGCATACCTGCCCAGTTTCTAAATCACCTGCCACCACTGTGTGGCATTTGAATAGACTCACAGATGATTCTGCAGCCCACCCATACTCCCAGTCTGCAGACACAACGTGGACACCTATATTCAGAGAACCCTACATACTGACTAAGATCTATAGGAGTGCATCTTCTCTAGACATACAACCTTGATTTGGTCCAATTTAACTATGTTTTGTGGATATTCATCATAGGTTGTCATTTGGAGCTACAAATCTTTCCTTGTTTTATTGAATACAGAATTTTATTTATTGCTCTTCTTTATTTTGTTCTGTTTGTTGTTTGCTTTCAGGGAAGAGAGTGGGTAAAAACACTTTTTATCCATAAAAGGTGTTTGAGACTTCAGATTTGTATTTTAGAAAGATCACATTGTAAATCTTTAGCAAAAGGCATTGGAGAAGGTGAGAAAGGAGAGGGGGTGTAAGGAGCAGAGGATTGCTCAGGACTGGAAAGTGAAAAAACCATTGAGAAAGCTGATGCATTTATGTAAAAGAGAGATGATGAGGCCAGTGAAAGGTCATGGGCAAAGAGACTAGAAGAAAGGGGGAAAAAGAACTCAGCCTTGGGAGTCACCAGCATGTGGATGATGATCTGTCACAAAATGGAGTGGAAGCTGTGGGGAAATTTAGTAGAAGAGAAGTGAGCTAAAGCGGAACCCTTGGGCATCCTACTTTTTGGAATGAAAAGTGGAAGAGGATTCTACAAAATAAAAGGGGAAGTAAATACTAAAGAAGAGGAAAATAAAGAAACCAATACTGCAAAAGCAAAGAGTATTTCCAAAAAGGAGATGATTAGTGGTGCCCAATCCTGCTGAGCATTCGTATAAGATAAGGTCTTAAAAGTTGACATTGGATTTAGCCACAAAGCCACTGATACCTCCGGGAGAGTAGTGACCATGCTAGAAATGATATCTGGGGATTGAGGTGTACATGGAATGTTTCAAGATAGGGTCGGTAAATACAGAAAGCTCTTGAAGAAGTTTGAATGTCAACAGAAAGATAAATATAGAAATAGGATACGGGGTCAGCTCCAACATGGGTGGACCAAGAAGGTATTATGCTAAGTGAAATACATCAGACTGAGAAAGTAAAATACCACATGATTTCACTCATACGTCTAAAAAAAAAAAATCTAAAAGCGGGGGGCACCTCGGTGCGCAGTTGGTTAAGTATCTGACTCTTGGTTTCAGTTCAGGTCGTGATCTCAGGGTTGTGAGATGGAGCCCCTCATTGCGCTCCATGCTCAGTGAGGAGTCTGCTTGAGAGTCTTTCTCCCTCTCTTTCCCTCTGCCCCTCCTGCTTGTGCTCTCTCTAAAATAAAAATAAATAAATCTTTTTTAAAAATCTAAAAAAAACAACAACAAATGAACAAGTAAACAAACAAAAAGCAGAATCAGACCTATAAAGACAGAGAACAAACTGATGGTTGCTGGAGGGAAGGAGGTGGGGGACAGGCAACATAGGTGAAGGGGAGTAGGAGGTATAGGCTTCCACTTACTGAACGAATATATCACAAGGATGAGAGGTGCAGCATAGGGCATCGAGTCAATGGTATTGTCATAACGTTGTATGGTGACAGATGGTAGCTCACCTTGTAGTGAGCACAGCATGACACAAAGAGAAGTTGAATCACTATGTCATACACTTGAAACTAATGTAACATTGTGTGTCAACTATACTCAAATAAAAAAAGAATAGAGGGTCAGCTTAAGGGAACTTAGGTACTTCTTATACAGTGATATATTAGTACCAGAGCTCTAAGGTACCCCATAGCAATAATAATTCACATTTATATGGAAATTTAGTTCAAAGGAGCTTTTGCATACATAATCTCATTTCAAATTCACCTCTATCTTATTGATGAGAAAAGTAAGGCTCATAGATGACAATGAACCAATGTCCTGAACGAAGGTCAAAGAAAGAAAACAATCAAAGCATCACTTTGACCACATCTTAGGCACAGACCCACATCTTGAGCCCTGGATCAGTCTTGGTGTCAGCATCCTTATTGGGAGCAAATCAGTGGCAACATTTCACCTGAGCCCAGACCCACCACGCAAATTGTTTTATTGAAATCCGGGCTTTCATTTCCCATGGAATAAAACTGCAGAGTCCAACTGGTTTCTCATTGACTTCTCCAGAACATTTTCTCTGCCCAGGTATTTCCATGCAACGCTGATACTAGTTAATTACCTGAATTAAATATTTTACAGCCTAAAAGGGTTTTCTGTACCACACGATTTATAAATATTCATTCTGCAGAAGGGAGGAGGCAAGGAAAAGTTGGTTTCCAGTGGCTGCCTTTGTAGCAAACTATTCAATAGTAACCCTCTGGGGCAGCCTCAGTGCATGGGTAAAATGTTTTTGGAGCCTGAAATTCCTTATAGAAAAACAATTTCTCCAAATGCACAACCATTTTTGCTGAGCCACTAAATAACTCCCGCCTGCCCATGTCAGGGACAGCCTTCAGGTGATATGATAGATGCCACACAAATAATCAATCAATATACTGGTTTCAGGCTCTGTCTATCAGTTTGGCATTGTGTGGACTAATTAGATGATAAAATGTGATGAATGTGTATTAAATTCAGCCTCTCCCCAGAAGCTCCCAGGGGTCCTTTCCCATTTTCTCACTGACCTTTTAGAGCTCAGCTTTATTGTATGTGAATGCAATTAAATCAATTTGTCAGATATTTGCATTAGTCTGGCTTGTTCAGAATTCAATTATTCAGTGTCACTTTACTGCCCTTCGGAGGCTAGTGTACTGGCTCATTTTCAAGTGGTGGATAAAGGCAGAAATGGGTAGTCTTGTCAGGATTCAAGCCTGCGTCCCTCGGAGATATTTCTGAGATCCGACTTGCCCACATCCCTTCTCCTCCCTGGTCTCGGGAGAGAGAATGCTGTGAGCTCTCAACAGAGCCCAGCTTCATTTCCGACTCGGCCACTTCCTGGAAAGGTGACTTGAATAAGTTATTTCACCTGTGTGAGCCTCAGTTTTCTTATCTGCCAAATGGAACCACTTTACCGTGGGTTTCCCCCAAAGCAGCCCCCGAAAGTAGGACTGGAGTGCAAGTAGTTTATTTGGGGGGTGAGAGCAGCAGGCAGTGGTGAGGCAGTGTGGCGGCGAGTCGGGAATGGGAAGGAGCAAACGCTCATGTTAGTGGGCAGGTCACGACCACTGTGGGCAACTGGTGCTCAGTCCCTCTGCTGAGCTCTGGGAGAGTTGTCCCACCCAAGAGGCCAGGAGCTTGGGCGCATCTCCACTGACTGCTGTTCATTATTGATTGATTGTTGCTCCAGGGATGTTCCTCTGGCACTTCAGGTCTGCCCTAAACAACCCTGGCTAGGCATCTTCCTGAGGCCAGAGAAAGCCTGCAAGCAGAGAGTCCCAGATGCTTCCTATGTCACAGTGGACACGGCAACATGGCAGAGCACCATTGGCATCCACTACAGGCATATGCTTCCTCGCAAAGTCAAAAAGTGGTGATGCGCATCAAGTCCTTAGTTCTATGACTGACACAGAGCCAAAGCACTCAAGAGTGATTGTTGATACTGTTATTTCTGGAAAAGGGGAAATGTCGAAAAATAGCTTTTCCTCAGCACAGGAATCCGACAGTGATCCTGAGTATGTGGTCAAGGGAAAGCCACTGCACGATATGCCTTCTTGGCAGGAGTAGGTGAAATCATAGAGGGCTTCCTGGAGGAGGTGACATTTGAACTGGCTTTTTAAGGATGAGTAGGTGTTCACCAAGCACCCAAGGGAAGTAAAGACATTCTAAACAGAAGGAATGGCATGTGCAATGATATAGAGATATGATAAAGTATATGTTTGGTGACCCATTCGTGGGTCACCAAATGAGTGAAGTGTAGGATAAGAGGGACCTTTATGTCACAATGCCAGAATTCACATTGTGAGAGAAATTCTGCATCATTCAAGGGCATTATGGTATTATCCTATAAACCACAGGAAGTCACTGGATCTGTTCATGTAAAACTTTTAATAGACTCATGGGTGACACACAGAGGAATCCATTTATAATAGAAATAAATAGGTCAATGAGCATGGATTCAAAAGATCCACTGTACAGGAATGAGAGAAAATGTAATAATATTTTATACGAAAAGTGCATCAGGGTTTTCACTGAGCCAGTATGCTACATGATTTCAAAGGGGGAAAGAAAGCTAATTCAGACTTGTATTAATAGAAATAATGCAGTATTCAGATTAAGGGAGAGATAAATCGACACTTGTTCACCATCTGGGCAGCCCAGGAAGTAGCTGTCCGATGTCAAGTGACATTATCTTTTAAAAGAGACACTGGTTACACTGGAGCCTGCCCAGGAAAGACGTCTAAAAACCCTGTAAGATGCGGAATGGCCAGAAGAACAGAGTAAGCTCATGGAATACCTGTGAGCTGGCTTCTGTTGTGAGGAAGATTATATTGACTCTGTGTGGTGCCAGAGGTTGAAAATAAAAACTCCAGTGAAGCATATTTCAAGTCGGTAAAAATAATCAAAGCCAGCCCACACTGGAAGGACCAGCCCCAGGAGGGAGAAAGTTCTCTATTCTGGGGAGTGATCAGTAATAAATGGAGATGAATATCTGTCAAAGAAGTTTTAGGGGAGGTGCTAGTTGTTAGAAAGGAAGTAACCTCTAAAGACCCTCTCCAATGAAGAGTCTCTGATCCTGTGGCGGGGATCCTCTCTTGGGGGTCCCCTACAGGAGGCATGCTGCCAGAGAAGGCATTGTGCAGGGCACACCACAGAGACACCGTTCCTTGTGGTCAGGAATCAAAAGGCAGCATCTCAATGTGGTCAGCAGCAATAAGTTGGATCAAAGGTGATAAAAAAATAATATCAGGAGTTTCTTTTCATTGTATAAAGGAATAATAGGCATTGAATATTGCGGTCTGGTCACATACAGTAATTAACTGCAATCGTAGTGAGAGTGATAGAGGAACAGCTAAAATGTACCGAGTTTGTGGTTCCTATTTAATTCTCTCTCATTCTCACAAAAACTCTTTGAGTTTGATCACTTTGCTGGATGAATTCTTTGTGCTATGAATAGCATTTCATGAACACTGGTATAGAGAGGGGTCGTATAAAACTCTTTTTGGAGAAAGAAGTCACTTCCCACTTGGCATCTGGGCTAAAAACCAGTGTTCCCTCTGGACAACATAAGACACTTCCCGTGAAACATGATAAAATGTCCCTCTGCAAACAATAATTCAGGCAATTACGGTTGAATCCCTTCCGCTTATGACCATGTAGGCTTTTAAGCATCACTTTAGACCCACCTGTTTGAACATTTTGCTCGTTTAGCTCAGACCCTGGTAGCCACAATTTTCCTGAACTGTGATTCAAGATCACCTTGCCACTTTGACCTCGTGCTTTGCCCATTTGGCTGATCTTCCTGATAACCCCTCCCACCCCAAATGGATGCTTCCATGCCAGTCCCAACTCCTCTCTCCCACTGGGCCATTTAACTGAAATTTTGATGAATCTGTAGATGCCATGCCTGTCTGCTGAGGATCAGGAAAACTTTCCAACACATTGTTTTCACAGAGATGATCTGTGTTTTCACGAATTAACCCCAGCAGTTTAAGGGTAAGCTCCCATATGTACCCCCCACCCAAGCATATCCAACTATCACCCCAGCACACTTGCTGATTTCTATTTGTGATTCCACAATTGGAGAGGCACCAAAGAGCAAGTGTGTCTAAATCAAGGTTCTTTGTGTTATCTCAAACCAAAAAAACGAAATGAAGATAATACAGGGCATAACTGGGAACTGAAGGTTACAGAGGACAGCCAAGCCTCCCAACAAGGGACTGGAAAAGAGGAGCTGGAAAGAAGTCAGAAAGCCTGCAGTTTTTCCTGTCTCTGTCTCTCCCCTCCCTCCTCCCCTATGCCCTCCTCTCTCCCCACCTTCCTCTTTCTTACCCTTCCTCACTCCCTTTCTGGGGCCAGATGGCCTTTCATCTCTGCTTCCATGTGTCCACTTTATTCCCTCTCTCAGACTAGCTTTGGCTGAGTCAGAGAATTAATGGCCAACTGTGGCTGCCCCATAGCTCCCAAATTTGCATGTTCTTGTTTCAAAATAACCAGCAGAAAATAAATCACGTTTCTAAATCCAATTCCAGGTTCCTGGGAGGAAGAATATCACTGGTCCATTGAACATCACTGCTCCATTTAAGGTCAAGTGTCCACTCCTGCTTCAACAAGCTGTGGCCAGGGGGTAGGAGTGCAGGGTTCAAAATTGGCTCCCAGGTTCCATCCCTGCAGTGTGGGGGGCAGCCGTTCTCCAGGAAGAGGGCATATTGAGTGCGATGGGCTTTACTCCTCTAACTAGACCTCCATCACAGTTAATCTTGGAAAATTCCTTTCCACTTGTGGCCAATACTCTGAGATCTCCTTAATTTATTGGCAAAGCTTATTTTAATCTCTACTACCAGGCATTTCTGTAACTCAAGGAGGAAAACAGACCCTGTAAATTAAGTCCCTGAAATCAAATACTTTCCTAATAGCAGGTCTCCATGCTGGTAGGAAGGATGGAGAGGGAAGGAGATCAGGAGAGCTCAGAGGAAGATAGTTCAGGAAATGCACTATTTTAGGCTTAAAAATGAGATTGGCTAATTGAATTTAACTAAGGATTATGGGCTCTAGCAAGTTAGTTTCCATCAAGAAAGAGTGAGTTTGTCAAAAGCCCAGATATATGTATAAACCTTAAAGGAGGCAAGAGAGAAAAAAGATATTTTTCAATGAGTTATCAAATTCTCAAGTGTGCCAGAGTCTTCAGAAATACAGAATGAGCCTAACATAAAAACTTTATACATCTTCTTTCAGGCAGATGAATTTTGATTTTATATCCACAGAGAATAAAAAAAAAATTCACACAGAGCAGAGGGTGAGCTCTTTATTGTATATGTTGGGGAGAAGCCCAGGTATAAGGCTGTTTATTAATCAACAGGTAAGGTGCTGGAGTTGTTGAGGAGAGGCTCAGACAAATCTAGGTTCCAATCCCACAGTTTAGTTGTTCTAACTTCTCTGTTAGTTTTCAACATTTTTGAAATGGGGGCAATGGTAGAATGCTTACTTCAAGAGTAATATTGTAGAGATTAAGACTCTGAGTATAAAGTATTTGGCACCGTATCTGGTACACAGTTAGTGCTTAATGAATGAATGATGAAGGAATGACGTCCCAAGATTCATCTTTTAATGACTCCCCAACCCCCTTAGCATGCTGTATACCCTACCTATTTCTAGCCTTACTTCCTCACTTCCCTATAGTTTACCTATTTCTTTCTCTCTCTCTCTCTCTTTTAATCAAAGTGTAAAGAAATACGTACACCTCCATTTCTGGCCAAATAGAATACTGGGGACCAGATTTACCCTCCCATCTGAAACAACTAAAAAAATGGACATAATATATGAAACAATAGTTTGTAAGATACTGGGTACCAAGCAGTGTAGAACTGAACCTGAAAGACAGGAAGCAAAAGAAGTGAGAATTTCTGGAGTGCCATTAACATGGAACTTAGAGGGGAAAATGGCACTGGCTGCCTACATCAGAAAAGGAGAAAGGTCTCATCAATGGCCTCAACTTCCATCTTCAAAAACCCAGAAGAGCAAACTAAATCCAAAGTAAGCCCCATAAGAAAGGAACTAATGAAAATCAAAGTAAATATCACTGAAATAGAAAGCAGAAAAACAGAAAAAAACAACAACAATGGAACCAAAATCTTGTTCTTTGGAAAGATAGATAAAATTGACAGATAAGGGGGGAGGAGGGGAGACAGAAAACAAAAGTTAACATCAGGAGTGAGAGAAGTTAAATTATTACAGAGTATATAGATATTAAAAGAATCATTATGAAAATATGATGAACAACTTTATGCCAAAAAATGTAACCACTTAAATGAAATGGATAAATTCCTTGAAAAACACAAACTACCAAAGCTTACTAAAGAAGAAATAGATAGCTTAAGTAGCTCTAAATTTATGAAAATTGTAACTGTGGTTAGAAATCTTCCCACAAAGAAAATGTCAAGTCCGAGTGTCTTTAGTGGTGAATTCTATCAAAAATGTAAAAAAAAAAAAAGAAAAAGATTTTCCATGTCTGTGTCAATTCTCCGTACATATATGCTATTAAATTTAATTTTCTCCTGTTAAAAAAAAATGTAAGAAAAAAAAGAGCAAGTCCACACAAACTTCTTCAGAAAATTAAAGAGTTGGGCATACTTTGTAACTGATTCTGAGGCCAACATTATACTGATGGCAAAACCAGGTGAAGACATTACAAGAAAAACCTACAGACCAATATCCCACATGGACATAGATGCAAATTTCAGTAAATTGAATTCAACAATATATAAATGAGGTAATACATCATGACCAAATGGAATTTTCCCCAGGAATACAGATTAACTTAACATCAAAAATCAATTTATGTTTAAAAATATATATCAATCTAGGGGTGCCTGGGTGGCTCAGTTGGTTAAGAGACTGCCTTCGGCTCAGGTCATGATCCTGGAGTCCCAGGATAGAGTCCCGCATCGGGCTCCCTGCTCGGCGGAGAGTCTGCTTCTCCCTCTGACCCTCCCCCCTCTCATGCTCTCTCTCTCTCTCAAATAAATAAAATCTTTTAAAATATATATATATATCAATCTATGTAATTCACAATATCAACAAACTACAAAGAAAAAAATTATCATTTCAATAGACACAGAAAAAGCATTTGACAAAACCCAACATTCATTCCTGATTTTAAAAAAAAATTGCAGCAAACTAGAAATATATGTGATGGTTAAAAATCTTCTAAGATCAAGATTGTCTAAGATCAAGAGCAAGACAAAAGCATCCATTCTCACCATTTCTATTCAACATTGATGTGGAAGCTCTAGCCAGTATAATCAGTCAAAGAAAAGCAATAAAGGACATTCAGATTGGAAAAAAAAGAATTAGACCTGCCCTTTTCACAGATGACATGATTATCTATATAGGAAATTTGAAAGAATGTAGAAAAAAGCTATGAGACCTGAACAAGTGTGTTTAGCAAGATTGCAGGACTTAAGATCAATGATAACAATCATATGTATTTTGATTACTAGCAATAAACAATTGGAAATGTATAGCCTTTATAAACCAAGAAATATGAAATACTTAAGGATAAATTGGGGGGAAAAAAGATGTGAAAAAACTACACTGAAAAATACAAAACATGGCTGACAGAAATTAAAAGATATTTAAATAAACGAAGAGATATATGGTGCTTATGGATCAGAAGATTCGATACATTCAAGGTGTCAGTTCCTCTCCAATTTATCCATAGATTCAATGCAATCCCATTAAAAAAATCCCAGCAGAAAAAAAAAAAATCCCAGCAGGATTTTTATGTAGGAACCAACAAACTGGTTCTATAAGTTTTATGAAAATTGTTATTAATTTATATGGAAATTTATATGGAAAGAGCTTAGAATAGCCAGAACAACATTGAAAAAGTTAACTAAAGTTGGAAGAGGAATAACACTACCTAATTTCAAAACTTATTATAAAGCCACAATACTTAGGATAGAATGGTATTGGCATAGATAATGGAACAAAATAGAATCCAGAAATAGATATACACACGTTTGAGCAACTGATTTTCAACCAAGTTACAAGAGCAATCTAATGGATAAAGGATTGTCTTCTCAACAAATGGCACTGGAACATTTGGATACCCACGTACAAAAACTAATATTAATCAAATCAAATCAATTGTGATGCATATCCTACACCATATACAAAAATTAAGTCAAGGGGCACCTGGGTGGCTCAGTCGTTAAGCGTCTGCCTTCCGCTCAGGTCATGATCCCAGGGCCCTGGGATCGAGCCCCACATCGGGCTCCCTGCTCTGCGGGAAGCCTGCTTCTCCCTCCCCCACTCTGCCTGCTTGTGTTCCCTCTCTCGCTGTGTCTCTCTCTGTCAAATAAATAAATAAAATCTTAAAAAAAAAAATGAACTGAAAATGATTATAGACTTAAATATACAATGTAAAACTATAAAGCTTCCAGAAAAATAATCATAGGTGAAAACTTTTGTAACCTTGATTTAGGCAGAGATTCCTTGGATACTACAGCAAAAGCACAATCCATATAAGAACAAACTAATAAATTGGGCATCATCAAAATTTAAAACTTCCGTTCTTTATAGAAACAGTTTAAGAGAATGGAAAAGCAAGCCACAGAATGGGAGACATATCTGCAAATCAATTATCTGATAAGGGACTCTATCCAGAATAAATAAAGAATTCTCAAAACTCAGTAGTTAGAAAAAAAACCTGATTTTTAAAAAACTGGGCAAAAGATTTGAATGGATCCTTCACCAAAGGAGATATGGAGATGAGGAATTAGCACATGAAAAGATGCTCAACACTAGTCAATAAAGAAATGCAAATTAAACCCACAGTGAGGTGCCCTTACACACCTTACTGGAATGGCTAAAAGTAAAAAGGCTAAAGATGTCAAGTGTTGGTGAGGATGTGGAGGAATTACCAGAGGGAATGAAAATGGTACAACCACTTTGGGGAACAGTTTGCCAGTTTCTTAAGAAGTTAAACACATGCCTATCATATGTTCCAGCCCTCTCACTCCTAGGTATTTAAAGGAAAAAGGAAAGTATATATCCTTACAAAGTCTTATACACAAATGATCATAATGGCTTTATTCGTAATAGCTCCAAACTGGAAACAACCCAAATGTCCTTCAATAGGTGAACAGATAAAGAAATGGAAATATCCACACAATGGAATATCTCTCAGTAATAAAAAGTAATGAATTATTAATATATACACAACAAGTGCATGTTGAATGAAACTCAAGAGTAATTATGCTGAGTGCAAGAAGCCAGACAGGCATACATATTATAATTCCATTTAAACAAATTCTAGGAAATGCAAGCTAATGAACAGTGACAGAACACATCAATGGCTGCCTGGGGAGTGATGGGTGGGGGTGAGGAACAAGAGAGAGGGATTACAAAAGGGCACATGGAAACATGGAAGGATGATGGGTGTGTTCACTCTCTTGATTGTGGTGATGGATTCACAGGTGTATACAAACGTCAAAATTTATCACACTTTAAATAACTACAGATTATCATAGGTCAATTATTCCTCAATAAAGTTGTTTAAAAAAACAATGTGTAGATTATTGAAATGTGTGTGAGTGTGTTTGTGTGTGGGTGTTTCAAAAAAGAAGAACTGGAAGAATCCACACCAAACTATGAACAATGGTCACCTCTGGGGACAGAGTGCACTCAAAGGTGGAAGTATGTGAATGAAGACTCACATTATATATACATTTAAATCTTTTACAAGAAGAATATACTCAGGAATTACTCATGTAGTTTGTACCACTGACAATTTAAAAAATATAGCCAAAGGCGACAGCAAGCTGCCTTGACTGCCACTAAATAAAACCTTTCTGGCTTTAGGTCAAAAGATAAATGGAACTATACAGGTTGTCATCTCCATCTACTTCTTGGTGAAAATAGGCCTTTGGGAGCTAAGATGCAAATCTTTCCCTTTAGGAAGATTTTGAAAGTGAAAAGTGATTTTATAAAGTGTCTTAGAGTTCTATTCTCCATAAAGATACGGCACCATTTATAAAGTGTTAGTAAGTGTGCATCCTTATTTCTAGTATTTGGAAATGGGGTGGGGAAAAGAATCCAGTGAGAAAAGTATATTGAGAAGGAGAGGGAGGGAAGGAGGAGGAGGAAGGAGAGGAGGAGGAGATGGTGATGAGGAGGTGGATGATGACAATGATGGCCACTATAATTGATGAAGGAACAGAAGGCAAGCTGAGGACAAAGCAGAAGCTGACACCCCACAACCCCCACCCCCCGCCCCCGCCCAGATGGGATATTTGTGACATTCCTCAGGCACTCCTGGATACCCTAAAGCTAAAGAAAGGAAAAACAACTAGTTAATTTGTAGAGATTACAATCCTGCAAGACCTGAGTCTTCCTCAGTTTACAAATATTTTAGCAATCTACAAGAACAAAGCATTTCTATCAATAACCTAGCTTCCAGAAGGAAATGTAGATACAATTAAATGTCCTTATAACCTGTAGCCCATTGACAGATACTTGAAGAGGGCAGAGTATAAAGTTCCTCCAGGAAGTTCCCAACTATCTTCATGTTAATGCCTTGCTGGAGGGAAAAACCACCTTAACTTGACAATGGCAAGGCCTCCAGGATCCTGTGAGTCTTCTTCAACGTGAAGATCCTTTTGAAACCTCCCTTTTCCTTACCTCCCCCAACCCCTTAGTATATAATCAGCCACTCCTCACGACGCTGGTACTCTTGCTGCCCATGGGTCCTGTCCCCGTGCTTTAATAAACCACCATTTTGCCTCAAAAACTCCATCCTAAAATGGGTCTTAATTCTCAGTAACCAGCCCACCTTAGCCATACCACCATTGGGATTTGCAGATAAAGCCCATTAGAGCCTGATCCTGCTCTGACTTCCCCCTCCCCCTGCCAAAAAAAGCACAAGTCATTACTCAACCTCACTTGCAACACTGTGGTGTTTCCTGAAACTCGTCTTTGTTTATCACATGCTTTGTGTATTACTTAAGAACTCTTTGTGGTTACTCATCTACTATTATTTTTACCCAGTCTCTTCTGGTTATTAATAGTAATGATTATAGCTAACACATATGATACATGTAACTAGCAATAGTTATTGTAAATAAAAACACAAAATAGTGATTGTAACTAATACACAGTGAGGGTTAAGCACAAATTTCTCCACCACATCTGGTGCCCTGAAGAAGCAGATCTTTCCCCTTAAAAAGTCTCTGCGAGCATCCACTGGGGGCTATAACTCTGACTTGATTCTCAGCAAGAATGACTGGTATATCCAGTCCTGATGGCAGGAGGTTAGGCATCCCTCCCCCAGAGTACTACATCTCAGGGGCCTTAAAAGTGCCTTGTTTGTTCCTAGATGAGCTCCCACCATGCACAGGAAGCCACTGCTCCATCACCTTCATGCAAATTACTCACATAAGTAAATAGGCTTCATACAAAGTGTATTGTTTGCCTCTCCCAGGTAGAAAGCTCATTCTTTCCACACTTGGGTGGCCCTGAACCCACAAGGCACACTTCTTCACGGTGCCCTCTGTGTGGGGAGCACTGAAGTGCTAATTACCTTAGAAAGGCTTTTTCCATGTATTTGGCTGCAGAAAAATAAGGCTCTGCCTCTCCTTCCATGCGTCTCACGGAATTATGTAAATAGACCCAAAGCAAGCCAGTTTAAATGATTATAAAATGGATTTCTAAGTGATATCTGTTACCAGACAAGAATACTAAAAACCCTCGTGGCTTTCTCAGCCACCAACATGAAAGAATAAAAATTTAGTAAGAGATTCTTCTCTGGTGGATCATGCCTTGTGAGCGAGAAACTTCAGGGGCTTTGCCCACTTTTTTTTTTTTTAAGATTTTATTTATTTATTTGACAGAGAGAGACACAGCGAGAGAGGGAACACAAGCAGGGGGAGTGGGGGAGGGAGAAGCAGGTTTCCCGCAGAGCAGGGAGCCCAATGTGCGGCTCGATGTGGGGCTCGATGTGGGGCTCGATCCCAGGACCCTGGGACCATGACCTGAGCCAAAGGCAGACGCTTAACAACTGAGCTACCCAGGCGCCCCGGCTTTGCCCACTTGATAGGGACAAATGTCTTGCCCAAGTATAGATGAGGGATCAATTCCTAGGGCTCTGACTGCATTTCACAAAACAATTGAAGGAAGAAAGTAGATATAAAGGATGTAAAAGGGACTCACCAAATGGAAGAATGGTTCTCAAACTTTGGCACATATAAAATCACACAGAAGGCAGCTAAAATAGGATTCCTGATTCAGTGAGTCTGATTGGAGCCCAGAAATTGTCAAGTTCCCAGGTGCTGTTGATGCTGTTGGTCCAGAAGTCCACACCTTGAGGACACTGGCTTTGAGGAAACAGGGGCAGAGTTCAGCCCAACATTGGCAAGCCCCTCACTTGCTGTGCTGCTCTTGAGAATTACCTCTCCCCAACTATGGGGCCTATGAACTCTGGGGTTCTGCTTCTCTTGACCCAGGCTCTCCAATTGGCATATCTTATTTTTTTTAGGATTATTTATTCATTTATTTATTTGAGAGAGAGAGAGAGAGCACAAACAGAAGGGGAGGAGCAGAGGGAGAGGGAGAAGCAGACTCCCCACTGAGCAGGGAGCCTCATGTGGGGCTCAATCCCAGGACCTTGAGATCATGACCTAAGCCGAAGGTAGACGCTTAACTGACTGAGATACCCACAGCACCACTCCAATTGGCATATCTTATCTCACCAAACAGTGATTATTCCAAAGGTGGGCTTGTGGTGGATCTCAGCCCACATGGATGCTGGAAAAGGGATGTTCTTTCCTTTCTTCCAAGATCTTAGGTACTAAGGACCATGTAATTTCTGAAGCTACACATGTCTATCTTTATAGCTAACTGGAAAGAGACTGCCTAAGATTCAAACAATATAGAGAAAAGGAAAGGAGTCAGAGAAGGAGAGAGAAAATCAGACAGTGTAGTCTAAATCCCTGGATCTACAACTAGTGGACCCAAAGGACTTTGCTAGTGAGTCAAGAAATCCTTTTTATTTTACTTAAACCAGTTTGAGCTGGCACTTCCATCCTTGTTAATATGCGTTCCTCCCAATGGCTTAGAAACATCATTAACTCGAGAACTCTGCCAAGGACCCCAGCACTGAGTAAAAAGGCCAGATATCCTGCTATAGGTGCCTGACCAAGTCCATCCTTGCCCATCGCAGCTCATACTGCACACAAATTTGCTATCCCCATGCCTCTTGGCCTTTGAGCTTCAAAATGGCTCTCCTTAAAAGGGCACTCCTATTTGTCTTGTTGGTGATTCCATTTTCACTCTGGACCAGTCCTACTACACAACATCTTCATTCTCCAGATGGTCAGGAGTAAGAGTCCAGAGTGCCAGTCACATGCTCTGGGGAATGTGGCAGGACCCAACCACAAGCTCATCTATTCAGATAGATCTGATTCACCACGTCCTGCAGAAACCAATGGTTTCTACGGGACTCATCTTAGGAGGGATATGCTGAGTTTCCTTTGAATTACCTCTCTGCCAGAACATCCTCCCAAGGCAAAAAGCTTCTGATTTTACCTGTATCCAATTCCCAACATCAAAATGGGAGCATCCTTATATTTCTGTTACCCCAGGTCAGTGTTTTGGAAAAGTTCCATATGCTGCCTGCTATTACTTACATTGACTACACTGCTACTCAGCTATCACTCTGGAAACGGAAGCTCCTTCCTCTCTGCCCCTCCTACTTGCACTCCTTTTATGGCATTTCTTTTGATCTTTCCCATAAAATACTATGACATCAGCAGCAGCGTTGCGTCCCCCTCTCAAACTCCTTCCATCCTATTCTCGCCTCTCTGCCATAGTCAACTTCTTAGCCAGTTCTCCAGAACAGATCAACCCCATGGCCCCGTTTGGAGCCTTGTTCCTGAACCAGGTGGATAACCTTCACCCTGTGTATCAATTTTCTTAGCTTTTTTTTTTTTTAAAGATTTTATTTATTTATTTGACAGAGAAAGACATAGCGAGAGAGGGAACACAAACGGGGAGTGGGAGTGGGAGAGGGAGAAGCAGACTCCCTGCCGAGCAGGGAGCCCGATGCGGGACTCGATCCCGGGACTCCAGGATCATGTCCTGAGCCGAAGGCAGTCGCTTAACCAACTGAGGCACCCAGGCGCCCTCAATTTTCTTAGCTTTTAAGATACTTCCTGGCCAATGTGTGATGGTTAAATGTGTGGGCTCTGAAAGCAAATTTTCAGGGTTCGGTACCCACCTTTACCCCTTACTCGTTACTTAATTTCTCTGGGTTTTCATTTCTTCATCAGATGGATATGATAATAATTCTAGTGACTACTTGGTGGGTTTGTTGTGAGCCACAAGTAACAGTGAAAGTGAGCATTCAACACGACTCCATGCACCTCACAAGCATCCTACAAATATTAGTTCCTATTATTAGTACAGTTCCTATTATTAGTATGAGGGAACTCTCACTTCCCTAATCAATGAGGCAAAAAGCAATGTTCAATTATCATACTTCACACAGTGTTGTAATCTTTCATCTGATGCTACAGTGTTGAGATTACATCCCATCCTTTCTTTTTAACTCAGGCTGATACATTGTACGTGCTCAATAAATGTGTTCAACGGATAAATCAGTAATAAAAACTCTTATTTAATGACAACCTATTCTGTACCAAGCACTTCAGATATTTCAGGCAATCATCAAAACAACCTTGCAAAGTAGGTGTCACTTTCCCATTTTTAAAGATGAAGGAAACTGAAGATCAGAAAGTTTGAGTGACTTGCTCAAACCCAAAAAGCTAGCAAGTGGGGCAGCTTTCTCTACAACACCGGCTTCTTCTCTTCTGACTCATGAATCCCTCTTGTAAGTAAATATATTGCTGTAAGCCCTTAGGGATTTTTTAATCATTTCAGCATTGATAAATAGGTGACTTCTTTCTTTAAAAAAAAAAAATGTTCTATTATAGCAGCATCTTATTAAATAGTGTGCCGTAAAGATGTTACATTCTTCATAATATTAAGACAAGTTTTGACGTGTCCCCATTTAACATGTGATATAAAGCTGGTGGATTTACTTTAAATTATTTATGAAAGAAAAAACACTAGTCGGTTTCAGGACAGAGTTTTACTATGTTGCAAGGCATCAAAAAAAAAAAAAGACAAAAACCCCTTTTATGAGCTGATGTTTGGAATTCTAAATTTTGTGCTGATTTTTTAAAATATATAATTGTTGTTCTAAATGGTAAGATGAAAGAAAAGGTTTCCAGCTGATATTTGTAAGCACATCTCTACAAATAACACATTGCAGGTGTGGAGAGAGTCATTATTCTCAATAAATGAAAAGCAAGATAGTCTATAATTGTCACTATATTTCTATTTTCTACTTTAGTTTTGAAGCGCACCTTATACAACTTTTATCAGATGAATGCAACTTTCAAATCTGGGGAAAGTCAGTCTGAGGTGACTTTGCTGATTTATTACCAGATTTCTGTCCTCGTTAATTGCTGCATTTCAGTATCACTGTTCTGTGTGTGCCTTAACTTTTCAAATCATGGTCCACTACAGGTGTGCATTAAATAATCTATGACAGGGATGCAAAGAGCCACAGTGTCTCAGAGTGATCCCAGCAGCCTACCCTGGTTTGGACAAAGGGATAACTGGAATCCGGTTCACCTGTCTCCTGGTGGGAGGGACTGCATCATGGGACTAGCAGCATCTTCCCCAACCCTGGCAGAAAGTACTACAATTTCACACGGGCCCCAAGGTCTTCAAGTGCAAAAACTGGCATTGCTAGACAAACTCTCGCCAACAGCTGGGGTACCTCATAGTCTGGTTACTCCTCTCACAGATGTGCCTACCTTACAAAAAGGAGGGAAAGCAAGGGAAAGGGTCCATCTACTAGGACATAGACTCACATGGCATGTTTGGAACTGTCTGGCCCTATACACTCTCCACAGGTTGATAAGAGATTAGGGGGGACCCTGACTTCTCTTCTTCTGTTTCCTTCCATTGACAAAGACTATGTCCTTACCTAGGCCGTAGGACTGTGACATTTGTCTTGAATCCTAGTGCCAGTGTGACAGCTGGTGACCCTGAAGCAGTCCTCCCCCACCCCCCTCCCCTGCCAGCATGAGGACAAAGCATAAGAACAACTCAAAACTGTATAACTGTCTAATGAGGGTCAGACCAAAAACAGGGGGCAGGAAGAAGTTCAGAATGAAAGTCCTTGCCCCAAATGATGTCTGTGGATAAAGCTGGGTGTCTGAAATGACTCAGGGACGAAAGCATGGCTGAAGTAGCAGGAGCTAAAGCCCATGGGAGAGCCAGTGACTGAGCTGGGCTGAGAATAGAAGATGAATATATTCTGGGAGCCACAGAAGAATGGAAAAGGCCAATATGCTTGCCTGTAGAGGATGCCAGTCACTCCGGCATGTTCCATGCGGCCTCTCTCTTATCTCTGGCTGCCTGTGTCCCAAAAGGGAAGCAGCTCACTCTCCAATAACCCACAATTGATGAGGTCCATCAAGGTTTAATCACAGGGTGAAAATGAGGTGTCATCAAGGTCTCCTATTTAGGCTTTTGACTTTCTCTCCAAGTAAGGTTAATATACACAGTCTCAGACACAGGTAAATATGATGCAATGAAAAATGTTTGCCTTAGAATTTTGAACATTTCCTGTGCTGGATTTCTTCCTCGTGCTCCACGAGACTCCCTCTTTCCCTCTCTGCCCCCTCACCGTGACTGCAAAACACTAAGCTGTACAGATCTCACTGCAGACTCCCAAGCCTAGGGCTGGGACCAGGGAGAGGTGAGCAAGACAGCGAGGGTGTCAATTTTAGGGAGACCCTCACTCCCTTGCAAGGGTCCCAGGCCCCAATCCTGCACTTGCACAGCCCTGAGAGTGAAGTCTTCCTTAGTGTGAATCCCTTGATGACTCACTTGTCTTGCCCTAGTCCCCGCCCTGCCTGTACCTGCAGCTTTCCAAGTGCGTTCTGCCAACGGGGATTCCTGGCAAGGAGTCAGAGAGAGGAAGGACTGTGAGGTCATATCATTTATCGCCTGGGTCCCGTCCCTTGAGGTCACTTCAGGACAGCTGTTGCCTCTGACAAGTCAGCACTGCACCTGTGTGGTACATTCTACATCGCTCCATCTCCTTCCACTCATCCCCTGGAGCCTGGAGGTGGTGACAGTTGGCTGCTCCTCACCCAAATGACTACACTATCTTTTGTGGTTCCCCTACCTCAGCACATCTGTAAATCATCCCTTTGTAAATAAACCTCCTTGAATAATGCTATTCCGAGTGTGTCATCCTCCTGTTGAGACCCCGTCGAATACATAGCCCTCATTCAGGCTCTGCCTCTCAGATTGTGCTATGAATTAATATTTTATGAGTCCTGTAATTACTTTGTGGATAACCCAACTATATTGCATTGTGCCTTTTTACATTAAAAGCATTACTTATGTAGGTGGAAACATTCTTTTTAAATGTCTCATTTTTGCATTGCTGTTTTGGCCTTGAAAATAAAAGTTGTCTTGGATTTTCCTAATCCCCAGGAGACCATGACATCCCCAAAACTTCATCCAGCATCAGTGATGTATCATGATTAAGAAAAGAGACTTAGTTGCGAATCCCAGCTCATCGGCCTAGCTGTGTGACCTTGGGCCAGTCACTTACCCTGGCAGCCACAGAGGCTCCAGTGGTCCTTCCAAATTTGGACTTTGGCTCTGAAAATATTTTCCACCATGTGAGCCCAACACCCATTCTGTGACACAGACCCAAGTGGGACAGAGCCCCGCTACTTGGAGTGCTGGTATTTTGTACACCAAGTCTTGTCTCTTTAACTTGAAGCTCTCAGTGCCTGGGAAAATCATGTGCCATCAGCTTCCATATTCATTAGCTTGCACCTTTCCTTGCCAACTGACAGCAAATTGTGTACACCTGAGGGAAGCAAAGTTGGAGACCCACTCCATAGGGGCAGGATGTCTGAAACAAAAAAAACGTGAGTTATTTTTGAAATGTTTCCTTTTTGGGCCCTCCCACTCAGTGTAATATCTGGCTGAGGTGTGAATGGCTGACTCCAGCAGCTATCAGGAACAGATGGAGCCAGCTAATTATGTCTCTTACATGTGAGTAGAGATAAAGCTGTTAACTGCTAATTGTACCCCTCTCCTGTTTCCCCACCGCAGGGTACTGGGGTAGAGGCCACCTCCCAAACCAAACACAAACACGGCCTCTGTCTGTGGCTGAAAGTGAAGTGTGCTAAGCGGTGGCAGAACGACATCTCCAAGATTGCCAGCTCTTCTACAGGGCTAGCAGTGAAGGAGCAGTGTCTGGGCATGAAAAAATATTTTTGCAGTCTTCCAGCTCCCCATGCCCTGAGCCAATGAGGAACCGGCCACTGAAGGCTCATCTAACGAGAGCTCAGCATGTGGTAGCAAAAGGATGATTCCCCACCAGTAAGTGATAGCTGGTCACTGTATCCAGCGTGCTTTGGGGTGAACTTGGCATCCAAGAATACATGTAACGCTAAGGTCTCTAAGCCCCAGCTTGCATGCACCTTCTGACTGGACATGAGAAGGGCTGCCGCCTAGAATCTTCCTCCATCTACTAAGCCTTAAGCAGGGAGCCATGGGCTGCAGTTCCAAGACAAGGTTGGTCAGGCCAAGAAGGGTTCTCCAGGGAAAGCTATCTGTCAGAGGAGTCCTGTATCTACCAAGAACTGGTGTGCCTCAGTGACCTCACTGTGCTCAGGCATTCACTAGGAGCAGCCCATGGGAAATGTGGCTTTCCCTTGAACATGATGGTGGATCCGGAAGGGTGTTGGTAGGGTTGTCAGTCAGCTGCTTTCCACAGCATGGGGTCCGAGCGGTGCATCTTCATGGTCACTGCATTTCCCAAATAAACTCCCTGCACCAGAATCTGCTTTTGGTGGTGGGAGTGGTGGTAGGTTAACCCAAAACTAGGATGAGAAGAATGCCTGAGAATAAACCATATACAGAAGAAAACAAAGCTGAAGGCCATCATTTGGGTACCTGGACCCAGCCATTCCTGATGTGAGATAATCTATTGAATGTTACAGTTAAAAAAGTCATTACATTTCCTTTGTTTGTTTCTTCCAGCGGTTAGTGTTGGCTTTCTGTCAATTGCAATCAAAAGGATATTGACGAATACAGATACCTAGATAGCAGTTTTGACTCCCATTGGTCTGAAATTCATTTTGCTTCCCTTGGAATTAGTGAGCCAGCCCTTGTGAAGATTGCTTCCTTCAGCCTTCTCTATGGCAATCCTTGGCCTGTTCCCTTCTCCCTGCCCGGAACACTATGGCCGAGGGGAGCCTAGAACCCCTGTCATCTGATGCTTAGATTAATCCCTTTGCTTGCACTGGGTCTGTTCAGGGCTCTTAGTGGGTGCAGTAAATGCTGGTTGAATTGAATGAAATTACTTAAATGTGACTCACCATAAATTGTTACTGACCCTGGACAAATGGACTGCTGGCAAAGCTGTTAATTAATCCAACAATAATTCCGAGGCAGTCAGGCTTCATTAACGTGGGTTCTGGCCTCATTTTCAGAAGCGCTTTGGATTGACAACTGTGGCCTGGCAGCTGGAGCAGGTATGTCTGGCCAATGACTCACGACGTGCATGTAACCTCCACTCCCTGGAAATTTAGACTGATCAATTGATCCCTCTTTCGAACTGGCTGTCTCTACTGGCAAAGAAAAAGTCTGTACCAAGATTTCTGGCTCCCTCAGCAGCATCCTCACCCAGCCCATGAATAAAGGGAGGCCCTAAGGCCTGCGCATCTCAGTTCTTTACCACCAACTGCCAAATCCGAAGGCAAAGAGTTCTGTGCAAAAGTTAAGCAAACTCCTGGACACAAAAATTAATCACTTACAGTTCAAAAAAAGTGATCTTTATGCTTCAAAGATAGAGGTGAATCTGAATAAAGAGAATACAGGCATTTTTGTACCATTCTTGCAATTTTTTGATAGGATTAGAATAAATAAAATCTTTTGAATACTGAAAAAAGTGAGTTGTTTTAAGTTTGCTAATTGGGTACGGTACAAATTTGGGGAACTATTGCTCTGTCTCGTAGAAAGTTCTTATTTAGGCATGTAAATAGCACTTTTCCTAGATTCCTATCACTGACAGAGATTTTCTCCTATTTGTTAAACATTATTTAGCCATTTCAATTATTTGAGCTATCTTGAATTGTGGTCTCACAATGAACACTTTAGAAAGTGGGAGTCCACCAGTTAGTAAGATTTCATTTCTTATCTAGACTAGAATCTGGGACCCATTCTTACTTCTAGGCATATGGTTCATATGAAGCCTCTCATTCCAAGAACTTCTTGACCTATTTTTGTCTTCTTGCCATAGCTGAACAGAATGGCTCCCCTCTCTCCATTTTAAAGTACGTACCACCACTAGGCCATTTATTAAGGAATAAGTATTTTCGCCCAACAAGACTTATTCTGAGCCGTGAATGACCAAGCATTTCCTGGTGGTTGGAATATAAAGCTCTGCCAACCTACAACCTCCCCAAGTACTCTGGAACAACTTATCTTTCAAGAGGCCTTTCTCGTCCCTTCTCCCAAAGTGATTTCGCAGAATTTTCAGTAATTTTAGAATGTCAAAATGCATTACTTGGACAGAAAAGAACAAAGATAGATACAGCTAGTGAACTCTGTTTTTCTACAAGCAGAACACATCACCGCAGGTGGGCAAAGAGATAGGGTCTTCTTGCCTTCCACTCATTAAATCCATTTGTTGAAACACTTACTAAGAACCTACACTGTGATAAAAATTGTGCTGGGCACAGAGGATACAAGGACCACCATCACCATCATCATCATCATCATCTCCATCTTCGATAAACACAAGTCTGCCAGGTCTGAATTTCCCACAAATGGGTTACAGGTATGCACCAAGTTTAATCCCATCAGCCACCAGGGCAGCCAGGACAGCCTTGAGACGGGATCAGCCCCTCAGTGTGGTCCCAAAGCACACGGCAGCCTTGTCCACGGCTCTCAGTGTGTCATGTAAATCACAGTATTTTTCATGTATAACATGATATGGTGGCAACAGAAACTCTAGAGGAGTCCAATAATTCAAGAAATAATGACCACTTCTGTGAGTGCTTACTAAGTATTTCTGTTCTAAGTACTTCACTCATATTACCTCCTCTTCTCCTCATGACAAACCCCGTAAGTTAGATAAGAGCGTTTTCATTTTTTAGCTAAGGAAGCTGAGGCAAACAAAGGGTAAGTCACTTATTCAAGTTCACACAGCCAGTAAGTGGCTGCCAGGATTCCAAGCTAGGTTTTCTGGTTCTAGACATGCGTTCTTTTTTTTTTTTTTTTTCTTTTTTAAAGATTTTATTTATTTATTCATGAGAGACAGAGAGAGAGAGAGAGAGGCAGAGGGAGAAGCAGGCTCCCAAGGAGCAGGGAGCCCGATGCGGGACTCGATCCCAGGACCCTGGGATCATAACCTGAGCCGAAGGCAGACGCTTAACCGTCTGAGCCACCCAGGCGCCCAAGACATGCGTCCTTCATCACTATGCTGTGCTGCTTCTCAAGGATATAATCACGGTGTATAACGGTAAAGTCTGCAACTTATATATGCGGAAAACACTGTGGGCATACAGAGGAGGGGGCAACCCTGTCTTCCTGGGAGAACTGAAGCCCTCACCATGAACAACCTAAATGCCAGCCAATAGGATCCAGTCCTGAACATTTTCTGGACTTCAAAATGATATTTTTGGCAAACAAAGAATTACAAGCCTTTTCTTTAATTAAAGATCACTATGATGTAATTGGTCATCGAAAATCAGAGTAAGTGACATGCAAATAACATCAGGATCACAATGCCAAGTGCTCCCACATCGGAATGTGCTCCCACATCGGAACGTCAGCAGAGTAAAGACCTATAGTCCTGGGAGTCAACCTGTGTGCTTGTTTCAGTCCTGAGTTGCTATACGTGTGTTGCTGGTCTTTCCTGAGAAGTGTAGTTCTGCATTTGACCTAGGGGATTCTGAGACATGGGTTGATTGATTTTGCACTGGCCTATTCTCAAGAACTTGTTGGAAATTTTGGCCAGGATTTGGCAAATGGAAAGGATGAGGAATATCTTGCCCCAATTTCTTACTGAATTTGTCCATTCTTCACTGTCACAATAATTTCCTGATTTGAACAGGTTACTCAACTGCTTATTTTTTAAAGATTTACTTATCTATTCCAGAGAGAGAGAAAAAGAGAGAGAGAGAGAATGAATCCCAAGCAGACTCTGCATTGAGCATGGAACCCAACATGGGGCTCAATCCCACGACCCTGAGATCAAGACCTGAGCCAAAACCAAGAGTCAGATGCCCAACCGACTGAGCCACTCAGGTGCCCCATCAACTGTTTAAAAACCTGCAGCAGCCCCTCACAATCCACAGGGTGAAGCCCAAGCTCTACTCTTCAGCCCAATGTGGAAAGACCCCACATGTGCCCCAGTTACTGGCCAGCTCCATTTACCATGATCTCCTCTGGCAGATCCCAGTCTTCAGGCACATTCCCATCCCACTCCAACATCACAGGCTACATTCCTACATGTATCTACAACTATTTACATGTTATTTTCTTTTGTTTAGAGTGTCTTTCCTCTGCAAATACACCTGAATAACACCTATCAACTATTCATACATCAATACAAAGCTCTAAAGAAAAGTTTACAAAAAGAAAGAAAAGTTTTCCAGGATACCCTCACTCAAAGTTTTGAGTAAGTTTCTATTAGATTTTTCTCTACACTTCCTTGTACAGTAGATTTATATCTATCTATCTGTAAATCTATATCTATATTTGCATTTCTATTTACCTATCTATGTAGATAGATCTAGACAGATAGATATAAGGAGAGATCTACATAGGTATCTGTAGATTAGATAGATAGATAGATAATTGCTAGCTAGCTAGATGATAAATGGATACACAGATGATAGATAAATAGATGACTGATAAATAGGTAGGTAGATAATCTTTAGGACATCATATTTGCAGATTATGAGTTCTTCCTGGAAAAAGCCTCCTACATATTCACCATCTCTTAGCACAGAGACTGTTCCAGAGAGAGTATCAATGTCTGTTGAATTAACATTTCTAAGAAAGTACAAACACAATAGGAAGAAAAAAATATATTACTCTCAGATGAAAAAGGGGACTTGAGATCTGAGCACTGGGGGCAGGTGGGGGGTGGGTATAAAAACACAAACTAAAAATGAAGAATTCCCTAAAAGCACAAACAGTGAGCTGCCCGATGGAAAGGGGCTCGGAAGGCAGAGAGAGGGGACAGTTTTATTCACCTCAATGCAAGCCTTGGACAGAAGGAGGAAAATCGCTTGGGTGCTGGGGAGAAGGTACAATTCTAGTAACAAAGTAAAAGAACTCTGACTTTGAAACAAGGGATCCAGAGTGAAAGAAGAGTTAAAATATTTATAAGGATAAAAACACATGTTACATTATATGCTAAAAAGCAGGCCATGCAGCCTTTGAGCAAATCTCTGGAGTGCAATTTTTTGAAGTTCTCTGTGAAGAGGCGGAATGTGTACCTCTACAGGTTGATATGCAATCTCTCTCCCCAACAAAACTGAAAGCTCGCCTCTAACATGGTACATATTTGTCCTTGCTGTATTCAGCACAGCCTTTTCCTGCTGAGCTAAAAAAAAAGAATGAAAAAGAAAGAAACAAAAAAGATCTAAGAAAGAGAAATCCTATTTAACCAACTCATAGAGGTTATCTCCTGATAATTGAGCTTGGAACCGGGCAAGCCACCTCCTCTTTGCCAAGGTCATGGATGATTCTTGGCTTGATATTGGGCAAGGGGGCAGGGGTGCAGAGAAGTGGCTTTCCTCAATCATGGCTGTTTCAGAACTATTTTAAAGAGAATGCCCTCCCTGCGGAATGCTTAATAATCTTCAGAGTCAAGGGGATGACAGCTAAGATTACAAACTCAAAAAAGAATCCAAGAAAAACCAGTCTGCCCCAGCCCTAGTGATTCAGTAGCCATTAATCGCAGAGACACCACCTGGGGAAGGCTGGTGCTTGAAAGAACAAAAAGTGTTAAAAAACAGGCCCTTGAGTCACTTATTGGAAGGAATGGATAAATGAGGCAGATCTGGGGTAAATTTGCAGAAGAACCAACTCGATGATCTGGTACTTTCCATGCAACACAGCACCCACCACCCACTCACACATGGGTTAACATACAAAGAAGGAAAATAATGTTCTTCCAATGTTTACAAAAGTCTCAGGGACTTCTACGGATTTCATTTCCTTTCATTCTTGTAAGAACCCTGTCAGATAGGTATGATTATCTTCAGTTTCTTTCTGAGAAAATTAAGTCCAGAAAGATTACCTTCTCAATGCCATGCAAATAAGGACAGAGGGGACCTAGACTGGAATGCAGACTTCTTCACTCAAGAAATATTTCTTATTCATCTATATTATACTGTCTAGATCCTGGATTAGATAATATGGATTCAAAATAAAAAAGATACCATTTTAAAGACTCAGGAAACTGAATAGTATGGGAAAGAAAGAGACACAAAGAATTACATTGCAATGTAATATATTGAGTTAAAATTGAGGTCAGCACTAAGTAAAGGAAAGGAGCCTACCTTCTTGGAGCAGGATACCGAAATGAGATGCCTCCTAAGATGTCTCCACCTCGCTGTTAAATTCTAACCTAAATCTTGGATCTTTCAATTAAGTATATACAAATACAGAAATAAAATGAGGGCACCGAACATTTGTTGAGAACTTACTATGGACAGATCCAGATGGGAAGGTAGAATAAAGAAGAGAGAGGACAAAATGGTTGGATGGGCCCAGGATCTTCAGCGCAGAAGACAGAGAAGACACAGTACCACCATATGCATACCATCTTAGGACGACCATGTGCAGCAGTACCAGCCATCTCATCAAATGTAGGGATACTAATGAAGAATATGTCGACTCTTCTTTGAAGGTGCAAGGGCACAGGGCGAGTAACAGGACTGGCAGTAGGCTTACCATCTCCTAAAGTACCCCCAAAATGGACATTGGAGGAGGTTCTGTTGTTTGGGATGTGAGAAGTTCAGGAGCCCTGACATGCTGGGGAATATGGAATTTAACACAGGGTGGTAGGAGGCAAAGTTTTGGCAGTAAAGTGATAACAGGGAATCATATGGAGATTCTTTGATGAATTCATGGGTCCAGACTCAGTCCCTGTGCCTTCCTTTTTTCCTGCCTCAGGTCTGCAGACTCCTTCCTCCTGAGGAATAATGACCTCAGACGTGGCTCTCGCTACCTGTGAAGACAACACCACAAGACTCTCTCATTCAAAGGACCTTCCCAATAACTAAGGGAGATGAGCAAAAGATTAACAGCATGAAACTGAGCACCCCCTCACCAGGGCTTTCTTCAACTCCAGCTGAACCTTGCCCTAGCTACTAGGACCTCCTCATCTGGTTTAATTCCTGTCCTTCCTCTCACCAAATATGTCCCCCTAACTTGCACCAGAGCAATGTGAATCTGGGGTGAAGTAGCTCATTTCCCAGTGTTATCACTTGCGGGCTATGTGGCCAGGGAAACATATTCAACCTTTGAACCCATGTCCTTTTCTGTATCCCTGATAAAATACTCCAAAACACGGTGGCTTAAAGCAACCACCATTTCTTAATTCATGGCAATTGGGGTTAAGCTCATCTGGGCAATTTTTTTGGTCTTGGAGGAGCTCATTCATCCATCTGGGGTCAGCTGCCAGCTGTTTGGGATTGACAGGCACAGGACAGCCATGGGCAACTGAGCTATGAAGTTCTCATCATCAGGCAGGCTGGCCTGGGCTGGTTCACATGACAAGTGGAGCAAAAGACAAGTCCTTGTGTATGAGTACTTTTCAAGTCTCTGCTTGCATCCAGCCTTATATCCCATTGGTGAAAACAGTCCTATGACGAAGCCTGGAGTCCATGTAAGGAGGGCACCACCAAATGACAGGAATATAGGGCAAATATACAAAGATCAGGACATGTAAACACAACCCACTGCCAGGATAATTACAGGTTTTTGTAAGGAATAAATAACGCAATACATGACAAAAAATTAAGCATCATTTCCGGTGCATAGTAAAGGCTCAATAAATGTTATCTACCACTGGGGTGCCTGGGTGGCTCTGCTGGTTAAGCATCTGACTCATAATTTCAGCCCAGATCATGATCTCAGGGTTGTGAGACCTAGCCCCACGTCGGGCTCCATGCTCAGTGTGGAGTCTGCTTGAGATTCCCTCTGCCCCTTCCCTTGCTCTAGATCTCTCTCAAATAAATAAATAAATAAATAAATAAATAAATAAATAAATAAATAAATAAAATCTTGAAAAATGTTATCTATCATTGCTGTTATTGTTGGGAGTGGCGGATAGTGAGAAATACAGCTCAGATTTCCATTCCACTTTACAGAAGGAAACAGTTTTAGAAGACTCCTTTCCTCCCCTCTCAATACCCTGCATCCCTTCCCAAGAAAGGAAGAGTGATTGATCTAGTTAGTGAGTCTCATTTCCCTAATCAGTGGTTCTCAAGGTCATGGTCTGAAAAGGGGAATCATAAACCCTGCTTGTATCACACGTTTACCAAAATAATGTATGTGAGCACAATGTATAAAGTGGCAATTATGACTTGAAGTGAGGTTTATACATCCACGCAGCATGGTACATCTCAGCTACCATTTGTTGAGTACTCACTATGTTCAGGAACTTTATATGCATCATTTTATTCTATCCTCCTGATCATCTTCGATGATCCTTTTACATAGGAGGTAATTGAGCTTCAGAGAGATTAAGTAACTTGTCCAAGTTCACACAGTTGGCAAATGGCTGAACCAAGCTTCCAATCAATTTTGCACACCCCCCATCCCCAGAAAATATGTGATAATGTTTGGAGACATTTTGGTTATTGCAACTAGCAGGGGGGTAGTGTTATCAGTGTCTAGTGGGTAGAGGCCAGGGATGCCACTGAATGTCCTACAATGCACAGGACAGCCCCCACAATGAAGAATTAGCTGCCCCAAGATGTCAACTGTGCTGAAGTTAAATCCTGCTCTAGTTGAGTATTACAGGTATGGTTTAGTATGATGGTTAATAGATGGTAAGTTAGGGGCACCTGGGTGGCTCAGTCGTTAAGCGTCTGCCTTTGGCTCAGGTCATGATCCCAGGGTCCTGGGATCGAGCCCCACATCGGGCTCCTTGCTCAGCGGGAAGCCTGCTTCTCCCTCTCCCACTCCCCCTGCTTGTGTTCCCTCTCTCGCTGTCTCTCTCTCTGTCAAAAAATAAATAAAATCTTTAAAAAAAAAAAATAGATGGTAAGTTAGTATATTCCTAAACCACACTGCTTGGGTACACCTACTAGCTGCGTGACACTGTGCAAGTCACCGCATCCCCATGTTCAGGTTCCTCACCTCTGAAACAGAGTTAACAATGGATCCCACTTCATGGGATAATTATGAAGGTGAAAAAAAGTTACTACACATAAAGTATTTAGGAAAGTGCTTGGCATTTAGCAAAAGCTCAATAAATGAGCCATTGATGTATTACAAAGCCATGTGCATTGTAACCTCTGTCTCCAGCCCGTTTCTGTGTAAATCTTCCCAACCCTGCTCATACTTCATGTTCATGAGGATTCAAGCACTGTGAAGCCAGACAGCTAGGGTTCCCTGGTCTGAATCCTGACTGCCAATTTGGTGGCTTAGGTAATGGGATCCTAAGTGATTAAGAAGATGAGATAAATGTCTCATTTAATATTTAAAAGAACCTTATGAAATCAGTACCACTATTTCTCTGATGAAGCTTTGCAGGGTTAGTTCACCTGCGCAGATTCCCAGGCAGTAAGTAGAGAGTCACGATTCAAATCAGACTCTTCAGCAGGTGCTACCTTTTGGTGCTATTGAGAATGGATTTAGAGCATCAAACCCTACCCTCCATCTATGAAAAGAATGAATTCGTAGGCAGGAGTGAAATGTCAGTGCTGCCCCTTAGGAATGGTGAGAACCTGAGAACATAATGTAATCTCTCGGAGCTGTCATGTATAAAAAGACCCTCAACTTTGCTGATTGTTGATATCGATTGCACCATCGAGGAGATCCAGCACCTAACTGTCAGGGAGTGAAGATCATCTTCGAATGCCTTAGAAAATCCATGCGTGACGCTGGACTTAGTGACTTCGAATAACACACAAATGGTCACTTTGCAATCTTTGAGATTCCTCCCCTTCTAGTCTGACCTTGCCTAATTATGGGGGTTTATGGAGTAGGGTTGATGGCCAGGTATGTAGCTGCAAACTGCCATGCAGACATCCACGAACCATTCAACTGTGTCTGGGTCACAGCACGCAAGCGTGAGAGGACAGAAAGGTCATTTAATAGGGCTATTGTCCTCTCAGCTTCACTGGCTCAATACTTTTCTTAGCATTCTCAAGAAACTAATATTCCCCAGCTTGCTCTCTGCGCTGAACTTTTTGGGACCTCTTAGCTGTTTCTTGGTGACTGCGGGTGAACTTCACTTATTCCTACTATCTTCCCTGGGAGTCTTTAAGTTCTCCTTGATTCTCCAGAAGTGTGCTGATGTGGATGAAGCCCTGCTCTCAAAGTCAGAATTCCTGGGTGTAAATGAGCCCTAATGGGGTAACTCTGGAAAATTACTAAAATTCTCTGAGTAATGGTTTCCTCATTCATAAAGCAGGAAGCTAATAATATCAATGTCAAGAACAAATTTGAGAATAAAATTGGTTTGGTTCATATTAAGATGTGTTATAATGTATATAATACATAATGTGCTATTGTTATTCCTTACCTAGGTAGTGCTTTTGAGGTCCTTTGTTAAGCCTCTCTGATGTACCAGGAACTGATAAAGAACTTACATGCATTATCCCATCTAGTCCCTCACAAACGATCTTAGGACACAGGACCCATTTTTGGCCCCATTTTAGGGCTAAGGAAACTAGGGCTCACAGAGGTTGAGTAATCCCCCAAAGCCAGTACAGCAGAACAAGTACTTGAACCTGGGTCTATCCTAGGCCAGCTCCACATTCTTACACCATGATATAGAGTCTCCAGTCTCCCCCAAACAGAGAAGAGGGTAAAAAACATGGAGGGAACCAAAGTTATTAGTATTGAGATGACTGTTCCTTCCTTTGGGCTTTAGAAAAATGAAGACAGCTAATGTGCACAGTCTATTAAATTGCAAAACTATTTATAATCCTCACAACAACTCCATGAGATAAATACTCATCCCCTTTTGACAGCTGGGAAATCGAGGCTCAGGGATTTAAGAGATGTGCCTCCAAATCTCAGGACTAGTAAATAAAGGAATCAAGCCTTGGACCCAAGTTTTCTGGGACCAATTCCTGCCATCTTTTCCACTATTCCAGTATGAATTTGAAGCTTGGCTCAGGTATTTGCCAGCTGTGTGACCTTGGACAAGTTACTCAATCTCTCTGAGCTCAACTGCCTCCTATTTAAAAAGAAGGCATATTTTAATGAGGATGATCAGGAAGATAAAGTAAAGTGATGCATGCAAAGTTCCCAAACATAGCAAGTACTCAAAAATTGACAGCTGGGATTGTTATACCATGTCATTTCAATGTATTAATACCTCATTTTTGTAACATGATTCTAAGGGGAAAATTCAGCTTTTTTTCCCTTTCTATGTAGGCAAAAACCCAGTTAGTTCTTCCCTATTACAACTTCCTTCCTTGAGTGTCTCCTTTACTACTAACACAGAACACTTCACTTCTGACACTTCTGGGCAGCAAATGTGTAAAAGCTCCCCCCCACAACAAGCAAGGTCCAACACCAGCTGGGTGTTCTCCAACTTAATTCTGACACGATCTCCCTGGAGATAGCATCTGATCTCATAGGTAAGGGCTCAGTTCCACAAGACTTTCCCCCACTTTAGACACCAATTACAAGCTCAGATTGTCACCTGTGCTTCTGATTGACTAGCTCTAGATCAGGGGCTCCAACAACCCCTTCCTTGGACTTTAGATTCCAGTTACAAGTTCAGATTGTTGCCTGTACTTCTGGTCAACTGGCTGCAAGTCAGAGATTCCTACAACCCCCTCCTTGGGTTCAATTAGCTCACAGAGCTCAAACATTTTACTTACGTTTACCGGGTTATTATAAAAGGATATGATAAATGATATAGATGAATATCCAGATGGAAGAGATGCACAGGACAAGGTCTGGGAGGGTTCCAAGAGCAAGAGCTTCTGTCTCTGTGGAGTTGAGGTGCCTCACCCTCCCCTGGAAGCTCCCCAAACCCCGTATTACTGGGATTTTATGAAGGCTTCCTCATGTAGGCATAATCAATTATTAGTTAATTTCTAGCCCCTCTCTCCTCTCTGGAGGATGAGGGTTGGGCCGAAAATTCCAAGCTTCTAATCATTGCTTGGTCTTTCTGGTGACCAGCATCATCCAAAGGCCATCCAGGAGTCCACCCAGTCATTTCATTAAAACAAAAGATGTTCCTAGTGTTCTTATCACTTGGGAATTTACAAGGGCTTTAGGAGCCCTGTGCTAGGAACTGGGGGCATGGACCAATATATATATTTTTTCTATTATCTCATTGCAATTAACATTTTATACATTGTATTTAATTTTTTCTTTAAATTCTAATTTTTTTATTTTTAATAGTTACTATATTCATGTGGTTCAAATTTCAAAGGAGTAAAATGTTGTTTTTCTAGCTTTACTGAGATATAATTGACATAAAACACTGTGTAAATTTAAGGTATATAATGCAATGAATTAATATATATATATTCTGAAATGATTACCACAATAAGTTAACACACCCATCACCTAACAAAGTTACATTTTGTGTATGTGTGTGGTGAGAACTTTTGAGATCTACTCCCTTAGCTACTTTTAAGTATACAATACAGTATTGTTAGCTATAGTCACCATGCTACCTATTATATCCCCATAACTTATACATTTTGTAACTGGAACTTTGCACTCTTTGACTACTGTTGAGGAAAACATTTTTTCCTTTATCCTTCAAGATTCTTCTAGCTGGTCTTAAGAATTAAATTGACATAAGACAGAATAACAGAAGAAAAAAACAGGGGCGCCTGGATGGCTCAGTAAGTTAAATGTCTGCCTTCGGCTCAGGTCATAATCCCAGGGTCCTGGGATGGAGCCCCACATTGGGTTCCCTGCTCAGCAGGAAGTCTGCTTCTCCCTCTCTCTCTACCACTCCCCCGGCTCTTGCTCACACTCTCTCTCAAATAAATAAAATCTTTAAAAAAAAGACAATTTTACTTCTTCCTTTCTGATTTCTTTTATTTATTTATTTATTTTTATTTCTTTTTCTTGCCTAATTGCTCCAGTTAGGACTTCCAGTACTATGTTGAATGGGAGAAGTAAGAGTAGGCACCTTTATCATGTTCCTAACCTTAGAGGAAAATCTTTCAACCTTTCGCCATTGAGTATGATGTTAGCTGTGGGCTTGTAATATAGAATATTTTTTAGAACGAGGTATGTTCTTTCTATACCCAGTTAGGTGGTTTTATAAACTATGAATGGCTATTGAATTTTGTCAAATGCTTTTTATGCATCTATTGAGATATGATGTTTATTTTTCATTCAGTTGTGATGTATCACATTTATCAATTTGTATATGTTGAACTGTCCTTTCATCCAGGGATGAATCCCACTTGATCATGGTGTATGATCTTTTTAATGTGCTGTTGAATTTAGTTTTATAGTATTTTGTTGAAAATTCTTACATCTATATTCATCAGGGATATTGGCCTATATTTTGTTTGTTTCTGTTTATTTTTATCTGAAGTATTCTTATCTGGCTTTGGTATCAGGGTAATGCTGGTCTCATAAAATGAGTTTAAGAATGTTCCCTCCTCTTCAATTTTTTGAAAGAGTTTGAGAAAAATTTTTTATTAATTCTTCTTTAAATGTTTGATAGAAATTACCAGTGAAACCATCTGGTTCCTGGGTTTTCTTTATTGGGAGGGTTTTGATTCCTGATTCAATCTTCTTACACGATATTAGTCTGTTCAGATTTTTTATTTCTTTCTGATCCAGTCTTGGTATGTTGTATGTTTCTATGAGTTTATCTATTTCTTCTAGAGTGTCTGGTTTGTTGGCTTATAATTATTTATAGTAGTCCCTTATGATCCTTTGTATTTCTGTGGCATCAGTTGGAATGTCTTCAGTTTCATTTACAATTTTATTTATTGGCTCCTCTCTCTTTTTTTCTTGGTTAGTCTAGATAAGGATTTGTCAATTTTGTCTATCTTTTCAAAGAACCAACTCTTAGTTTTCTTAATCTTTTCAATTGTTTTCCTATTCTCTAGTTCATTTATTTCTGCTCCAATCTTTATTAGTTCCTCCCTTCTACTAACTTTGGGCTTAGTGAGTTGTTTTTCTAGTTTCTTGAAATGTAAAGTTTCAGGGCTATAGGCTGGGGTCTGCAATGATTCCTGATAGGGTGGGGTCTCAGGCTATGCTCCCCAACCAGATGGTGCCACTGGCTGGACTCTGTTCAGGCAGGGCTGAAGGCAGAGCTTTGCTGTCAGATGAGATTTCAGGCTATGCTCTGCAATCGGGCAGGGTTTTAGGCTGGGCTCCATTGCAGGGCAGGACTGTAGGCTGGATTCCAAGGCTGTCCATAGTCACTGTTGAGCTTCCCTGCTTAGGCAGGGCCAAAGGCTATACTTAAAGTTGGGCAGGGCTTGATTTACTTGGATTTCTGCCCAGGTGTGGCTGTAGGATGGACTTCATGGCTGCCTGGGTTCTCTGGCAAGGCTTACTGGATGGCAGCACTGGAGGCTATGCTCAGCAATAGGGGAAGGCTGCAAATTTGCTTCCCTATCTGGGTGGAGCCCTAGAATGGACCCCATGGCCAGTATTGCTCATTAACTAGGGACTCAAGTCAGGCACAACTACCAACTGAGTTCCCTGGCCAGAAGAGGTCACCAGCTAGACTCTACATATGAGCAAAACCACTGGCTAGGATCTCTACTTGGATTCCACTGCAAGAGGAAATGCGTTCTGCTAAGATCTGAGCACTGGTTGCTATAAGCCCTATCCCCCTTCTCTATCTGATCCAGAGTAGTCAAGCCTTGCAGATTCCCCCAGTGATCCCCATGAGATGAGACCCAAGTGGGCCTTGGAGAAGCTACATGTCCACCTTGGGCTCTGTTTTTCCCACTGGAAAAACCATAGGCTCAGACGGGTTCTTTTGGTGTGGTGCTGTGCAGTCCTAGGGGAGGGATGATTTGGTCAGAATGTAGCTACTACTCTCACCCTTCTAATGTAGTTCTTCTCTGTCTCTGCAGTCTAGGGAAGTACTTCAGCCACACCCCCAGATTCTAGGGTTTTCACAGTGGTAATCTACGTAATCTTTCTATGGATAATTGCTAGTTGGTCTTCTTGTAGGGGAGAATGAAGTTGGGAACAACCTGTGTCACCATCTTGGTTATGTAACTTACACACTGTGTTTAAATATGTTATTCAGTACACCTATGACACAAGCAGGGGTTATGGTCCCCTGTTTCAGATGATGATGTTGAGATGATAGAGAATAATCATACTTGCTCAAATCACCTAAGTGGTAAGTAAATGATTTGGAGATGCAACCCAGTCTTTTGATTTTAAATGAAGAGTCATTTCTATTGCACTGTGCCAGACATTGAATACGATACACACTACCTCTTCATTCACTTATTTATTCAGCATCTATTGAGCTATCCCTTAGGTTTCAGAGTGAAAGTTGGGTTCAACTTTCTTCTCACTTAGGGGTCACCTTCTTAGTCAGGAAATTGAGTTTCTTATTGGTGATTGAAGAGGCTTCCCCAAGAGGCAAGAATACCATTTATTAATTTAACAGATATTTATTAAGCACCTCCTATATGCTGAGAGATGGTACTAAGTGTGAGAGAAACAGCAGACATGGCCTTTGTTCTCTTGGGAAGCATCCAAGTGCAATGAAGTATTATATATGTCTCAATACAGGTGCTAAAAGGAAAAAAACCTAGAGGGGTCAGGAAAACATCCATGGAAAATGATGTCTGAGCTGAAAGGTGAATGATAAGTACTTCCCTAGTAGTTGTTCAAGAAAGGAAAGCATATGCAAAGGACAGGTGTGGTGCATAGGAGAAATGGAAAGAATCATTGGAAAGCCAGAGTACAGAAGCAGGGGGATGCAGGAAGTCAGACTAGAAAGGAAAGTAGAGGAGAATATTGCATATTGTTGTATAAGCTATGCCAGGTTCTAACGTTATCTGAATCCCTTGAAGAATCATTCAGAAATTTTAAGAAAGAGGCAACCAAATCAGGTTACTGATTGGCTTGCTGATATTTTAGAAATATCAACATGGTTGGCCAGAGGATGGATGGACTAAGGTAGAGAAAAGACTAGAAACAGTAAGACCAGTTAGTGTTAATTGCAACAATCCAGGTGAGAGATGGCAGTGACCTGGAGGTGGCCATGAAGATGAAAAAAAAAAATATGGGTGGATTCCTGGAATATTTAGGGGAGAACATTAATAGTGCTCAGCAAATTAGCAAGTTACATTGAACACACTGTCATCTCTGCTACTGTACCAATTATTTGCACTGGGCAAATGAATAGAGCTCAGTCCTGCCAGACCTGACTTGGAATTTGGAGGGCCAGAAGATGGGTATTGGGGTCAGTGCCTGAGGATCCTTCAAAAAAGTAAGTTTTGACTATTGAGCAGCTTCCCCACCAAGGTACTGACAAGTCTCCTAGCAGAGGGGCCAGTGCAAAAAGTGTATAATGTATGCAAGGTCTCTATAAAAGGATAACAGTTGACACATCAGCACTGTTGTAGCAACAGGGCCAGCAATGGCCCACAGCAAACACCTCAAGTCTGGAATTGGCTAGATTGGACTCCTGACAGCTTCAAACTCAGAGGCAAAGCCTGCATCTCAAACAGAAGAGGGAGAATTGTCTAAATGCTTCGATTCTTGTAATTGAAGCAATTGCACATCATTTTACATGCCAGCCTCCTGACAGGATAACCAGTATGAGCTGAGTGTGGGAATTCAATTATGTATCTTCTGTCTGCATCTTTGAAAGAAAACCACCCGACTGGCCTGTCAAATATCCAGCATGTTTGCCTGTTGGAAATTGCTATCTCCTCCTGACACAGAAAATGTCTCTGCAGAAGAAAAACCTATTATATTCTACAAAGCTAGCATAACCCTATCACAAAACTTGACAAAAAAGCATAGAAAAAGAAAACTACAGACCAATTTTATCTATGAATATAAATGCAAAATTCCTAAATAAAATATAAGCATATGAAATATGGCAGTGTAACACTAGAGGGTTTTCCATGAAAAATTGAAACAAAGCAGTATGCCGACTATGACCCTAATTATTTAATATCACTCTAAATATCTGGCCAATGCAATAAGACAAGAAACATAAATAAATAAAGGAAGTAATTATTGAAAAGGAAATGGCAACATTTCTAATTATTTGCATATATCTACCTAGAAAATCCAATTAACTAAAAAAAATTTTAGCACCCATAAGAATTCATTAATGCTTCTTCTGGGAATTTAATCTGAAGAAATAATCAGAGAGTCAAAGATTGATGATAGAGTCTCATCCCAGTGTTATTTTTATTAGTGAAAAAAATAGAATATAATCCATATCTAACAAAAAGGGCATGATCAAATGTATTACTTTAGATCCAGAAGATGAAATATAAAACAAAACTTACATTTTAAAGAATATTTAATAACATAAGAAAATGTTCATACATCCTGAGAATAAGCACAAAATACAAACCTAAATACAGTGTGATTACTCTTTTTATAAAATAAACAAACAAATAAATATGTATATAAATAAATATGTATATACATGTTTTGCATAGAAGACATACTGGAAGAAAGGAATATGAAAATGGTTTCACAGTTATCACTGGACATGGGCTTTTCAACTTTTATAGAATTTGCACGCACCAGTCTTACAAATTACACTATAACTATCCCATAAAATACACTGTAAAAATTTTGGGAATATTTCCAGATGATGTCCGAGATCCCTAACAATCTGTTTCTGACATAAATATGACAATTTATATAAAAATATGACACTTTACCAGTTTTGTGCTCAGCATGGAGTCTGCTTGAGACTCTCTCCCTCTCCCTCTGCCCTCCCCACCTCCTCTCTCTCATAAATAAATAAATACATACATACATACATACATACATACATACATAAATATCTGACACTTTAAAACAGAAAAGGATCTGTGATACTATTACCCCTGTTGGCCTATATTGGGCTGCCCCATAATGATACCAAGTAGCTTCACTCAGAGATTTTGGGGAGCTTGGCTCCCTGAACACAGACTCTATCCTTCAACCTTATTATCCAACAAAACCTTTTTCTTTCCAGGCCCCAGCTAGAGTCCAATTTGTCATCCAACTCCTTGTTTGCCTTACTTGCTGTCTCCCCTGGGAACCTTGTAACCAACCCTTATCAAAATCACTAAGTGTGACCCCATCTGAGATGAGCTTTCCAGGTGGCTTATCTTCTAGCATAACTATATCAAAAACCACTTGGATGCCTGGCTCAGGACTCTCCCTGGGAACATCCACCAACTATAAGGTCCTAGATTTACATGGGTCCTCCCTTAATAAATGACACAGCAGACCCAACCTAGACACCAACCTAGCAGACCAATATTTAAATCCGAAGGAGGTAAATTCAAGCAGAATATTTTACTTATTGAAGGTGGCCTGGAATGGGAAGACCCTGGGGATTTACTGAGCCCGGGGACTTGAGAAATAACTTGAGAGTCAAATCCAGAGACAGCAGCTGTGAAGTCCCATCCATAGAATGAGAGCAAAACCATAAAACAGAGATGAAGTCTAGGATATGGAAGAGTCAGAAATTATGCAGAAAAGCTTGGGCACAGCTGTAGAATCTCCAAGATAGCCAGAATTCAGCTTCAGGGATCAGTTGTGGACATACTGTGAATGATTAAAACAAGGGACCCAAGAACACAAGCTCAAATGACCACAGAGTTCAAGCAGTAATCTAAGAGTGAAGATAATGGCCAGCTGGAGAGTACATGCCTCATGCAAAGAGAGGCAGCCACTACTCAGGAATGTTGATCCACTGTGACCAGATCTATTTTTTTTTTTTTAAACAAGAAAAGCTAGGACTCTAAACTTTATGTGAAATCCCCCAATTTTTAAATGTTGCCATTTCATATTTTGAATGTGATACATGCCAAACAAAACATATTTGCAGGCTTGATTTAGTCAATGGACAACAATTCATGACTTCTAAGGAAAAGTTACAAAGCTGGAAAAGGATAAGGAATTGATTCTTCTCAGATTGACCCATCCTCAACTTCCCCAACTTACAGGCTTTCCTTTATAGGAATGTGGGAAGGAGGAATCATGCTTTGACTGCTCCAAAGAGTGACCCATCCTACCCCTGGGTGGGGGTAAGGGGGAAATTGTCACCCACTGACCCTAGCCCCACCTATTCCCCTGTACCAAGGAGTCTGGTCAGTTTCTAAGGTTTGAATATGCATGCCCAGGAAACCAACTATGAGGCACTCAGAGGCACAATAGGAATGACTGGGGAACTCTGAATGCCATTGTCACTTCTATAGGGTCCCACCCATTGACAGCTCCTTTGATTCACAACAGAATACTTCTGTCTTTATGGCTTTTTTCTTACACCGCCACCAAATCTTCAACTTTCCAGACACAGCTAGATGTCCCACAATATAATTCAATTCTGACCCTGTCTACCTGGAGATAGCATTGGATCCCACTGGTTAAGGACTCAGTCCCACAAGACTGCCCCTGCTTCATTCAGATGCCAGATACACCAGGACTTTGGATGAACTGGCTATAAATTCAGGGAGTCCCCACAAACCCCTCTTCAGGTTCAATAATTTTCTGAAGCAGTTCACAGAACTCAGGAGAGCACTTCACTTACTTTTGCTAAGTAAGTTTATTATAAAGGATACAGACAGCCAGATGAAGAGGTACATAGGGCAAGGTCTGGAAGGGTCCTGAGCTCAGGACCATCTGTCCCATGGAGTTGGGGTGTGCCACCCTTCCAACAACTGTGTTCAGTAACACTGAAACTCTCTGAACCCCATAGTTTAGGGGTTTTTTAATGGAAGTTTCATTACACAGACATGATTGAACCAAATCATTGGTTACTGATAATTAACTCAATCACCAGTCCCTCTCCCCTGTCAGAGGTCAGGGGGTAGGTCAGAAAGTCCTGAGCCTCTAATCAAGCTCCTGCTCCACGTTTCTGGCATCCAGTTTCCAACCCCTTTCTTGTCCCCCTCCTCTACCTACAGTTCCCCACCCTATTCCTGAGGCTACCTAGGAGCCCACCCACCAGTCATCTCATTAGCATACCAAAGGACACTCTTATCTCTCCAGAGATTCCTACAGGTCTTAGAAGCTCTACTGTCAGGAAGACCAAATATAACAAAAGATGTTGTCATCACTCAGGAAATCACAGGGCTTTAGGAGCTCTGTGCCAGGAACTGGGGACAAAGACTAAATATATATATATATTTTTTTTAATATATATTTCTTATTATACAAGTAACCCCCACTTTTCAAAAGTCCACATTACAACACTTTGCTTTTTACAAAAGACCTACATGGGTATTTGCTTTTGCTAACCCAAAGAAATCTGAAGAACATTTTTGCTTTTATGAAAAAAAGCAGAAAGCAAAAATAGCGGTCAGCATTTGTTTTGTGGCTAGCTGTTACAGAGGCAGCACACACCCCGAGCAGCTGGAGTGCCAACGCCAAGTCCTTGATTTTATATCCTGGATTGGGGAAGGCTGACTTGATTTTATATCCTGGATTGGGGAAGGCTGATATTTTTCCTCTTTTCTACTTTCATATACAGGGTTCTTCAGCCTCTTTTTCAACACTGGTTTTCTGTTCCCCTTCTCCCCTTGGGCAATTTTATCCATTCCCCCACTTTTGTGTAAGGGAAGAAAAACTAAAGAAACAAAGAACGGCCTGAACCTTGGATCAGCTTCTCTCTCCAACCATACAAAGGCAAGAAGAAGGAAAGGATCACAACCATGCACGATCAATTTAATGTACAATGAGCTGCTCACCTGTAAACACAACCTAAACTCTGACCAATCAGATTACTATCCTTCCTTCATCTAGGAAGGAACTAGGAAGGGCTCTTGGAAGAGAAATGCAAAATACAACCAGCTAGGCAACTGACCAGAATGCCTGTTTAGCTTAAAAACAGCCAAGTCCAGAGAGGTGGTATACAACCGTGGCAGAGATTGCTAGTTGCCAGAAAGTATCCATTCTCCCTTCCTTCGTTAGTGACAGAACCTGATTTTATTTGGTGTGGCAATGCTTTCAGAAAAGACAACTTTGCCGCACCTCCCTTGAGGTCACATGTGACCATAGGATTGGGTTCTGGTCAATGAAATGTTTATGGAAGTGCTGGCCAGAGTTCCAGCAAGACCACTTAAGGGAACTTACCTCAGCAGGGACATCCTCCCATTTGCCTTCCTCTTCTCTTCCTTCTTCCTGCCTGAAATCCAGGCATGATGATGAGAGATCCAGCAGGTATCTTTGACCATGAGGTGGCCTTGATGATAAAAGCCACACACTTGAACAGCTTACGTGTACCAGAAAAATAAAAGGAGCTAAGTCAATAACAGAGAAGCTTTTCCAGACTTGAGTGCTGGCCTCCAGACTTCTTGTACAGGGGAGAGAAATAAACTCCTTTAAATCAGTTTTAATTTTAGTTTCTTGATACAGACAGCAAAAACTAATCCTAACTGATACAGAAATTACATAAAGTATATCTTTAAATCAGCTATAAAGGTCTCTAAAGGAATTGTATTCCTTTAAGAAATGTATTTCTAAATAAATCTTCCTGGGAGACTCCTAATATGTGAACTAAAATCTGCTGCTAAGAAAAACTATCATAGAAATATACAATGTATAAACAATCTCTTCTGTGAATACTAAGTTCTTTGAAAAAGGTGATTGGAGAAGGGGAAAAGGCAGCCAAATAAGGGGGAAAATTCTCATCAGATAGGTTAAAAAAAAGAAAAAAAGAAGATACAAGACTGCTGCCAGTTGCAGCAGGGAGGAGATGCTGCTGTCTGCATAAGCAGGGGCTCTTCTATTTTTCTTTCTCCTGAAAGCTTTGATCTTGTGGTTTCAGAAAAGAGATGAGAGAAAGAAAGACAGATATCACAGTGTCAAGGATCTGCTGACTGAGCAGGGAAGCTGGAGACAGTGAGAGAAGAAAAGCTCACCAGTGTGCTCAGAACTGAACAGCCGAGTGGGGGGGCACCGGGAAAGGGCGCTGAGGAAGACTTTGGGGGAGGTTTTGGTGACAATCTTGCCTGTTGGATGGAAATCTGAGTTAATCCTGGGAGGCCTGGCTACCAAGTCAGGATCCAGTGAAACAATAAGTGAGCTTCTCTATCAGGACTACTCAGATCAAACAGACAGAGCCTGCTATCATGACTTGGTGGAAATATACTTGGATTACAGAAGCAAACCTGGTGCAAAGGATTGATTTACAGAGTACATTGTTTTGGTGTTTTTTTTTTTTTTTTCCATTTACTTAAACTGCTCTCAGCGTGCTTGGAACAACATGGCAACCAAGTTCTGCTCTTGCCTATCCAGATACCAATGTTCATTTTGTTAAAATCATGTTCATTTCTCTTACATTAATGACAGCTTACAAAGAGCTTTACACACATTATCTTATCCAATTAGCACAGCATACCCATAAAGTGATCAGGGAAGGTTAGAAATCTAAGGTTCAGAGAGGTTAAATGATGAGCTAAAATCCTATTATGGGTACACCTTATGTTTTTAAGTTTGGGGCATATAACTTAGTGCTCATTCCCACTAATCCATGCTGAGTCAAGAATAAAAGTGGAGGATTTTGATTTTATGTTTCACTGATCAGGGATCAGTTTTCCTCCAAAATGGTCTACAGGGATGAACCAGGAGAGAGAATAAACCCATCAAAGGTGACTCTCTTGGGGGGCTCCTGGGGGGCTCAGTTGCTTAAGCATCTGACTCTTCATTTCAGCTCAGGTCATGATCTCAGGGTCATGAGATCAAGTCCCTCATCAGGCTCCGTGCTGGACATGGAACCTGCTTAAGATTCTCTCTCTCCCTCTCCCTCTACCCCTCCCTCCTCTAAAAAAAAAAAAGTGACTTTCTTGGGACATCAGGGATAACAAAGCATAGGCTTCATCAGTGATGGGTTATGTCTGAGAAAAGTGAATGTAGTATTTCCATCTGCTGTCACTGACCACTTGTTTCCTTCTGGTACAAAGCCATGATAGTAGTTAAATGCTCAGACTAGTCTTTTCTTTACCCATTTAGCTTAAGATTATTGTTTTTATAAAACTGAAAAATGTCTTTTCCATCACTGCTCACAGAGAAACTACTGCAATTTCTACTCATTTCAAAACCCTTTGTCTACTTGTTGAACCCTCATCCAAGCCCAGTGTGTCCAGGGCAGCCAGAAGCTAATCTCAGAAGGACTGACCATTAAGATTAGATATAGATCAAGTTACATATGGCAGCACTACAGATCATAAAGCACCTTCATGTGCCCTATGTAACTGGATCCTTACAATAATCCAGCATCCCAGCCATTAACATTATCCTCAGTCTATGTCTAAGAAAACCACAGTAGAGAAAGTTAAAAGTTTTCCTCAAAACAGAAAGTGATAGAGCTGGAAATTAAACGCAGGAATTTTTTTTTAACCCCAACTGCTAGCATATTCTATAACACCCCACTGACTTAAGATTTCTAACTGGTTTCTATATAAAGTCGTAGGTGCCACAGACTGATTAACCACAATGAAAAAGATAAGGAATACTTTTTACTCTTGAGCTGTGTTGACCCATGTTTTATAAATTACTTCAGAGGCAAAAATGAATCCTTAACGGCTAGAATCACCAGGAAATACATAGAATTCCTAGTCTTACTGTATAAAGAGCTCTTAAAAATCATTAAGAAGACATCTGGGGCACCTGGCAAGCTCAGTCAGTAGAGCATGCAACTCTTCCATCTTAGGGTTGTGAGTTCAAGCCCCATGCTGGGCATGGAGCCTACAATCAATCAATCAGTCAATCAAAACATTAAGAAAACATCCTCACTCCATAATGGGGAAAAAAAAAAAAAAGAGCAAAGATCATGAATAAGCAATTTATATAAGAAGAAATATAAATAAATACAAATATTCAATGACACTAAAAATCAAAGATATTTTAGGGAGATGTAGTCATTTTTCTCTTTTAGAGTCAAACTACTGATTAAATAATTGACTCTCCACAAAGTCAGTAATGGGCAAGGTCTATTAAACCAGCAGATGCTTGGCATAGGAAGGTATAAGTCTTTCTTCCATGAACTCTTTGTGGAAGTGGAAACTGGCACAATGGTTCTGGAAATATGGGCTATTCTGGAAATATGTGATAATATGGATCAAAAGAGTCCAAAAAGGGTGCCTGGGTGGCTCAGTCAGTTGAGCATCTGACTCTTGATCTCAGCTCAGGTGTTGATCTCAGGGTCATGAGTTTGGGCCCCACGTTGGGCTCCAGGCTGGTTGTGGAGCCTACTTAAGAAAAAAGAGTTCAAAAACATTCATATCAAGGACTTCTGGATTAAAATTAAGCAGCCCAATCCTAACTTCCCAGGAAAATTTAAAAACTCACAGAACACCTGAGCTAGGATTGACAATTAAGTTAATATCATTATAAGGGAAAACTGGCCTGTTAAGTCTTAGACCCACAAATCTGGATTAAAAATCACAATTGGTGGACCCACTATTCTAAGCTGACAACAAAGACTCTAAGCCTTAACTGACAATTAGGTGAGGAAGTTTGCAAAGGCTGTGAAGAATGCTGGCACACACAGATAGGAAGACAGCCCTGAGTTAGTGGTTATGCTAGGGAAGGGTTAAATCTGGAGAACACTTAGAAGACATTTATCATGAATATTCTAAAAATAGATTACAGTGTCTGGAGGTGAAGTTCCATTCTTAGCAGATTTATACTTGTTCTATACCTTATGATCATGAACTCTGCCCTGGCTAGTTTGTTTATCAGATATTCCCCCAGAGATATCATGATTTCAAAGGTTGTTGTTTTTTTTCAAAAGTAACCCCTAATCCTGAGGCTATGTACAGGTTTACTTTAGGAAATGTTTTTGCCATAATGTTCATTACATGAAAAGTTTATTCACCCAGAGGTTGCTGTGTACATATCAGTATTATAATAAACCCATTCCCTATAACCTCATTGCCTTTATTTGTAACATCACTTGTTTTAAGTAGCTTTATTTGATTTATAAATCAGAAATCATCATGACTTACTGTGTTTGCTTTCTCCCCTACACCTAGCTGGAGAGAGTGGGGGTGGGGAGAAATCCAAGAGTATTATTTCTAGAAAAGTCAGGTGAACTTAAGTTTTTTCCATATATTAGAAGAAAATGGGAAGTTTCTGAAAAGGATTTACTACAGTTGTCAGAAGAAAACTTTGGAAAATATTCAGCAACTTGAAAGTGGCCAGGAAGGAAGGCTGGAGCCACAAGAACACATCAAGGGTAGCCAGGCATGAGGGGGCAAGCTGCCAAAGCACAAGTAGTCTGCCAATCTCTGCAATCGCACACTTAAATTTAATACATGGCATTGCTACCTAAGTTCAAATCACTTACTAAGGTAAGCTTCAATTATCTTAGGAGACACTCTGGTGACCAAAGAAATAAAGTCCTATTCCATTGTGGAATTTTCTTTGGGGTATCCTACGTACTCCTTACCAAATTACCTCACATTTACATGATTATAATAAAAGTCCCCCTGTAAATGATGCTGCCCCCCATCTTAACCACAATTTACTGGCTCACATCTGAGCACTTGACCTAACTGTGTCAATCAGGATCTTTCCTCTTGGAAATAAGACTAAGATTCTTCCCTCTGATGACTGTCCTCTAAATGAGAAGAGTTATTGGCAGTGATTATTTCCAATCTGATATTTGTTATCTATGGCTGTAAAATATTAGTCCAAAACTTAGTGAATTAAACAGTAAACACATTATCTCACAGTTTCTGGGGATCAAGAATTCAGAAAGGGCTTCACTGTATGGTTTTGGCTCAGGCTCTCTCATGAGGTTGCAGTCAGGATGCTGGCTGAGTCTGTAGCATCTGAAGGTTTGGTTGGGGCTAAAGAATCCACTTCCAAGATGGCTCCCTCACATGGATGTTGTCAGAAGGCATCAGTTCCTTACCAATGGACCTCTCCATAGAGCTGTGTGAGTGTCCTCATGACATGGCTTCCCCATGCAATCCAAGAAAAAGAACAGGGAAGAAGCCACAGCACCTTTTATGTCCTGGTTTCAGAAGTCACAAACCATCATTCTGCCACATCTTATCCATTAAAAGTGAGACATTAAGTCCAGCTCACACTCAGTGAGCGGGGAATTAGACTCCAATTGGAGGAAAGAATTGCCAAAGAATTTGAGGATATATTTTCAATCTCCACAGAGTATATATATATGTATGAGAGAAACAGAAGTGAGTCAAGAGTCTGCTTGGATTTCCTGAGATGGGCTGCATCCATGCCCTTGAGTTTTGTAAAACACCACTGTATTCTTAAAAATAAATCTTCTTCCTTAAGCTGTCTTGAGTTGGTTTAATTACTTTTCAACTAACAGAATCTTAATCACTACATGACTTCTGCCAATTAAACTCTTTGGCTCTTCTGATGATTCTGCTTCAGCCACTTTGCTCAGATATTCGGGCGCTGATTTTTACATTAGATATTCCAAAGTCTTTTATCCCTCCCCAAGATGATCCCACCTGCCAAAAAATATTGCAATAATCTTGGATGCCAGCTTACCTCTTTTTCTAGTCTGTCCCTGCCCTGTTCTGGACACTGCTTAATAGTATCAGAAGAGAGGGCGCCTGGGTGGCTCAGTCAGTTAAGCGACTGCCTTCGGCTCAGGTCATGATCCTGGAGTCCCGGGATCGAGTCCCGCATCGGGCTCCCTGCTCAGCGGGGAGTCTGCTTCTCCCTCTGACCCTCCTCCCTCTCGTGCTCTCTGTCTCTCATTCTCTCTCACAAATAAATAAATAAAATCTTTAAAAAAAAAATAGTATCAGAAGAGAGAGAACACAAAACCAAATAAGACACTGAAATGGAAAATCCTCCTGAGCACACTTGGTCTGGATAGTAAGTATACAGGATTTCTGAGAAGGTTATCTCCCTGAAAGTTTGAGTTCAAAGTCAAGAAAAAGTGACCCTCTACTTCTGAAGTCAATAAAAAACAATGTCCAGCTTCAATGACCTGAATAATATACTTCATAGAATATACTGCCCAGGAGATGAAAGGGTCTCCAAAATCTCCAATCAGAAAATATGTGAGGAAAAAATGGCAGTATGTAATTGATATAAGAGCAAACCCTCCCCTAGTTGCTTACCTATCGAGAGATTATGGGTCCTGTAGTGACAGATGAAGTATATAAGAGGTTAAGGCTTTGTTAGTGTTCATTTCATACTGCACAAAGCAAAATGATCTTTCTGGTAGGTGCAGGGGTTTGGCTACCAGAAAGGTCTAACATAGGATGGAAGAGGAAAACTATCTCCATACTCTTAAAGTCATTGAGAAATATTTCTTTAGAGTGACAGAAAGGAAAGGAACTAGTATTTGTAGATGCTCTGAGGTGTGGTTGGCTCTATGCTAAGCACTTTTCTAATCCTCCCCAAACCTAGAGTCTGCACTTGTAGTGGATACTGGGAAGCACCACCAAGATCCCCTTCTCAAAGCCAGTGCAGCCCAGCTGGGAAGGAAGGCTGCTGGAGGCTCACAGCTCATTGGAGACTGCCTTCAGTTATGCGGAACTACACTACCCAAGGTTATACACCCTCTAAGGGGATGGCATATGGCCAATGACTGATTGACTTAAGAGCTCAAAAGCTCAGCCTCTCTTTCAATTTGTGAGGACTCTAAAAGGCTGTCCCAGATTGAGTTCCTGTCCAAATTCCAATCCTATAGTTCTCACTTTCCTGAAAGTGTATCCTCCAGGAAACCTCTGGTTGTAACTCCCCAACTCAGTTTGTTACCAGGGATCCAATCTAAAGCAGTACTATTATCTTCTTTATCCAGATGACAAAACTGAGCTTTGGGGAGTTATATCAACATGCATAGTGTCACACTGCAGATGGTGGAGCTCTGATTTGACCCTGAGGCTGTCTCATTCACAAGTCACACTGTTCCCAGAATAACCCTCCACCAATCATACATTCAATATCTTTTCGATTTTCCAATTACATTACTGGTTGGAAGGGCAACCTAAGGATTAGACCTGAAAATTCTTACAATGCTTAACCTGCCGTCATGGTAATAATACAAATTTGGTTTGTAAATTGGTCTGTGTGTCTAGACAATGTGAGCCTGTGTCTAAAGAGATCCATTCTAGGGGAATGGATAAAATAGTTTGTCACTTTGAGGTCTTGCCTGAGAATCTGACCGCCATCACTGTAGTTAACCCAGACTTCTATATCATTTTGCTTTTCCAGCAGGACCAAAGAAAACCTCTGATTGTGTCCTCCATTGCAGTAAGTTAACTCTGGGCACCACTAAGATAGAGGAGCAGGTCTAAAGCAGAAGGAGACATGTGGAGAAGAATGTCTAGCTCCAAATTCTGTGAGCTCAGCACAACAAGGCTGTGGGCAATGGGGATCAGGGCTTAGCGGTGTCTGGGGAGCCGTAGACACATTGAGATTTGCACCTCCAGACTTTGAACTTCTAATGCAGCCACCAGCAGAGTGATTTATTAGACTGACCCTGTGGATCTATATCAGACAAATCTCACCTTCACATTAGGATCAACAATCCTAGGAATTGTTCTCATATTAAAGAAAAAAAATATATTTTTATGGCTGTCTTTGTGACTCTCATACAACCAATGACAGAAAAAGGTAAGTTTTCTGTAATAGATAATGGAAAGACATTCTCTGACTGGACTTATCTCCATTTTAAAGTCTACTGATTCCTTTGGTTTAATTTTCTTTTTTTTTTTTTTAAAGGATTTTATTTATTTATTTGAGAATGAGAGAGAGCACATGAGAGGGGGGAGGGTCAGAGGGAGAAGCAGACTCCCTGCTGAGCAGGGAGCCCGATGCGGGACTCGACCCAGGGACTCCAGGATCATGACCTGAGCCGAAGGCAGTCGCCTAACCAACTGAGCCACCCAGGCGCCCCTCTTTTTGTTTTTAAATTACCAAAACAATAATGCCAATAGTAAGTTTTGTAACAATACAGAAGAATATAAAATAATAGGTAAAAGTTCCCTTTTAACCCTCTCCCAAAGCCACTCCTCCGAGATGTCACTACTGGTCACGGTTTGAAGTATCGTCTTCCAGCTTATTCCTTGTTTTTTTCAAATGTGCATTCATATGTACATACAAACATGGACACAAATACCTACACATGCACACACACAGTTGTAGCATAAATATGATTCTTCTATACAAATTGTTCAGTGTTTTCTGTTACTCAAAACAATATAGTATGGGGCGTCTGGGTGGCTCAGTCAGTTAAGCCTCTGACCCTTGATTTTGGCTCAGGTCATGATCTCAGGGTTGTGAGATCAAGCCCTGGGTCAGGCTCTGCACTCAGTGGGGAGTCTGTTTGATATTCTCTCTCCCTCTGCCCCTTCCCCCATGCATGTGCACATGCTCTCTCTCTCAAATAAATAAATAAATCTTTAAAAGTAAACAATATATTTTCCTGCAATCATTGCAGCCCAGTCCCACATAATTATCAACAACAACAACAATAATAATGCTGGTGATGAAGCATACAATGAGCAGGCACTGTTTCAAGTGCTTTCCATCTATTAACACATTTATTTATTTATTTTTAAAGATTTTATTTATTTGACAGAGAGAGAGCACGCGCAAGCAAGGGGGGCGGCAGGCGGAGGGAGAGAGAGAAGCAGGCTCCCCACTGAGCAGGGAGACCAATGTGGGACTTGATCCCCAGACCCTGGGATCATGACGAGAGCCAAAAGCAGATGCCCAACTGCCTGAGCCACCCAGGCATCCACCATCTATTAACACATTTAGCCTCACGCTCGGTTTATAGATGAGAAATCTGAGGTCCCTGGAGATGTTCTTAAACTTGCTCCAGAGCACAGAGTCAGTGAGTGACAAAGCTGGGATGCAAACCCAGGCAATTTGGCTCCAGAACCCTGCTCTAATCATAGAGTGGGGAACATTTTCCAATCAATCATATCAGGAAATTATGAGAAGATACCCTGGATTCTCCAAAAGTAGGGGAGCAACTCACTGCAAAATCTGTCACCAAATCCTGAGATTCCCAGATGCCCATTTCAGAGAACTGAGAGCCTGAACAGATCTTGGTTTCCCTTGGGTCAAGCTGCCATGGCCACTTACCACAAGAGGACTGGTCCCTGAGGCTCAGCCATAGAACTAAATGCTGAGAAAAGGATCCCAATGTCTCCATTTATTGTCATCTTTGTTTTTTTTTTAAGATTTTTTTTTTTTAAGTAATCTCTACATCCAATGCGGGACTCGAACTTATAACCCCAAGATCAAGAGTCCCATGCTCTACTGACTGAGCCAGCCAGGTGCCCCCTATTGTCATCTTTAAATATAAACACACAAAAATCTGAATGTTGGGGCACCTGGGTGGCTCAGTCGTTAAGCGGCTGCCTTCGGCTCAGGTCATGATACCGGGGTCCTGGGATCGAGCCCCGCATCGGGCTCCCTGCTCCACGGGAAGCCCGTTTCTCCCTCTCCCACTCCCCCTGCTTGTGTTCCCTCTCTCACTGTGTCTCTCTCTGTCAAATAAATAATAAAATATTTTTTAAAAAAATCTGAATGTTACTTTGGATTTTATTATGATCTGGAGGAGGGACAGAGTAAAATAAATTTTAAAAATTGAAGACACAGTAGGCATTTAGCAAAGGGTGGGTGGATAATGGATGGATGCATGAATGAACACATGGACAGAAGAAAGAAACAAAGAGGAACCAAAGAAGCTGGGTTGGGTCCTAGAAATGAGCCCAAGTCTTAACTCTTGAAAGACTGCTTGTCCCTGGCCCCAGATCCAGGATGGTCTTTACTGTTCCAGCAACACTTATATATTGCTGATTTGGGAATGTGATTGGCACCACACAGGCACCCTGACCACAGAGCCCCAGAATCATTTTTCTGCCAGCTGGTTTCTTGTTTTACCCTTCTCCTTTCCTGCTAGCCTTCTTTTGGGTTTTCTTCCCCTTCAATTTTCTGTTATTATTTTTGTTTGGTTCTCTGGTTTTAATTTAAAATGTAGCATTTACTCAATATAACCAGATATATAAAGAAATACCTCCTAATGCTCCTCTTCCAGTCCTGCCTTTCTGAGATAACCAATACCACCAGCCTGGTGTGTGTTTTCCACCTCTTTCTCATACTCGTAGAAACATACATAAGCATATAATCATCTGTAGAAAAGGTCTTCAGGGTATCTGCTTTTACAAAAATAGAATCATATTACACAACTTTTTTCCTCCCTAAATATATCATGGAGACTCCTCCAGGTCAATAGACCTAAATATAACTTTTTTCTGTTGCTGTTGTGAACTTTCTTTTGTTTTTTTGGGGTTTTTTTAAGATTTTATTTATTTGAGAGAGAGACAGAGAAACAGAGCATGAGCAGGGGGAGGGGCAAAGGGAGAGGGAGAAGCAAACTCCCTGCTGAGTGCATGGGGCTCAATCCCAGGACCCTAAGATCAAGATCCGAGTCAAAGTCAGATTCTTAAGGGACTGAGCCACCCAGGAGCCCCGGTGAAGTTTTTTTTTTTTTTTTTTTTAAGATTTTATTTATTTATTTGAGACAGAGAGAGAACGTGCATGAGCAGGGTGAAGGGCAGAGGGAGAAGCAGACTCCCTGCAGAGCAGGGAGCCCAATGTGGGGCTCAATCCCGGGACTCCGGTATCATGACCTGAGCTGAAGGCAGCCGCTTAACCGACTGAGCCACCCAGGTGCCCCTGGAGTTTGTTTTTTAAGTAAATTATCACACAGTAAAACTGATCTTTGGGAGTCTATAGTTCTATGAACTTTAGCACATCTATGCATTCACACAACCACCACCACGATAAGAACATGCACATTCCCATCACCTCCAAAAGTTCCCTTGTGCACCTTTGTACCCATGCACACTCCCATCCCTAACCCCTGGCAACCACTAATCTGTCTTCCAACATTACAGTTTTCTCATTTAAAGATTATACAGGGGGGCGGAGCAAGATGGCGGAGGAGTAGGAGACCTGCATTTCATCTGGTCCCAGGAATTCAGCTGGAGAGGGATCAAACCATTCTGAACACCTGTGAACTCAACAGGAGATTGAAGAAAAGAATAGCAACAACTCACTGAACAGAAAAGCCATCACTTTCTGGAAGGTAGGATGTGCAGAGAAGTGAATCCGAGGTGATATTCAGGAGGATAGATGGCAGGGGAGGGGGTCTCTGTCGACCGCTTCTGGCAAGTGATAGAGCAGCTGAGCACAAAATCGGAACTTTTAGAAGCCTGCTCTGCTGAGGGATGTCGCTCCAGTGTCTAAGCGGGGGGTGGAACCCTCACTGGGACAGTGTGGCCTCAGGACCCTCGGGATCACAGAAAGACCGGGGGTGCCTGAGTGCGGCAGAGCTCCCAGGGATTGGAGCAGGGAAGCCAGCTGCAGGGACAGAGCCGAGGAGTGGACTCTCAGCTCGGGGTTCCCATAAACCATGATCCGCAGCACAGTCGGGCCACTGCTCCTCCAGCAGGGACCCAATAAGCGGCAGATCCGGGGAGATTCCCCTTCCTCCCCCAGGAGGAGCGGCGCAGGAGCGCACCGCAGGGATCTGCTGGGTTTGGAGACTCCACATGGGGTCGTGTACTAGAGATAGAAATGCGCAGTCACAGGACGGGTGAGCACGGAGTGCGGCCAGAGACCGGGGAGACGGGAGTGACTGACTGCTTTTCTCTGGGGCTCACTGAGAAGCGGGGCCCCGAGTTCTCGGCTCCTGCAGGGCGGAGATTGGGAGGCCGCCATTTTCACTCTCGTCCTCCAAAGCTGTACCGAAAGTGTGCAGGGAACAAAAGCTCCCAAGAGCAAACCCGAGCAGATTACTTAGCCCAGACCGGGCAAGGGCAGGGCAATTCCACCTCCAGCAAAGACATTTGGGAACCACGGCAACAGGCCCCTCGCCCAGAAGATCAGCAAGAACAGCCAGCTAAGACCAAGTTTACCAATCAATGAGAACGGCAGAACTCCAGCGCTAGGGGAATACTGCACATAGAATTCATGGTTTTTTTTACCATGATTCTTTAGTCTTTCAAAGTTAATTTTTTTAAAACTGTCTTTTCTTTTTTTTTAATTTTTCTTTTTGCCTTTTTTAACCATTTTATCAATCCCTTTTTTAAAATATATATATATTTTTTTTTCATTTTTAGAGTCATTCTATCCCTTCATAGTAGTTACCCTTATTTTTGGTATATATATATAAGTTGTTCTCTCTTTAAAATTTTGAGATACAGTTTCTTCTAACAGATCAAAATGTACCATAAATCTCTAGTATATGGCTTTGTTCTAGTCTCCTGCCTGATCACATTCTCTCTCTCTTTTTTTTTAAATCCTCTTCTTTCTTTTTTCAAACAACTTCTTATCAATTCCTTTTATAAAATCTTTTATAATTTTCATCTTCACAGTCATATTCCATCCCTTTATCATATTAATCCTTATTTTTGTACATATGTAAGTTTTTCTTTCTTTAAAATTTTGGGAGGCACTTTCTTCTAACGGACCAAAATAACCCAGAATCTAGTGTGTGGCATTGATCTATGCACCAGCCCAATCATATTTGATCATATTCTGGGGGTTTTTTTTTGTTTTGTCTTGTTTTTGTTTGTTTTTATCTTTTTTTTGTTTTTTCTTTTTTCTTTCCTTTTATTTTCCCCTGGTTTCAGGTCTTTTCTGATTTGTTTAGTGTATATTTTCTGGGGACGTTGTTACCCTGTTAGCATTTTGTTCTCTCATTCATCTATTCTCCTCTGGACAAAATGACGAGATGAAAAAAATCACCTCAAGAAAAAGAATAAGAGGCAGTACTGACTGCCAGGGGCCTACTCAATACAGACATTAGTATGATGTCAGAACTAGAGTTCAGAATGATGATTTTAAAGATACTAGCTGGGCTTGGAAAAAACATGGAAGTTATTAGAGAAACCCTTTCTGGAGAAATAAAAGAACTAAAATCTAACCAAGTCGAAATCAAAAAGGCTATTAATGAGGTGCAATAAAAAATGGAGACTCTAACTGCTAGGATAAATGAGGCAGAAGAAAGAATTAGTGATATAGAAGACCAATGATGGAAAATAAAGAAGCTGAGACAAAGAGAGATAAACTACTGGACCACGGGGGCAGAATTCTAGAGATAAGTGATACCATAAGATGAAACAACATTAGAATAATTGGGATCCCAGAAGAAGAGAGAGAGGGGCAGAAGGTATAATGGAGCAAATTACAGCAGAGAACTTCCCTAATTTGGGGAAGGAAACAGGCATCAAAATCTAGGAGGCAGAGAGAACCCCTCTCAAAATCAATAAAAATAGGTCAACACCTCGACATCTAATAGTAAAACTTATGAGTCTCAGAGACAAAGAGAAAATCCTGAAAGCAGCTCAGGAGAAGACATATGTAACCTACAATGGCAGAAACATTAGATTGGCAACAGACCTATCCACAGAGACCTGGCAGGCCAGAAAGGACTGGCAGGATATATTCAGAGCACTAAATGAGAAAAATATGCAGCCAAGAATACTCTATCCAGCTAGGCTGTCATTGAAAATTGAAGGAGAGATAAAAAGCTTCCAGGACAAACAAAAACTAAAGGAATTTGCAAACACGAAACCAGCCCTACAAGAAATCTTGAAAGGGGTCCTCTAAGCAAAGAGAGAGCCTAAAAGCAACACAGACCAGAAAGGAACACAGACAATATACAGTAATAGTCACCGTACAGGCAAAACAATGGCACTAAATTCATATCTTTCAATAGTTACCCTGAATGTAAATGGGATAAATGCCCCAATCAAAAGACACAGGCTATCAGATTGGATAAAAAAAACAGGACCCATCAATATGCTGTCTGCAAGAGACTCATTTTAGACCCAAAGACATCCCCAGATTGAAAGTGAAGGGGTGGAAAACCATTTACCACGCTAATGGACACCAAAAGAAAGCTGGGGTGGCAATCCTTATATCAGACAAATTAGATTTTAAACCAAAGACTGTAATAAGAGATGAGGAAGGACACTATATCCTACTTAAAGGGTCTATCCAACAAGAAGATCTAACAATTGTAAATATCTATGCCCCTAACATGGGAGCAGCCAATTATATAAGGCAATTAATAACAAAAGCAAAGAAACACATCGACAACAATACAATAATAGTGGGGGACTTTAACACCCCCCCTCACTGAAATGGACAGATCGTCTAAGCAAAAGATCAACAAGGAAATAAAGACTTTAAATAACACACTGGACCAAATGGACTTCACAGACCTATTCAGAACATTCCATCCCAAAGCAACAGAATACACATTCTTCTCTAGTGCCCATGGAACATTCTCCAGAATAGATCACATCCTAGGTCACAAATCAGGTCTCAGCCAGTACCAAAAGATTAGGATCATCCCTGCATATTTTCAGACTACAATGCTTTGAAATTAGAACTCAATCACAAGAGGAAAGTCGGAAAGAACTTGAATACATGGAGGCTAAAGAGCATCCTACTAAAGAATGAGTGGGTCAACCAGGAAATTAAAGAAGAATTAAAAAAAATTCATGGAAACAAAGGAAAATGAAAACACAACTGTTCAAAATCTTTGGGAGACAGAAAAGGCAGTCCTAAGAGGAAAGTATATAGCAATATAAGCCTTTCTCAAGAAACAAGAAAGGTCTCAAATACACAACCTAACCCTACACCTAAAGGAGCTGGAGAAAGAACAGCAAGTAAAGCCTAAACCCAGCAGCAGAAGAGAAATAATAAAGATCAGAGCAGAAATCAATGAAATAGAAACCAAAAGAACAGTAAAACAGATCAACGGAACTAGGAGCTGGTTCTTTGAAAGAATTAACAAGATTGATAAACCCCTGGCCAGACTTATCAAAAAGAAAAAATGACCCAAATCAACAAAATCATGAATGGAAGAGGAGAGATCACAACCAACACCAAAGAAATACAAACAATTATAAAAACATATTATGAGCAACTCTATGCCAGCAAACTAGATAACCTGGAAGAAATGGATGCATTCCTAGAGATGTATCAACTACCAAAACTGAACCAGGAAGAAATAGAAAACCTGAACAGACCTATAACCACTAAGGAAATTGAAGCAGTCATCAAAAATCTCCCAAAAAACAAAAGCTCAGGGCCAGATGGCTTCCCAGGGGAATTCTACCAAACATTTCAAGAAGAATTAATACCTATTCTTCTGAAACTGTTCCAAAAAATAGAAATGGAAGGAAAACTTCCAAACTCATTTTATGAGGCCAGCATTACCTTGATCCCCAAACCAAAGACCCCATCAAAAAGGAGAATTACAGACCAATATCCTTGATGAGCATGGATGCAAAAATTCTCACCAAAATACTAGCCAATAGGATCCAACAGTACATTAAAAGGATTATTCACCACGACCAAGTGGGATTTATCCCTGGGCTGCAAGGTTGGTTCAACATCCGCAAATCAATGTGATATAGTACATTAATAAAAGAAAGAACAACAACCATATGATCCTCTCAACAGATGCAGAAAAAGCATTTGACAAAGTACAGTATCCTTTCTTGATCAAAACTCTTCAGAGGATAGGGATAGAGGGTACATACCTCAATATCATAAAAGCCATCTATGAAAAACCCACAGCGAGTATCATTCTCAATGTGGAAAAACTGAGAGCTTTCCCCCTAAGGTCAGGAACGTGGCAGGGATGTCCACTATCACCACTGCTATTCAACATAGTATTAGAAGTCCTAGCCACAGCAATCAGACAACAAAAAGAAATAAAAGTCATCCAAACTGACAAAGAAGAAGTCAAACTCTCACTCTTTGCAGATGATACGATACTTTATGTGGAAAACCCCAAAGACTCCACCCCAAAACTGCTAGAACTCATACAGGAATTCAGTAAAGTGGCAGGATATAAAATCAATGCACAGAAATCAGTGGCATTCCTATACACCAACAAGACAGAAGAAAGAGAAATTAAGGAGTCGATCCCATTTACAATTGCCCCCAAAACCATAAGATACCTAGCCATAAATCTAACCAAAGAGGCAAAGGATCTGTACTCAGAAAACTATAAAATACTCATGAAAGAAATTGAGGAAGACACAAAGAAATGGAAAAACGTTCCATGCTCATGGATTGGAAGAACAAATATTGTGAAGATGTCAATGCCACCTAGAGCATTCTACACATTCAACACAATTCCTATCAAAGTACCATCCACTTTTTTCAAAGAAATGGAACAAATAATCCTAAAATTTGTATGGAACCAGAAAAGACCTCGAATAGCCAGAGGAATGTTGAAAAAGAAAAGCAAAGCTGGCGGCATCACAATTCCAGACTTCAAGCTCTATTACAAAGCTGTCATCATCAAGACAGTATGGTACTGGCACAAAAACAGACACATAGATCAATGGAATGGAATAGAGAGCCCAGAAATGGACCCCCAACTCCATGGTCAACTGATCTTTGACAAAGCAGGAAAGAATGTCCAATGGAAAAAAGACAGGCTCTTCAACAAATGGTGTTGGGAAAATTGGATAACCACATGCAGAAGAATGAAACTGGACCATTTCCTTACACCGCACACAAAAATAGACTCAAAATGGTTGAAAGACCTAAATGTGAGACAGGAGTCCATCAAAATCCTAAAGGAGAACACAGGCAGCAACCTCTTTGACCTCAGCTGCAACAACTTCTTCCTAGAAACATCTCCAAAGGCAAGCGAAGCAAGGGCAAAAATGAACTATTGGGACCTCATCAAGATAAAAAGCTTTTGCACAGCAAAAGAAACAGTCCACAAAACCAAAAGACAACCGACAGAATGGGAGAAGATATTTGCAAATGACATATCAGATAAAGGGCGAGTATCCAAAATCTATAAAGAACTTCTTAAACTCAATACCCAAAGAACAAATGATCCAATCAAGAAATGGGCAGAAGACATGAACAGACATTATTCCAAGGAAGACATCCAAATGGCCAACAGACACATGAAAAGTGCTCAACATCGCTCAGCATCAGGGAAATCCAAATCAAAACCTCAATGAGATATCACCTCACACCAGTCAGAATAGCTAAAATTAACAAGTCAGGAAACAACAGATGTTGGCGGGGATGCGGAAAAAGGGGAACCCTCCTACACTGCTGATGGGAATGCAAGCTGGTGTAGCCACTCTGGAAAACAGTATGGAGGTTCCTCAAAAAGTTGAAAATAGAGCTACCATACGATCCAGCAATTGCACTACTGGGTATTTACCCCAAGGATACAAATGTAGGGATCCGAAGGGGTACGTGCACCCCGATGTTTATAGCAGCAATGTCCACAATAGCCAAACTGTGGAAAGAGCCAAGATGTCCATCGACAGATGAATGGATAAAGAAGATGTGGTATATATATACAATGGAATATTATGCAGCCATCAAAAGGAATGAGATCTTGCCATTTGCAACAACGTGGATGGAACTGGAGAGTGTTATGCTGAGCTAAATAAGTCAATCAGAGAAAGACATGTATCATATGACCTCACTGATATGAGGAATTCTTAATCTCAGGAAACAAACTGAGGGTTGTTGGAGTGGTGGGGGTGGGAGGGATGGGGCAGCTGGGTGATAGACATTGGGAGGGCATGTGCTATGGTGAGTGCTGTGAATTGTGCAAAACTGTTGAATCACAGATCTGTACCTCTGAAACAAATAATACATTATATGTCAAAAAAAGAAAAGAAGAAGAAGATAGCAGGAGAGGAAGAATGAAGGGGAGGAAATCGGAGGGGGAGAGGAACCATCAGAGACGATGGACTCTGAAAAACAAACTGAGGGTTCTAGAGGGGAGGGTGGTGGGAGGATGGGTTAGTCTGGTGATGGGTATTAAAGAGGGCACGTTCTGCACGGAGCACTGGGTGTTATACGCAAATAATGAATCATGGAACACTACATCAAAAACTAATGATATAATGTGTGGTGATTAACATAATAATAAAAAATAAATAAATAAAAGATTATATAATTCCTAGGTAGCCTTTCAAGATTGGCTTCTTTAACTCAGCCTAATGCCTTTGAGATTCATTCAAGTTGTGGTGTGTGTCAATAGTTTGTTCCTTTTTATCACTGAGTAGTATGCCATTGTATGGGTATACCACAACTTATTCATACTTATTCTTTTTAATAACTGCAATATATTCCACAGTGAGTATAGGACAATTGATTCAACCAGTTTTATGCTGAGGAACATTCGGGATGGTTTGCAATTTTTCCCCAAAGACATAAGGTTGTAATAAACATCCTTGAACATATATCCTAATATAGAGATGCTTTTGTTTACATAAGATCATTCTTAAACATAAGGTTGCTAGGTAAAAAGTGCGTTCGTTTATTTTTAACAGATATTTAGATTTCTTCCAGTATTACTTGTCAGATTTCAATTTCCCACCAGAAATATATAAAGGTATTTTTTTTTCTCACATTTTTGTCAGCTTCAGATACTTTTTTTAGTTCCCCATCCCCCAAGTGAGATGGATATAAAATGGTATCTCATTTTAGCTTTAATTTGCATTTCCCTGAGCATCCTTTGGATTGTCCGTTGGCCATGTGGATACTCTCTTTGGTTAGGGGCCCACTGATAGTGTTTGTCCATTTTTCTACTGAGTGGGTTATCCATTTCTTCTCAGTTTATGAGAGTTTATTAGGACGACTAATACTCTTACTGTCACATATGTTTAAAAAAAAATCCCCCAGCCTATAGTTTGCTTTTGGTTTTGTTCTTTTGCCATATATTTGGTATTTTGTTTTGTTTTTTCAATGTCATCATGTGTGTCTATCTTTTCTTTGTGGGTTCTAGGTTTACAGTCTTGTTTGCTTGGGAAGCCACGTGCTCTCAACGTTTAAAAAAAATGTCTATGGGCACCTGGGTGGCTTAGTCAGTTGAGCATCCAATTCTTGATTTTGACTCAGGTCATGATCTCAGGGTCATGAGATTGAGCCGCATGCTGTGCTCCATTATATTATACCACACCATACCACACCACACCATGGGCTCCGTGCTCAGTGTAGAGTATGCTTGTCCCTCTCCCTCTGTTCCTCCCCCCACTCTCTGTCTCTAAGAATAACAAAAAACAAAAAATATTTCAAATATTTTTCTCCCAATATTTATTTTCCTTACTATGCACAAACCATCTAAGATTTAACTACTATCATTTCCATCCCTCCTTTACAGATGAGGAGACTGGGATTTGGAGGGATCGTGTAACCTGCCCAAAGATGCATACCAGGGAAGGCACACAGCAATGATTCAGATCCCAGTGGCCCCATTGAGAGCCCATGGGCTAACCACCAACCTGTACCCCCTTCTTCATCAGTGCCAAGTCACATGTCAAACTGTCCTTGTGCAATGATGTCCTTGATCTTCTACACAGAGTGAACAAACCAAATAAAGGGACAATGCAAAAGGAGAGGAATAAAGGCCCACTGTTGCTCTGAGGTGCATCCAGTATCCCTGATGTCTAGACCACAGTTTTGGACAGTCACAGTACAAGGCTAGTAATGAGAAAAGGGGGAGTCACTCACTTTGGGGCTTTGTGGAAGCGATGTCACCCACTGGAAACAGGCTTTTGAATCAGACAGACTGGGAAGAATGGCAATTCTGTCTCTTACTTGCTGAGCGACCTAGGACAGGTTACTTAACCTCTCTGAGCTCTAGCTCTCTGCCCTGTAAAATGATCTCTCTCTTAGGGGTGTAGTTATGATCTTTAAAGAGGTACCTGTCATGATGCCTGGCATATAGTAGAGGGTTATAAAGTGTACTTTTCCCTTCCCTCCAATACACACACCAAGCCAAGCCCAAGAGAGGGTAGCCGATCTTGCCAACCATGCTTTTTACAAGGTTAAGGAACCATACTTGTGAATCCCAAAAGCACAAGGACCTGTAGTCCTTAAGAGGTGTATAGTTCTTTGGCATTATAATAGCTAATATTTATAGTGCTTGTCATGTGCCAGTTACATCGTCAACCCATTTAACCTTTACCACAATCCTATAACCTAGGTACTATTATTATTCACATTTATAGTTAAAGAAACTGAGTCACAGAGAGATTTAGTAACTCCTTTGATATTGGATAGTCAATAAATGGCAGAGCTGGGATTTGAACCTGTGAAGTCTGGCTCTAAAACCCATACTTTAGATCATGTGCCATGCTGTGCTCCATTATATTATACCACACCATACCCTATCAAACTACACCATATCATACTATATCATATGTCTATCCAAACACAATACCCTCTGGTATTGTGATTTACTCACAGTTAAAGATGATAAGTAGAGTGGATTAGGGGATATGGGCTAGCTGAAGTATGAGCCAAGAATGTGGGCTGGGTCTTGAGGTCTTCAGCAACCTTGAGCAAAGATTATTCTATGGCTTGATATTCTGCTGAGAGTCTGAAGCATGCCATCTTCATTTCAAGCCATGCAAAAGACCACTTCTTCTGACAGCTTCCTATGAGGTAGATCCAGCATCTGTCAGGATGTTTCGCATGCAAGCTGCAGAAATCATCTAACTAATTTAATAAAAAGGGAATTTATTGGAAGGATTTATGGGGAAGCACAGAAAATTGAAGGAAAAACTGGACAAGCAGAGAGAATGTGAATTGGAACCACTCTGGGCAAATGGGCGTCAAGAACCAGTGACAGATCTCTTCTGGACCCCACCGTGGAGATGAACAGAGTCCAGTCATTTTCTGTTTTCTATGTCACTCTCCTCAAGATTCCAGAAAGAGGGCAACTGATTGGACCAGCCTGGGGCTTGTGCCTACCCTGTGGTCAGAGCAGGAAGTGATACTAGGTCAACTCTGGTGAGTAAGAACATGTGGCATATCAGCAACAGCTTCTTAGTATCACTTCCTCTTCCATATCTTGGCCTACAATCTTGGTGATTGCCAGCACATTAACAGCATCTCATCTCAAGATCCTGAATCTCTTTTCCACTCTCAAACAGAAATGGAAGTTGGCAAATAAAGTCCCCACCCCCTAGCCTCCAGTGGGATGACTCTGCAGCATGTCCCAAGTGGCTTTGCGGAGGTTCCTCAAGCAGGATTGGTCCTCATTGCCCACAGTAGTAATCTATTCATTAGCACATCCTATATTGGTTTATATTCTTTTTTTATTCTCATTTTCCTCACTTTCTAACTTGTGCTTTCTAAAATCATATCCTAGGGTCACCTGGATGGCTTAGTCGGCTACACATCCAACTCTCAGCTCAGGTTTCAATCTCAGGGTTGTGTGTTTGGGTTCCATGCTGGGCTTCACGCTGGGCATGGAGCCCATTTAAATAAAAAAATAAATCAAGTCAAATCATCTCCCAAATAAACTACCCACACTCAAGTCCTTTACCCAAGGTCTGTTTTGGTCGAAACCCAAATTAAGACAAGTACCATATTTGACAGCCCCACCAGTGCTGTCTCCAGTGAGGGGAGGTAGTTTTCCCAAAGGAAAAACAGAGTGCTGACACCGTAAGAGAAAAGATGTTGGTTGGACAGAATAACAAAAGATTTCCACCTCACGCTGGTAGATCTTAGCTTTCTCTGTATAGACATCCCACTTTAGAATCATCACCCAAAGTTTTGTCTGCCCAACAAAGTCGGTATGAATCAATTCCTCTTGAAATTCTCAAGGCCAGAGCCGAGACACTCAGACAAAGGAAAGTCTGACGCAGACACTCTAATGCACAACAGGAAGACCCTGGGGACCTGTAAATCAGGTAGCATTACTGTTGTCGTGGACAATAAATGGGAATGTATCTGTCCATCTCATCCCCCATGATGAGTGGGCATCAGATTGCCCTCATCACCATGCAGACCCTCAGATCATTCTGCAGCATGTCCCAGGTACCTAACAGCCTGGAGACTGTCTAGCCTTATGGCCTGCGCTGATGGCCATTCAAAGCACAGAATACACTTAAGAATTCATGACAATAAAAAAAAGACTATAAAATCAGGACCAAAGGGATTAAACTCTGAAATCCTTAGGAATTCAGTAGGAATCTGCCTTGGCCCCTGTCTGATTATCTAATATGGAGGAGCTGAAGCTGCTAAGGAAAATCCTGAAGCCTCAGACCCATTCCAAAGAGTGGCCAGTGTACCCACTATTTACCTGGGACACAGATGGCCCTGAGCATGCAGAAATGTTAATGCCCCTGACCCCAAAATGCTCAGGACAGACCTATGAACAAATAATTATGGTATAAGCAAAATGCACTTACTCAATAGATATTTGTTGAGTTATATTTATGTTGTATTTATATTAACTTCTTGCTCCCACATCTCTGGGTCAGCTGGGTTTTAACTAATCAAGGCAGGGTTGGATTCAGGTATGCTGAACTTGTCTCTTCTTTTCCGGGATGAGTTAGACTATGGTTAGGGTATTTGCATCCTACAGTATTGACAGGATGGCACAAGGGTCAGCCCCACTGTATGAGCACATTCTAAGCTTCTGCCTGAGTCATGTCTACTAACATCCCAATGGCCAGAGTAAGATCAAGAGGCAAAAAAGTACACTCCACCCACCCTGAGCCCATGATAGATGGGTGAATAATACTAGCAGAAGGGAGATGAGAATATAGAGCCAATAATTCAATGATGAGCAATAGGCAGACTTGGGAAGATCAAAGAGAAGGAGCTGTGTACAGAATCATACACAGGTCACAGAAAAGCTATAATAGGGGTGAGAGAAACCTAGTCCAGCTTACAGGGCTATATGAGGGCTTTCACATTTCAAAAAGGTTCCTTCTACCCTAATAAAGACCTATTCCCAAACAGACTGAGGCTGAGCTATAGATGTCCAGCTGCTGGACCAAGGGACCCACAGGCTAACATTCTCTCAGTTTCTTTTTCTTTATTCTCAGATCACTGTCACACCTAGGATGACATTGGTGATCATCAAGGGAACAATTTCAAGGAAACAAGAAAACAATTTCAAACAGGTGGTGAAAACAGAAACCAGGTCACAGTGAGTTAAAATCAGGAGGACACTTTTATTTATTCTGGAATTTATTCCAGAATATACTTGAAATGAGACATTTATTCTGGAATTTACTAGAGACGAGAAATGAGAAAAAGGAAGAGAAGGTTGAAGAAGGTACCATTCTAACCTCGGGGCATTTGCACATGCTTTTCCTTCTACCTGAAATATTTTCCACCAGATCTCACAGAGTTGACTCCTCCTTACCATTCAGATGTCAATTCAACGGCCACCTCCTCAGAAAGACTTACCCTGACACCCCTGTCCTCATCTAAAGCAACCCTGCCCCACCCCACATCACTTTCTAACATACACCACTATCTTCATTGCATTTATTAGTATCTAGCTTTTTCTTTCTTCTTGTTGCTTGTTGATTTGTTTATTATCCATCCTCCTCACTAGAGTGGGTTCGGGTTCCTTTGTTCTGTCTTGGTCACTGTGTCCCCAGTCTGGAACAGGTCGGTGCTCAAAGGAATTGTTGAATAGACGAATCGATGGATGAATCAATGAATAACTTTGAAAATAGTGAAGAAGAGGAGAAAGTAGCAATGATGAAGGAGAATACAGAGAGAAGAAGCAGGAGTGGTAACACAAAAAAAAGAATGTGGAAAAATTGAGACAAGCATAGAAAGCAGTTAAGGAAAGAGAAAGAGAACTTCAGAAGGATATTGCACCAGAAACAAAAGAGTTAAAATCTACAGCTGCTGCCCTGACACTGGGTGTCTGAATGGGGTGATCAAGGAGAATAGTGCTTAACAAGGGTCTCCTGTCTTATTTGCATCCCTTTATCCATCAAAATCTGACCAGGAGGCATCCAGTTGGAAATTGCTACACGTTTTGCATTCTTCCTTTGTGCTGAAAACTATTACAACAATAGCTCAGAACTAGCCCTGCAGGAATAGGAAGGTCAAAAGACAATCTGTTTCTTGTAAATAAATAATAATAAATTACCATGTTTGAATATACTCAGGAATCCCACTGTGCTTGGAGTGCCACTTTGGATTAGAGTCCCTTGCTGACATCCCAGGACCTGGGGCTCTGAGGTTCCCTGCTGTTCGCCTAAACACCATCTCCCATTTTAATTCTGGCAAATTACTCCTCTCCCCATTTATTCTTTTTTTTTCTTCCTTCTGAGACTCCTACTGGAATTCTAATACTTCACTTAACTCTCTTTCTTCCACGGATTTATCCCTCCCAATTGTTTTCTGGGAGTGTTCATTGACTGAATCCTTCAGTTCACTAATTTGTTCTTTAGCTGTATTCATTATGTTGGCCAACTTCTCCGTGGACAATATATGTGGCTTTCATTTTTTACAATATACTTTTCATGCCCAAAGAATGTGGCTTTTTTTTTTTTACAATATATTTTTCATGCCCCACAGTCACCAAATGGCTCTTCAAATGGATTCCTATTTTATGTTCCAAAAATCTTTGCTTATTTCTCTCAGGATATTCATTTTCCTTAACTTTTAAAAATTCTAATCCATTATTTCTGCTTCTTATGGCATAGATTATTTAAGTCAGTGTCTCGTTATATTTTCCTGTGAACTCATATTCCTTTGGGACTGCTTGATACCTTGGCTGTGATGATAAAGGGTGAGTGAGGGAGCAGATGGGGTTGGAGGTAAGATCCGTGATCCAAGTTCATGCTTCTATTGGTAAGTTGCGTTGTGAAGACAAACTCCAGGTGTGCTCATAGTCCCTTCCCTTCCTTGCCCCTCTCCCTCTCCTCTTCTGGGAATGGGCCAGATTCTAGGCTGCAGACAATGCTGCTCTCCATGGGCTGTCACCCTCTGCTGGGATTGTCCGAGGGCCAGCCAGCTTGCCTGCAGTGCTTGTCACCACCTCTCACCAGCCCACAGAAGCACTGGGCTGAAGTGCTGTTTCCCTGCTCTGCAATAGCAAAGGTGGGGGGAGGCAGCTGTCAAGTTCTCACCCTGCATATCTGCCACCTTGGCACCCGGACCTCCCTTCACCCCATCATATTGACACTCAATCACTTTCTCTCTCTTTAAATGATGTCCATAGTTTTAGTTAGGCTCTAGGACCCATGAATTTCTCTCCCTTTTGTAGCAGCTCCAGGATTAGATTCAGGAAGGAGCCAGGAGTCTTTATTAATTCTCCACCTCTGCTAGTCTATTCTTCATGCATAGACTGGCATGCATGCACGCATGCATAGACACACAATAAAGCATAATATTGGGGACCTCATGTAAACATATTTGCAGGACAAATTTTTCTTGAAATGCTGCAACAATGGATAAGCCTATCTTAAATTTTGATAGAAATTGTTCAAGTGCCCTTCAAAACAGCATACCAATTTGCACTGTCAATCTCAGTGCCAATTTCCCTTGAAAAACTATATACATGGGGTATTACCAAACAATTCAATGTTTACAGCAAAAATGTACAGGAAAAATGGCATTGTTCTTTCAATTTGCTATACTTTCGTTATGAGGAAGATTGAATTATTTTTTTGTTTGTGCACTGTACCATTTCCTAAAATAGTTAAAGAGGGCTTGATCTGAATATCTATCATATCTATCATTGAAATGATTTGTGAAATAATTTCTGGAATATCCAGCTTATGGGAAAAAAAAACAATGATTAATAAACACAAGGAAAAATGCTTTAACTATAATTAAAGAAATGTGAGGTAAAACAATATATATGATACCATTATTTTTTAATTTTGTACGACTGGCAAAGATCTAAAAATTTTATAATTCCCACAGTTGGCAAAGTCCCAGTACTGCTGTGGCTAGCACTAATTCAAATAAAAGTGATGACCTATGTCACATTCTCTTGCTCCAAATTCTGCCTTTCCTACTTTCTAATTTCTCAAGCTACTCTAAAGGTAGCATTAAAATCTCTTGCTACCACCTATTTTCTTACTTCCCTTGAACTAGACACTTACTGTCCCTTAACTTTGGATGAGAAATAACAGAAGGGGAGAGAGAAATCAGCTAGATTTCCACTTGCCAATGTTTGGCCTCCAAACATATGACACACAAGGGATCCCCTAGTGTCTTAATTTGGGTTTCCCCAAAAGCAGTTTCTGAGGACTTGGGTGTAGGGAGTTTATTTGGGATGTAATACCAGGAAGCAACAGTAGGGGGCAGTGGGAGTGAGGCAGGGAAGGGGTCACCATCAGTGGAAAGCAGTTCTGAGCTAATTAATGCTGTGGGCAACTGGAACTCAACCCCATGGGTGATCCTTCGAGAAAGAGTATTGTATCTTAGAACTGCCCCTCTGAAGAGCAGTAGGCAGGAGTCTTCGTTCACTGCTTCCCATCCCCCCTCCATGGAGGGTTACTTGGGGTTTGTTAACCTCCCTGCTCTTCAGGCTGCTCTTCAGAAAAGTCCTGAGGTGTGAAGGTGGAGGTATGTAGCAGGTACTTCAGGAAGAATGCTGCTGGCGTCCACGAGGACTATCCTCCAGTACTGAAGCTGTTATAGAGGTAGGTCGAGGGCATGGAGTGGAGTGGGGTGCACACAAGGCAGGCACCCAGTCCTTATACTGGCCTTCTTGTTTTGTTGCTGCGATTAAGGAAAAGCCTGTGTTGAGGCAAGTTCCCCTAGCTCTAATGAGGCCTTTTTCCAACATAGTATTTCCTTTTTTTTTTTTTTTAATTTCTGAAACATTTTTTTTATTATGTTATGTTAGTCACCATACAGTATTTATTTGAGAGAGACAGCAGGAGTGGGGGGAGGGGCAGAGGGAGAAGCAGACTCTCTGCTGAGCAGGGAGCCCAATGCGAGACTCCATCCCAGGACCCCAAGATCATGACCTGAGCAGAAGTCACACACTTAACTGAATGAGTCACCCAGGCACCCCCAAACATAGTATCTCCTAAGGTCGCAGAGAAACTCCTAGCTGACTCCAAGAAAAATATAAATATCTCCGACCATGTGAGATGGGAGTGAGAAAGGGAAGAATCTTCACTTTTTTTAGGTCCTGGGAAAGTCTTCTTGAGCCCCTCAGATGGATTTCTTCTCTCCCTAACCCAGGCCCTGAGTCTAAGGGCACCAGTTGAGGTTCTGCTGATACTATAAATATATGGCCCACACCTGATAAAACCATCTGTAACTACAAAATAAGAATCTGGAACTCAGGTTAAAGGCCCTTGATGTCTATTGTAATAAAATCTTCTTCCATTTTCTAGAACCTTCTGCCTCTAAGAGCTGACTGATGGGGCTTAGGGGCCCCATCAATAATATCTGTTTCCTTGTTCCTTTTCCTCAAGTGCTAGTCCTTGTGTGGGATTTTTAAGACTTCCCAGCCAACCTTCCATGTGTTAATAATCTGGGGACATCAGTCATGCCTTTCCTCTCCATATGGATTCTTAACCAATTTGAGGAAAAGATGCAAGGTGCCAGAGGAGGATCAAGAGCAGAATTAGTTTTATTTAAACAGCTGGATTGGAGAACATTACATGGCTGCCCTTACAAATCCACACTTTGTGACCAGCACGATCCAGATTTACCCAACCAGTTATAGGCTGAGAAGCTGAGGCAAACACAGAAGAGCCTGCCTGCTCTTTACAAGGAGAAAGGAATGCCAACCCTTCTTGTACCTAGGAGGAGACAGGTCCAAGAGAGGAAGGGAGAGAGGGGGCGGGGAGCAGAAAGGGAGGGAGGGAAGGAGAAAGTGAGGGAGAGATGCTCAGAGGAAGACCCCAGGCAGAGAGAGCGGGAAGGATGTACTAGTGGCCGCTGGTATGCCCATCGAGGAGATAAGTCAAGACTTGCCCAAGCACAAAAGTTCCCTCCCCTCACTTATTAGAAAGCAGAAGTATTAACAGAACTACCTTCTCTGAGGGCCAAAGTGGGAAGTAAGGAAAATAAGAACGGTACCCACGAACAACTTGCTGCTAATTTCTTTTAGACCCTGAACCTATACTAAAGGGTACTGCCAACATTAATGGAAGGTGTTTTTGTTGTTGTTGTTGTCTGTTTGTTTGTTTTAAAGATTTTATTTATTTGACAAAGGGAGACACAGTGAGAGAGGGAACACAAGCAGGGGGAGTGGGAGAGGGAGAAGCAGGCCTCCTGCTGAGCAGGGAGCCCCATGCGGGGCTCAATCCCAGGACCCTGGGATCATGACCTGAGCCGAAGGCAGACGCTTAACGACTGAGCCACCCAGGTGCCCCTAATGGAAGGTTTTGTACATAAAGAACCTATTTGTAGAGTTCCAAAAGGCCAAAATCCCAAGTGTGATGTTCCCGGTAACCTGTTTCCTCATGCCACTCCGGCATTCATGGAAAATGATGCAGCTTCCCCTCTTGGAAAAATCCAGGCCTACCTGGACATATCCAGGCATCTGGATCCACCCACTCCAACTCTGAGCACCAAAGACTGCCTCTGAGAAATCATTATTTACTGCAAGCCCATTCATGGGGGAAATTTGTCACGGCTGCTAAGACACTTGTATTCTCAGCACACCCTCATGCCTTTGGGAAGTCTGACCACAAAATGAGTTGATTTTAACTGTGTCTTGCAGGGAATGCACCTATTTTTAGCAATTATCTTTGGAGTCACTGAAATAAAAGCTTCTGAAAATTAATGATTCTCATCAAGGTGTTGGCTTCTTTATATGCAGAGCTGAACTGCACAAGATTAAAGAAAAGCCAGGCAGAGGGTATTAAGGCAAGAGTGGTTTTTCCAAGAAGAGAATGCAGAAAGGGTGGTGATGCTGGGGTGAAGGAAAGAGCTCTGGACATGGAGTCAGGAAATCAGACTCAAATTCAGGAATTTAGTGTTAAGTCAGCCAATGGAAGAGGGAAGAAATTCAAAAGAGAGAGGAAGGAATCTCAGGTAGGACAGGGAACTGCGTCAGAAAATAAGAGATAACTAATAAAAAATGAGTGAAGGTGATGTTTGTCACTTCTAGGATGAAGCAGTGAAAAGCACATGCAGAATTATCTTTCACCCTCAGAACAGAGAAGGCTCCATGTTCCCTTTAAAACCTACCAGAAGGCAGAGTACCATTAGCTGGGGCCCCTGAGCAACTGTATGGAGCTGAGCATCGCCGATATGCATGGCAGCAATGGAGGTTGTTTGTTATGGCAATATCCTAGTTTCTTCTAGATTTCCTATCCCAACATAAATCCCCCAAGAATTTCCTAGAAAAACTGGGTTTTCCATTGTATATGGGATTGAGGTTGGCGCTGGTTCCATGCCACACCCTTCACTGCTCTCTGCTCTATGCCCAGGGAGGGAGAACCTCCCAGACTGAATCACCGGGTATCCCTCACCTTCTGCCTCTTGGATGGAGGCAGCCAATAAGATGGGACAGCAAGAGGAGGAGGGAAGAGGAGGTGGGATACTTTGTTCCTGGCCCCCAGCTGGACTCTGCTCTGGCCCACCCACCACGGCCACTCCTGGCTGCCTGGCTGGCCCTCTCCTACTTCTAGAGCTCCTTCAGGCTCTGCTGCCACTGCTCCTCCCTTCCTGCCCTTACCTCTTGGACCTGAGGGTGGTAATGGCCCCCCAATACTTCTATTCCTATTCACTAACCCTTACGGCTCCTCCATCCTGCCCACAGGTCTCTAAAGACAAGATGCCATTCCTTCCCTCCTGGAACTCCTGTTTGTTTACAAGGCTACCATCAATTTTATTTAAATTCCAAAGGGTGAGATAAACCCAGTATGCCACAGGTCTTAGGAACACCCAGGCAGTTGACATCTGGAGTACAAATAATTATTTCAAAAAAATTGTTCTGAAGGGGCCTGGGACATAGGAAGCATGTGACACATATGGATCTGAATAGGGGAGAAAGCAAGCTTTTGTTTCAATGAGACGTCCTGGCCCTCACATCTGTCCATTTTACACTTACTTTACTTTAAAGGAGCAGACTGTCCTCGGTTGAATTGGGCCATAAATCAAAGCTACTAAGATACATTCAGAAACAAATCTCTTGTGGATTTTATCCTGGCTCTAACAGAGGCTTTTCAGGATGGGTTGGAGGGAACGTGAGGCGACACTAAATTCCTGGGGACATTCTTTCTACTTTCCCTAGAAGTTCTCCCCTGAACGGGTAGGGCAGGTGCCCCTCAGGCCCTTCTCTCTCTGCCACCAGCAGGAGCCTCAGTGCCCCACACAGAATCTGAGAATCTCAGAGCTCTTCTTCCCTTACCTCAACCCCTTTCAGACATGGAGTCAGGCATCCACACTAGGAGCTGGCAGCATCCAGTAGGCAAAGCCAAATCACGGTGATTTGGTAGAAGCGTAAGTTAGATTTCAAATCCTGTTTGATGAGGTAGGAGGGGAAGTGGGGACCTAATCAACATCAAGCTAACCCAGGAAGTGATGCCAAATGGGAAACTGATGCTAATGGGTGAGAATGAGAGATGTCCAAACACAAAGCAACTCGAGGGGATGCAGTTCAAATACAATGTGAGTGATGCACCCCCACCCCCGGGCCTTGAGCTGGGCAGTGACGTGCCCTTGTTCATCCAGAGTCCAAAAGCCAGCTCAGCAAAGACGAATCCTTGCAGTTTTTCAGACAGCCGTGGTGGCGGCCCCCTGGCCTTTCACAGATGTTCCCCGGTTTGCTTTTAAGGCATGGCGCTGTGAGCCAGGCTTGGGATAGGTTGGATTCTGCTGTAAGGTTGGAAATTCTAAAAGGAGCTGATACAATTTCTGATGCATCCTCAGGTCAGGACACTTCATGGGGTTTGCTTAGTCCTGAGTCTCTCAACGTGACCAGAGAGAGGGAAAGAGTGAAAGTTATTATCCTTGCTGAGATTTACAAATATACAACCTAATGCCTTTTTGGATCCAGGACTCAGACTAATAACTAGCTTTTGAGCATCAAGAGATAGAAAAACATGGTGTCCAAGAGCCCAAATGCTTAGGTCACAACTATGCCCATATCACTCTAGCTGGGTGACCACTTCACTTCGGACAAATCGCTTCACTCCCATGCCTCGGTTTCCCTATGAAGTACGGATAATATGAGTACCTTCTTCACAAGACTGTTGTGTATAGTAAATGACTGTATGTTTGGTGCCTAAAATAAGCACATAGGAAGAGCCATGTAAGTACTCTTTATTCTTCTCTCTGAATGGCCCATAGGCAGCTCACAGTCAAATGTTCACAATGGAGCTCATCATTTCCTTTCCCTCTGAAACACAAAATTTCTGTAGGCACACCGAGTTACTGATCTTGCAAATAACTTCACCATCTCTCCAGGGACCAAAACCCAACCTCTTAAGACTTCTCCCCTCCTCCTTCTACACCCAACAACTGGTAACCAAATACAGCTACTTCTGTCTTTGAAACATCCTATACGTGTCCCTTCCTCTCTGTACCCCCCTGCCATTGCCTCATTCAGACCCTGAACCAGATCCTCCAAAACAACTTCAGGATTTATGACCCTGTTTTCAGCCTCATCCTGAATCTTCATCCCTATCCCCATTCAACCCTTCATTCTGCTGCCAAAATGATCTCCCTAAAACACAGATCCAAGTGTGTGTGTTAGGCAGGCTACACTGGGCTATGCTACATAACAAACTCCCAAATCTCAGAGGCTTAACACAATGAAGGTTTATTTTTCTTTAAGTAACAATCCAATGTGAGTTGCCTGGCTCTTCTCTGAGCTGCGTCCATATTTGTAGCTACGCCAGCCATAGCCCATAGCCTCATGTTCTCAACTCTCATCTGAGGATCACTTTACAGTCCTAAAGAAATCTGCTTGTGTGGGTTATGACTAACAAATTTTGCCACATTAGAAATTAAAATAGGAAATTTAAAAAGGTGTCTTTTTTTCCTATTTTGTTCACTTAAAAATAATAACTCATTACATGGTAATATAAATATCTTTATAGAGTAAAATAATGAAACAAATAAGTAAATAGAATGCTTTGCTCCAAAACAAAAAATTTAGTGAGAAGAGAGGTATCGTGTCATTTTTGCAAATCTTTTTAACATATGACTTAAGAAAAAGGGGCTGGATTCTCTTATCTGCTTCTGTTTCCAATCTATTGTGATACATTGTTTTGGTTGAAGTAGATGAAGAAAATCTAGCCTCCACAGATGTGTAATTGAAAAGAGAAGAATTGAAAAGGGAAAACATTGTAATAATGTTTTCAGATAATTGTGGATATTCTTCTTTGAAATTACCCCAAAATTTGACAAGTGCTTATTTTCTTAAAGGTTATTTGCAATCTAGAATATGAAATCCTATCAATGAATTTTTCATACTCTGCTACCTTAAAATACACTGGTCCATCATACAGTTTGATGGATGTTTTACCTGTATGACTTTGCAACATCATGCACGATCATTTGGAAAATGATGGTTCACTGACTTATGCAGATCTTCCAAATGTTGGCACATTTCATTATACAATATTTTTTAAAAAATCACATCAATTAATATCACCAATTTCATCAAAATGTCTCTAAGAATTGGAAAGCTGTCAAGTTCATGGTAGCAGATACAAGTTTTTAAAGACTCTCATTTTCTCCTGGGAGATGCACTTTATCCACTGCAACAAATACTGTAAATACTGTCAGTTGCTTTCCTTATAGTAATAGGTTCACTCCATTAATTCTCAAGAAAGTTTCTGCCAAATACCCAAATGTGAATAACCAGTCGGTCATTTTTCAAGTAATATAGATCATTAAAAATAACTATGTTTTCCAAAACAAAAATTTAGTAAGAGGAATGGCATTATTTTACATTTTGAAAAATCTACTTAATGTTGGGCTTGCAACTCAGTTGCATTTTCTCAAGATAGCCATCATACCTTGGTTTGCAGAAGTGCTTAATGCATACATCCCAATTCATCACACAAATTAATAATAAAAAGACTTGCACTCAAGGCTCAGGATCTAATAGAATAATTTTTACTACTACATCAAGGACATTTATAAGTGAAGCTGGCATTCTTCTTTTTTTAAGATTTTATTTATTTATCTATTGAGAGAGCATGAGCGGGGGGAGGGGCAGAGAGAGAAAATCTCAAGCAGACTCTATGCTCAGCACGAAGCCGGACATGGGGCCTGATTCCACAACCCTGAGATCATGACTTGAGCTGACATCAAGAGTCAGATGCTTAATGGACTGAGCCACCCAGGTGCCCCTGGCATTCTTCTTTTTAATGCAAGTGGGTAGCAATGAAGAATAGAGTGACCACTGGTGCAGTTTGGGTGCCACTGCCTTGATTCATGTTAAGTACCAGTTTTATCATGAAGTTGTTTTAGCTTTATTAATGAAACAGTTCTGACTTTAGTTTGATTATGAAATTAGTTTTGAACTCACAGATTTCTTTCAAGGGTCCCAGGGATTCCCCGGGATTGGTTTTCCACACTTTGAGTACCTACTGGCCCACCTACTCTGATTAATACAGTATTTTATATCCCTGGTTAATAAGCTTCCCATCACCCAGGGCAATGCTACTCAGAGTTGTGCCAGGTGCCAGGCCACAACCCACAACAATATGTAGAAATTGAGAATGAGCATTTAGAAATGTTTATAGAGGGGCACCTGGTTGGCTCAGGCAGTTCAGCGTCTGCCTTCAGCTCCGGTCCTAGGATCGAGCCTCATGTCAGGCTCCTTGCTCAGCAGGGAGTCTGCTTCTCCTTCTCCCTCTGACCCTCCTCCCTGCTTGTGCTCTTTCTCTCTCTGTCTCTGATAAATAAAATCTTAAAAAAAAAGTTTGTAGAAATTTTATGCCTGTGGAAACTGATTATAAAAAATAAGGATTTCTATATGTCTTTGCTTTTTACTTCACTTTGTAAACATTTACTTTTATTGTATCTTACAAAATATTCATCTGTGAAAAATGAATTTTTTAAAAGTTCCTAATTTCCAAATTAGAATTATTTTTAAAAGTTCCTTTCCTAACTTAGCCAATACCATATAGTCTTGATTACTGTGGCTATGTACTAGGTTTTCAAATTGGATAAAGTGATTCCTCCTACTTCAATCTTCTTCTTCAAAACTGTTTTAGTTATTCTAATTCCTTTACCCTTTTATATAAATTTTATAATAATCTTGTCTATTATCTACAAAATATCTTGCTGGAATTTTTATATAAATTGAGATAAACCTGTCAATTTGTGGAGAATTGACATCTTTACTATGTTGTAAATCTTTAGTATGTTCAGGGTTCCAATCAATTGAACATGGTTTGTCTCTGTTTATTTAAATCTTCTTTTCTTGGGGTGCCTGGGTGGCTCAGAGGGTTAAGTGGCTGACTCTTCATTTCAGCTCAGGTCATGATCTCAGGGTCATGATATCAAGCCCCATGTCGGGCTCCATGCTGAACGTGGAGCCTGCTTAAGATTCTCTTTCTCCCTCTCCCTCTGCCCCCCACCCCCCACCCCTGCTCATGCACTCACTCTCTCTAAAAAAATTAAAATAAAATAAAAATTTATAATTCTTTTCTTTCATCAACATTGTGTGGTTTTCAGCATACAAGCCCTGAACATGTTTTATTACATTTATACCTAAGTATTTTATTTTGGAGAGGTTATAAATGGTATTATGGTTTTAATTTCAGTGCCCACATGTTCACTACTGGTATACAAAAACACAATTTATTTTTTATGCTTATTTTTTATCTTGCAACCCTGCTGATTCACTTTATTAGTTCCAGGAATTTGTTTTTTGTAGGATTCCTTGGAAATTTCTACATAGACAACCACTTTCATCTTCAAATAGGGACATATTTGATTTCTTCTTTTCTGACCTGTATGCCTTTTATTTCCTTTCCTTGCCATTGCACTGGCTAGAATTTTTCAGCATTATGTCATTTTCTAGTTTGATTCCATTGTGACTGGAGAACATGCCTTGTTCTCTTTTTTATTTGTTGTTCTCTTTTAAATTTGTTGAGGTTTGTTTATAGCCAAGGACACGTTCTACCTGGAATATGTACTATGGGCAGTTGAAAAGAATGTGGAGTCTGCTATTAAAAGGAGTGTTCTGTAAATGTTGATTAGATCCCACTGACTGATGTTACTGAGTTTTTCTGCATCCTTGTTGATTTTCTTTCTAATTGTTCTATCAATTGTTAAGAGAGAAATATTAAAGATGCTAACTATAAATGTGAATTTGTCTATTGCCCCTTTCTTTTCAGTTTTTACTTCACATATTTTGTAGCTCTGTTGTTTGGTGTTTACACATTTAAGACCGCTATGTCTTTTTTGTGGATTAATTCTTTTGTCATTATATAATGGCCTTTTCTGTCCGTGGTAATTTTCTTTGCTTTGAAGTTTACTTTATCTGGTATTGATATAGCCACGTCTGCCTTCTATTGATTAATATTTGTATTTTTCCATTCTTTTATTTCAACCTGCCTATATCGTTATTTTGAAGTGAGGTTCTTACAGGTAGCATATAATCGAGTCATGTTTTTAAATCTACTCTACCAATATCTTTCTTTTAGCTACTGTATTTAGATCACTTACATTTAGTGTAATTATTGATATCTTAGGGCTTAAGTCTCCTTTATTTGTTGCTTCTTGTTTGTTCTTTCAATTTTTGTTTCTCTGTTTTCTTTTTCTTGCCTTCCTGTGTGTTATTTGAGAATTTTAGAATGCCATTTATGTAGTGTTTTTTTAGTGTATATCTCTTTGTATAGCTTTTTTAGAGGTTGTTCTTGTTGTTATGATACATATACATTACCACAGTCTACCGGTGTCACATTTTACCAGTTTAAGTGAAATGTAGAAGCCTTACCTACATGTTATCTTTTTAAGATTTTATTTATATCTTTGACAGAGAGACACAGTGAGAGAGGGAACAGAAGCAGGGGGAGTAGGAGAAGGAGAAGCAGGCTTCCCACAGAGCAGGGAGCCAGATGTGGGGCTCGATCCCAGGACCCTGAGCCGAAGGCAGACGCTTAACAACTGAGCCAACTAGGGACCCCTACATGTTATGTTTACTTACTAACAAACAATTTATAACTGTTTTAAGTAATTCCTATACAAATGTTTTAGAGCCACATCCAACAGTGTTATAATTTTTGCTTCAACTGTCCAACATGATTTAGAAAACTCAAGAGGAGAAGGAAAATATGTATTTCTCATATCTTTGCTTACTGGGTTCTTTCTTCCTTCCTCGTGTTCCAAGATTCTTTTATCATGCCTTTTCTGTTTAGAGAACTCCCTTTAGTCATTATTTTAGGGCAGGTCTGTTGGCTATAAATTCTTTTCATTTTTCTTCATCTGAAAATGTCTGATTTTTCCTTCACTCATCAAGGATATTTTCACTGGTATAGGAGTCTGAATCACCAGCTATTTTATTTCAGTACTTGAAAAATATTGTGTCACATCTTTCTGACCTCTGGATCAGAAATCTACTGTCATTTAAATCCTTTTTCCCCTTGGGGCACCTGGGTGGCTCAGTCGGTTAAGCGTTTGCCTATGGCTCAGGTCATGATCCCAGAGTCCTGGGATCGAACCCCACGTCGGGCTCTCTGCTCAGTGGGGAGCCTGCTTCTCCCTCTCCCTCCCACTCCCCCTGCTTGTACACACACACACACACTCTCTCTCCCTCTGTCAAATAAATAAATAAAATCTTAAAAAAAAAAAAGTAAGTAAATCCTTTTCTCCCTATAGATAAGTTGTCATTTTTCTCTGGCTGTTTTCAAGATTTTTTCCTATGTCTTCAGTTGTCAGAAGCTTAACTATGATACATTTTGGCACAGATTTCTTTCAGTTTACCCTTCTGGGAGTTGATTCAGCTTCCTGAATCTGTAGGTTTATGCCTTTTGCCAAATTGAAGAGCATTTAGCCATTATTTCTTCAAGCACTTTTTAAAACTCCATCCTCTTTTTCCTCTCTTTCTGGGCCTTTGATGACATGAGTACTAGATCTTGTGTTATAGTCCTACCAGTGCTTGAGGTCCTTGAGGCTCCATTCATATCTGTCAGTCTATTTTATCTCTGTAATTTCTATTTTATCTTCCAGTTCAGTTATTCTTTTTTTCTGTTCCCTCTTATTCTGCTGCTAGCCCATTCACTGAGCTTTTCATTTCAGTTATTGTTTTTTTTAAGTTCCATTACTTCCATTTGGTTCTTCTTTAGGTCTTCTGTTTCTTTGCTGACTTTCCATTGTTTTCACTTGTTTCAAGCATTGTTTACAATTGCTTGTTAAAGCATTTTATCATGGCTACTTCAAAGTCTTTGTCAGATAATTCCAACATCTCTGGCATTTCAGTGTTGGCATCTATCAACTGTCTTTTTCATTCAGTTTGAGACTTTCCTGGTTCTTGGTTTGACGAGTGATTTTCAACTGAAAGCTGAACAGTTTCATATTATGTTATGAGACTTCAGATTTTATTTAAACCTTACATTTTATGGATTTTTCTGATACCACTCTGAAAGCAAAAGAGGGCATGCTGCCTCATTCCTGCCAGACAGAGGTATAAAGCAGGTTCCCCACTTGGTCTTTGCTGACATCCAAGTGGAGTTCTCCTCATTACTGCAGGGGATGGGAGTTCCTGCTTCATGTGGTCTACATGGACACTTTGGTGGGAGCTGCCTTGTAACCCCCAAGCAATGGTGATTTGTGGCTCTACCTAGGCCTCCTGTGGCTGCCCCAGAGGGGAGAAGGAGAGGCACTCCATTATACCAGGTAAGGGTGAAAGTCCAGACTCTCCACATGGTCTCTGTTGATACACAGGATGAGGATGGGAGACCTTATTGGCATAGATGAAGTCCCAAATTCCTAATCAGCATTCTCTGCTACCATCCACTGTGAAAGCTGGGGTATCTTGCTAGATTCTCAAAAAAGTGGAAGTCTAGACTTCCCACTCAGCCTCTGCTGGTGTGGTTAGAAGTGAGGCCACAGTTTCTGTGACGTTTAGCTCCAGTAAAGCAGTTATTATCTAAAGTTTTATCTCTTGTTAGGTTGTTCTTTTCCTGGTGCTTTGACTAATGAGATCAGGCTTTTACTGGGCTGCTTTTTTTTTTCTTTGGTCTGTTCCATTAGCATTCTGAGTGACTGGCTTCTTCACCTCCAAGTCCAGAATATGAAGTGAAAATAAAACCAAGTGAGTTCACCAACATGTTGTTCCCTGATCCCTAGCCAGTCTGCCTTCTTCTCTCTGCCTTTCAGAGTCTTATGTTTGTTTAATGTGCAACATCCAGGAGTTTTAGTTTTACTTAGCAGGAAGAATAGGAAAATGTACATCTAGTCTGTCTTCTCCAACAAAAAATCTAAAACTAGCTTTTAGGGGGGAAAGTTAGTAAAGAAAAAATAGTCATTCTTATCCTCTCTCCTTTCCTACCCTCTTTCCCACTAAAATTATAGGTGTTAACAACCTGGAGTATCTCCTTCCACTTTTCTCCACACTCACTTAAACAATTACAAACACACACACACACTGAGTTTTTCTCATGGTTTTGCCAGAACAAAATCATGTTATATAAGTTCCTATGAAACTTGCTATTTCATTAATAATACATAATGAGCATCCTTTCAGGTCAACAGTCATAGATCTAACTCACACTTTTTATTAGCTACTTAATATTCCATAATATGGAAGGGCCACACTTAATTAAGTCGTTTTTAATTTTATTGCCTCAACAAATAATTTTATTTATGTAGGCTAGATTACTAAAAGTGGGGCAGATCAAAACAAACAATATGTGTATTTTTAAGTTGAATAACTATGGCATTGCTTTGGTCCCAAAATGACTCTGATGATTCACATTTCCACCAATGATATATGAGAATACATGTTTCTTCCAGCATCCTTTCCAGCTCTAGGCATTTCCCCTCATTTTTAATTTTTGCCAGTCTGCCAGGGGTAAAATAGTATCTTCTTTTGATTAATATATACTACTGGTCACTTGGATGATCCCATTCATGCCTTTTTCCATTTTTCTGTTGGGTGTTAGTATATTGCTCATCAGTTTGTGACAGCTCATTGTACAGTTTTATCTGTCATATATATTATAAATATGTTTTCTCTAACTCCAACCTATTGCCAGAGCATTTTGTGAACATTTTCCTTATCACACTTACCATGTCCTTTGCTGACAATTGCTGTCTCTGCAGAGGCTATGTCCCTGAAGCTAAGGATCATTTGCTAAACTCTGTAGCCCCAGTCCTAGGCAGTAATTTGTGCATAGTAGGTGTTCAAAGGGTGCTTAAATTGATTGTGGAATTTCCATCTCAATAAAAAGGTCCCTCCATGTTCCCTTTCCTTTGTGCCATCTGAGTGACGCATTAATTACAGATGTTCCATCAAATGTCAAGCTAACCTCAACAATTACAACTTGAAGCAAAGAGCCCAGCCAAAATGACAGGACCCCCATCCCTAGGACTGAGCTGTGGACACAAGGAAGGACAAGGAAATTGCACCATCTGCTTGAATTTAGATAAAAGGACTCAGGTCATACAGGACATTGCATGAGAGGGGAGGGAATGTGCTTATTTGCTATTCCGGGTTATGAAGCCTATTTTCATGTTATGTGTCATTTATGGAACAGTCTGATGTTACAGACAGCTTGAAGCTTTTATGCTGCAAGAAGAGGGAGTGAGATAGAGGAGGAAGTCATTTCTCCTCAGTCTTATGGACTGTCCCCCCCTCCAGCAAACTGGGGAGCTTCACAGTCAACCAAAGCCACCAAAATAAAGTGTGACAGAGCAGGGGCTGGATGGAGGATGAAAGCAGAAGGTAGGGGTGTGTGGAGGACAAGAAGTGGAGGAAGGTATGGGGGAAATGGAGGGGAAAAGTGTTTAAGGGACAGAGTGGACAGCAGTATCTGGGGAGCCCCCAGAGGTAGAAGAAAGAACTCAGTCCTGAAATGTAAACCAATGTTAGTTCTAATCTTGCCTGTGTTACTTACTTACCCCTCTAGCCCCACCCCGTGCTGTCCAAACTGACTGGTCACCTTAATGACACACACAGCCCCTCCTCCCTCCCACCTCTCTGTAGTGTTGCCATGGAAAATCTCCCTGAGGGGCGCCTGGGTGGCTCAGTTGGTTAAGCGACTGCCTTCGGCTCAGGTCATGATCCTGGAGTCCCGGGATCGAGTCCCGCATCGGGCTCCCTGCTCGGCAGGGAGTCTGCTTCGTCCTCTGACCCTATCCCCTCTCAGGTGTTCTCTCTCTCTCATTCTCTCTCTCTCAAATAAATAAATAAAATCTTTAAAAAAAAAAATCTCCCTGTGTTCTGGTCCACACCAGGTTGCTTTTGTGTGCTTGATGAGTTGAAGTTTTCTGCTAACCTGGCCTCTTAGATGCGACAAGATTCATCCCTGGTTCCAAAGGTCACCCTAATTTACCTGAGATTAAAAGACTAGTTTTTCCCTAATTCCATTTCCATAGCTGATCCTTGCTTCTGAGACCCATATGCTAGGAAAGTCCAGATGTCTACATCATGCTGCCAACCCCAGAGTGGTCATGCCTGGCCATGCCAGGGCATCTTCCACTGGCCTAATTAAACGCTCCCAGGAAACAGGGTCATGTTGTCCTCATATGGCAGCCCCTGCAATAACCATGTGACCTAAGTGTGATAGATGAAGAGACAGTGTAATTAAATCTGTGTATTAGATTGTATTAGATTAGCATGAATGTGTTTAGTATCTCATTGGAAAGAAAAATGAAAGAGATACCACTCCCAATATATACTACCCAGGAAAACTTTTAATTACAAATGTGAAAGAACTATATAATGAAAATACCAAAAGACAAAAAAGAAAACCTAAGTAAATTGAAATACATGCCATTCTCCTAATTAGGAAAAGTCATTATTTTATTTTATTTTTTTATTTTTATTTTTTTTAAAGATTTTATTTATTTATTTGCGAGAGAGAATGAGAGACAGAGAGCACGAGAGGGAGGAGGGTCAGAGGGAGAAGCAGACTCCCCACTGAGCAGGGAGCCCAATGCGGGACTCGATCCCGGGACTCCAGGATCATGACCTGAGCCGAAGGCAGTCGCTTAACCGACTGAGCCACCCAGGCGCCTGAAAAGTCATTATTTTAAAGAGATGCCATTCACCCCTGCTATGGAGTGAACATTTGTGCCCCCTACCCCAAATTTGTATGTTGAAGCCTTAATCTCCAATGTGAAGGCATTTGGAGGTGGGGTCCTTGGGAGGTAATTAGGATTAGGTGATGTCATAAGGATGGGATCCTCATGATGAAATTAATGCTCTTATGAAGAGAGGAAGAGACATAAGAGCTCTCTCTGTCTCTCCATCATGTGAGGATATAGCAAGAAAGTGAACATCTACAACCTAGAAAGGGGGTCCTCAACAGAACCTGACCTTGTTGGACTTCAAGCCTCCAGAACTATGAAAAATAGATTTCTGTTGTTTAAGCCTCCCCAATCTAAGGTATTTTGTTAAAGCAGCTCAAGGTGACTAAGACATTCCCTGAATCCCTATGAAATTGTCCACAGTTACAATTGAGTTCATATTTTTGGAACTTAGTAACTTGAAAAGAACTTTCTTCTGGGCGAAAGAAACATATGCCTAAGAACAGCTAAGAAAATCTTGAAATAGAAGAATAATGACAAGAGACCACATATCACAACATATGATGAAGCTACAATAATAAAACAGTGTGATATTAGTCCAGGAATAGGCCAATGGATTAACAGAACACAATTTGAATGTCCAGAAATGAACAGATCAGAATTCAGTATATGATAAGGATGGAATTTCTCACTGGTGAGAGCAAGAGGGGGTTATTCAATAAATGGTGTTGTGGTACGACTGTCTATTCATTCATGGAAAAAATAAGTTAAATTCCAACCTTATGCCAGACACAAAAATCAATTGGAACAGAATTAAAAACTAAATGGAAACAATAAACACTAAAGGTACCATAACACATTTACTTATTACAACAGCCCTAAAAGATAGCTATTTGATCCCTATTTTGAAGATGTAGAAACTCAGGCTCAGAGAGATAAAGTGGCTTACCTGAGGTCACACAAGGTCACACACCAGCAGTTCATAGAGGATCACAGACACTTTGTTCTCCAGATGTCCCTATTGGTGAATTTACCTTATAGTTTTCTTTCAACCTAGCTCATAACTCTTAGCAAATGATCTCCACCTCCCAGACAGAGCCCAGGCAAAGAACCTGACGAGCCTTAGTTAAATAGACCTCCAGTCTTGGGGTACCTGGGTGGCTCAGTCAGTTAAGCATCCAACTCTTGATGTCGGCTCAGGTCATGAGATCTCACGATCTCATGAGATCGAGCCCTGCATGGGGCTCCCTGCTTAGCAGGGGGCCTGCTTGAGATTCCCTCCCTCTGCTCCTCCCCACCATGCTATCTCTCTCTCTAAAATAAAATAAATAAATCTTAAAAAGACCTCCAGTCTCACAACCTGGGTCCTCCCCACGAGGGTCACACATTCCCTGAACAGATGCCATGGGGGAGCCCACTGCGGGAACTGTGAATCAGAATTTGTGGTCTTCTGGTGCTTTAACCACATGGTTTAGTGACTGGGAGAGACTGCCCTGGGGAAAGATAAGCAGGTACCTCCTGAAGAGACTGGAGAGGCCCTGCTTATCAGCTCACTCTTTAGCCAAGAGTTTCTCCCAAGGATATGGAGGCTCAGCCATTTCACACTCCTCCCCCACCATGTCCCAGGACTGAGAGGAACTCACAGGTGGCAGGGGAAAAGAGACAGCATTCAGCAATGTGTTCAGTGCTGTACCAGGGTCTTCACAGAGCGCTGCAGAGAGCAAAGGGGTGCACAACCAACTCTCCCCAACCCTGACCTCTACCACCTTCCACTTACCTCTAGTCACATCCAACTCCCCACATCCCCTATCCCCTCACATGGTCTATAGCATGAGTCTAAGCCCATGCCTCCCCCAGTCCTTCCAAACCTTCCTATTTCCCCAGTCTTTCCAATTGCCTGTCTCTCTTAGACACTCCCAGTCCCAGATTTCCTGTCAGCTCTGTACACAGTTTGTCCAAAGTGACTCCCATGTGTTCCACATCCAAAACAGTCCCCCCCATGTCTCTTCCATCTTCCTAATTCAAGAAGGGAGGGCCCCTTTAGGAAGAGCTTAGCAGGATATGTAGGAGTCTTCCAGGGAGAAGGGCAGGAAATAGAATTCCAGGCAAAACTGATGTGGGGACAGCAGGGAGGCATGGGCAGCAAACTTTCAGAGTGGCCTGAGTGAAGTGTGCATAGGTATGGAGGCTTGAGGGTGGACACCCACCAAATCTGAAGGATCCAGTATTTATGCTAAAAAAAAAAGCTGGGCTTAATCCAATAGGAAATGGATATTCATTGAAAAGAAGGTTCTGGAAGGCACAAGCCCTCTTTTCTCCCAGTTATAGGTTACAATGGAAATCCATACATGGCCTCTTGTCTTGAAAACCCTTATGATGTCAAGAGTCTAAGACCCTCAACTTCAAGTTACTTAAGTGATACTGGTTATGTGAAATGTGTAAGGCTGGTGCCACCGAGTCATCTCTATTTTTGTGGTAAATCTGGAGAGCCATTAACTGTCAGTCAGTACCTTGCATGATGCTTTCTAGATACGCTTGCTGGCTTCATACCCCTCCTCCAGGCTCCTTCCTAAGGCTAATGAGGGACTCAAATTCTGCCTCTGCCCAGGACGACAAACACTGATCAGTGACAAACACTGCTCTCATATCCTGACACTTTGACCCCGTGGACACTTAAACTCTGACATACATTTGAGAGCTTTGCAAACAATATTCCTCTCTCTCAATCAGCTTTTTTTTTTTTTTAAGATTTTATTTATTCGAGACAGAGAGAGAGAAGACAAGCAGGGGGAGAGGGGCAGAGGGAGAGGAAGACTGGGAAGCAGACTGCCCACTGAGCAGGGAGTCTGACACAGGGCTTGATCCCAGGATCCCGGGATCATGAACTGAGCTAAAGGCAGGCGCTTAACCAACTGAGCCACCCAGGTGCCCCTCCTCTCTCAATCAATCAATCCCTCTCCCTCTTTTTTTTTTTTAATCTTTCTCTTTTCACACACACATGCATACAAAAATTTTTACAATTCCCCATGAATAAGAAACAAATATAAAACGTCACTATTTCAATTCAATTTGCAATCGGTTGATTTATAAATTACTGGCATAAATAATAAATGCTAAATAAAACTGGTAATAGCTAAAATTGCACAGAACAGACCCTGTTATTGACTACAAATTGACAGGAGAATCAAACTTTTTTTGAAGAGATTTTATTTAGTTATTTGACAGAGAGAGAGCACAAGCAGGGGCAGTGGCAGGCAGAGAGAGAGGGAGAAGCAGGCTTCCTGCTGAGCAGGGAGCCCGATGTAGGGCTCGATCCCAGGACCCTGAGATCATGACCTGAGCCAAAGGCAGAGGCTTAACCAACTGAGCCACCCAGGCACCCCAGAATCAAACTTTTTTAAAAAAACATTTAGGGATCGAGTCCCGCATCGGGCTCCCTGCTCGGCAGGGAGTCTGCTTCTCCCTCTGACCCTCCTCCCTCTCATGCTGTCTCTCATTCTCTGTCTCAAATAAATAAATAAAATCTTTAAAAAAAAAAAAATTTAGATAGGGGCACTTGGGTGGCTCAGTCATTAGGTGTCTGCCTTTGGCTCAGGTCATGATCTCAGGGCCCTGGGATCAAGCCCCACATCGGGCTCCCTGCTTGGCAGGAAGCCTGCTTCTCCCTCTCCCACTCCCCCTGCTTGTGTTTCCTCTCTCGCTGTCTCTCTGTCAAATAAATAAATAGAATCTTTTAAAAACTAAATAAAAATAAAAAACATTTAGATCTGCAAATTTCGACCCAGAAGAAAAAGATGGACTTGATAGAAATGATGACTATTACACAAAGTACAAGCCAGGATCAATAAAATTTTATAGATAATACCTCGCCAATACATCAATTTGTGTTTCGAATTTTAAATGGAAAGAGTTGAAAATGAAAATGATTTCAGTAGAGTTAACATTTTTGGAGATGATCTAACTGCTCTGGACAAAATTGGTAAGGGATTAAATTGGCTTAATGGAATTCACTCCAGAAAACACTTTCTGGATAGACAGTTCACCTGAGTTGGTATAATTCTAAATAAAAGCACTGGAATCAAAATGGTTTCAAGGTCAAAAGAGCAGGAGCGGGCCACCTGGGTGGCTCAGCTGGTTAAGTGTCTGACTCTTGATTTCAGCTCAGGTCATAATCTCAGGCTCGTGGGATCAAGCCCTGCGTCGGGCTCCATGCTCAGCACCAAGTCTGCTTGAGATTCTCTCTCTCTCTCTCAAATAAATAATAAATCCTAAAAAGAGAGAGAGAGCAGGAGCAAGAATCCTTATAGTCAAAACAGAGGGGTCAACATGGTGAGGTCAAAACATCCAGTGGTGTAGCAACAAATTTAAGTGGACACAGTGCTGGGTGATGTCAGCTGGCCTCAAAGCAGAGCCTTTGACCTTCTTTAAAAAATTTTTTTTAAATTCTATGACTCTGAAGAAATAAGCCAGTCACACAGAAACATGAGTCTCTTAGGTACCTGAAATATTTGTAAGAATACAGAGTGAGGGGCACCTGGGTGGCTCAGAAGGTTAAGCGTCTGCCTTTGGCTCAGGTCATGATCCCAGGGTCCTGGAATCGAGCCCCACTTCGGGCTCCTGGCTCAGCGGGGAGCCTGCTTCTCCCTCTCCCTCTGCCTCTCCCCCTGCTCATGCTCTCTCTCTCTATCTCTGTGTCTCTAATGAATAAATAAAAAATCTTAAAAAAAAAAAAAAGAACACAAGAGTCAGATGTGAAAAGACAGGAGAACATCTGTCAATGAGGATAACAAAAGAAAGGACTCATAGAGATGTGGGGATGAAATGAGACAATCCCCCAAATACATTTAACTTCCCACCTAGTAATAAGAGCACAACAAATGTTATCTCTGTGGTAGTAGTCCCAGCAGTTACTAGTGGTATCTAAGAGGCTATGTGAGAGATTTATGTGTTAGTTATAAAACTAGGTTAGATTTAAAGAAACTTCTTATATTTCCTGCTCTCCTCCTCAAAATCAACTCCAACCAGCTCCTACTCCCTGTTTCCTATGCACACGCTGGTACACACACACACACACACACACACACTACATGGGAATCTGCAAAGCTCTGCCCTTGTCCCTTTGTCCTGGCCATTTCTCTTCCTGGAATGCCCTCTCTCTCATCCCCACCTGAAAAATATTCATGTGTCCTTCACGACCCAGATCAAATGTCATTTCTTCTATGAATTTTCTATTGGCTTTTCCACCATGCTTTTAAAGCCTTTTATTCATATTTTATCACCTCATATTATAAAAGTTTGTTGCTATTTCCCTCTTAACTGAGTTCCTTGAGGATCTTTCTCCTTGAGTCCTCAGGACCTGGCACCCAGTAGACACTCAGTAAATGTTTATTGCGGCCAGAGTTATGAATGACATCAAAAATAGGATAAATTTTCCATCTAAAGAGATTCATTAGTGTAATCTGGCCTGTTTTGCAGAGAGAATTAGATTGTACTGCCTTTGAATAGAACAATTCTGGTTACTAAGAGATGTTCAGATGAAATGCCATTTTAATGTTAAGAGAAAGGTTCTGGAACATTCCACAGAGCTGTGCAGATGTTCACTTGCAAAATTTGCGATCATTATGTTTGCAAGTTTTCCAAATCAGTGGAGATTCCCTTACTGACACAGCCAAGGGGATTAGAGGACTAGCCCCACTGCAGCCACAGAAGCTCTGGGGACTTATACCACACTGACATCCAGAATGGTTTGATGCTGGGAGAGGCATCCTATTTCAGCTTGTGGCAAGATAATTTACCGAGATATTAATGAGTTGAAGAAGTATAAGAACAATAGTGTATTTTGTGCCTTGGAATCTGAACATCCCCCTGTCTGAGAAGGTAGCCAGGCCTTTGTTTTCTGTCTTCAAAGGGTTTTCAGAGCAGAGAGTCAAAGTTCCTGAAAGGCAGCACCCTTCCCTAACTTTAGTGAAATGCTGAGATCACCAAGAAGATGATTCTAGGCATCCTGGTGGAGGGAGATTGGTGAGTGCCCAAAGGAGGTGAGTAGAAGGAGGAAACACAGAGAGGACATGATTTCAGTACAAAAAGAAAGAGAGGGGATCCTGAGTCATAGGATTATTAACCCACGTCCCAACAGAGCCCAGAAGACTTGGCAGGACTTTTGGGGAAATGACTATGTGGTGCACCCAGGAAGGCTGGGCCCTGGTTACACCCAGACTTCCAGCACCAGTGAAAATTTTCATGCCCAGGCACAGGATGGAAGTTGAGCTTCCCAATTTCAAGGCATCCTATAGACTTATTACAGGTAAAGAGGATAAGCTAAAACCAGAAGGGACCTCCCCAAATATTTAACTCCACCTAAAACCCCACACACACCTCCAGGGTGGGTCAGAAGAGTTGAGTGACTCCCAATAAAGATATTAGAGTTTCCCATTGACTAGGAAGACTGTTGGTTCAGAGTAGAATTTAAGGAGATAAAGAGAAGTGACATTTCTTGCATAACCTGGATCGTGGCTGTGAATTCACTGGCTGCATCCTAAGAATGCCCTGCTGGAGAACATGGGAGCATGTGGAACATGACTGCTTACACAGGACATGCTCTCCCTGACAAGACTGCCCCTGCAACTCCTCAAGGGCTTGCAATCACGTCTTTGCTTCCTCATGGCCTGGAAGCTGTTGGGTCAATGTTGAGTTTACCTTCGTGTGTTGCAACAGGACCCATATCAAAATCCTCACGTTTCACAACCAACATTGAGATCTACTGAACTCATTGGCTTCTACTAATATTTAAAGTTCCAAAGCTTCTGATTTTTTTTTCATTTTTCATAAATTTCTCATTTTCATAAAGTACTTCATTTAATCAATACATAGGTATTTCATGCTTTCTATGGGTCAGGCACTGTGCTAGGCACTGAGGATACATGAGGGAGTAGCTATTCCTAAGTAATGACACTTTCTACTGTATTCTTATCGGGACTGAATTAACAGCTAGCTCCCTGGAAATTGTATATCATTATGACTTTATAGCAAGAAAGAAAAAGGAGGGAGCTCCTGTTAGTCCAGATGCTTTAAGTGTCTCACATGCCCAGGACAATGACAGCAAGCTCCTCTGAGGTAGATGACCTCTGAAACCATGGTAGAGAGAAAGAACAGTTCTATGTATCTCAGCACATAACATCACCATCCACCTGGTTCTGGGACCCTTCAGGGTGGTGACACATGATTAGAAGAATCCCCTGGGGAGCTGTGAAAAGGTATCAGTGTCCAAGCCATACCCCAGACAAATTAATCAGAATCTGAGGATTTGCCAGATTTATGAATACATTAAACAAGTTCCCAAGTGATTCCAAAGACTGATACTTGGATCCCACTCCCAGGGATTCTGATTTAATTCACTGGTATTTGGCTTGATCAGGAGTTTTAAAAGCTCTCGTGTTAGACTAAAATGTGGTCCCTAGACCAACAGTATCTCCTGGGAAACTATTAAAAATGCAAATTCTCAAGCCCCACCCACAGACACACTGAATCACAAACTCTGGGGGTGGTGTCAGGCAATCTGTGTCCTAACAAGCCTTCAGGGTGATTCTGGAGCGTGCTGGAGTTGGAGAACCATTGCTAATAGTTGTCCAAGCCAGAAACCTGGGAGTGATCCTTGATTCTTCCCATTCATTACCTCCCCATCATCAGCCAAGCATGTCTATTCTATCTCAAAATAGATCTCAAATTCATCTCCATTGCTACTCTCCTCATCCAGATGGCCATCATCTCTTACCTGGGCTTCTGTGACAACCTCCCAAAGCAGTGGTTCTCAACACTGGCTGCACACTGATGCCCGGGCCCCTCTTTTAAAAAACACAAAATTATAAATATAAAATTAGATACAAAAGTAAATAAAAAATTATGAGGCACCTGGGTGGCTCAGTAGGTTAAATGCCCGACTCTTGATTTCAGCTTAGGTCATGATCTCAGGGTTGTGGGATGGAGCCCTGTGACAGGCTCCACGCTGGGCGTGGAGTCTGCTTGACATTCTCCCTTTCTCCCTCTCCTCTGCCCCTCCTACCCTCCCCCCTTCTGTCTCTCTAAAAAAAAAGTAAATACAAAATTAAGATACAAAAGCACTTGTCAAACTCAGAATAGTACACCTTCAAAATAGGTAAACTAAAAAATAAATTCTAAAAAAAAGTGTCTGGCACAGAAGGACTCAATAAATGCTGTATTTCATTACTGCCTCCAAAGCAAAATGTAAATATGTATTAAGAATGAGGGAAAAAAGGGTGCCTGGGTGGCTGAGATGGTTAAGCGTCTGCCTTTATTTAGCTCAGGTCACAATCCCGGGGTCCTGGAATAGAGTCCCACGTCGGGCTCTCTGCTCAGCGGGGAGCCTGCTTTTCCCTCTGCCTCTCTCTCTCTCTGCCTTTCATGAATAAATAAATAAAATCTTTAAAAAAAAAAGAATGAGTAAAAAAAATCACAGTTACAAATTTTTTTAATCCAGAAAAAATATTATAATATTTATATTTCTTTCCCCATGTATTTTGTATATATTCTGACTGCCTCTTCAATATGATGACAACTTTATAACATGATTTTCAATGGAAAGAAGAGAAAGATAATTCAGTTTTTCTTCGTATGGTTAATTTAAAAAAAAAATTTTTTTAAGTAGGCTCTATGCCTAGTGTGGAGCCCAGTTTGGGGGGATTGAACTCATGACCCTGAGATCCAGACCTGAGCTGAAATCACGAGTCGGAAACTTAACCAGAGGAGCTACCCAGGTGCCCCCAAAATTTTTAATTGATTATTTCTTTAAGCTTCACAGTTTATTATCAGTATGTTGAGAAAATTAAAACAAAAAACAAAAAACAACAACTTGTCCTATCTTGGAAAACCTCTATTAAGTTGTTTTCACATGTGGTTTCACATGTGAGCTATAAGATTTGGAAGAGCTTTTTAGAGAAGCTTTGCTTCTCATCCCCTGCCCATATAATTCTGGTACTGGGTACTAAAGGACCCATTCCAAATATTGATTTAACCCTGGCCCTGCACTGTCATATTATATCACCCCATCAGCTTTTACAGCAGACAGCAGAAGTACACTTGAAAGCCAGTTCTATCATGGGACTGTGAACAATAATTTAGCCATATGCATAGGTGACTGCAGACTACATAAAGTTATCTCATTAACCTCAAACTAAAATGTATCCCCAACTTAGTTATAGAAGATTGCCTGCAGTCCCTCCAAAGCTACTCAACAGGAAGGAAATGTTGTGGAGGGGAAGGGAAAGTCAGAGTGAATAGAGACATCAGTCTTAATGGATTGCACTTAAAATATTTTACTCATAAATTTTATAAGGGGGTGCAGGCAAGTACGGGACCTTAAAGCTTCAAGCTTCATTCGCTTCATGGTATAGAAATAGAGTAGCAAGTTCACGGTCTGATGGAAATGGATACTATTATTTTGTATATCCACCACCTTTCCCCCCTTCTTTGGACAACAGAACCCCTCTTGTCAAACAACAAAATATTCTTCTGAATCAGACTTCGGCAGTTCGAGTATACCCCATCCCCTTGATGGGTGGGCACTTAATATGAAAAAGGCCAATGAGCGTCTTTTCTGGAGTTTGATACATGAATCTGGGAGAATGGTATAATTGCCACTTCTATGACTGTGGCCTACAAGTTTAATGTAAACTGGAGCAAGAACTTCAGTGGTACAAAATGCTAAAAAACAAAAACAAAAAGAACCAACTTTTTTTTTTAAACGAAGGGAGGAAAGAGGGAGGACGGAAGGAAAGAAGAAAAAGACAAAAAAGAGGATGAAGAAGAGGGAGGAGAAAAGGGGAAGGGGGGTAGGAGGCGGCAGCAGAGTGGCAAAGGTAAGACGAGATGACAGAGAAACTACATGACATAAATTCAGATTCTATATTCACCATGGCTCTATCCACAAATGCTACACAGTCTTCTCAATTACGTGATTCAGGGAATTCCCTTTCTGCTTAAACAAGCTTGACTTGAGTATCTGCCCCTTGTTTGAAGGAGAAAGGATCCCGACCAATTCAGAGAGTTGTTGCAAAGAGATTTGACCTAGTTTACCTATTCTATGGAGCCAGGAGAGCACGCCCTCAGAAAGCCACCCTTACGCTGAGACTAGAAGGGACAGGGAGAGTGGGCAGTAACCTCCAAATCATTTTAACTTCTGAGTAACCCAAAACTACCTGGTTGGCTTCAGAGTAGAGGACAAGATCCTGTAGATTTAATGAGATTTTTGCTCCTTTTGAAGTGAAGAAAGCCTGTGATAGTCCAGGAGTTTTTACCTCTCCATACAAGGAAAAAACCAAGCCCAAACGAGGACGTTTCACTAGACTGAGAAGTAGGAGAGAGAACTGTGCCCTCCAAAGGTCAGATGTTTGGGTCAACATGGCATCTAACCCTACCTGAGGCTCCAGCCTCCATCCTCAGGAACTGGGCAGTCTTGATCCTGAAGCTGATATCAGACTGTGCTCCACGCCAAGGACAGAGGATCATGAATTAATGGCCCCTACCACAGAAATAAAAATGACACGTACTTTATAATATCCCTGTACTGTTCACAGAGAGAGCTCTCCTACAATGTATTCTCTTATAAACCTAATAGGCTTATAGATGGCTCATGTATTTAATTTGCATATATATAGCTATTGTAGATAGATTTTTCCCCCAAGAAATGAATGGCCAAGAATTATACTTCCTAGTCATTCTTCCTGTGACATAGTTTGAATTTTGTATCCCCATTTTATTGATAAGAAATTGAAGGCACAATGAATAACAAAAGTGAAAATATGAGCAAGCCCAATATGAGACAGAGAGGTTATCTGGCCTGGCATGAGAATCGTTCAGAACCTGGGATAATTCTTGGTCACAATCACATTTCACAGAATTTTATTTTTTAAAAAGAAATTTCAGGGACACCTGGGTGGCTCAGTGGTTAAGCATCCGCCTTCAGCTCATGATCCTAGGGTCCTGGGATCAAGTCCCACATCTTCTCCCTCTGCCTGCCACTCCCCCTGCTTGTGCACGTGCTCTCTCTCTGGCAAATAAATAAATAAAATCTGAAATTAATTAATTAATTAAACATGTAGAGTGTTTGTGGTTCAACATGGCAGTTCAAGTATCCCCAACCCTCCCCCATCCCATACCTTCCAAGAGGTCTTAGAAAAGAGGATGTACCAAAGAAATACACTCAGTAATGACTTCATTGAGAGGGTGGAAAAACTGAAAATACAATAAAGGAACTTTTTTTTTTTTTTTTGGCCGCAAGGGGCAATCAGAAACTCCAGGCTCAAAAAAATTAAAAGAAAGTCATGGTCTAAATATGAAAGTAATTAAATGTGTCACGATTTTAAGCAACTGATGTAAGAATATAAAAATCTTTTAACCTTGATGCTTTGATATTCTTACTTGAATGACCCAAGGGTTGTGGCCTTATATCCATAGAAAAGAAAACGTAATCCTAGCTCAATCTTTGGTCCAGGCATAAAGGATAATCACATCATTGTAATAACAAGGACACTGGTTTATATTCAACTTTATTGTCAATCTAACAGCAAAGAACAAGTTGACTGTGTCTGAAGAACAGAATGTAGCTGTAACCATCTTGGCAATGTAAAATAAAAGGTAGTCCTCAGAAAAGGGGAGGAAGAAGGGTAAGCTGAGACAAAAGAAACAATGAGACACTAAGGTCCTCATCTTACAAAGAATGTAGAAAAATAACATTGACAAAATAAGAAATGGGAAGAGAGGAATAGCATTTAAACTATATTCTATAAAGGTATAAATGTAATTTTTAAAGAACTAAAAACAAACATACCAACTATTGGGAGAGTAAGACAGAAGGAAAAGTGCTCATGTACCCAAATTAAATCTTCATCTTTTATAGAAAAAAAATAAAAAATAAAAATTGCTTGCAGTAAAAAACCAAAAAAATAGAGATGTGAGTATATTTGACCCTTGAGCAAAACAGGTTTGAACTCCACGGGTCCACTTACAAGTTGTTGGTAACGCTTCCTGTCAACAGTAGGCTATTAATAGTTAAGTATTTGGGGAGTCAAAAATCATATGCAGATTTTCAACTGCACAGGGGTTCCGTGCCCCTAACTCTCTGTGTTGTTCAAGGCAACTGTATTGTTTAGAGGCCAATGGAAACAAACAGAAATAGTTGAAAAGAAGGTCTCTGGAGAGAAGAGTACATGCAGATGAAAGGCTGTTGCTTTTTGTCAATAAATGCTTCTGGATTATATGACTTGTTACCTACCATGTGGATCTATTCCTGTGATAAAAATTTTTTTTGAATTTTAATAGATGAAATTCTGGAAATGGATTCTCTGAATCAATGACAATGTTATGACAGTATCTTTTGACGGTGTTAAAAAAGAATGGATCTGATATAATGGTGCCCTAGGGAGCAATGGTATCCCCCACAATTCAGTTCTGCAAACATTTATTGAGTAAATAGATTCTCTGTGACAGGACCTCTGCTAAGCCATAGGGAGGATAAAAAGATGAATCAGACATGGTTCCTGCCTCCGGGAGCTTACAGGAAAGTAAGAGGAAAACATGAACACACAAGATAAGGTAGAATGTACTAAAGGCATATAGTTCCATCAAAACCCAGTGGGGGTTGGGAGGAATGGGTGGCTATGGGATTTAATAGGAGGCAATGAGGAAGCGTGGCTCACGCTGCCAGTGCCCCATCCATACCCCCTTAGCTCTCTCTACCCCAATAAGTACTGACAGCATCCCAATGAGAACACCTGTAACTCTTCACGTAAGGGTGAAGAGGACCTAGACAGAAATATCATTATTTAGAGTGACCTTGGACCACAGCATCTCAGGACCACTAGCAGGTTAATAGACAAATTCCCTGACCACAGGATTATGGTCTTTTCAAGTGAAGGCCTTGAACAATGGATAAAATCTGGGCAAGCAAAAATCAAGGAGAAGGACACTGCAAACGAAAGAGTAGCAGGAGCAGAGAACAGAAATATAAACACAGATTTGCTTCTCTATGGGATTTCCTATGGCCTCTGAATTTCTCTTTTGAAGGATTCATCTGACACTCTTATAATTATTTGGTTCATGCCTGTCTTCCCCACTTGGATAAGCTCATGAAACTAAGCATTAGTTTATCTACTAACTACATTCCCAGTAATACCTGACATCTAGAAGATGTTCAACAAGTTGATGGAATGAGAAATCCCAAAACAAGGAGTGGAGAGGGGAGAGACAGGATGGTAGCCTCATGCATAAGTCTACTCTTTGCCCTGAACAGCAACCCACCTACCTGTAGAAATGGTGACTGATTGGCATCTTATAAGAGGCCCCCTCTCCTGTGAACCTATGCCTGCAGGCATTTCTCCATGCACCACCCCACCCCTGCCCACAACCTGTTTCTGTCTGCCCTGGATCCACTTCTTGCTTTCAAACCATCTCTTCCCATTTGCTAGCCGTTCCCTGGCTTCTGGAATCACCTGTGATCTGCACTCAGATACATCCATTTGACCAAAAAATGTTAATTGAGTACTTACTGTATGCCAGACACTGGGACATAATGAAGAACTACATGTACATAATTTCTGCCCCCTCTGAACTTTACACTCTCCTGTGGTAAGCAGATAATCGTGCTCAAAAAAATATCACAGACTGTATTTGAGTGATATGAAGGAAATGAAAAAGATGTTATGAGGTAGAATAATAGTCGATCTAAATTAGTCCCGTGTTGCTGGTGGAGGAAGGGAGTTATAAAAGACTTTTCTGGGGAAATGACATTTAAGCTGGGAGGAAATGTTTGAGAGATAAGGCTGGAGAACTTGGACAAAATCATTAAATCATTCAAGGCCTTACAGATTGTATTAAGTTTTGCTGTAGTAATACAAATGACTTACAACAGCAACCTATTTCTAACTCGTGTGATATGCCCATTGTGAGTCTTGTCTCCCCATTGCCTTCATGCCTGATGGATCAGCCTTTATCATGGCCAATGCCACTCTCATAAAAGAGGGAAAAGGGAGAAATGAGGAGCCATATATGTGGCTCTTAAGCTTCTACTTAAAAGTAACATACATCACGGTGGCCCATGTTTCATTAGCTGAAGCAAGTCACATGACTACTTTTGTGTTCTAGGGGGCAGGACTATATAATCCTCCCACAAGGCACATGACCAAGCCCAACATGAGGGAAGCAGGGAAGTAGAACCCTTTGCTAGGGAGGGACATCACATATTTTAACACAAATATAATGTCCTACACAGATTTTATCTTCAGAGCAATGGAAAGCCATTGAAGGGTCCTTAGCAGTAATAAGATACATTTCTTTAAAAAAATCACTCTGGCTACAGTGTGGAGAAGGTTTGGAGACAGTCAAAAGTGGATGTTAGTTGGGGCGCCTGGGTGACTCAGTCAATTGAGCATTGGACTGGGTTTCGGCTCAGGTCATGATCTCAGGGTCCTATGAATGAGCCCCGAGTTGGGCTCTGCACTCAGCAGAGAGTCTGCTTGAGACTCTCTCTCTTTCCCTCTGCCTCTGCCCGTTCTCCACTCGCATATGGACATGCATGGGCTCTCTCTCTCTCCCTCCCTCTAAAATAAATAAATAAATAGATAGATAAATAAATAAATAAAATCTTTTAGAAAAGTGAACGTTGGTTGGTTAGGACAGTGGTAGAGGTGGGAGAAAATGATGGGTTACTCTAGGGTGATGGTAGTGGAAGGAGACATAAGTAGGTGAGTTAGAGAACATTTTTAGGAGGTGAAATCTATAAGACCTGATTCTTTGTTGTGTATGGACAGTGAGGAAGAGAAGGAATAAAAATAAGGCCCAGATTTGACTCTCTCTACCTTCACATCATAGTTACCCACTCATTCCTAGGCACGCTCTTCCTTCACTAAATACTCCATATCCTACTAAACCAGTTTCCTCTCCATTCCAAATGCTGCCACCAACCCAAGTGACTTTAGTATGTATTTGAGCAACCCATCCACTACTTATGCCTTTCAAATCTTGTGCATTTTCAACTCCAAGGCCTTCCCCTCTGCTTCTCTTTGTCCATCGTCTCCTATGACCACACCTTAGACTAACCGTATCATCATCCAACAAGAAATGCCATGCCTCTAAAATCTTAAATCCTACAATTTTTCTTTGGCAACAGGTGATAATCATATCGGCTATTTCTTGTCTTTGTTTTCTTTTAATCCTTTAACCTTCTTTACTAATGTCTGACTTCTTCACCTACCTGGGAAAATTCCAACCCTGGATCAATCCAGTATCTGCCTCCCATGTATCTATACTAGGCTGTGAGCCCTGCTGGAAGAGAACGCATAACCACGAAGAATGAAATCTTTGCAAAATATTGGTTGGAAAACTCAGTGGGACCCTTCCTGCTGCTCTGAGTATCTTCTAAGCGTCAGCTAGTTAGTCTCTTGAACTTTCTCATCCACCTCTTCTCTGCATACCCTTGGGTTAAGACCTCACCTTCTACTTCCCAGAGGAAGTAGAAATGCTATATGACCTCCCCTTCCCAGAGCTCCTTCAAAGGGAAATTACCCCTCACATTTCCTGTGGTGAGCGTATGGCCAAGACTCAACTCAAATGAGTCTATCCACTGTCCAGTCAAACTCAGATCACCTATTGACTTGCCAATGACCAATAATTGGCCATTATAAGCCAATTTGTAAGCCTGGTTCAGAAAAGTATCCAATCTCCTGAATCTGGAATTGAGAAACCGAAGCAGCTGAATGAAGATCAGCTGGGTAGGCTAGTATGATTCGTGGGTACACAGAAGTTACTATCAAGTAGAAACAAAATGTAAATAGAAGAAGCTGGTTGGCAGAAAAAGAAAAATGAAGCAGAGGTACAAGGAGAAGACAACAATTCCCTGCCATCCATTAGAGAGGGAGAATCTTAGTTCTCTGTTCCAAATTCTGTAAGGCTGGCTCTCCTTTGGTTCCTTGGGTTCCTAAGATTTTTCATGTATTCTGTGGTAGACCTTGCTATTTACCTATCCACATTGCCTTCTCCTTTCATTCCCCCTGAATAACACAACTCTGATTTTGTTTGGAGGACAATATGCCCAATTAAATATACTTGCCTCCCCAAACCCCCTTGCAGACAGATGGTCATGTGACTTGGTCTGACCAATGAGATATAAGTGATAGTCTATTGATGGTGCCTCTAGGAAAAATTTTTTATTAAAAAAAAAGAAGTCTCAACTGACATGCACCTTTTACCCTTCCTTCCTACCTAGAGATCAGGCATGATGCTTGAGGAACAGTAAACATCATATGGCCAAGACAGCAAAAGCTACATGCTGAGTGTGGTCAATCAGGTAGCTGGAAAGAGCCTAAATTCCTTACTGTTTCCTTAAGTAGCTGTATCATCTTTTAACTGCCCATCTCTATATTCTCAATATTTGAGAAATATACGACCCCTGTTAGATGAAACATTCAGACTTGGATTTCTGCATGCAATTCTAGCTGATAAACTCTCTTGCGCAAGCTTGAGTAGATCACTATTCCTCGTACCCACAACAGCCACTACTGATAAACAAAACAAAACATCAGATAGAACTTTCTCCACCCAGCTGCCAACTCACCTACAAAATATATGCATCCACATCATCCTTTCCTTGCCCAAGAAGGAGGCCCTACGTGTCAACAGGTCCTCACACATTCTAGACTCTGGGTCTTCTCCTCAAGAACCCTGCTCTGTCAGTGTGCCTGGGTGGCTCAGTTGGTTAAGCATCCAACTCCTGATTTCAGTTCAGGTCATGATCTCAGGATCATGAGATTGAGCCCTGAGACAGGCTCCGTGCTGAGAGTGGAGCCTCCTTAAGATTCTCTCTGTCCTTCTCCCTCTGCCCCTTCCCCTTGCTCCCTCTCTCTCAAAAAAAAAAAAAGATGGAGAGAAGAAAAGAAAAAAGAGAAAAACAAAAAAACAAAAACCCTGCTCTGTCATTCACTCCCCCTTCCTCCTTACCTTAAACATCCCTCTTTGCTCTGGCCCCTGCCTATCAGTATTAAGCCTGCCCAACTCCCTCTCATTTAAAATAAATCCTGGTGCCCTCAATTCCATCTCTTCTTCTTGCCCCCACCCTGTATTTCTTGTCTTCTTCAAGGCTCTACCGGGAATTATCTTTACTCTCAATTTCTGTATCATTCCCTTTCATTCACTCCCAAAAAGCAACTTCATCCCCACCACTTCACTGAAAAATGTTTTTCTAAAAACAGAAGTATAATTGATGTACAAAAAAACTGCACATATTTAACATATACAGTCTGATGGGTTTGGACATATGCACACACCCACGAACCTATCGCCGCAGTCAAGGCAATAGACATATTTGTCACCCCCAAGAATTTCCTTATGTCCCTTTGTTCGTTTTTGTCTTTTGTTCTTGGTGTGTGTGTGTGTGTGTGTGTGTGTGTGGTAAGAACACTGCACATGAGATCAACCCTCTTAGCCAATTTTTAAGTGCACAATTCAGTATTCCTGACTCTAGGCACTATGCAACATAACAGCTCTCTGGAACTAATTCATTTGCATTTAAAGAAAACTTGAGGTCCCAAGAACAGAATACATTCTACACCCAACTTACTTGCTGTTTACATAGATGCCATGCCATCCCTCACCCCCAGCCTTGGCACAGACCCTCCCGGGGAAGCAATGCTCACTCCATTCCCCGGCTCACCCCACATTTATTGGGCTGTCTTGAACATGCCCTTAATGTCTCAACTCAGACATCACATTTCCTAGAAGCCCTTCCTAAAACACTTTCATCCCCTTTGTTCCCAATTAAGTTCTCTGTGCCTCAGTTCCCTCAACTACAGAATGGAAATATGAATAGTACTTATCCTAGAGAATGTTGTGAAAATTAAATGAGTTAACTAACATCTATAAACACCTAGGACCCTTGGCTAGCACATAGCAAGCACTATGTAAGTGTTTATTCAATGAGAAAATGGACAATTCACTTGTTGAAATTACTCCTGTAGGAGAATTACCATACTATATGGAAACTGTCCGTTTGTCTTGCCTTCTAGACTAGTGATTCTCAAATCTGGCTTTACAGGGGTATCACTTGGGAAGTTTTAAAAACATTCTGATCCCAGGGTCCCTGGATGATTCAATCGGTTAAGCATGGGCCTTTGGCTCAGGTCAAGATCCCAGGGTCCTGGGACTGAGCCCCACATAGGGCTCCCTGCTCAGCGGAGAGCCTGCTTCTCCTTCTCCCTCTGCCTGCCTCTCTGCCTAATTGTGCTTTCTCTCTCTGTCAAATAAGTAAATAAAATCTAAAAAAACAAAAACAAAAAAAACATTCTGTTCCCTAAACCATATCCAGACCAATTAAGTCTCTGTAAAGATGGTACTGGTCATAAGTATTCTTTTTTTTTTTTTAAGAGAGAATGAGAGGGGGCACAAGCCAGTGGGGCAGGGTGGGGTGGGGGGTTGGAAAGGCAGAGAGAGAAGGAAGAAGAGAATCTTAAGCAGACTCCTTGTGAAGGATCGATCTCATGACCCTGAGATCATGACTTGAGCTAAAATCAAGACTTGGATGCTTAACTGACTGAGCCACCCAGGTGCCCTGTCATAAGTATTTTTAACACACACACACACACACCTCTATTGTGTGACCAAGTGAAAGCCACAACTCTAAACCCATTGATTCTAATCCCTAGCTGCACAATAAATCATCTGCTGAGTTTCTAAAAAGTACTGATACCCAGGCCCTACTCCAGACCACACTCAGAATCTGGAGGTGAGATCAGACATCAGCATTTAATTATAAAGCTCCTGTATGATAAGTAAGGTATAAGAACCATGGGTTGGCAAACTGCAGCTCATAGGCCAAATCCCATCTGCCATCTATTTTTATAGAGAAAGATTTATTGAGACACAGCCACACTCACTCATTTACATATGTCTATGGCTGCTTCCATACTACAAAGGCAGAGTTGTACAGAAACTCTATGGCCCAGAAACCCAAAATAGTTGCCCAAGACCCTTGTTTCAACATTGTACCCATATTACCGAGCTTGGCATGTGTCAAGCCTTTGAAAAATTAGTTGTCCATGCTAATATCCACCCCCTACTCCCCTCTAAACTAACTGCCAAGATTCTTAATCTTTTTTGCCTTCGCTTTATGGTTCCACACAATAAATTCAGCAAGTCTTGGAGACGATGCCCTTCGTGGGATGTTTCACTAGCTCTAGGACACTTCATCAAAACAAAGCTCATTTTACTTTTCCACCAGTGAGTGGCTGCAAGCAAAGATTGCTCTCCATTTCTCCAATAAGCAGTGGTCCTCTGGGAGACTTGACATTCTCCATTTAATTACCAGTAACACAGTTAGATTATTTCCCCTGGGCGTAACCCCATCACAGCTGGGAAAGCCACTCAAGCTAGAGGAGGGTGGGGTGTGCTCCCTGCGACACTGCTGCCCCCATCCGCCCTCAAAAACAGTAAAAATAGAGGGAACTTAACTCCCAGCCTTCCTCTTAGCTGCTTATGTCATTTTCTCAAAAAAACAAAACCAAAAAATGTTTCAGCTCATTTAGCTCCAGGTTACCTCAAAAGCATGAGCCCCTTTTCAGCCTGTGGTTAGATACCAAAAAAACAGCTACAAATTTAAAATAAGGTAGTGTACCTGCTTCGGGTCTTTCCAAACCTTGTCAGGCATGCAAGATCACAGTGAATTTGGAAGGAGACACAGAGCCTGTGGGCCACGGGGAAAGAAGTTGGTAAGAATCATGGGTTATAACCTTCTGAGGTCCCGTCCCCTCCTTGGAGGTTCAGCCGATGATAACGGCCCCTTTCATGGCATGGTGTGATTTTATTTCTATTAATCTCCCTCAGCTGCCAGGGAGATCCCACCCTTAGTTCTTGGGATGATCCCAGACCACTGTTCAACTACTGGCTCACTCTGGCTCCTTAGGAGGATTAGTTGTTACACAGCATGATTTAGTTTCTGCAAAAGAGGACTAATTCCCTTTTGTCTGTCTGCATAGCAGTGCTCTGAGGGGAACATGCAGGGAGATGTAGAATTGGATGATACTGCCAAAGTCCATCAAATCCAGTCCCCCCACTGTGCCCCCGTCCAGGTTGTATCGCTCCAGGATCAGAGGATTTTAGGGCCATTGCTCATTTTCTAAAGGAGGAAACTAAGTGACATAAGTCACTTACGTGACTGTATTTCCAACAGCCTATGTGACATCTCCCCTTGTATAGCTAATAGGTTTGTCACATCTAGCATGTCTAGTTTCTCACATTATCCCCAACCTCCTTCCTCTCCATGTAAACATGCAGCTCCAGCATCCACCTGCCCAGTTGCTCAGGTTGTGCACAACCTGAGCATCATGCCTGGTTCCTCTCTCTCATCCAAGCCCCATATCCAGCCCATCAGTGAGGGTGGTTACCTCTGCCTCCCTAACCCTCTGCCACTCCCCTAAACCATGCCGCCATCTTCATTCACCCAGAATACTTAGTGCTGCTAATACAAAAATCTCAGCTTCTACTCTTGATTCTCCTACAATGTATCTTCCATTCAGCAGTCATAGTTAATCTTCTGAAATGTAAATCTCATCAAGACATTCCACTGCTTCAAGTCATCTAATGGATTCTCTTTCACTTAAAATAAAATTCAATCTCCTTTCCTTGGCCTCTTAGTCCTGTATGCAGAGACCGGGGTTTCTCAAACATGGACATTTGGGGTTGGATAATTCTTCTGATGGGGGCTGTCCTGTGCCCTGTAGGATGTTTGCATGCCAGCGGTATACCCCCACCCCAAATGGTGAATCTGTCTCTCCATCCAACTCACCAAACTCATCTGAAGCCACCTGCAACCTCCAACACTTACCTTACCCTGATTCACCATTCTCTGACCCCACTGTCCCGCTTTCAGGCTTGTTCCCAAATTTACATTTGCTGCTCCTCTGCCTGGAAGGTCCTTCTTCCAGATCTGCACATGGCCACCTCCCTCATGTCAACCAGGGCTCAATTTAAGTCATCGCCTCCTCAGAAAGACCTTCCCAACCATCCTGCCCAAGCAGCCCACCCTCTGCCTGCCCACCCACCCCTTATTCTCATCATTGCTCAGTTTTATTTCCTTCACAGCATCCATTAGTACTTGAAATTATCCTGTTCATGTATTTGCTTCTATCCCATGGGCTTTTCCTGGACTATAAGCTCTAGGAGACTTCATCCATCTGCTCTTTTCTGCTTTCCCAGTGCCTACCTAGGGATTGCGGATAGTAAGCATTCATAAGTCATTGTTGAAGGACTCAATAAATGGATTAGTAAAACTAGAACTCATGTCTGCTAGGGCTTTATACAGGATTCCCGCCAAGGCCTCAGTACAACTGAGTCCATTTCAAGAGAGTGATGATCTATCATGAGAATACAGGCTTCCTGAGTTCAAATCCCAGATCTGCCATTCATCAGCTGCCATGACCCTGGGCAAGCTGCTTTACTCTCTCACCCTCTGTTTTCTTATCCATAAAATGGGAATAAGAATGGTCTCTTCCTCCTAGGATTGTTGCAAAGATTATGCGAGATAACAAATACAAAATATGTAGTGGTATTTTATATTTAAACATAAAAACAGAGTAAGTTCTGTGTGTTTGGTGTTTGTTGTAATGATATATTGTTTCACCGATTAAGAACTTTTCAGAGGAAGATGACAACCACTGCAAGATGCAAAATTCCAGTGCCTCCTCATCCATCTACACTGAGAGGAGAAGCAGTCCCACAGAACTTTTTATCAGGGACTTTTTCTTCCGAAAGCTATTTCCCTCCAGTTCAAATAAATCTGATTTTATCTTGAGCCCAAGCAGCGAACTACCTATGTAGCAGTAACCTTTAATAGCCCAGAACAATATAATTGCCACCTCTTAGCATTCTCTTCTCCAGGGTAAATAATTCTAATGCCCTGAATGACTACTTGCTTTTCCCACTTTCTGATCTCTTACATTCATTGTTCTCAATTTGGAAAAAGATCTAAATGAAGAAAAAGGAGAGCTGCTGTTGCCATAGCAACTGCAAAGGGACAGACAACCCAGTCGGGATGAAATAAGAAAAGTCGAGTTGTTTATGTTTTGTTTTTTCCATTTTTCTGATTGAAAACATTCCATTGCTTTGAAATGGAGACACGTGGCTGACACTGTCATTCTTATACGGTGCCTCTGGATTCTTCCCTCTCAACCCCCTGATGGAAAGGGGGAACTGTCAGAGTCTGATGAGAGAAGGTGCTTGGTGACATCTCTATTGAAAAGCATCCCCCCATTTTTCACTTTTAAGGCTGAGTTTTGTGTTTATCCAACATAGTACACAGCCTCTCCCCCTACTTTCTGTCTTGGTTTGCATTACAATGGGGCACCTGCCTCCTCCCCAGTGAAACTGATAAACTCTTGAAAGATCAAGAATAGTCTTTATTCCCTATATTTTAAAAAAATATTTTAAAATTACACAAGTAAAAGAGCCTATACAATAACTCAAACAATCTACATACATCCTCCCTTTGCATCACTCCTAATTCTACAGCACACACACACATAAACACATAAATTTTTATTAACAAAAACAGAATTTTACTATATGCACTGTTCTCAGAGTGGCACATCACATAATGCAGACATCAATATATTATTGCCCCTACCTCCTCTCATTTTTGTTATAATTTGCCTAGTATTATCTTTTTTCCACCCTTTATTTTCAGATTTTATACATATTTTTGCATTAGTTTATCACTTACAAATAATATGTAAATAATGTGGTTTTTTTTAACCCAGCTAAGTGGTGGTTTAATAGAATGATTAAGAGCATGGCGTTAAGCAGCAAAGAGCCTGGGTTTGTGTCCAGCTCCTATACTAGAAGCAAATGGCTTCATCTCTCTTAAACTTCAGTTGTCTCATCTCTAAGAAAAGAGTAAACATAGAACCTACCTTGCAAAATTTAGTGTTAGCCTTTTTTTAAGATTTACTTATTTATTTTAGAGAGAGAGAGAGAGTGCACGAGTCAGGGGAGGGACAGAGGAAGAGGGAGAGAGAATCTCGAGCAGACTCCCCACTGAGTGCAGAGCCTGACGCGGGGCTTGATCTCAAGACCCTGAGATCATGATCTGAGCAGAAACCAAGAGTCGGATGCTTAACTGACTGAGCCACCCAGGTGCCCTAGTGTTAGCTTTTAATAAAAGCGGCTATCTAAAGTCTAAAACAAACATAACAATAAAAAATTAAAATAAATAAATAAATAATAAATAAATAAAGTCTAAAACATGGTAGATATACACTAAATGGTGGCTATAGTTTCTTTTTATAGAGAAATTTAACTAATTTACATTTAATCTGAATGCTAACACTTGAGTTTATTTTCGCCACCATATTTCAGGTTTCCTATGGTTGTCTTTCTTAATTTTTCCCCTTTCCTTCCTGTAACTTTTGTGGGATTGATGTTTTCTTTGCTCAATTTTTCTAGTTGTTTTGGAGATATATATATTTCCAAACATATATATAATACTTAGGTACAAATTTAAATTCTGTTTTTCTCTTCACAGGTAGTTATTCAATATCTATACCCTCCTTCGGATGACCCTTAGCTTTCACTTCTCTCCCGGGTTGCCCACTCACACTCCCTACATTGAAAGCAGCTGGGGTTTTTATTCTAAACTATTGCCCTATTTGCATTACACATGAAATTCTTTACCCTTGGGCGCCTGGGTGGCTCAGTTGGTTAAGCGACTGCCTTCGGCTCAGGTCATGATCCTGGAGTCCCTGGATCGAGTCCCGCCTAGGGCTCCCTGCTCAGCAGGGAGTCTGCTTCTCCCTCTGACCCTCCCCCCTCTCATGCTCGCTCTATCTCATTCTCTCTCTCAAATAAATAAATAAAATCTTAAAAAAAAAAAAAAAGAAATTCTTTACCCTTAACTATTTGTTGTATTATCCCTGTGCTTTTTCAGGTCCCAGATCTTCCTTTTTCTTTGAATTTCCATTTTCATTTTTGCTGGAGTACAGCCTGAAATACTTTCAGAGAAGGGCTATGGGGGATGATACAATTCCTAGATACATGTAGAAATGACAATGTCTTTAATGTCCCCATACTTGACTAATAGTTTAAATAGAGAATTTCAGGTGCAACATAAGTTTCTGAGAATTTCGAACTCTATTTTTTCCTAGGATCCAGTGATGATGTTGAGAAGTCTGAGGCTAATCTAATTCTCTTTTCTTTCTTGGAAACTTGTTTCTTTCCTTCTGAAAGTTTCAAGAATGTTCTCTTTACCCTTGGGTACTATAGTTTACCTAATGTGTCCTGGTGGGTTTTCATTGCTATTATTGATACTGCTCAGCACTCTGTGCTTCTGTCTTCAGCTCTAGGAAATTTTCTTCTATTGCTTCTGTCATCATACTCTCTCTTTCATTCTCTTAACTCTGTTCAGAACATCAATTCAATTAATTGTGTAACTTAAAGGCCTATCTTCCCTGTCTCTTATGCTTTACACCTCTGAACCCTTTATTCCACATTCTGGAAGAGTCCCTCGCTTCCAGTTTTCTATTTCAGTCCTCAGCCCTCTTGTTGACTTGAGTTTTGTTTTATAATCCTACTTTAAAATTTTAGGCCCTCTAATTTCCCATTCTTCATAGTGGTTTTCTATGATTGTGACAGACTCCTGAAACTCTGAGGAATTGATACTAATGTCAGTCTTTTCTTCCTTCCCTCATTAATTCTTTCTCAGAAGTTAGTTTTTGTGTTTGGTGGGTTTGACACCTCTCTTGTGATGTTGGTTTTTTCAAATATTTGGTGATTTTTTTTTTTCCCCTTGTATTTTGCAGACGAGGGTTTAGAAGAAAAATATTTGGCAGGTAGACTAGATTTCTTCAGCTCGAGTAAGATCTCTATTTACCTGGCAGCAAATTCAGGTTTTGATCCTAGAAGCTCTTCCACAGGTGGGGTGTGCAGTCACACATGATCCCTGCCTTCTGCCATTCAGGTCTTTTTATTACCCCATCCCATTGGGTGTGTGGTGACTCACTTCCACCCAATAGGATATGACAAGGTGATGGGTCCCATGATTACATTACATAATGCAAGACTCTTTCATGCAGACTCGAGAGTCTCCCTCCTCTCTCCATTACTGGGTTTGAAGAAACAAGCTGTCATAAATCTTATAGCTATAAGGAAATGAATTCTGGCAACAACCTCAGGGAACTGCGAACAGAACCTTCCACAGTCAAGCCTCTAGTAAGAACCAAGCCGTGGCTGACAACCTGATTGCAGCCTTGCGAGACGCCAACCAGAAGACCCAGCTGGGCTATGCCCAGATGCTTGACCCACGCAAACTGTGAGAAAATATGTCTTAAGCTGCTAAGTCTGTGGTAGTCTGTTATGCAACAATAGGTGACTAACATAATGTTCATCCTCTGGATGGAAGGACTCCCTTCTCTTCTTGGGGATATTGGTTAACTGGGTGAGTTATCCCATTTCTCTATCCCCAGTGCCCACTTGGAGAGTTTCCTTCTAGGAAGCACACACGTGTGCACATGCGTGCATGCGCACACACATACACACCCACACACACTATAAAGAGGTATACTTTGAGCTTTATCCTGGGGTCAAAGCCTGGAATCAGGAGTTCCAAATCGCTTTTTGCTATATAAAACAGTAAAACTAAAGCAGAGCAAAATAAAAATGAGTGGCCATTTTCATGGTTGAAGACAGATGCAAAATTCCTAGATAAAATATTAGTGAATAGAATTCAACAAAACATAAAAATATAATAAATCATGAGCCAGTATGATTCATTTCAGAAATGCAAAGACAACTTAGTACTAAGAAGATTTAAGAAATTATTCATTAGAATCATCAGAGAATTTAGTATATGATAAGGTAACATTTCAATTCAGTGGTAAAATTATAAATTATTAAATAAATGGGATCAAGACTGCTGGCTAGCCTTTTGAGTGAATGGTGCTAGATCATCTGCCTTTTTTATATCATAACAAATCTCAAAAGGACAAAAAAATTTTAAGTAAAAAAATTACTTGAAACAAAGATGGATTTTAAAATAAATTTGGAATGGGAAATCTTTCCAATTGTGACACAAAATCCAGAAGCCATAAAAGAAAAGATTAAATACAGATAAATAAATTGACCTCATAAAAAAATTTAAATGTCTGCACAGCAAAAAATACAAACTGGTGCAGCTGATTATCTGTTTTGTGAGGAAAGAGAAGGGATCTGAGGTTTAAATATATGTAAACCCAGTGAACCAGGAGAACGGCCTGGCCTGAATGGTGAGTGATTGATATATCAGAGACAAGGTGGGTGGACCTATGGAAGTGCATAGAGGGTAGATATATTCCTGCCCACTACAGAACATCCACCAGGGACAAAGTACTATACACTTTGGGGGACAAAATGCTCAGCCACTTGACATCAGTCAGTATTTGTCATAAACCACCCTAGTCCTGGCAGAGTGGATGCATCCAATAACTGATCTACAGGAGGGCAAAAAGCTTCATCCCCCTAACTGAAGACAACTCTGAAGGGTCATCCATACTTCAAAACTATCTGTAGGGTTAGCTGAGGTCTCTGCTGAGATTGCATCTTAGCTCAGTTTCTCCCTGTGCCCAATCCTGCTTTCCCCCCTTTCCTTCTGAACTCACTGATCCCAATAACATGCTCTAATAACCCCCTTACCCATGACTCTACCTCATCTCCTTCCTGGGGAACCCAACGTACAGCACACACAAACAACATTTGAAAGTACCTATTTCCCACACCCTGGCCAGCAGTGGAATTTATGTAACTCTTAAGTCTTTCCAATTTGATAGTCAAAAGTAGTTTGTTGTTTAAATTAAATAGTAGATACTATCATATGCCTTATTGTCATTAGGAGCACACACTGAAGCAACATTTTAGGAGGGAAACTTGACAAAAACATAAAAATTGAAAATTACATATATATCTTTTTAACTTGAGGTGTTTTTTTTAAATTTTTAATTTATATTTTGAGGTAATTGTAGTTTCACATGAAAGAATACAAAGAGATCCCACATACTCTTTACCCAGTTTCCCCAGTGATAACATTTTGTAAAACTAGAGTACAATATTACAATTGGGATACTGGCACTGATACAATCCATTCATCTTATTGAGATTCCCCATCTTACTTGTATTCATTTGTGTGTGTGTGTGTGTGTGTGTGTTTGGTCCTATAAAATTTCACATTTGGACTCACATATCCCCATTAGGATTCACCACCACAGTGAAGACACTGAACAGTTCCATCACCACAAGGATCATTCCTGCTCCCTTTTATGACCAGCCCTACATCCCCCCAAATCTCCACCATCCAACCCCACCCCATTTCTAACCCCTGGCAATCACTAATCTGTCTTCCATTTCTAAAACTGTGTCACTTAGAAATGTTATATATAAAGGGAATTATATAGCATGTGGCCTTTTATGATTGTTTTTTTTCACTCAGCACAATTCCTTAGATTCTTCCTTCCCAGTTGTAGTGTGTGCCAATAGTCTATTGCTTTTTATCACTGAGGTGTATTCCATGGTTTGGAATGCAAAGCAAGCCACAATCTGCTTCACTATTCCCGTGCTGAAAGACATCTAGGCTGTTTTTAATCTAGCAATTCAAGATCTAGACATTTAACCCTCAAATACAGTGACACAAAGACAAAGAAGTGTTTAAAATAGCGAAAGAAAGAAAGAGAAAAAGAAAAAAGAAATCCAACGTTCATCAGTAGGGACCTAGTTAAACAAACTGCATTAATTCACCTAATGTATATGTGCCCCTATAGAGATATTCCATATGTATAATTGAGTTACAGAAGAGTAAATAGAATATGCTCCTTATATGGTTTAAGGGTTTTTTTAAGTGTTACTGACAGCCAAGGGAGCAAAGAGAACAATGTTTTCATGTTTCAGTTAATACCATTCTGTAATTCTATATTCCTGTCCAGTATTTATCTTCTTACATTTCTTCATGTTGCACTGGGTAGGTCCTCACTAGAATTGTAATGATTGGTAGTTAAAGCAAACATCCACGTGTTCCTTCTTACTTTAATGACAATGTTTCTAGAGATTCACTGTCAAGTATAATATTTGCTATATATTAGCGTAGGGAATATAGTCAATTGGATTGTAATAGCATTGCTTGGTGACAGATGGTAGCTACATAGCATAACGTATAGAGTTGTCCAATCACCATGTTGTACACTTGAAACTAATGTAACATTGCCTGTCAATTACACTTCAATAAAAAAATATTTGCTGTATATTTATGGTAGGTACCCTTTGTATCTATTTCTCCTGTTTTTAATCCTGAAAGGATGCTGCATTTTAGCAAATGTCTTCCCAGTACCCACTGAATTTTTCCCCTTTTAATCCCTAAATATAGTAAGGTACATTGATATTTACATTGATTCCCCAACTTGTATTTCTCAGATAAACTCTATTCGATCAAGCTATATTATTCTTTTAATACATCACTAGATTCAATTATCTGGTATTATTTAGAGTTTGGGCCTCTATATTCATAAGTAAGATTAGCCTGTAATTGTTGTTTCTTGTCTTGAAATCAGAAATAAATTAGCCTTATACAATAAAACTGGTGGGGCCCCATGTTCTTCTACACTCTGAAATGTAAGATGGGAGGGAGCTCTTCTCTGAGATTCCATAGAGCTTGCCTGTGTAACTACAAAAGGCTTGTGTCCTGGGTGATAGGGAGGGAGGGGCAGATTGATAGATGGGTCTTTACCTATTTTTTATAAGTGTTTTCTATTGGCTTTCTTGGATCAGTTTTTGGTAATTCATATTTTCCTTGACATCTTTGTCCATTTTATCTAGGTTTTCAAATGGACTGGTATATAAAGTTATATAGTTGGATCATATCATTCATACATTTATTATGGGAATTCAACTATACATGCTCTATTACATTTTAAAAAAATCTTTTTAAAGAAAAGAAGGAAAGATGAAAAAAGGGAGCCTAACAATTCAAACCATGTGGGTAATTCCTCCTGTTATTCCAATTAAAGAAGTTATGCCTCATATGAGCAAGATGTGAATCTGCTATTCATCCAGTCAGCCTGTTTCAACATTTGAGTCTCACCACTCCAAGAGTAATTCAAATAGTTTAAAGATATTTTTCATGTAAGTTGGCCATGAATCATAAATATAATGATGGAATTCAAAGCTGAAGAAAAATCATTAGATTTTTGCAAGAGCATATCTATCTCCAACATCAGCCCAACTTAGAAAAGAATTTCACTGGCAATTTTCATTACTTGCAGTTCCTACCTCACCCTCTGACTTGAGCTAAGATGCTATACAAAGGAGTCTTCTAATTTTAAAAATCTCCTCTGCATCCGTGCTCTCTCTCGTTATGCATAATACCATTTGTGTTTTCTCTCTTTACCTTGAGTACCCTTAGCCGAGAGTTTGTGTGTTTTTATCATTCTTTCAAACACTCCAGCTTTGGGTTTTATTGATCATCTCAATTATTGTTTGTTTGTTTCATTTATTTCTGCTTTATTTTTATTAACTTGATTCATCTATTTTTTTGAGTTTATTTCGTTTTTGTTTTCTTGTCCACTATTCCTGGAATGCAGTTTGGGATTTCAAAGGGAAATTCAACAGTCCTTAAAAAAAAAAAAAGTGCATGCATTCTGACCCAGCAATTTCACATCTCTGAGTCTACACTAGAGAAGGATTCACACATTTGTTCAAAGATGCTATATAAACATTTTCTTTTCACATTGTTTATAATTAAAAAAGGAAAAACCTAAAAGTACATCAATATGAATATAACTTACTACCCTATGCTATACTGAAATAGAATAGTATATAGCAGATAAAAAGAGAAAAGTAGAGCTTTGCCGAATGCAGCTTTATCCCCTTTTCTCTCCAAATAGCTATCTAGTTGTCTTTAAGCCATTTACTGAATAGACTTTTCTCCCACCACTTGGATACACTACCCTTGTAACATACTAAATCCTCATCTGTTCTTGAATCTATATTTCCACACTTTATTCCACACCATTGAGCTATCAGTCTACCCCCTCTGTCTATATTCTGCTGTTATAAATTTTGTTGTTTTATAATGTATTTTAGTATATAATGGAGCAGGTTATTTCTCATTATTCTTCTACTAGAGAATGTCCCTGGTAATTGCTGCAAGTTCCAAGGGGAAAAAAATGCTATTGAAATTTTGATTGAAATTGCATTGAATTTATGGATTTACTTAGTGAAAATTGACATCTCTACAATTTTGAGTCTTCCTATTCAAGTGTAAGGTTTGACACTCCGTTGATTCAAATCTTCTTTTATGGCTCTCAATAGAGGTTTATAGTTTTATTCATATAGATCCTTCACATTGCTTGTTAAGTTTATCCCTAGATATTTATGAGTATTGTCTCACAAGAATATGGAATTCAGTATTTCCAAAACTGAACTTTTAATCTGCCTCCTCAAATCTGTTCCTTTGCCAGATCCTCCCCAGTGCAATTAGGACACCTGTGTTCACCCGGTGCAATTGCCGGAATCTGAGTCATTCCTGGATTCTCCTTCAACCTCAAGTCCAAGTCACAACCAAATCTAACCATACTTTCTCTAAAATGTATCTCAATCCCTTGACCTCTCTTCATCTACATTATTCCTCTCCTTCTCTAAGCCAAGCCACCATCTTTACTTACTGTACTAACTTGATAACTATTCTATGTCCTCTTTTCTTCTGTTCTTTACACAGCAGCATCTTTTTTTTAAAGATTTATTTACTTTAGAGAGAGAGGGTGTGAGAGAGCTCATGGCGGGAGGCGAGCAAAGGGAGAGGAAGAGAGAATCTCAAGCGGACTCTGTGCTGAGTGTGGAGCCCAACATGGGGCTCGATCTCACAACCCTGAGATCAGGACCTGAGCTGAAACCGAGTCAGGTGTTTAATCAACTATGCCACCCGAGTACTCCAGTGGCATCTTTTTTAAAAGGCAAATTGACCAAATCACTCTCATGCTTAAAAGTCTCCAATGGCTTTACATTGCACTTAGATGCAATTCAACATCTTTAACAAGGCCAACAAGGCCCTAAATGATCTGGTCCCTATCTATCAGTCACTTCAACCTTATATCCCACCACTATCCTTCTCATTCATGACACCCAAGCCTCAGTGGACCTATCTCAGTTCTTCAAATTACTGTGGTTAATTAGATTATTGTTTCTTTTTCCTCATTTTCTCCATGTAATAGAATTATATATCTTAGTCTCTGATATTGGACTTGGCCATGTGATTTTCTTTGGCCAATAGAATGTAACTAAACAGTGCAAACATAGGCTTTGAATGGGCAGACATGGTTTGGCTTGGATTTCTGCAGTCTGGCAGGAGAGCACTCTGATTAGCTGCTGATCCCAGATGGAGAGATGAGTGGAACAGACCTGAGCCCACCCCATATGTCAAACTAGCACTCACCAACAATGAACACTCTTGAACAGAACAATAGATATTTATTGTTTTAGGCCACTAAGATTTGGGGATTGTTTGTTACACAGCATTCATCACAGCAATAACTCACTAATGCACTAGTTCTTTCCTACCTCTGGGACTTTGTTGAATGTATGCCTGCTCCTCTAGACTGTGAATTTTATAAGGATTAAATCTGTGTCTATTCTGTGTACCTCTGTATAGCCAGGGCCCAGCATAATACTCATTATATGGTAGTGGCTAAATAAGTATTCATGAGAAAAATTATTGGTATGATAAATACTACCTTTGATTTTATTAAACTTTGTAACACTGTTTAGGTATATAATTGTTTTTATCTACTCTGTTATCAGTCATTTCACTAAGCTCTTATTGTTCCTAATTCTTTTCCAATTGATTATTTTGGGTTGTCTGTAACTAAAAGCATATCTGTGGTGCTAGTCTGTTAAATTGTGGTCCTGACAAACCATGCCTCTTGGTATTCACACCCTTGTGTAGCCCCTTACCCTTGATTACGCACTGGGCCTATGACTTGCTTTTAATCAACAGACTACAGTGGCAATAACACTGTGAGTAAGAATTAAGGAAGCCTAGAAGGTTCTACTTTTGTGCTTTTGGGAGTCTGGATCTACCCTGTAAGAAGTCTGGCCCCCTGCTGGAGAGACCACATGGAAAGGCCATATAAAGAGAGAGGAGAGAGTACCACTCTGATTGGCAGAATCATGAGCAAATAATAAAATGGTTGTTGTCTTAAGCCATAGAGCCTTGGGGTAGTTTGCTACACATCAATAAATAATTGAAACATCTGTAAATAACAACTTTGAGGGGAAAAAATAAGAGAGAGAGACAAACCAGGAAACAGACTCTTAGCTACAGAGAACAAAGTGATGGTCACCAGAGGGGAGGTGGTGGGGTGATGGGTGAAATAGGTGATGGGGATTAAGGAGTGCACTTTTCCTGATGAGCACTGGGTGTTGTATGGAGGTGTTGAATCTCTAAATTTTATACCAGAAATGACTATAACACTGTATGTTAACTAAGTGGAGTTTAAATAAAAACTTTAAAAAATAAAATAAAGTAGATTTGAATTTAAAAACAACAACTTTTGTCCCCAATTAAAACTGTTCTGCTACTTTACACTGCTGTCTAAATGTGTTGACTGGAGGGCACCTGGGTGGCTCAGTGGGTTAAGCATCCAACTCTTGATTTCAGCTCCAGTCATGATCTCGGGGTTGTGGGATCAAGCCCCACATTGGGGAGTCTGCTTGAGATTCTCTCTCTTCCTCTCCCTCTGCCCCTCCCACCCCCAGGTCCTCTCTCTCTCTCAAATGAATAACTAAATCTTTTAAAAAAACAAAGAAATAAATGTGTTGACTGATTCTTTGATCCCATTTTGTGATCCATCTGAAAAACAATAAATCTTAATTTGCTGAGGAAAGTAAAATTTGGAGAAATGGCATCAAAATATTCATATTGGTTATTTCCTAAGCATGGCATTATGGGAGGAGGCACTTCCAATTTCCATTATATTTTTCTGTTATTTCTAAATTTTATATATAATGTTCATTGCTTATATACTAAAAAGATATTAGTGGTAAATGTAGGTGTCATTTTATTCCTCACTTTCATGTTTTACTGCTAAGCAAAATGGCTTTTTTTGCTGTGTATAAATGTGTGTGAATTTTACATATTTTGCCATGTTAGCTACATGTCCATTTTTGTAATGTAACAAATGTTTAAAATCAGCATTGGACTTTGAAATTTATTAAATGTGTTTTTGCATTTGTCTAAATGAAATGGTTTTCCCCCTTTGATTTATTAACATGGTCATTTATATAACCTAATATTGACTCATCCTTGCATTACTGATTCTTGTGGTAAAAGAACATTCCTCTTAATGCAGTAGGGGGTCTGCCAAAGGAGATTCCATGAGGAAGGATTAGGGCTTGAGAGAAGGAAATCAGTGTCCCCAGTCCCTTCCAGATGGCCCAATAGATAAGAAGTCCCTGTGCCCAGAATGCAAGCACCTTCTGCATTCTTTTTTTTTTTAAGTTTTTATTTATTTATTTATTTGAGAGAGAATGAGCAGTGGGGAGGGGCAGAGAGGGAGAGAAAGAGAGAAGCAGACTCCCTGCCGAGCAGAAGCCTGATGCAGGGCTTAATCCCAGGACCCGGAGATCATGACCTAAACCGACGGCTTAACCACTGAGCCACCCAGGCACCCTATCTTCTGCATTCTTTAAGGAAAACTCAATTGTCCTACATATTCCCATGCCAAATCCCCTGTGATCATAATCTACTTTCATTACCTGAGCCACAGTGATTTTCAGCTGTGCTGAAAGAACCCCACTAATCAATCTAGACAACCAAATAGCTGAGGCAAATAGCATGAGAGGTAGGAGGCTGAATAAAGGAGGAACTAACACAAAATGAAGTAAAGTTAACACAAGAATCAGAACTCTGAAATAAGTATAGTTAATGTATGAAGAGATATTTAAGTCAATATCACATTCTTAAATCAAAATTGGGCTGCCAACAATAAAAATAAGGAGAATTCTTGGAAATTTAAATAGTGGTTTGTTAAAATTAAAAACCTGGCATAAAAGCTGAATAGCAGGACAAACACATATGAAGACCAATTTAGGAATCTGGAAAATCAAAATAGTTTATTCTCCAGAAAGTAGTGCTAAAGTAAAAGTAAGGATTTTTCTATACCTGACACTGTCTCCCTCCTTCCAATACTGCTCTGGAAAATTTGGAGGCAATCTGATGAGTGGGATGAGAGGAGAAGCCTGAACCAGGAAAAAGAGAAACAGACCCCCACCTTCTCCTTGCCCAATGTGGCCTGCCAGCCCAAGCATGCCCTAGAAGCTGGAAGACAGAGATTTCACTTTCCTTGCAAAAATCTTTAAATTGAATTTGAAGTATTACATGGGATATATTTGCTAAAATAAGACTTTCTATGACTTGAGATGAGTGGAGACCTGATTAACAATGACCTGGAAAGTCATGGGGCTTCCCTGGGATTTCTCTCAGGGCTACAGAATGGATTTGAACAGACAGTGGAAAACAAAAATAAAATCGCTGAGTGATTACCCCTACAGTCCTGCTGGTTCCACCAAATGTCTCCATGTGGTCCTCAAACTATAGAGTACATCAGATACTCCAGGGGAGCTTGTTAAAAATAGATCTGGAGGCCCCAAACCTCAGAGAGTTGGTCCCTCTCTCAGGGCGGGGGTCCCAGCAATCAGCATTTTAAACAAGGCCCTCCCCAAATGATTCTGATCAAGTTAACCTGCTTGCCACACACTAATAATACTCTTCAAACCCACTGCTCAGCATATAATCGCTTTCCTCTGTGCCTTAATGTAAGCTTTTCATTTCTCTTAAAAGTCTCTACCTTCACTTCAACAGCCTCAAGTGCCATTTCTTTGCAAAGTCCTCTCGGATTCCCTTCTGAACTCTCAATTTCTTCCCTTCCTTGGGGCATTTGTAGCCTCCCCCAAATTTTAGCATTCTGGTTAAAAGCACAGACTTTGGAGTACAACAGACGGAAGTACAGGTCCCAGCTTGGCCACTTATTAGCTGAACGACCTTCACCAAACTGCCTAAACTCCCTAAGCTTCATTTTGCTCACCTATAAAATGAGAATAATGCAGGTGGGATGATATGGTGTCTAGAATTTCCTTTTTTCGTTATCTAGATGGGGATAGTGAGTGGGGATATGAATAAATCAAAACAATTATGAGTTATAGGTTGCTAATGATTCAAGTTGGGGGACAGATGCCTAGGGGTTCATTATATCATTGTGTCTATTTTGTGCATGCTTGAAATATCCATAATAAAAGAAAAAATTAATTTACAAACATGAATGCCCCACGAGGAAAAAACTGTCTAATCAAAAGGAATTGTTGACATCCATGAAAAAGATAATAAATAGGCCAATGATTTTAAATGTTTGGTATTTCTAATAATTTTTTTAATGTAAATGTTGTAAAGATGATATCTCTTAAGTGATGACCAAATGATATTAAATAAAATAATGAAAAGAAGTACCTATTACAGTATCTACCACATAATTCTCAAAATTTTCATCTCCTCTTTGAATCAAGGCAATTTGTGTATACATGTTACCTCCCCTCGCCCCCCCCGTACTACACTGTGAACAACTAAGAGAAGAAACTGTTCCAGTCTTGAAAGTGCCCACAATGCCTTGTACATGCACTTGGCCCAAACTAGGTACTCAGTAAATATTTGTGGAATGGGTCTTATTTATTTAACAAACATTTGCATGGCACATACTGTGTGATTGGCACTATTATAAGCACTTTACAAATATAAATCTGTTTAATCAAGGACTAGCCCAATGAGGCCCTCTGTCTTAAAAATGAGAAGCCAGAAACAGCAAGATGAGTAACATGTCCAGGATAATACAAGAGGAAGTGGCAGAGCTGAGATCTGAACTTGGGCATGCACTTGACATGCACCAGTCCCCAGGCCTGATAAACGCTGTGCCGTTCTTTATGAATGTTGCCCTCACCCCCACCCCCACTCCTGCTGTGGGAGCTGCAACCAGCCTGCCTTGTGAATGAGAGCAGTGATTTGGCTTCGCTGAATGGGGCTTTTGGGAAGGAGTTTCTATCCAAGAATCCCTGAAATGGCAATTGCCAAAGCAGCAGCCAGGTAGAAGGATGCAGAGTCCCAAGAGCTGGAAAGAGAGCATTACATACAACAAATCCAAAGGAGCCAGTGGTGAGAACTGAGATCAGGGTTGCAGAACAAGTTAAGAGTTGAAACCAGGGACAAGGAAGGGAGAAGAAAGCAAATGCTGGGTAAAGAAATCAGAAAAGAAGAAGGAGAAGCATAAGGAGAAGTGGAGGAGGGAAAGGGGAAGGACGTGGGGAGGAGGAGGAAAAGAACAAGAAGAACAAGAACAGGAGGGAGGGAAGAAAATCAGCAAGGGTGGGATCATTTTTTTTTCAAGTAGGGTCCATGCCCAATGTGGAGCCCAATGCAGGGCCTGAACCCACGACCCCGAAATCAAGACCTGAGCGGAGATCAAGAGTTGGACACTCAACCAACTGAGCCACCCAGGCACCCCAAGGGTATGACCATACACATATGCAGTGTAGAGTGTACAGCATTCATAGCCGGCTCATATGACCCATGGGGGCCACTGCACACAACTTCCCCCCCAACCAAGAGCCACCTTCAGTGGCATCACCGTGGTGGCTTGAACTCAGCCATGGAGAGAGTATTATACCAGGGAAATCGGCAAACACTACAAATCAGAGCTTTTTAATTTTTTTAGCAAGCTGACTGTCAAACATTTCCCAGCACACCATTGGTTTTATCCCAGGTGATCAGCTGGTCTTAAACATCAAAATTTTGAGTTGTCTTTTTTGGTAGGCAAGTTCATTGTGCTTTGGTAGAACAGGTTTGCTCACATGGCCATGAAGAGAGAGCAATGAATGAATGCACGCATGAATGAATTTTCCTGAAGGGATTCCCGATAGGGGAACTCCTAAAAGAGAGGCATTATAAGCAATTTTGGTAATTGCAGCTTTTCAGGTGGCAAATGAGAGAGGCATCTCCTACAGACTACAGTCAAAAACTCAAGCATCATTATTCAATCATAGACATCTCTCTGTGAAGCACTGTAAATAGACATTTCCAGGGCATTTGACAATAAGCCAAGTTTTTGTAACATCCTTCCCCTTCCAGCAAGGACAGTGGGCAAGTTCATGATGTGCATTTCTCTACCAAAAGAAACTCATGAACAAACGTGGATGGAACTGCCCCAGCAGATGAAGGCTGTCCTGTTGCTCCAGGATCCAATATACAAGCAGGACACTGGCATATCTCAGACCTTGGCTGTCTCTCCACCAAAACCATCTCAGCTGGCTCAATCAAGGCATGTGTTACTAATCTTTAACATCTTTAACAGGAAATGTTAGTTTGGTACGCGCCTACACCTAGGTGGGATTACAAGTCAGCTATGAGAGCTAACAACATACTTTCTGACTCTTAACCTGCTGTATAACCATGTTGTCAGTCCAGGAGTGTTGAAATCAATGTAAACCGAAGAAATTCTAGGATAAGCTTAAAAAACAAAAGCCAACCAACCTGCATTGATTCTTCAACTCATTTTGAACTTTCCAGATCCATACTTGGAGAAGTCAATGTATAACCTAGCTAAATATTTTTAACAGGTACTTTAGAAAGCTTGAGAAAATGTGACTGTGTCCTTTAAGAAGATCTATTATCAGAGCAGCAAGGTAATAAAACAGCTGCAGCTAGAACCTGCTTCTGTTGCAAGACCTGGCACCTAACAGGTGCTTGGTAAACACTTGGTGTTGAGTAGAGGCAGTGGAGTTAAAAGAAGAAAAGCATGGAGCTTACAGAAACATCCCTCTTTTCTTTTTCTAGCTTATGCCAAGCTGCTAAAAAAAAAACTTCATTAGTGAGGAATCAGATGTCCTCCTTCTTGGAAAGTCTCAGAGAAGGCAAAGCAAGCAGGACGCCAGAGGCACTAATAGTAATTTAAAAATTAGGAAGCAAAAGAATCCCTTCTCACCAATGAATGAAAGCAGGGCATCAGAGGCTTCTCAGGAAAGAGGAAGACAGTCTTCTGTAAGGACTGTTGACTTTATAGATGCTCTGAAGTTCAAACCACAGGAGCTGAGCTCGATCTTGCAGGATTTCAGGTTTTGAAACTTATCCTTCTTTTGAGTCCTGGCACTACAATGAGGATTCGATGATATTTGATGATGAGCAGCTGAACTGTATAAAGAAAAATGCTAAATCATATAAAGGTGTTCCTATTACTTAAAACTTTGCTTTTAAAAATATTTTAAGTGTTCATATTCATGTTTAGGTCATTGTTATTCATTTTACTTAGAATTTTTCTTTTTTTTTTTTTAAGATTTTTTAATTTATTGACAGAGAAGAGTGACAGCGAGAGAGGGAACACAAGTAGGGGGAGTGGGAGAGGGAGAGCCTGCAGAGGGGAGTGGGAGAGGGAGAGACCTTGGCTGTCTCTCCACCAAAACCATCTCAGCTGGCAGAGCAGGGAGCCCGATGTGGGGCTCAATCCCAGGACCCTGGGATCATGACCTGAGCCGAAGGCAGACGCTCAATGACTGAGCCACCCAGGCGCCCCTCATTTTACTTAGCATTTTTCTAGCAAATTGACCAGGTAGGGTTTGAGGTAGAGACCTAAGAGCTCCTGACCTACCTTCTTCTCTGAGCACTGCTTTTTCCCTTCTGGACCTCAGCCCGGGTGACTAAGTGGCCCTGGTTCGCAGCATAACTGACTGTGTCAGTGGAGATGTGGGCTCAGGCTGGGAAAAATCTCTCTCTCTCTGGGGAATTTGGAGCTGGGATGCTAGGGATAGAGGTTAGGGAAGATGGGAAGCTGTTTGCTGGACATGTAACTTGGGAGTTCGGGGTCAGCCAAGGATTGTAAAAGCAGACACAGCCAGTCTCTTGAAAAAAGTATGAAGCACAAACACCGACCAAAAAATAGAGGTGGGAATATGTGACCTGAGAACAAGACAAGAACTAGCTTTGTGGGTTCTAAGTGACTTGACAGATTCTGCTTGCAGCCTTCCCAGGTTCTAACTGTTCACTTCGTTCTTATGTAAAATAGCCCAGTGTCCCTTCTAGTAAATTTTTTTTTTTATGATTTTTTTTTTTTTTTATTAGAGAGAGAGAGAGTACAAGCAGAGGGAGCGGCGGACAGAGGGAAAGGGAGAAGCAGCTCCCTGTTCAGCAGGGAGCTGGATGTGAGGCTCAATCCCAGGACCCTGGGATCATGACCTGAGCCGAAGGCAGACGCTTAACCATCTGAGCCACCCAGGCGCCCCTCTAGTAAATTTTTTTTTTAACTTAAGCCCGTTGAAAGTGGATTTCTGTCACGTGCCACCTAGAGAAGCTGAAGTGAAGTATTCTTTGACACAGTATTGGCTCCTGGAGTAAGCCTCACTCATTGGTCTAGCAGGAGCTTCCTTTATCTGATGCCACTGGGTAGGTACAAAACAGTTTTGTCCCAGGGCCAGACAACTCTGGGATCCCGGTCTCAGATCTGCCGCAATCTGGCATGTGAGTTGGAGCACATTATAAAATGTCGCTGTGCCTCAGTTTTTCTACAGTAGTGCTTATCCCAAGGCCACCTCTCTACGTTTTTGTGATGTGCTGTGTGGACCCTCCGTAGATACTGGTTTCTTTCCATTAAAGTGATAGTTCCTTCCACCTAGAAAATGTGGATGTCTGGCTCCTGGATTGACCCGATTCTTACTTAAGACCTCCAAGCCCTAAAAATAAAGATCTTTAAAAAAAAATACCTGGAGTATTCCATGCTCATCCAGTGTCCATTTCAAAATATGGAGTGAGACTGGCTGGTGGCACTGGGTCTGCTAGCTGTCTTGCTGCGAGACAGGAGAACTGGAGCAAATAACATGACGGGACATGAGCTGGGGAGTGGAGGATCTTTACAAGCTTATCAAATGTAATCCTTACAAATAATCATATTCCCATTCTACAGATGAGGAAGCTGAGTCCAGGGTATCTTAGTCACTTCCCTAGGTCCCACAGGTGACAACTGGGAGGGCTGGAACCATACCAAGGTCTGCCTGACACAAAGCTCTTCTCTTAACGGCTACACCTCCCTACAGTGAGAACACTCCTTTCTACCTTGACTTGTGTAGATGCTGTCTCAGAGAAGTAACAAGGTGCCACCCAGAATAAGCCGGATATACTGCCCATCCTTGACCTTTGTGGAAGTTCAGTCGCCCAGACCTACTTTCTGTGTTTTTATGTGACTGGGAAATGAATTACTTTCTCTTATCCGGGCACGAAGTCCTGCTGGACCCTGACTGCCTGGTTCAATCCCATCTCCATCCTTTGCTGGGTGTGGGACCTTGGACAAGTCACTTCACCTCTCCATGATCAGACTCCTCCTCTGTAAAGGAGGTTTTGAAACAGCATCAATAGCAGAGGTGCACCAAACGACACGATCCATGAGATGCACTTAGTGTAATGTGTGGCAGATAGTGAGCACTCAAAAAATGTTCGTTACTAAGAGTAGCATCTGCTTATTGGCCTCCCCCTGGCATACATGGCATTCTTCACTTCCAATTAGATTCACACCCTTATCCATTTATTTCCTAACCCCATAAACACTTATAATGACAGTGCTATGAGGGCCTGAGATGCACCTAAATCGACCTTTGTGTAAGGGAAAGTCCTGATGAAGAGGTGACTCAGAGAAATGAAGAAGTGAGGAGTGGTGTTGTCAGAGAACAATGTAGATTACAGCCAGGATGGAGGAGGAGTTATGACACAGTATAGGGAATAAGTAGTTCATTTTTAAGACATAAATTCAGGGCACATTGCCCTTAGGATCAGAACAATCCAATGATTTTTCCATCTCCCTCAGGATAACAAAGTAGCTACAATGAATAGTCTATAAGACCCTACATGATCTGCCTCAACTCACTCCCCCTCCTTTTCCCCCTCTGTGCCAGCCATACTAGCCCTCTTACTGATCCTTGATATCACCTCAGGGCCCTTGTACCACTGTCTCCTCCTCTAGATGTCCACATGGCTTGCTCCCTCACCTCCTTCAAGTCTAGGTTCAAATATCACCTCCTCAATGAGATATTCCTTGAAGGCTCCTCCCCTGTCACTCTCTACTCCTGTCTTGCTTTCTCTCATTGTAGTTACTGCCTCTGATACACACCATCCCCAATTAGAATGAAGCTCCATGAGGTCAAGGATTTTGTTTCTGTTCACTGCTATATTCCCAGTGCCAAGAAAGGACAGTGCTGGGCACCTGATAAATGTTCACTGAATGAAAGAATGTGGTCACTCCCAAAATAGCTAAAATAAAAGGGAAGTTGTCAAGAACCAGATCACATGGAGTCCTGTGTGCTAAGATAAGGATACAGAACCTAGGCCTAAATCCTCTGGGGAGCCATGAAGGATGTCAGCAAGGAATGGCCTGACCAGATTCATAAAGAACAATCTCTCTGACTGAAATAAGGAATTGAGACTAAGGGGGCCCAGAAAGAGTAGGAAGACCACTTCAGAGACTAAAGCTGCGACCCCCATCAGAATTTATGAAGGCCTACTGAAGACTGTGACTGGGGGGATGGAACAAAAGGAACAGAGTAACAAGCATCCAAAGTAAGAACCTGTAGGACATAGTGACTGGTTGACAATAGCAAATAACTAATAGGGGATATATGTCTTCAATGACTCCTTGGTTTCTGTCCTAAACAACTGGGCCAATAGCTGTACCATCAAGTTAAGGAATATGAGTGACAGTTTGCGGAGGAAGTAAGTTCAGTTTTGTATATATTGAATACTACAAGCCAATGAAGATGCCCATGAGTATCAAGACAAAGATTTGATGTTCAATGAAGATCTGGGCTAGAACAAAGAGTCTTGTCACACAAACGGTAGTTGCAGGGAACACAGCTGAAATTGTAGGTCACAGACTTTTAATGGAAGTCTTGCTGTGGCACCCTGCAGTTGGGGGTGAGAGATAGAAGGGAGTATTCCCACTGATAGGAATGTAGGTCGAAAACAGATTTTACTCTCTCGCCAGGGAGAATTTGAATGAGCTATCCCAAGATAATCCCATGTGGTGAATGATCCAGTAGAATAATTAGGGATAGCACTATTGTTCACTTACATTATGGGTGAATTTGGTCTTGCGGGCTAGCCTAGGAACCTAACCACCTCCTGTTGTTTCCCTGGTAAAACGTATACCCCATTCACAGGTCGAGGGCTGCTGATATTATAAGGTGTGAAACCTTATCATTCCAGTTGTACATCGTGAATTCTTCTACCTAAAAGACAACTGTTTCTGAAAATGTGAGTCAAGTGTGTTTCTGACTCCCAAATAGGTTGCTGGTGCTGAGGAGCATCGGTCACCATAGTTCAAGCTCTGAGATAGAATGGATCCTTGAGGGGAAGAGTACGGAGAAAAGAGGAGAAATCCAAACACATAACAGAACTCGGTGGGGAGCAAACATCTGAGAACGCACTATAAAACTTGGCAAATATGTTACACACTGTCCATGGAAGTCAGAGTGCAGGATTTTGGTAAAATGACCAGTTGTACTAGTCGGGATTCTTTGAGCTGCAGCTAACAGACACTCAAACTGACTTAAGTAAAAATAATAATAATAATAATAATAATAATAATAATAAAATTCATTAATCAAGTCTTAAAAATTTTAAGGAGGGAATGCTACTGGCTCAAATGTCTGTAAGGTCAAGGGGTAGAGACTATAGCCTCAGGCACAACTGGATCCAGGGGCTCAGGTGATGGCTACCCCATTCAGTTTCATTTCCTCCCATCCTGTGACTCTGCTTTCTTGTATGCTGGCCGCTTTATCAAGCAAGTTGACCCTTCATCAAAGCAAGATGGCTGACATCAGTTTTGGGTTTGGGTTTTATCCTCCCAAACAACCGTAACGGAAAGAGGATGCTCTTTTTCAATTACTCCAACAAAAGGAGTGATCAAAACTGATTGGATGAGCTTGGGTCATGTGTCACCACTAAACTAACATGATAGCCAGAGTGAATGGAACCCCGATTAGCCACAGCTGGGTCACAGGCTACCTGGAGCACAATCAGGCTTTTAGTGTAAGAGAATGGAGCGATTCCCCAGGGAAAATAATGCATTCTGCCACCAGAAGGAGGAATAAATGCTGGCAGTGAGAACAGCAGATGTCTCAGGGGAACCTGGTTGGGAAAAACCTTCCTTAGGGGTTTCTTTTCCTCAGAAGACTCCTTTCAGAGCTGATACAAGCATGTTTACAGCCCTAGTGAGCTGGGGGAGGTGAAAAAGATTGTGCATAAAGTGTAGAGAGGATGAATGTTGACTGAGGACATATCTCACACCTGTGAATGTAGCTGAGACCTCTCTGTTCCACCTACCTTCTGCTACAGCACCCAACAAGCTGATTTTAATACCCAGCCTTCCCCAGTGTCCAGGGTCGTTTGATCTCTGCTATTTGGCAGAATGATTGAGAAGGAGAAAAAGGAAATTAAGCTCAGCAATTCTTGAGACTGAGGCGAGGACAGAAGCAAAGCGTACTTCTGAACATTTTGGGTGTGCTTCTACATAGACTTTGCCCCTCCCCTGCCCCTCATTGCAGAGTTTCATAATGGGTATGGCCTTAGAGTATGACCCTTGGGTCACATTTGGTCTGGGGTGGACACAGCTCAGACACCAGTCAGGGAACCAGTACCAGCAGTTGGCTGAATAAAGCAGGTGCTGGAGCAGCAGTCCCCACTGGAGCTGTATAGGTCACAGGACAGGTGGAAGATAAGAGAGGTAAAGTCCTAACTAATGACTAGGATACCAAGAGAAGGTAAATTGGAAGCATAAATCCACTGCCTACAGCCACAGGGGCCCGAGGGTCCACAATCCACAAGTCCACTGTTTTAACAGCAGTGCTAAGGCTGGGTGGGGAAAGTGTGAGAGCCATTTTCTAGAGGTAATTCAAGCTCAAAGACAACAGGAATTAAAGAGACAGAATGCACAATGAAAGCCAAGTAGGTACACAGTTGGTCTGAATGGATTCATTTAGATAAAACATGGGACTCTGGAGTAGCTCCAAGGTCATGATGCTTGGACATTGCTCTATAAATCTTAAAGAAGTAGCCTTCTAAGTTCAACATCTGATATCAACCAATAATATGTTCAAAAACCTTAAGTCCTACTCTTCTGGGGCCACCTTTAGCCTGGTGTTGAAATAGTGTTTTTCAATGAATTCTTTATTAAACTTGTTTCTTGACTTATGACCAGTCAACAAAGTGTTGCTCCTAAAATATGGATCCAGCTTTTCTAAGGCCCACACCTTGGCTGGGCACTCCTTTAGGAAAAGTTTTTCTTTTGATGGATATTTTTCTGCTGAAATAGATCTTCAGGTCTTTCAGTCTATGTTCTTGTCATGCCTGAAGCATTTATGCCTTACTTCGGCCTTTCATTATAATCAGCTGCCCTTAGTTTGCTATTCCCTGCAAGGGCTCTGCCTCAATCACATATGCATTAGAACAATTGCCTTTTTAGCTGTGAATTAAGTTATCTTTGGGGTGCCCTATGTAAATGAGAACACTTCAAAATGCTAATTTATAATGAACCAAAAGTTGACTGACAGAGTAATACTACTACTACGAGTGGACTGTTGAGAAGGCCAAATAGATGGACCAAGAAAGAACATGGCTGGGAAAAAGAAGTGAGCTGACCAGAAGCTTGGAGAGAAAAGAAAAGGAACAAAGAGAAATACAGGCAGGTAATGACTGCCAGTGGGGGCTGGAGGTGATATTAGGCTGGAAGTGAAAGGGAGAAAGGCTAATTTTTTTGTTACTGTCATGACAGCCGCCTAACAAAAAAAGAATATAAGACTTGGAAGTCTCTAGGAGAAAAAAAAGTGAATTGGATAGAGTAACTGACAGGATTAAGCACTTGAAAAAATGGTGTATATGAGAAAGGCAAGTAGTACAAATACAAAAGGAAAAAAGTGGGGGGCGCCTGGGTGGCTCAGTCAGTTAAGCATCTGACTCTTGGTTTCGGCTCAGGTCATGACCTCAGGGTTGTAAGACTGAGCTCCAGGTCAGGCTCCCTGCTCGGTGGGAGTCTGCTTTAGATTCTTTCCCTCCCCTTTGGCCCCTCCCCCTGCTTGCACTCACTCTAAAATAAACAAATCTTAAAAAAAAAAAGGGGGGCAATAAGAAAATTTAAAGAAATATAATCAGAGCATACCTTTTGGCTCTTTGGTGAACAATATTTGTTAGTGATAGAATTATAAACAGTGATATCGTTATACCAGAAGGATGAGAGATAGAGAGTACAAGAGAGCTAAATCCTCAACCATTATTTCAGGATGTCAATAGGTAATATCTAATGTTGATACATCAAGGAATAGGTAAAGGAGCTCGTTACTTAGAAAATAGCTGAAAAATTTAAAAATGGTTGCCTCCAGAGAACAGGAAAGGAGGGTGAAGCTGGAGACTGCTGCTTCTCATTACAAGCCCTTCAGTGCTATTTAATTATTTTTAGTTAGCACGAGACTTAGTGTCAGAAGTTTTCCTGAGCATCTGCCCTGTGTTAAGTATTTTACACACATTCAAACCTCATGCAAACCTCACAAGAACAAATACTTCTCTGGTGCTTCTCTGTGCCAGGTATTAAGCACTTTACATTTATTAACAAATTCAGTCTTTGCAATAACTTTATGAAGTGGTTAATTTTATTTTCCTCCTTTAACATAGGAGGACACTGATACACAGAGGGCAAGAAACTTGCCTGAGATCACACAGCTGAGAGTGGCGGTGCTGGGATCTGAGCCCAGGGAACCTAGCCCCTAACCTCTGCATCCTGCGTGCCTTCTCACAAAGCCAAGGCACAGATATCTCAACTTTGGAGATGAGGGAATGTGGGGAAGACAAAGCCACTTTCCTAAGATCACAAAGACAGTGTGATGTGGGACCTGGTTTGACCATGAGTTAGATTAACCTTAACACCTATGCTTGGGCTCTCTGTGGCATCGTGCGAACCTGTGTTTAAACAAATGCTATTGTTCACCACTGCTATTCAACATGGTGCTGGAAGTTGTAGCCAGTATGAGAAGGTAAGAAAAGAAAATTAAAAATATACTAATCAAACAAGAAATAAAATGATCTATATTTGCAGATGACATGATGCTCTACACAGAAAATCCCAAGGAGTCCACACACACACACACACACACACACACACACACACACAAACCCAACAACTAGAATTAATAAATAAGTTCAGTAAGGTCAGAGGATACAAGACAAACATACAAAAATCAATTGTATTTCTAGGTACTCACAATGAACACATGGAAACCAAAATTAAAAATATAGTATCATTTACAATTGCTCAAAAAATGAAATAGGTATAAATCTAAATCTAAAAATAGTATGTACAGAAATTATATGCTGAAAACCATGAAATCAAAGACCTAAGTAAACAGAGGGACACACCATGTACATGAATTAGAAGACTCAGTATAAAATACAGATGTCAGTTCTCCCCAAAGTAATACACAAGTTTGACATAATTCCTGTTTGGTCTTTTGTGTTGTCTGTTTTGCTAAATCTGGCAACACTACCATGGTGCCTGCCCTCATGGAGTTTATAATCTAGTTGAAGGAGAAGACAAAAAGTCTTCAAGCAACAAAATAATAAATAAAGGAAAAACGGCTCTATGAGACAGAATATAGGAGACTGACCGTAGAGAAGGATAGTTAGAGAATGCCTTTCTGCCACAGTGACATGCGGAGTCATGAAGTGTATGGAGTCTATAAAGTAAGGATGATCAAAGGAAAAGAACAGAGCAAGGGCTCTAATGTGGGGGATGAGTCTGGAGTGTTCCAAGAATTAGAAGAAGGGCAGTGCAGCTGGAAAAAGTGAGCAAGACAGAAGAATGACTGAAGGGAGAAGTCTGGAGGGAAAAGTAGGAGTCAAATCCCACAGGACCCTGAAGAGACACAATAAGGTACTTCACACTTGGAAAACAATTGAGGAGGAATAAAGTGATCTGATTCACATTTTTCAAAGATCACTCTGTGCAGAACGCTTTGGAGAGGAGCAAGGATGAAGGCAAACAAACAAACAACACAAAAAACTGGGTTGAAGACCACTGTAAGAAATAATACAGGGAAGAGAAAATGGTGGTGGCTTTGGCTAGGGTGGTGGCAATTAAAGAGAAAGGTATGGGTGGATTTTGGAAGTAGAGTCAGCAGGGCCTACTAATGGATTGGGGAAAAAAAGAGGACAAGGGAAAGTGGGGGAATCAATCAGTTGACCAGTTGAGAGAACAATGATGCTGTTTGCTAAGATGGTAAGATCACAGGAGACATGGCTAAGCAGAGGAGAGGACGTGGGAAATCAAGCTTTCAGTGTTGGACATATTAAGACTGAAACTGCTGATGGACAACCAAGTAAAAATGCCAAGGAAGCTCTCTGCCCAAAGGAGATGTGTGGGATAGAGGTTGAAAAAGGCATCTTTAGTATATACATCAGTGGCTCTTGACGCTGAGTATTCAATAATTTGCCCATAGAGCTTTTTAAATGTACTGCTGCCCACACCCTACCACCAAATATATATATATCACTTTACACCCATCTGATTAGTTTTATACGTAAAAGTCAGAAAATTACAAGCACTGAAAAGACGTAGGGAACACAACCCTCAGAAATCACTGGTGGGAGGTGAAGTTTTGCTCAATGAATCCAGAAAGCAAGGCAATGGCATCTAGAAATCTTTAAAAAATGTTCATGTCCAGGAATTTCACTGCTAGGTATAGTCCATAGAGGAACTTCTCTTGCTTGTGTACAAGGAGACATATACAAGGATATTTCCCTTTGGTAACAGGAAAAAAAGGGGGGGGACTACTTAAATGTCTATTATCAGGGAATGGATAAATAAAAAATGGTATAGTCATACTATAGAATACTATCCAGCAGTTAAAATCAATAAACTAGATCAATGTATACTATCGTAAATAGATCTCAAATATATAGAAGTCAACCAAAAAAAGGCAAATTTGCACAATGATACATAAAGTATGATGTCACTGACTGAGAGACATGATTTTTAGAAGTACGGGTTCTGGAACTAGTGCAGAAAGGAGAGGGGATATATTTGGGACCAGAGCAATCTTTGATCTTTTGTTCAAACTCAGCATTTGGTTTAAACTCTCCCCACTTCTTTCTGACACTATTCTTACCACTGCCTTCCTATTTTCTCTTCCAATGCCTTCTCTCTCTCTCCCTCCCTGTCTGTCCCTCCCCCCCTCTCTCCTAGAATCCTCTAATCTAGGGTCAATGAGTGGGTTTCAGAGAAACTATAAACCCCCTGACATTCTAAGTAAAATTTTGCATTTATGAGTATTTTTCCCGGGGAATGGGTCCATAGCTTTCATCAGATTCTCAGAGAGGTCAGCATCCCATAAGAAGATGAAAATTCAAGAGTAAAAAATTTTCGTAGAATACATGTAGCTCCAATACAGTTTCCTTGGTCTATCTTGCTCTGGGAGTAAGAATTATTTCTCATCAGAAGAAAAAAAATAAAAGAGAGAAAATGTAAAGTGATTTGTTCTGACCCTGTTTCCACTAGCCCTGTGCCCTGGGATAAAGTGCCCTGTCTTTGGAAACATAAACATCTCTATCCTTCCTGCGTGCAAGGCCTCCCATCCATCATTCCAGTCAGGCTCTGGGCAGCAGAGGCCAGCTTTCTTTGCTGCCATTCATGACCCTCTCCATCAGATGTCAGGGTCTGGCTCTGGTCAGCTTGTTGACAACTATGAAGATTTTTCTAACCCAGTCAAACAGCCACCGCACCATCGGAGCTTTCCAGAGCTGGAGAAACTACAAGAGACTAGGAAGGGACAACCAGTTTTGTATAGGATGCTCCCACACAGTGCCCAAACCCACAGGTCGAGGGACCTACAGGGGCTCCGCAAGGCCTGGAGACCCTGGGATCTAAGTGGGCTTCTCTGTAACCCAGCATCATAGAGTCCCATAGTACTATGCTCTAAACTCATAAAGCAACAGGGAAAACCACTGAGATGGGAACAATTAACACACACACCTGGGGTCAGCAGAGGGGCAGCCAGGCAGCTCTGTGGATCTTGGCTGGGCTTGTTCACATGTCCGGGTGTCAGCTGGCTGTCAGCTGATCTGGACTGCCTCTGCTGGGTCCTTTCAGCAAGGTATAAGAGACAGCAAGTGCTGAGCCGATTTGAAGCCTTTGCTTACATCACATCTGCAAATACCCCATTGACTAAAGCAAGTCACAGGGCTGAGCCCAGAGTCAAGGGCAGCGCTGATCACCCTCCTCACAGTGGGCAGGCATTGCAAGCCAGGGGAGAGCCTGTATCTAGAGGTCAGGCTCTGCCTCTTACCAGGGATATCTTCTAAATTCTGAGCAAATAATATGCTACTTTCTCACCTATCTGGTTAATGAAATCTTTTTTCTTTTAATGTGGTAATATAGAGTCCACAACGAGTTGGAGAAATAGGTACCTTAACATACTATTGGTGGGATATTACCTTTTTAAAGGACAATTGTATCATATTTTTCATGGTAGATTGCAAAAATGGCCTGAAATTCTTCTCCTGCCCTTTTCGATGTGACTTCGCAACTCCTCCCGCCAAGAATGTGGGTTAGTCATATGACTTGCTTAGGCCAAAGGAATGATAGCAAATGTGACACACAGCAGTTTTAATAGCACTTGTACATTGGGAATTGCCAATTCCACTGTGCTTGGAAGCCACTATGTGATGAGCCCGAGCCAGCCAGCCTGCTATGGGATGAGAGGCCATGTGGAGGAAAATCAAGGTGCCTCAGTGGACTCGTGTGGACAGACACAAGTCCAGCCGAGATCAGCCACGCCTGGCCTAGAACAGAAAAACCACCCAGCAGAGCCTGGCCCAAATAGCCAAATCCCAGAATTCCAGAATGGGCAGATAAAAGATGCTAATTCATTTCATCATATTCTCCTAAGGGTGCCTTCCAGAAGTAGAGTCATCATGAAGCTTCATTCAACTATCATGTGTAAGATTGTTCTAAGCACTGACGATATATCAATGAAAAGAAGATGAAAAATGTTCCTGTCCTCATGAAGCTTGCATTCTAGGGTTAATAATAACGAAGTACAATATGTTGTCTGAGCAAGAGTAATAAGCACTCTGGGGAGCAATAATAACATATGTCACCATGTTCCAGGCATCATTTAAATGAGGGGAGGGGGGACTGAGAGGGGATGAGCTATTACACAGAAAGCCAGAGAAGGTTACATTTGAATAACAATCTGAAGGAGGTGAGGGAATGAGCTTCCTTGATATCTATAGGAAAAGTCTTCTGGGGAGAGGGAACAGCAAGGGCAAAGGTAGGCTTGCAAAAATGGGCTAGAGTCAGGGCAGAGGGCAAGATTCGAGGTCAGAGATGTGAAAGGTGTGAGGCAGGGATGGGCTGTGTAGGCCTAATAGGTGCTATCAGGAGTCTTTTGTAAACTCCTGTACACTTCTCATTTTTTTAACCAAGTGTGTGTGTGTTCCTTTCAAAACAATAATTTTAAAGAACTATATAGAGCAAAAACAAATAGTGATCCTGAGCCGCACTCCCAGATTCCAATATTAATGGACCCTACATGCATTTTATCATAATCCTTGGCCATGCATTCTTAGAACTCCAGGAAGCCTGCAGGAGAGTCCTGTCATTTTTGGGCACAGGCTGCCCTCTGCTGTTAGCTTTTGGACTGGCACCCACAAGAATCGCTTCAAGGAGCAGGATCACTGTCCCAGTGGAAAAAAAACAACCCATTCACAGAAGCCCCCGGCTTCCTTACCAGGAAGCCTGACTATGTCAGAAAGCCCTTGAAAGACAGGCTAGGAGAAGATATCTCCCAATCTTTACACATTCATTTTCCATCCATATATTTAACTTCTTAAAGGACTCAAAATGTACCCACTTGTTCATTGAATCCTCTGCAAACCCCCATGGGGCAAGCTGTGTTTTTGTAGGTGAGAGAATGGAGACTGGGGGGCTGTGAAACATGCACTCCGTCTCATTAGCCAGTGCATGGTAAAACCAGGTTGAAAGTCAGGGCCTCCCAAACCCCCTTCCAGTCTGGCTGAAACCCAACACAAGGTAGGTGGCTTGCTCAAAGTCACAAAGGTGAATCAGAGGGACGCCTGGGTGGCTCAGTTGGTTGAGCGTCTGGCTCTTAATTTCGGCTCCGGTCATGAGGTCAGGATCGTGAGATGGAGCCCCACATAGGGCTCCATGCTCAGCAGGGAAGTGTGCTTAAGATTCTCTCTTGCTCTCCCTCTGCCCCGCCCCCTCACTCATGCACGCTTTCTCTCAAATAAGTAAATAAATCTTTGAAAGAAAAACAAACAAATGTGAAGCAGCAAATCCAGGATAAAAATCTGTGAGTTGTTATCACCACAACCAAGACTCCCCCTTGTGGTCCCTCCTGCCCTGCTCTGCATCCCCATCTGATTCTCTCCCCTCCCAACCTCCACTCAGGAAGGATATATGGATAGCTGAGGGTTGGATGGTGGACTCGAGGCCAAGGATGACACAAAGGAAACGGGGAATAGATAAACATGAGCCATCCTCGTGGATGCCAGATGGGACAGATAAGAGTGGGTGGGTTCATCAATGCTGAGGAACTGTGTTAAGCCCCCGTCGAACACAGACACCAGTGGGAGAAAGAAAATGAGGAACTGACTGAGAGTAACTGGAACTGACTGAGAAAAGCTAGAATTAAAAGAATTTAGTTCAAATTGACTAAGATTACTTTCCCACCTTCCACACAGTGGGACTCAGAATAGAAACCAAGCTGGGGTATCAAAATCAAAGGAGGTGACGTGTTTGCACACTGGAGGGTTGTAGCCTGAGAAATGTGTGCCCACTAAAGATAAGAGAAACAGCACTGAAGTTGAACTCAAAAGACCTCATTCCAGTCCTGCCTTTCCCACTGAGATGGAGGTGGTTTAAGACAAATCCCTTAACCTTGCAGTTTTGGCTTCTTTGACATTCACGATAGCTCTCCAGGGGGGCTCTGCTGAGGATCCAGGAAGGGGTCTGCTGAGGATCCATGAAGCAGGGAATGTAACCCTGCCTGAAAACACGATACATTGTGACAAGCCACCAAACGGCAAATATGACCCTTCTCAAAAAAATAAAATAAAATAAATCACATGACCCCACTCTAAAGTAGGTGGTAACCAAAGGACTTTTTTGTTTACTAAAAGCAAGCTATTTGTATCCTTCTAAACTGGTCTCTGGCAAATGTGAAACCAGTAGTGATAAATGGCTGTGGTTTACAAGTTTGGATACAAAAGCTAGGAGGGATCTAACTTGTCAGATCTTGAGATAGAGGAAGAGAGGACAATTCTCAAGGAAGGTGAAGGAGAGAGGGTGGCTGGAGCCTGATGCTCTGGAAGCTTAGGCCAAAGAGAAACAACTTGGAGACACGTTGCGGAAAGCATTTTTTGAAGTTGTGTGTGTATGAAGTGTCGTGCAAAACTCTCTGTTGTTTCCCTACGAAATCTTCAGTAAGATCTGCATTGCTTACTAATGCTTAGGGAAGTGCAATTTCTCTTTCAGGGGATGTAAAGAAACCCCAAGTCCTGCTTTAACTGTATCACAAGGTGAAAACTGAAGTGATCCATAAGGAGAAGCCAATATACAGACTGTGGGGACATCCTTGGCCTCAGGAAGTTCAAAACTACAGAGAATGGGACATCTTTATTGCAGAAATCATTAAAATTTAATCTGATAAATATGCTAAAGACTATTCTAGAAATACACACAAAGTATTATATATACACACTGGAGGGAGTAACTAGCTCTACCTGAGAAATCCAGGAACATTTCACAAGGTAAAATGTTAGTTGGACAGATGGAGAAGTAGAGGAAATCATCCTGTTAGAGCTAACAGAATCTGTCTCAAAATGGTCATGTCTCTCTTGACTGCTCTGGATAACACAGAAAAAGAGGGCAGAATCTTAGGAAAGTGTATTGGCTGAAGTCAATGAATAGGCAATAAATTAGAGCACTAAAAAAGAAAATACAGGGGGCGCCTGGGTGGCTCAGTTGGTTAAGTGACTGCCTTCAGCTCGGGTCATGATCCTGGAGTCCCGGGATCGAGTCCCGCATCGGGCTCCCTGCTGGGCAGGGAGTCTGCTTCTCCCTCTGATCCTCCTCCCTCTCATGCTCTCTGTCTCTCATTCTCTCTCTCTCAAATAAATAAATAAAATCTTTTAAAAAAAAGAAAATACAGATGAAAAAAGAAATCATGATCCACATAACTATGAGATTAGATTAACAACATGAAGATTTTACAGTGAAAAGGTTTATGTTGATAATGACAAAGTTACAACCCACATGAAGATTTAAACATCATAAATGTTTATTTACCGGGGGCATCTGGGTGGCACAGTTGGTTGAGTGTCTGAATCTTGATTTCGGCTCAGGTCATGATCTCAGGGTCATGAGATCAAGCCCTGTCAGGCTCTGCGCTCAGCGGGGCGTCTGCTTGAGATTCTCTCTCTCCCTCTCTCTGCCCTTCTCCCCCTCCCCCAAATAAATTAATTTTTAAAAAACAAGCTTTGATTCTTTTGATTGGGAGAATGGTATTTAGACACCATGATATGGGTACTAGGTATGTTCATTGTTAGTTACTGGGGTGTCATTACTTCAGAGATAGACAAACAGACATATACACAGTACATCTATTTCTAGCATTTATCTACCAATATTTAAAACCATGACTTCACACTGATGGATCCAATCCCAATCCAACACCACTGGGTGTATTCTAGCCTTTCCTTCTTCCACATTTTCCCCTTTTCTAACAGTGAGAAACTTATCTCTCATTATCCACAATCCATTTCTTTATTAAGATAAACATAAAATAGTTTCAGAACTGTTAATATTTTAAAAACCAGAGATTTTGGGGTGCATGGGTGGCTCAGTCAGTTAAACATCTGACTCCTGATTTCGGCTCAGGTCATGATCTCAGGGTCGTGGGATAGAGCCCCGCGTGGGGCTACATGCTGGGTGTGGAGCCTGCTTAAGATTCTTTCTCTCCCTCCCCCCAGCCCCTCCCCCCAGCTCATGTGTTCGCTCACGCGCTCTCAAAAATAAATAAATAAATAATTTTTTAAAAACAGATATTTTGAGGAGTTCTGTTTCTGAAACATAAAAAGTTTTTTTTTTTATTTAATAAAAACAGAGGAAAAGGAGAGCCCAAAATACACACTGAAGAAAGGTCCCACAGGTATAAAAACAGATTTTTCCAGCAGACTGACAAGAAACCCCAAGTTCACAGATGAGAACTCTCATCCCTGTTCAAGCCGAAAGAGAATCTCACATTCAAATGCTGGTTTAGCAGATCCTAAAATTTTCAGTTCAAAATTATTTTGCCTCACGAATTTGAAACTACTGGTCACATTGTCTTCCAGGGGCTTCCAGATTTATCTTTCCTACCTCCTAACTTTTCTCTCATAGTATCTTTTCTTTCCTTTTTGTTCTTTTTATGCAGCATGCTGGGACAAACCATCACAGATGTTATGTTCAATGGTGTCTTTTCAATGATTTAATGTATCTTGAATTTTTTATAGCAGTGTGCTCTTTTTAAGATCTTTAATGGTTGCTTCTCATGTCAGCCTGTAAAATGTTTTTTGAATGTTATTTCTTGTCTAATGACTATTAAAATATGAGTTTTGCTTATCTTAAGGTCTTTCTTTTCCATATTTCTTATTTTCCCATTTCCTTGTGTCTTGATTTTTCAGTTTATTCAAATTGCTCCCAACCTCTTAATAATGTTATTTCCCAAATATCTGGTGATTCCGAAGGTGTCTTTATCTTTCAGCTGACAAAAAGAATAACCTAGAAGCTCCAAGAAATTCTAAGAAATAAAAAATGTAAAACCAGTTACCCATAGAAGAAAAAAATATTCCTATCATCCGACTATTTAACATTGAATATCAGAAGGCAGAAAAGCAATGTCTGTGAACTTCCAAAAGAAAATTATGTGGAATCTAGACTTTAAGCTCTAGTCCAGCCTAAGAAGAAAACCAGTGCCATGAGAGAAATAGCACCAATTTCATGAAAGAGGAAAAAAAAAACCCTAAAAATAATTAGTTGAAGAAGTAAAAGAAAACATTAAAATCATTTAATTGATAGTTTCAGAAATATTCTATAAGAGTGGTGCCTGGGTGGCTTAGTCGGTTAAGCGACCAACTCTTGATTTTGGCTCAGGGGGTAATCTCAGCATAGTGAGAGGGAGCCCCGAGTCCAAGTCCAGCTCTGTGCTCAACAGGGAGTCTGCAGTGCCCCTCTGCCACTCCCCCACTCTCTCTCTCTCTCAAATAATAAATAAATCTTTAAAAAATATATACCCAACAAGAAATCACTTACATTAAAAAGTCACATTAAAAAAAATTAGTAATTTAATTACTTAGAAATTTTAAAAAACAGGACGCCTGGGTGGCTCAGTCAGTTAAGCATCTGCCTTCGGCTCAGGTCATGATCCCGGGGTCCTGGGATCGAGTCCGACGTTGGGCTCCCTGCTCAGCGGGGAGCCTGCTTATCCCTCTGCCTGCAGCTTCCCCTGTTTGTGCTCTTTCTCCCTCTCTCTGGGGGTCCTGGGGCAGATGTCTTTACGTATAAAGAAAGTGGAGTTAGGAATCTCAGTCGGAAATACGATCAATCTTAGAAAAGTCACAAAGACATGCTTCTTGGGTTGTGGGCAGGGGAGGAGGTGGGGAAGGAAATTAGAAATTCCAGGACAAATAAATAATTTTTTTTTTTAAAGAAATTTTTAAAACTGGGGCACCTGGCTGGCTCATTCAGAAGAGCATGGAGCTCTTGATGTCAGGGCCATGAGTTCAAAGCCCCACACGTAGAGAGGACTTAAAAATAAATTAACTTTAAAAAAAAAAGATTTTAAAAACCATGCTTGCTATCATTTAGGATATCTCAATATAAGGACAGCATAACATCATGGAGTAAAGTCTGAATTTATGATCTCAGAGATCAAGCTGAGAGACTCCCAGAATGAATCACAAAAGGACCAAAAGATTGAAAGTCTGAGGTAAACCCAGTTCAGAGAAATAGAGAATAAATATAGAGATTCCACCATTGGTCTATCAGTAGCTCGAGAAGGAAGGAACAGAGAGAACAGAGGGGATAAAATAAGAAAGGAAATAATGTGAGAAAATGTTCTGCCAGGTGGAAAAATATAAATCTATGAATAGCCAAACTATGCACAAAATGTAACAAAGTTATTTTTTCAGACATTTAAGAATTTAGAAAACTGACCTCTTATAAAGCCGGGGGGGTGGGAGGGTGGCAATGGGGAGGGGCAGAGGGAAAGAGAGAAAGAATCTGAAGCCGACTCCATGCTGAGCATGGAGGCCAATGTGGGGCTCAATCTCAGGACGCTGAGATCACAACCTGAGCCAAAATCAAGAGTCAGAAGCTTAACCGACTGAGCCACCCAGGTGCCCCTCAGAGTACAAGAAGGGGAACTCCTGGCCATCTGTGCAGCACCTCGTTTACACCCAAGCTGGGCGTCCTAGGAGTTCTGGGGCAGATGTCTTTACATATAAAGAAAGTGGAGTTAGGAATCTCAGTCGGAAATACGATCAATCTTAGAGAAGTCACAAAGACATGCTTCTTGGGTTGTGGGCAGGGGAGGAGGTGGGGAAGGAAATTAGAAATTCCAGGACCAAAAAAAAGCCATATAAGAAAGTTAGGATCAAATTTGAAGCCAACTAAAGTGTGAGGCGATTATGAGCAACTGATTCTGAAGATTCTATGTGTCTGTTGCACCCTGATACCCTGGAACACTAAGCTTCGAGCCTGCAGTTTCACAACATAAGATTGTGTTTTCTCTTCAATTTGTCCTATCATACCTACTTGGCTCTGCAATGAAAGATATTTATGTTATCATAACATTATAAGTGGTGTTTATTCATTTTCAATTTCTGTGCTAAACCTATTAGCAAAATGTAAATGTTATCAACGTTGCGATACACAGAATTTGGGAGGCAGACGGAAGTAAAAAATTGTTAAGAGCACTACCTTTGCACAGCTTTGATAGTACCAAGAGATACTGTCTAAAGATAACAGAAGAAGAAATTAAATTTTAAAGATCATATTTATAGGAATGATCGCTACAAGAACTACAAATAAAAAGGTAGCTAGTTAGATTTGGGGGTGGGATTTTAAATAAGATCATTCCTTAACTTTCAAAATCGAGCATCAATAAATACTGCCTGTGTATGATAAACAAAAAAGTAAAAGTATAAAATTATTAAGTTAAGAAAGCAACAACTAGAATACTTAAAAAGGGAAATGGTTAAGGAGCGCCAGGGTGGCTCAGTCGTTAAGCATCTGCCTTCGGCTCAGGTTGTGATCCCAGGGTCCTGGGATCGAGCCCCACATCGGGCTCCCTCCCCGGCGGGAAGCCTGCTCTCCCTCTCCCACTCCCGCTGCTTGTGTTCCTCCTCTCTCTATCTCTGTCAAATAAATAAATAAAATCTTAAAAAAAAAAAAAAGGGAAATGGTTAAAAAATAGATTATTCTGGGGAGTGGAATGAGAGGTGGAAGTGAAAGACTTTCGCTTTTCCTGTTATGCCTTTCTGTATTGCTCAGCTTTTTTTCTCATATTTGTGTTCTAATTTAGTAATGATTTTTTAATGTGTTAAAATATTAGGGCAACCACTGAAAAATGGAGTAAGAACTATAATTTCCAAAACCCAATATGGAAAAAATGAACCAAAGAAACTCAATCAATGTAACAATATGCAGGAGAAAGGGGGGGGGGGGGGGCGGCAGGCAAAGAACAAGGAATTACAATAAATAGAAAATATAAAACAGGATGGAAAAAAAGGGAAGCAAAACTCTTAAAAGGTAAATTGATCAAAAGGTAAATCTATTGCACTAAAGGAGAGAAATACATTAATTTAAGAAATAAATTTACAAAGGGTTTGGATATATTATGTATGCCATGTTAACAGCAATAAAATTAAATTGGGAATTCAGGGAGGCCCTTAGGAGAAGAGGGAACAGAGGGTTGTATTTGTATATTCTTGGGGCCACAGGAGTGAGGTGAGCAGAAATCATAACTGAGTCCAGCCAAGTACAGCAGGGAGTCTCCTGTGACTGAATGGGGCCAGCCCATGTCCGACCACTCCATTAAAGAGTGTTACTGTCTCTGAATTGTGTCCTCTCCCAAACCACATTTTCAAGCCCTAGAGCCCAGGACCTCAGAATGTGGCTGTATTTGGAGATGGGGGTCTTTAAAGGGGTGAATAAGTTAAAATGAGGTCATTAAGGTAACCCTAATCCAATATAGCTGGTGTCCTTGTAAGAAAAGGAAGACCATGTGAAGATGCAAGGAGACAGGACTCTCAGAAGAAACCAACTCTGCCAGCACCTTGATCTCAGACTCCAGAGCCATGAAAACATAAATATCTGTTGTTTAAGCCCCTCAGTCTATGGTAAGTTTGTTAGGGCAGCCCTAGCAAACTGATACAGAGGGTCTCCTCTTCTTGTTAATGATACTACAATTACAGAAGTCACATGCCAATAAAGTGGAGAGAATAAACAGTGATTATAGGCAGAACTGTATATGGGTCTATCCACTTGGGCAGAGGGTCTGGGGCATAGTTTGGGAGGTTTTTGTGCTGTTAGCAAAGGATAGGAGTGGGAGATGGGCTTGGAATTGGGCTGAGGTTGTAGCCCTGTTTATCTTTCACTGACACGGTCATAACTTAGGTAGCAAATGCTGGTAAAGCCAGGTTGCCTAATTCTGTTACCTGATGGCCACTGATCAGTGGCAGGCAACACCAGCACAAGTAAAAATCTGGGCTCAGTCTCCTGATGTGTTTGTGAACTGGCTTTCTAGCAGTCAGACAGTTCTCTTATTTGCTTTTCTTATCCCTTGCTGTCACCAGGAAAGACTGGGCCTGATTTTAAAATTCGGACAATGGAAGGGAGTCAACAAACTACATCAGTAATCTCCAATTAAAAGACAAAGACTCAAAGTAAGGAGAGGCTAATCAATGGACCAGAATAGAGTCCAGCAAGACTTACACATATTCAATCCACTCATTTTCAACAAAGGTGCCAAGTCAATGCAAAAGAAAGAGAATTTTTAACAAATGATGCTGGAACAAATGAACAGCCATACAGGAAAAAAATATAAAAGAATCTCCACCTCTGCCTCACTGCATATGTAAAAATGAATTTGAAATGGACCATACGCCAAAATGCAAAAGGCACAAAGCCCCACCTTCTTAAAAGGTGAAATACTTGAACAGAAACTTCACGTGCCAATATGCACATGAAAAGTGCTCACTGTCATTAGGGAAAAGGAAAAGACAGAGACTCTTTAAGTCCTGCTACCCAGCTATGGGCTGTCCATTCCTAAAACAAAAATATCTCCCTTAAAAAACTGGGGGAAATAAAAGAGATGGAAAGCAAGCACGCTCATTCATCATTAAGAATGCTAATTGGCACAGTTTTTTGGAGAGCAATTAGGCAGAATTTAACATCATATTACCTGCAAAGTAAAATGCATGCTTTGACCCAGCACTATCGATTGTAGGGATAATCTAAAGAAAACTCCTCCAACACCCCCACACACAAAGGCACATTTACAAAAGTGTTTGCTGCAGATTTTTATGGAAGAGTAAAAATTTGGAAACTCCGTAAAATGCCCACTAGTATGGGGAGCGGTTGAGTAACTTATGGTGCTTCCACTGTTCATGTGATGGATGTAATCGTTAAAATAACAAGGCAGACCTGTATTTACCGACATGGAGAGATCTCTGAGATATATAGACCTATTCCTAAGTGAAAAAAGGAAGTCACCAAACAATGCAAATGGTTCTATTTACATCATTAGAGACTTACACAAAGGTGAACGTTTTTGTAAGTAAAGGCAAAGGTAAATTTCAGGAAGGATACACCTGGGAACCTAAGAGTGTTTGCCTCTGTGCACATAAGGTGTAAGGATACTCGCCATCACTTTTTACTCGATATGAACTGTTTATAACTGGGATGAGTTTACCTGTTCTCCACGTAATTAAAAAAAATAATAAAAGCTGCTTTTTAAAGTACCGAATATTAATTATCAATGAAACTAACATGTATAGAGTGGTTTTGCCCCAAATTCTGCTAAAAGCCTTACATACATTATCTCACTAATCCTGCAAAATGGGCACTTATGCTCATTACTTAAAGAAGTGGAAGCTTAGAAGGTTTTAGGGGCACTCAGTGGCACCTTAAAATCATCTGAGGAGCGTTTCTGTTTCGGTTTTTTTTTAATTCTGATGGTTGGACGTCATCTTGGATCCACAGGACCAGAATCTCCGTAGGAGGGGCCCAAGCATCGGCAGTTTGCAAAAGCTCCAAGAGGTGATTCTAATGTGCAGCCAGTGTGGAGAGCCAATGGTTGACATCATTCTCACTGCTAGGTCACATTGCTAGCAAATGATACAGCATGGCAACACTGCCCCTTCCAACACAGAGAATTACAGGTATAGACAGATGTAGACGTAGACGGTCCAGGCATAGGTCTAGGTGCAGGTATAGATACAGATACAAAGATGATTAGACGTAGGCATACATATACATATTGAATATATCTATTCTTTCAATTACGGATGAAGAGCACCTCGAGTATAAAATGCACTGTGCATTGTCCTCTGTTCCTGCTCCTTCCGGTTCGCCCATCCTCTGTGTCTGCCTTCTGCAGTGGTCACCGAAACTCCTGAGGGGTGATACGTGAAATATTTAACAGTCAGACAGCACAGGCACTGACCCATCAGAATGGACCCTGGACTTAAAACCAGAGCAGGATTCAGGCTTTCACCATTTGGTCACTGGCTCCTGAAGAGGTGAAAGTTTTCCCCAGGGAAAGCAGCTGTGAAATGCCACTCAGCAGGCTCAAAACAGTAGCTGTTTACTAACCGGTATGGAAATAGTTCCCCATTTTAACAACCACTCCAGTAGTGCCAGCGTCTAGCTGTGCACAGACCGAGGTCTGAATGGTGGTGGTGGTGTTGGTGGTGGTGCTGAGGGTTTTTCAAAGGTTGTTCTCAGACGGTCTGCCTGCCAGGCAACTATTTCAACTACTTCCACCCAAAGACTTGCTTCTTGAGCACTGGGAGGAAAAGAACAAGGCTGGCAAACAGTCTGTGATCCACACTGGGCTGCCCCCACCAGCTGTTGTGTGCCTGGCAGCCCCCTGCTCCCAGCCCCTCTCATTCCCAGCTCCAAGGGGGTCTGTCACTTCGCTGATTACTGCCATGTTTCCGTCCTGAAGTGGCAGCTCCAGTTGTGTTTCCCAGATAATTTCCAAGATGCTAATTGCCACCTGCTGATTTCCTGTAAACACTGCACTTTACACATGTGATTAATCAGAAAGCTGTGGACGTTCTGAAGGAGCGTGTGTGCCTGCGTGTGTGTGCGCGCCCGTTTCATTACTGTGGTGAATTTAAATCACAGGCGATGTTTGCTCACAAAGCCGTATTAGCGAAACGGCAGGGAAAACAAAATTACAAAACACCATAAACTGCAAGTTCACAGACTGTGTAAACAATTCGAGTCAGTCCGACAACTCGCTGAGTCAGTTCTGGAACAGAGCAGCAGGCACGGAGCATCTCCAAAGGAGACTTGGAATCATAGGTGCTTGTGTTTCTTGGAGAAACCAAAACTAAAAACATTTTCAAATCCTCAGTCTTCCACTGACTACTCGTAAGATCTGTACAAAGTACCTGAACCTTCAAGCTGCCCTTCCCTCATCTGTCAATCAAATGGAGGTAACTTCTAAGTCATCCAAGATAACACAGAAAATACTTATTTTGCATATTAGTCAGAATTGTTTGGGTTGTTAGTGACAGAAATTTAATTCAAAGTGGCTTAAGCAAAGCAAGAAATGGAATGGCTCAAAAAATAAAGACCAGGGGCTCTGACTTCAGGTGCTGTTGGATCTAGATGCTCAAATAATGACTTCGGAACTCTATGACACCCTCCCCATTTGGGGTCCTGCTTTCCTCTGTGTGGGCCTCTTTCTCAAGCAGACTCTATTTATGGCAAGCTGCTACACTAACCAACAGCTCCACACATATATCTTATCTTCCCAACAACCCTAGAGAACTGGTATGGACAGCACCTCCCTTGGAAAATGACCCACTAGCCCATTCTCAAATCACACAGTTTGGGTGTGGTCAAGTACGTACTTACTTAGACCCTACTCAAACTCCAGAGATAGGCACAGAACCAGACACATACATGAAGACACAGCTGGACCTCTGGCCTCAAAACCAAACAAGACAGCTCGAAGGATAGCCAGTCTCACTTGACAGTATTTGTAAAGGGAAAAATCAGGGGTTCGGACATCAGGATCTGAGTTCCAGGACTGATACTCAGTCTTCCATCTCCAAGGCTGTCATTCAGAATAGGAGAGATAGAGAGTCTCCAAGATATACAAAAACTAAAGGAATTTGTGAACACTAAACCAGCCCTGCAAGAAATATTAAAGGGGACCCTTTGAGCAGAGCGAGACACCAAAAGTAACAAATACCAGAAAGGAACAGAGACAACCTACAGGAAGAGCGACTTTACAGGTAATACAATGGCACTAATTTCATATCTTTCTATAATTACTCTGAATATAAATGGACTAAATGCTCCAGTCAAAAGACATAGGGTATCAGAATGGATAAAAAACAAGACCCATCAATATGCTGCTTACAAGAGACTCATTTCAGACCCAAAGACAACTCCAGATTGAAAGTGAGGGGGTGGAGAACCATTTATCATGCTAATGAACATTAAAAGAAAGCTGGAGTAGCCATCCTCGTATCAGACAAACTAGATTTTCTTTTTATTCTATTTTTTAGAGATTTTATTTATTTATTTGAGAGAGAGAACAAAATATGGGAGGGGCAGAGGGACAAGCAGACTCCCCGCTGAGCAGGGAGCCCGATGTGGGGCTTGATCCCAGGACCCTGGGATCATGACCTGAGCTGAAGGCAGACACTTAACCAACTGAGCCACCCAGGCGCCCCAGACAAACTAGATTTTAAACTAAAGACTGTAATAGGAGATGAAGGACACTGTATCCAATATATGACAATTCTATGACTGATTTTCCCCATTTTACTCTTAATACTTTGAGTAAAAGGATTATGTCTTATACTTATCCCACTAGTGCCTAGCATGGTGCCTCATAGATATACAGAAAAAATTGTTGACTACTAAATATTCATATATAGTTGAAATTTTTTCATTATTGTATTGCTCAGTGGAGTGAAAGGAACTGGAACATTTTAACAGTTGTTATTCTGTCAGCTGATCTGACCGTCATTAATTAACCAGTGGGAGAGGTGATTTTTAATTTGTGAAAAGGAAAACTATTTCACCTAGTTATGGCTTGGTTAATAAATCATATTTGAAAATACTGTGTCCACAATAGGCACACCAATATACTCAACCTTTTCATGTCCACTTTTCAATTTTTAAAGAAATGGATAAAATTTTCAGGGCATTAAAGAAATGAGAAGTAACTGGCATTACTAGGAAATTCTCTAGCTTGGATTTTTTTTTAACGTAGCATAGGCATAGATAGCACTTCTTGGATCTATTTAATGTATAGTTAATGTTTACTTTTGTGGTAACCTTACTTTTGGCCAATGGTATTTAAAGCAAGCTATAACCCGTGGTTGCCGGCCAAAGGGCTTGTGGATCGGCACCATGGACAGAGGAATGGCGTGGAAAAAGTCACTCTACGGCAGCTTGTACAACGACAAATGTGATATCAGATAGATATACTACCAAGGAAAGGCTGTGTGAACATTCCGCTGGGGATCATTTGAAGACAGTGGCTCTGGATTTGGGTCAACTCAGAGGACAGAGTCTTAAGAAAATAACCACCCCTCCAAGAAGTCTCCAAGTAGTATGATCTGCCTCATACTTTGGATTTTATTGACCTCTATTGATTCACTATTTTTTCCACAATCTGATCTTCTGTTCTCAAGTCACCAACATTTTCACCCCAAAATAAATGTAAACACCTAATTAGAAAATGTGGAGGACATCTGTTCTTTTTACCATCCAGCATCTATGACCCTTTCTTCTTTGCAAACCACCTTTCAAAAAAATAACTGTTTTTAAAAGATGGTATCAAGGAATTCTTGATGCTAACAGGAAGCTTTTGATGGTATTGAAGTTATGTTTAAAACAAGAGTCCCTGTCTTTTAGCAATACCTTCTGATAGTTACAAATGAATAAATGTGATGTCTGGGATTTGCTTCAAAATATCCAGGATTGGGGAGTGGGTAGAGATATAGGGAGGATAAAATTGGCCATGAGTTGCTAATTGTTAAAACTGGAAGAGGAGAACATGAGAGTTAATTCTACTTCTTTGTAATTCTACTTCTTTGAGCCACCTGGGTGGCTCAGTCGGTTAAGCCTCAGACTCTTGATCTCAGCTCAGATCTTCATCTCACAGTGGTGAATTCAAGCCTCACACTGGGCTCCACACTGACAATGGAGCCTACTTAAAAAAAAAAAAAAAAAATACTGGTGTGTGTTACTGAGAGGCCACCAAACAAAAACAAAACAAAAAACAACAAACTACTCCTAAAGATCTTATGATCCTACATCTGAGAGATAATGAACATGCCCCAGTACCCTCTGCTCCAAGAGGAACTTGAGGAGGTTAGGCTATAACTTTCCCATGCAGGTGAGATTTTGTCTTTTGGAAGTGCATGTGATGGAATAGGAAGTTCAGATGTCTACGGATGATCACTTTCTTGAGGAGCGAGATGTTTCAGGAAAACAGTTTCTAAGAAACGAAACTTTTCATGCACCACCTGACAAGAAGCGGCTGGGGCAGCCTAGAATTGCAGGAACTGAGGCTGAGTGTGGGAAGTGCTTGTGATGGTGGGCCCAAAGTCAATACACTAAAGCTCTAAATCAGAACAAAAGCAAAACAAAAAGACACTGTTTAAATATAAATGGGCTAGATAAGTAGACGAAACCAAGATATAATGCCAAGCACATTAGGATGGAGAGGAGCTAAAATATGAAGAGGGTGGAGAGGTACAAAAGAAAGACACACCTAAATATTTGGGGGGGGGGGACATTAAGGACTTTTCACTGCAATAGCCATGTCAGAAGCAAATGAGGAGCCAAAAGAGAGAGTGAGGGATAAAACGAGAAAAGGAATGTAAAAGTGCTTCAAAATCTGTGAAACTGTGCACACATGGCAAGAACTGCTCAGAGGCTATGGGCAGCAGATGGGGTTGAGTGCCTACTCAGTGAAGTACTGCTGTAAGCACCCGGCACATGTGGCTTAAAAAAAAAAAAAAAAAAAAAAAGTCCTGCTTCATTGAGCTAGTATTCTGGTGGGGGAAACAAATAGATGTATTTGCCAAGTGTTTGAATTCCACCTGGCTGTTTCATTTAGGCAGAAAATGTGGCCTCCAGCTTGCTGCAGTCCCCACCATTCCCTACTGTCTTATACTCTGCCTACTTCACTCATTTATGTTACCTGCCTGAGCTCTGCAGGCTTGTGAGTTTGTGACCTGTACTCTCCCGTCCCTGAGCTGCTTGTGACGCCGGCCTCTCCTAAAACCACCAAATGGCCCAATGAGCACATAAAAGACCCTTTTCTTATCTGAATCTGAATCCCGAGTTGCCATTAACCTGAAGTTACCCTGGGTGGTTACATCACCTCACTGAGATCTCAATGTTCTCAACTGTAAAGTGGAGGCAACCATATCTGCTTTACAGGACTTCTGTGAGGACTAGACATTGCCTAACCAGCTCTTACTCCTCCTTGGGATCTCATCCTTAGCAATACTTCTTAAAGAAACCTACCCAGACCTCCTGACTAGGTCAAATCCCTCTAATATACGTAGATCCTCCCACCACGTTCCTCTTCTGGGGAGTACCTGTGGGAGTTACAATTGTACCTTAGCTTATTTGATTATTTGATTAATGCCTGCCCCTCCCAGCAGACTTGGAAGTGCAAGTGGCACGGATCCCACTTTTGCTCACCACCTATCATCACGCCTGGCACAAAATAGATGCTCAAAAAATACTAAAGAGAAGGAAAAGTAAACTGTGCAAAGACAACCCCTGGCATACATTGGGTGCCCCACAGATTCTCTCTGACCCTCCCTTCACCTAATGCCTGTCACATAAACGACACTCCTAGCTTCTGGGCAGCTAGAATTTGTAGACTGAGTTTTATCTAAGACTTCTGCTGAGAAAGAAGTCACTAAGCTTTCTTTTCTAATAGGCCACCTACTCCTAGAACGGGGATTTTTGTTTTGCCCACTGATGTATGCTAAGTGCCTAAAACACTGCCTGGCACCTCATCAATAAAGGGGTGGGTGGGCGGGCGGGCAGGCATCGCTCTGAGTTTCACAGAAGTTGGGAGGCAAGGACAGCTCCTCCAAGCAACCACAGTGGCGGGTGGCGAGGGAGGAGCGGGGACTCTGGGCCCAGACCCCCCTGGTTCACGTTCTGCCACATCAACTTCCCCAGAGCTAGGGCAGCAGGACCCCCAGACGACGGGGCGTCCCCTCGCCCGCCCTGGAGTACGGGATGGAGCCAAGCACAAGTGCTCCCACGGAGGAGGGGAAGGTGGGGAACAGCTGGGGCGCCCTCGCGCCTTCCCTGGGGACCTGGACGGGGCTGCCCCAGGTGCTCCCACACCGGGGGTCAGACAAGGCGCCCCCGCGCCGCCCCTGGGGGCCTGGGTGGGACCGCCCCAGGTGCTCCCCCACAGGAGGTAACCAACAGGGCACACCCGCGCCGCCCCAGGTGCTCTCTCACCTGAGGGACGGATGGGGCGGCCCCGCGCCCCCCTAAGGGACGGGACGGGGTCGCCCAGGTGCTCCCACAGGAAGACACCGGGGCCCGAACCCCTCCGCGAGGGCAGCAGTCCGCGACAGTCGCCGCCCTCAGAGGATGCCCCGGAGATGTCCACACCCTCTGCGACAGACCCCTCCGCCAGGCAAAGGAGTCCCCGCTCCCACTGCCTTTTCCGCTACAGAAAGGCCTTTGCGCCGCCTCCCCAGTAGTGTCCTTCACCTCAGAGACGTCTCCCCGCCTCCCAGACTCCACGGCTGAGGGAAGCCTCCCACTCTCCTTTTCCACACTGTTCCATCTTCTCCCGCAAAATGTCTGCTCGGCCTCCGACTGTGTCCCTCCGCCCCGCGAAGCTTCTCCGCGCCCCTCCTCACTCCTAAAGTCCCTCAGCGGCGAGTCGCTGCGCTGCGCGTCTCGCGAGAGTCCACCACGCAGCCCTCTTCCCCAGCCCCTCGCCCGCGAGGAAGCCTCCCGGACCCCGCGGCGCGCGGTCGCGGGCGGCGCATGCGTGGCCGCGGCTCCCAGCACCCCCCGCGCAGTCCGCGGGCGGAGCGGAACAGGCCGCGCGCGCGGGGCCGACAGCCGCCCTGTGCGAGGCCTCGCTGGGTCCCCGCGGCTTCTCTCCTCTCAGGGGCGGAACCGCCTCGCGGCCTTTCCTCAGCGTGCGGAGGTTTCCTGAGGACGGCCGGGACCGCCTTGGGCCCAGAAGAGCCCGGCGCTGGCCTCGGACACCGCCGGCCTCACAGGCCACCCGCAGCGGCCTGGGCGCGCCTCCCAGGCCGAGCCTCGCACCCGGAACCCCAAACCCCCGGCCGGGCGGGGCCTGCACATCCGGCCCCACCCACCCGGGGCCTCGCCTCCCCGGAGCCCAGCCCCCTCCCGGCCCGACGTCCGCCCCCGCCCACCCCTCTTTCTGTCCCCCCTGATTTTCTCCCGGTTCCCTGGCCTTGCTCCTTCGGACATTGCACTAAAAGAGATGCGCCCTGGAAAACCACATCTTGTTTGGAGAAGAGCCCGGGTTTGGGACCTTAGGGTACAAATTCTTCTTTTCCAGCGCCTAGGATAGATTTGATTAATGAGCCCGGAGTACCCTGTGCCTGCTGACACTGCCGTTTTCCACTTCCCTGCCCTCCCACACTTCCAAAATCATTAAGCAGGGAGCTCTCGGAGGTTTATGAGTCTACTTTGAGCTAGACGTGAGTTTGACCCCCGGGTTGGAGCATGGCTGTATCCCTGGACCCTCAGATCGACGCTCCCCTGGAGGTTGAGGAATGCTTAATAATGAAGGTGGAAAAGGACCCCGAGTGGGCAGCGGAACCCACTCTGGAAGGATCGGAGAGCTCTGAGTCCGAGACCTTTCGCAAATGCTTCAGGCAATTCTGTTACGAGGATGTGACTGGACCCCATGAAGCTTTCAGTAAACTCTGGGAACTTTGCTGCCGGTGGCTGAAGCCAGAAATGCGTTCCAAGGAGCAGATCCTTGAGCTGCTGGTGATTGAACAGTTTCTCACCATTTTACCGAAGAAGATTCAGGCGTGGGCACAGAAGCAGTGTCCGGAAAGTGGAGAGGAGGCGGTGGCCCTGGTAATACATTTGGAGAAAGAGACTGGAAGACTAAGACAGCAGGTGAGAGAGGATTTTCCAAATTGTTGTATTTAGAAAGAAGGAGATGGGTAAGGTGGGGGCGGCGGGGGGCGGGGGAGACAGGCATGCCTTGCAGATAGGGCTTATTATGGAGGGAGAAATGGTACTAATGAGAGACCTTTAAAGTGAATCAACTTAAAAGAGGATCGGAATTTCATATTAAATAGGAAAAAAAAAATCTTGCTTGAAATAGTATTTTGCAAATGAAGTTAAACATTATGCATCGACGTATTTGTTCACGTCTTTGGCATAATGTTTCCCAAAAATTATATGAGAGAACAATGCATTATGCTTTGCCGGGTTGGACTCTTGCAGCCTGATTCTAAAGAGGGCTATTTTTGCAAAGAAAGAAAGCACAAACTTCATCAGTTATCCCAGGGCCCTCTCTAGTCCTTTAATATTCTAATGTGTATCTTCTGAGGTGCCCTCATGCCATCATCCTTGTCACTGTTCTCTAGTTTAACCACCAGATCTTCGTCCGTCAGTGGCATTTCATGGTCTTCTAGTTGTTTTCAACAGCCCTTTCATTAACCTCATGAAATCCTGCAAGATTTGCAAGATTTGCAGTTTCACCTTGCACGGGATTTGCATTCGTATAAAGATTTGACTATCAGCAGGCTGCTGTGTTGGTCAGGGATAGACACTACATGTGGAAATTAATTTTATATTTTCAGTTCACTAGTGAATTTATTTTGCTGCTCTCTCAACCTAAGAGATGTGAGGACTCAGTATCTATTCTAATACTAAGGAGGCTGTGTATTTTACTCCTGATAGATTTTTCCCCCTCTGTATACTAATGAAGAGCACTCTCCTGTTCCCTTATCCCTAGACTTCTGGACAGTACTATTTACCCAATGCCCTTGGAGACTCCACTTGGCATGGAGTGAAATTTTCATTCCTTCTCATATCTCCTGTCCTTCTCTGATATCTTTCTGGGGGAAGTTTGGTCTTCATCGGGCCCTGTTTTCCTCCCTCTTTCCATTATGGCATTGGCTTTATTTCCCAGGTTAGCAGTCCTGTGCCCTCAGAGAAGCAGGTCCCACTGAGAGCAGCATGGGAGGTAACGGACTTTCAGCCAGAGCAGGTGGAGACTCAACCCAGGGTGGTGTCTCTGGAGGAAGCTGGAAGCCTCCACTCAGGACATGAGGAGCAGCTGAACCGAAAGAGAGAGCATTGGCCTTTACCCAGGAATGGTAAGAAGAACTCAGAGCATTCCCAGTGCAGAGACAATTGCACAAGTATTTTGTAACCCTAACTCCATGACTTGCTCACAGTAAGATCCCCTCAATACGTATTTGAAAATAAATGGAATATTTGGGGAGCAAGTGTTCATTTGCTTCAAGAGTTGGGAATATGTGCAGCATAAGTAAAAGGCATCTGGGAAGATGGACTCTGGGAAAACTTAGTTTGCCCGGACTGGCCTCAAGGTCATGCCGTGAAATTTAAGAATCTCCCATTCCATAACCAGCTTGTGTTTTTTCAGTCCTGCCATGTGTGCATGTGTCTGTGTTCTTGGCTGACTATAAACAACTTTAAAAACTGTTTGGAAAGAGAAACAAGATATTTACTTTATATATTTTTTAAGATTTTATTTATTTACTTGAGAGAGAGAGAGAGAAAACACAGAGGGAGAGTGAGAGGGAGAAGCAAACTCCTCATTAAGCAGGGAGCCCGATGCGGGGCTCCATCCCCGGACCCTGGGATCATGACCTGCGCCAAAGGCAGACGCTCAACCAAGTGAGCCACCCAGGTACCCCAAGATATTTACTTTAAAAAATTGGCTCACAAGTGAAGCATCACAGAAGTAGCATATGAAAGTGGTAAACAATAAGATTTCACAGAGGAGGGAGCACAGGCTTCCTAGCTGCCCTGGACATTAGTAAGTCATGTAAGAGGAAATCGAACACCCTGTCTTTCCCCGTCCACTGTTATCTCTTCATCCCCGCAGTCTGGTGTCAGGCTGAGAGAGAGGGATGGGATGATCACTGGACCTACAGCAGAAGGCTTGGGTTTATATCTTCCTGTCTCTGTACCTCTGTCTGTCTGTCCTTAGGCAAGTAATATGGAAAGGAGCATTAACGCACAGAGGTTAAGCGATTAGGCCTTAGAGACAGACAGCCCGGACACAAAACCTAGCTCTGCCATCCATTATCTGTGTGGCCTTGGTTAGGTTACTTCTCAAACTTTCCATTCTGTCATTTGTAAAAGGAAAATAATAAGGTTGTTAGTGTTGGTTAAAGGAGGCAGCGTAAAGGGACCAGCACATATGGTGGTCAATAAATGTTAGTTCCCTTTCTCCCATAATGGCACAATTATTTTTAAACTTCCAATCTCAGACAGATTTTACACAACCCCTCACCAAGTGGCAGGATTCACTACTATGTACCCAACCTCCTTATCTTTCCTGAAATTCATATTGTGATAGAATTCATTGCAAATATTAATGTTTTCTGGATTTCAGAGTTCCCCTGGATCACATGCTCTCAGTTACTTTGGCTGATAAGCTTACTCCAATAAATGTATGGTGTTTCTGGATTTGCCATCCAGGGATTCACAACGTGGAAAAGTGTGTTCTGTTGAGGTGCTTAGCGGGACAGTGCCACTGTGGTGTGCCATTCTCCCTGCTCAGGAGCACACTGCTTCTGTAACAGCTTGCTGAGAAACAGACACTGAACAGTATCTGCGCTTTTCACCGTTTTTTGTAAGCGTGAAAATCCTTTTTTTGGATTTCTTTTAGTTAGCGAAAATAGGTACTAATGTATGCCTTTTGTAAAAACAAAGTGGCATAACAGGAACTTTCGAAAAGCAGGGAATATCTGTAATATGTTTCCACGGAAGTGATTCAGGTTGCTTCTTTAGAAAGTGGTGGAACAAGCTCTTGAATTCTTGATCACAGTAATATTCATTCTGGAAGTTTTCCCTAGATAGAGGGTTCCAGAGTAGAAGTTAGACCACAGACTGTGCCATATATACGTGTATATATCTTCCTCCTACCTTTTGAGGAAGTGTACTGTATTTGCCTGTCGTTTCCAGGACTATGTATCTACGTGTGCTAACTTCTTTAGCATATTAAAGCGTTGATGAACTCATCCTAGAGATTGCGAACTGATAACTCACATGCCAAGTCAGACTTGTGTTTTACCTACAAAGGGTTTTTGGTTTGGGAGTTTTATTCATTTGTTCGTTTTTAGTTCTCAAGGTTTAAGATTTTTAAGATTTTATGCAAAAGTCCAGATTTCTGGCTTCTCCTGAAAATATCAGAAGCTCTAATGATAGCAGGCCCATTGTCTCACAATGAAGCATTAAGTGGAAGTGGGCATTGGCAATATACCCTTTCAGTGGTGTATGTGCTCTCCAGTTCCCCCATTCCTTACCTGGCCCCCTTCATGATGCACTTTGCCTGCTAACTCCCTGCAAGCATTCACGTTTGTGAGCCCTGTTTCAGGGTACCATGGTTTCGGGCATTGTTCTGAAATCATTGATGAAATGATCAATTTATATTTGCTGGGTTTTTTTTTTTATGCATGCTCATTTCTTAAAAGGAGAAGCTGCATGAATTAAAGATCCAGAGCCCAGAGCCCTGATTGTTTCTTTCTCTTCTTACAGCTCTGCCTTCTCCCTGGGTTCCCGCCCCTGCTAATGAATGGAACAGCGTGGATCAGGAAGTAACCACCACACGACTACCTATTGTGTCTCAGGTACATTGTAAATCTTCTCTCTGCCTTCCTAGGGTATTCAGTCCCAAGGATTTCCTGTGCCTTCACTGTCCTCAAACTTTTATACTCCCTCCAAGAGACTGTTCCCCCCTGACTCCTTTTGCAGGGAAGACTGGACCCAGCCGTCTGACTAATGAGACTCCTTGCTGAATCATCCCTCTTATGATTCTTTATAATATCTTCTTCATTTGGCACATCATACACACTTGGCTCCCTGATTTTAATTCTTCTTTGGGGCCCTTCTGTGTTTCCTCCATGATCATTCATCCTTTGAAGACCCATGTGGTTATCTTGGTAGTCATTGCTGTTAGTGTTGTTACAGGGACCAGTGAAAGATGTCCACATGGCGAGAGGTTTTTCCTACAAAAAGAGCGTACATCAGATTCCCGCTCACAGAGACCTGTACCGGGATATTAGGAAAGAGAGTGTTGGGAACATGGTCTCCCTGGGTAAGGATTCTTTCCCTTTTCACATAAAAGATTTGGGGATTTTTGATATCTTTATTTCTACTGATGATACAATAGCTGTAAGTGTCACCACCTAAAGGACCTCATGGGTTGTCTAGTCGTTTCTGTGGCCAGCTCACCAGACCTAGTAATCACTTGTCCATGCTCTCTTCCTCACTCCTTCCTCTCTTCCAGTTTAAAATATATACGTGTTCTTCTCACTTAGGGATGAAAACATTGGTGAGGTGTTATATACGACTGTCATGTTCATACCACTTAAATATAAGCTTACACATATGTACCTACTAGACTAAAAGCTCCGTGAAGTCACAAGGTCTTTGTATGATTTGTTCTTATTTAACTGCAGTAACCCAACACTTTGCACACAGCTGGACCCATGGGTGGGTGGCCAGCAAATAATTGTTGGATGGATGGAAATCCTACAGATGGAAGGAAGAAAGTAATTTCAATACAATAACCTTGGTAGTGTGTTGTGAATGATTTAAATAGCACAGATTCACAGGCACACATAACCACTGATGTATCACTTTACAAGCAGACTTCTGAAAGATTTGTCATCTGCATTAGGAGTGGGCGTAAGTTCGTTCATACGTAAGCTAAAAGTCAAAGACTACTTTTTAATAAAATTACAGGCCTAAAATGTGTACAAACTCACACTAGAGAGGCTGTAAACATGTGGTAGTAGGGTAGCCACTAGACACACAGGGCAATTTAAATTTATACAATTAAATAAAGTTAAAAATTCAGTTCTGGGTGCCTGGGTGGCTCAGTTGTTAAGCGTCTGCCCTCGGCTCAGGTCATGATCCCAGGGTCCTGGGATCAAGCCCCGCATCGGGCTCCCTGCTCAGTGGAGAGCCTGCTTCTCCCTCTCCCACTCCCCCTGCTTGTGTTCCCTCTCTCGCTGGGTCTGTCAAATAAATAAATAAAATCTTAAAAAAAAAAAATTCAGTTCCTCAGTGACTGTAGCCACCGTCAGGATATTTGATAGCTGTATTGGACAGCACAGTTATAGAACATTGCCGTCATCCCAGAAAGTTCTGTTGGACAACACTACATATAAAGCATAGAGATGATAAAATGGGCCATGCCAGACTCAGCAAATAAAGATACACCAACGATTATTTATAATTAGAAAGCAATTAAAGCAGCTGAAATCAATGACCAGTGTAGAGTGGCACCAATGACACAGTGGTAGCAAGGCGGTCACCCCAGAGCAGCGGGCATCCCCGCTGTCTGCCTAGGTTTGCACGTGCAGGCCCTTCCTGGCGCGACCTCAGCTCCCACAGCATCTGGACCCAGGAGTGTGCTGCGTGAGAGTCCTGAGTCAGGTGTGCCCCTGGTGGGATGGGATCATCCCTGGAGAATTCAGATTTAGCCCAGCACCTTCACACATGCAGTCAACCCTTGAACAAGACAGTTTGAACTGCGTAGGTCCACTTCTACATGGATTTTTTTTCAGTAAATACGTACAGAAATGTGAATATATTTTCTCTTCCTTATGATTTTCTTAATTTTCTTTTCTCTAACTTATTTTATTATGGGCATACAGTATGTGATATATATAACACACGAAATACATGTTAATCGACCATGTTGTTGGTAAGGCTTCCGGTCAACAGTAGGCTATTAGTAGTTAAGTTTTGGGGGAGTCAGAAGTTATACACGGATCTTCAGCTGTGCAGGGTTGGTTTCCTTATGCCCCACTTTGTTCAAGGGTCGACTGTGATGACATGTAGAAAGACCCAGGTCCAGAGACACCTGCCCCAGTCCTTTATCATAGGTTGTAAACTGATGGCTTATGGGCTGAATCTAGTCTATACACATATTTTGGCCTTGCACAGCATTTTAATTTACTATTAGTTTGTAAATCTGGATATCCTGTATCTCTTGAAAAATCAAACGTCAGACACCATGGGCCCACCTCCTCACATAGCAGTGATTGGCCAGAGCTGAACCCAGGAGTTCATGCTGAACTGCTGCGTTTCTCACTCATTTGCACTGCCTGCCTGGTCCTTATAGATATTCGAGCTTTCATTAACCCTACACTTTCCTCGCTCATGTAAAAATAAAGAACAAATCTCCATCCCCAGGGTTCTTTCAGAAAGGATTTGATGTGATGCTCCTTCTCTTGACAATTCTGTGAAGTTTCTGTGTGTGTGTTATCTAGAGAAGAAAACCAAATTTTATTACATACCTGTTGAGCATTGGATACTTTACAGACGATCATTTATTTAATATTCCTGGCATTTCTGTGAATAGAGGCCAGCATTCCTTAGGCAACCAAAGCTCAGAGATTAAGAAATTTCCCCCTGGTCCAAAAGTAAAGCAGGGTTTAGTGGGGTCAGGGTTCACATGTAAGACATGTTGATCTCCACAGCGCTGTGAGGCAACAGACTATCCATGTGCTTCCCTGTCCTTCGTCTCTTTCCTATTAACCTTGCCACATGTATCCCCAAATTCTTGACGTATCTCTCCTAGCCCCAGTGTGCACACGCACATGTGTTGGGGTGGGGGTGGGAGTATGTGGGGACCAAATACAAGCACACTTGGTTCTATAAGTAACAAATACTGGTTACAGCAGGTGCTGAACCCAATACAATGTTAGACGCTGAGAGGGAATCAAAGGTAATAGAATGTATCTTACCCTTAAAGGTCTTCCCTTAAGAACTAGCCAGAGAAAGAAGTGGTATATACCTGAGAACTAACATGATAACGTAAGTTTAGTAGATGATGGTGCCAAAGAAGAGAGGTGTAAGGATAACTGTAACGATACCAGAGGTAGTAAGAATGCCTGTGCTGTGCTCTGTCATGGTTGAGGAAGGCTCTAGAAGAGAGAGGTATTGGACAAGACCTTTCAAGGATAGGTGTAAACGAGCGTCCAGGAGGGCAGCAGATGAGGGCACGCAGCTCTGACCTCTGGTTTCGCATGAAATGTGTTTCTCTTCCGTAGGAAGTACCATGTCTGTGTCTAACAAGATTGCCCGGTTGGAGCAAAGAAAGGAGCCATGGACCTTAGGTCTACACTCTTCGAACAAAAGGAATATTATTCTACGCAGCCACCACGTCAAGGAGAAGCCGGTTCGTGCTGCTCAGATCCCGGTGCGCAGTGTGGGGAGAATGTGGGCTGAGCAGCAGCACTGGGGTTTAGACGATGAGAAGATAGCAGGCGTGCATTGGAGCTATGAGGAAACGAAGACTTTCCTCGCCATTCTCAAGGAGTCTCGCTTTTATGAGACACTGCAGGCTTGTCCCCGAAACAGCCAGGTGTACGGGGCTGTGGCCGAGTGGCTGCGTGAGTGTGGCTTCCTCCGAACGCCAGAACAGTGTCGGACCAAGTTCAAAAGCCTCCAGAAGAGCTATCGGAAGGTGAGAAATGGCCACGTGCTGGAACCCTGTGCCTTCTTTGAGGACATGGACGCTCTGTTGAACCCTGCAGCCCATGCTTCATCTGCTGATAAGCCAAAGGAGATTCTCTCTCTCCCCAGACTAAAGAGAGTTGATATCAGTGCTAAAGAACAGATCAGTTTGGTGGAGGAGGAAGACGCCGCAGAAGAATCTGATGGTGATGAAATGGGCATTGAATTTATCCGGAAGTCTGAGATTCGTGGTGCCCCTGTCTTGTTTCAGAACCTGAGTGGTAAGAATTGTGCTCTTTGCTTCGGGTATGAAAATGGATGATAGGGGCTTGTGGTAAAAGGACTAAGTAGACCAGAGGCCGCCAAACCTGGGGAGTGCTGTCGTGAGCGCCTTGCCACTAACCACTGAACGTACTCTCGGGTGTTTGCTGCTGCCCCTGGTGCAGTCTGAGTAATGGCCGTGAAGGTTCTTTCTCAGGCTAGAGCACAGCATGGATTTGAATATTTGCAGCCTGTGGAAGGAAGGTAAATAGAGTCAAAGGACTCTGGAGAGCCCACATCTGAGGATTGGTATAAAGCAGCCTGTTGTGTCAGATTGTAATAAGGCAAAGATACATTGTTATACTGTCTAGGATAACCAGTAAAAGAATATATAACGAAAGTAAAAAATTGTAGGGGCACCTGGGTGGCTCAGATGGTGGCTCAGATGGTTAAGCGTCCGCCTTTGGCTCGGGTCACGATCTCCAGGTCCTGGGATGGTGTCCCACATTGGACTCCCAGCTCAGTGGGGAGCCTGCTTCTCCCTCTGTCTCTCCCCCTGCTTGTACTCTGTCTCTCTCTTTCTCTCTTAAATAAATCTTTAAAAACAAAATTGTAGAAGAAGACAAGAAAGGAGAGAAAAAGGAACGCAAAGTAGATGAGTCCAATGGGAAAAAAAAGTAAGATGGTAGACATACATCCAAATATGTCATTAGTTACAAACTTAAAAGACTATCAGTCATTTAAAGAAAACAATGAAATATTGCTTACAAGAGATACATATTTAAGTATATGACACAGAGACTTTGAAATTAAAAGACAGAAAAAGATACACTGCATACGATATAAATGAAAGCCTGTGTTGAAATTAGGGATGCGCAGAACTAACCTGGCAGTTAACAACTGGGTGACAGTAGACCCATCCTGTAAATACTTTGAGCTTCAGTTTTTTCATCAGTAAAACGCGACTGAGGATTCCAGGATTGTTAGTGTTAAATGAGGTAATAGATAAAAATTGGGGAAGGCATTCTGCAGATGTTAAACATCTCAGTTCTTCATAATATGCATAAAAAAAGGATAGGCAAGGCAAAATGAGAGACTTTATTCTGGTGAAATGCAGTGAGACATTGCCAGGTATTACTATTTTTAGGAAAGTTTCTCCACTCCACCTTATGAAAAGATGGCAAGTTCTAGGGGTGCCTGGGTGGCTCCATCAGTTAGTGTCTGCCTTTGGCTCAGATCATGATCTCAGGGTCCTGGGATTGATCTCCACATTGGGCTCCTTGCTCAGTGGGGAGCCTGCTTCTCCCTCTACCTCTGCCCCCCACTTGTGCTTCCTCCCTCTCTCTCAAGCAAATAAATAAAATCTTTTTTAAAAAAGATGGTAAGTTCTTAGAGTGGAAAAATAAATCAGGCTAGGAGAGCTGGGGTGCACTCATGACTGCATCTATTCAAAAGAGACAGCTCAGGAAAACATGGGGAAGATGCATCGTGCATGTACAGGTGTTCCCCAGTCTGGAAATCCGTAGACAGGAGGGCAGTTCCAAGTGCGGGAATGCAGGGCTAACCGTGGAGGAGAGCATGGGGTAAGACCGAGCATAGAAGTGACTTCTTCCTACTTACAAAACACACATAAAGCATAGTTTAACAAACTGTATGCAGACATGTCCTGAAAAGTTTGATTCTGCCATAGAAGCAGAACATCTGTTCATCTTGCAAGTCATTTCATCTCTCACAGTAGAGGACTCAGTGATCTCAAAAATGACTCTGGATGTAGTTCTGCTCTTTAAGGAAGACTGGTTAAAAGAGTGTCCTAGTCTGTTAGTTTTAACCATTTTGGGTTTTTTGGTTTTTTTGTTTTTTTAAAGATTTTATTAATTTATTTGACAGAGAGCACAAGTAGGCAGAGCAGCAGGGAGAGGGAGAAGCAGGCTCTCTACTGAGCAGGCAGTCCGATGCGGGGCTCAATCCCAGGACCTGAGCCGAAGGCAGATACTTTAACCAACTGAGGCACCCAGGTGTCCCTAGTTTTAACCATTTTAAAAAGACCGCTGAATCCTTGGTTAATCGCCATAACAATGGCAGATCTGAGGGACTACGTTCTTACTCTACCAAATAAACTTTGAGATCAGTTTAACAATTTGAGTTTAAAAATCCTATCAGGATGTTAACTTTATAGATTCATTTGAGAGTTGATATCTGTACAACTTGAGTCTTTCTATCCAGAAACATAGTGTCTCTCCATTTTTTCTAGTTCATTTATGTCTTTCAGTAAATTATAGATTTTTTTATATAGACCCTCTCATTTTTTGCACATCTTCTCCCCCGGCGTATCATAGTTCCTGTTGCCACCATGAAGGGGATCTGTTTTCTTTTACCCCTCATGTTTCGAGGCTGCAGACGTTTTTTCTTATGTCTTTGTATTTTTTCCTTCCATGGCAGGTGTGCACTGGGGGTACGAGGAAACCAAGACTTTTCTTGATATCCTCCGTGAGACTCGGTTTTACGAAGCTCTCCAAGCCTGTCATCGGAAAAGCAAGCTGTATGGGGCCGTGGCGGAACAGCTTCGGGAGTGTGGCTTCCTCCGGACCCCGGAACAGTGCCGGACCAAGTTCAAAAGCCTCCAGAAGAGCTACCGCAAAGTGAAAAATGGTCACGTGCTGGAGTCCTGCGCATTCTACAAGGAGATGGATGCCCTGATAAACGCTCGGGCCTCCGCTCCTTCCACCACCACTCCAGAAGAAGTCCCATCACCCTCAGGGCAAGAAGGAGAGGATGTTGAGATTGAACCCCAGGAATCGACAGGCTGGGAGCCTGAGGAGGCCTTGCAAGAGGCGATAATAGAAGATTCCGGCAGCGAGAGAATGAGTGAGGAGGAAATTGTGCAAGAGTCAGAATTCCAGGGGCCTCCGGGTCTACTGCAAAGACCAAGTGGTAAGGACTATCGAGGGGGAAGTGTGATTTACTCAAGAATCAGTAACTCTGGGCATATTGCTCATCAGTCTGTTCATTAAACAGGCATTTGAGGGGCCCTGTGCTATGTGAGGAACAGGGGATCTAGCAATGAGTAAATCAAAGCCTCTTTCTCATGGCGCTTCATTCAAGGAGGGACCTGGCATTCTAGTGATGCAGTCTTTGAGACCTCAGCCTCGGATTTTGTCTGTATGGGTCAGTGTTTCATAGCGCCTGCAAATTCCGTGGGGAAGAAGAACTTGCAATTATACATGAGAAAAAAGTCAGAGGAAGGAGGTGTGTCCATAGGCTCAAGACACAAACGTCTCAGTCCTTCGTGACATGCATGAGGAAAAGGACAGGCAGGGGCAAAATGAGAGAGAGACTTGACTCTGGTTCTCCGCCCCACCTGCTCATTTCCCATGGACTGCCGGCGCCCTGTGGGCATCTGTTCCCACGGCAGCCCAGACTTAAAATTGTTAAAACTAAAATCACTGTCTTCTTTCCCATACCTTGGCTCTTCCCTGTGTCCTCCCACATCCAGACTTAAAACTTCAGAGGCACTTTTGATGCTTTCTCTCTCATTATTTACATCCAAGCAGAGACTGCTTTTTTCCCAACTGTGGTAGAACTTCCATCTGTCCCCTCTTTAGTTACCACAGCTGCTACCTGTGGTGAGAAAGGTTCAGCCTTTCTCTGTCTCTTCCCTAGACTTTTGTAAAAGTCTCCAGACCAGGTTTCCCCATCAGTCTTGTATTAAGGTTCCACAGCCATCCTCAGTCTGAGCTCATCTTATCTTTCTGTCCTTACCTCTTACTGTTTTCCTTCCAGCACTCTGCTCACTCAAAACAAACACTAGAGAAGAGGCATACATATGCTTCCTGCTAGTGTTTATATGGGAAATTAGTTTGAAGGCTGAAATCATTAAGTTCTCTATAACCCATGTTTTGATTCCAGGAAACAAAATCTTTTGGTACCATCCCTTGTGAATCTCATTTTTTAAGTTGAGCTGCAGACCTGACACTAAATTGTCAGACTCTATCTGAGCCAACCACAAGGCTGTGATTTCCTCCAAATCCCAGGACCATGTTGGACCCAATGAGAACACTTCAGAAGAACTGCTAAATGAAAGATGGCATTATTGGGGCTTTCACTTAACTTAATGGACTGATTGACGGCTGCTCTCCTCTCCCAACCCACGCCACAGCCACCCCACTTGGGATTGGAGGGCAGAGGGATATCAGCAATTTCAGCTCAGTGTATGCAAGGACAGGGATGTGGAAACTGGCAAGTAGAAACAAGGCAGCGTAGCAAAATGCTTAAGAACAAGGGTTTGGGGACCAAACAAACTTGGATGAAATAATACAATGTCGAGAATTGGATTCAAAATAATCTGGGTAGAGGGAGCAGAAAGTGGGTGGGAATAGAGGTGAAACTAGATTGGCCATGAGGAGATCATCACTAATGCGGGCTGAGTGGTTTGTGGAAATTCATTTTACATACTGTTGTAGCCTCTGCTTTTCTGTATGTTTGAATTTTCCATAATAAAAAGTTCACAAAAAACCACACAGTTAGTAAGTGACCAGGATGGAATCAGAACCAGAGCTCTGTGATTCCAAAGCCTGTCGGTCCAAAAGACCTCCTGGAAAAGCTGGTATCCAGGATGCCCCTTGCAGTGGGCATGGGACATAGATGAGAGAGTGAGGGAAAGGTAATTCCAGTGGGGAGTGGTGAGAGTTAAGTTGAACCCAGGTATGTGTGTGAGACAGCTGGAAAAAACAGGGCCAAGGAAATTTGAGGAGAAGAAAGAAATAGCCTTGGGTAGGATATGATCAGATATTGATGAACGTGGAAGTCCATTAAGGAATTGGAACGTGATCACTAGAATCTGCTCAACATCGGTACGGTGTGTTTTAGCGCAGATGTGAAATTTTGAAAGCAGGGTGAGTAGGAGTAGAACTTCAGGGAGAAAGCTAAGTTCGTCCCCCATTACTCAGGATCTGGATGGGGAGTAACGGCTTGGATTTCAGTGCCATTCAGAAAACATTTCTAAAGGCCTGCTTTGTACTAGGTATTACTGGCTGTTCGTGGAGCTGAATGAAAATAAGGCATAATGAATCAGAGAAGGGTAACAGGACCCGAGAGGTCAGAGAAGTACACAGGCACCCTAACGCAGACGAGTCGCGGGTTGTTTATGTTAATACATAATACAGGACTGGTCTGGAATTTTTATCGTCTTTTTTTTTTCCTTTCAGATTTTGAAATTGGAGGTAGTATCAAGGAGGATACAACCCAGGTAATATATAAGGACTTGGAGCAGCATAGGGCATTAATAGAAAAGTCTAAAAGGGTCATTTCCCAGAACGCTGATCCAGGTAAATACCGTAAAAGGGAATGCATCTCAGGAAGACAGTGGGAAACCCTTCAAGGCTTCAGACAGGGAAAGCTGACGTCTCAGCCGAGAGATTTAGGGAAAGCTGTAGTGCATCCGAGGCCTTTCGTGGGGAAGAGACCCTATCGACTGCTCAAATACGGAGAAAGCTTTGGAAGGAATGCTCGTCTTATGTGCCGGATGACCCACCAGAAGGAACATCCTTATAAATGCAGTGTCTGTGGGAAGTGCTTTGGTAGAAGCAGGAGCCTAATCAGACATCAAAGAATCCACACCGGAGAAAAACCTTTTAAATGTCTTGACTGTGGGAAAAGCTTTAATGACTCCTCCAACTTTGGTGCCCACCAGAGAATCCACACTGGGGAGAAACCCTACAGGTGTGGGGAATGTGGAAAATGCTTTAGTCAGAGCTCGAGTCTTATCATACATCAAAGAACCCACACTGGAGAGAAGCCCTATCAGTGTGGAGAGTGCGGGAAGAGCTTTACCAACAGCTCCCATTTCAGTGCCCACCGCAGGGTGCACACTGGCGAGAACCCCTACAAATGTGTGGACTGTGAAAAGAGTTTCAATAACTGTACAAGATTTCGAGAGCATCGGAGGATACATACTGGAGAGAAGCCCTACGGCTGTGCCCAATGTGGCAAACGTTTCAGTAAGAGTTCTGTCCTCACCAAACATCGGGAAGTTCATTCAAGAGAAAAGCTTCTGCCACACCCACCATCCACGTATTCCCCCGAGAACCCGCCTAAGGGAAAGACTGATGAATTCAGGAAAACTTTTTGACGTTGACCTCTTCTCCTCCTACGTGCCCTGTTAGCCATTTTTCCCCACCCTCACCCTTGGAAGCGGTCTTTTCTTAGCTATGAAGTGTAATTCCCAAGACAAACTTGAGAATATAAATCAACTAAGAGTCCGCCTCGTGTTCTCACCTCCGCCTCTAACTTTTTACCAGTCTGTTCCTCTCAACTTCTCCCTTAGCAAAGTGGAGAAGACTGTCCTGTCTGGGTTCCTTCGGTATGTCGAGGCCTCTGCCGTGGGACTGCCAAGTCCAGCATCGTTCAAGGTCCCTCCATGTAGCTGAGAGTTGTTTTCAAGCAGACCCAACATGCTGGAAGTTTCCTGTTTTCCTCCACGTGGGAGCCCGGATGCAACTTGATCCCAGATTTCTTGTTGGAGTAGAACTTTCAGGAGTCTGGTCAGGATGACACCACATGCATCTTGGTTTTGAAGATAAAAGGGAGATTGAGATTTTACAGCTTCCTTGAGAAGTCTGTTGCACTATACGCTTTTGTGTCACGTCGATCCCCACAGCTAGGGTGAGTCCCTGTATTGTCCCTGAAGCCACGTTACTAATGCCTCGCCCTCCATAGAGATGAGAAGCAACTGATCACCCACCATGCCGACCTTTTCTGGACCTGAAGACCGAAACCCCCTTGTCTGCTGCTAAGGTAATCCAGTTCCTCTTACCATTTCTCGAAAGTCCTACACTTACCTCTTAGGTGTTCTGGGTGCTCTTGTCTGACTCTCCTGAACTACCAGGCCCTCCCCAGATTAAATAGGATGCATGCCCGTGGTGTGTCTCATTAAAAGAAAGTAGAATCTTAGACACTTTCTACCCTACCACTGCTCTGGTTCTTACCTAGAACATGACTGGCATGTTGGCATATTTTATGCCTCCCAACCCCACACTTCAGTATAATGTTATATAATAATAGTTTTCTCAAACTTTAAGGGGGTAGGGAAGAAATGTGGTAGAAACTGGAAACCTTCACTATTTCTAAGACCAGTTGGACTCCTTAGGCCTGCTCTAGATCAGATAGCTGCTCATTCAGACCACCACCTCCAGGGCTGTTTGTTAAATACAATCAGCCTTTTCTGAGGCTTCTAGTCCCTGTTGATAGGATCACCCACCTAACAGTAGAGCCCAGAGTAATTTATATAACTCTATAGCTTACTGAGTGAAAGTGGAAAGATTTACAGAAACTTCCAATCTAGAACACTATTGTCGTTTTCCTCATTTACCTATTTGTCCGAAAAACCTCTTTAATAATCCCCTAGCACTAACCCAACAGGTATTGAAGGAAGAGTAAAAATGGGGAGGGGAAAGGCAGGGAGGTAGTTAATTCATTTCTGGAAGTTACAGATGAAACCACAGAACCTGGTCTTCCAAGGCTGGTTGCTCCAGGATGAGACCAGTGACATTTATGCCCTTACTACGTAGGTAACCGGGGGCGGCTTTGCTTTGGGGAGGGGAAGTCCCAAGTTCGGTGGAAGGACAGCCAGAGTCAGGGCTGTGTGGAGATTCTTTTGATCTGATCTCTCCTCTCCTTTGTCAGATGTTCTTGTATTTGAAGACATCTGGAGATATTTTTCCTTTGAGGATGTTTGAATCTTTCGAAGCCGGTTCAGCAGAGTTCCAAGGAGGGCAGGCAGTGTAGAAAGAAATCCAATTCACAGTGCCAGAATAGGGTGTGGCCTGCTGGAAGGCAGGTGACTCAGGTACACATTGATACATGTTTCCGATTTACATTCGTTGGAGATGTTACGACTGTTCCAACCTCTGTAGGTTGATTTCCTACGTGTGCTCTGAATCACAGGCTTCTAATGGTTAAGTGCAGTGTCATGTCGTTAGTGTGCCTAGCACAGTGAGATGCGTGCGGTGCCCGTGGGCATGTCTTTGTATTGTGTCGATGTTCTGGAATTCCAGCCCTAGAGAAGATGCCCATGAATAGAAATCACCACTTAGTAAGACGTACACAGGATGGATAATTATATGGAAGCATGATTCAGGAAAGTAGATGATTTATTCCTAAGTATGTATTAAGTACTGTTCCGTGTAAGGCCGTGCTCCAGGCACTGAGGGCGGGCGAACACAGAGAGACGCGGTGGCCTGGCTCGGGGAGCTGGCAGCGAGACAGAGGAGGTACTGCAGCAAAGGTAATTAATGCCCATTCCCTTTGCGTCACTTGCAAAAGGTCAGTGACTCCACCGTGAGAAAATCACGTTCTTCTGAATTGCCTCAAACTGTGTACCTCTGCCTCTCCCGACGTCCCCAATGGCAGGAAAGGTGCAGGACCCATTCCATCTCGGGTGGAACAGACCGAGTCTGTGTGAGTTTCATTCCTCTGGGGCCGCACAAAGGTGGAGCCCGGGTTCCCCTGCCTGCGTTCCTAGTGGTAAACGGGCTGTCTGGATGTGGGCTAAGTTGCCTTCACGAACTCTGTCTCTGTGCTGAAGAAATAGAAGGTCCTGCCCACCATCTTAGACCAAGACAACTTGCATCTTGTCTTTTCTCAACTGGAGCATGAAAGTCAGAATGAATAATGTGTCTTTTATATCACATAGCATTGCCTTTATGAAGATCCATAGGAAAAGGTTTTTCTCTGGGTCTCGGTACCAGGGAAAGCTCTGATCCTAAACAGGAAAAAAAAAAAAAGGATTACAAACACTGTGATTTTTATAACTTACTGCTTTTCTGTCTTTGTTCTGGCTGCTGGAAAGCTCAACAAAACATACCAGGCCACCTCAACCAACTACCTAAAACCTCTATTTGTTTAATCCTATCTGATTTCTTTGAAATTTACCCCAAATCCTATTTTTTAAAAGCAGTATGAACAACTGGACATTTTATTCTCTGACATCTTACCCAGGGCACTTTGGAAACTGGCTTGTATTCCCTGCCTACACTTGCTTTGTTACCCCCACAAATACCTCCAGTTCGTACCAGTGATTTTATTACACATACAACCTGATGTGTTCATAAATCGTCTTTAAAGAAGGAAACTTCACACATTCGCTTAAACCGCTCAGGGCGGCCTGCCCTGGGGGCGCGAGCATTAGACCAGAAGCCAAAAGGAACACATTTCAATCTTGCCGCCATCACTGAGCGTTGTTTGACAAACCTCAGCCTCTCTGGGCTGGTGTTCCTTATCGGGAGAGACGTTGAACTTGATTGCCAAGAACGCTCTGGCTCTAATGTTTAGTGAGACTGCAGGGCGCGGAGTAGATGAGGAAGAGGATGCATGTATATGCATCTATAATGCATATAAGACCAGGTAGCTAGCCTGGCCTGCCCCGGCAGGTGGCGTCCAGGCCACACTGAACCCACTTCACACTTTAGGAAGAGGGAGGCCGTGAGCAGCCCGGGAGCTCACGCAGTGATGAGAAAAGACACGTGTTCACCAGCAGGCAGCCCCTGGGGCTCCTTGGTAGCCGACAGCAGGTAGCTGCAGTGAAGAAAGCCCTGATGTGAGGTCTGGTGCCCAGTGATGAACGGGACTCTGCTAGGAAGGAGCCGGGGAAGCCCCAGACGCAAGGCATGTGTGAGCAGCTTATGTGGCCCTTAGGTTTGGCCTCTGAGTGCATTCCAGGTATAAATGTATGTCTGTTCATTGTTTTGTACTCACGTTCACTTAGATGTCTTCTTGAAAACTTGTCTGTGAAATAAATGTCGAAAATAAATGACTCCTGTGGTTTTTGCCATAATTTGAAGGAGGTGTTCCATTAAAGGAAAAGAGAACTTATCCAAGAGGTCATAAAAGCAGATCCCAGTGGCTCTGTAAAGAGAGTCTCAGTATGATCCCAGCTCCCTGCTCTCCCCACACCTCCCAGGACCCTTCATGCGTCCCCAGCTGCCTGCCTGTAGCCTTGGAGAGCTGTCTCTGCCACCGTGCCCAGCAACGGCTCTGACTCTAGGGTGGAGTTCACCCTGGATGCACGGAGCTTGTGTGTTCTGGGTGAGGCCCCTACCCATAGCCTTTCCTGGTGGTTTGAACCAGTCTCGACAATGTCCCCAAAGAGACAGTGTGGCTTTGGATTTACTGTTTCAGTTCAGAGTCCCAGTGGCTTCCATTTCGCCCTTGTTCCCCTAACAGTGTCAACTCCACGGGTCAGAGAGTCAAGTGGAGGCTTGGCCACTCGGCAAGGATGTATTTCCAGCTAAACTGGCAGGTGCCGTAGGAAGACCCAGCGGATGGGTTCAGAGAGCCGTTCACCTGAAGGTGGGGGAGACTGCGCGTCCCTCACCTGGGCTTTACAGGCCTCCGCTCTGCACAGCTGGCCACAGCGGTACCCAGCATCCTCAAAAATTACAACTGCCCAGGGTCCATGTCGAAGAGGGGCCGGAAACGTTCCAGGTTTTCTGTGAGTTTTAAATGGTCACAGCCTTGGGGGAAGAAGTGCGGCATTCTCTCAGCATTGTCCCAGGTTACCTGGCCTCCATTCCCTCACCGACATTTCGGTCTGTGAACTGACTCACATCTGGGAATTGGATGAGAGACTTTAAACCTCTAAGGGAAAAACAAGTGTTTAAGGGCTACAAATTTTCAATTCCTATAAGCCAGTTGCATCAATTAGACTTTAAGGGAGGAGTAAGAATGTTTTCGTGTTTAAGAACTAAAAGGAATGCAGCTGGGGGACGAGAAACATCATTTCTTGGATCCTCCATCTGTCCTCTGAAAGAAGAGTCAAAGTGCCTGTCTGTATTACTTTCCTGGGGCTGCTGTACAAATTACCCCAAACTGGGTGACTTAACAGAAATTTATTCCCCCCCAGTTCTGAAATCAGGGCGTCAGCAAGACCATGCTCCCTCCAAGGCTGTAGGGGAAAACCTTCCTAGCTCCTAGCTCTTGGGGACTCCTGGTCCTGGCAGGTGGCTCCGTGACTCCAGTCCGCCCCATCCTTCTCCGCAGGCCTTCTTTTCTGCGTCTCTTTGTCCTTCTCTGTTCCTTCTAAGGACTCCCATTGGATTTCGGGCCTGCCCTAACCCAGCGTGATCTCACCTTGATTGCTCCTTACCTTAATTACATTGCCAAGACCTTATTTCCACATACAGTCACATTCTGAGGTTCCGGGTGGACATGGATGTGGGAGGACACTATTCAACCCCCTGTGCTGCTTTAGAGGGTCGTTGTGGGGAATCAACAAGATAATGCATATAAAGCAGTCTGCATAGTGCCAAGCACATAACAAATAATCCGCGTTAGCTGTACACGTGTGTGTGGGTGCACGCATGTATATGTATGTGTGTATACACGTGCATATGAGTGCATACATGCGTGTATATGTGTGTGCATGCATGTATGTATATATAACTATTTTGTTATTTACTAGATTTACCAAAACCTTATTTCATTACTTACTTAGCCAAATGAAACAGTAACCTTTAACACTTTCCACTCTTTGTAAATGTTCTAATTTGCTGCTTTCTGGTTTTTTGTTTTTTTTTCATATTTCCTCCCTTTGTATTTTTCTTCTTTTTTTTTTTTAGGTTTATTATGGTTATTATTATTTATTTCCTTTCCTCCAAAAGTTGCTCCGACTGTTTGGGCATGTAGCATGTAGCATGTCTGCTTTCTCACCAGGCAGCCTTGAAACATACTGGTGATTTTCTCTAGTGAGCATTTTCCTCTTTAAGCAAGGATTGAAAAATCCTTCCCTATTTGTGATATTTGTATCTTGCATCCAAAGACCACTGTCTCTCCAGACCCATGTTATGCCACATTATCAATTTCCTCGGGAGATCCTTGCCCCTCTGGCCTGCCCCCATCTCCACCCTCACCCCAGCGGAGTGCCCTGAGTGGGCTGGCCCATATCCTAGGTAGTGCTGGGCACTACCTCAGACCCTGGACTCTGTGTTGGGCTTTTCAGCAGGACCCTGCAGACTGTGATCAGAGATGGACTCTGAGCTCCTGGCAGAGGTCCAAGATGGGTCTGGCTGAGTGGGAGATGGGCTCTGGGGTGGCCTGCATCCGAAGTACCTACCTTGGCACTGGACTCTAAGCCAGGGCCCAGCTAACTAGACTCTAGGCCGTTAAGGCCCAACCTGGACTTTTGCTTCCTCCCCCGCAGTGCTCATTTCTGAAGCAAAAAGCAAGTCCACGCCAAAGGAAATGCTGGACTATTTATTGCAAAGCTAGATTGGCAGCTCAGGAAGCAAAGAAACAGAGCCCGGCAGGCCCTTCTGTAACAGAGGAGTCTGGGGCCAGAAGAAGGAGAAAGAAAGTGGGTGGGGGAAATGAATTCATATGTAAACAGCCACCTCTTCCAACTGCTCTTCTGCCCTGGGAGCTTCCCGGTCAAGAAAAACCCCTCTGTTGTGTGGTGCCGGGCCAGGCAGGGCTGGCAATGCGCTCCCCAGGCTGAGGTCTCTGATGAGCACGAAGAAATCTGGAGAACCTAGAGCATCCTCAGAACTTGGCAGCGGTGTGTCATCTGGGAGGCCAGGCGCCCGTGCGGGGGAAGCGGGTGGGCGGCTGCTCTGGGCCTCTGCCCCAGCAGGAAATGCAGGAGGTGGCCTGTCTGTAACCCGGGTGGGTCCTCAGAAGCCACCTGGGCCGCAGGAAAGCCTCCAGCTCAGTGTCACCGTCCCTTCAGTATTAGGCGGGTTTTCCCATCTCCAATGAAGAGCCTACAGAAAAGATGGCCCCATGAGGTCTCCGAGCCTCCAAGGGGAGAGACCCAGCCCTTCACCGAAGGTCTCCAGGCCCAGAATTCTCCAGAGAGATGCTTTCCTGAGCCTTTCCAGCCTCAATAGTCAAATCCCCTTGGGGAAAGGGAGAAACTCCTTCCTGTTTGTGTTCCAACTCTTTCCCTAAAGATGCTCATCTCTGCCATTCCCAAAGCAACAGACAGAGAATTATCAGGCTAAGCCAGGACTGTGGATGAGCAATGATGGCAGACACTTCACACCAGGCCAGCCCAGCGACAGTGCTCTCCCAGACTGTGGGAGGAAGGTCCAACTGGTACCAGATCCAGACCCTAATCCCCATATGACCAGAAGCAGAAAAGAAAGGACGCTACAGACCTTGGAGGCTCAGAAGACAAGAGTTCAGGAAGAAGGAGTCACGTAGATATGATCCTTCTGCTAATACCGCACGATGCCAGGGAGCACTGGTTACACTGTCGTTCATGTGAATGGCACGTGCTAGCAGGCATACTCTCGGGGGCACCATGTACACGGTTTTCTGTGTGGATGGGGCCCCCTGGAGTTGTACGACACCCTGTGAGGAACCACTCCTCCCCCACCCTTGGTACACATGGTTGTGCAGGGAAGGCTGACCTTGCCCCGACCCCAGACACAGCCAATAAGCATGTCTGACCCCCACGGCTCCAGTGATGGATTCAGAGGTGGACATGACCCAAGCTGGGCCAATGCAAACCAGTGAACATCAGACCCCGGACTTTTGCTAGAGCCCTTGCTCTAGTTCCTCTGGAGCTTTTAAGCTGCTGGGATATAAGCCTAGAGTTCCTGGTGAGCATCTCGGCCTCTCCTGGAGAGCCTCTCAGAACATGAGGCCTGCTCAGAGGAGAGCAGAACCCATGGGAAACACCAAGGCCTAAAGACATTGCTTGAGCACCCACCTAAAGCCAGTGCTACCCGTGAACTTTTCACTTAATGTGAGCCAGTAAATTCCCCCTTGTGACATAAAGTGTGTTGAGATGGATTTCTGTCCCTTACAACCAAAGGTCCCAGAGCCATAATCTTTGCCTCTGAAGAAGCCTCCCTTTTCCCTTCTTCAACCCCAAGTGAGATGTTAGCCTTGGGCACTCTGGGAACCATCACCAGGGGCCGATCAGCGGGGCCAGTGACCCGGGGTCACACTCCTACCTGATGAGCACTCCCACAAGCAGGCTGGCCAGGAGCGGGCCCAGCCAGTAGATCCAGTGGAAGTCCCAGTGATTGGCCACCACGGCAGGTCCAAACGCCCGGGCGGGATTCATGCAGGCTCCAGACACGGCACCCCTGCAAACACCCAGCCACATGGTCACCAGGATCCCAGCCAGACCCCCATTCACGTCAAGTTCATTTCCCCAGCTAGGCCACCACCCAGAAGCCCTCTTGAAGTCCGCATATCGTGGGGCTCTAGGGGGATCCCAAAGAAGACACAGGGGAAGAGGCTTATTAGCACCAGGAAGTGAAAGCTTGTCTGTCATCCCCTCCACACCCTTCTAGAAGAATGGCCAGCAGAGAGTGTTCAGTGATCACAGGCAGAGAAGGTGGATCTAGGTTCTTGCAACGTTGAAAAAGCAGTCATCAGCTACGTGAATTTTGGAGTCAAGCTGACCTGGATTCAAAACCCAGCCTGGCTATTTCTAAATGTGTGGCCTTTATTGAACCCCTCCGTGTTTCAGTTGAGGTCAAGGACCCACCTCATAGGCTGTCATCAGGAGTGAATGAGATCATGCAGTTAGGACCCGTGACTCACGTGTAATTCATGACAAGTGTCTCATCTAGCTAACCCAGTTGAGGCCGTTGTTGTGCCACAAGCTTGGGGTCCAGAGTATCCTACGGGGGGGAGGGGGAGGCTGTTCTCCAGGAGCACCTCTCTACTTCTGGTGTCTGTATCCTTGCCCCATTCCTGCAAGCTGGGGTCCTGCAGGTCTCACCAGATCCCACGCCCAGCAGCCACAGTCGAAAGGGCGGGTCGATTGGCTTGCAAATGAACCAATAGCCGCTAAGGGGCAGCAAAGCACCGCTGCAGCTTTACACACATCGCCCCCTGCTCCCCAGACTCCGCCTCCCAACCGAAGGATGCCGGAGGGGTGCGTGGCCGAGCCAGGAAAGGCTAGACTCTGTTCCGTGTCCAGGAGGAAGGAAGGAGGTGGACATTAGGAAGCGGCTCCCTTGTCCCCTTTACCGGGAGATTTGAGCTCTTGTCCCACGTCTGTCCCTTAATTTGCCACTGTCCACTGTGTCCTCTCTGAGCTCAGTTTCCTCATATACAGAATGGGAGAAATAATCCCTGACCCAACCTTGTCTCCTTAACCCCTTCCCGAGCCCCCTGAGGGGCTCCGCCTCGATGAGTCGGTGGGTGTGGAAGCTCCGTGTGAGTCTGAGGCGAAAGCCTGGCTGCCCACTGGCTGACCAAACAAGCCGACAGAAATGTCTTATTGACGCTACAGAAAATGGAAAACCTCGCATGAGAAGGCAGGTTTCCGGCTTCCCTGGAGTGACGTTGGGAGGGTCACCAGAGGCCCACATTCCGTCCCAGCAACAGCTTACTGGATGGAGGTGCCCAGTGGAGCCTCCTCAGACACCCCAGCCCCCACCGCTCCCCGTTGTCCGCGGATGTCCGCCCGCTTCCTCTGTCTGCATCACCTCCGTGGCCCCTGTTAGCGACCAAGTCTGTGACCCTCAGGTAAGCTCTGCAGACCTGACCTCCTCCAGGGCCAAAGCTTGGCCCACGACTCACCCCGCCAGGATGTCCACGGTGACGGCAAAGCCGATGGAGAACGGAGCCAGAGGGCCCTGCGTCCTCTCGTCGATGGCGCCCATGCATACGGCCAGCGCCAACAGTGCCGTCAGGATGAGCTCCGCCACCACCGCCCCCGCCACCTGCCCCGGCTCCTGGACTGTCACAAAGGCCGCCCCGGACGCGTTCCAGAACTTCTCTTCAGGACTCACTGCCTGTGGAGAGAAGCGGCTCAGCCTCCCCGTGGGGGCAGGAGCCGAGGGGAGGGGCCTCGAAGCGCAAGCCCCCAGCCGTTAGAGCAGCACGGTCTGTCCAGTCCGCTCCAGTTTCTGCTGGGTGGCGCAGTGAGGGCCCCTGGGCTTCTCTGAGCCTCCTTTTGCTCATCCGTAAAATGGGATCAGTGGCTGCAGGTGTTGTGGGCCCGAAGCTTATGTAACTAGATGACCCTCTTTGAGAAAAGGAATACAAAAATACCTTACTCAACAAACTCTGCAAACACCTATGGCCAGATGAACCCACTGCCAGGCCCCCGTCAGGCCCCTTGGAAGGGGTGAGGGAGCCCTGATGCTGAAGCGCCATTAGCTTCCCAGGTAACGAGCCTCAGGGGTCATCCCAGCACCTGGAGGGGGAAGGCGGCAGAGCAAGCTTCTGGACCCCGGACCTAAATCTGGACTCCACTGCTCACCAGCGCTGCTGAACTCAGGTCAAGGACACACTTCGCGGTGCCTGTGTTTCCTCCTCCATAAAGTGGGGGCGCTGATAATCAGAGCTCCCAGCTCGGGCGCTGAGAACTGACTGCGGCTTCTTGGGACATCACGGCGAGATTTAAGGAATCAAGATGTGCAAACTGCTTCGCAGGAAGGGTGTGCTCCGTGACCAGAGCTTCTGCCCTGCACTGCTCGCCACCGTGTGGGCCAGGTGTGCAAGAGGCCTGGCCTGCGGGGGGCCTGGGAGCTGCTCTCCGCGGAGGATCAGAGCGGGAAAGTCCAGCCCCCACTCTGCACATGGGGGAGCGGGGGTCTCAGAGGCAGACACGGGGAGACCAGGGCAGGGGGGACAGCAAACAGGGACTCAAGACCAAATCTGCAATGGGCCAGTGCTTGGAGCTACAGACCAAAGCCCAGCCAGGCTGACAGGCACCCCCTCACCCCCCACCCCCCACCCTATGCCCCCTAACACATGTGCCCACAAGGCCTACATCTTAAAGGGCCCTTGGTTGGATTGAGACTTAGCAGCAACAGGGAAGAAAGAAAAAGAAGGGAAGGAGGGAGGAAGGAAGTGAAGGACGGAGGAAAGGGGTCCATCCGTGCAGTCACATGTGGAAGTATTAAACTGTGGCGGGGAGGAGGAGCTAGCCGTCCTGGTGGGAGGGAAGGTTCCAGACATAAACTGAATATTATCTCCCGTCACAGGTAGAGGGACTCTGTTTAAAAGCAGGCAACCTGGAGAACACTTGGAAAAGTTAGTCCGGGAGTTTCTCAAGGAGAGTAACTCTCAGTTTGTAGGTAGGTAGGTAGGTAGGTAGGAAGGGAGGGAGGAAGGAACAAGTAAATGAACTTGTAAATGAATGAATGAATGAGTGAATGAATGAATGAAAACACACTAGAAACATTATCCAAAGCCATTCTAAAGCCAGAAATGGTCTCAGGAAGAGAAACTTCAAGCCCCAAATTCTGCTTCCTGGTCTGTCCAGGGAAGGGCTGTGTCCAGATATGGACAGAACAGGGTATGTTTAGAGAAAACCAAAGGCCCCCTTCTCGGGAGAAAAGGATGCACCCAATCCCGCTGGAGGAAAATCCCACGGGAAAAGAGCTGGGCACCTCTGACTCCCTGCTCCCCTCACCACACTTCACCAGCCCAGCCCCCATGGGGATTACCCACCTTGGCCAAAGCGGCCCCGATCAGCCCCCCGCACAGCTGGGAGATCCAGTAGGGAAGGAGCATCACCAGGTTGAGGCCTCCGATCAGCATGGCTGCCAGGGACACCGCAGGGTTGAAGTGTCCACCACTGTCACCCGCAAAAGCAGAAGGAAGCCTTGAGACCAAGGTCTGGGCCGGCCCCCGAGAGAATGTGCCAGCCGGCCCCCAAGCCTGGCCTTGCAGTGCCAGAATGAGTCCAGGACCTTGCCAGAGTAGAAAACAGGCACCAGATCTCACCCATTTTCCCGGAGGTGCCAGGTGGTGGGGCGAGGGATGTGGGGGAGAGCCGGGGAGGAGACAGCAGCCTCCTTCCTGTCCTACACCCAGACCCCACGGTGCCCAGAGAAAGAACATGGTGGGTGACCATCCCTCAACTCCTTCCAGACTCACTCAGAGCTCCAGCCCTTGAAAGATGCAGCCACCAGTCAGAATGAGACCCCCAAGTCCAGATTAGTAGACAGAGAGAGGTATCCTGGCCTCCCCTTAAAAAGAGCTCCCGAAAGCTGAACTCTGCTTTTCTCCAGGCTGGAGTAAAACCCCCTCCCAATGTCAACCACACAGCGACCGAGCGCTTGGTGCGGGCTAAGCTCTCTCTGTCACGTAATTCCCACGCTGCCCGCCTGGGGCTTGCCTCCCGGCTCTGCCACTTACTGACCATGCAACCTTGGACAAGTCACGTGGCCTTTTGAGGTTACACCGGGAAAATGGGGATAATAATAGCAACTACCCCCAGGGGGTGTTATGAGGATTCACTGAGTTCCTATGTAGAAAGTGCTTAGAACAGTGCCTGGCACTTGGCTAGCATTGAATATGTGTGGGCTTGAGGAAAAAAACTATAAAAAAAAAAAAAAAAGGGGGCGCCTGGGTGGCTCAGTTGGTTAAACGACTGCCTTCGGCTCAGGTCATGATCCCAGGGTCCTGGGATCGAGCCCCGCGTCGGGCTCCCTGCTCCGCGGGAAGCCTGCTTCTCCCTCTCCCACTCCCCCTGCTTGTGTTCCCTCTCTCGCTGTGTCTCTGTCAAATAAATAAATAAAATCTTTAAAAAAAAACAAAAACAAAAACACCTCTCTTCTTCCCCTGTTATTTGGGATTTGGAGAGGGACTTACCCAAAGCCACAGAGCCCATAAGCTGCAGAGGCAGGATTCGAACTCGGGCAGTCTGACTCCCCAGCGCACACTCCCATCTACAGTGCACTTGGAAGCCCGAGTACCCGCCCAGGGTCCCCACTGATAGCCTTGCTCCCCACCCCCCGCTGCCCAGGTTAGCCCAGACTGATGGCTGGGAGCTCGTCTCACCTGATATTCCCCAGTGTGGCGATGATGAGGCCCAGGGCCAGCCCGTGTGCCAAGGCCGGCTGCAGCAGCCCCGTGTCCGTCCCGTTCTCGATGACCGACAGGCAGCCGATGAAGATGAAGAGGGCAGAGCCCAGCAGTTCCACCAGACAGGGCTGCAGGAACCGCTCGTACCAGGACCCACAACACCTGCCCCCCATGCTTGGCGCCTTCGCCTTGCCACCGCCAAATTCAGGGTCACACATAGACATAGCTGCCTGTGGTAGGAAAAAGGGAGAGTGGGCACGGGTGGGAGGAGAGCCCAGAAAGAAGCCCCCAGTGCCACAGCCTTGAATCGATTCTCAGCACTCCCTTGCACGGCCCAGTGACAGAGGCAGCAGGGAGCTCACCTCTGCAGACATCAGGGCCAAAGCGACCTGGAGCCTGCTCGTGCCTGAGCTGGCTGGGAAACCCACACCTGCGCTACTGGACCCTCTTATCTCCGGGACCAGGGCTGCTGATCTGCTTCAGGCTCTGGCTCTTTTAAAGGGCTGCAGAGGCTCCCCGAGGGTGCCAAGAAAGCAATAAAGCGGGGGTGGGAGGTGGCCCTGGGGCCCAGCAGAGGAAACATATTTTTTTTATCTCAAATGGGCAGGGCAGGGAATGGTCAAGGATTGCTGAGCTTTCTGCCAATGAGCAAAAGTCACAGGCTTAGCCGCATCACCTGGAGAGCGCTCCAAGCCTTCCCCAGCAGGGCCCAGCACCCCCAGCTCCCTGAGGTCACCATCAGGGTCCACCAGCATGTGGGTAGGAGGAGGGCTCCAGTGAGTTGGGACCGCGTGTGTGGGGAATAATGGCAAACTCATCTTCAGTGATTTTTTTTTTTTAAGATTTTATTTATTTGCGAGAGAGACAATGAGAGACAGAGAGCATGAGAGGGAGGAGGGTCAGAGGGAGAAGCAGACTCCCTGCCCAGCAGGGAGCCCGATGCGGGACTCGATCCCGGGACTCCAGGATCACGACCTGAGCCGAAGGCAGTCGCTTAACCAACTGAGCCACCCAGGCGCCCCTCTTCAGTGATTTTTTCCACGGATTCCCTCGGACATCTCCTCGTAGCTCAACAACTGCACTCAGTCACCCTCAAAGGCTGATCCAGGACTGAGTGTGTGGATGGATGACCGTCCCCCAATGGTCAGAGGCAGCCAAGGCGACACCATGCGCCATGGGATAGCCTGTGGGCTTTGGAAACAGGCTGCCTGGATCTCAGTCCCAATTCTGCCGTCAGCTGGTCGTGGAAACTTTCCACTGTGGATGGTGTAAGAGTACTAGCGATGTGGGGTCGTTGTGTGGTTTGAATGAGTTAATATAACAAAGAGCTTACAACAGTGCCAGACACACGATCAACACAACACCAGCATCTACTGATTAAGAATACAGATTTATGTTTATATATTTATATTTATTGAGCAATTTCTACATGCCTTCTACCTGCCAGGCACTGGGCTAAGTCCCTTCTATGTAGTATCTCATTTAAACATTACAGCAACCCTGTGAGGTGGGTACTATTATTATAGCATGTTATACACAGGGAAGTGGAAATTCAGGAAAGTTATGTTTCCCAGGGTCACTTCGGTTTTGTGATTGCAAAACTGGTGGGCTAAGTCACAAAGGACAAATACTGCATGAGGTCCCTGGAGCAGTAAGATTCATAGAGATAGAAAGTAGATGGTGGTTGACAGGGGTGGGGGTGGGGCAGAGGGGACTGGGGACTTGTTTTTTAATGGATGCAGAGTTTCAGTTTGGGAAGATGAAGAAGTTCTACAGATGGATGGTTGCACTACTTAATGACACTGAACTATACACTTAAAAGTGGTTGAAATGGTAAATTTTATATTGTGTGTATTTAACCACAATTGGGGGGAAAAAATAACTTGTGGGTTAAGCCACTGCAGTCTACCGCCTTTCTAAGATGGATGGATGCATGGATGCATGGATGGGTGGATGGATGGATGATGGATGGAAAGAAAGAGGGAAGGAAGCAAGGAGGGAAAGAAGGAAGAAAGGAAGGGAAGGACAAAGGGAAGGATGGGGGAGGGTCGGAGGAAGGAAAGAAGAGGAGAGAGATGGGTTTCTTTATTCGTCCATTCAACAAATATTTAAATACCTACCATGAACTAGTTCTAAGAGCTAACTGGAAATGTAGCAATGAATAAGGCAGGCGAAGATTCTTTCAGTGCTCATAACTATTATCTGAGTGTTTTTCTGTACAGATAGAGATGCATAGAGAAATAGGTCAGCGATAAAAGAATTTAATGAAAATGCCTACATATCCAACACTGTGCTAAGCCCCCCGCATCTATTCACAACAACCCTGTGATTTCTTATCCCTATCTTCAGATGATAAAATCAAGGCACAGAGAAGTTGAAGAAATTGCCCAAGGTTGTATAGATAAAAAGTATTTGTTTCAGGACAGAGAAGATGCATCAAGGGTATGACAGTTTGCTGAAAGCTCTTTTCAGCTGGAGGCTCCAGAATGCAGCCCCTCTTTTGAATATCTGCACATTTCGGAAAGTTTAGGGTTGATTATCTTAAGACCCGTACCCTCCCTCCTCTGTGCCCACTGCACACCATACATGATGTCTCTTACACCCTTCCTCCAGTGTCCTTGCAAATGGCAACACGAGACAACTGTCCAATTTTCTGCTTCCCCCATCTTCTTCACGCTTTGCCCCAGTCCTGCCAAGAGCTGCTTCCAGAACATTTCTCTCCTGGTTTCACCCAGGCCTCCATCAGTTCTTGCTTAGTCTCTTGAAAAAAAAAAAAATCAAATGGTCATGATACACCGGCCAGGGGCTAGGCCCCGCCCTGGACACCTCACGTGCACTCCGTCGATTAATATTTACAATCATCTAGTATCTTCCCCATTTCACAGGAGGCAGGAACTCCCAGCTGGGCCTGCTATAACTCCTCATCACCTAGCTCATCACCCTAGCTTCACCCAATTTTAATCTGTTCCTCCCATACTGGAACCAGGAGGGCACAGTTGGGCACTTTGGTCCAGGTGGGGAGTCAGGCTTCTCTCCTTTCGCCTGCTGGCTTCTCTCTCAGCCTCAGTGTTTTCTTCTGGAAAAGTGAGCTAATATGAGACAGTGCACTGAGCACAGGGCCCAATTCAGAGCAGGTGCCCCATCAATAATCCCTATTATTATGGTCTGTCAGAGTACCTATTTATCAGAGTAGGCTAACCCGTGCAACAAAAAAACCAACGTTTTGATGGCTTCACATAATACGAATTGATTCATTGCTGACATAATAGTTCATAGCAGGCCCTTTATGACATGGTGACTCGGGGATCCAGGCCACTGCCACCTTAGGGACTCACCATCTAAGTCACCAGCCAGCAGATGGGGAAAGAGAGGACATGGGGGTTGTTCGGGATGCTTTTATGAGCTAGGCCTAAAGTGGCAAATAGCACTTTCATCCATATTTGATTGACTAGAATTCAGTCCTGTGGCTTCGCCCGACCACAAAGGAGTCTGGGAGGGGCGCCTGGGTGGCTCCGTCGGTTAAGGATCTGCCTTCGGCTCAGGTCATGGTCCCAGGGTCCTGGGATTGAGCCCCACATCGGGCGCCCTGCTCAGCAGGAAGCCTGCTTCTCCCTCTCCCACTCCCCCTGCTTGTGTTCCCTCTCTAGCCGCATCTCTTTCTGTCAAATAAATAAATAAAACCTTAAAAAAAAAAAAAAAGGGTCTGGGAAATGTAGTCTGTGTGCCCAGGAGGCAAAAGAAAGGCGTTTCGTGAGCACCGGAAATTTCTGCCACAGGGCAGTTGTTGTTGCTCCCCAAACTGTCCACCTAATCACGTCCCTCCCTGCATCAAAACCTGTCAGCCCTTCCTGTGGCTTTCAAGGCAAAACCAAACTCCTAGAGCCAGCCACAGAGACTGTGAGTCCTGATGTGGGAAACAAAGGCAGAAGAGAAATTATTAAATTTCCTGACAACCTACAGCCCACTGACAAGTCCTTAAAACAGGCAGAGTGACATTCCTCTAGGAGCTCTGCTGCCTCAATGTTGATACTTCTCTCGGGGCAAAAGGCAATCCTAGCCTGACCCCCCAGGACCCTGTAAGTCTACTTTAACATACAAAAATTCCTTTGGAAACTTCCTTTATCTCTACCCCCCAAGATGCACGTTGGCAATCATCCCCCAAGCATATGACCCACTGATATACATCTGAAGGGTCTCATGACTGAGTTTTTACCAAACAGTAATAAATGACCTTTTCCCAACAATAGCTAGCCCCCTCAAGATCCTGGAAAACTTGTTTCCAAAATACCTGGGAGGCTTGCACTATCCCTAAACCCCTCCCAACTTGAAAGTATATAATGGGCCGCTCCTCATGACCCCAGTACAGCAGCTCTTTCTGCCCACGGGTCCTGTCCTTGTGCTTTAATAAAACCACCTTTTTGCACCAAAGATGTCTCAGGAATTCTTTCTTGGCCGTCGACCTCGGACCCTATCTTTCCTATATCAAGTCCAACCCCTGACTCATCTCCTGCCACATGAACCCTAAACAATGTGTCAGATAAGCCAGGCGCCCGCACCCCTCCCTGCGCATGCTGTTCCCCATATTCGGAGTCCTGTTTTGCCCCCTGGGCCAGCTTCTACTCCGCACTCAAATCTCAGGCATCCACCCTCCCTGACCCCTGGGCCAACTAGATGTCAGTCCTTGAGACATGCCCTCCCTCGCCCGAGCCAGGGCTGGTCTCAGTAGCACCAAAACCAGCGGTTCTCCAGGGGAAAACTGAATGTCATTCGGCAAAACAACGTGTTTCTACAACTCAGGATTTCTTGCCTGGCCTGATGTCCCCATACACAATGCCTGGTCTCCCCAAACCATTAAAATAACTGGTGGGCTAGGGAGATAGTGTCTTCTTAAGAACTTGTTTGGCTTGGCCAACTTTTCAGGCTTCCAATCCCGGGTTTGGTTGACATGACTGAGGCCTAATTTTTAATCCCTGTTTAGATCCCTGTTTAGTTCAAGATGTCTCTGCAACTGTAGGTACCTGTCTGCCATCCACCACCAGGTCCAGATGGAGTATAAAAGCAGGTCTATTTTATCCCGTCACACTGCCCTTCCTTCCTTTCTTACTTTGATAGCTGCATTGTGGTGCAAGAATATGATGCTGGCTCCACAGCAGCCATCTTAAGACCATGAGGTACAACTTGCCAGAAGGGTGGATCTTTGATGATACCACCAAGCCCCCAGAGTAAGTCCAAGATCAACTACTTCATTCAGGCTTTCTTGTTAAATAAACCTGCACTTCCCAGATTGTGTACCGGGGCACCCCAGAGAGCTGCACTGAACTCACAGAGGGACTACAGGGTATTATAAAAATTTCAAGGGAAATATAGTGATGCTCAGTATCTGTCAGACACCATGTGAATGACTAGCTCAAGGTTGTTCAAAGTCGTAATATTAAATAGCCCTACATTCCTTCCAATAACCTTATGTCTTTGCAAAGCTGGTTTTATGGGGGTTGCCATAGTAAAAAGTTAAGTACCACATAAAAATCAATGTGGAAGAGGAAAGGTAGGTGGTAGTGTCCAGTCCAATTTCAAGGTCTGGGAAATTGTGCGGTGCCCAGAGGTACCCACATCCCACCTGTAGCATTTAAGAATGGAAGTTATTTAAGAACTCAGTTCAACTGAGTTATTTATAGTCATTTGAGAATGAAATTAAAATAGAAGTAAAATGGTTTTCCTTTCAATATATGTGTATTATTTTTTTTCAAATGGCTACAACTAAGTTGTTCAGACATAAATATGATGTTTTTTGGACCTAACTATTTATTTAATAAATAGGACTATTAGGTCTTCCTTTTGGCCCAGGAACGGCGTGAACCAAGAAAATTTGGGAGCCTCTGAAATAAACAATGTATGTCCTGTTTCAGGAACTGGGAGTTGAGTTTCATATCACTTGTAGCAGAGAATATTTCCAGCTGATACACTCCCTCCCAAAATCCTGGCCAAACTAGGCTTTCAACTTAATAATTTCTTCCTGAAACCGGCCACTATTTGTAATGCAGATGTTTCACAATTCAGGCTGATCCTGAGATGGACAGTCACAGAAACTTAAGAGCAGAACCTCTCAGCTTTTTCTGAAGCTGTGACTTTCTTTCCCTCAAAATCACCGCGCTGCCGTTTGCAGCATATGGTTACTTGGAGCTCAGGGCAACTTACTTGTTGGAAAAGAGTCTAGTCTGCTCCTCCTTCTCTCTGCTGAGCGGGGGGTTTCATTGGAACCTGAGCCTGTTCTTTCCCCATAGCAGCCACCAGCACCCTATTTTCTCCCCTGCAGTGTCCACTTCAAATACTGATGTCTTTTTAAAAGATTTTATTTATTTATTTGAGAGAGAGAGCAAACAGGGAGTCAGAGAGGGAGAAGGAGACTTCCCGCTGAGCAGGGAACCCAGCTTGGGGCTCGATCCCATAACCCGGAGATCATGACCTGAGCTGAAACCAAGAGTTGAGTCTTAACTGACTGAGCCACCCAGACGCCCCCAGATATTGATGTCTTCTGAATCACTGGTAACCAGACATGGACATGTCGGTTACTTAGAACCCTTTATAACCAGGAGGGCATTGGACTAAGCAGCCTACTCAGTCTCATCGGTAAGCATTCATTTGTCACCATCTGTTTATGTTGAACAATAATTAAAATGGTAGAATAACAGCCACCATTTACTAACGACCTCCTGTGAGCTGGCACCAAGAGCTTAATCCACACGCACGATCTCGTCTTTTTTTGCTTCCACTGTTATCCTTTTGTCTGCTATCCAAATTAAATAACTCTACAGGAGAGGAAAGCCAAATGGCCAGCAAACATGAAAAGACAATCACTCTAATAGCCAGAAAAAAAAAAAAAAAAAAAAAAAAAACACCACAATTCAACTGAAAGCAACAGAACAGGAATTTTTTAAAAACTGATTAACATCCAAAGCTGACAGGGCGGGGGGGGGGGGGGGGCGGGGGGAATAGAACAGTTCCCGCATTGCTGGTAGAAATGTGAATGGCTACAGTATTTTGTAACACAATCTTGCAATATTTACCAAATATTTAAATTCACAGACCCAGCAAGCCTCATATTTGAAAACCGATCCTATAAAAGAAAAGCTCCAATAAGTAGGAGTATATGTACAGGGATATTGATTTCATCCTTGTTTATTGTAGAAAACTCTGGGAACTCCCTGAAAGATCATAATTATGAAAACCGTTGAACTAAGTAGGAAATATCTTCCCCAGAACGCATGTCTCTTTTTAGTGTCCGGAACATTCCATAGTTCTATATACCCTCAAGCCTCTGGATGGTCTGTTTCCTTTACCCACAACTGCTTCCTGAATCTGGCAAAATCTTACTCATCCTTCAAGTCTGAAAAAAGAGATGATAATGTTTGTAAAGGGAGTAAGAAAGTCTCATGGAAAATGTAAATCATGTAGGCTGGCTAACAATTAGATGAGTGTCACGAAGTGGAAGAAACCAGAGACAAAAGAGCACACGTCATACAATGTGAAGTTCAAAAGTAAGCAAAGGACGGGGCACATGGAGATTTCCAGGATGCTGCCCATCTTCTGTCTCTTGATCTGGATGCTCCCAACAGGGTGAGTTCACCTTAGGAAATTCACTGAGCTGTTACAGTGTGTGTGGTTTTCTGCATGTATATTACACTTCAATAAAAAGTTACAAATAAACCAGTCTGTGTTTAGGAAGTTACCTTCTGGACAAAACCAGGAGGAAATCTGCAGTCAATCTGGGGTCCCTAGAAGAGAGCACCGAATTCAGTCTCTAGTTCGTGGGCTGCCACATTTTATGCCTATAAAATATGAGAATATGCGCATTTAGAAATCGCCTTTTAAAAAAAATCAGAAGGCTTCACTACACCTTTTATTATTCCAGTAATTGAAATTGTGGTCAATAACGACAAAGTTTAGGGGTCAACGAGCCCTATCCCAGATGTCATAGGGAGCATTTAGCAAACATGACCCTGTTGACTCCTCACTCTTCATGGCAATCTTGTGAGGCAGGTCCTGTCCTCATTTGGTGGACGAGGAAATCAAAAGTTCAAAGACCTGGCAACTCACTGAAGGTCTTAAGTCACTGGGCTCAGAGTCAGTTGCTAACTGGAGCGCCTATGCTTTTCATCTCAGGACACCTGGGTGGCTCAGTCTTTAAACGTCTGCCTTCGGCTCAGGTCATGATCTCAGGGTCCTGGGATGGAGCCCTGAGTTGGGCTCCCTGCTCAGCGGGGAGCCTGCTTCTCCCTCTCCCTCTGCTCCCCACACTTGTGCTCTCTCTCTCACTCTCTCTCTTGCTCTATCTCAAATAAATAAATATTTTTTTTAAAAAAAAGAGGTAAACTATCTCAAAACAGAAACCAGAAGTATCTTTTGGATTTTTAAAACTTATTTCTTAAACAGCTTTACTGAGGTATAGCTGATGGACAATAAATTACACGTATTTAAAGTATACAGTTGATGTTTTGATGTATGTATCTACCCATGAGACCATCATCACAATGAACGTATGTATCGTCCCCCAAAGTTCCCTTGTGACCCTGTTCTTGTCTCTAGGCAATCACAAATCTGTTTTCTGACACTATAAATAAGTATGGGTTTTCCAGAATTTTCCATAAGTGAAATCAACCAGTATACGCTCTTTTTCATCTGGCTTCTTTTTCTGGCTGTATTTATTTTAGATTCATTCACATTCTAGCATGTACGGAGTCCTCTTCCTCTGGTTGCTGTGGAATGTTCCATTGTACGGTTTATACCACAACCTCCTTACCCACTCCCCTGCGGATGGACATGGTCCAGTTTTGGGATGCTGCCAATAAAGCTGTTATGAACATTTTTGTAACAAGTCTTTTGGTGACGTGTGCTTTCATTTCTCTTGAGTGAGTTCCTCAGAGAGGAATAGTGAGTGTGAGTTCAACTTCTAAGAAACTGCCAAGCTGTTTTCTGGAATGGATGTACATTCCCACCTGCAGTGTATGAGCCTTCCGGTGCCTCCTTATTCTCACCAACAGTGGGTATGACCAGTCTTTTGGAATTTAGACATTCTAATTTGCACTAATTATGACTCATTTTGTTGAACATTTTTTTTCATGTGCCTATTTGCCACCAACATGTCTTTGTTGAAATGTCTGTTCGAATCTTGAAAGCCCATATTTTAAAATTTTGGTTCCTTGTTTTATTGTTATTTAGTTTTGGGAATACTCTGGATACAAATCCTTTCTCTACTTTACGCAATATTTTCTCCTGGTCTGAGGCTCGTCTTAAGCATTAAAAATTTACCATTTTAACCATTTGTAAGTGTACATTTCAGTGGTATTAAGTGCATTCACATTATTGTGCAGCCATCAGGACTAGCCATCTATAGAATTTTTTCATCTTCTCAGACCAAAACTCTTTACCCAGTAAACAATAACGCCATGCTCCCTGCTCCCCCAGCCCCTGACAACAAGCATTCCACCTTCTGTCTCTATGAATGTGACTACCCCAGGTACCTTATATAAGTGGAATCATATAGAATCTGCCTTTTCATGTCTGACTTAGCTCACTTAGCATGATGTCCTCAAGGTGCATCTATGTTGTAGCAGGTGTTAGAACCTCCTTCTTTTAATTTTTTAATTTTTTATTTTTTTAAGATTTTATTTATTTATTTGAGAGAGAGAATGAGAGAGAGAGAGAGAGAGAGAGCATGAGAGGGAGGAGGGTCAGAGGGAGAAGCAGACTCCCTGCCGAGCAGAGAGCCCGATGCGGGACTTGATCCTGAGACTCCAGGATCATGACCTGAGCCGAAGGCAGTCGCTTAACCAACTGAGCCACCCAGGCGCCCAAGAACCTCCTTCTTTTTAAAGACTGTATAATATTCCATTGTATGGATAGACCACAGTTTGTTTATCCTAGTTCATCCATGGATGGATGTTTGGGTTGTTTCCACCTTATGGTTATTGTGAATAATGCTACTATGAATATGGATATAATAATGCTTTCTTGATTGCTCACCAAAAAAAAAAATAATAACCTTTTTCCTTAAAATTACAGAAGTTGCCTTTTTCCTCTGTATCAGTGGTTGGCTTCCCTAACATCTCTCTCTCTCTCTCACTTGCTCTCTCACCTCTCTGCCCCTGTAATGGATATCTGGCATTAGCATCTGCTTAAGAGCTAATTCCTCTTTCTTTTGGTGACAGCCTCTTTATTTTCCTGGGGGAAACCACAGGTCTTCCATTGGCTCTCAGTTTACATGATTTTGGCAGAGCTGGTAGCCTCCCTCCACCATTCTGCTCCCCAACCTGTCCTCTCCACCCTTCCAAGGGCTGGACAACCACCTGGGTCCAGCCAAGCAGACACTCCAAGCCCCAGGTCATCTTGACTGGCTCAGGGATGAACTTATGCTCCACATGACCATGAACGTGCAATTCTGGGCATTTTTTTCTGGAGCTTTTTGGGAATGAGACATGCTCTTTCTCTGGAGTTGCTGGGGGCGGGGATGGGGGCAAGACACAAGGAGCCACCAGCATCGGTCTTTGCCACCGTGAGGGATGAGCCTGAAGAGAATGGAAAGCACACAGAGGCAAAGAGAACGAACTGGGAGAACAAGGTGGGTGACATCTTTATTATGCCCATCCGCGCCCCCACCCAACCCCCAAATCAGCCATGCTGGACTTTCCCTGGCCTTTTCAGGTCTTCTTTCCTCAGCCAGTTGGAGCTGGGTTTCTTTCCCTTACACAAAAGAAAGAAACAAAGAATCCACTAAACACACTCTCTTTTCTTCCACAGCTTTCATTTCAGAATCCTGAAATCTGAGCAAGCAAAACTGTCCTTGGTGTTTCAGGACCACAGACAATTGCTGGTAGGTGAGGGGCAGGGCAACTCCTTAGTCCTGGGGTGGCCACCTTTCTACCCAGAATAGAGGTGATTAAGAGATAATCTCTCATGAACTCTACAGTTAAATCAGGGATATGTATCAGACACATAAATAACTGTTACATAAGGCAAAATGTGAGAGCAAAAGTCACCTTCAGATGAACTACCATGGCAAACGTTTATGGCTGCCACCATGATGACCGGCCCCCAGACCGTCAGACACCTTGTGCCCTCTGTCACGATGCCAGAAATTCTGACAGTAAGAGCAAACATTTGCATTCCCAATCATCCTCTCTGGGAGTGCAAATACCTCGGTGAGAGTTAAGTATCCTCAAGGGGAAGGGAAAGGTGGCGGGACCAAGTGGGACCCCAGCCAGCAGCCCAATGGAGAGGGCTCAAAAGACATGGCAACCTCTGGTTGGAGCTACAAGGTCGTGCCCACGGCTGGGCCAGGACTTTCTGGGCTGGAACAAGAATGGAAGTCAAGTGGCACTGGACTGTAACGGGCACAGGACCCCGGGAGCAGTGGGGTAGGGGTGGACAGGAACAAAGCCAAGGTCAAGGACTCAGCTAAGTGTACTCTGCAGTCAGGCACTGGCTTGTTCAATAAAAAAACAGAAACTGGAGGTGTCAGTGTGAGATGGGGAGGGAGTTTAAGTTAAGACCACAGGTGTAAAGGTCCTTGGATAGCAATGGCTAACCCCAGACACAGTGGATTCCTGCCTTCTTCCTCAAGTCACACCAACAACGGTGTGAGGCAGGTGTTCTAACTATTAGCCCATTTTACAGAAGAGAGAGCTGAGGCCCATGGAGGGGGAAGGGCCGTTCTCGGGCCCGCACACCTGTGAACTCTGGAGCTGGAATTCAGCCAAGACTGCATCCAAATTGGTGCCTTTTTTACTCTTTAAACTTGGTAAAATGTCATCCTATGATTTTTTTTTTTTTTTACTCCTTAGGTTTGGCGACTCATTGTGCAAATTATTTTCTGTCTGGAATGGTGGTCACACATATGTACAGATAAAGTACAAAGGCACAGCACTGGTAGAGTTATATTTCTCAGTTCTAAATAACTGTCCTTCTGCTCAGGGGAAACACAAACAATCCTATCAACCCGAATAATAAGAATTTTATCTTTGATATACAGATTGTTATCAGTTTAAAAATTTCCAGTTAAAGATAAAGCATACCTTGTATTTCAAGGAATTCTTCACTTAAGCCCAGGAGTGAATAAATTGCTAGAATCAAAATACTCAGTTCCTTGATACCTTGTGAGGTTTTTTTTTTTTTTTAATGAGTCCTTTTAGGCTCAATTTATGCATGGAAATTTATATTGGGGTTCAAAATCATGGATTAAAGATGTCTAAATAGGGGCACCTGGGTGGCTCAGTTGATTAAGCAACTGCCTTCACCTCAGATCATGATCCCAGGGTCCTGGGATCGAGCCCCGCATTGGGCTCCCTGCTCCTCGGGGATCCTGCTTCTCCCTCTCCCACTACCTGCCACTCCCCCTGCTTGTGCTCTCTCTGTCAAATAAATAAATAAAATCTTAAAAAAAAAAAAAGATGTCTGGGGCGCCTGGGTGGCTCAGTCATTGCGTGTCTGCCTTTGGCTTAGGTCATGATCTCAGGGTCCTGGGATCAAGCCCCACATCGGGCTCCCTGTTCAGCCAGGAGCCTGCTTCTCCCTCTCCCACTCCCCTTGCTTGTGTTCCCTCTCTCACTGTGTCTCTCTCTGTCAAATAAATAAATAAAATCTTTAAAAAAAAAAAAAAAGAGGTCTAAATAGTGTTAGGAAAACTGGCTATCCTTATTCAAAAAATAAATAAATAAAGGTGAATCTCGGGGCGCCTGGGTGGCTCAGTTGGTTAAGCGACTGCCTTCGGCTCAGGTCATGATCCTGGAGTCCCTGGATCGAGTCCCGCGTCGGGCTCCCTGCTCGGCGGGGAGCCTGCTTCTCCCTCTGACCCTCCCCCCTCTCATGTGCTCTCTCTCTCTCATTCTCTCTGTCTCAAATAAATAAATAAAATCTTTAAAAAAATAAAGGTGAATCTCTGCTTCATTTTGAACCTGAAAATAAATTCTAAATAAACCTAAGGTTAAAATGTAAAAGAAAGACCATAAAAAGGCACTAAAATAAAACATAGGCAAATGCTTTCATAATCATAAAAGGGGAGAGGCATGGCACACATACTAGACACATTTTACTATATAGTAAAAGGGTCTATCAGCCTAACCAGATAAAATGTAGGACTTCTAAAACAGAAAGGAAAAATGATTACCAGAAACAAGAAAAATGAAAAACTGGGGGGAAAAATATTGCACATAATTATACAGTATTCCTCTCCCTACTATGTAAAGAGTTCTTACAAATCAATGTGAAAAAAATCACAGAGAAAAATGGGCAAAAAGCACAAACAGGGAATTTGTAAATAATAAATTCACAATAATATGTGAAAAGACAGTCATAGTAAGTGTAAGAACATCAGTGTGATACCATTTTTTTCCACTTACTGGACTGACAAATTAGAAGTTTGATAATATCCAGTGTTGATAAGTACATGGTAAAACAGGCTCTCTTGTACATAATTGATGAGAATGTAAATATAAATGAGAATATTTTGACAATATGTATCACAGAATAAAATATCATATGCTCCAACCTATCAATTCTATTTCTAGGAATTTACCCTTTGGGAGTAAATAGATAAATATGAAAGGATTTACACACATTGTTGCCTGCCACATTATTTATCATAGCAAATTAATATGGAAGCCATATAAATGTGTATTAACAGAAGACTCCTTAAGTAAGTAGTTATTTTAAATGATGATGTGTACTTGAGTCTGGCAACCTATGGCCTATGGCCCAGCTCTGGCTGGTTGCCTGTTATTTTATTGACTAAAAGCTAAGAAGATTTTCATATTTTAAAGGGTTATCAAACCTCTGTAATATCCTCTTGACCCACAAAGTCAAAAATATTAATTATTTGGCCCTTTATTTTATTTTATTTATTTATTTTTAAAGATTTTATTTATTTATTTGAGAGAGAGAGAATGAGAGACAGAGAGCACGAGAGGGGGGAGGGTCAGAGGCAGAAGCAGACTCCCCGCCGAGCAGGGAGCCCGATGCGGGACTCGATCCCGGGACTCCAGGATCATGACCTGAGCCGAAGGCAGTCGCCTAACCAACTGAGCCACCCAGGCGCCCTCCATTAAGTTTTAATACCACTGATACACTACCTTTATTTATGTACTTCAGCGCCTTGGAAATGGATGCCTTGCAAGTATCCTTGGGGTTCCCCTGGGAGTGTTCCGTGACTCCGGAGGAAACGTGTGCCCCTTTGAAGTACACTGCTCCTGCCAAGTGGCAGTGTTCTTTCCTCAACCATCCAGACTCTCTTATGGCCCGGAAGTCTCTACGCGCCCTCTCTCTCACCACCTCTACCCTAGGTCCCACTCACCTCCATCCCCAGCACTTCCCACAGCACCTCCTGGACTTGCCATGAGATACTGAAATGGCTAAGTTCCTTGTCAGGGGCCACTGCTGGCTGGTGCTCTGCCCCATCAGAGCCCGTGTCTGCCGTGCCCATTGTGAAAACTTTAGAGCCAGCACACAGCCTGGCACCGAATCGGCATCAATGGAAGAACCGAGCAACTGAGACTTGCCTTCTTCCCTACAACCCTCACCCCCCCACACACACCTGTATCGGTTAGCTACTGAGGGGTAACAAACTGTCCTCAAACATACTGACTTAAAACAATAACCATTCATTTAGCTCACAATTCTGCAAGCCGGCGGGGCAGTTCTTCTAGTCTGGGCTGCCTTGGTGGATCTCATTTGGACTCTCCTGAACATCTGTGATCAGCTGGCGTGTTGGCTGGGGCCTGCGTCTGGGGAGGGCCTCATCTGGGACAGCTCATCTCTGCTCCATGTGGTCTTCCTATCCCACAGGCAAGCTGGCTTATTCACACCTTGGTCACCACAGGGTTCCTCTGCAGCAAGAGAAAGAGAACCCCAGTGCGCGAGCACCTTCAAGTTGCTGCTCGCGTCTTGTTTCTTATCGTCCCATGGGCCAAAGCGAATTGCCTGGCCACTCCCGATTCAAGTCCTAGAGGCTGGGGAAGGCTTTACGACCCTCCTCTGTGATCGGCCACACCGCACCACCCACACCAAAACAAGAGCTACTGCCCTTCGTGACTTTGTCCTAGACTTGGTTTCCTGCGATGCTCCTTCTAGCAGCTTTCGCCAGGATGTTCCAAGAGCCCCATTCCCTGCCTCTCAATCCCCAAAGACCAGTCCCACCTCTCACTCCCTCAATGGCTCCCATCTCCTTGCGATCTCTAAATTCTCTCCCCTCTGCGCTCTGGAAGCCGTGATCCACCCTTCAGGGTTCAGACCTCCAGCACTCAAACTCATCCACAATTGAGAAACAATGGGTGGGTAAAACCGGAACAATGAGCCTTACCCAGTTCCCAGAACTCTCCCAGGTCACTTGATTACTCCATCACTAAGTTCATAACAAGTTCTCTGTTTGCAGACAGAGCAAGGCGATCTCTCCCCCATTGAGCTTAGCCAGGTTTTGGATCTTGTTCTCCTTCTCTCCAGGGGCTCAGCGGCCATCTGAGGCCCAGCCTGGAGAGGCGCCTCACTTAAGCCCTACTGCATCGTTGCAGGTGCTGTTGCTCCTGCAGCCATCTCCCCTGCCCCTCCCAGCCCACCCACTCCTTGTTCGGATCTTTAAGCTGACAAACATTAAGTAACCGCCTACCAAGTGTCACCATATTCATAACCTACTGGGGTGACCATCATTCAGGATAGTGCCTGAGTTCCCCCCTCAACTGAATTCCAAGCATGTTTACCTCGAGTAGCTATAAATCAAATGCCTTGATAAGGTAGGATTACATCATCCTTCATACCATGACTACTGAGTCATCAGAGCACTCAATTAGCACGGTAATTATATTGGTTTATTTATCTGTTCATCGGCTTCACTCTCAGTGCCTGATACATAGAAGGTGCTTGATAAATACTTGTGCAATGCCTAAGAGTGATGACAAGCTCAGGGAAGGACCATGAAAGGCAAAGGTGCTGAGTTCCAGCAACAGGGGACGTTTACACAGGGTAATGGGGGAGAGCTTTTCTGGGGAGGTGATGTTCCCACTAAGCTTCAAGGGGGAAGGGCTGAATCAGGAAAGGGAACAGCAGAGGCAGAGTCTGGGCAGGTTAAGGGAAAGAAAGAAGGCAAGGCTGGGAGTGTCAATAGGCAGGAGGAAGATGGCATGGGAGACGGGAGGAGGAGCCAGACCACATAGGGTCTTGGGTCCTGTGGGCCAGGGGAAGGAATTGGATTTCATACCAAGGGGAAGAAGGGTCCTTGGGGCCTTAAAGGGGGGGGTGTGTGGTCATGAAATGGTCCGTTTTATATTTGAGGCAACTACCTCGGAATGAAGCTCTGCTCCTTGTACAGGCTCTTTTACTTTCTTATGAAGACCTTCGCCCTTCCACCTGGCTGGCTCTTCAAAGCATTTGGATCTGGACCACTTGGTCAATTTGACCCCCAGGTCTTCGCTGAGGGTTCTGACCTCAAACTCACTGCTGGGGAATCTTGTATAAAATGTCCGGCTTTCAAGAACAACGCTTAGGCACATCAGTTCTGCAGGCCTCTCTCACTGTCCCCAGATTGTCCCACTTCTACTCTTGAATTGATCTAGTGTCCCAGAGATGTAGAATTGGACTGCACTGTTTTGGACCCATGGAACTTCAGTATTAAGGCACAGGCGCATGCCAAAGGGTCCTGGGGAAGCAGTTGCACACCCAGAACCCCAGCTTTCACAGAGATCTCACTGAAGATGCTCTGGAGAAGCTTCTTGGGTCTCCATGGAGGAGGAGTTGTGCCTCTCTTGAGTATGGAGGCTGGCTGTGATTTTATGGAAACTGGAGCATGTTTCCATCCCTGTGAGGACTCGGGGAAGTCAGATTTGCAGCCTGCTTCCAGTACCTGTGTGAACAATAAAATACGCACAACTCAGGGCCTTTTGCAATTTGTTGAGCTCATGTTCCACTCCCATATTTATTTTGCGTAGTTCTATTAACCCTCTCAATTCCTTTCGTGGAACAAGGAGGGATATAAAAAAGAAAACAAAAAAAATAAAAAAATAAAAAAATTCTTTGCCCATGGCAGGCATTTTATTCATAACCATCTATACCTCCCCCTACCCAAAGAAAGTAAAAAAACTCTAAAATGAAAATATAGTTTGATTCTGCTTTGAACTTCGTAAATTTTGTGATATTATGTAAACATATTCTCTGTGCAGTAGAGCAAACACAATCAGAATGACTCCACATTGGGTGGCTGATGACCTAAAAGCTTTCTAATCTCTTTCTCTCTTGCCCATCTTGGATTACAAAAGCCAGAAATCCAGATATTCTGTGTGCCAGCCCCTATTGCAAGTAGACCAAGTTCTAGGGTGGCCAGATTTAGCAAATAAAAATAAGGGACACCCAGGAAAAGCTGAATTTCAGATAAGCAACACCCAACTTTTTTAGTATAAGTATGTTACTTATACTTTAAAAATTCTGTGGTGTTTTCCTGAAATTCAAATTTAACTAGGCACCCTGTATCTTATTTGGCAATCCTACCCGGTTCCTACCATGAGATATAGGGGAAGTATATTGGAGCACATTTGGGAATAATTTTATTCTGGATAAAAAGACAGAGACCACTGAAGAAAAGACCCATCTTTTTACTACCAGGAATGCAGCTGTGATGCCTGGCAGTCTAGCAGCTACTTTATGATCATAAGGTAACAGAAGATTAAAAGTCAACATCTTGATGAAGACAGAGCATAAAGAGCAAACTGAGGTCTTTAATGATATTCTTCAATATTTTATTACTGAACTGAAAGCATTCTAGATACTCACTGGTGTTTTGGTGGGTTTGAGTTGTTTGTTTTTTGTTTGTTGGTTGGTTGCTTGTTGTTAGTAGCCATTTCTGCTACTAAATACTCAAAAGCCTGACTAAGAACTGTAATTTTGGAGAAAAGGAGTCACTCTTCATCACTGACATCTAGGAACAGCCTCAAAGTTAGAAACGATCCAATCTCATACATGTGGAAATTTATCAGGAATACATGAGTAAATGAGGCAGCAGGGTAACCACACCCTTAAGCAATACTGATGGCAGGGGATTTTCCTGAGCTGTTAGGGGCAGGGATAGAGGGGATACATATAATGCAACAGTCAAAAGCACAAGTTCTAGGGGCGCCTGGGTGGCTCAGTCGGTTAAGCGTCTGCCTTCAGCTCAGGTCATGATCCCGGGGTCCTGGGACCGAGCCCCACATGCGGCTCTCCACTCGGTGGGGAGCCTGCTTCTCCCTGTCCCTCTCCTCCTGCTCTTACTCTCTCTCAAATGAATAAATAAAATCTTAAACAACAACAACAACAACAAAGAAAACAAACAAAAAACCAAAAGTACAAGCTCTACGGCCAACCTGCCTGGCTTCAAATCTACTTCTATCATTTATTGGCTGTATGACTTCGGACAAATTACCAAATCTCCATGTGCCCTTATTTCTCCATCTAAAATGAGGATGAAAACAGAACGTGACATAGACATGTTATAAGGACAGGATGAGTTAATACAAGTAAAGCAATTAGAAACACAAATACATAATCTATTAGTGATCCCAGATAGCATGCAGGCATGCTCCCTCACACGTGGCTGATCATCTAGCCAACGGCGCTCTTCCCTCACCTCTTTGTGTGACATTTCCTCGGGAAAGCTTTCTTGACCAGCCTACAATGGCTAAGCTGCTTCAGTTATGTGAATCTGTGGCTGTCCCACATGTTTGCCACGCTGGATGGCAAGTCATGTTTAACTGTGTCTTCTCAAGATTGGAAGCTCCTGAAGGGCATGTATCATGTCCTGCTGGTTTTTTGTTGAATATAGTAATAAAAGGTTGGGGCACCTGGGTGGCTCAGTCGTTAAGCATCTGCCTTCGGCTCAGGTCATGATCCAGGGTCCTGGGATCCAGCCCCGCATCGGGCTCCCTGCTACGCAGGAAGCCTGCTTCTCCCTCTCCCACTCCCCCTGCTTGTGTTCCCTCTCTCGCTGTCTCTGTCAAATAAATAAATAAAATCTTTAAAAAAAAAAAAAAAGGTTGATGGAAGGAAGAAAGGGACAAAGAAGTCTGCATTGGGGATGGATTGTGAGGGTGTGCTATGGAAATGAAACCCAGAAAAAGCACAATCCAAAGAGAGAGACAAGAGCATTACCTAAGGCCCAGTGACGGTCAGCTGGAGAGTAAGACTATAAATGCAGGATGAGGCTCCATCCCAGCATGCTCTCCTTGCCGGCCTTCGACTGTGGGGGCGAGGTGCTCAGGGCCGGGGCGGACCGGCTCAGGGTGGCATACAGGAGTGCAGGAGGTTGAGAACAAAGGCCCAGAAGCCCAGATGTCAGACAGTGGAAGACCAAACCAGGGGGCCGGGGAGATGGACATGAGAACTCATGCTGCTTGTAAGAGAGCAACAGAATGCGGCTCCCCAGTTGATGAACAGAACAAGAAAAAGCAGAGAATCAATGACTCTGAGGACGCTGAGTGGAGTGGGGGGTCTACTGGCAGAGAAGGCAGAGCCTCTAAAGAAGAGCTATGTAGGAGGGGGAAGGGATGTCGCTGCTTTTAGGAATGCTGAGTTTGCGGAGCCAGTAACTCAGTCACTTAAGAGGAGATGTAAGATGCTCACCTGGAAAAGCAGTCCAGGAGGCATAAAGCAGAAGACAAGCTCTGGGAATCAAAAGCTTATGGTGAAAACAACCAGACAGAAGATCAAGATGGAAATCAAGGACTTGAACAAGCACTGTAAACAAATGGGACCTGACAGACATCTGCAGAACATTCTACCCAGTAACAGAACACTGCACATTTTTCTCAGGTGCACATGGAATGTTCTCCAGGATAGACTATATGTTAGGCTACAAAGATTAATCTTAATACATACATTTTTAAAGACTGGGATCATAGAAAATATCTTTTCCTATCACAAATGGAATGAAACTAGAAGTTACCAGCAGAAGGAAAACTGGTAAATTCACAAATATGTGGAAATGTTTAACCAACGCACCACAAAAGAAATCAAAAAGGAAATTAGAAAATACCCTTAAATAAGTGAAAATGAAAACACAGCACCCCAAAATGTATGGAATGTTGCAAAATAAGGGCTAAAAGGGACATATATAACTCTAAACACATACATCAACAAGATGTGGGGTGCCTGGGTGGCTCAGCCAGCTAAGCGTCTAACTCTTCTTTTTTCTTTAAGATTTATTTATTTCAGAGAGGGGGAGAGAGAGCACAGCAGGAGGGGCAGAGGGAGAGAATCTCAAGCAGAATCCATGCAGAGCACAGAGTCCGATGTGGGGCTCGACCACACAACCCTGAGATCATGACCTGAGCCTAATCCAAGAGTCAGATGCTTAACTGACTGTGCCACCCAGGCACCCCTAAGTGTCTGACTCTTGATCTCAGCTCAGGTCTTGATCTCAGGATCATGAGTGCAAGCCCCCAAAAAAGAGAGAGAAAAAAAAATTTTTTTTAAAAGAAGCAAGATCTCAAATAAAAAATGTACATCTTAAATCTACATCTTGAGGAACTAGAAAAAGAACAAACTAAACCCAAAGCTAATAGAAGGAAATAAGATTACAGCACAGACAAATGAAATAGAGAATAGAAAAAGAACAAAGAAAATACACAGAACCAAAAACATATTCTTGAAAAAGATCAACCAAACTGACAAACCTTTACTATACTGATAAAAAAAAGAGAGGATCCAAATGACTAAAATTGGAAATGAGAGTGGGGACATTACTAATGATTTTACTAATCGTTACTAGTGATTTCTGTAATGAATTTAAAGAAATAAAAAGGATTATGAGAGTACTATAAACAACCATATGCCAACAAGTTGAATAACCTAGAAGAAATAGACAAATTCCTAGAAACCCACTAGCTACCAAGACCAAATTATGAAGAAATAGAAAATTTGAACAGACATATAAATGGTAAGGATATTGAGTTAATAATTTAAAACCTCCAAACAAGGAAAAGTCTGACCAGATGGCATCACTGGTGAATTCTACCAAGCATTTAAATAAGAATTAACACCAATCCTCAAATTCTTCCAGAAAATTGAAGAGGAGGGAGCACTTCCTAACTCAGTCTATGAGGCTAGCATTACTCTAGTACCAAAGCCAGACAAAGACACCATAAGAAACCTACAGACCAATATCCCTTATGATTATTATTTTTTTTTTTAAGATTTTATTTATTTGACAGAGAGAGACACAGTGATAGAGGGAACATAAGCAGGGGGAGTGGGAGAGAGAGAAGCAGGCCTCCCGCCAAGCAGAGAGCCCAATGCGGGGCCTGATCCCAGGACCCTGAGATCATGACCTGAGCTGAAGGCAGACGCTTAACGACTGAGCCACCCAGGCGCCCCATCCCTTATGATTATTCATGCAAAAGTCCTCAACAAAATACTAGCAAACCAAATGCAGCAGTGCATTAAAAGGATTATACACCATGACCAAGTGAGGTTATTCCTGGAATGCAAGAATGGTTCAACATATTAAAATCAATAAATGTAATACACCACAGTAACAAAATGAAGGGGAAAACCACATATTCATCTCAATTGATGCAGGAAAAGTATTGGACAAAAATCACATCCTTTCATGATAAAAATGCTTAACAAAATAGGAATTTAAAAAACTACCTCAACATAATAAAAGCTCTATATGAAAAAACCCACAGTTAACATCACACTTAATGGGGAAAAACAAAGCTTTTCCTCTAAGATCAGGAAAAGACAAAGATGCCCACTTTTGCCACTTCTATTCCACACAGTTTTGGAAGGTCTGGGTTGGGGCAATTAAGTGAGAAAAAGAAAAGGCATCCAGATTGCAAAGGATAAAAGAAAATTGTCTCTATTTCAATAGAATAGGAAATAGGAAATATGCCACCAAAAAACCTATTAGAATAAACAAATTCAGCAAAGATGAAGGATACAAAATCCACACACACAAATCAGTTTCATTTCTATACACTAAAGATAATCCAAAAAGCAATTTAAAAAAATTCCATTTGCAATGGAATAGCATCAAAAAGAACAAAATACTTGGGAATAAACTTAACCAAAGAGACTAAAGACTTGTGCACTGAAAACTATAAAATATGACTGAAAGAAATTAAAGGTGACGACATGAAGGGGGGGAAATCAGAGGGGGAGATGAACCATGAGAGACTATGGACTCCAGGAAACAAACTGAGGGTTTCAGAGGGGAGGGGGGTAAGAGGATCGGTTAGCCCAGTGATGGGTATTAAGGAGGGCATGTATTGCATGGAGCACTCGGTGTTATATGCAGACAATGAATCATGGAACAGTACATCAAAAACGAATGATGTACTGTATGGTGACTAACATAAAATTAAAAAAAAAAGAAATTAAAGACAACTTCAATAAGTAAATGGAAAGACATCCCATATTCATGGATAGGAAGGCTTAATGTTGTCAAGATGTTATTACTACCCAAACAATCCACGGATTCAATGCAGTACCTATCAAAATCCCAAAAATGTTTTTTGCAGAAATAGAAAAACCCACCCAAAAATTCATATGGAATCTCAAGGAAACCCAGATAGCCAAAACAATCTTGAAAAAGAACAGAGATGGAATTCTCATGCTTCCTCACTTAAAAACTTACTACACAGGTACAACAAAACAGTGGCATAAAGACAGACAAATAGACCAAGGGGATAGAGAGCCCAGAAATAAACCCTCCTGTATATGGTCAAATTATTTTTGACAAAGATGCCAAGACCATTCAGTAGGCAAAGAAAGGACAGTCTCTTCCACAAATAGTGCTGGGAAAACTGGATGGATACATGCAAAAGAATGAAGATGGAGCCTTACCTGCCATGTACAAAAATTAACTCAAAATGTACGAAAGACCTCAATATAAGACCTAAAACTATAAATATACAAATGGCTAACAAGTATTTGAAAAGATGCCCAAGGTCACCAACCATTAGGGAACCACAAAACAAAATTACCTTGAGATTCTACTTCACACCCATTAGAATGCCTATTTGCAAAACAAACCAACCCAGAAAATAGCAGGTGTTGCAAGGTTGTGGAGAAACTGGAATCTTTACATTAACTGACAAGAATGTGAAATGGAAAACAGTATGGAGGCTCCTCAAAAAATGAAAAACAATTATCATATAATCCAAAATTCCACTTTGGGGATATACACTAAAAAGAATTGAAAGCAGGAACTCAAACAGGTATTTGGACACCAATGTTCACAGCAGCATTATTCACGGTACCCAAGAGTTAGAAACATCTAATGTCCTTTGATGGATGAATGAATAACCAAAATGTGGGAGAAGGAGGGAGGCGGAGGGAGGAAGAAGCCTATGGTGACCCATGAACACCAAGTCCTGGGCTTCCAGGAAGAGGAGGAAGCACTGGGCACGGAGAGGAGGAAAAAGTCCTGGGATCAAGCCCCACGTCGGGCTCCTTGCTCAGCGTGGAGTCTGCTTCTCCCTCTGCCTGCTCTGCCTGCCGCTCCCCCTGCCTGTGCTCTCTGACAAATAAATAAGTAAAATCTTTAAAAAAAAAATGAAAAGTATCAAAAAGCAATACTCACCTTTCCTACTAGTTATGTGTTAAAATTTTCTATTCTATAGTTTTCTAAAATAGTGGACATGATCCACTAAATGGATTCACCATCCATCCACTAATGGCTTGGTCCCAAGAGTCCCCAGGACTCTTAGTGGTCCCCAGGAGTGTTAAAGACATACCAGTACCAGCCTGAGAGCTTCTCCTTGAACTTCTTAAGACTCAAAAGACCCCTGAAAAGGAAGTTACTTTTTCAAGGGGCGATTCGATGTTATTTCACACTGTATCAGTCAACCCCACCAACAGACATGCTGTCCCACTCTCTAGAACACTGACCGGGGATTCTGCCTGGTGGGAGACGGGGCTGTCCTCTCTCTAGGGCTGCCATCCTGCACACACAGGATCAGGTTCACGGCCCCAGTCAACAACCAGAGGGTTCGTCAGGGGTGGACGGGCCTTACATTTCTGAATCACAGGATAAGCGCCCTGGGCCCTACACATCTGTCTAACTCTGTTAGTATTCTGTAGCTGCTGTAATAGATCAGCACAGACCTTGTGGCTTAAAACACTAATACTCTCTTACAGCTCAAGAGGCCAGAAATCTGGAATCCATTTCACTGGGCTCAAGTTGTCAGTAATGCTGGTTCCTCTGGAGGCTCCAAGAGTCTGTTCTCCTGCTCTTCCCAGCATCCGGTGGCCACCTACACAGTTGGTTTGGCCCTTTCCCTATCTCCAACATGCACTGCTCCTCTCTGGCTCCATGAGCACACCTCCTTCTCCTCCCACCCTCCCGCCTCTCCTTGTAAGGACCCTGTGATTGCACTGGGCCCACCCAGATACTCCTGGGTAATCTCCCCATCTCAAGGTCCTTAGCTTAATCATACCTGCAGACCCCCTTTGCCGTATGAGGTAACACATTCAGAGGTTCGAGGGACAGGAGGGGACATTTTAGGGGCCATCATCCAGTCGGTTGCAATAAACAAGAAGGACTTAAGCAGGCAGATCCCGGCCAAGGCAGAGCCAGGAGCCGAGAAGAGCTCTCGCCTTGGGTGGAGGTGAAGGCCCAGGTCAAGGTAAACCCCCACGTGGATGCTGGGGCCCGAGCTGAGGCTGACTCAGAGGGAGCAAGCCAAGGCTGGAGGAAGATTCAGGATCTTTGGTTCCAGCTGACATGGAGGTAAACAAGAGCCCACCCAGGGGAGCGAGGAACGGCGGAGGACCAACGCGTGGGCGATTGGCAACAACAGGTTTATTTCAACGAGAAGTCAACGGGCACAGAAGGTGATGTGACAGCCCTAGGTGCTGAGGCTTCTCAGGGTGTGGGATGAGGCTGGCGGGCCAGGTCTGGCCACCACCCAGGAAATGTAGCCCAGCAACTCTGGGAAGGTCAGTGGCTTCAGCTCCTGGCTCAGCACGGGCCTCCAACAGATTAGTAAGTGATTTCCTTCAAACCTGAGGGAAGGAAACACACAGACGCTGTTAAGAGACTCACACCGTAGAGCAGAGCAAGCAGACTAAGGTGGGAGAACAAGGCACTACCGAACCCCAGGCCCACGGCCACCGGCTTGGGAACACAGGCCACACACCTCCTCACGCAGCTCTGCTCTATTGCGTGGCAAGAGGAGATCATCCACAAGGAAGCAAGGGGTTGGACGAGGCTGTGTTTATGGGGGTTTCGAAGGGATTCAGAAAGCACTGTCACAGCTTATGGGCTCTGCGGTTAACTCCAGAAGTCTACCCACTCAGCAATGAGCCCCGAGCAAATGCAGAGACGGGCGATCTTCACCTCACACGTACAGTACTGACATCACACAGCAGCCCCCGACAGAAAAATGTTCCCGGTATTGTTACTTTATAAAAACTAGAACCAGCTTAATAGGATTACAAAAGAGCTACATTTCCAAAAGTGTGGCAAAGCTGAGTCAATCTGGACATAGTGTCATGACAGAAGTTTTATAATGCCGTGAAAACTATGCTCACTGAGCGTTTCTCACAGCGAGGGGAAACGGCTGTTAGGATACTTAAGTGGAAAAGATCAGGACTCCAAGTACATAAGCGCAGAAATTCAATTCTGCTAAAAAGAAAACATAGCTAGAAAAAGAGTGGAAGGAAAAAGCTACCAGATCTTATCTCTGAGTGATGGGCACGCAGCTGATTTTTCTCTTCTTCACTGGACTTTTTAGAAGCTTCCAAAGTCTCTATTAAGGATGACGTTTTTAAAATTGGAGGTGTGTGTGGGTAACAGTATAAAACCCCACTAATAAATTCTCTTAAATAAAAAGACAAATTTAAAAGGATTTTGTGGGCTGAACTGCTGGGTAAATTTATAAACTACTGGATGGCTAAGCCCCAGGGGGATGATTAACAGCCTCATGTCAGCATGGAATGTTCGAGTGGGAGGCCGCCCTTGCTGTGTCATGTTCTGTGTTTTGTCTGGGCTCCCTGCCTAAGGCTGTATGTCATTGGACGAGTCTGCAGGACGCCGTCCACGGGACACCTGAATGGCGGCTACTCCAGTTAAGGTCACACTGGGATCTCAAATAGTCTCCACGGGGCGGAGAGATGCCCAAGGGAGGACCCCGGAGGAAGCAAGACCCACGTGGGGCAGCTGTAAAGGAGGAACTGGGTCAAGACCGAGGAAGCGAGTAACACTGAACAAGGATCCACGCTCCCGCCACAGCCCTCCTCTGCTAGGCGAGGGGACTTCACCTTAATCACAGAAGGTAAGGGGAGAAATGTGACCCACAGCTGCATGTGTTTGCTGGAGACACACAGAATGATTTGTGTGCCTGACCTCTAGGAAACCTGGTTATAAGGTGATTCAAAAGACAAACATCGGTTACTTTTATTAAGATTACTGCTCTAAACTCTCAAGGTCTCTTCCCCTCCAACAGAGGAAACGCCCGAGGAGACCTCTAAAGGGCTGTGGGTTTCTTAGTGCTGGTACACGTGATTTACCTGAACGATTCACCTGGTCTCTGTGCTACAAAACCAGAGGATACAACAGCTCATTTTCTGCCTATTGCTCTTGGACACATGCATCCGATACTCTAGTTCTTTCCAGGCATGCCTTATGGAGTTTGGAGACAAACAGATCCCCACTTCTAGGGCAAATCAACAAAAGTAAAATCACGTACCTAGTGCATGTCCTCCTTTGGTTGCCCAACAAAGGCAGTAATGCTGCATGAGCTGTTCGAGAAGCTCCATTTCATCCAGGAATTCAAGTGACTCTATTCTGTGGGGAGAACAAAAGTAGGACAATAACAAGCTCTACAATTAAAAATGAAGATGATGACCCAAAGTTTATGAATATGGAAAGATGTTCATATCATACTAAGAGGAAAGAAGAAGAGGGTGCAATATAGTATGTATGGTGGGGTTCCATTTTATCTTTATTATAAAAATAATACCATAAATAAAGTCAAAAGACAAATGACAAACTACAAAAAAACTTACAACACAAATGACAAAGGGTAGATTCCCTGCTCTGTAAAGAGTTGTTATATTTCATGAGAAAAACTTTTAAAACTCATTTAAAAGACATATTCACCGAAAAAGAAAAATAAGACGCTCTCAATCTCATTAAAATACGAGATACTTTTTCAACTATCAGATTGACAAAGATCAAAAAAAGGCCGATATGGACTTTAGCAAGGACATGGGGGAAAGGTGCTCTCCTGCATTACTAGTCGGATTACAAAATGGTACAACCTCTCTGCACGCAACTTGATCTCCTCTATCAATGTTGAAAATGCACATCCTTTTACTCAGCAATTCTGCCTTTAAGATTTTACCCTATGAGGGGTGTCTGGGTGGCTCAGTCGGTTAAGCGTCTGCCTTCAGCTCAGGTCATGATCTCAGGGTCCTGGGATCGAGTCCCACATCAGGCTCTCTGCTCAGTGGGGAGTCTGCTTCTCCCTCTTTCTTTGCCCCTCCCTTAGCTCGTGGTCTCTCTCTTGCTCTTTTTCTCTCTCAAATAAATATATTAAAAATTTTTTTTAAAAAGATTTTACCCTATGAGTACAAAGAGGTACGTTCCAGAATATTCACTGCAGCATCATAGCATAAAACCTTAAACTAGAAGAGCTGGGTTAAATAAATTAAAGCACATTCATTCAATAGGATAATATGCACCTATCTGAAAGAATGGAATAGGTCTATATGCCTTGACACAGAACAGCCTCTAATGCTTACCACAGAGTTCAAAACCTAAGTTGTGTAGTAAATAATGTGCAGGGCATACTATTATCTATGAAAGAAAAAGTGGGGGATATACACGTTTGTATATGCATAGCTCCCCTCTGGAAAATACAGAAGAAACTGGTAATGGTGCTTGTCTCTTGAAGGAATGTAGTAGACTGGTAGTGAGGGGAACAGGATTGAAGGGTTGGTTTTTGTTTTTATTCTACATTACTTTATTCTGTCTGTTTTCTTTTATCATGTGCTGGTATGATTTCTTTTCAAAAAAGCATTTAAAATGTAAGCTTTAAAACATATGCACACACAAAGAAATATGCAAAACATATAAAATAGCTTAAAAATTTTTTTCTGTTAAAATATGGGCACACTGGGGGAAATTTCAGGCATTTCCAAAAAGTATTAAGAAGAAAATTTAAAATGATCCATATGTCCACTATTCATAATAGTCATTGCTAACATTCAGGTATTGCCATTAGTCCAGGCTGGGGGTGGAGGGAGGGGCGTACATATGTGCATTTGCTACACACGTTTCTGTATTTGTGTTTTTGTTCCTGTCTTGGTAGGCAGGCCTAAGGGTCACATCTGAACTGAGAGTGACTATGCATAAGGTACTTGACTTGTCTCCCAACTCATCTTACCAGAAGACACACGAGGCAGATTTGCTTCTACAAAACACCAGCACCATAATGAAGGCTCCAGGATGTTTAGCACCAAGTTCAGCTCTTAGGAGACACTAGATTGTGAAGCCGTTCCCTAGAACATGAAACTCCAAGGCAGGCGTATCTTTTGGACCATTTTGATCTCTGTTGGTCGCCTTGTGTTTAGGAAAGTACATGGTGCACAGTTGGCACTCGTATTTGTTAAATAAACAGGCTTGCCTTAGACTTCTTTTTTATACATAGTATCCAGCAGAAGCCCCGGGGCAAATGCAGACACAAACTACCAGGCATTCCCACACCTGGGAGGGCTGTTCGTGCGCAGCCTTGCGCAGACAGACCAAAGCCCTCCCACCTCGTTCCCCTCCTCTGTCAGGGATACACAGCGCTGACTACACTAGGCCATGGCAATACAAGACAAATGACGGCCTAGAAAAAAGTTGCTCCCGTGACAGCTGCCACCAGTTACGGACTCACCCCTGGGCATCCAGAAGAGCTGCTAGAGCCTTTCTACTTTAGATGCCTGACCAGGGCTATTCAAAATAGCACCTAGACATGTAGCAAAAGAAAACCAGCCTGTGGGAAAGGAAAATTCTAGAAGACTACAGAAAACATGGACCCGATCACATGGAGACATCTCTTTCACAACCCGTCAAGGCCTTGATGTAAACATTTGGAAAAAATAGTCATACTTCTAAAAAATTAATAGCAACTTCTGTGGAGAAGCAAGGCCTAAAATTCTTCTGATTATCTTGTCAGAGACCTATACCTGTAGGTCCCCAGAGGCAAGAGGAAACACAAACCAGGGAGTATAAAGTAACGATAAAACAAGAACTGAATTAAAGCTGGCACGAACACTGCGCAGAGATAAATGTGGTGTTGTTTATAACAGGGAAATTAAAGCACAACAAAGTAAACAATAAGGCACAACTAAATGCCCAGCTCTATACGCTACTTTTTAATTACTATAAAATTATTATCACCAATTAATCCATCCACATAACAATATAAATACTATGCATCATTGAACAGGACACGGGAACCTTCTATATTTGGGTATATTTTGGTATGTGAAGAGAAATACAAGCAATTGTTAAGTTTCTAAAAGAGGACGGTGATTTATAGACCAATGCATGTAGTATCAATCTACTAATTCAAAAACCAGAAACCTATATATCAATAAATATTCACCTTTATATACACATAGAAAAACGCACCTCAGCTTATTAACAACAGCAATTTCTGAAGGTGCAGCTACAGAGTGCGAAACTATTTTCTATTTCAGGCACATCATACATAGCTTGAAAATTGTTTTCAAACAATCTATTTTATAATGAGGGGAGAAGTCCGTTTAAAAATCTGCGAGCAGACTTTTCCCTGAAGCCCTTGGACAACATCATTCTCCTCCTCCTCCAAAACACAGGGATTGTGCAAAATTTCCACTTGCAGAGGGTGCTCTGGGAGTGTTACAGGTGCAATTGCTTATTTTGACTAAAATAATCTGTGCTGGCATAAACCCTATCTCAGTGAGTGGCTAATGAGTTACTCTCAAGGTGCTATTAGTGGTTAGTCTGTATTAGCAGATTAACCTGTTTCAAAATAAATCTAGTTAGGGTTTGAGGGTTTGTTGTTGTTGTTGTTTTTACATTAAAGACAGTTATGTCTTTAACTCATAATTGTTCACCGTGAGGCTAACTATTGGTGATCCCGCACCTGCTCACTTCAGCTTGAGGCAATCTGCTGTACAGTTCCATCATGTCGACTGCTGATGCCGTTTCCCACCCATTCGACAGGAGCCGTTCTTTCTAGAATGTGTGGTGGAGAGAAACGGAGAAGGTACAAGGCACTGGCATACAAATCCAAGACACTCTTAAAGCACATGAAAATTTCTCTTAGATGACTCCTCTTTCAGAAGCCTATCCTGGCCCCTATCTTCCTTCTTCTTATTTTCCAATTTTCTGCACCAAACATGCATTGCTATAATGGGAGAGAAGTCACTAAAGTATATATTAAAGAGAAATATAGAAACTTCTCTAGGAGCAATAGTTTTTGAAAGCATTCGAGTGGTAATGTGACTAAGACATGTAAAATCTAACCTATTTAATGGAGGCAGAAAAAAAAGAAGATATTTAGAAAAATCTATTAGATTCCAGTGGGGAACCTGGGTGGCGCAGTCAGTTAAGCGTCTGACCCTTGGTTTCAGCTCAGGTCGTGATCTCAGGGTTCTGGGATCAAGCCCCGAGTTGGGCTCCGTACTCAATGTGGAGTCTGCTTGAGATTCTCTCTTCCCGCCTCCCGCCCCCTGCTCCTCCCACGCATGCTGTCTGTCTCTCTCTCTAATAAATAAAGTCTTCAAAACAAGGTCTATAAGATTCTAAGAAACTTCACTTGATCTTAAAACTTAAGGGGCATGTCAAATACAAAGATTGGACCATGTTTGGATCCTATTTCAAACACACCAACTATAGAATTTTTTTTTTTTAAACAACTCGGGAGATCTGAACACACACTGCGTAGTGTGTGCTATGAAGGAGTTCTGACTGATTTGTGAGGTGTGGCCATGGTATTACCATGATCCCAGGGGGAATAAAGTCCTTACTGGTAGGAAATTCACACTGAAGCATTTACGGGCAGAACGATATACTGTCTGGGATTTGCCTTAAAATATTCCAGTGACAACACCAACAAAAACTGGGGATAAATAAAACAATATGGACAAAATGTGAATTACTGAAATGGGCTGATGGGCACACGCTATTCCTTTTACTATTCCCTCTACTTTCATGTTGTTTGAAAATCCACATGATGAAAGTTTTAAATCCTAGTGTACAGGAAACGTCCATGTGTATTTTCCACACCAAGGGCTTGGACTTCCCTAGCCTGATGAATTAGCGGCCCCCGTGGAGCCCCAGCTTCTCAGATGTATGAAGAGAAGGTGCCCTTCCCTTGGGGGCTCAGGGCACCAGAGTCCTCACTCTCTGACCTGTGACTCTAACGACTTGCAGGTCTCCACTCCCGCCAGGTCACACTGTCGCCTCCGCAGGTTCTCGATCATGATCTGTCCAAACCGGTCATCCATGTTCACCTGGGAAGGGAAAGAGGAGGCTGGGCACGGCCACAAGGGTTTCTGTTTCTCGAATGTGCAAAATAAGACACTACCACTCTATTTCTAACCAGTCAAGGCTGATACCCAGGGCAGGTCATGGAGTCGGGTGCAGGCACAGTACGCAGGGCTGACAAGGGCATACACTGCGACAGCCCCCAGAGAAGGGCGGCTGGATGGGCTGTGCTCGGCCCGCTAGCACGCTGTTCTGCAGGTCTACTTGCGTGCGCGCACAGGGGTGTGAGAATGTTTACGGCAACATTACACATAACAGGAAGGATCTGGGAAGAAGTTAAATGCCCATCATCTGCGGTCAAAGGAATTCTGGCATGGTCATTTAATGGAACATTGCATTGCCATGAAAATGGGAAAAGAAGAGGATATACATGCAGATACAGACACAGACACAGATACGGAATGGTTTCTTAGGTAATAAACTTTTGAAAGGTAAGGTACAGAGGAATGTGTCGAATATGCTCCTATCTGCCTTTAAGAAAAAAAAAAAACCACGACTCTGTCTACATTTATATATGCCCAGAATAATTCTGGAATCTGGCCATGTCGCTTCCCACGTTAGAGGGCTAAAGTCCAGGGTAGGAGAGAGACTTGCCTTTCCCTGCCTATCCTTTTGTACTATTTGATTTTTAAAAAATTTTGCATGTGCTGTTACTTTTTGCATAAAGAACCATTTTAAACCAGTTTAAAAAACCACTAATGTGTATATACACACAAATGCCACAAGAGAGAACACAATGTACATTATCTAGCGTATGTGCTATTATCCTGTCACACGCAAGGTATCAAAACTTCATCGCTTTAGTATATAAAATGATGCCCAGAGTTCCCGTGACGACGTCGCCAGACAAGACCCAGTATTACTCTCTTTTGGTGGATGTGTGAGGCTTGTGGGGTACCAAGGTCACACTGCCCCCTATTCCTTCAGGATCGAGGGGTGTCTGTGAATACATGCTCTGTTGTTTCATTGCCTGGGTGGATCCTGGCCTGACTCTCTCTAGCTGTGAGGCTGGGTGGCTGTGGGCAAGCTGCCTCATCTCTCTGTGCTTCAGTCCCCTTACTCACAAAACCTGCGGGGCTATTGTGATAATCAAGTAAGTTAACACATGTAAAACTTATGGGATGCGCCTACTAGTCAGCAAATTCTACAAAGTTGCTATCCTTCTTACATCAGTATTGACACGTTCATCATGTATATTTATGCAGTTTTTGTCATTTTAAACTACTGATCAGAAAACCATGGAAGGCATGGGAGTAATTAATACACGTGAGGATGCTGATAATTTTGTCTTTGTTAGAAAATTAAGTTAAATGTTTATTATTCACCAAGTGAGGATGGGAGGTGGGAATTGAGCCAGTTTAGGGACGGCTGTGGACAACGGAGTGAAACCTGGCTACTGTTACACCCATTCACCAGGACTGCAGACTGAGTCTGAGGAGTGCCCCCAATTAAGGAGAGGGAAGGAAGAAAACTCAACCAAGAACCACCTATACAAGAATCTGGCCTGGGGCATGGGGTGGCAAAAAGGTCAACCAGGTCTAGCCTTAGATCTGTCTGTAAGTATGTTGCAGTGGGTAAGGTCTTTACTGTTCTTGTCTGTAATAAAATTTAAAAATAAAATGAGATAAAAAAATAAAGTAAAATCAATAAAAGCAAAATAAAAGAAGCAATAAAAATAGCTACCGTGTATTTAGTACTTGTCACATGCACACTGCTACACATCATCTCACAAGTTCCCATAATAATCCAGAGAAGTTATCCCTTTAAAAACAAGGACCTGGGGCTCAGAGAGATCCAAAGAACAGCTGATGCCTGCCTAACAGCCAGGAAATGCCATAAATGCTCGTGTACAAATTAACTCACTTACTTCTCACTACAACTCTATGAAGTCGGGACTGTTGTTATTCTCATTTTTTGGATAAGGAGACCGGCACAGAGAGGTTATGAAACTTGTCCAGGTCACACAGCTAAGCAGTCTACCTCCAGAGCATGGACTCCCAATCACCATGCAATTCTTCCTAAGGTCACACAGCCACAGATAAAAGCCAGGACCAGGATTCAGACACAAGCTGAATAATTCCAAACCTCTAAAGCATAACCCTTTCCACTAGATCAGAAGAGAAAAACAGGCAGCCAGTGGTCCAAACTCAGTAATCTTAGAAATCAGGAAATTTTATCTTAAAATCCTGCATTGTAACTTCTCCTGAAAAACTGGGAGTTCTCAACTCTAGGCTCAGACACCTACATGGTAACAACTGGCTGGCACTGAGCAGGGGCCCCTCCCGTGAGATGGGACCTGGATGCTCTGGTTCACCATAGTCCCCACCACTCCCGCCTGCCCTATACTAGCCAACTTCATCCATTTGCATCACCGGCCTGCCTCTGAAGGATTCTGAATTTGCTACCCTCTATACCCACAGGACAGCCCAAATACCCTCTACCAAGGTCTATGACTCTACAGTAAATACAACGATAAAAGAAGAACTCAAAAAACTTTTAAAGAGGCCAAATAGAAGTTCCAAAAACTCTGGCTGTAAGTTCATAGGAAATCAAGAAATGAGGGATGTTGGGGATTGCTAGAATCAATGAAAAAGGAGGTATGTGAATGGCCAGAGGCAGAAGGAAAAGAATAAGTGGGAGTACGTACTGAGGTTGCTCGGAGAGTATTAAGCCACCACGGGCATATATGCAGAATGCAAATGTCTCGTGCTCCCATTTACCTGTTCGTAGTTTATGAACATGGCAGTGTCAAAACTGCTGGCTGCCCACTTGAGAAGGTTGGCCGACTGCTCCGGAGTCATGTAAACCAGCACACATTCAGTTATCAGGAGTGTTGGCAATCTTAAGAGAAGAAAAAAAGGCACATACATATGTATTCATCAAACTGGGACTCTCTAGGGATGCCTGGGTGGCTCAGTCAGGTAAGAACCCGGCTCAGGTCATGATCTCGGGGTAGTGAGATCAAGCCCTGCATCAGGCTCCCCACTCAGTAGGGAATGTGCTGGGGATTTCCCCCCTCCTTCTCCCTATGCTCCCCCCCTGCACATGCGCTCTCTCTCAAATAAATAAATAAATAAATAAATGTCAAGTATACATAAAAAAAAATTGGAGCTCTCTAATGGCACACATGGGGCGGTACTGGCGGGGCAGGAAAACCCTGTTTTTCACAGCCCAGGAAAACAAGACACACTGAACAAGCACATCAACAATCAATGTAATAGTTTTAGACTGTAAAAAGTTTTAGACTGTAAAAAGGTGAGCAATGAGCAACGATTTGTCTGGCTTGTGAAAGTGTTAAAGGCGTGTGGTAGTGTGTAAACACGGCTACAAATTCTCCCCTCCCCCCCTGCCCCCCCCCCCCGATAGTCCAAGATGGTGGAGGGGTAGGAGATCTTAGTTCCATCTGATCCTAGGAATTCAGCTGGATAGCTATCAAATCATTCTGAACACCTGCAAACTCAACCGGAGATCTAAGGAAAGAATAGATGAAACTCTACAAATAGAAAAGCGACCATTTTCTGCAAGGTAGGAGGTATGCAGAAGTGAATCCAAGGCGGTATATGGGAAGATAAACCATGGGGAGAGGGAGCCTCCATCAGCCGGCACTGGAAAGTGATAGAGCGGCAGAGCACAAAAACAGAAATTCTAGAAGTCTGCCCCTGTGAGTGACGCCCCTGCCTGAAAGGTACTCAGGTGGTGAAGCAGGGCAGAATCCTAGGTGGGACAGTGTGACCTCAGGAGGTGCCGGAGTGTGGCAGAGCTCCCAGGCATCGGAGCAGGGAAGACGGCTGTAATCAGCAAGCTGAGGAGTGGGCTCTCAGCTCGGGGTTGCCATAAACTGTGAACCAAGGCACGGTCAGGTGACTGCTCTCGGACCAGGGACCCAGCAATTGGCAGAACCACCACAAACCCCTCTTCCTCCCCTGGGAGGAATGGTGCAGGTGCACACCGCAGGAGCTTGCAGGGTTTGGAGACTTGAAATGGGGTCATGTGCCTGAGACAGGAATGCTCGGTCACAGGCTGGATGAGCACGGAGTGTAGTCAGAGATGAGGGAGACAGGAGTGACTGACTGCTTTTCTCTGAGGGCTAACTGAGGAGTGGGGCCCTGAGCTTTGGGCTCCAGGGCCGGAGATTGGGAGGCCGCCATTTTCATTCTCATCCTCTAAAGCTGTGCAGAAAGCCTTCAGGGAACAAAAGCCACAGAGAGCAAACCCGAGCAGATTACTTAGCCTGTGATACAGAAGACAAAATGATGGAGCATAAAGAAGCTGAGAAAAAGAGATAAACAACTACTGGATCACGAGAGGAGAATTTGAGAGATAAGTGATACCGTAAAGTGAAACAATATTAGAATAATTGGGATCTCAGAAGAGGAAAGAGCGGGGGGCAGAAGGTATACTGGAGCAAATTATAGCGAGAACTTCCCTAATCTAGGGAAGGAAACAGGCATCCAAGTCCAGAAGGCACAGAGAACCTCCGCTCAAAATCAATAAAAATAGGTCAACAGCCCAACATATAATAGTGAAGCTTGCAAATCTCAGAGACAAAGAGAAAATCCTGAAAGCAGCTCAGGACAAGAGGTCCATAACCTACAAGGGTAAAAATATTAGACTGGCAGCAGACCTATCCACAGAGACCTGTGGATCCTTTAAGTGAAGAGAGGGCCCAAAAGTAACATAGACCAGAAAGGAACAAAGACATTTTACAGAAACAGTGACTTTACAGATAATACAATGGCACTAAATTCATATCTTTCAATAGTTACTCTGAATGAAAATGGTCTAAATGCCCCAATCAAAAGACAAAGGGTATCGGACTGGATAAAAAGAAAGACCCATCAATATGCTGTCTGCAAGAGACTCATTTTAGACCCAGAGACACCTCTGGATTGAAAGTGAGGGGGTGGAAAACCATTTATCATGCTAATGGACATCAAGAGAAAGCTGGGATAGCAATCCCTATATCAGACCAATTAAATTTCAAACCAAAGACTGTAACAATAGATGAGGAAGGAAACTAGATCATAATTAAAGGGTCTATCCAATAAAAAGATCTAACAATTGTAAATATTTATGTCCTAACATGGGAGCAGCCAATTATATAAACCAATTAATAACAAAATTAAAGAAACACATTGATAACAATACAATAATTGGAGGGAACTTTAACACCCCACTCACTGCAATGGACAGATCATCTAAGCAGAAGATCAACAAGGAAACAAGGGCTTTGAATGACACACTGGACCAGATGGACCTCACAGATATATTCAGAGCAACAGAATACACATTCTCCTCAAGTGCATATGGAACATTCTCCAGAAGAGATCACATACTGGGTCACAAATCAGGTCTCAACTGGTACCAAAAGACTGGGATCATTTCCTGCATATTTTCAGACCACAATGCTTTGAAACTGGAACTCGAGGAAATTTGGAAAGAACTCAAATACATGGAGGCTAAAGAGCATCCTACTAAAGAATGAATGGGTCAACCAGAAAATTAAAGAAGAATTAAAATAATTCTTGGAAGGAAATGAAAATGAAAACACAACTGTTCAGAATCTTTGGGATGCAGCAAAGAGAGGGAAGTATATAGCAATACAAGCCTTTCTCAAGAAATAAGAAAGCTCTCAAATACACAACCTAACCTTACACCTAAAGGAGCTGGGAAAAGAACAGCAAATAGAGCCCATAATGAAGATTAGAGCAGAAATCAATGAAATAGAAACCAAAAGAACAGCAGAACAGATCAACGAAATTAGGAACTGGTTCTTTGAAAGAACTAATAAGATTGATAACCCCCTGGCCAGACTTACCAAAAAGAAAAGAGAAAGGACCCAAATAAGTAAAATCATGAATGAAAGAGGAGAGATCACAACCAACACCAAAGAAATACAAACAATGATAAGAACATATTATGAGCAACTCTATGCCAACAAATTAGGCAATCTGGAAGAAATGGATGCATTCCTAGAGACGTATACACTACCAAAACTGAAACAGGAAGAAATAGAAAACCTGAACAGACCCATTACCAGCAAGGAAATTGAAGCAGTAATCAAAAATCTCCCAACAAACAAGAGCCCAGGGCCAGATGGCTTCCCAGGGGAATTCTATCAAACATTTAAAGAAGAATTAATACCTATTCTTCTGAAGCTGTTTCAAAAACTAGAAATGGAAGGAAAACTTCCAAACTCTTTCTATGAGGCCAGCATTACGTTGATCCCAAAACTACACAAAGACCCCACCAAAAAGAATTACAGACCAATATCCCTATGAACGTGGATGCAAAAATTCTCACCAAAATACTAGCCAATAAGATCCAACAGTACATTAAAAGGATTATTCACAACCAAGTGGAATTTATTCCTGGGCTGCAAGGTTGATTCAACTTCCACAAATCAATTGATGTGTTATACTACATAAATGAAGGAAAGTCAAGAACCATATGATCCTCTCAACAGATGCAGAAAAAGCGTTTGACAAAATACAGCATCCTTTCTTAATTAAAACTCTTCACAGTGCAGGAATAGAGGGAACATACCTCAAAATCATAAAAACCATATAGGAAAAGCCCACAGTGAGTATCATTCTCTGGGGAAAAATAGAGCTTTTCCCCTAAGGTCAGGAACACGGCAGGGAAGTCCACTCTCACCACTGCTGTTCAACATAGTACTAGAAGTCCTAACCTTAGCAATCAGACAACCAAAAGAAATAAAAGGTAGGGGTGCCTGGGTGGCTCAGTCGGTTAAGCATCTGCCTTCAGCTCAGGTGATGATCCCAGGGTCCTGGGATCAAGTCCCACATGAGACTCTCTGCTCAGTTGGGAGCCTGCTTCTCCCTCTGCCTGCCACTCTGCCTACTTGTGATCTCTCTGTCAAATAAATAAATAAAATCTTAATAAATAAATAAATAAATAAATAAATAAAAGGCATCCAAATCGGCAAAGAAGTCAAACTCTCACTGTTTGCAGATGACAAATTGTGGAAAGCCCAAAAGACTCCATCCCAAAATTGCTAGAACTCATACAGGAATTCAGCAAACTGGCAGGATATAAAGTCAATGCACAGAAATCAGTTGCATTTCTATACACTAACAATGAGACAGAAGAAAGAGAAATTAAGGAGTCGATCCCATTTACAACCACACCCAAAACCATAAGATACCTACGAATAAACCTAACCAAAGAGATGAAGGATCTACTCCAAAAACTACAGAACACTTATGAAAGTTGAGGAAGACACAAAGAAATGGAAAAACGTTCCATGCTCATGGACTGGAGGAGCAAATATTGTGAAAATGTCTATGCTACCTAGAGCAATCTACACATTCGCTGCAATCCCTATCAAAATACCATCAACTTTTTTCATAGAGCTGGAACAAATATTCCTAAAATTTGTATGGAACCAGAAAAGACCCCAAATAGCCAGAGGAATGTTGAAAAAGAAAACCAAAGCTGGTGGCATCACAATGCCAGACTTCAAGCTCTATTACAAAGCTGTCGTCATCAAGACAGTATGGTTCTGGCACAAAACAGACACACAGATCAATGGAACAGAAGAGAGAACCCAAAAATGGACCCTCAACTCGATAGTCAACTAATCTTCGACAAAGCAGGAAGAATATCCAATGGAAAAAAGTCTCTTCAACAAATGGTGTTGGGAAAATTGGACAGCCACATGCAGAAGAATGAAATTGGGCCATTTCCTTACACCATACACAAAAAAATACACTCAAAATGGACGAAAGACCTAAATGTGAGACAGGAATCCATCGAAATCCTAGAGGAGAACACAGGCAGCAAGCTCTGTGACCTCAGCCACATCAACTTCTTGCTTAGACATGTCTCCAAAGCCAAGGGAAATAAAGGCAAAAATGAACTATTGGGACTTCAAGATAAAAGCTTTTGCACAGCAAAGGAAACAGTCGACAAAACCAAAAGACAACCGACAGAATGGGAGAAGATATTTGCAAATGTCTTATCAGATAAAGGGCTAGTATCCAAAATCTATACAGAACTTATCAAACTCAACACCCAAAGAATAATCCAATTAAGATACGGGCAGAAGACATGAACAGACATTTCTCCAAAGAAGACATACAAATGGCCAACAGATACATGAAAAACTGCTCCACATCACTCGGCATCAGGGAAATACAAATCAAAACCACACCGGTCCGAATGGCTAAAATTAACCACTCAGGAAATGAGAGATGTTGGCAACGATGTGGAGAAAGGGGAACCCTCCTATACTGTTGGTGGGAATGCAAGCTGGTGCAGCCATTCTGGAAAACAGTATGGAGGTTCCTCAAAAAGATGAAAGTAGAGCTACCCTACCACCCAGCAATTGCACTACTAGGGATTTACCCCAAAGATACAAATATAGTGATCCAACAAAGGGGCACCTGCACCCCAATGTTTATAGCAGCAATGTCCACAATAGCCAAACTGTGGAAAGAGCCCAGATGTGCATTGACAGATGAATGGATAAAGGAGATGTGGCGTGTGTGTGTATATATATATATACATACACACATATATACATACTGAGTTTGGAGAGATTTTGTTACACATCAAAAACTGACAGATACAATGCAGAAATAGTGATACTCATTTAACCAAATCTAATTCTTATATAAATCTTAATCATCAAGAATTGACAACAACCAAGAACAATCTTCAGGAAATTACATTTGTTAGTAAGCACTCTGATTGATAAGACCTGAAGTAATGAACAAATTATGAAATATGAAAAGCAATAAACTCCTAGAGAAATCTCCAAAAGCCTTAATTCTTCAAAGGGAACACAAACAGCCCCAAATTATATGAGCTCTGCTGGTTTATTCCTGGTTCTTTTACTGCTCCTTCTCTGACTCCTTCACTGTATCCTCTTTCTTTCTCTGCCCCTAAATATCGCTGTCCCTCATGGCTAGTTGCTATTTTTCTCACAAAGCAAGTGGGTTACTTTAAAAAAAAAAATTTTTTTTTAAGATTTACTTATCTTAGAGAGAGTGTGTGTGCACGTGGGATGGGGGAGGGGCAGAGGGAGAGAGAGCATCTCAAGTAGGCTCCCCGCTGAGCGCAGAGCCTGCCACGGGGCTCAATCCCATGACCCTGAGATCATGACCTGAGCTGAAATCAAAAGTCAGGCGCTCAACTGACTGAGCCACCCAGGCACACTGCAAGTAGGTTGTTTCTGTCCATGTTTATTGGCGAGGGATCTCAAAACAAATAAATTGTCTGAACTTGAATACCCAGGAAAGTAGTTGAAAAGAACATGGTGTATGTTACCATCAGAATGTACAGCTGGGCTCAGGGCCTGGATTCACAATCACTAGAGAGAAAGGCTCCCCACCAGTAAGTGCCGGCTCTGACCTGATCATATAGCACCAACTATCCACCGTTACTGTTCATCTGGATTTCCTTTTTTTTTTGACAATGAAATGGTATATAACTCAAGTTATTTAAAAATAGATATCCAAATGCTCTCTGGCCCCAACTGGAACATGGTATAAAGAAACTGAGGGCACTAAATCCAGAGGAAAGTCAATGAAGTCCGAGTTGCAAACAAAGTTGAAAATCAGAAAGAATAATTGTTTTAAAATTAGCAATAACCTAAGTTTTAAAACCCCAGATTATATCAACATAAATTATTAGAAAAAGTAAATGAGTGGGGAAAAAGTTCCAAAACCTCAATTAATAGGTTGATAATTAGAGAACTATAGCTCCCAAAACCTTTTTAATGCAAAAGGTGCCCAATTTTACTTAAGACAGTGGGGAAGCCAGGTGAAGAAGGCTATGTGGGAATTTTTTGTACAATTTTTGCAACTTTGTTGTAGATTCGAATTATTTGAAAATGTAAAGTTAAACATTTGTCAGTGTAGTTTTAAGAGGTAGCCATTGGCAATATTAAAAATCGGATTAATACTTTTCAAAATATAAGTGAAAGCAAAGCAAAGCAAACACAGTAGTAAAGGAAAATGCAGAGCACAAATGAAGCCCCATAGAATTATATGTATAATTCTAATACTTGTTCTAGCCACTGCTCTTCATCCATTTTGTAGATGTCCAAAAGCGAGGCAAACTTCCCTATCAAGAGCTAGCCTGATTTATAACTGATTATTTCCCTGATCTTTCAGCAGATTTGCTCCAACAGCGGGTTACTATGGTGGCAATAGGTGGCAGCTGGTTACCATGGTGACCATAGTAATCTAAAGGAGACTGTAGTCTATGTGCCAATTTCTGTTCAACTGCTTTCACAGCATACTTAACTTAATCTTCAGGACCATCTTGTGAAGTAGTTTTTACTTGTGTAGTTGTGAAGAAATTGAGGCTCAAAGAGGCTTCTGGAGGGGGTTTGTTTGTTTACGAAAAAAACTGCCCCATGGGGCGCCTGGGTGGCTCAGTCGTTAAGCATCCGCCTTCGGCTCAGGTCATGATCCCAGGGTCCTGGGATCGAGCCCCACATCGGGCTCCCTGCTCAGTGGGAAGCCTGCTTCTCCTCTCCCTCTCCCCCTGCTTGTGTTCCCTCTCTCACTGTGTCTCTCTCTGTCAAATAAATAAATAAAATCTTTAAAAAAAAAAGAAAAAAACTGCCCCTATTAAATAACTTGTAAGCAGGAGAGGTCGCTTGGAATCCAGGATAAGATTCCAACACTCGGGCTCTCCTCACTCTGAGAGGGCTCCAGGCTTACCAGCGTCACCTTGAGGCAATCTACTGACCACTCACTAACCTGCCCCCAAGAAAATCAGTGGTGTCCTTGAACGTCGAAACTTCCCTTCTGCTGAAAGAAGAACCCCCTACACGCTACGATCTGGGAACCATCTAAAGGGTTCCCCAAAGGAAAAAAGAGGCATATTCCGTACAGTGCGTTGACCTTGCTCTCTGAACACTCAGTGAGACACACAAAGAGTTAGAAAATAAGTACTGGGTCAGTAAGCACCATCCCTGACATCTGCAAAGGTGGACATACAAATCCCAACGATGATAACCTGGTTTATGATTCTAGGCTAAACACGTAAACAAGAACTTCAAAGTGCAGAGGGGTCAGCCATCACCACTTTAACAAAAGATGTATCCGGAAGGTCAAGCTTCAACTCCCTACACTTCCTGCCCTGCATCGCCCAAAGCTCACCTGTATTTGCACCTGTCCTCACCCTCTTCCTCTCCTCTCAGAACGACAGCTTTCCCTTCCCTCCAAGGCTCCTAGCCTCTGTGGGCTCTACGGCCTCTTCTCTACCAGGGATTTCCCTACTAGGTACTCTCTTTAATCACTGGCCACGGATTCTTTGCCTTCAATTTATTTTTAAAGTAACTTTCTGTTTTCCCCACCTTCCCCTCAAGCCTCTCTCTTGAGTTACTCACCCCAAATATTGTTCAAAGTGTCATCTTCACTGACAGTAAGCTGTGTAGACATGTCTTTATCCCCCACTACTGTTAAATTCCAATCTAATTTTGACCAGCATCAGTGTGCTAAAACCACACATCTCACTCCCCTCCACTGCTCCCCAAAGGCACCTGCTCCCAAGAATTTGGTGTGAACCCTTCTGGTCCATTTCTAAAATACTTCTGTAATACATAGGTATAATCATGGAAGTACTGTATTTTGAAGGTTTGATTTTACACATTTGGTATCACACTATGCATATTATTCTGCAACTTGATTTTTTGTTTTATGCAACATTACCCTTTTGAGCTCTCTCCATGCTGATCTAGGTCATGCATTTTACATGTTGCTCACTCATTCTTCTCCTGATGAACATTTAGAATGTTTCCAATTTTCTGCTACTAAAAACAGTGCCTATAATGAACATCCTCCTTGTACAGGCACACAGACTTTCTCGGAGTGCACACATCCAAAAGTGGAACAAACTACTAAATCACATGGTACACATGCTTGCAATTTTAGTAGATACTTCCAGATTGTTCCTCATAATTCACCTGCACCAGTGGCGCACGACCATTCTCATTCTCACATAACCTTGCCAACACTTGATAATGTCAGACTTTCACATTTTTGCCAACTTGGTTGGAGTAAAATAGAGTTCCATCTCATCACCACTGAGGTTCAATACCTTTTTCATATGATATCCAAATTCTTCTTTGAGCTACCTTGTCATCTCTCTTTTGCCTGTTTTCATATGGGACTTACTTTTTTTTTTAATAGTAGCTTACCTTTATTCTGCATACTAATCCTTTATATATCGCAATTATACATTTCTATGCATATAATTATCTTCTCTCAAACTTTATGATGTTAGGCCTCAGTATGTTACAAAAGCAATACATGTGATTCTGATGTGAAAACAAGCTTGAGAAACTTTGCCTCTAAAAATACTTCAGAACACCACTCTCAGTAGCAATGAAACGATAAACATTTCAGAATAAAAAATGGGACACAGGTATAACACTGCAATTTTAACTGGCCTTATTTCATATTAGCAAGAAGTTACAAATGCAGAAGAGGTTAAAAAAAAAAATCTCACTGTGGATTCATGTTACATTTCTTTAGTTTCTCTTCCAGTTCAGGTAAATCTCGGAGATCTGCCCCAATAATGGCGTATCTCTTTGAATCCAACAGGTGTCCATCTGCAAATCCAAGAAGAGATTATCATTTCAACTGAAATTAACCAAGAGATTATAATTTCAATGGGTATGGTTCTTTCAAAATTAAAGTAAACTTATTGTTTTTCTCCATTATAAAAATACATGCTCCATTGTGGGGGGAAAAAAAAAGTCAGGAATGAAGAGGGGAGAAATGAACTAAAATCATACCTTCCAGAGATAACTATTAGTATTTGAGTGTAGAACATCCCGGTCCTTTTTTCTATGTGCTCAAACTCATATATACAAAATAAACACATTCTCACATAAACATACACACACACCTCACACAGAAAAAAGCAAACAGGGCCAATTCTTTCAGAAACTGCTTTTCCTATTTAACAGTAATATCAATGACATCATTCGCTGTAATGATTTCCTAGAGTTCCATGAGTGGATAAAACAACTTACTCAACCAATCTCTCACTATCAGGCATGTGGTATTTCCAAGTTTTCTCCATCTGAGGCACTGCAATGAACATCTTTATATAGACATCATGAAGCACCTGTCAGGTAGGTCTCTCTGAGTGGAATTAGGAGGTCAAAGGGTAAGCCTATGTAAATAATGGTACTGATTGGCTGGCTGCTCTCTAAATGTTTTGCCAATCTGTGAGATACTGTGTTTGAAGGAAAATTGTCTCTATACTAAAGTATTTACAAATAAGATGATAACATTTGCTTTAAAATACTCCAGCAGAGATTGGATGGAATGGTTTTTATACTGGTTCTCAAGCTTTGGCAGCCATCAGAATCACCTGGAGGACTTGTTAAAACACAGACTGATGGGCTCCACTCCCTGAGTTTCTGATTCAGCAGATCTTTCAAAAGTAGAAATTTTTTCAAATTCTTTTAAAAGTTAGAAACCTGTATTTCTAACAAGTGCTTAGGCCGTGTTGATGCCCCTAGTTTAGGACTAACTTTTAGAACCACTGGTACAGATGAAGTTGGTCATAGTTATAGTTAGATGTTGGGCACGTGGAGGTTCACTGATTTATTTTTATGTATACCTAAAAATGTTGTCAATTAAAAGTTTAAAAAATGGATTGTAATTTATTTATTTATTTTTTTACAGATTTTATTTATTTATTTGACAGAGAGAGACACAGCGAGAGGGAACACAAGCAGGGGGAGTGGGAGAGGGAGAAGCAGGCTTCCCGCGGAGCAGGGAGCCCAATGTGGGGCTCGATCCCAGGACTCTGGGATCACAACCTGAGCCAAAGGCAGATGCCTAACAACTGAGCCACCCAGGTGCCCCAAAAACGGATTGTAATTTTTAAAAAAAGGAAACTGCTTGGTTGTTTACCCGAAGCATTGCTTGCTCAGCTTCCTCAAGGGTACAAACCATGGAAGGAACTGGAACATCCAACAGCCATTCTATATCATTGCTAATAGCTCAAGTTCTCTCAGCTCTGAGAGGTCACAGTAGAAAAAGGGAAAGAGGCTAAACCACAGTGTCTGAAAACTCTCATGATGCTGATAACCCAATTCAGCTGACTCAAATACACTGGGCCACACACCATAAGCTAAAAGATGTACCTCCTAGGCACCTGCTAGATTTCAGGCAAGCAGGGAAACCCGACGTCGGAGCCCCAGGTGCCACAATGCCCAAGTCAGAAAAGGAATATAAAGACTATGAAGGAAGGCACTTGTCTGCCCTATTGTGAGATCAAATAATAAATATCTGTGCACCTTCTTGCAAATAGTGAACATGTTACTAAAAAGTGTGCTTGGAGTGAGTTATTCCATCCCTGATTAAAAAAAAAAAAAAAAAAGAGTTGAGATGTACTACAAAAACACCAACACATCCGTTCATTTGACCATTCAGGTGTGTATTTATTTAACCAACAATCTTGGCGTGCCAGGCACTGTTCTAGGTGCTGGGGACACAGTGATGAACAAGAGACAGGTCGCTGCCTCTCATAAGGCTTACCCCCCCAGAGGAGGGAGAGAGACAATGAATCATTAAAGAAAGGAAGAATTGGGCGCCTGGGTGGCTCAGTTGGTTAAGCGACTGCCTTCGGCTCAGGTCATGATCCTGGAGTCCCAGGATCGAGTCCCGCATTGGGCTCCCTGTTCAGCAGGGAGTCTGCTTCTCCCTCTGACCCTCCACCCTCTCATGCTCTCTCTCTATCATTCTCTCTCTCAATAAAAAATTTTAAAAAAAAATCTTAAAAAAAAAAAAAGAAATACTGCGAATGTGGGCGCCTGGGTGGCTCAGTTGGTTAAGCGACTGCCTTCGGCTCAGGTCATGATCCTGGAGTCCCGGGATCGAGTCCCGCATCGGGCTCCCTGCTTGGCAGGGAGTCTGCTTCTCCCTCTGACCCTCCTCCCTCTCATTCTCTCTGTCTCAAATAAATAAATAAAATCTTTAAAAAAAAAAAAAAAGTGGGCGCCTGGGTGGCTCAGTCGGTTAAGCGACTGCCTTCGGCTCAGGTCATGATCCCAGAGTCCCGGGATCGAGTCCCACATCGGGCTCCCTGCTCAGCGGGGGGTCTGCTTCTCCCTCTGACCCTCCCCCATCTCATGCTCTATCTCATTCTCTCTCTCAAATAAATAAATAAAAATCTTTAAAAAAATTTAAAAAAAAGGAAGAATTAAGAGAATATCAGAGTATTAAGTGCTAAGAAGCAAATAAAAGGTGATTAAAAAAAAAAAAAGAGTAGAAGGGACAGGGTTCAGTCTTTCACCTGGTGGTCATGGAGGGCTTCTCAGAGGAGGCAGTAGCTAAGCTGAGACAGAGGTGATCAGAAGGAGCCTGGTAGGCAAAATTAGGGGAAAAGAGTTCCATGGTAGAAGGAAGTGGAAGATCCGAAGGTGACAGGCAACAGCAGGACAATGTGGCCAGATCAGAGTTACTGTAGTCAAAAGTAGAATCAGGAGGCAGACAGAGGAATGCTTAACCGTGCGGATCCCAACCAGCGGGAAGATTTAAGCAGGGGAGTAAGAGAACCTGATTTACTCCTTCTGACTTTTCACTGGGTGCCCGTTTATATACTTTGAATTTTCCTCCCCGTGCACAGTCCAGCTTAAAAAAAGTGTCAATTCAAAGATGCGTCTTTTTTTCCACTTTAACATTCCTGAAATCAGGACGCATCGAACAGTCAAGAACACACCCATTAATTTGCCAGCAAGTTGTCTTTCCTAACGATAAAGAAATAGCAGTGAATCTTACAATCACAGCCTCATATGTTTGATGAAGGAGGGTAATGTTTCAATGAAATTTGTGCCACTTTTATGACCACCTATCACTTTTGTCAGGCCTTCACTCACATTTGTATTTCCCTTGTTTTATTCGAATTCTCCTTCCTCGGTATGCCCGCAAGATCAAAAACTAAAAGCACAGAACCAGAAAATGTGTGTACATGAGACACAAACACAGAGTTCAAAAGCAAGCAAACAACTAACAAAAAAATCAGCCCAAAAAAAGATGATGAGGGACTTTTATCAAAGAATGTATCTTTATGTTCTAAAGGATTCCTAGCAATTGAGGAGAAAATGAAACGATACCATGGACACATTCCCGATGGACATTTACAAGGAAATCCTGCAGGCCAAAAAAGGAAGGAAGATACTCCATCTCAGGAGCAGTTTCAAAGTTAATTTAAAAATTTTTAATTAATAGGTTTGGAAGATAAGCAGAAATTTTTGTTTTAATGGTAACAGCCACTGTCAGTGAGGCTGTAGGGAAAGAGAATCCTCGTCTACTCTCGTGAAAATACAATTTACTAAAGAGGGTCTCGAAGAACAGTTTGGCAGTAGCTATTAGAATTCATAAAGGACAATCCCTTGAACCAGCAATTCCTGCAAATATGCACGTGTGCATATTTGTGCTTTCTACAACACTGTTTAATAGAAAACCATAAAAAACTCAGCTATGTAAAGGACCGTCAGTACCAAATACATTAAGTAAAATGGAATTTCATGCCAAGGAGAACTAGAAAGCCATCAGAAATGATGAGGCAGACCTATATATGATGACACGAAGACAGCCACGAATCACTAACGATGCAGAAAGAGCGAGTTACAAAACAGGATGTGTAAATTACTCACTTTATTAAATTTACACATAGATCTATTTATTTTGAGAACTATAGATTCACTCATTCAACAGATACATACTGAACTACAACCTCTGTATTTATTCAATGTGTATATACATTCTTTCAACAAAAATTTATCGAACCTTCTAGGTGCCAGCACTGGATTCTATTTATGTGTGTGTTTTTTCATGTGTGATATTGATCCGTCTCTAGGTGCATTGTTCATCCACAGGAGAAAACACTCTGAACACTGGTTATCTTTTTTTTTTTTTTAAAGATTTTATTTATTTATTTGAGAGAGAGAATGAGATAGAGAGAGCATGAGAGGGGGGAGGGTCAGAGGGAGAAGCAGACTCCCTGCTGAGCAGGGAGCCCGATGCGGGACTCGATCCCGGGACTCCAGGATCATGACCTGAGCCGAAGGCAGTCGATTAACCAACTGAGCCACCCAGGCGCCCCAACACTGGTTATCTTGATGGGGGGAGAGATTGTGGAGGGTCTTTACTTTCTACTTCATACATTTGTGTACTGATGGATCAAAGGTGATGCAAAGTGTTAGCTCTTCCACTACAGGTAATCATTCTGACACAAGTACTCACCAAATACACAGAAAACTGTGATAGCTACAGTGTGGAGAAATCAGCTAGGCCAGCACAGGGCAAAGCTGCACACGTTCTACTTATAATTTGTAGGAGGAAACAAAGTATGGGGGAGATGTTCTTTCCTGGAGGAGTTTCTTCACGAGGAGCATGACTATGGCACTGTGGTTGCACAGAGGCCTGTCTAGTTGTCTGATGTTTCCTGTGGCATCTGTGTCCACCATCCAAGAAGGCCATCCTTCTGGGCAGGTCTTCTGACCTGAATTATTAATAAGTCCCTGAACTACTCTGCCAGACAGACAGAAAACGATGGAACATTCTGGAAGAGGTTTCCCTTGGTTCGAAAGGCTTAGAAGTGAGCAGAGTGTTGCTGCAAACACTCATAATTAAAACGTGAGGGGGGAAAACCCGAGCACAGGGGCCAAGGAGGTGACCTAATAGGTGGAGCAGGTCAGGTACACACAGCGGGGAGCAGCGGGGGCAGGACTGCAGGGTGACAGCCCCCCTCCACGAGGCAGCCATGTAGGAGGGAGGGTCTGATGCGGCCGGACTGGATGTTCCCAAGGAAAGCTGGAAACGGAGATTCTCCGGAAAAAAATCTATTTTTGCACCATTTGCAAATCATTGAAACACATTTTGTAAAAGACTTTAGAACGGGGACCTATGGACATCTGCTTTAAATTCCTCCACGGTAAATGTGATGCGGTGTAAATGTATCCGCAGAAGTACCCGCTGTGTGACGTCATGGGCACGCGCACACACACACACACACACACACACATTCTGACACGCGCGCACACACACACACACCCCATATTTCAAAAGAAAAGGGGGGAAAAAAGCAAAGAGAGTTCTACAGTCCGTACTGCACCACGTAGGTTAAGGGTACTTGCCGTTTTGAAGTGGGTCCTCTGAATGTAATTCTATAATGGGTTGTGATAAGAAAGGCTTGACTCTGTGGGGAGATGGGAAAGCGAGAGAATTGAGTCCAGGAGCTCAGTTTCAGCAAAACTGCAAACACCCACTCCAGAAGCGGCAACTACATCCTGCTCCTGCTCAAAGCAAGGGCCACTCGGTGCACAGGGCCTTCTGCTTCATGACATCTGGCCCTCGGCACACGCACTCACACTTCAGTGGATCGGGGCTCAGGCGAGGTCACTAAGCAGGACACTCCGAATCGGATGTCCAGTCACAGTCTGATCATAAATACTGAAGACTCAGAACTTGATCAAGATAAGTCATCAAGAATGTTCCCGATGTTCCAGTGTTTTCCAAGCCGTCTCTCGTTTCCTGCCTCTTCTCCAACAAAATTTTTAACACAGTGCTTATTCTCACAGTTAACTGAAAAACAGACTCCTATTCAGACCTGAAGTCAGTAACATTTATGTGATGAGTCTCCTCCTTCACAATATGCAAAAATCAGACCTCAGAGAGCCGAATCCTCTATCAAACAACCATACACAAAGGCCAAAGCATTTTTCAGCCCAGAAGCCACCTCTGGGCTTACGTGAGAACCCACTTACTCTTACTTCACTTGGGGATCCAACAAGCTAGGTTGTCCTCTGCAGATGCCCAGCCTCAGACGCCAGACGGCAAGTAAAAAGCATATTTACTGTAACAGAATCTTGTATTTGGAAAGGGTGAAAACCTTGTTTTCATAGGATAAAGTAGAACAACCTCATACTTGAAAAGTATTTCCAGATGATGAGAATCAGACATCTATGAAGGACAAGCTGAAACTTTTAGGTTCACTAAAAATTTTTTTAAATGTAAGACCTGGCAGGGCGCCTGGGTGGCTCAGTTGGTTAAGCGACTGCCTTCGGCTCAGGTCATGATCCTGGAGTCCCGGGATCGAGTCCCGCATCGGGCTCCCTGCTCGGCAGGGAGTCTGCTTCTCCCTCTGACCCTCCTCCCTCTCACGCTCTCTGTCTCTCATTCTCTCTGTCTCAAATAAATAAATAAAATCTTTAAAAAAAAAAAAAAAAGACCTGGCATTTTATTGAAATCACTCATTTAAAAACAGGGAAGGGAGTACAGGTTAAAACCACTAAGAAACCTTGACCTTGGGCTTGAGGCCAGGGTTTAAATCTCAGCTCCACCCTTTCGTCCACAGGTGCCCTGACGGAAATTCGCTTCACTGCTTTGAGCCTTGGGTTCCCCCCAGAATTCACGAGTCTGCTCTGAGTACTGAATGATGATCCAAGTGAAGCATTTCACATGGTGCTACAAAAGGTCCCAGCAGAGATTCACAAACTCATCCTCTACAACTCTGCAAACTTTTTAAAACCTGGCTTCAGGGTCGCCCCTGGAAAATCTCACATATGACTAAATTCAGCCTCGTCATCATTTACTCGAACAATATATACTCGGCATCTGCTCTGGGTCTGGCACCTCTCTATGCCCTGGAGATATCGAAGTAGACAAAAGACACAGAACAATTCCGATGATTAAACTACTGTAGGTCATTTCTTTTCAAGGTTCAGAGAAATGACATTCATGGACAGAAGAGTCTCAAGGGAGGGTGTGTATTGCATTTGGAAGACTGCTCGACAGGTATGGAATGAGGATCCTGGGGCCAGCAAGAAAGAAGGGGGGGGGGGGCCAAGGGAAGAGCCCCCTAAAATGAGGTCTCCAGCATGCAGATCAGCCCCCTACTGACCGCTGCCTCTGAATCTACCCGGCTCTGTCCTCTGGTCCAAGCCACACTTACTTGATGCTGTGCAGCTTTCTCGTGACTATCATTGGAAAGTCGACCTCAAAATATTTACTTGGGAGAAGATCTTCATCCTGAGGACAAACACACAGTAAGTTTTCGAATTCTATATTCCCTCATACATTGACTGACCATCTTCACGTACTGAACACTAGGCCCCAAACAGCAAAGGCCTTAGGGCCTTAGGGCCTTAAATTAGGAACAATACGGTCAGAAATGTATTTTTTAGGTGACTTTGGTCTCCGCATGGAGAACGGATGGAGGACAAAAGTTAGGAGGATCTCACAGCCATCCAGGAAGAAGGTCCAGGGAAGAAGTCATGGGGAGCCTGAACTGGGGTAGCCGCCCCTGGGATGGATGTGGGGAGGCACTGAGAGGTGCTGGGGAAGTAGGACCTAACAGACTTCTCCCAAACCCAGACTGAGACAGATTAGGGAGGGTCAGGAAACCAATGTGGGGGGAGGGTGGGACCAGCATTTGGGGGATCAAATAGGATACAACAGCAAATATCACAAAGCATCCCCCACAGTGAGGGCAGGCAAGTTTCGCCCATTTGACCTAGACTCCAAAGAGCAAACAAGCATTTTTTTTTTAAAGAAACTTAGATTAAAAAAAAAAACAAAAACAAAAAAAACCTTTGGACCAATATAATTATCAAACAAACCAAAATTCCTCCATAAAATCTTTTAGACCCTAGGCTATTAGTTTTCCTCACTCCTGACAGATAACCTTTCTCTTGGAAGGGGTACCTAGGTCTCGGTGTACCTTGACCAGAAATAAAAATGTCAGACTTATTCATTATTAACCGACCTACATGACAGGGGGAGAAACCAAACCTCGGGACCAAGGCAAAAGGGAGTTGGGCCGAGAGGAGGCTTTTCTCCAGTGGCTTCTGCTCACACTGCACACGTTCTGCCCCTGCATTCTGTTCCAGCTCCTTCAACCACACCATAGCCACTGAGGTACAGACGCAACACGGACAGAAGACCACAAAGACCCCCCTGAACAAGCACAAGGCTCTGTGTAGAGAACAGGGAAGGAACCTGGACTTGGAGGAGCTGCAGTCCATTGTCTGTTCCACGCTCCAGCCCCACTGGCTGTCCAATTTGGGGGAGACACAGGCTCTTGCGCCCCCCCTTTCCCTATCTGTGTAACCCACCGCCCCACAGAGCTCCCAAGTTAATTCATGAGGTCATGGAAGTACAAGCACCTCATAAACGTGAGCTCTCCTAACCTGAATGAAAAAGGCAGAGGCAAATGACTGATACTCAGGCCAGGCTGAGGCTGCTGAGTTTTCTCCTGAGTAACAGAAAGGTCGGGAACACTGATGACCAAAGACCTTCTTATCAGGAGAGCTCATTAGGGACAAAACACATATGCAGGTCGCGTTAGGCCCACATGCTCTAATTTATCTTGGTGTATGTCTGCAATAACTCTGGGGAAACTCCCGAACCCATCACTGCCACATGACTGACCTAAGAGAAAAAACAGAAAATTCTGTACAAATGTACAGGAAAGAAAATGCAATGGGTGAGGGTGTCATCGGGAACAGACTGGGCACTTCAATTCCAGCCCAGAATCCAAGACCAGCGCTTTGGTCCTGGTTCTGCACTAACCGGACCCATCTCCTTTCCTGTGAGTGAGCATAGTTACACCTGTTCTTGCCCCCTAACAGAGCAGGTGAGGGATCAAATCAGGGAATAGCTACAAAAGGCCTTGTGTCATATCACCATCACCCAGCCTTGCACATCCCCAAACTGTATTGAGGATACTGTCACGATGACAATAAAATCTTCCTTATCGTCAATATGGCAGATGCAGGGGCTCTGGGTCTCACAATTCCACTGGCAGGGCTCTTCCACACGTGCTGGGACATGTCTACAAGGATTTTTATCATAACCCCTGTTGCAACAGCAAAGGATGGGAAGCCAGGCACCTATCCTTCAGCGAGGCCCTGGGGACATCACGTATGTGGCTGAGGGTGGCAGCAGGTACAAGCAGCTGGGGACAGGGGCGCGAGACAGGCAGTCACTGCATTCCTTCTGAATATATTTTTAACATTTTTGAACCAGGCGGGCACCTTCACAAATGAAACAATTCGGGAAAGAAGGGGCATTTTCATTTACCTTTAATCTCCAGAAGGTGGTATCCATCCCAGCCCCAAGATTTAGAATTTGACAATGACATTCTGTCTTCCGTAGAAATGCCTTTATCAGCTGACTGACGCCATGGACTCGAGCAAAATATCCTGAGAGAGAGACAGGGACAAGCTATCGCTCAGTGAGGTCAGAAATCATCCCTGCAGAGCCCACCCCAGGAGAAGAGCAAATGAGGACTCTTCTGCTCTTCTTCGGGGTCAGTGGTTTATCTCTGGACTTCATGGGAGAAATAATGACTTTCACATTCTCTTCCTTTTTTTTTAATTTAAAGCTGCTAGAACCAAAGTAAGTACAATCTATTTAATGGTAGAATTAACTATCTTAAAAATAAAATGGTCCGTAAATTTACTTATGAAAGACAAGTTGGATCTAAATATTCCTTCAGGAAATGTGCTTTTTTGTGGCTAGGTGAAAGCTACTAGGGACTCAGCAAAAAGTCAAAATGACGAGATCATGATGAAAATAATATTTTGGGGTCATTATATGGGACAGATAAATGTCACAGCAAAAAAAAAAAGAAAGAAAGAAAGAAAAAAAGGCCGTATTTCTTACCGTGTTCCCTTCATCTCCATCCGTGCGGGTAAGAGCCTCTGTTTATAAAATGGCCTCACGGGGCACGTGGGTGGCTAAAGCGATTAACTGTTTGCCTTCAGCTCAGGTCATGATCTCAGGGTCCTGGGATCCAGCCCCATGTTGGGCTACCTGCTCAGTGGGGAGCCTGCTTCTCCCTCTGCCTGCCGCTCCCCCTCCTTTGCGCTCTCTCTCAAATAAATAATATCTTTCCAAAAATAACAAAAATAAATAAAATGGCCTCACAGACCATCTGCATTGCTGATAAATGGACTTGCTCAGCTCCAAGGGAATGGGAAGCTGGAGCAAAGGCAATGAAAAATAAAAATAGAGGGAAAGGAAGATAATATCTATTCTAAAGCCCTGCTACTTAAGTATAACTACTTTAAGAACAAAATTTGAGTAGCATTTAGAAACTTACTGCAATGTGACAAGGAATTCTATGTCTATTGATTATCCTAATAAGGAACTTGAGCTTCTATTTTATGTGTTTCTTGCATTTTATTTTTCTAGGAAATCATTTTTAATGTATGTTATAGAATATTGTCCACAACAGATTGGTTATTGGAACAAAACTTTAAAGAGGCTCATAACACACTGTTAGGGAAGCACTCTCCTAGTGGGCCCCAGTCTGGAGATGCCAGCCCAGGCAGAGAAAGAAGGAAAGAAGGTCAGCTGACACGCTGCCTGGGGCGCCCATCTCCCGGGGCCCCAAGGTGGGTTCCCACCTCTGCAGCGTGGTTAGGAAAGCTGCCTCAGGAGCCCGGGAGGGAGTCTTCAGGCCTCTTAGCCAGGCCTGGCCCCATCTCCCCGATGCCTGGGTTCACCCTCAGCTCCAAGTAAGGTCCATGTCCTTATTCTCAGGAACCACCACTTTACACTTTCTTTGCATTTCTTATACAATCTACCCATAGGCTCCATCTTTAGGGCCAGGATTCCCTGCATGCACAAGGACTGTGGTCATTTGGTGAACTTCTCAATCTCGCTGAGACTGAGACACCCTCCTGTCTCAAATCCTTTCACTGACTTGATACAAAGGACTTGCAGAGCCTGACAGTGTTACTATCATTTTACTAAGGCCAAGAAAGTAATTCCTTACTTGAACAGACAGTTCACAGTAAAAAATAATATAAATGGCTCTTAAGAACATAAAAATGATCTTCAACTTCACCCCCACATAAGAGGAATATAAAATAAAATTACTGTAAGATACCATCCTTCATGTATCAGATTAACCATGATGAAAAGGTTCCTAATACACTGTGTTGGTGAGGATGTTGGAAAATGAGCACTTTCATACGCCACTGGAGAGAATGAACACTTGAACTCTCTCTTTTGTAGAATGAATCCCTAAAAGCTCAGGTCTCTGGGCTGATGAGGGGATGCTGGGAGGGAGGGGGTCACTTGCCTCTGTTAATTTCGGGGGCCTTCCTCTCCTTAGACAGTCTTACAAAATGCTGGATGTAAGGGTCATGCCAGTAGCCAAGGCTTACTGCAAACCTGGAAAGGAGGAAAGGAGGCAGGTGAGTTGAGGTCAGTAGGATCTGACCCAGTTCTCAGGAACCAGGTCAAGAAGGAAAATCATCTACCTCAAAAGACCAACAGAGGCACGTCTGGTGCTCCATTACAAATGTCAGCAGACTCAGCCATCCGTCTTGGTGCTCATACACACGGCCCCTCACCCTCCCCACGGCGCCCATTTCTTCCCTCTCTTTACTCATGTGGCTAACTCCTTCCCCAGAACCCTAGAGAGGACAGAACCTCACCTTCTCACCAAGAAGACCTGCCACCACTTATTCCCTCAGCAAACTTACTGGCAAGAGCCAGTCAGAAAACTCTGCTCGACCAGAAGTTCTGTGTCTGTAGGAAAGAAGATCCAGAATTGTTTTGTAAAACTCACGAATGACTACCTAAGCATTTCCCCTGGCTCTGTATTAGGTACCAGTCGTTGCTTTCAGCACGTCATAGTGGGGAAAACCAGGAACAAAGAAACACAACAGCTACAACCTAGAAAATGCTAGAGACAACCCACAGAATGGGAGAAGATATTTGCAAATGACACTACAGATAAAGGGCTGGTATCCAAGATCTATAAAGAACTTCTCAAACTCAACCCCCAAAAAACAAATAATTAAGCCAAAAAGTGGGCAGAAGATATGAAAAGACACTTCTCTGAAGAAGACATACAAATGGCTAACAGACATGTGAAAAAATGTTCATCATCATTAGCCATAAGGGAAATTCAAATCAAAACCACATTGAGATACCACCTTACACCTGTTAGAATGGCAAAAATAGACAAGGCAAGAAACAACAAATGTTGGAGAGGTTGTGGAGAAAGGGGAACCCTCTTACACTGTTGGTGGGAATGCAAGTTGGTACAGCCACTTTGGAAAACAGTGTGGAGGTGCCTCAAAAATTTAAAAATAGAGCTACCCTATGACCCAGCAATTGCACTACTGGGTATTTACCCCAAAGACACAGATGTAGTGAAAAGAAGGGCCATATGCACCCCAATGTTCATAGCAGCAATGTCCGCAATAGCCAAACTGTGGAAAGAGCCGAGATGCCCTTCAACAGATGAATGGATAAAGAAGATGTGGTATATATATATACAATGGAATATTACTCAGCCATCAGAAAGGATGAATACCCAACTTTTACATCAACATGGATGGGACTGGAGGAGATTATGCTAAGTGAAATAAGTCAAGCAGAGAAAGTCAATTATCATATGGTTTCACTTATTTGTGGAACATAAGGAATAGCATGGAGGACACTAGGAGAAGGAAGGGAAAAATGGGTGGGGGGGGGAATTGGAGGGAGAGATGAACCATGAGACTATGGACTCTGAGAAAAAAACAGGGTTTTAGAGGGGAGAGGGGAGGGGGGATTGGTTAGCCCAGTGATGGGTATGAAGGAGGGCACGTACTGCATGGAGCACTGGGTATTATACGAAAACAATGGATCGTGGAACACCACATCAAAAACGAATGATGTATTGTATGGTGACTAACATAACATAATAAAATTAAAAAAAAAAAACTGTAATAAATAATAGGACATTGAACTTCAGATGCTTCAGCACCTAATATAAGTCGAATTTGGTACAATAAAGAATTAAAAAAAAAAAAAAGAAAGAGCCTGCACTCTCTGGTCTACACAACCTGCAAAATGCTATGGTAGCCTAAACTCTATCCCGTCTACACTACAAGGAATCAAAGTTTTAGTGTTCTAAACCAGGGAGCTGAAGCCCAGATTACCACTGAAGGTCTTCTGGCAACCGTGAGGAAACCAGCCTTAGGACAATGAGAAGTAAGGAAAGGAGCCTGGATCCCAAAGGCCATGTGAAGCCATTTTGGCCCTTGCCCCTCAATGGATATCTTGTGAATTAATAAATGTCTTTAACATTTCAACCAAATGGAGGGGCACCTGGGTAGCTCAGTTGAACGGCCAACTCTTGGTTTAGGCTCAGGTCATTTTCTCGGGGTCCTGGCATCAAGCCCCGTGGCGGACTCCGTCCTCAGCCAGGAGTCTGTTTCAGGATTCTCTCTCCCTCTGCCCTTCTCCCGCCCCGTACTCTCTCTAAAATAAATAAATCTTTAAAAAAAAGTAAAAAATAAAAAAATAATAAAAATAAAAATAAGTAATAAATAGGGGGGGGCGGAGCAAGATGGCGGAGGAGTAGGAGACCTGGATTTCGTCTCCTCTCAGGAATTCAGCTGGATAGGGATCAAACCAATCTGAACACCTACGAACTCAACAGGTGATCGAAGAAAAGAAGAGCAACAACTCTCTGAACAGAAAAGCAACCACTTTCTGGAAGGTAGGACGTGCGGAGAAGTGAATCCGAGGCAATATTTGGGAGGATAGACGGCTGGGGAGGGGCCTCCATCGAATGCTTCTGGCAAGTGATAGAACCACGGAGCACAAAATTGGAACTTTTAGAAGTCTGCTCCGCTGAGGGACGTCACTCTGATGGCTAAGCGGGGGGTGGAACCCTCGTGGGACAGTGTGGTCTCAGGACCCTCGGGGTCACAGAAAGACCGGGGGTGCCTAAGGGTGGCAGAGCTCCCAGGTATCGGAGTGGGGAAGCCGGCTGCAGAGACGGAGCCGAGGCGCGGGATCTCAGCTCGGGGTTGCCATTAACCATGATCCGCGGCACAGTTGGGTCCCTGCTTCTTCAGCAGGGACCCAACAAGCGGCAGATCCGGGGAGACTCACCTTCTTCCCCTGGGAGGAGCCGAGCGGGAGCGCACCGCAGGGATCTGCTGGGTTTGGAGACTCCACACGGGGTCGGGTGCCAGAGACAGAAACGCGCGGTCACAGGCCGGGTGAGCACGGAGTGTGGCCAGAGACCGGGGAGACGGGAATGACTGGCGGCTTTTCTCTGGGGGCTCACTGAGGAGCAGGGCCCAAGTTCTCCGCTCCTCCGAGGCAGAGATTGGGAGGCCACCATTTTCACTCTCCGCCTCCAAAGCTGTAGGGAAAGCTTGCAGGGAACAAAAGCTCTGGAGAGCAAACCCGAGCAGATTACTTAGTCCTGACGGGGCAAGGGCGGGGCAATTCCGCCTCCGGGAAAGACATTTGGGAACCACGGCAACAGGCCCCTCCCCAGAAGATCAGCGAGAACAGCCAGCCAAGACCAAGTTTACTGATCAATGAGAACTGCAGAACTCCAGCACTAGGGGAATAATGCACATAGAATTCATGGCTTTTTTACCATGATTCTCTAGTCTTTCAAAGTTAATTTTTTTTAACTTTTTTTTTTTGAATTTTGCTTTTTCGCTTTTTCAACCAACATCTTATCAATCCCTTTTTTAAAAAAAAATTTTTTTATTTTTCATTTTTAGAGTCATATTCTATTCCTTCATAGTAGTTACCCGTATTTTTGGTATATATATATATATAAGTTGTTCTCTCTTTAAAATTTTGAGATAGTTTCTTCTAACAGATCAAAATATACCCTAAATCTCTAGTGTATGGTTTTTTTCTACTCCCCTGCCTGATCACATTCTCTCCCTTTTTTTTTCTCTCTCTTTTTTCAAACAACTTCTTATCAATTCCTTTTATAAAATTTTTTATAATTTCCATCTTTACAGTCATATTCCAACCCTACATCATATCAACCCTTATTTTTGTACATATATAAGTTTTTCTTTCTTTAAAATTTTGGGAGGCACTTTCTTCTAACAGACCAAATACACCCAAAATCTAGTGTGTGGCACTGATCTATATACCAGCCTGATCATATTTGATCACATTCTGGGTTTTTTTTGTTTTGTTCTGTTTTTGTTTGTTTTTATCTTATCTTTTCCTTTTTTTTTTTTCTTTTTTCTCTCTTTCCCTTTCTTTTCCCACTGCTTCAGGTCTTCTCTGATTTGTTTAGAGTATATTTTCTGGGAACGTTGTTACCCTGTTAGCATTTTGTTCTCTCATTAATCTATTCTCTGGACAAAATGACAAGATGGAAAAAATCACCTCAACAAAAAGAACAAGAGGTAGTACCGACTGCCAGGGACCTACTCAATACGGACATTAGTACGATGTCAGATCTAGAGTTCAGAATCATCACTTTAAAGATACTAGCTGGGCTTTAAAAAAGCATTGAAGTTATTAGAGAAACCCTTTCTGGAGAAATAAAAGAACTAAAATCTAACCAAGTCGAAATCAAAAAGGCTATTAATGAGGTGCAATCAAATATGGGGGAGCTAACTGCTAGGATAAATGAGGCAGAAGACAGAATCAGTGATATAGAAGACCAAATGATGGAAAATAAAGAAGCTGAGAAAAAGAGAGATAAACAACTACTAGATCACGAGGGCAGAATTCGAGAGATAAGCGATACCCTAAGACGAAACAACATTAGAATAATTGGGATCCCAGAAGAAGAAGAAAGAGAGAGAGGGCCAGAAGGTATAATGGAGCAAATTATAGCAGAGAACTTCCCTAATTTGGGGAAGGAAACAGGCATCAAAATCCAGTAAGCACAGAGAACCCCTCTCAAAATCAATAGAAATAGGTCAACACCCCGACATCTAATAGTAAAACTTACGAGTCTCAGAGACAAGGAGAAAATCCTGAAAGCACCTCGGGAGAAGAGATCTGTAACCTACAATGGTAGAAACATTACATTAGCAACAGTCCTATCCACAGAGACCTGGCAGGCCAGAAAGGACTGGCAGGATATATTAAGAGCATTAAATGAGAAAAATATGCAGCCAAGAATACTATATCCAGCTAGGCTGTCATTGGAAATAGGAGAGTGGGGTGGCTGGGGTGGCAATGCTTCTATCAGACAAATTAGATTTTAAACCAAAGACTGTAATAAGAGATGAGGAAGGACACTATATCCTACTTAAAGGGTCTATCCAACAAGATCTAACAATTGTAAATATCTATACCCCTAACACGGGAGCAGCCAATTATATAAGGCAATTAATAACAAAAGCAAAGAAACACATCGACAACAATACAATAATAGTGGGGGACTTTAACACCCCCCCTCACTGAAATGGACAGATTCTCTAAGCAAAAGATCAACAAGGAAATAAAGACTTTAAATAACACACTGGACCAAATGGACTTCACAGACCTATTCAGAACATTCCATCCCAAAGCAACAGAATACACATTCTTCTCTAGTGCCCATGGAACATTCTCCAGAATTGATCACATCCTAGGTCATAAATTAGGTCTCAACCGGTACCAAAAGATTGGGATCATTCTGGGCCAATTTTCAGACCACAGTACTTTGAAACTAGAACTCAATCACAAGAGGAAAGTCGGAAAGAACTCAAATACATGGAGGCTAAAGAGCATCCTACTAAAGAATGAATGGGTCAACCAGGAAATTAAAGAATTTAAAAAATTCATGGAAACCAATGAAAATGAAAACACAACTATTCAAAATCTTTGGGATGCAGCAAAGGCAGTCCTAAGAGGAAAGTATATCGCAATACAAGCCTTTCTCAAGAAACAAGAAAGGTCTCAAGTACACAACCTAACCGTACACCTAAAGGAGCTGGAAAAAGAACAGCAAATAAAGCCTAAACCCAGCAGGAGAAGAGAAATAATAAAGATCAGAGCAGAAATCAATGAAATAGAAACTAAAAGAACAGTAGAACAGATCAACGAAACTAGGAGCTGGTTCTTTGAAAGAATTAACAAGATTGATAAACCCCTGGCCAGACTTATCAAAAAGAAAAGAGAAATGACCCAAATCAACAAAATCATGAATGAAAGAGGAGAGATCACAACCAACACCAAAGAAATACAAACAATGATAAGAACATATTATGAGCAACTCTATGCCAGCAAATTAGATAACCTGGAAGAAATGGATGCATTCCTAGAGATGTATCAACTACCCAAACTGAACCAGGAAGAAATAGAAAACCTGAACAGACCTATAACCACTAAGGAAATTGAAGCAGTCATCAAAAATCTCCCAAAAAACAAAAGCCCAGGGCCAGATGGCTTCCCAGGGGCATTCCACCAAACATTCACAGAAAAACTAATACCTATTCTTCTGAAACTGTTCCAAAAAATAGCAATGGAAGGAAAACTTCCAAACTCATTTTATGAGGCCAGCATTACCTTGATCCCCAAACCAGACAAAGACCCCATCAAAAAGGAGAACTACAGACCAATATCCCTGATGAATATGGATGCAAAAATTCTCACCAAAATACTAGCCAATAGGATCCAACAGTACATTAAAAGGATTATTCACCACGACCAAGTGGGATTTATCCCTGGGCTGCAAGGTTGGTTCAACATCCGCAAATCAATCAACATGATACATTAACAAAAGAAAGAACAAGAATCATATGATCCTCTCAATAGATGCAGAAAAAGCATTTGACAAAGTACAGCATCCTTTCTTGATCAAAACTCTTCAGAATATAGGGATAGAGGGTACATACCTCAATATCATAAAAGCCATCTATGAAAAACCTACAGCGAATATCATTCTCAATGGGGAAAAACGGAGAGCTTTCCCCCTAAGGTCAGGAACGCGGTAGGGATACCCACTATCATCACTGCTATTCAACATAATATTGGAAGTCCTAGCCACAGCAATCAGACAACAAAAAGAAATAAAAGGCATCCAAATTGGCAAAGAAAAAGTCAAACTCTCACTCTTTGCCGATGATATGATACTTTATGTGGAAAACCCAAAAGACTCCACCCCAAAACTGCTAGAACTCATACAGGAATTCTGTAAAGTGGCAGGATATAAAATCAATGCACAGAAGTCAGTTGCATTCCTATACACCAACAACAAGACAGAAGAAAGAGAAATTAAGGAGTCGATCCCATTTACAATTGCCCCCAAAACCATAAGATACCTAGGCATAAATCTAACCAAAGAGGCAAAGGATCTTTACTCAGAAAACAATAAAATACTCATGAAAGAAATAGAGGAAGACACAAAGAGATGGAAAAACGTTCCATGCTCATGGATTGGAAGAACAAATATTGTGAAGATGTCAATGCTACCTAGAGCAATCTACACATTCAATGCAATGCCCATCAAAATACCATCCACTTTTTTCAAAGAAATGGAACAAATAATCCTAAAATTTGTATGGAACCAGAAAAGACCCCGAATAGCCAGAGGAATGTTGAAAAAGAAAAGCAAAGCTGGCGGCATCACAATTCTGAACTTACAGCTCTATTTTAAAGCTGTCATCATCAAGAGAGTATGGTACTGGCACAAAAAGAGACACATTGATCAATGGAACAGAATAGAGAGCCCAGAAATGGACCCTCAACTCTATGGTCAACTAATCTTCGACAAAGCAGGAAAGAATGTCCAATGGAAAAAAAGACAGTCTCTTCAACAAATGGTGTTGGGAAAATTGGACAACCACATGCAGAAGAATGAAACTGGACCATTTTCTTACACCACACCCAAAGGTAGACTCAAAATGGTTGAAAGACCTCAATGTGAGACAGGAGTCCATCAAAATCCTAAAGGAGAACACAGGCAGCAACCTCTTCGACCTCAGCCGAAGCAACTTCTTCCTAGAAACATCACCAAAGGCAAGGGAAGCAAGGACAAAAATGAACTACTGGGACTTCATCAAGATAAAAAGCTTCTGCACAGCAAAAGAAACAGTCCACAAAACCAAAAGAAAACCGACAGAATGGGAGAAGATATTTGCAAATGACATATCAGATAAAGGGCTAGTATCTAAAATCTATAAAGAACTTCTCAAACTCAACACCCAAAGAACAAATAATCCAGTCAAGAAATGGGCAGAAGACATGAACAGACATTTCTGCAAAGGAAACATCCAAATGTCCAACAGACACAAGAAAAATTTCTCAACATCACTCGGCATCAGAGAAATCCAAATCAGAACCTCAATGAGATATCACCTCACACCAGTCAGAATGGCTAAAATTAACAAGTCAGGAAACGACAGATGTTGGCGGGGATGTAGAGAAAGGGGAATCCTCCTACACTGTTGGTGGGAATGCAAGCTGGTGCAACCAGTCTGGAGGACAGTATGGAGGTTCCTCAAAAACTTGAAATAGAGCTACCATACGATCCAGCAATTGCACTACTGGGTATTTACCCCAAAGATACAAATGTAGGGATCCGAAGGGGTACATGCACCCCGATGTTTATAGCAGCAATGTCCACAATAGCCAAACTGTGGAAAGAGCCAAGATGTCCATTGACAGATGAATGGATAAAGAAGAAGTGGTATATGTATACAATGGAATATTATGCAGCCATCAAAAGGAATGAGATCTTGCCATTTGCAACGACGTGGATGGAACTGGAGGGTATTATGTTGAGTGAAATAAGTCAAACAGAGAAAGACATGTATCATGTGATCTCACTGATATGAGGAATTCTTAATCTCAGGAAACAAACTGAGGGTTGCTGGAGTGGTGGGGGGTGGGAGGGATGGGATGGCTGGGTGATAGACACTGGGAAGGGTATGTGCTATGGTGAGCACTGTGAATTGTGTAAGACTGTTGAATCACAGACCTGTACCTGTGAAACAAATAATATATTATATGTTAAAAAAGAAAAAAAAGAAGAAGAAGATAGCAGGAAGGGAAGAATAAAGGGGGGGAAATCGGAGGGGGAGACGAACCATGAGAGACGATGAATTCTGAGAAACAAACTAAGGGTTCTAGAGGGGAGGGGGGATGGGAGGATGGGTTAGCCTGGTGATGGGTATTAAAGAGGGCACGTTCTGCATGGAGCACTGGGTGTTATACGCAAACAATGAATCATGGAACATTGCATCAAAAACTAATGATGTAATGTATGGTGATTAACAGAACATAAAAAAAAAAAAAAAGGAATACCTGGGGAAATTCTTTTTTTTTCTTTCTTTCTTTTTTATTAAGGAGGTTCCACACCCAGCATGGAGTCCACTGTGGGACTTGAACTCACAACCCTGAGATCGAGACCTGAGCTGAGATTAAGAGACGCTCAACCCGGGGCGCCTGGGTGGCTCAGTTGTTAAGCGTCTGCCTTTGGCTCAGGTCATGATCCCGGGGTCCTGGGATCGAGTCCCATATTGGGCTCCCTGCTCCGCGGGAAGCCTGCTTCTCCCTGTCCTACTCCCCCTGCTTGTGTTCCTGCTCTCACTATGTCTTATTCTGTCAAATAAATAAATAAAATAAAATAAAAAAAGAGACACTCAACCCTACTGAGCCACCCAGGCACCCCTACCTGGGAAAATTCTAAAAGAAAAAAAAAAAAAAAGATGAGAGATGTAGCTGACCCTCTAAGTTCCCCTGTCAATATCCCCTTGCCCTTTCTTCCTTACTAAGAGGACCCCAATTTTCTTCAAGGTAATAATCTGCCCCCTGAGAAATTCTCCCCTCCCACATGTTCCTGCAGCTAGGGGTAGGGCCACATGCCTAGTTCTGGCCAATGACACATAAGTTGAAGTCCACACAGTAGTGCTTCCTGAAAAGCTATTGCTTTCACAGACTGAGACACATACCTTTTGTCAGTGTCCCTTTCTTTTCTTCCTTCCTGGAGTACAGCTGCTTAAAATGAACTAAGAAAACGGTGCTATTCCCTGGTACAAACCTATTCTTACTCTAGAAGCAACCTATGAGAGCTCTCAATCAATTCACAGATAAGTTACATCACAAGTCAAAATGTTTAAGGATCAAAATGAAAAAAGCAAGTCAAACTGGAAGTGAAGAATGATACAGGTATTGCTGTATTAAAGTATATATAAGAATTTAGTATCTAAATGATGTTTTAAATCCTTGGGGGATACAGACCATCACTAGATGGTGTAGGGACAAAAACTGCTACCTTATAACATACAAAATAATAAAGACAGATGAATGGTCTGAGCAATAGAAGCCAAAACAATAAAAGTACTAAAAGAAAATATAGTGATTGAAAATGGTTTTTAAAACAGAATCCAAAAGCCACCAGCCATAAAGTTAGACTGCCAGATTTGGCACCATGAAGATTCAGAACGAAACATATCATGAAATGTATGGTACAAGCTAAACTGAAAGATAAACAACAGTTTGAGAGAAAATACGGCAACATTACAGAGGCAAAGGACTACTATCCTACATATAAAAAGTTCCTCAAAATCGATAATAAAACTATAAATAACCAAACAAAAAGACAACCACCCAGCAGAAAAATGGTCAGGAGTGAGGGTTCATGTAAAAAGCTATCAGTGATAGTGAACAACTAAAAATACTCAGTCTTACTAGTGATTATGAAAATATAAATTTAAGGGGCACCTGGGTGGTTCAATCACTTAAGCATCTGACTTTTGACTTTGGATCAGGGTTGTGGGATCAAGCCCCAGTCAGGTTCTGTACTCAGCTGGAGTCTGCTTGAGATTCTCTCTCTCCCTTTCTCTCTGCCCCTCCCCCCGTGCTCTCTCTCATATAAATACATCATTGAAATATATATGTATTTAAAAGAGGCATTATTTTCTACCTGCCAGTTGACAAACAATTTAAGAGACTGAGAATACTCTGTGGTTATTATCTCATTTACTATGGGTGAGAACAGAAAGTGACTAAACCTCTTCTGACGACCATTTTGCAGAAGCTTCTCCCCTGAAATCCATTTCACTGGAAAACTCAAACACACATGCAAAGATGTTCATCAGAACCCTATCTCTTTTTTTTTAAGATTTTATTTATTTATTTGACAGAGAGAGACACAGCGAGAGATGGAACACAAGCAGGGGGAGTGGGAGACGGAGAAGCAGGCTTCCTGCGAAGCAGGGAGCCTGATGTGGGGCTCGATTCCAGGACCCTGGGATCAATGACCTGAGCCGAAGTCAGACGCTTAACTATGCCACCCAGGCGCCCCTCGGAACCCTATCTTAGTAACAAAATCATAGCCACCCAAATCATGAACACAAGGATGGTCACGTAACATACAACCACTCTGTATAATACCATTCAACCATTAAAAAAAACAATGCAAAAAATTATATGCACCATCTATTCAAATAAGATTACTAAGTGGGGAAAATCACTTCATATTTGTCATTTAAAGTTAAGTGCCTGCCTTTGGCTCAGGTCATGATCCCAGGGTCCTGATACCCAGTCCCACGTCGGGCTCCCTGCTCAGTGGGGAGCCTGCTTCTTTCTCTGCCTGTCGCTCCCCCTGCTTGTGCTCTCTATTTCTCTGTCAAATAAATAAATAAAATCTAAATAAATAAATAAATAAATACAGCGACATGTCTTCTTTGGGGAGGGAAAGCAGCAGCCCTCACCTTCAGAATATCTGAATCACAATCTCAGCCCTGCACTCTGGACAGAGCTGTGTAGATACCATCAGTAAGCTGGAAGGCCTAGGCCCTCCGTAAAATGCTGCCTCTCCCAAGAGGTGATCCACTGACCCACTGGCATGTCAAGGGGGACATTTTCGATGCAGTTGACAACAGAAAAACTTCTGGAATTCTCACAATAGAATTTCCATCTTATAGCCCTGGCCTGGTTTCTAAAACACACACACCACTCAAAACCAGTGAGAAAGAACATGGGAATTTGGAGACCTCATCAGGAAATACAACCTTGAGCATCTACATTCAGTTCCTCATCACTCTGGGGCTCAGAAATACTTACTAGGGGTCTACAAGGCACATGGCACTGGACACACATGGTCCCTCTCAGCACCATTATTCCCGCGGGGGAGACAAACATTAAACGAGATGTCTGCGTAGCAACAGGACTGACTGCCACAAAGGAGATGCACAGAGAACAGATAATGAGCTAGACCTTGTCTGCAGCTGTCAGGGGCTTCCGGAGGGAGCCACATCTCACATGAGCCAGAAGGCTGGGCACCTTCTTTGACTCATCGTCCTCACACACATACCATCTGTCAGTACATCCCATCAGCTCTCCCTTCAACATGTACCCAGAATCTGCTTGATTCTCAGCACTTCCACTCCTACCATCCTGATCTAAGCTAGCAGCATCTCTGACTTGGAATATTCCAGTAGCCTACTAACTAATCGTCCTGCTTCCACCCTCGCTATTCTCAACATGGAAGCTGAAGTGATCCCATTAAAACCCAAGTCGGGTCACCTCATCCGTCGCTTCAAAATCCCCCAGTGGCCACCACCCCAGGTCCCTAACACCCCATCTGCTACTCTCCCCCTTCTCCCTTACTCTGGCCTCGTCATTCCTGGAACAAGTCAGGCCAGCTCCCTCCACAGAGGGCTTCCTACTCGCCCTTCTCTCTGCCTGGGACACTGTTCCCACAGACATGCACAGGGCCCACTCCCTCAACCTCCTGCAAGGCTTTCCCCACCCTTGCCCTCAGGGGGCCTTCCCTGGCCATCCCAGCTCAGAGGACAACCCCTTCCAACCCTCCTACAGGATCCAGCACCCTTGACACGCTGGATTCCTTGGCTCTGTGTTTACTGGCTGCTTCTCTCACTGGAAGAAAGGCTTACTAACAGTTCCACCGTGGTCTGTTTGGGTCACATCTGGAAGCGCACAAGAACCGAGCCTCTGGCAACTGAGTAGGCGTTCAATAAAGAATGTGCAGTGACTGCAGTCATCTGAGGGAAGATGAGAGCTCGTGAGCAAGAGGCGTGGGGTAAAAGCAACTTGGGCAGAGGGAGCAGCCGAGCCGCCCCAAGGCCGGCGGGCACAGGGCACATTGGAAGGAATGACTGGATCGTATACAGCAGGGAAGGCGAGCGGGAAGCAAGACTGGAGAAGAAGGACGGAGCAGCCGTGCACACACAGAAGGAACGTTTGGGTCTATCTCGAACGGCAACAAGAAGCCAGGAAACTAGGCAGTGACATGAACGAATGGGCCTTCCACAAACCTCTGGCTTCAGGGGGAGATAGGGATTTGGAGGCGGTAGAAGCGCCTGGAAGCTCAGTAAGCAGACTAGAACCATGGCGCAGACCACAAATGACCTTAACTCGGAATGAGAGGGCAAAAGCAGAGGTGGAGAAAAGGAGGTAGAATCCAGAGATGTTTAGCAGATAAAATCACAGGTCTGGGAGAATGATCACACAAGGGGGTAAGGAAGTAAAAGCAGAGTTCCAAGAGGACTCCTCCCTTTTGCACGTGGGAACTGAAGGACACAGTGGCCCGATTCACGGAGTTGGGGTGGGGTGGGGGGGGGTGGCGAGGAGGAGAACACAGGAAGGGGATCTTGAGAAGTTTTGGAAAGAATGGATTTGCCCTAATTCGGAGACATTGAAATACAGATTTCCCGTTGGCAGCGGGAGACCCAGGGAACCGTGAGAGGATCAGGAAAAGCAAAGTGAGTCGCCACACAGTACAGATTCTCACCTTGTGGCTGATGGGGAATCAAAGGGTTTCGAGGAACGCAGTAACAGGAGAAGATGTGGGATTCCAAGAAGATCACCCTGGCCAGAGCAGGAGCACGTGGATGGGAGAGGGAGCTGGATGAGAAGCAGGCAGAACAAGAGGGACCTGCTGCAACAGAGCAGGTAGGAGAAGGGACCGGAGCCAGGGCTGTGGCCACAGGGAAGGAAAGGGGAACAGACCTGCTCTTTGTCAGCAGTGCATCTCCCACGAGGCTCCTGGGGACCGTCCGAAAACCCGGAGCACGTCAGCTCCCCCACTTGACCCCTTGGTCCTCGCACGAGTCATTCTCTGACAACCTCCCCAGAATTCTCTCTTGCTCCCCGCTCCCTGGCCCAATGTCAGGTGCCGATGACACAGCCCTGGGCTTCCACGGCCAGGCTAGTTTCTTCTGCCCTGCAAACACCTATTTGTCTTTTGAAGGCTTCCCCCCTCCACTGGCAAAGAAGCAAGAGCAGTGCTGACATCGAGGAGGCGGCCTGGCACCATGAGCCGGGCTGCACGGCTGGTCGCCGCGGGCCTGGCGCTCCAGGAGACGCCACGTGCTTCTCCGGTTGCACGCAAATGACCTCGCAGAACAGCAGCTTGAGGTGCCGTGGCCCCGGTGATGAAGAGACACCAAAGAGGACCCCTTGCTCTTTTGTCCAAACAAAAACCAGCTTGTCGTGCCCACCCCCAAATGCCAATCCTCCTCTCTCCCGCCTGATACCAGCGAGTGTCTTCCTTCTGAATGACACCGTCCGTCACGCTCCTCACACCTCCTTCTAGAAAACACTGATGGAGCTACCCGATCCCAGAACTGTCTCGCCTCGCCTCGCCTCAGCACCCAGTCCAGAGCACACCCCTGCTTCCTTGAACACTCCCAAAAACATCCGCCCAAAGCCCAAATCCTGTAAGTTCTTTCTAACACCCTCTTTCCTACGATTCAGCCCCACAGTCCCCATGACGTGGGTTCTCCCTCAGGATGAGTAACGAAGCCACTGTGTTTAACGACAGCTGTGCTTCCCGTGGCCTTTGTGGAGGATGCTGACCACCGTCACGGGAGGAAGGGATGGTTCCCTCTCCTGGAGGGAATCCTAGGTGTCCTGGGAGGCTAACTGGCTTTCTTAGTGCGGTTTTAGGGGCTTTATGGCTGTAACCTAGGGCAGCAGGAACCAGCCTAACCCACAGTCAGTAACTTCAACTAAATAATATTCAGATGGAGGGAAATCAAGGGGCGCATGGGTGTCCCAGTCAGTTGAACGTCTGACTCTTCATTTTGACATAGGTCATGATCTGAGAGTTGTGAGTTCGAGCCCCACGTGGGCTCCAAAATCAATGTGGATTCTGCTTGAAATTCTGTCCCCCTCACTCTCCCTCTGCCTCTCCTCCGCCACAGTCATGCAGTCACTCTCTAAAATAAATACAATCTGTAAAAAAAAAAAAAAAAAAAAGAATGGAGGGAAATCAAAAGTAGTAATAATACTTTATTGAAGGCTACACTCTGTGCTGGGTTTCCAATCTTATCCTGATTCCAAAGAGAGGACTGAGGCATAAAGTGATATGGCCATGATTCATGCAAGGAATCCCGATGTTAACTTGCTCTTTTGTCCAAACAGACAAAAACCAGCTTGTCGTGCCCACCCCAAAATGCCAATCCTCCTCTCTCCCGGCTGATACGAGCGAGTGCCTTTCTTCTGAACGACATCGTTCTGACAAGGTTTAAGGGTTTAACACATTACATTGAAGATGCAGATCAAGATATCACAGAACATGAAGGACAGAGGTCTGCAAAATGTTTTCAGATATTAACTTATGGATTCTCCCAATCTTGTTGCATGTTGTTCCCCTGAAGGAAAGCCCAGCGCAAAAAAAGCTTTCATGAAATGCTTCCAGATGGGAAACATACCTGGTCTTTATAGCCGGGACCTAGCCCAGAAGATTCTGATTCAGTGAGTCTACAGGAGGACGAGAGCATCTGTATTTTCTTTAAAAAGACCCACAGGCTCTGCTGAAGTGCACTTTGGGCTGGGTACCACTGTAGTCTCTGCCATTCCAAACCCAAACTTCCCCTACAATGTTTAGACGTCTGCAGACACAGGGGGCATTGGAAACTGACGCAGGCAAGAACAGAAAAATTATAAAAACTATCCAATGGAGAGTCAAGAAAATGCAAGCTATAGTTAAACTACTTCCCTGTTCTTTCGCTGTGTCCGAGTTACTCTACAGTTAATTTACTCCTTTTTTAAGTAAGCAAATTTGCACAAACTGTTACCAACAAATATTAAATAAATCATTAACAAATTTTAAATACACCTAATTGTGATATGCCCCTGAAAAGTATTTTATTTTTCTCTGATCATTTTGATGGCACTTCAGATTCTCTTAGCAAATAACAGTTGGTATGAGAAAAATTATTTCTAATTCAACAGTTCTACACATGTGGTCTACAGCACCTGAACACTGGAGAAGAAATGAAGTTGGGTGGAAGCCATTTAAATTCACAAATTTCACCACAGACTGCCTCCAAGCCTTCAATACTTAATGTATGTATTTATCTATTTATGGACTCAAACACCACTAACACCTTCTACATGTCAGACATGGCTCTAAGTGTTTCATTAAACTAAATGTTTCATTAAAGTATCATTTAATCTTTACAATCATCTATGAAGTGGTATTATTATCATCCCCATTTCTCACATCAGGAAACTGAGACCCAGAATGGTTTAGGAACACAGCTCATAAGAGGCAGAACTACGATCAGCTTGGCTCTGGACTCCATGCTTTAAATCACTATGTTTAGTCTCCAGGAACCTACAAAAAGTGCAAGTCTTAACCCCAAACCTTGGCTTGCCCACCCTACAGTCCCTACAGTCCCTACGTGGCCCCAGCTTCAAGGGCATTCTCTCAATTCCTTTAACAGTTCACACCCCTTCCTTGTTCTAAGTGAACACCCCCCTACACACACACATCCCGGTTTTGTTCTTTGCCCTCTGTTCTCAGGTTAACCATTATTGCCTAAATTACAAATTATAATGCACGCTGTATTTCTCAGCACTCAACGCAAAACTGTAATTATGTATTTCATGGGTAATTATTTGCTTCCTGTCTTTTCCAACCAGGTGGTGAGTACATCGGACACCATGTCAGTCCTATTTACCATGGGTTCCCAATCACTGAATACCCACCACCCACCCAAAGGGAAGGGCCTACCAAAAAGTACACTCTTAACACTTTCTGTGAACGAATGAAGTACACTCCAGCCTCTTGCTTTCCGATATGTGACACGTATCTGCTCACAACGCTGCCCCCACTGCACCCCTAGAATGTAGACTCCTGTGGCAGACACGCAAGAGCTCTGGAAAGTACTGGTTCTGCGCACCAATATTACGTGCTCCTGGGCGGATCATTCACCGCCCCGCCCCCCGGTCCCCCCCACCCCCGCCCCGCCACACACACACACCTTGACTGACCTGATCTCAGGTGCACAACGGGCACCCTGACGATCCCCAACGGAATGTGACCTATGCAAGAGGAAGAACCTGCACTCCTCCTCCCCTCTCAACGCTAGACTTCCTTGCTTCTCGTCGGGCTTCCATAAGGACTCGAGCCCCAAGGAGGCCAAGACCCCGCCGGCCTGCTGCAGGCCGCATTCCCAGTCACGCTCCCCCCAGGCCTGGCGCACAGCACAAGGGAGGTCATTCTCCGCTCCAGGAATGAAGCCCCGCGCCGGGCACTTCACACGTGCGAAACGAGGGTCGCACGAGGTGACGGCGCCCTTTTGGCGAACGAGCGTGTTCCGGAGACACAGGCCCGCCCCCCACCCAGGCCCCAGGCCCCCGGGGACGCCGGCCCCTGACCCCGCGCCCGGCAGACACCTCTTGCACATAGAAGCATCTTCGCAAGTGCCGCGCACTCCCTCGTCGTCTGTGTCTGTCGAGGAGGAAGAACAGGAGCTGAAAGAGGGCGTCCTCAGACTAGTGGCCATGGCCGTGGAGGTTCCGGGGTGCTGCGCCCACCGAGAACATCGAAGCGGGGTCCACAGACGCGGAGGGAACGAGCCAGCCGCCTGGAGGATAAGACAGAGGGGCTGGGTTCCACCGCGCTCAGCTCGCGCGGCTCAATGACGCAGCTCAGGTCAGGTCCCCGAGAAACCGTCCGGCTCATTGGCGCCTCAATCCAGACGCTCATTGGACAATTTCTACGCCCCCTCCACCCGCGTTTGCGATCATTGGATAATTCTTCGTTCCCGCCCACACAACCCGGAAGCCCGCTCAGGGGGCGAAGTAAACTGAAATTGACGCAAAGGAGCACGGCAATTCTTTCTGGGAATTGTAGTTTTGGGTGCCCCAGGAGAGAACGGGTTTTCTTTTTGCTGCTCAGAACATTTTAGGCTGTCATTCACAAAGGGGAAAAGGTACCAGGATCGTCAGCACAGGGAATTCAGCCGGAAGAAACAAGTGTTAGTGTTACAGTTAGTCGGGGCTCAGTCTCAACCACTGAACAAATAAATGTTCCTCGAGCGCCCAATCTGCTCCAGGAGTTGTGCTAAGTAAGGGATTTGCGCACATAATCGCCTTTCAGATGTGGAGGAAGGAATGTGCGGAAAACTGGTACAATGCAAAACTGTGTAGTAGTGAAAGCGAACTAGAGCTGCCAGTTACAAGCATCAATGGCTGAAGTTAAGCAATATTATATGCAGTGAAAAAATAGAACATATTTATAAAGTTCAAACCAAGCAAAAGGAATGTTTAGAGATACACACATATATGATAAAATACTGTACAGAAGAGGAAAGGAAGGAGGCCGGGACTCCAGGGAGATGTAAGAATGGCTCCCTGGCTGCTTCCTGAGTCACTGTGGTTCGGGCAATGGGAGTGGCCTTGCCCATATCCTGAACTGCAGCTCCTCTCCCTGTTATCGTGTGTCCTCCAGAGCCCTCAGGGTTTTGAGGTACACATCCATGGCAGCCCAGGGCCCAGGAGCTGATGAGAAACACAAAAGTGGAGGGTCGGCCGTTTGGTGCTCCACCTCTCTCCCAGTGCAAAACCCCTCCTCCACACACTTGCTTTCTCTTAGTGTTGTTGCTTCCCAGCGCGTCCAGGGACTCATCTCTGGATCCAGGGCCTTGAGGCTCCCACTCTGGCCATGGACAAAATGATCTTCCTGGCTGTGGACTCCAGCACTGGGGAGATGGACTGGCATGCCCTCAGGAAGAAGACAGCCATCTATGGGGCAGACCCACCCGGCTCCCTTTCCCCATAAACACCCAGAACATGTGCACCATGTGTGAATAGCTGCAGACAGAAACAAAAACCCATGACTTCATGCGGCTAGAAATGAAACACTCTCCTGAGGGAATCTGTAGAGCGGGGGGAAAGGGGCGGGGGGAAGCAGTCCACACTGAGAGGTAATGGACTCAACAGCCATGCTTGGCGGGTCCAGAACCATCGACAGCGGGGACCCGGTTGGCGGCCAAGAGCTGGGTGACAAGTCTCATATGGCTTACGGTTACGGGCCGGCGGCGACCCTGGCGCAGGGAGGCAGCGGAGGACCAGAATAGGGGGCCAGCGGAGCGGCCACCCTCCGTCCCTACCCCCTCAACCCCCAGCCCCCGGCCCGGTCTCCACCGGGCGCTCCTGAGGCCAGCCTGGATCTGAACAATCCCCTGCCCATGGTCTGGTTGGCCAGCTGCTTTATGTGGTCGAATTGCTTCTTTATGGTGGCGGCGGCGACCTGTGGGGCTCGGGCCAGGCAGCTCTGGGGCCCACCAACACAGCTACACTGATTCCCCACCTAGGCCGGCAACCCGCCCTCACCACGTCCATCTAGAAGCACCACCCGCCAAGCCTTGTCCGGCCAGGCCAGGGGCGCAGTAAGCAGCCTGGCCTCCTCAGCGGGAGACCTGAGGCCACCCAGTGCAGAGCGGGTAGCACCCAAACCCGGCCCGCCATCGCGGCCCGCGACCCCCTGCCAGGACTAGTCAGCAGAGAGGAGGGAGGCAGCTCACCTGCAGGGTGCTCGCGAGAGCCTATGAACCACCAAACCCCATTGTGGGACACACTGTCCCCACAGACCTGGCCAGGAAGGGAGGGACAGGTCATTCAGGAGTGAGTGAGACTTCCTTCATCAGCCACAACTCCGATCTCACGATGGACTTTGCTTATGTCATCTCATCGCAGACACAAATCAATAGACTGGAGCCTCTGGAGGCCGGAAATGCCCAAAGTCTCCTTGAGGGCTGTGCCTCTGTGCAGGTGTAGATATTTGTCAAATGCACCTAGGATCTGCTCTCCTAGGTGAATGGATGCATGTAACTGTGTACTAGTCACCTCGATTAAAAAGATACTGTTGTGTGGAAAGCACAAGCCGCAGGAGTTGTGTACCAAGATACCACTTAGGGGGAAAGTCCAGGGCCAGATGCATTTTCTGTGGGCGGGCACCTGGGGCCAGTCAGGCAGGAGCACTCACTAGGGACCCACCCAGGACAACCAAGAAGCAGGGGGAACAGGGGAAAGGGCCCAGCCCTGTGTGGGAAGTCGTGGGGCTGAGCGGCTGGGACTGGGAGCGGTGGCCAGAGTCAGCCCTGGGAAGGCCCAAGGTTTTGGCCTTTCCTAGCAACGTTGCCTGCGCAGGGGAGGTGGGTGCCAGACCCACGCAAGCATTGCCTAGAACTGCCTATTGTCTTCTGATTCTTAGCCTGGCGCAGGCAGGGGTTCTGGGACACTTGGCGGGGTAGTCCGACTGCGCTGGACACTTTTCCACAGCGGACCACGACAGTTAATATGACCTGCAAAAATGTGCTCCTGGGTTGGTGGCCTGGGCTCTGGCCTAGGCCATTCCCAGGGGGGAGTGGATGGCAGTGAGACTTCCTTGACCGGCTACAACTTGGATCTCACCATGGACTTTGGTGATGTTATATCATCGCAGACACAAACCAAGGCACTCCTCAATGAGATCGAAACACTGGAGGCTGATCTTACACTTTGGAAACATTTGTCCAAGGGACCAAATAGCTCAGACTCCAATGCCATCTGGAAACTGAAGAGCACCATCAGGGACCTAGAAGAGAGGCGGATGAGGGAGATCGAGGAACATCAACTCGGAGTTGCGATACTGCACAGTGTCCATCAAGAAAAACTGGCCGACATCACTGACAGGCACCGCAAACAACTCCTCGAGTATGAAACACAGATAGAAGACCTGCAACACCAAGAGTCTGCCGGTCATGGGAAAGATGACTTACTTCAAGAAAGGGAAACTGAGCTTAGAAGGTTGAAGCAACAACTTGCAGAAATGGAGCGGCTGAATGACCGTTTAAACAACGTTGCTTCTGATCTCAGAGCAGAAAACCAAAAGTTGGTTTTGGCGCTCCAGGATGTAGGACATCAACTGGAAGAATCTATTGTCCAGAACAATGAGGATTCTCTGGAAAACAACACTGCTGTGAGGGCTTTAAAAATAGAAAAAGGACGGTTAATAGCAAAATTGGCTCGGGTGCAAAAGAAGCTGTTGGAGGAACCAAACAAGGATGAGCAAACTATCAAAGAATTGTCCCCTTTAGAGCATGTGCATTTCATTCAACACAGTCAAGAGAAAGACCTGGAAATAGTACACCTCAAAAAAAGGATCGAGCAGATGGACGCCGACCATAAAGAAACGAAGGAAATGCTGTCCTCTGCTCTGGAGGAGCAGAAGCAATTGATACAACTCATTAAAGAGAAAGAGATGTATATTGAAGAACTTACAGGAAGTCCAGAGCTTCAGGAGGAATTCGGTCAGTCTACCCAAACCTTCAGAAGCAATGACATTTTCCAGCCATCCGTGGAGGACAAAGACAGGTGTCTCCCATCCGTGACAAGCGAAAATCATCATCTGAGAGAAGAACTGGAGAGCCTAAGACAACAGAGTCTCTCTTCCTGCCATCGACCCTAAAATCCTAGACGAGATCATAGAACTGGAGTGTGAGGTGTTTCAACTCCAGGAGTTAAAGGATGATCTCGAGGAGGAAATCAGAGAGCAGCAGAAGATCATTCACAACCAGCAGCAGGGGAATATAGGACTGCTTCATTCTTTACAAGAGCAGAAGCAGAAAGTGGAGCAGCTCCAATACCGGCAGGAGCAGATGAATATTGAACACGCTCAGCTCCTTTCAGCGAAAGACGAGGAGATTCAGCATTTGCAGGACACGATAGACCAAATGAAAGCCCGGTTGCCTGACAAAAGCCAGCACATTCCGACAGAAGACTGTGATGATGTGGAAGTCCCAACCAGTCAGCCTCTTCCCAGACAAAACGCAAGTGAAAAGCTTGATTCACGTGAAGCCGAAACTCAAATATCAGTCCTAGGAATCAAAGAACACGAACTGGAGATGAAGCTTCTAACTGAACAGAACATCCGACTGACGGAACAGATCGATCGGCTCTCCAAAGAGGAGATTGGTAAACTAACTCAGATTATCCAGCAGAAAGACTTGGAGATTCAGGGTCTTTCCAGCAGGATCTCTGCGGCTTCTCACAGCCAGAACCGGGACGTGGAGCGACTTCAGCGGCAATTGCAAGAGTACGCTTGGAAAAGCGAACAGGTCTTGGCGGTCTTAAATGAGAAAACGAGGGAGAACAGCAATCTGAGGACAGAGTATGACAAAATGGCGGATAGGATGGCTGCCACAGAAGCAGACCTCCGGCGGATGCAAGAGGAAAATCAAAAACTGTCCACTAGAATGGACAGTAGTGGTCAGGAGATGTTTAGAGAAACGATTCAGAATTTATCACACATCGTTCGAGAAAAAGACCTCGAAGTGGATGCGTTAAGTCAGAAATGTCAGACTTTATTGACACTCCTGCAACCCTCCAGCCCTGGTAATGAGGTTCGAGGCGTTCATATGGATCAGTTCAAGCAGCTTCTACAGGAACGGGACACATTAAAACAGCGAGTGAAGATCATGGAAGAGTGGAAACAGCAGGTGATGACCACAGTCCAAAATATGAAGCGTGAGTCACCCCAGCTTGAGAGAGAGCTGGCACAACTCCAGGCGCGGGCTTTCACCAGCAGCGAGAAGGATTCTGAACTACCGACGACCTCTAGTGACCTGATGCAGACGTACAAAGGCAATGAAATAAAATTACAACATTTAGAGAAGGAACTGGCACAAATTCAGCTCAGCATCGGGGAGCTTTGCAATGCCAAGGATCTCCTTCTAGGGAAACTGGACGTGATTTTCCTCGAGCCCTCCCCCGACTGCTCAGAGTCAGCGGACTCTCTGGAGCCCGTGAAATCTGACAGAGTGGGTGAGGCTTCTGAGTTGCTCCAAGTGGAGGTAGAAGAGCTGAGAAAATCAATGCAAGAAAAAGATAGGATGATTCGAACCCTCCAGGAAGATAAGCAGAGATGGACTGATTCAGTGGCTGCCACGTGGGAAGGAGAAGGCCCAGAACAGGAACACAGGGATTCCGACATCGAGCAGCTGAAGGAGAAACAGGCCGTTCTACAAAACTTCATTCGGGATCAGGAGCTCCGAATCCAAGCGAAAAGTGAGGACTTGCTTTCTTTGCAGGAGAACTTCCGTAGCCAAGTGAGTGAAAATGAACTTTTGAGGCAGACGGTCACCAATCTGAAGGAGAGAATAGCAGAGTTGGAAATGGATGTGTGTCAACCGAGAGAGGAAAATGCAAAAGTCGAGGAAAACTCTCGAGAAAAGGCAGTGGGAGATGAGGCATTGCAAGAGACAGATAGGCTGCTTTCAGTGATGCGGAGAGAGGAGGCATCCCAGGGTGCTGCGATGAAAGAGAAGGCACTTGCTTTGGAGCAACTATCGCAAGAGAGAGAAGAGCACGAGACCGGGGTATTGAACCGGCCGGTCAGTGCAGTTCCATCAATGCAGGGAAAGACAGTTCTGTGCCAACAGGGGAGAGATGAAGTCCTGTTGGCCCTGACACAGAAACAAATGGAAACCTGTGCCCTCCAGAAGGAGGTTCGCCATTTACGTGAGAGCGAATTACGCCTAACCCAGGAGCTGGAGAGACGGCGACACCTCGCTCTAGAAGCCGAAGACGCTCATCGCCGGGAAGCTCTGGCCTCAGAAGACAAAGTGGCTCAACTCAGGAAGGAAGTGACGGTCTTGCAGGGAAGACTCGTTTTGTCTTCCACTGCCATGGAAAATGCCAGCCGAGGAGCCAGTCTGCAGGTAGAGTCGCTGCAGGAGCAACTGCACGTGGTGACCCAGCAGAAAGAGGACACTGCGCTCCAGCTTGCTGCCTCGCAGGAAGAAGGAAGGCAGTATGGTCACATCCTAGCTGACCTCAAGTTGGAACTCGCCGAATGGATGGAAAAGGCAGACAGCCTCGAAGGAAAACTGAAGTCATTGCAGGGACGATTACATAAAACAAATGCTGACTTGGAGCTGAAGGAAGACCAACTCCAAGAATTCCAGAAACAGAATGAGGTCCAGCAGGAAATCCTGGAGGACACACAGAAGAAACTGATGAACTTAGTCAGTAAGTCCGAAGGAATGGTGGACAAAACCCTACTAAGGAGACTCTTCCTGGGATCTTTCCAAGCCCCTGACGCTGAACGGCAGGAAGCCTTAAGGTTGATGGGAAGCATGCTGGGGATCCGAGAAGACCAGATTTGGCAGCTGTTCAATGAAGGGCCAGGTGGTGTTACCAGCTGGATGACTCGGGGGCCTGGATCCAAAAGCGCCCCCAACACACGTGTGAAGCCAAATCACCGACCTATGGCCAAGAATTCTTTTTCAGGGCTTTTCGTCCAGTTTCTAGAAGCGGAATCTCATTCAGCTTTGCCACCACCAAAGCCCTCTGCTCATGACGTGAAGCCCCCAGATCCCGGAGGAAGGGGAAAACTGGCTATGAAAAAGGCCCAGCACGTCTGAACACTACCCTAGCATCCACATCCCGGAAAAAAGATGTGAAGCCCCGCACCACAACTGTGTCTCTTATTACCCCACCTGGACCGGAAGCGGATGGATCGGAGCACCTTCTTCTAAATGCCGTCACTGATGCTTTGCCCACGTACGCACCCCAAATACTGTCACCTGCCGAGAAGGTTGGAATGGCGGCCAAAGGCCTCTCAAAGAAATAGAGGATTCTCAAGCCAGAGACGAGACAGCGCTCGGAAGACCCCAAGTCACTCTGTGTGTTTACCTTATCCCAAAATGTCCTTTTGCAAAACGTAATATATTTGCAGTCTTGCTTTCAGCTTAATAAAAATATTCTTTTACGACTTAACAGAAAAAGGCATCTTTTAATGACTGCAGAGGTATTCACCAAAATGAAAACAGTGGTGTCTTCTTCTTTTAAGAATTTATTTATTTATTTGACAGAGAGAACACACAAGCGGGGGGGCAGAAAGGGAGAGAGAGAAGGAGGCTCTCCACTGAGTAGGGAGCCTGATGTGGGACCCGTTCCCAGGATCCTGGGATCATGACCTGAGCCAAAGGCAGATGCTTAACTGATTGAGCCATCTAGGTGTCCCAACAGTGGTAACTTCTTATGAGAGTAGACACTGGTGAGGTTGGAGGCTGTGGTCAAAGGATACTTAAAACATTGTTTGTATTGCTTTAATGTTTTCACAAGGAGCAGGTATCTACATATATCTTGGGTAAGGAACACATCAATTTGTTTTAATGTTCCAAACTTATCAAATACAGGAGCACACACTCCTTGTATGGGAAATGAGATGAATAGCGTGACTGTACAAGAATATAATTTTTTAAAAAAATGCAATTCGTTCTTCCCAGCTAAGTCCATTCCTCTTTCTTTTTTTTATTTTTTATTTTATATATATTTTTTATCATTTCCTTTTCTGTTGTCTGGGAAACCACTCTATGGGTAACCTGATTTCGCTCCAGCTTTTTAGAAATACATGTATATTTGTCTATTTGGGAGTATAGTATCCTGTGACTTGCTTTTTTTTTATTCACTCTGCTTTAGAGATCTTTAGAAATGTGAATGAATTCCATCTAATTCTTTAAATGAAAACCCAAAGTTTATGGATCTACCCTAAATTATTTAACTAGCTCCTATCGATTAACATTTAAGCAGTTTTTACCCAAAATGTCCATGGTCCACTCCCTTGTTCATTTCCTCAAAAGCCACTCCAAATCTTCATTTGTAGTTCAAGGCTAATTGATCCATTGTACTCTGGAAACAATTCATTCAGACTTCTTCTTCTTCTTTTTAAAAAAGATTTTATTTATTGGACACAGAGAGCAGGAGAGCACAGGCGGGGAGGGGGTGGCAGAGAGAGGAGAAGCAGGTCCCTTGCTGAGGAGGGAGCCCGATGTAATGCTTAATTCCCGGGACCCTGGGATCAAGACCCAAGTCGAAGGCAGACGTTAAACTGACTGAGCCACCCAGCGCCCCCCATTCAGACTTCTTTAAAGACCTCATTCCTACCCTCCCTTTCTGTTGCCAGTGCTCTCACCTATTCCTGTCTCTTGCACAGACTAGTGCAGTAGACTGCCTACTGATCTTGCTGGTTCCACTCTCGGCCTCCTTTGAATCCATTCTCCATGCTGCTGTCAGGGCGAACTGAGACGAAAATCTGATGTCACTTCCCTGCTGCCATTATTTGTGGGTTCCCTCATTGCTTGGAGTTCGACCTTTAGGAGACCATCCAAGCCCTTGCTTTTGCAGCCTTCCCTCCTGCGCATCATTCACATACAGGCTGCCCTTTAGCCGCAGGGAATTCTTACAAGCCCCAAATAGATTCTTATCCAAAGAACTTCAAGTGCATGAGCCTCATCGTTGTGCCTTGCCAAAGGTACAAAGCAGAAGGATTTCATTTTTCTCCTCTTCACCCATTAGTAAAGGGAGTGATTCCCACCCTAAAGTTATGGGATGTCCGGATGCTGAACAGATGAGCTCGACACTAATTTATTACCCATGTCTACTCGTGGCCCACACCATGCAGGGCCACAAGGGGGTTTTACCTGGGAGCAGAATGAAGAAGGGCTTTGGGGCGGGGGCAGACCTTGTAGTAACAAGAGAGTGACGGTGAGCCCTACTTCCTGCAGGAGGGCATGACTGGCTTGCTGGATAATTGCACACGCTGTCAGGGAAATGGACCTTACTCCTTGGGAAGAAGCTGTGCCTGGTCCCTGGGATAAGGAAGGTCGTTTGGCCAGGAGACCTGATCTGTGGGAGCAGAAGGGGAAGGGAACATTGAGTGAGGCCACTGGAGGCTCTCTGATGTTCCCTGATGCCAAGACAACACTTCCTATTGAATCTTTTTTTTTTAAGATTTTATTTATTTATTTGACAGAGAGACACAGAGAGAGTACAAGTAGGAAGAGCAGCAGGCAGAGGGAGAGTGAGAGGGAGAAGCAGGATCTCCCTGAGCAGGGAGCCCGACATGGGGCTCGATCCCAGGACACTGGGATCATGACCTGAGCTGAAGGCAGCCACTTAACCGACTGAGGCACCCAGGCGCCCCTACTTCCTATTGAATCTTAATCTCAGGTTTTCCATCACAGTGGACTCCGATATCTGGACACCAATTTCAACCTGGGACTGAGACTTTTAAGGAGTAGGACAAGTGCTTCTGTAGGAAGTGAAGTGGTCACATGACCAGGAGGGAGAGTTGGTCTTCAAAACCAAAATGTATCAACTGCCATTGATGGTTACTCATTTGATCCCAAGGGAATCCTTAGGTAGCCAAGAGGTAGAAGGAAAGGCTTACGTCCTCCAGCACCACGGAATCTGACAATGAACTGTGGACAGAACAGCCACCCCCACCTGCAGGTAGGATATGCAGATTTTGTCTTCAGCCTGTAGCAAGAAGGTCTTGGTAACTATATTAAGCTGGTGGGGGTATCATGACCCAAGGAATAGCAGACAGCAGGATATGAAGGCTCAGAGTCTGTGAGAGACTCTGTTTCCAGGAGAGCCCAGTGCATGGCCAGCAATTTCTCCTTTCGTGGTGTATAACCCAGGGCCAAGGAGGGCCGTTTCTTGCATTGGGAGCCCATGGACAATTTACAGATACCATGGGTGGTCCAGGGACTCCAGGAAACTGGAGAGGTGGTTGCCTAAGCCTTTTCACTTAGGGCACTAACGGGTGATTTTTTTTTTTTTAAGATATTATTTATGTATTTGAGAGAGAGCTCGAGCTGGAGGAGAGGTCAAAGGGAGAGGGTGAAGCAGGCTCCCCACTGAGCAGGGAGCCCCATGACGCGTTGCATCTCAGGACCCTGAGATCATGTCCTGAGCCAAAAGCAGACGCTTCACCAACTGAGCCACCCTGTCGCCCCCTCACAGGTGATTTTAACTTGGACAGATCCTAAAGCCTTTTGTTGAGGGGAGCCCCACCCAATGTGGGCTCATTGACAAGTAACAGCCTAAATGGGCTTATGTAAAATTTATATACAAGGAATATGTCACCTCCAGAACCCAAAAAATACTGAAAGATGTAGGACTTGCATGTCCCTTTTTCTTTTAAAAGATTTTATTCAGTTACTTGAGAGAGAGCGAGAGCGCGAGAGTGAGAGCACAAGGGGCAGGTAGGAGCAGAGGGAGAGGGAGAAGCAGGCTTTCCAGTGAGCAGGGATTCCGGGACCCTGGGATCACAACCTGAACCAACGCAGACACTTAACCGACAGAGCCACCCAGGTGCCCCTGAACTTGTATGTCCTTAACAAATGTGTCAAACAAATGTCCTCACAGTAGGATGTCATAATGTGATGTCATACCTATGTTCCTGAAGAAAGATGGGTGCAGTAAGATCCTGCCCGCAAAGATTGCAAGTGATACCAGAGAGGTTTGGGTGCCCTGTGCATAACGAGGTAAAACGTGTCCCCTTCAAGGTCAAGGCACATGTGACTGAGAGGATGTTGAAATAGGCACTAAACAGAACATATTGGAAAATCTATAATAGCAAAATAACACCATCTTTAAACTTATTGGGATTCAGAGTGGTTTTTTTTTTTTAAGGTTTTATTTATTTATTTTAAAGAGAGAGAGAGAGAAAGAGCACAAGCGGGGGCAGGGGGAGGGAAGAAGGGCCAGAGAGAGAGAGAGAATCTCAAGCCAACACCACCCTGCGCAAGGAGCCCAACAGGAGGCTTGACCCTTGATCCTGAGATCATGACCTGAGCCAAAAGCTTAACCGACTGAGCCACCCAGGCAACCCTAGGGGTCTCAGATGTTTTAAGGGCGCCAGGAAGATATAGAAGTAACTGTCACAATGGATGAAGTTTTGTAGACTCACAGATCCCAAGAAAGGAGTTCCTTAGAGCCACGGAGGGCCTCCTAGGGAAGCACCAGGGTTGGTCAGGAGAAAGAGGGAGTGAAGGGAAAATGTGGGCAAGACCCTTTATTGTGGTTTCCATGGGAAGGGACAGGTGAGGCAGGATAAGCACGTTTAAGACTGGCTAGTTTGAATAATTTCAGTGGGCTCCAGGCCATAGTGGTGTCTGCAGGAGGCTGTGCCCACCCTTGCAGTGATCAGGGCAGGCCATAGTGGCCCAGAGCTGCTTAAGAGGAGGTGGTTGGGGGTAAGGGTTCTGTACCGGTTGGTTTGGATGTGAAAGGTATGCTCCCAGGCCAGTTGTGGACTTTTTCTAAGAATTAACTAAGCCTGCCAGGGACAGTCCCTCCAAAGTCAGCAAGGCCTGATGTCAAAGCATTAAATACAGAAGCTAGAAAATATGGTTATTTTACTAGGTACAAGCATAATTGGAGCCCTGGTATTGAGTCCATGAAGGTTACCCAACTAGTACATCTTAGCAGACATTAACGTTAATTCAGAACCTATGTTTTAGAGGGCCAAAAGCCAGTTGACCTCCTTTTATCTTTTGCCATATAAATTATGGTAGTAAATTTGGAATTCTTTTTTTTTTTTAAGGTTTATTCATTCATTTGAGAGAGAGACAGCAAGCAGGTGTGAAAGAGCAGGAACCAGGGGGAGCTGCAGGCAGAGGCAGAGGGAGAAGCCGACTGACTCCCCTCCAAGCAGGGAGCCTCTCATGGGGCTCAATCCCAGGTCCCCGGGATCACGGCTGGAGCTGAAGTCGGACGCCTAAGCATCCGAAACACCCAGGCGCCCCTGTGAATTTTGGATTTCCAGTTGGGTCAAATTGTGAACCTATGTCGAATTAATTTGGGGGGGTTCCTCTTCCTGTATCCAGTTTTCTTTCTTCCATTCCTCCTTTTCTTGGGTTTGTTTGGTCCTGGATATATGCTTGGGTTAGGGAGTGTCTTTTTACCCTGTTCATCTTTCTCCGTTTTTTCTTCCAGAGAGTCTCCAATCAGCATCATTAGGGTTGGAGCCTCTGTCGTGGCAATGGTCGTATGGTTTCAGGTGTCCTGGCGTAAGTCAGGGTGTGAATTGATACCCTCACTGTGCCACAGGGGTGCCACGGATGTTTCCCCCACGACCCTGAGGATGGCGATCTTGTGCCAAACAGGTTTAGGCAGTGGGGTGGTAAGTGAAAGAGCACAGGACCCACAGCGCAGACGTTGATAAAGCCAAAGCATCTTCTGCTACAGCCCTACCTTCTCTCAGTGTGGACGGCTTCCCCTCCCCCCTTTTCCCACTCTACCGATTCCCTCAGGAGACTATTTCATTTCTAGCCCCATAAAGTCATGGGTTTTTGTTTCTGTCTCCAGCTATTCAGACGTGGTGCACATGTTCTGGGTGTTGATGGAGAAAGGGAGCTGGGTGGGTCGGCCCCACAGATGACTGTCCTCTTCCTGCGGGCATGCCAGTCCATCTCCCCAGTGTTGGAGTCCACAGCCAGGAAGATCATTTTGTCCATGGCCAGAGTGGGAGCCTCAAGGCCCTGGATCCAGAGATGAGTCCCTGGACGCGCTGGGAAGCAACAACACTAAGAGAAAGCAAGTGTGTGGAGGAGGGGTTTTGCACTGGGAGAGAGGTGGAGCACCAAACGGCCGACCCTCCACTTTTGTGTTTCTCATCAGCTCCTGGGCCCCGGGCTGCCATGGATGTGCGCCTCCAAACCCTGAGGGCTCCGGGGGACACACGGTAACGGGGAGAGGAGCGGCAGCTGGGGAGATGGGCAAGGCCACTCGCGTTGCCTGACCCACAGTGACTCAGGAGGCAGCCAGGGAGCCATTCTTACATCTCCCTGGGGTCGTGGCCCCCTTCCTTTCCACCCACAACACAGAGGGTCATCCCCAGGACGGTGCGTGGGGTGCGCTCTCCCCACCCGGATCTGTCTGTCTGCCCCAAGCACTGGCCCAACACCCAGTCGGTGGAACTCAAGCACCCCAGTCAGCAGGTCGTGGGGTTGCCGACCTCAGCGGGGAGCCTTGGAGACCGATACAGGCCAGATGGAGGTCACACTGATGGCACCTCCCTCCTAGGTACAGTCAAGTCGCATCTGTACTCAACTTGTTGGCAAGGATGGGACATTGGTTTGGAAACGGATGGCGACCTCCATTGGAGCTAACAGAACACGAGCTAACACACAAGCTGGCCCGCAGTTGCCAGTTCCCTCCCAGATCGTGATTGTCCCCTCTGAAGCCAGTTAGGAAGCCAAGGAGCACGTCAAGCTGACCCCGTGTCCTCAGTTAAGGTGGGGCCACCCTGTTTGTGATGTCACTTGCTTTTATTCAGCTTCTCCTCAGTTCCCTGACGAGAGAGAGATTCCTGCTCTAGGCTTGTAGGGATCCCTTGACACCTGACAGATGTGACTGGCAGCAGTTGACTAGTCACATATTCTCACAGTTCAAGGGAGGAGGATACCACACACTGTGCAGGGCTGCACAGGAATTGCACTTGGGAACAGAGGGAACAAGCAGGGGCTTGGAAGGCAAGACTTTGTCCTAACAAGAAGGTGGGGCAAGTCCTGGTTCCCTTGGGAGGGTATGAGTGGCTTGCTTGAAGAATTCAGTGGGCTTCTAGGGAACTGAACGCTGCTCCCCCAAATCAACAGGCACTATGTCTGGTCCCTGTGATGAGAAGGGTTTTTGCTTAGGAGACCTTACGTGTGAGGGAGGAGGGAGAGGAGAACTTGCATTAGGCTGTTTCCGTCCCTCCTTGATTGTCCCTGGTGTGAAGACAGCCCTTAATATGGAATCTTCATTTCAGGCCTTATGCCCCAAGAGGTTATGAAAATGTCAGCCTTCTTACAACTACTAATGGCATTTCACAGTGAAACAGTATACAGAAGAAACATGTAAAAGTTGTATTGCTGTATGCTAGCAACGAACATGTGGGCTCCACTATCAAACATACGTTCACAATTACTAGTAAAACTATACTTAGGGATCAATCGAACAAAGCATGTCCAGCACTCGCATGCCCACAGCCGTTAGCACTGATAGAGGAAATCGGAGATATAAATAAATGCAGAGATATACCATGTTTGTGAATTGGAAGCCTAAGCATAGTGAAGATGTTCATTCTGCCCAGATTGATAGATCGATTTAATGCAATTCCTGTCAAAACCCAGTCAGGGTTTGTTTTCTTTTGTAGATTGATAGACAAGATGATTCTAAAGTGTATGTGGATAGACAAAGGAATGAAGAGTAGTTTCAGAAACAATTTTGAAAATAATAATAAAGTGGGAACATGCAGTCTACCCAGTTTCAGAACTTCTGCGATAGTTTTACTAAGGACGATTGTGTGGTATCTGCAGAAGGACAGACACAGATCAATAGAACAGAACAAAGAACCCAGAAAGAGTCCCCACAAATACGCTCAACTGAGTTTTGAAAAGGGAGCCAAAGCACTTCAGTGGGGGGAAAGCTGGCCTTGCGACAGACTACAGCCATTTCAAGCTTGTGATGAACACACAGACGCCAGACTCAGAAAACAGCACCAGGAGCGAAGGAAGACGGGGCTTTGACGGCGGTCCCGCCAGGTGGTGACGGGAAAGGAGGGGTAGACGGTGCCCAGGGCTCTGTGGGCGGGGCCAGAGGAGGCACCCAAGGGGCGCGTCCGCGGGCCGAGCGGGCGGGAAGCTGTCCAATCAGCGTCTGGGCAGAAGCGCCAATGAGCGGGAAGGTTGTTGGGCGGTTGACGTGAGCGGCGGGTCTGAGCCCCGGCAGCTGAGCGCGGCGGAAGCGAGCCCTCCTTCCCTCTCCGAGGCTGGCTCGTCCCCCCAGCGCCCGGGGACCCGGTTTCGTTGTTCTCGGTGGGGACAGCACCCCGGAACCTCCACGGCCATGGGCGCTCGTCCGAGGACGGCCTCTTTCAGCTCCTGTTCGTCCTCCTCGACAGACCCAGACGACGAGGGAGTGCGCGGCCCTTGCGAAGATGCTTCTCCGTGCAGAGGTGCCTGCCGGGCGCGGGGACCCAGCGTCCCCGGGGGCCTGGGGCCTGGGGCCTGGGTGGGGGGCGGGCCTGTGTCTCCGGAACACGCTCGTTCGCCAAAAGGGCGCCGTCACCTCGTGCGACCCTCGTTTCGCACGTGTGAAGTGCCCGGCGCGGGGCTTCATTCCTGGAGCGGAGAATGACCTCCCTTGTGCTGTGCGCCAGGCCTGGGGGGAGCGTGACTGGGAATGCGGCCTGCAGCAGGCCGGCGGGGTCTTGGCCTCCTTGGGGCTCGAGTCCTTATGGAAGCCCGACGAGAAGCAAGGAAGTCTAGCGTTGAGAGGGGAGGAGGAGTGCAGGTTCTTCCTCTTGCATAGGTCACATTCCGTTGGGGATCGTCAGGGTGCCCGTTGTGCACCTGAGATCAGGTCAGTCAAGGTGTGTTGGGGCGGGGCGGGGGGGATGGTCTGCCCAGGAGCACGTAGTAGTGGTGCGCAGAGCCAGGACTTTGCAGAGCTCTTGCGTGTCTGCCGCAGGAGTCTGCGTTCTAGGGGTGCAGTGGGGGCCGTGTTGTGAGCACAGATAGGTGTCGGAAAGCCCAGGCTGGGGTGTAGTTCGTTCGTTCGTTCGTTCGTTCAACAGAAAGTGTTGAGAGTGTACTTTGTGGTAGGCCCTTCTCTTTGGGGGGGTGGGGGGTGGGTATTCAGCGATTGGGAACCCAGGATAAATAGGACAGATACGGCGTCTACCCTATCACCACCTGGTTGGAAAAGACTGGAAGCAAATAATTGCCCATGAAATACATAATTACCGTTTTGCTTCGAGTGCTGAGAACTACGGGGTGCATTCGAGTTTGTCTTTTAGGCAGTAATGTTTAAGCTGAGAACAGAAGGCTAAGAAAAAAACGGGGATGTGGGAGGGTGTTCACTTAGAGCAGGGAAGGAGTGTGAACTGTGAAAGGAATTGAGGGAATGCCCTTGAAGCCGGGGCCACGTAGGGACTGTAGGGACTGTAGGGTGGGCAAGCCAAGGTTCGGGGTTAAGACTTGCAGTTTTTGTGGGTTCCTGGAGACTAAACATAGTGATTTAAGACATGGAGTCCAGAGCCAAGCTGATCGGAGCTCTGCCTCTTATGAGCTGTGTTCCTAAACCATTCTGGGTCTCAGTTTCCTGATGTGAGAAATGGAGATGATGATAATCCCACTTCTTAGATGATTGTAAAGATAAATGATATTTAACGTTAATGAAACACGTAGAGCCCTGTCTGACATGTAGTGGGTGTTAGTGGTGGTTGATTAAATAAAGAGGTAAATACATACATTGGTATTGAAGACTTGACGGTAGTGTGTGGTGAAATTTGGGAAGCTAAAAGCCTTCCAGCCAACTTCATTTCTTCTCCAGTGTTCAGGTGCTGTTGACCACATGTGTAGAACTGTTGAATTAGAAATAATGTTCGCATATCGACTGCTACTTGCTAAGAGACTCTGAAGTGCCATTGAAATAATCAGAAAATACTTTTCAGTAGCATAGTATAATTTTATTTAAAATGTATTGGTAGTCTTGATTATTTAGTATTTGTTGGTAAACGTTTTAGCAAACTTGCCTACTTAAAACAAAGTAAGTTAACTGTAGAGTAATTCAGACACAGCCAAAGGACAGAGAAGTAATATAACTAGAGCTTTCCTTTTCTTGACTCTCTAGGGGATAGTTTTTGTAATTTCTCTGTTCTTCTTTGCCTCAGTTTTCGATGCCCCCCTGTGTCTGCAGCCATCTAAACATTGTAGGGCAAGTTTGGGTTTGGAATTGCAGAGAGTACAGTGGTACCCAGCCCAGAGTGCACATCAGCAGAGCCTGTGGGGCTATTTAAAGAAAACAGAGATGTTCACGTCCTCCTCTACACTCACTGAGTCAGAGTCTTCTGGGATGGGCCCGGGGCTCTAAAGACCACGTATATTTGTCATCTGGTTGCATTTCATGAAAGCCTTTTTAGCACCGGGCTTTCCTTTATCTGAACAACATGCAAGAAGATTGGGAGAATCCATAAGTTAACGTTTGAGGACATTTTGCAGGGCTCTGTCCTTCAAGTTCTGTGATACCGTGATGTGCATCTTCACTGTAGTGTGTTAAACCCTTAAATTTTGTCAGAAAGTCATGTGATTAATAACGTAGAGATTCCTTGCGTGAATCGTGGGCAGATCACTTTGTGCCTCAGTCCTGTGTTTGGAATGGGGATAAAAATGGTAGCCCACCTTTGGGATGTAAGGATTAAATGAGCAATAGATCCAAGGCAGTTAGCACCGGGTCTGACACAGAGTGAAGCCTTCCCTAAATAATTCTTACTTCTTTTGCTTTCCCTCCATTATTTATTTATTTAAATACAGATTTTATTTACTTCTTTATCTTAGAGAGAGAGAGAGAGAGAGTGCATGCCCCTGGCGTGGGGCCAGAAGAGGAGGGAAAGGGAGGGGGAAAGAATCTCCAGCAGAATCCACACTGAGTGTGGAACCCAACTTGGAGCTCAGTCTCGGCACCCTCAGATCATGACCTGATGTGAAATCAGGAGTCGGACGCTGAACCAGCTGGGCCACCGAGGCGCCCCTTGATTTCCCTCCATTCTGAATATTATTTGGTTCCAGCTATGTCCTAGCTGTGGGTTAGGCTGGTTCCTGCTGCCCTAGGTTACAGCCATAAAGCCCCTAAAATCGCACTAAGAAAGCCAGTTAGCCTCCCAGGACACCTGGGATTCCCTCCAGGAAAGGGAACCATCCCTTCCTCCCGTGACGGTGGTCAGCATCCTCCACAAAGGCCACGGGAAGCACACCTGTCGTTAAACACAGTGGCTTCGTTACTCATCCTGAGGGAGAACCCATGTCATGGGGACTGTGGGGCCGATCCGTAGGAAAGAGGGTGTTAGCAAGACCTTACAGGATTTGGGCTTTGGGCGGAGGTTTTTGGGAGTGTTCAAGGAAGCAGGGGTGTGCTCTGGTCTGGGTGCTGAGGCGAGGCGAGGCGAGACTGTTCTGGGATCGGGTAGCTCCATCAGTGTTTTCTAGAAGGAGGTGTGAAGAGCGTGACGGACGGTGTCATTCAGAAGGAAGACACTCGCTGGTATCAGGCGGGAGAGAGGAGGATTGGCATTTGGGGGTGGGCACGACAAGCTGGTTTTTGTCTGTTTGGACAAAAGAGCAAAGGGTCCTCTTTGGTGTCCCTTCATCACCGGGGCCACGGCACCTCAAGCTGCTGTTCTGCGAGGTCATTTGCGTGCAACCGGAGAAGCACGTGGCGTCTCCTGGAGCGCCAGGCCCGCGGCGACCAGCCGTGCAGCCCGGCTCATGGTGCCAGGCCGCCTCCTCGATGTCAGCACTGCTCTTGCTTCTTTGCCAGTGGAGGGGGGAAGCCTTCAAAAGACAAATAGGTGTTTGCAGGGCAGAAGAAACTAGCCTGGCCGTGGAAGCCCAGGGCTGTGTCATCGGCACCTGACATTGGGCCAGGGAGCGGGGAGCAAGAGAGAATTCTGGGGAGGTTGTCAGAGAATGACTCGTGCGAGGACCAAGGGGTCAAGTGGGGGAGCTGACGTGCTCCGGGTTTTCGGACGGTCCCCAGGAGCCTCGTGGGAGATGCACTGCTGACAAAGAGCAGGTCTGTTCCCCTTTCCTTCCCTGTGGCCACAGCCCTGGCTCCGGTCCCTTCTCCTACCTGCTCTGTTGCAGCAGGTCCCTCTTGTTCTGCCTGCTTCTCATCCAGCTCCCTCTCCCATCCACGTGCTCCTGCTCTGGCCAGGGTGATCTTCTTGGAATCCCACATCTTCTCCTGTTACTGCGTTCCTCAAAACCCTTTGATTCCCCATCAGCCACAAGGTGAGAATCTGTACTGTGTGGCGACTCACTTTGCTTTTCCTGATCCTCTCACGGTTCCCTGGGTCTCCCGCTGCCAACGGGAAATCTGTATATCAATGTCTCTGAATTATGGCAAATCCATTCTTTCCAAAACTTCTCAAGATCCCCTTCCTGTATTCTCCTCCTCGCCACCCCCAGCCCCCCCCAACTCCGTGAATCGGGCCACTGTGTCCTTCAGTTCCCACGTGCAAAAGGGAGGAGTCCTCTTGGAACTCTGCTTTTACTTCCTTACCCCCTTGTGTGATCATTCTCCCAGACCTGTGATTTTATCTGCTAAACATCTCTGGATTCTACCTCCTTTTCTCTACCTCTGCTTTTGCCCTCTCATTCCGAGTTAAGGTCATTTGTGGTCTGTGCCATGGTTCTAGTCTGCTTACTGAGCTTCCAGATACTTCTACCGCCTCCAAATCCCTATCTCCCCCTGAAGCCAGAGGTTTGTGGAAGGCCCATTCGTTGATGTCACTGCCTAGGTTCCTGGCTTCTTGTTGCCGTTCGAGATAGACCCAAACGTTCCTTCTGTGTGTGCAGGGCTGCTCCGTCCTTCTTCTGCAGTCTTGCTTCCCGCTCGCCTTCCCTGCTGTACACGATCCGGTCATTCCTTCCAATGTGCCCTGTGCCCGCCGGCCTTGGGGCGGCTCGGCTGCTCCCTCTGCCCACGATGCTCTTTCCCCCACCCGCCTTGCCTCACGAGCTCTCATCTTCCCTCAGATGACTGCAGCAGTCACTGCACATTCTTTATTGAACGCCTTCTCAGTTGCCAGAGGCTCGGTTCTTGTGCGCTTCCCGATGTGACCCAGACAGACCTCGGTGGAGCTGTTAGGGAGCCTTTCTTCCAGGGAGAGAAGCAGCCAGGAAACACAGAGGCAAGGAATCTGGCGCATCAGGGGTCCTGGATGCTGTAGGAGCGTTGGAAGGGGTTGTCCTCTGAGCTGGGATGGCCAGGGACGGCCCCCTGAGGACAAGAGTGGGGAAAGCCTTGCAGGAGGTTGAGGGAGTGGGCCCTGTGCATGTCTGTGGGAACAGTGTCCCAGGCAGAGAGAAGGGCGAGTAGGAAGCCCTCCGTGGAGGGAGCTGGCCTGACTTGTTCCAGGAATGACAAGGCCAGAGTGAGGGAGAAGGGGAAGAGTAGCAGATAGGGTGTTAGGGACCTGGGATGGTGGCCACTGGGGGATTTTGAACTGAAGAATGAGGTGACCTGACTTGGGTTTTGATGGGATGAGTTCAGCTTCTCTGTTGAGAACAGCGAGGGGGGAAGCAGGGCGATGAGTTAGTAGGCTCCTGGAATATTCCAAGTCAGAGATGCTGCTGGCTTGGATCAGGATGGTAGGGGTGGAAGTGCTGAGAATCGATCCAGATTCTGGGTACGTGTTGAAGGGAGAGCTGATGGGATGTACTGACAGATGGGATGTGGGTGAGGCCGATGAGTCCAAGAAGGTGCCCAGCCTTCTGGCTTGTGTGAGATGCGGCTCCCTCCGGAGGCCCCTGACACCCGCGACAAGGTCCAGCCCCTTATCTGTTCTCTGTGCATCTCCTCTGGGGCAGTCAGTCCCGTTGCTCCGCAGACATCTCGTTTAATGTTTGTCTGCCCCGTGGGAATAGCGGTGCCGAGAGGGACCATGTGTGTCTCAGTGCCATGAGCCTTGTAGACCCCTAGTAAGTATTTCTGAGCCGGCCGAGTGATGAGGAACTGAATGGAGATGCTCATGGTTCTCTTTCCTGATGAGGGCTCCCAATTCCCATGTTCTGTTTCCCTGGTTTTGAGTGGTCTGTGTGTTTTAGAAACCAGGCCAGGGGCTGTAAGACGGAAATGGTATTGTGAGAATTGCAGAAGTTTCTCTGATGTCAGCCGCGTCGAAAAACGTCGCCCTCGACGTGCAAGTGGGTCAGAGGATCACCTCTTGGGAGAGGCAGCATTTTCTGGAGGGCCTAGGCCTTGCAGCTCACTGATGGCATCTTCCCGGCTCTGTCCAGAGTGCAGGGCTGGGATTTTGATCTGAAATATTCTGAAGGTGGGGGCTGCTGCTTTTCCTCCCCAGAGAAGACATGTCACTTGCGGATGAGAATATTCTGGTAAGGATAAATTAGCTGCCAAATTTGCCCATCAAGAAAGTCGAATAAATAATGGCTTTACTGGATTTGCGCTGCCTCCCCCCCATTTTTTCCAAAAGGGAACAAATTAATTTTTGAAAAGATCTGTGAAAAACAGTGGTCTCAGATCTAGAATACGAATTATTTTTCTTTTATGGTTAATTTTTTTTAAGGTTTTATTTTTAAGGGATCTCTCTGTACCTAACTTGGGGCTAGAGCTCATAACACCCAGATCAAGAGTCACATGCTCTTCCAACTGAGCCAGCAAGGTGCCCCTTCAGGGTTAACTTTTTAAATGACAAAAGTGAATACATATCCCCCACTCAGCCTCATTTGAATATAGTGTGCCTACAGGTTTTCATGCCTACAGTTTTTTAATGTCTGAATGTTTTTCCACAGTGGGGTTGTACTTTACGTGACGATTCTGTTTGTTATTTGGGTGGCTATGATTTTGCTATTAAGATAGGGCTGTGATGAACATCTTTGCATGTGTGTTTGAGTTTTCCCTCGAGATAGATTTCAGGGTAAAAACTTCTGCAAAATGATCCTCAGGAGTGGTTATGTCATTTTTGGTTCTCACCCATGGTAAATGAGATGGTAATGACAGAATATTTCTCAGTCTTTTAAATTTCTTGTCAAGTGGCAGGGGAAAAATAATGCCTGTTTCAATTTTTATCTCTCTCTCTCTCTCTCTCTATCTATAAATGTATGTTTTATATTTAAATTTAAATATGTATTTATTTTATATATATTTGAATTTATAGATGTAGCTCTATGTATTTATACACATACAAACATATTTCTAAAGATTTATTTGAGAGCGAACACGGGGGAAGGGCAGACGGAGAGGGAGAGAGAGAATCTCAAGCCGATTGCCCACTGAGTGCAGAGCCTGAATGGGGCTGGATCCCACAACCCTAAGACCATGATCTGAGCCCAGATCAAGAGTCAGATGCTTAACCGATTGAGCCAGCCAAGTGCCCCTTACATTTATATTTTTATAATCACCTGTAATACTGAGCAATTTTAGTTGGTCCCTATCACTGATACTTTTTTCACGGATACTTTTTTACATGAATCCTCGCTCGTTATCATTTTCCTGCTGGGTTGTTGTCTTTTTGTTTGGGTATTTATATTTTTCTTATTGATTTGTAGGAACTTTTTATAGGTCGGATAGTAGTCCTTTGCCTCTGTACTCGTTGCAGTATTTTCTCCCAAACGATTGTCTTTCGGTTTCGCTTGTACCATACTTTTCAGGATACATTTCATTCTGAATCTCTGTGGTGCCCAATCTCATAGTCTAACTTTATAGCTTGTGGCTTTGGATAATGCTTCAAAAGACCATTTTCAATCGCTGCATTTTCTTTTAGCACTTTTAGGGTTTGGGCTTCTGTTGCTTAGACCATTCATCTGTCTTTATTACTTTGTATGTTACAAGGTAGCACTTTTGTCCCTACACCATCTAGTGATGGTCTGTATCCCCCATGGATTTGAAAGAGCCCTTAAATGCTAAATTTTTATATATACTTTGACACAGACATGGGTATATCGTTCTTCACTTCCAGTTGGAATTGCTTTTTTCCTTTTGATGCCTGAACATTTTGCCTTGCGATATAACTTAGTTGTGAATTGATTGAGAGCGCCTATAGCTTGCTTCTAGAGTAAGAATAGGTTTGTACCACTGAATAGCACCCTTTTCTTAGTTCATTTGAGCAGCTGTACTCCAGGAAGGAAGAAAAGAAAGGGACCCTGACAAAAAACATGTGTCTAAGCCTGTGAAAGCAATAGCTTTTTAGGTAGTCCTGCCATGTAGACTTCAACATACGTGTCATTGGCTGGAAGTCGTCATGTGGCCCTACCCCTAGCTGCAGGGACGTGGCGGGGGGGAGAATTTCTCACAGGGCAGATTAATACCTCGAACAAAATTGGGGCCCTCTTCGTAAGGAAGCAGGCGTAAGTGGATATTGAAAGGGGAACTCGGATTGGGGCACCTGGGTGGCTCTGTTGTTAAGCCTCTGCTTTCGGCTCAGGTCGTGATCCCAGGGTCCTGGGATCGAGCCCCGCATCGGGCTCCCTGCTCAGCGGGAAGCCTGCTTCTCCCTCTCCCACTGCCCCTGCTGTGTTCCCTCTCTAGCTGTCTCTCTCTCTCTGTCAAGTAAATAAATAAAATCTTTAAAAAAAAAAAAAAAAAGAAAGAAAGAAAGGGGAACTTGGTGGGTCAGCTCCATCTCTCATCTTTTTTTCTTTCCTTTAGAATTTCCCCAGGTAGGGGTGCCTGGGTGGTTCAGTCAGGTTGAACATCTGACTGTTGATCTCAGCTCAGGTCTCGATCTCAGGGTTGTGAGTTCAAGCTCCACATTGGGCTCCGTGCTGGGTGTGTTGCCTATTTAAAAAAAGAAACAAAGACAAGAATCTCCCCAGGTATTCTTCAGTGACAGAGGTGGGACGGCAGGGGAGAAAAGGAGATAATTTGTAAAATAAAATGCTCAGGTCTCATTGTTCAGCTTGATGAGCATTAAGAAATGTATACAGTTGACTCTTGAACAACATGGGTTGGAATTGCATGGGTCCACTTATAGGCAGATTTTTCGATAAATAGAATACAGTACTGTAAACATATTTTCTGTATGATTTTCTGAATATGTTCTTTAGTGTACTTTATTGAAGGAATACAATGTATAATAAATGTAACATACAAAATCTATGTTAATCAACCGTTTATGTTATCAGTAACGCTTCTGGTCGTCAGTAGGCAATTAGCAGGGAAGTTTTTGGGGAGTAAAAGTTAAATGAAAATTTCGGACTGCACAGGGGTCAGCGCCCCTAACCCCTGGGTTGATCAAGGGCCAACTGTATATCTGTGCACCATCCCCGAAAACTGTATCTGAAACTCCAGAAGTTTCCTTTGTATGTCTTTCTAGTTAATCTCCTTACCTCCAGTGGTCATTTTCTGATTTCAGGATCTATGATAGAGTATAATTGCCTTTTCTTGTACGTCGTGTAAATGGAATCAAGCAGTATGTATCGTTTTGTCTTCTTTCACTCAGTGTGTTCTTTGCGATTTATCCATGTTGTGTGCACTTATCCAAGATACACAAAGCCAGATCCTACTACTTTAAGTGGTAAGGACAGATTTTAATCAGCAATGACTATTGTAGTCAGGAAAAGAGTCCAGCTTGAATGAAACTCAACCTTGATTTGTACAGAGGGTATTTTATGTTTTAAAGATTTTATTTATTTTTTGACACAGAGAGAGAGACAGCTAGAGAGGGAACACAAGCAGGGGGAGTGGGAGGAGGGAGAAGCAGGCTCCCTGCTCTGCAGGGAGCCCGATGTGGGGCTCAATCCCAGGACCCTGGGATCGTGACGTGAGCCAAAGGCGGAGGCTGAACAACTGAGCCACCCAGGCACCCCACCGAGGGCATTATAAAGAGAGGATGAGGGAGTCATGCCAGAGGTGAATTAAATCAGAGAAGTAAAAGATTACAAAAAGTGGGAAACGTGAAACCCCCTGCATTTACTCACTGGGAGACAGAGGCCAGACTTTTCATTGTTGGCTGAACAAACCATGGATGCCTTGAGTTTTCTCAGTAGGGACTAAGGGTGACTGGAGTCACCCTAGGGGTGGGGTCTTGAGCTGTTGTTAGGAAGTATGTTAGTGTTTGGGCGAGTCTGCATATGATAAGCCAAGGTTGAGGCCCCTTTGAGAAGAGGGCTCAGAGGAGTCAGGCTAGCGTTTGCTTAAGGAGAGAGTCTTTGTGAGTGTAAAATGGTGTGGTCCTTTGTATGTAGTGTGCATATACCACAATTTTTTCATCTGTTCATCTGATGATCAGGCATGTTGTTGTATCCAATTTTTTGGTCATTGTGAATAGGCTACAATAAACATTCTTAGAGCAGTCTTAAATTTCTCTTGAAATTGCTTAGTGGAATTGCTTAGTCACAGCGAAGGGATATATTGAACTGCTAGACTAATTTCCAAAGTGGTTTATCAGTTTACACTTCCCACCAGCAATACAGTAACACTCCAGTTGCTCAGCATCCTCGTGAACATTCTGTGTTGTCAGTGAGGGTGAAATAGCATCTCATTATGGTTTCACATTGCATTTCCCTGGTGAAGCATGATCTTAGGCACCTTTTCGTGTGTTTCTTGGGCATTCCGACATCTTTTGTGACCTGTCGAACGTTCAAGTCTTCTGCCCGTTTTTGTTGTTAATGTTGTTTTTGGTTTTGACTTATTGGAGTTTATTATATATTCTGAATAGGAATTCTTTGTCATACAGATGTATTTTAAAAATACATGTATAGGAAAATAAAAATTTTAAATACTTAGAGTAGCATCAAAGCACGTAAACTGGTTGGGGTGACTGGCTGGCCCAGTTGATGAATCATCTGTGTTTTGATCTCAGCTCAGGTCTTAAACTCAGGGTTGTGAGTTCAAGCCCTGCACTGGGCTCCATGCTGGGTGTGGAGCCTACTTACACAACAAAAACAACAACCAAAACAACCCCAAACTGGCTGGGAATAAGTCTCATGAAAGACATGAAACACCTTTACACAGAAAAGTAAAAAACTTTGTTGAGAGGAATTCAAGAAGACTGAAATAAATGGGAGCTCTGTTTTGTTCATACATCGGGGAAGATTTGATGTCCTGGAGATTTCTGTTCTCCACGCCTTGATTCATGCAAACAGTGCAATCCCAGTTAAATCCTAGCCATGTTTTTTAGAAGAAATGAACAAGTTGATTCTAAAATGTATATGGAAATGCAAAGGGTCTGGAATAGCCAAAAAAGTCTTCAAAAGAAGAACACAGTTGATGAACTTACACTGCTTCTTCTTGCTTAATTTTAAGACTTAGAGCAAAGCCACAGTAATCCAAGTCTTTGACACAAAGAGAGATCAATGAGCAGAGCAGAGAGTCCAAAAAATAGACCAAACGCAAGTACTGTCGACTGATTTTTGCCCAGAGTGTCCAGTCAGTTCAGTGGTGGAAAGGGAAGTCTTTTTAATGAATAATTCTGTGTGACCTGGACATTCAGGCGGAAAGAAAACGGACCTTGACCCCTCCCTCATTCTGACATACACACATTAATTTGGGATGAATCATAAGCCTAAATATGAAAGCGAGAACCAGCGGCGCCTGGGTGGCTCAGTCGCTTGAGTCCGACTCTTGATTTTGGCTGAGGTCATGATCTCGGGGTCATGAGATTGAGCTCCGTGTGAACCCTGTGTCAGGCTCCACGCTAAGCGAGGAGTCAGCTTGAGATTCTTTCCCTCTCCTGCTCCCCCCTGGGCGCGCTCTCTCTCAAATAAATAAATCTTAAAAAAGGAAAAAGCTAGAACCGTAAAACTTTTGTATGAAAACATGGGAAAATGTCTTGACAACCTTGAGGTAGACAAATGTTTTGTATGCAGAACACAAAAAGTTCTAATTAGAAAGGAAAAATAGATACACTAAGAAAACGAAGAGGCAAGACAGACTGGGAGAAAATATTCAGAATACGTGTTCTTAAATGTTTTATTTTTTCCAAAAGTACTTTAGCATTATTCAGATCCATGGTATCTTATTAGTGTATTCTTTATTAACTGTTTTTTTCTTTTTTCTTTTTTGTTTAAGTCAGATATGAGACATTGTACCGTGGGAAATTTCTGATTGGCTTCTCCTCCTTATTCACCCTCTGGTCAATGTTGGTTCCTTTTCCGTTCATGTCTTGCCCAGTGTTCAGGGACTCCTTGCAGTAGAGACAGTAGATTTTAGATCCTATTGATCCTTGTGAAGTAACTGGCAATTCGATGAAGCCAGAAAGCAATAGCAGTAGCTTCCTTTGGGAGGAAATGATAGCCTGTGAGTCTTAGTCAATTGAGGCCCAGTGTTGTTTTTTGTTTTTTTGTTTTAAGATTTTATTTATTTATTTATTTATTTATTTATTTATTTATTTGAGAGAGCGAGACAGAGTGGAGGGGGGCAGGGGGAGAGGGACAAGCAGAATCTGCACTGAGCGTGGAGCCTGAACACGGGGTTCGATCTCAGGAACCTGAGGTCATGACCTGAGCCGAATCAAGCGTCAGACACTTAAACGCCTGAGCCGCCTAGGCACCCCTGTTTTTCGTGTTTTTTTGTCTTTTGTTTTTGTTTTGTTTTTCTTAGGTGATTAAACACTTAAGGCCTTGCGGATCTGCTGAGGAAAGCAACAGCGCTCACAAGAAGGGAAACAAACTCAAAGTCTGTGTAGGTACAAAGTCTGTTGCGCGTAAGACTTTGCTTCCTGCCTTCCATTTATAAGCAAGAATAAACGCAACAGGAAATAGGAACCCAAAACTGAGACTAAAGGACGTAAAAGAACAACAATAAAATTAAAAATGAGAGGTAGAGCATATCTTCAAGGCCCGTATGCAGCACGCAGTTAAAATTCCCAACTTGAAAACCGATGCTGAGAGTATTGGATTGAGTCTTGCAATTGCAGATATATACATTGTAGGTACATATATATGTACATACAGGGCACCGCATATCTATCTATCTATCTATCTATCTATCTATCTATCTATCTATCTATCTATCTATCTACATGCACTGTGTATCCCTACAGAAGCAGACACACATACACACCGACACCATATCAGCAACTGAAGTGTTGGGGGAGGGATGGAAGTCCAAGTGGGTAAGTAGGTTTGCAAAGCAATGGAATTAAGTTTCCTCCGAGGTTGCACAGCTTGAGGAAACAACCTCGACCTCTGTCTGTAAGCGGTGCCTTCCACAGAGGGTGCTTCTGAGGGCTGTACGTGTTCCTGTTTGTCCAGCGTGTGGAATAATGCCTGGCATTGTAGCCAGCACTCATGAGTGTTGATGAGAAGTGAAATGAAGCAGCCCCAGCCTGGACCCTCACTGGCTGGAAGAGCGGGGAGGGCCCCTTCCCATTCCCTCCGATGGAGAAATATCCGGTGGAGGGCATGTCACACCTTTCCTAGCAAGTTCCCACCGTTGCAGGGGACGCTCCTGCCGAAGGGGCCAAGTCAGTCAGTGCTTCTTGAATGAACTGGTGGCTGCAGCAGATCAGTGTTTCCCACGGGAGGAATGGGAGATGACTTGAGGTGGCACCCAGATAGAAGTTTTACATTTTAATAGGTATTTATTACAGGGTGTGTTAGAAGAAAATATTAGGTAGCACGTCAGACCTGGGTACTAAAAAGAAGTGAAAATTGCAGGGAACACTGGATTGAATAAACCCTGAGAAAAGGTCTTTCTAAATATGGGATCTTTTTTTTCCTTCTTTAAAGATTTTATTTCTTTATTTTGACAGAGACAGTGAGAGCGGGAACACAAGCAGGGGGAGTGGGAGAGGGAGAAGCAGGCTTCCCGCTGAGCGGGGAGCCCGACGCGGGCCTCGATCCCAGGACCCTGGGATCATGACCTGAGTCGAAGGCAGACACTTAACGACTAAGCCACCCAGGCGCCCCTAAATATGACATCTTAAGTCAAGCAGAGAAAGTCACTTATCATATGGTTTTACTTACTTGTGGAACATAAGGAATTGCGTGGACGACTTTAGGAGAAGGAAGGGAAAAATGAAGGGGGCGAGATCGGAGGGGGAGACTAACCATGAGAGACTATGGACTCTGAGAAGCAAACAGAGGGTGTTAGAGGGGAGGGATGTGGGGCGATGCGTTAGCCCGGTGATGGGTATTAAGGAGGGCACGTATTGCATGGAGCCCTGGGTGTTATACGCAAACAATGAATCATGGAACAACTACATGAAAAACTAACCGATGTACTGTATGGTGACCAGCATAGCACAATAAAGAAAAAATAAATAAAGAGATCTTTCATTCTTTGGGTTTTATTTTATCTATTTATTTGTTTAACTTTTTGAGAGCGAGAACACATGTGAACGGTGGTAGGGAGGGGAGGGGAGGGGAGAGAGAAAGATCCCAAGCAGGCTGCACGCCCAGTGCGGAGCCAGACGTGGGGCTCCATGTCAAGACTCTGAGATCACAACCTGAGCCTCAGCCAGGACTCGGTTGCCCAACAGACTGCGCCACCCAGGCGCCCAGATTCACTCTTGATGTGTCCTGCAGTCACTGTGCACCATGTTGGAGTTGTCATTATCTGTGCACGTGGACGTGCTCGGTCTTCCTCGTGGCGTGGCTGGACCGCTGCACCTGCAGCCCCTGGCTGCTTCGGTCCACGTACCATTTAAGGGCCATTTGAAGAAGGAGCGCAAATCCCGATTGCTATTCCAGAACCATCCGTTGAGACCTTCTGACGAGATCAAGAAAGACAGAGGAACACAGCCTACACCTGGAGGGTCGGGAGCTTGGAAAGCAATCTCAGAGCCGGTGATGGCGATCTCTTCAGAAACTCAGCCTCGCCAGTGCCCTTGGCGGCTCGAAGGTCAGTGTTGTGTGGCAACTCACAGATCTCCTGAAAGGGAAGACTTGACCAACTCATGTCACTCATCCTTTCCCTTTTGTTCTGTCCCAAAAGTCTAAAAGGGCTTTTTCATAAACATGAAATGAGAATTGTAAGCAATAAGAAAGACATGGACTAACTGGCAGTGTTTCTTTTTTCTTTTTTCAGTCTTACAATTGATGGTGTCTTAGAATGAAATATGGCCTATGGTTAGTTTAGAAAAATTATAAAACAGAGAGAAATGAAAACACATACAGCCCAGAAATCTCTGAGCTTTCACCTGTTTCTCTGCTGTTCTTCAACCTCCCTGTATACCTTCTGCTACTGGAACATTCCGAGGCGCTTCCTGCCCCCATGCTGTTGTCCTTCATCTGGCATAAGCTCTGACTTCTCTGTGTCTCTGTCGCTGTGTCTTCCCGGGTTCCCCACTGTATCCCCAGTGCCTGGCACTTAGCAGACACTCAACAAGTATTGCTTGACTGGATCAAGAGTGTTAAACTGAGGGCGAGCACAGAAGCTGCTCCTTGTCATCCAGGAGAGGGCAGTAGGAAGGACAGGGAGGAGCTCCTAGAGGAAGGCGGCTTGGTCAGCTTTTCAGCAGGTAGAGCTGCTCAGCGGGGGAGCGAGTGCCTCCGTGGTGGGGCGTGCTCAGGCAGTAGCTCGGTGTTGTTGAAGGGTGCTTGCCCTGCATGTCAGGGTCGACCAGGTCATTTGGAAGGCCCCTTCCAACCAGACATCCATGTTTGCGGACTCTTCTCCCGGGTCTGTGGTTCTTTCTCGACTGCAGATAGGGCTTTTACCACTGGATGGCACCAGATGAAGGCTGTGAGGACAGTGCTCATCCAACCACCCACAGTGAGAACACAGTTTTTTCTCTTTTCATTATGGAAGTTTCGTTGATCTGTACAATGTTATGTCAGTTTCAGGTGTGCAGCATCGTGATTCGACAAGTTTGTTCATTACTCAGCACTCACCACGATTAAGTATAGTCACCATCTGTCACGGTACAGTTGTTATGACAATATTCTTGGACTATATTCCGGATGTTGTACTTTTCATCTTTGTGAGTTATTTATATAAGTGGAAGCTTGTAACTCTGAATTCCTTTGACCAATTTCGCCCCCCCCCTTTCCGTCTGGCAACCATCAGTTTGCTCTCGGTGTTTAAGGGTCTATTTTTTTTGTTTGTGTAGAGAACAGATTTTTCATGGCACTTATACCCCAAACACACACTTCAACAACTTCACAGAAACAGTCTTTAACTCGTACAGTATGTAACGCATACTGATTTTTTCTAGTTTACTCTAGCTGACTGCATTTTCTAAGACGGGGATTTGCAAACTATTACACTGATTTTATGACACGGATGGGTCACAATCCACTGTTTGAAAAGCACTGTTTTAGACAACGCAGCCTGTTCAGCCTTGTAAAACTCTGTGGGTCAGTTTTCCTTGACAGTCTGGGCTGTAGCAAGTTGTGTCCCTTAGTGAGTACTTGGTGTGTTTCTGTGTTGAGCTGCTGCCTTGAGCAGCAGTAGGTATGTGCTTCCTTATGGGTGTCTGTGGATGTGGGAATATGGACGTGGGAGATGGCGGGGGGCGTGTTTGTACAGGATTAGCACCTACTGTAGTCCAGGCAGCGGTAAGCCTTGTCAGTGGATATGAAGAGAAGATATATTATCTGTCTGCTTCTGGGAGCTCAGAACCCAGCTGGGTGACATCACATACACATACACACACACACACGAGCGTGCACACCCCCCCCCACACACACCCCCTCCCCTCCCCCCCCACACCCCCTACCCCTTTCAGCTTACTCATCAAGCAAATGGAAATGAACTGATGCGCTCAGAATACCACTTAGGACATTTCAGGGTGTAACAGAAGACCAACTCCATTTGGTTTATTTATTACTTTTTTTAATGTAAATTCAATTAGCCAACTTACAGTACATCATTAGATTCAGATGTCGTGTTCAGTAGTTTGTCAGTTTCATATAACACCCAGTGCTCATCACATCACATGCCCTCCTTAGTGCCCATCACCGAATTACTCCATCCCCCCACCCACCACCCCTCCAGCAACCCTCCCGTTTGTTTGCTAGAGTTAAGAGTCTCTTACGGTTTTTCTCCATCGCTGATGACTTCCCATTCTGTTTTCCTTCCCTTCCCCTACAGTCCTCTGCCCTGTTTCTTATATTGCACATATGAGTGAAACCATTTGATATTTGACTTTCTCGGATTGACTTATTTCGCTCAGCATAATACCCTCCAGTTCCATCCGTGTGCATGTAAATGGTAAGTATTCATCTTGTCTGTTGGCTGGGTAATAGTCCATTGTGTGTATATGTGTGTATATATACACACATATATATATGTGTATATATATACACACACATACACACACACACATATATATATATACCACATCTTCTTTATCCATTCATCTGATAAGACATTTGCAAATATCTTCTCCCATTCCGTAGGTTGCCTTTTAGTTTTGCGGACCTTTTCCTTTGCTGTGCAGAAGCTTTTTCTCTTGATGAAGTTGCAATAGTTCATTTTTGCTTTTGCTCCCTCGCCTTTGTAGATGTATGTAGCAAGTAGTCGCTGCGGTTGAGGTCGAAGAACTTCCTGCCTGTGTTCTCCTCTAGGATTTTGATGGATTCCTGTCTCACAGTAAGGTCTTCCATCCATCTTGAGTTTATCTTTGTGTATGGTGCCAAAAAATGGTCCCGTTTTATTCTTCTACATGTGGCTGTCCAGTTTTCCCAGTACCATTTATTGAAGAGACTGTCCTTTTTCCACTGGATATTCTTTCCTGCTTTGTCGAAGATTAGTTGACCATAGAGTTGAGGGTCCATTTCTGGGTTCTGTCTTCTGTTCCGTTGATCCATGTGTCTGTTTTTGTGCCAGAACCATACTGTCTTGATGATTACAGCTTTGTACTCTAGCTTGAAGTCTGGCATTGTGATGCCACTAGCTTTGGTTTTCGTTATCAACATTCCTCTGGCCATTCGGGGTCTTCTCTGGTTCCATACACATTTTAGGATGATTTGTTACAGTCTGTGAAAAAAGTTGATGGTATTTTGATGGGGATCTCATCGAATGGTTCGATTACTCTGTGTAGACATTTTAACAGTGTTTTTCCAATCCATGAGCATGGAACGTTGTTTCATTTCTTTGTGTCTTCCTCAATTTCTTTGCTAAGTGTTGTGTAGTTTTTGGAGTACAGATCCTTTACGTCTTTGGTTAGGTTTATTCTTAGGTATCTTATGGGTTTCAGTGCATTTGTAAATGGGATCGATTCCTTCATTTCTCGTTCTTCTGTCTCATTGTTAGTGTATGGAAATGCAACTCATTTCTGTGCATTGATTTTATATCCTGCTGAATTCTTGTATGAGTTCTAGCAATTTTGGGGTGGTGTTTTGGGTTTTCCACATAAAGTATCATGTCATCTGCAAAGAGTGAGAGTTTGACTTCTTTGCTCAGTCGGATGCCTTTGATTTCTTTTTTGTTGTTTTCTGATTGCTGAGGCTAGGACTTCTCTAGTTGAAGAACTGCGGTGAGAGTGGGCCTCCCTGTCATGTTCCTGACCTTAGAGGAAAAGGTCTCCGTGTTTCCCCATTGAGAATGATATTCGCTGTGGGCTTTTCATAGATGGGTTTTATGTTATTGAGGTATATCCCCTCTACCCCTATACTGTGGAGAGTTTTAATCAAGAAAGGATGCTGCATTTTGTCCGGTGCTTTTTCTGCATCCGTTGAGAGGATCATACGGATCTTGACCTTTCTTTTATTAATGTGAAGTATCACATTGATTTGATTTGCGAATGTGGAACCACCCTTAGAGCCCAGGAATAAATCCCACTTCGTCACGGTGAATACTCCTTTTAATGTGCTGTTGGATCCTATGCGCTAGTATTGTGCTGAGAATTTTTGCATCCATGGGGTCTTTGTCTGTTTTTGGGATCAAGGTCATGCTGGCCTTAGAGAACAAGTTTGGAAGTTTTCCTTCCATTTCTGTTTTTTGAAACAGCCTCAGAAGAATAGGTATTAGTTTTTCTTTGAATGTTTGGTGGAATGCCCCTGGGAAGCCATGTGGCCCTGGACCCTTGTGTGTTGGTAGATTTTTTGATCACTGCTTCAGTTTCCTTGCTGGTTATGGGTCTGTTCAGGTTTTGTATTTCTTCCTGATTCAGTTTTGGTGGCTTACAAGTTTCCAGGAACGCATCCATTTCTTTCAGGTGACCTCATTTGTTGTCCTATAGTTGCTGTGTGTGTTCTTAAGATGGTTTGTGTTTCTTTGGTGTTGGTTGTGATCTCTCCTCTTTCATTCATGACATTATTATTTTGGGTCCTTTCCCCTTTCTTTTGGATAAGTGTGGCTTGAGGTTCATCAAGCTTATTAATAATTTCAAAGAACCGGCTCCTGGTTTCATTGATTGTTCTACTGTTCTTCTGGTTTCTATTTCATTGTTTTCTGCTCTAATCTCTATAATTTCTCTTCTCCTGCTTGGTTTCGGCTTTAGTTGCTGTTCATTCTCCGGCTCCTTTGGGCGTAAGGTTAGCTTGTGTATTGGAGACTTTCTGATTTTTTGAGGAAAGCTTGTATTGCTATGTACTTTCCTCTTAGGACCGCCTTTGCTGGATCCCAAAGGTTTTGAACGGCTGTGTTTTCAGTTTCATTCATTTCCATGAAATCTTTAATTCTTCTTTGATTTCCTGGTTGATGCATTCATTCTTTCGTAGGATGCTCTTTAGCCTCCGAGTGTTTGAGTTCCTTCCCTATTTCCTGTTGTGACTGAGTTCCTGTTTCAAAGCATAGTGGTCTGAAAAGAGGCAGGGAATAATCCCAATCTTTTGGTATCGGTTGAGACCTGATTTGTGCCCCGGTATGGGATCTCTTCTGGAGAATGTTCCATGTGCCCTGTAGAAGAATGTGTATTCTGTTGCTTTAGGATGGCATGCTGTGATGTACCTGTGAAGTCCATCTGGTCCAGTGTGTCATTCAGAGCCCTTGTTTCCTTGTTGATCATCTGCTTAGATGATCTGTGCATTGCTGGGAGTGGGGTGTTGAAGTCCCCTACAGTTATTGTATGATTCTCGTCGTGTTTCCTTCATTTGGTTCTTAATTGGTTTATGTAATTGGCTGCTCAAGTTAGGAGCATATATATTTATAATTGTTAGATCTTCTCGTTGGGTAGGCCCTTGAAGTATGATATAGCATCCTTCTTCATCCCCTAATACAGTCTTTGGTTTAAAATCTAATTTGTCTGATAGGAGGATTGCTACCCCAGCTTTCTTTTGAGGTCCATTCGCGTGATCAATGGATCTCTACCCCCTCACTTTCGATCTGGAGGTGTCTTTAGTTCTACAATGAGTCTCTTGTAGATAGCATATGGATGGGTCTTGCTTTTTTATGCAGTCGGATACCCTGTGTCTTTTTTTTTTTTTTAAATGATGACTTTTTTTTTGAAGATTTTATTTATTCATTTGAGACACAGAGATACAGGGAGAGAGAGAGAGAGCGAGAGAGAGCATGAGCAGGGAGAGAGGCAGAGGGAGAGGGGGAGAAGCAGGCTCCCCGCTGAGCCAGGAGCCCGATGCGGGGCTCGATCCCAGGACCCTGGGATCATGACCTGAGCCGAAGCCAGACGCTTAACCATCTGAGCCCCCCAGGCGCCCCTACCCTGTGTCTTTTGATTGGAGCATTTAGCCCATTTAGATTCCGAGTAACTATTGAGAGAGATGAGTTTAGTACCGTTGTATTACCTGTATAGTCCCTGTTTCTGTAGATCTTTTTCTTTCTGGTCCAGTGTTACTTTTGGGCTCTCTCTTGGCATAGAGGATCCCTTTTAGTATTTCTTTCTTTCTTTTTTTTTTTTTTAAGATTTTATTTATTTGACAGAGAGAGACACAGCGAGAGAGGGAACACAAGCAGGGGGAGTAGGAGAGGAAGAAGCAGGCTTCCCGCGGAGCAGGGAGCCCAGTGCGGGGCTCGATCCCAGGACCCTGGGATCATGACCTGATCTGAAGGCAGATGCTTAGCCGACTGAGCCACCCAAGCGTCCCCCCCTTTAGTATTTCTTGCAGGGCTCGTTTAGTGGTCCCATAGTCTTTCAGTTTCTATTTGTCCAGGAAGCCCTTTAGCTCTCCTTCCATTCTGAATGACAGCCTTGCTGGAGAAAGTATTCTTGGCTGTATGTTTTTCTCATTTAGTACCCTGAATAGATGATGTCAGCCCTTTCTGGCCTCCCAGATCTCTGTGGATAGGTCTGCTGCCAGCCTAATGTTCCTACCCGTCTAGGTCAGGAACCTCTTGTCTTGAGATGCTTTCCGGATTTTCTCTTTATTTCTGAAATTTGCAAGCTTCGCTACTGTATGTCAGGGTGCTGATATATTTTTATTGATTTGGAAACGGGTTCTCTCTACCTCTTGAACTTGTATGCCTGTATCCTTCCCCAGATTAGGAAAGTTCTCAGCTATGATTTGTTCATATATACCTTCTGTCCCTCTTTCTCTCTCTCTCTTTCTCCTCAGGGCCTGCAGTAACTCCTCAGCGGGGAGTCTGCTTGCTTCAGGATTTTTCTTTCCCTCTGCCCCTTCCCCCGCTCACTCTCTAAAATAAATAAATCTTTCAAAACAAAAGGAAGAGATCGAAGGAGGGAGGCAAGATGGTGGCACGGTAGGGGAGCTCGTTTCATCTGGTCCCTTGAATGTAGCTAGATAACTATCAAATCATCCTGGACACCTCTGAATTCAACCTGAGATGTAAGGAAGGAATTGCTGGAATTCTACTAATAGACAAGTGACCACTTTTTGCAAAGTAAGAGGTGCGGAGAAGTGAATCTGCGGGGATATATGGGAAGATCCTCTGCGGGGAGAGGGAGCCTGTGTAAGCCGGCCACAGGCAAGTGATACAGCCCCAGAGCGCAAAATCAGAACCTTTAGAAATCTTCTCCGCTAAGAGCCCTGCCTGAAAGGTGCTCTGGTGGCAAGGTGGGGCAGCATCCAAGGTGGGACAGTGTGACCTCAGGATCCCTGGGGTCACAGGAAGAACAGGGGTGCTTGAGCCGGCAGAGTTCCCAGGCACTGGAGTGGGGAAACTGGTTAGGGTCAGGGAGCAGGGGGGGTTCTCAACTCAGTTTGCCATAAACCATGAACCACGGCTCATCTGGGTGACAGCTATTGTATGCGGGTCCTGCACAGGGCAGACAAGGCGGCGCCCCTCTGCCTTCTCCCAGGAGGATCGGTGCAGGCCCTCACCACAGGAGCCTGCAGACTTTGGCACACACAAAACTGAAGACCGCTTATCCCTGACAGTTTACTGAAGAGAGGGGACCTCGATCTTTTCGCTCCGGGCCTGGAAATCGGGGCGTGGCCATTTTTCTTTTCATCCTCTCAAGTGGCCCAGAGAGCCTTCGGGGAATAGAATCACATAGAGCAACTACAAGCAGTTTACACTGAGCCCGCCCCCCCCCCCCCCCCCCCGCAAGGGGCGGTACAACTCCCCCCAGGCCAAGACACCTGAGGGTCAGCACAGCAGGCCACTCCCCGAGCAAAGCAGCTGGAAGAACAGGGGAAGAAGTTTAGGAGCCCACAGGAGTGCAAAACTCCAGCACTAGGGGAAAACAGTAAATTGAATTCAAAGGTTATTTCATGATTCGTTTATCTTGCAGTTTAAAATTTTCCTTTTCTTTTTTTCTTCCCAACTAGTTTCTTATTTTATCAACTCTTTCATTTTAAGTCGTTTTTGATTGTCATTTTCTACATTTCCATTTTTTAGAGATAGTCTTCAGTTTTGCTTCCTTCTGCTACATTCAATTTTATGTCTGTATATATGTAACCTTGGTGATTTTACACTTCTGGGATTTAGTGTCTTTTAACAAACAGGCCAAAATACACCCAGGATTTCATGGAGGTTTGACCACCTGGGAGATAATATTCTCTCTTCTCCCACCCCCCAGCCACCCCCCACATTTCTTTTTTCTTCTCTTTTTTGGTTTCTGACCTCTTCGGATTTGACTAGTGTGTATTTGCTTGCGTCGTGGTTGATATTTTTTATGTTGCTCTCTTGTTCCTCCATTCTTCTCTGGGCAAAAGGAATAGAAGGAGGAATTCACAACAAAAGAAAGAACCGGAGGATGTACTCTCTGCCATAGATCTAATTGATATGGACACAATTGAGCTGAGCCTAAACCAAGAGTTGGCCGTTCAACTGACTGAGCCACCCAGCTGCCCCTCCATTTGGTTGAAATGGTAAAGACATTTATTAATTCACATGAGGGGCATTTATTAATTCACATTATCCGATGAGGGGCAGAGCAGGCTATAGGCCCACAGGGGCTTCGCATGGTTTTAGGGATGCAGTGTCCTTCCAGTACTTCTCCTTGTCCTAAGGCTGGTTCCCTCAACGGTTGTCAGAAGCCCTTCAGTGGTAATCTGGGCTTCAGCTCCCTGGTTTAGAACACTGAAAGTTTGGTTCCTTGTAGTGTAGACCGGGGAGAGTTTAGGCTACCATAGCATTTTCCAGGTTATAGTGTAGACCAGAAAGTGAAGGCTACTATAACATTTTCTAGGTTGTGGCTGTTGTGTTTCTTTGTTCCTGGTTTTCCCACTAGGACTTGCTTAAAGGGTGTGGAAGGACCGGTTCCTAATCCAGAGCCGGGGGAAATACTTAGGTAGTCGTTCGTGAGTTTTCCGGAACGATCCTGGATCTCCTTTCCTATGGACACAGAACTTCCGGTCGAGCAGAGTTCTCTGACTGGCTCTCACCCGTGGGTTTGCTGAGGGAATAAGTGGTGGCAGGTTTTCTAGGTGAGGGATGAGGTGAGGTTCTGTGCTGTCTAGGGTCTTGGGGAAGGAGGTAGGCGCACGAGTAAAGAAAGGGAAGAAATGGCTGCCGTGGGGACGGTGACGGGCCATGTGTGCGAGCACCAAGACGGATGGCTGAGTCTGCCGACATTTGTAATGGAGTACCAGACGTGCCTCTGTTGGCCTTTTGAGGTAGATGAGCTTTTAGGGATTCACTCTTCAAAAGAGGGAGTTCCAGTGTTCATTCTCTCCAGTGGCGAATGGAAGTGCTCATTTCCCAACATCCTCACCAGCACGGTGTATTAGAAACCTTTTCATCGTGGTTAATCTGATATGTGAAAGATGGTGTCTTCAGTAATGTTACTGTATAATTTTTTTTACCGATTTTCTTTCTTTATTTGACAGAGAGAGACACAGTGAGAGATGGAACACAAGCAGGCTTCCCGAGGAGCAGGGAGCCCGAAGCGGGGCTCGAACCCAGGACCCTGGGATCATGACCTGAGCCAAAGGCAGAGGCTTAACGACTGAGCCACCCGGGTGCCCCCGTCATTTTATTTTATATTCCTCTTATTTTGGGGGGTGAAGTTGAAGATCGTTTTTATATGTTTAAGAGCCATTTATATTATCTTTTACAGTGAACTGTCTGGTCAAGTAAGGAATTCCTTTCTTGACCTTAGTAAAATGATAGTAACACTGTTAGGCTCTGAAGTCCTTTCTATCAAGGCAGTGAAGGGATTTGAGATGGGAGGGTGACTTAGTCAGATTGAGAAAGTGACCAAATGACCACAGTCCTTGGGCATGCAGGGAATCCTCACCCTAAAGATGGAGCCTATGGGTAGATTCTGTAAGAAATGGAAAGAAAGTGCAAAGTGGTGGTTCCTGAGAATAAGGACATGGACCTTACTTGGAGCTGAGGGTGAACCCAGGCATCAGGGAGATGGGGCCAGGCCTGGCTAAGAGGCCTGAAATCCTCTCTCCCAGGCTCCTGAGGCAGCTTTCCTAACCAGGGCTACAGAGGTGGGAACCCAAGTTGGGGCCCTGGGAGCTAGACGCCCCAGGCAGGGTGTCAGCCGGCCTTCCTTCCTTCTTCCTCTGCATGGGCTGGCATCTCCAGACCGGACCCCCTAGGAGAGGGCTTCCCAGGCAACATGTGGTGAGCATCTTTAAAGTTTTGTTCCAATAATCTCTCTGTTGTGGACGATATTCTATAACATACATGAAAAATGATTTCCTAGAAAGATAAAATGCAAGAGACACATCAAATAGAAGCTCAAGTTATTTATGAGGAGAATCAATAGACGTAGAATTCCTATGTCACATTGCAGTAAGTTTCTAAATGCTACTGAAATTTTGTTCTTAAAGTAGTTATACTTTAAACAACAGGGCTTTAGAACAGATATTATCTTCCATTTCCCCCACTTAGAACAGATACTGTTTTCCATTTTCCCCCCTTTTATTCCTCATCGCCTTCACTCCAGCTCCCCAACCCACAGCTGAACCAGTCCATTTATTCGGCAACGTTTGCTCATGCCTTCCCCTCCCGCAGACGGTCTATGAGGCCACTTTATAAACAGGGGCTCTTACCCACACAGGATGGAGAGGAAGGGAACGTGGTGGAAATACGGCTTTTCTTTTCTTTTTTTTTTTTTTTTTTTGCTTTGACATTTATCTGCCCCATTTCCTGACCCCAGAATCTTATTTTCGTCATGATCTCGCATTGTTGAGTTTTCACAGAGTCTTGAGAGGCTTACACCTAACCAAGAGAAAGTACATTTCCAAGAGGAACATTTAGATCTGATTTTTCATGTAAAACCCTTGTCTTTCTTATGTAAAATTATGGGACTTTTTTTTTTTTTAAGATGGTTAATTCCACCATCAAGTAGATTGTACTTACTTGAGTTCAAACAGCTTTTTAAAAAAAAAAAAACTGGGTGTTACACGCAAATCATGAATCATGGAACGCTGTATCAAAAACTACTGAAGCACTATATGATTAACATAACCGAAAACAAAAAACAAGAGAATGTGAAAGTCACTCTTTCTCCCATGAAGTCCACAGATAAACCGCTGACCCCAAAGAAGAGCAGAAGAGTCCTCATTGGCTCTTCTCCTGGGCTGGGCTCTGCAGGGATGATTTCCAACCTGACTGAGCGATAGCTTGTCTCTGTCTCTCGGGATATTTTGCTCGAGTCCATGGCATCAGCCAGCTGCTGAAGGCATTTCTACGGAAGACAGAATGTCATTATCAAATTCTAAATCTTGGGGCTGGGGTAGATACCACCTTCTGGAGATTAAAGGTAAATGAAAATTCCCCTTCTTCTTTCCCGAATTGTTTCATTCGTGAAGGTGCCCGCCTGGTTCAAAAATGTTAAAAATATATTCAGAAGGAATGCAGTGACTGCCTGTCTCGCGCCCCTGTCCCCAGCTGCTTGCACCTGCTGCCACCCTCAGCCACATACGTGATGTCCCCAGGGCCTCGCTGAAGGATAGGTGCCTGGCTTCCCATCCTTTGCTGTTGCAACAGGGGTTATGATAAAAAAAAGTCCTTGTAGACATGTCCTCAGCACGTGTGGAAGAGCCCTGCCAGTGGAATTGTGAGACCCAGAGCCCCTGCATCTGCCATATTGACGATAAGGAAGAGGTTTCCTTTTTTATTATGTTATGTTACTCACCATTCATTACACCATTAGTTTTTGATGTAGCGTTCCGTGATTCATTGTTTGTGCATCACACCCAGTGCTCCGTGCAGAACGTGCCTTCCCCAATATCCATCACCAGGCTACACCATCCTCTCACCTCGCTCTCCTCTAGAACCCTCAGTTTGTTTTTCAGAGTCCATAGTCTCTCATGGTTCATCTCCCCCTCCCATTTCCCCACCTTCATTCTTCCCCTCCTGCTATCTTCTTTTTTTTTTTAACATATAATGTATTATTTCTTTCAGACGTACAGATCTGTGATGCAACAGTCTTACACAATTCACAGCGCTCACCATAGCACATACCCTCCCCAATGCCTTATCACCCAGCCACCCCATCCCTCCCACCCCCCACCACTCCAGCAACCCTGAGTTTGTTTCCTGAGATTAAGAATTCTTCGTATCAGTGAGGTCATACGATACATGTCTTTCTCTGATTGACTGATTTCGCTCAGCATAACACCCTCCAGTTCCATCCATGTCTGATAACGATGATTTTATGGTCGTCATGACAGTGTCCTCGGTACGGTTTGAGGATGTGCAAGGCTGGGTGATGGTGATATGAAACAAAGGCCTTTTGTAGCTGTTCCCTGATTTGGTCCCTCACCTGCTCTGTTAGGGGGCAAGAACAGGTGTATGTAACTACGCTCATTGACGGGAAAGGCGACGGGTCTGGTTAGTGGCAGAACCAGGACAATAGGACTGCAGCTCCTGCAAGTCCGGGTTCCTTCCCTGTTCTCTACACAGGGCCTTGTGCTTGTTCAGGGGAATCTTTGCGGTCTGTCGATTCACGGTGTGTGTGTACCTCAGGCCCCACGTCTGTGTCCCGTGTCATAAGTCATAAAGGCACAGCCACGGCGCTTACTAGGGCAGGTCCTGCTGGGAGAGTCTCCCGTGTATGTATTTCCTCAGGAATCCTCACAACCCCGTGAGGTGCTATCACTTTCTCTACTGTGCAGACGAGGAACGCTTGGCCCGGGGAGGTGAGTGACTTCCAGCGCCTCACAGCAGACACGTGGTGGAGCTGGGATCGGAAGCCCATTCCCCGGCTCCAGAGTGCCGGCCCTTTCCCCCCACCGTGCTCTCCTCTCACAGAAAAAGTAGTAGTACCACAAGTTGGTGCTCGCCCTCACAGTGTGGGGTGCTTTGTGATATTTGCTCTTGTATCCTATTTGATCCCCTAAATGCTGGTTCCCCCCCCGCCCCCCCCCACAGTGGTTTCCTGACCCTCCCTAATCTGTCTCAGTCTGGGTTTTGGAAAAGTCTGTTAGGTTCTACTTCCCCAGCACCTCTCAGTGCGTCCCCACCTCTCAGTGTCCATCCCCGTGGCGGCTGCCCCAGTTCAGGCTCCCCATGACTTCTTCCCTGGACCTTCTTCCTGGATGGCTGTGAGATCCTCCTAACTTTTGTCCTCCGTCCGTTCTCCATGCGGAGACCAAAGTCACCTAAAAAATACATTTCTGACCATAGTGTTCGTAATTTAAGGCGCTAAGTCCACCTTTGCTGTTTGAGGCCTAGTGTTCAGTCCATGAAGATGGTCGGTCAATGTATGAGGGAATGCAGAATTAGAAAACGTACTGTGTATTTGTCCTCAGGATGAAGATCTTCTCCCAGGTAAGTATTCTGAGGTCGACTTTCCAATGATAGTCACGAGAAAGCCGCACAGCACCACCGAACCTCACTGTGGGGTTGCTCACAAGGTCCTCGATCTTGGGACGAGCACGTGGCCCTGCAATGCTCTATGAATGGAGAACACACAGGATGGACGTGCCATGCACACACGTGCTTTGGTCAGACTGAACTCCCCTTTTGACCCCACTATTGGGGAAAAAAAGAAGCAAAAGCTGTGGAAAACTCACACTTTCATATGTCTGCCAGCCTAAAGAGTAGGTCCAGTACAGCCACCTGCCCCAAAGACGTTGAAAGATGTGCCCCAGATAACGGGGCACATGACAGTCACCTGCAGGAGCTCTCAGAACCACCCGTCGTTCCTGTTGCAGCAGCCTGATGGTCTACCAATTCCGGTCTGTTCTGTCATTTCATAATCGATCATGTTTCCTGTCAAGCATTAAAGCAGCCCCAAAGAAACCTGGAGAAGAATCGGCTCCCAAATCCAAAGGGAGAAACGCTTTTTCAAAAGCTATTCAAAATTAAACTAAAAGTCGTCCCAAGGCGTTTCCACAATTCTTTCCTCGCAGTTCCCAATTTCTCAATGTCAAGGTCTTGGGCAGTCCGGTCCACAGGGGCCCGGCTTTGGAGACAGCGGCACCTCTACAGTGCCTGGATGGACGCCCGAACCTCGTAGGCGGATCCGATGGGCTCTGATGGCCCCTTACTTATTTAGTGCCATGAGGCACTGGGAGGTGGAGGGTCTACAGCGGCGGGGCGACCCGGAAAGCCTGAGGCCATCGCCCGCAGAGCACAGCGTCCGCTCGGCCTGGGGCTCACTGGTTCCCGGAGTTTTCAGCCAGGGCAAAGCCCGGGGGAGGGCAGGGGAAGGCTCGGGTCCAGTGCGCCCAGGGCGATGCTGGGTGGGGCCTGGACAGAGGGCGACGGGGACAGCCGACCCACCCAGCTGCTCCCCAGGGGCTCGGGCAGCGGCACCGAGCCGGGCTCCAGGTCTTGGCGTGGCGCAGCCCCAGGCCCAGACCCCGAGGCCTGATGTGGGGCGGCGGCAAGGGACAGAGCGCGCGACCAGGAGAGCAGCCGGCCCTCCCGCGCCCGAGCCTGGTCTGGGCTCCTGCCGATCCGGATCGACGCGCTCGCCTGCCCACGGTCTGGTTGGTCAGCTGCTTCATGCAGCTGGATTGCTTCTTGCTGGCGGCGGCGGCGGGGGCCGGCACGGCCAGGGCCGGGCAGCTCGAGGAATCGCCCGGGGGGAGGGGGGCCGACGTCGCTTCATGTCCACCCGAGGCGGCAGTGGAAGCGGCTGTGGGCCCGGCGCCCCCCCCTCGCCGCCTCTCATCCAGTGGCGCGGCAGGTCGGGGCCTTGGGAGGCCAGACCCGGGACGCGGTACCCAGCCCGTCCTCCACCCAGGGCGGGAACCCCGGGGCCGCCCTGTGCAGGGCCCGGAGGCCCCCTCTCGGGCACCGCCACCGCCGCCCGCGACCCCCTGCCGGGTCCAGCCGCACACCTCCGCGAGGCAGCGGATGCGCGCAGCGCACGGAGCCACCGGTGAACCGCCAAACCCCGGTGTGGGACGCACTGTCCCCGCAGAGCTGGCAGGGCACGGAAGGACGGAACACTCTGGAGCCTCTGGAGGCTGGAAATGCCCAAAGTCTCCTTGAGGGCCGTGCCTCTGCGCAGGTGTAGATATTTGTCAAATGCACCTAGGATCTGCTCTCCTAGGTGAATGGATGCATTGCATGCATTGCATGCATTTCCTGGGGGAAAGTCCAGGGCCAGATGCATTTTCTGTGGGCGGGCACCTGGGGGCAGTCAGGCAGGAGCACTCGCTAGGGGCCCACCCAGGACAGCCAGGAAGCGGGGAACAGGGGAAGGGGCCCAGCCCTGCGTGGGAAGTCGTGGGGCTGAGCGTCTGGGACCGGGACCGGTGGCCAGAGTCGGCCCTGGGAAGGCCCAAGGTCTCGGGCTTTCCTAGCAACGTGGCCTGCGCAGGGGAGGCGCGTGCCGGGCCCGCGCAGGCGTTGCCTAGAAACGCCTGTTGTCTTCTGATTCTTAGCCTGGCGCAAGCAGGCGTTCTGGGACACTTGGCGGGGTAGTCCGACTGCGCTGGACGCTTTTCCACAGCGGACCGCGACAGTTATATGACCCGCGAAGATGTGCTCCTGGGTTGGTGGCCTGGGCTCTGGCCTAGGCCATTCCCAGGGAGGAGTGGATGGCAGTGAGACTTCCTTGACCGGCTCCAACTCGGATCTCACCATGGACTTTGGTGATGTCATATCATCTCAGACAGAAATCAATAGACTCCTCAATGAGATCCAAAGACTGGAGGCTGATCTTACACTTTGGAAACATTTGTCCAAGGGACCGAATAGCTCAGACTCCAATGCCATCTGGAAACTGAAGAGCACCATCAGGGACCTAGAAGAGAGGCGGATGAGGGAGATCGAGGAACATCAACTCGGAGTTGCGATACTGCACAGTGTCCATCAAGAAAAACTGGCCGACATCACTGACAGGCACCGCAAACAACTCCTCGAGTATGAAAGACGGATAGAAGACCTGCAACATCAAGAGTCTGCCAGTCATGGGAAAGATGACTTACTTCAAGAAAGGGAAACTGAGCTTAGAAGGTTGAAGCAACAACTTGCAGAAATGGAGCGGCTGAATGACCGTTTAAACAACGTTGCTTCTGATCTCAGAGCAGAAAACCAAAAGTTGGTTTTGGCGCTCCAGGATGTAAGACATCAGCTGGAAGAATCTATTCTCCGGAACAACGAGGATTCTCTGGAAAACAACACTGCTGTGAGGGCTTTAAAAATAGAAAAAGGACGGTTAATAGCAAAATTGGCTCGGGCGGAAAAGAAGCTGTTGGAGGAAACAAACAAGGATGAGCAAACTATCAAAGAATTGTCCCCTTTAGAGCATGTGCATTGCATTCAACACAGTCAAGAGAAAGACCTGGAAATAGTACACCTCAAAAAGAGGATCGAGCAGATGGACGCCGACCATACAGAAACGAAGGAAATGCTGTCCTCTGCTCTGGAGGAGCAGAAGCGATTGACACAACTCGTTAAAGAGAAAGAGATGTATATTGAAGAACTTACAGGAAGTCCAGAGCTTCAGGAGGAATTCGGTCAGTCTACCCAAACCTTCAGAAGTAATGACATTTCCCAGCCATCCGTGGAGGACAAAGACAGGTGTCTCCCATCCGTGACAGGCGAAAATCCTCATCTGAGAGAAGAACTGGAGAGCCTAGGACAACAGAGTCGCTCTGTTCCTGCGCTCGACCCTAAAATCCTAGACGAGATCGTAGAACTGGAGTGTGAGGTGTTTCACCTCCAGGAGTTAAAGGATGATCTCGAGGAGGAAATCAGAGAGCAGCAGAAGATCATTCACAACCAGCAGCAGGGGAAGATAGGACTGCTTCATTCTTTACAAGAGCAGAAGCAGAAAGTGGAGCAGCTCCAATACCAGCAGGAGCAGATGAATATTGAACACGCTCAGCTCCTTTCAGCGAAAGACGAGGAGATTCAGCATTTGCAGGACACGATAGACCAAATGAAAGCCCGGTTGCCTGACAAAAGCCAGCACATTCCGACAGAAGACTGTGATGATGTGGAAGTCCCAACCAGTCAGCCTCTTCCCAGACAAAACGCAAGTGAAAAGCTTGATTCACGTGAAGCCGAAACTCAAAGATCAGTCCTAGGAATCAAAGAACACGAACTGGAGATGAAGCTTCTAACTGAACAGAACATCCGACTGACGGAACAGATGGATCGGCTCTCCAAAGAGGAGATTGGTAAACTAACTCAGATTATCCAGCAGAAAGACTTGGAGATTCAGGGTCTTTCCAGCAGGATCTCTGCGGCTTCTCACAGCCAGAACCGGGACGTGGAGCGACTTCAGCGGCAATTGCAAGAGTACGCTTGGAAAAGCGAACAGGTCTTGGCGGTCTTAAATGAGAAAACGAGGGAGAACAGCAATCTGAGGACAGAGTATGACAAAATGGCGGATAGGATGGCTGCCACAGAAGCAGACCTCCGGCGGATGCAAGAGGAAAATCAAAAACTGTCCACTAGAATGGACAGTAGTGGTCAGGAGATGTTTAGAGAAACGATTCAGAATTTATCACACATCGTTCGAGAAAAAGACCTCGAAGTGGATGCGTTAAGTCAGAAATGTCAGACTTTATTGACACTCCTGCAACCCTCCAGCCCTGGTAATGAGGTTCGAGGCGTTCATATGGATCAGTTCAAGCAGCTTCTACAGGAACGGGACACATTAAAACAGCGAGTGAAGATCATGGAAGAGTGGAAACAGCAGGTGATGACCACAGTCCAAAATATGAAGCGTGAGTCACCCCAGCTTGAGAGAGAGCTGGCACAACTCCAGGCGCGGGCTTTCACCAGCAGCGAGAAGGATTCTGAACTACCGACGACCTCTAGTGACCTGATGCAGACGTACAAAGGCAATGAAATAAAATTACAACATTTAGAGAAGGAACTGGCACAAATTCAGCTCAGCATCGGGGAGCTTTGCAATGCCAAGGATCTCCTTCTAGGGAAACTGGACGTGATTTTCCTCGAGCCCTCCCCCGACTGCTCAGAGTCAGCGGACTCTCTGGAGCCCGTGAAATCTGACAGAGTGGGTGAGGCTTCTGAGTTGCTCCAAGTGGAGGTAGAAGAGCTGAGAAAATCAATGCAAGAAAAAGATAGGATGATTCGAACCCTCCAGGAAGATAAGCAGAGATGGACTGATTCAGTGGCTGCCACGTGGGAAGGAGAAGGCCCAGAACAGGAACACAGGGATTCCGACATCGAGCAGCTGAAGGAGAAACAGGCCGTTCTACAAAACTTCATTCGGGATCAGGAGCTCCGAATCCAAGCGAAAAGTGAGGACTTGCTTTCTTTGCAGGAGAACTTCCGTAGCCAAGTGAGTGAAAATGAACTTTTGAGGCAGACGGTCACCAATCTGAAGGAGAGAATAGCAGAGTTGGAAATGGATGTGTGTCAACCGAGAGAGGAAAATGCAAAAGTCGAGGAAAACTCTCGAGAAAAGGCAGTGGGAGATGAGGCATTGCAAGAGACAGATAGGCTGCTTTCAGTGATGCGGAGAGAGGAGGAATCCCAGGGTGCTGCGATGAAAGAGAAGGCACTTGCTTTGGAGCAACTATCGCAAGAGAGAGAAGAGCACGAGACCAGGGTATTGAACCGGCCGGTCAGTGCAGTTCCATCAATGCAGGGAAAGACAGTTCTGTGCCAACAGGGGAGAGATGAAGTCCTGTTGGCCCTGACACAGAAACAAATGGAAACCTGTGCCCTCCAGAAGGAGGTTCGCCATTTACGTGAGAGCGAATTACGCCTAACCCAGGAGCTGGAGAGACGGCGACACCTCGCTCTAGAAGCCGAAGACGCTCATCGCCGGGAAGCTCTGGCCTCAGAAGACAAAGTGGCTCAACTCAGGAAGGAAGTGACGGTCTTGCAGGGAAGACTCGTTTTGTCTTCCACTGCCATGGAAAATGCCAGCCGAGGAGCCAGTCTGCAGGTAGAGTCGCTGCAGGAGCAACTGCACGTGGTGACCCAGCAGAAAGAGGACACTGCGCTCCAGCTTGCTGCCTCGCAGGAAGAAGGAAGGCAGTATGGTCACATCCTAGCTGACCTCAAGTTGGAACTCGCCGAATGGATGGAAAAGGCAGACAGCCTCGAAGGAAAACTGAAGTCATTGCAGGGACGATTACATAAAACAAATGCTGACTTGGAGCTGAAGGAAGACCAACTCCAAGAATTCCAGAAACAGAATGAGGTCCAGCAGGAAATCCTGGAGGACACACAGAAGAAACTGATGAACTTAGTCAGTAAGTCCGAAGGAATGGTGGACAAAACCCTACTAAGGAGACTCTTCCTGGGATCTTTCCAAGCCCCTGACGCTGAACGGCAGGAAGCCTTAAGGTTGATGGGAAGCATGCTGGGGATCCGAGAAGACCAGATGCGGCAGCTGTTCAGTGAAGGGCCAGGTGGTGGTACCAGCTGGATGAGTCGGGGGCCTGGATCCAAAAGCGCCCCCAACACACATGTGAAGCCAAATCACCGACCTATGGCCAAGAATTCTTTTTCAGGGCTTTTCGTCCAGTTTCTAGAAGCGGAATCTCATTCAGCTTTGCCACCACCAAAGCCCTCTGCTCATGACGTGAAGCCCCCAGATCCCGGAGGAAGGGGAAAACTGGCTATGAAACAAGGCCCAGCACGTCTGAACACTACCCTAGCATCCACATCCCGGAAAAAAGATGTGAAGCCCCGCACCACAACGGTGTCTCTTATTACCCCACCTGGACCGGAAGCGGATGGATCGGAGCACCTTCTTCTAAATGCCGTCACTGATGCTTTGCCCACGTACGCACCCCAAATACTGTCACCTGCGGAGAAGGTTGGAATGGCGGCCAAAGGCCTCTCAAAGAAATAGAGGATTCTCAAGCCAGAGATGAGACAGTGCTCGGAAGACCCCAAGTCACTCTGTGTGTTTACCTAATCCCAAAATGTCCTTTTGCAAAACGTAATATATTTGCAGTCTTGCTTTCAGCTTAATAAAAATATTCTTTTATGAGTTAACAAAAAAAGGCATCTTTTAATGACTGCAGAGGTATTCACCAAACTGAAAATGGTGGGTATTTCTTATGAGAGTAGACACTGGTGGGGTTGGGGGCTGCGGTCAATGGTACTTCCAGTATTGTTTGTAATGCTTTGATGTTTTCATAAGGAGCATGTATATACATATACCTTTGGTAAGGAAAACATCCACTCGTTTTAATGTTCCCAACTTATCAAATACATGAGCACCCACGCCTTGTTGGAGAAACTGGGTGTATAGCATGAAAGTTTAAGATGAATACATTTTTTTAAAAAATGCGAGTTTGATTTTCCCAGTTATGTCCCATTTCTCTTTCTCCTTTTTTATTTTTAATTGTTTTTTCCATTTCATTTTATGTTGCCTGGGAATCTACTTCATGGGTAACCTGATTTATCTCAGGCCTTTAGAAATATATGTATATTTGTCTTTTTGGGCGTATAGTATTCTATGACTTGCTTTTAAAAAAAAAAAATCACTCTGCCTTCGAGATCTTTACAAATGTGAATGAATTCCAATTCATTCTTTAAAAGGAAATGCAGGCCTTTGTGGATATACCCTAAATTACCGAACTAGCTCCTACTGATCAGTATTTAATCAGTTTTTACTTCAAATGTCCATGGTCAACTCCCTTGTTCCTTTCCTCAGAAGCCACTCCAAATCTTCGTTTGCAGTGCCAGGCTCATTACTCCACTATACTCTGGAAACCATCCACTCAAACTTCTTTTCTTCTCCTTCTCCTTCTCCTTCTCCTTCTCCTCCTTCTCCTTCTCCTTCTCCTTCTCCTTCTCCTTCTCCTTCTTCTCCTTCTCCTTCTCCTTCTCCTTCCTTCTCCCTCTTCTTCTTCTTCTTCTTCTTCTTCTTCTTCTTCTTCTTCTTCTTCTTCTTCTTCTTCTTCTTCTTCTTCTTCTTCTTTTTAACGATTTTATTTATTTATTTGACAGAGCAGGAGAGCACAGGCAGGGCGGGTGGCAGAGGGCGAAGGAGAAGCAGGCCCCTTGCTGAGCAGGGAGCCTGATGTGGTGCTTGATTCCCGGGTCACTGAGATCATGACCTGAACCAAAGGCAGACGCTAAACTGACTGAGCCACCCAGGCGCCTCCCATTCAGACTTCTTGAAAGATCTCATTCCATTAATTTTCCATTGTGCTGTATCTTCAGCCTGCCAAATATCTTAAATCCTTCCCTCCCTTTCTGTTGCCAGTGCTCTGGTTCACCCATTCCTGTCTCTTGCACAGACTAGTGCAGTAGACTGCCTACTGATCTTGCTGGTTCCACACTCGGCCTCCTTTGAATCCATTCTCCATGCTGCTGTCAGGGCGAACTGAGACGAAAATCTGATGTCACTTCCCTGCTGCCATTATTTGTGGGTTCCCTCATTGCTTGGAGTTCGACCTTTAGGAGACCATCCAAGCCCTTGCTTTTGCAGCCTTCCCTCCTGCGCATCATTCACATACAGGCTGCCCTTTAGCCGCAGGGAATTCTTACAAGCCCCCAATAGATTCTTATCCAAAGAACTTCAAGTGCATGAGCCTCATCGTTGTGCCTTGCCAAAGGTACAAAGCAGAAGGATTTCATTTTTCTCCTCTTCACCCGTTGGTAAAGGGAGTGATTCCCACCCTAAAGTTATGGGATGTCCGGATGCTGAACAGATGAGCTCGACACTAATTTATTACCCATGTCTACTCGTGGCCCACACCATGCAGGGCCACAAGGGGGTTTTACCTGGGAGCAGAATGAAGAAGGGCTTTGGGGCGGGGGCAGACCTTGTAGTAACAAGAGAGTGACGGTGAGCCCTACTTCCTGCAGGAGGGCATGACTGGCTTGCTGGATAATTGCACACGCTGTCAGGGAAATGGACCTTACTCCTTGGGGAGAAACTGTGCCTGGTCCCTGGGATAAAGAAGGTCGTTTGGCCAGGAGACCTGATCTGTGGGAGCAGAGGGGGAAGGGAACTTTGGGTGAGACCGAGGCCATTGGAGGCCCTCTGATGTTCCCTGATACTAAGACAACACTTCCTATTGAATCTTAATCTCAGGCTTTCCATCACAGTGGACTCTGATATCTAGACATCAATTTCAACCTGGGACTGAGACTTTTAAGGAGTAGGACAGGTGCTTCTCTAGGAAGTGAAATTGTCACGTGAACAAGAGGGGGAGTTGGTCTTCAAAACCAAAATGTATCAACGGTCATTGATGGTCACTCAGTTGATCCCAAGGGAATCCTTAGGTAGCCAAGGGGTAGAAGGAAAGGCTGACGTCCTCCAGCACCATGGAATCTGGCAATGGACTGTGGATAGAAGCAGCCACCCCCACCTGCAGGTTGGATATGCAGACTTTGGCTTCAGCCTGTAGCAAGAAGGCCTTGGTAACTACATTAAGCTGGTGGGGGTATCATGACCCGAGGCAGAGCAGACAGCGGGATATGAAGGCTCAGAGTCTGTAAGAGACTCCGTTTCCAGGAGAGCCCAGTGCATGGTCAGCAATTGCTGCTTTCATGGTCTATAACCCAGGGCCAAGGAGGGCCATTTCTTGCATTGGGAGTCCATGGACGATTCCAGTGACTCCAGGAAGCTGGAGAGGTAGTTGCTAAAGCCTTTTTACTTAGGGCACTAACGGGTGATTTTTTTTTTTTTTTTAAGATTTTATTTATGTATTTGAGAGACAGTTGGAGCTGGAGGAGGAGGTCAAAGGGAGTGGGAGAAGAAGCAGGCTCCCCACTGAACAGGGAGTTCCCTGCCAGGCTGGATCTCAGGACCCTGAGATCATGACTTGAGCCAAAGGCCGACGCTTCACCAACTGAGCCAGCCAGTCGCCCCCTCACAGTTGTTTTGGACAGATCCTAGAGCCTTTTGTTGAGGGGAGCCCCACCCAGCGTGGGCTCAGTGACAAGTAGCAGCCTAAATGGGCTTATGTAAAATTTATAAACAAGGAATATGTTGCCTCTAGAACCAAAAAAAAAAAAAAAAAAAATACTGACAGAATTTGGACTTGTATGTCCTTCCTTGTTTGTAAGGATTTTATTTGGTTACTTGAAAGAGCACGAGAGTGAGAGCACAAGGGGCTGGTAGGGGCAGAGGGAGAGGGAGAAGCAGGCTTCCCAGTGAGCAGGGAGCCTGATGCGCGGCTTGTTCCCAGGACCCTGGGTTCATGACCTGAGCCGAAGGCAGACGCTTAATGGACTGAGCCACTCAGTCGCCCCTGCACCTGCATGTCCTTAACAAGTGTGTCAAACAAATGTCCTCACAGTAGGTAGTCGTAAATGTGATGTCATACCTATGTCCCTGGAGAAGGACGGGTGCAGTAAGATCCTGCCCACAAAGATGTCTGTGATAGCAGAGAGGTTTGGGTGCCCTGTGCTTAACAAGGTAAAATGTGTCCCCTTCAAAGTCAAGGCACATTTGACCGAGAGGATGTTGAAATACGCATGGAACAGAACATATTGGCCAAATCTATATTAGCAAAATATTCCCCATCCTTAAATTTGTTGGGCTCCCTTGTGTTTTTTTTTAAAGATTTTATTTCTTTATTTTAAAGAGAGAGACACCTAGTGCACGAGCCCAGTTGGGGCGGGGGGGGGCGGAGGGAAGGGCCGAGTGAGCGATTCCCAAGCTGACTCCACCCTGAGCACGGAGCCTAACATGGAGCTGGATCCTATGAACCTGAGACCATGACTTGAGAAGAAAGCGTAGCCCACTGAGCCACCCAGGTGGCCCTAGGGGTCTCAGAGGTTTTCAGGGGACCAGGATTTATTTTAATCAGGTATGATAAGTTAGGAAGATATAGAAGTAACTGTCACAATGGAAGAAGTTTTGTAGATTTAGAGGCCCCAAGAAAGGAGGTTCTGAGAGCCTTGCAGGGCCACCTGGGGAAGCACCAGGATTGGTCAGGAGAAAGAGGGAGTGAAGGGAAAATGTGGGCAAGACCCTTTATTGTGGTTTCCATGGGAAGGGACAGGTGAGGCAGGATAAGCACGTTTAAGACTGGCTAGTTTGAGTAATTTCAGGGGGCTCCAGGCCAGAGTGGTGTCTGCAGGAGTCTGTCCCGCCCTTGCGGTGATCAGGGAGGCCATAGTGGCCCAGAGCTGCTTAAGATGAGGTGGTTGGCAGTAAGGGTTCTGTACCGGTTGGTTTGGATGTGAAAGGTATGCTCCCAGGCCAGTTGTGGACTTTTTCTAAGAATTAACTAAGCCTGCCAGGGACAGTCCCTCCAAAGTCAGCAAGTCTGAGATGTCAAAGCATTAAATACAGAAGCTAGAAAATACGGTTATTTTACTAGGTACAAGCATAATTGGAGCCCTGGTATCGAATCCATGAAGGTTACCCAACTGGTACATCTTAGCAGACATTAACGTTAATTCAGAACCTATGTTTTAGAGGGCCAAAAGCCAGTTGACCTCATTTTATCTTTTGCCATATAAATTATCTTAGTAAATTTGGATTTCTTTTTTTTTTTTTTTACGGTTTATTCATTCATTTGAGAGAGAGACAGCAAGCAGGTGTGAAAGAGCAGGAACCAGGGGGAGCTGCAGGCAGAGGCAGAGGGAGAAGCCGACTGACTCCCCTCCAAGCAGGGAGCCTCTCATGGGGCTCAATCCCAGGTCCCCGGGATCATGGCTGGAGCCGAAGTCGGACGCCTAAGCATCCGAACCACCCAGGCGCCCCTGTGAATTTTGGATTTCCAGTTGGGTCAAATTGTGAACCTATGTCGAATTAATTTGGGGGGGTTCCTCTTCCTGTATCCAGTTTTCTTTCTTCCATTCCTCCTTTTCTTGGGTTTGTTTGGTCCTGGATATATGCTTGGGTTAGGGAGTGTCTTTTTACCCTGTTCATCTTTCTCCGTTTTTTCTTCCAGAGAGTCTCCAATCAGCATCATTAGGGTTGGAGCCTCTGTCGTGGCAATGGTCGTATGGTTTCAGGTGTCCTGGCGTAAGTCAGGGTGTGAATTGATACCCTCACTGTGCCACAGGGGTGCCACGGATGTTTCCCCCACGACCCTGAGGATGGCGATCTTGTGCCAAACAGGTTTAGGCAGTGGGGTGGTAAGTGAAAGAGCACAGGACCCACAGCGCAGACGTTGATAAAGCCAAAGCATCTTCTGCTACAGCCCTACCTTCTCTCAGTGTGGACGGCTTCCCCTCCCCCCTTTTCCCACTCTACCGATTCCCTCAGGAGACTATTTCATTTCTAGCCCCATAAAGTCATGGGTTTTTGTTTCTGTCTCCAGCTATTCAGACGTGGTGCACATGTTCTGGGTGTTTATGGGGAAAGGGAGCTGGGTGGGTCGGCCCCACAGATGACTGTCCTCTTCCTGCGGGCATGCCAGTCCATCTCCCCAGTGTTGGAGTCCACAGCCAGGAAGGTCATTTTGTCCATGGCCAGAGTGGGAGCCTCAAGGCCCTGGATCCAGAGATGAGTCCCTGGACGCGCTGGGAAGCAACAACACTAAGAGAAAGCAAGTGTGTGGAGGAGGGGTTTTGCACTGGGAGAGAGGTGGAGCACCAAACGGCCGACCCTCCACTTTTGTGTTTCTCATCAGCTCCTGGGCCCTGGGCTGCCATGGATGTGCGCCTCCAAACCCTGAGGGCTCCGGGGGACACACGGTAACGGGGAGAGGAGCGGCAGCTGGGGAGATGGGCAAGGCCACTCGCGTTGCCTGACCCACAGTGACTCAGGAGGCAGCCAGGGAGCCATTCTTACATCTCCCTGGGGTCGTGGCCCCCTTCCTTTCCACCCACAACACAGAGGGTCATCCCCAGGACGGTGCGTGGGGTGCGCTCTCCCCACCCGGATCTGTCTGTCTGCCCCAAGCACTGGCCCAACACCCAGTCGGTGGAACTCAAGCACCCCAGTCAGCAGGTCGTGGGGTTGCCGACCTCAGCGGGGAGCCTTGGAGACCGATACAGGCCAGATGGAGGTCACACTGATGGCACCTCCCTCCTAGGTACAGTCAAGTCGCATCTGTACTCAACTTGTTGGCAAGGATGGGACATTGGTTTGGAAACGGATGGCGACCTCCATTGGAGCTAACAGAACACGAGCTAACACACAAGCTGGCCCGCAGTTGCCAGTTCCCTCCCAGATCGTGATTGTCCCCTCTGAAGCCAGTTAGGAAGCCAAGGAGCACGTCAAGCTGACCCCGTGTCCTCAGTTAAGGTGGGGCCACCCTGTTTGTGATGTCACTTGCTTTTATTCAGCTTCTCCTCAGTTCCCTGACGAGAGAGAGATTCCTGCTCTAGGCTTGTAGGGATCCCTTGACACCTGACAGATGTGACTGGCAGCAGTTGACTAGTCACATATTCTCACAGTTCAAGGGAGGAGGATACCACACACTGTGCAGGGCTGCACAGGAATTGCACTTGGGAACAGAGGGAACAAGCAGGGGCTTGGAAGGCAAGACTTTGTCCTAACAAGAAGGTGGGGCAAGTCCTGGTTCCCTTGGGAGGGTATGAGTGGCTTGCTTGAAGAATTCAGTGGGCTTCTAGGGAACTGAACGCTGCTCCCCCAAATCAACAGGCACTATGTCTGGTCCCTGTGATGAGAAGGGTTTTTGCTTAGGAGACCTTACGTGTGAGGGAGGAGGGAGAGGAGAACTTGCATTAGGCTGTTTCCGTCCCTCCTTGATTGTCCCTGGTGTGAAGACAGCCCTTAATATGGAATCTTCATTTCAGGCCTTATGCCCCAAGAGGTTATGAAAATGTCAGCCTTCTTACAACTACTAATGGCATTTCACAGTGAAACAGTATACAGAAGAAACATGTAAAAGTTGTATTGCTGTATGCTAGCAACGAACATGTGGGCTCCACTATCAAACATACGTTCACAATTACTAGTAAAACTATACTTAGGGATCAATCGAACAAAGCATGTCCAGCACTCGCATGCCCACAGCCGTTAGCACTGATAGAGGAAATCGGAGATATAAATAAATGCAGAGATATACCATGTTTGTGAATTGGAAGCCTAAGCATAGTGAAGATGTTCATTCTGCCCAGATTGATAGATCGATTTAATGCAATTCCTGTCAAAACCCAGTCAGGGTTTGTTTTCTTTTGTAGATTGATAGACAAGATGATTCTAAAGTGTATGTGGATAGACAGAGGAATGAAGAGTAGTTTCAGAAACAATTTTGAAAATAATAATAAAGTGGGAACATGCAGTCTACCCAGTTTCAGAACTTCTGCGATAGTTTTACTAAGGACGATTGTGTGGTATCTGCAGAAGGACAGACACAGATCAATAGAACAGAACAAAGAACCCAGAAAGAGTCCCCACAAATACGCTCAACTGAGTTTTGAAAAGGGAGCCAAAGCACTTCAGTGGGGGGAAAGCTGGCCTTGCGACAGACTACAGCCATTTCAAGCTTGTGATGAACACACAGACGCCAGACTCAGAAAACAGCACCAGGAGCGAAGGAAGACGGGGCTTTGACGGCGGTCCCGCCAGGTGGTGACGGGAAAGGAGGGGTAGACGGTGCCCAGGGCTCTGTGGGCGGGGCCAGAGGAGGCACCCAAGGGGCGCGTCCGCGGGCCGAGCGGGCGGGAAGCTGTCCAATCAGCGTCTGGGCAGAAGCGCCAATGAGCGGGAAGGTTGTTGGGCGGTTGACGTGAGCGGCGGGTCTGAGCCCCGGCAGCTGAGCGCGGCGGAAGCGAGCCCTCCTTCCCTCTCCGAGGCTGGCTCGTCCCCCCAGCGCCCGGGGACCCGGTTTCGTTGTTCTCGGTGGGGACAGCACCCCGGAACCTCCACGGCCATGGGCGCTCGTCCGAGGACGGCCTCTTTCAGCTCCTGTTCGTCCTCCTCGACAGACCCAGACGACGAGGGAGTGCGCGGCCCTTGCGAAGATGCTTCTCCGTGCAGAGGTGCCTGCCGGGCGCGGGGACCCAGCGTCCCCGGGGGCCTGGGGCCTGGGGCCTGGGTGGGGGGCGGGCCTGTGTCTCCGGAACACGCTCGTTCGCCAAAAGGGCGCCGTCACCTCGTGCGACCCTCGTTTCGCACGTGTGAAGTGCCCGGCGCGGGGCTTCATTCCTGGAGCGGAGAATGACCTCCCTTGTGCTGTGCGCCAGGCCTGGGGGGAGCGTGACTGGGAATGCGGCCTGCAGCAGGCCGGCGGGGTCTTGGCCTCCTTGGGGCTCGAGTCCTTATGGAAGCCCGACGAGAAGCAAGGAAGTCTAGCGTTGAGAGGGGAGGAGGAGTGCAGGTTCTTCCTCTTGCATAGGTCACATTCCGTTGGGGATCGTCAGGGTGCCCGTTGTGCACCTGAGATCAGGTCAGTCAAGGTGTGTTGGGGCGGGGCGGGGGGGATGGTCTGCCCAGGAGCACGTAGTAGTGGTGCGCAGAGCCAGGACTTTGCAGAGCTCTTGCGTGTCTGCCGCAGGAGTCTGCGTTCTAGGGGTGCAGTGGGGGCCGTGTTGTGAGCACAGATAGGTGTCGGAAAGCCCAGGCTGGGGTGTAGTTCGTTCGTTCGTTCGTTCGTTCAACAGAAAGTGTTGAGAGTGTACTTCGTGGTAGGCCCTTCTCTTTGGGGGGGTGGGGGGGGTGGGTATTCAGCGATTGGGAACCCAGGATAAATAGGACAGATACGGCGTCTACCCTATCACCACCTGGTTGGAAAAGACTGGAAGCAAATAATTGCCCATGAAATACATAATTACCGTTTTGCTTCGAGTGCTGAGAACTACGGGGTGCATTCGAGTTTGTCTTTTAGGCAGTAATGTTTAAGCTGAGAACAGAAGGCTAAGAAAAAAACGGGGATGTGGGAGGGTGTTCACTTAGAGCAGGGAAGGAGTGTGAACTGTGAAAGGAATTGAGGGAATGCCCTTGAAGCCGGGGCCACGTAGGGACTGTAGGGACTGTAGGGTGGGCAAGCCAAGGTTCGGGGTTAAGACTTGCAGTTTTTGTGGGTTCCTGGAGACTAAACATAGTGATTTAAGACATGGAGTCCAGAGCCAAGCTGATCGGAGCTCTGCCTCTTATGAGCTGTGTTCCTAAACCATTCTGGGTCTCAGTTTCCTGATGTGAGAAATGGAGATGATGATAATCCCACTTCTTAGATGATTGTAAAGATAAATGATATTTAACGTTAATGAAACACGTAGAGCCCTGTCTGACATGTAGTGGGTGTTAGTGGTGGTTGATTAAATAAAGAGGTAAATACATACATTGGTATTGAAGACTTGACGGTAGTGTGTGGTGAAATTTGGGAAGCTAAAAGCCTTCCAGCCAACTTCATTTCTTCTCCAGTGTTCAGGTGCTGTTGACCACATGTGTAGAACTGTTGAATTAGAAATAATGTTCGCATATCGACTGCTACTTGCTAAGAGACTCTGAAGTGCCATTGAAATAATCAGAAAATACTTTTCAGTAGCATAGTATAATTTTATTTAAAATGTATTGGTAGTCTTGATTATTTAGTATTTGTTGGTAAACGTTTTAGCAAACTTGCCTACTTAAAACAAAGTAAGTTAACTGTAGAGTAATTCAGACACAGCCAAAGGACAGAGAAGTAATATAACTAGAGCTTTCCTTTTCTTGACTCTCTAGGGGATAGTTTTTGTAATTTCTCTGTTCTTCTTTGCCTCAGTTTTCGATGCCCCCCTGTGTCTGCAGCCATCTAAACATTGTAGGGCAAGTTTGGGTTTGGAATTGCAGAGAGTACAGTGGTACCCAGCCCAGAGTGCACATCAGCAGAGCCTGTGGGGCTATTTAAAGAAAACACAGATGTTCACGTCCTCCTCTACACTCACTGAGTCAGAGTCTTCTGGGATGGGCCCGGGGCTCTAAAGACCACGTATATTTGTCATCTGGTTGCATTTCATGAAAGCCTTTTTAGCACCGGGCTTTCCTTTATCTGAACAACATGCAAGAAGATTGGGAGAATCCATAAGTTAACGTTTGAGGACATTTTGCAGGGCTCTGTCCTTCCAAGTTCTGTGATACCGTGATGTGCATCTTCACTGTAGTGTGTTAAACCCTTAAACTTTGTCAGAAAGTCATGTGATTAATAACGTAGAGATTCCTTGCGTGAATCGTGGGCAGATCACTTTGTGCCTCAGTCCTGTGTTTGGAATGGGGATAAAAATGGTAGCCCACCTTTGGGATGTAAGGATTAAATGAGCAATAGATCCAAGGCAGTTAGCACCGGGTCTGACACAGAGTGAAGCCTTCCCTAAATAATTCTTACTTCTTTTGCTTTCCCTCCATTATTTATTTATTTAAATACAGATTTTATTTACTTCTTTATCTTAGAGAGAGAGAGAGAGAGAGTGCATGCCCCTGGCGTGGGGCCAGAAGAGGAGGGAAAGGGAGGGGGAAAGAATCTCCAGCAGAATCCACACTGAGTGTGGAACCCAACTTGGAGCTCAGTCTCGGCACCCTCAGATCATGACCTGATGTGAAATCAGGAGTCGGACGCTGAACCAACTGGGCCACCGAGGCGCCCCTTGATTTCCCTCCATTCTGAATATTATTTGGTTCCAGCTATGTCCTAGCTGTGGGTTAGGCTGGTTCCTGCTGCCCTAGGTTACAGCCATAAAGCCCCTAAAATCGCACTAAGAAAGCCAGTTAGCCTCCCAGGACACCTAGGATTCCCTCCAGGAAAGGGAACCATCCCTTCCTCCCGTGACGGTGGTCAGCATCCTCCACAAAGGCCACTGGAAGCACAGCTGTCGTTAAACACAGTGGCTTCGTTACTCATCCTGAGGGGGAACCCACGTCATGGGGACTGTGGGGCTGATCCGTAAGAAAGAGGGTGTTAGAAAGAACTTACAGGATTTGGGCTTTGGGCGGATGTTTTTGGGAGTGTTCAAGGAAGCAGGGGTGTGCTCTGGTCTGGGTGCTGAGGCGAGGCGAGGCGAGACAGTTCTGGGATCGGGTAGCTCCATCAGTGTTTTCTAGAAGGAGGTGTGAAGAGCGTGACGGACGGTGTCATTCACAAGGAAGACACTCGCTGGTATCAGGCGGGAGAGAGGAGGATTGGCATTTGGGGGTGGGCACGACAAGCTGGTTTTTGTCTGTTTGGACAAAAGAGCAAGGGGTCCTCTTTGGTGTCCCTTCATCACCGGGGCCACGGCACCTCAAGCTGCTGTTCTGCGAGGTCATTTGCGTGCAACCGGAGAAGCACGTGGCGTCTCCTGGAGCGCCAGGCCCGCGGCGACCAGCCGTGCAGCCCGGCTCATGGTGCCAGGCCGCCTCCTCGATGTCAGCACTGCTCTTGCTTCTTTGCCAGTGGAGGGGGGAAGCCTTCAAAAGACAAATAGGTGTTTGCAGGGCAGAAGAAACTAGCCTGGCCGTGGAAGCCCAGGGCTGTGTCATCGGCACCTGACATTGGGCCAGGGAGCGGGGAGCAAGAGAGAATTCTGGGGAGGTTGTCAGAGAATGACTCGTGCGAGGACCAAGGGGTCAAGTGGGGGAGCTGACGTGCTCCGGGTTTTCGGACGGTCCCCAGGAGCCTCGTGGGAGATGCACTGCTGACAAAGAGCAGGTCTGTTCCCCTTTCCTTCCCTGTGGCCACAGCCCTGGCTCCGGTCCCTTCTCCTACCTGCTCTGTTGCAGCAGGTTCCTCTTGTTCTGCCTGCTTCTCATCCAGCTCCCTCTCCCATCCACGTGCTCCTGCTCTGGCCAGGGTGATCTTCTTGGAATCCCACATCTTCTCCTGTTACTGCGTTCCTCGAAACCCTTTGATTCCCCATCAGCCACAAGGTGAGAATCTGTACTGTGTGGCGACTCACTTTGCTTTTCCTGATCCTCTCACGGTTCCCTGGGTCTCCCGCTGCCAACTGGAAATCTGTATTTCAATGTCTCCGAATTATGGCAAATCCATTCTTTCCAAAACTTCTCAAGATCCCCTTCCTGTATTCTCCTCCTCCCCACCCCCCCCACCCCACCCCAACTCCGTGAATCGGGCCACTGTGTCCTTCAGGTCCCACGTGCAAAAGGGAGGAGTCCTCTTGGAACTCTGCTTTTACTTCCTTACCCCCTTGTGTGATCATTCTCCCAGACCTGTGATTTTATCTGCTAAATATCTCTGGAATCTACTTCCTTTTCTCCACCTCTGCTTTTGCCCTCTCATTCCGAGTTAAGGTCATTTGTGGTCTGCGCCATGGTTCTAGTCTGCTTACTGAGCTTCCAGGCGCTTCTACCGCCTCCAAATCCCTATCTCCCCCTGAAGCCAGAGGTTTGTGGAAGGCCCATTCGTTCATGTCACTGCCTAGTTTCCTGGCTTCTTGTTGCCGTTCGAGATAGACCCAAACGTTCCTTCTGTGTGTGCACGGCTGCTCCGTCCTTCTTCTCCAGTCTTGCTTCCCGCTCGCCTTCCCTGCTGTACTCGATCCGGTCATTCCTTCCAATGTGCCCTGTGCCCGCCGGCCTTGGGGCGGCTCGGCTGCTCCCTCTGCCCAAGATGCTCTTTCCCCCACCCGCCTTGCCTCACGAGCTCTCATCTTCCCTCAGATGACTGCAGCAGTCACTGCACATTCTTTATTGAACGCCTTCTCAGTTGCCAGAGGCTCGGTTCTTGTGCGCTTCCCGATGTGACCCAGACAGACCTCGGTGGAGCTGTTAGGAAGCCTTTCTTCCAGGGAGAGAAGCAGCCAGGAAACACAGAGGCAAGGAATCTGGCACATCAGGGGTCCTGGATGCTGTAGGAGCGTTGGAAGGGGTTGTCCTCTGAGCTGGGATGGCCAGGGACGGCCCCCTGAGGACAAGAGTGGGGAAAGCCTTGCAGGAGGTTGAGGGAGTGGGCCCTGTGCATGTCTGTGGGAACAGTGTCCCAGGCAGAGAGAAGGGCGAGTAGGAAGCCCTCCGTGGAGGGAGCTGGCCTGACTTGTTCCAGGAATGACAAGGCCAGAGTGAGGGAGAAGGGGAAGAGTAGCAGATAGGGTGTTAGGGACCTGGGATGGTGGCCACTGGGGGATTTTGAACTGAAGAATGAGGTGACCTGACTTGGGTTTTAATGGGATGAGTTCAGCTTCTCTGTTGAGAACAGCGAGGGGGGAAGCAGGGCGATGAGTTAGTAGGCTCCTGGAATATTCCAAGTCAGAGATGCTGCTGGCTTGGATCAGGATGGTAGGGGTGGAAGTGCTGAGAATCGATCCAGATTCTGGGTACGTGTTGAAGGGAGAGCTGATGGGATGTACTGACAGATGGGATGTGGGTGAGGCCGATGAGTCCAAAAGGTGCCCAGCCTTCTGGCTCGTGTGAGATGCGGCTCCCTCCGGAGGCCCCTGACACCCTCGACAAGGTCCAGCCCCTTATCTGTTCTCTGTGCATCTCCTCTGGGGCAGTCAGTCCCGTTGCTCCGCAGACATCTCGTTTAATGTTTGTCTGCCCCGTGGGAATAGCGGTGCCGAGAGGGACCATGTGTGTCTCAGTGCCATGAGCCTTGTAGACCCCTAGTAAGTATTTCTGAGCCGGCCGAGTGATGAGGAACTGAATGGAGATGCTCATGGTTCTCTTTCCTGATGAGGGCTCCCAATTCCCATGTTCTGTTTCCCTGGTTTTGAGTGGTCTGTGTGTTTTAGAAACCAGGCCAGGGGCTGTAAGACGGAAATGGTATTGTGAGAATTGCAGAAGTTTCTCTGATGTCAGCCGCGTCGAAAAACGTCGCCCTCGACGTGCAAGTGGGTCAGAGGATCACCTCTTGGGAGAGGCAGCATTTTCTGGAGGGCCTAGGCCTTGCAGCTCACTGATGGCATCTTCCCGGCTCTGTCCAGAGTGCAGGGCTGGGATTTTGATCTGAAATATTCTGAAGGTGGGGGCTGCTGCTTTTCCTCCCCAGAGAAGACATGTCACTTGCGGATGAGAATATTCTGGTAAGGATAAATTAGCTGCCAAATTTGCCCATCAAGAAAGTCGAATAAATAATGGCTTTACTGGATTTGCGCTGCCTCCCCCCCATTTTTTCCAAAAGGGAACAAATTAATTTTTGAAAAGATCTGTGAAAAACAGTGGTCTCAGATCTAGAATACGAATTATTTTTCTTTTATGGTTAATTTTTTTTAAGGTTTTATTTTTAAGGGATCTCTCTGTACCTAACTTGGGGCTAGAGCTCATAACACCCAGATCAAGAGTCACATGCTCTTCCAACTGAGCCAGCAAGGTGCCCCTTCAGGGTTAACTTTTTAAATGACAAAAGTGAATACATATCCCCCACTCAGCCTCATTTGAATATAGTGTGCCTACAGGTTTTCATGCCTACAGTTTTTTAATGTCTGAATGTTTTTCCACAGTGGGGTTGTACTTTACGTGACGATTCTGTTTGTTATTTGGGTGGCTATGATTTTGCTATTAAGATAGGGCTGTGATGAACATCTTTGCATGTGTGTTTGAGTTTTCCCTCGAGATAGATTTCAGGGTAAAAACTTCTGCAAAATGATCCTCAGGAGTGGTTATGTCATTTTTGGTTCTCACCCATGGTAAATGAGATGGTAATGACAGAATATTTCTCAGTCTTTTAAATTTCTTGTCAAGTGGCAGGGGAAAAATAATGCCTGTTTCAATTTTTATCTCTCTCTCTCTCTCTCTCTATCTATAAATGTATGTTTTATATTTAAATTTAAATATGTATTTATTTTATATATATTTGAATTTATAGATGTAGCTCTATGTATTTATACACATACAAACATATTTCTAAAGATTTATTTGAGAGCGAACACGGGGGAAGGGCAGACGGAGAGGGAGAGAGAGAATCTCAAGCCGATTGCCCACTGAGTGCAGAGCCTGAATGGGGCTGGATCCCACAACCCTAAGACCATGATCTGAGCCCAGATCAAGAGTCAGATGCTTAACCGATTGAGCCAGCCAAGTGCCCCTTACATTTATATTTTTATAATCACCTGTAATACTGAGCAATTTTAGTTGGTCCCTATCACTGATACTTTTTTCACGGATACTTTTTTACATGAATCCTCGCTCGTTATCATTTTCCTGCTGGGTTGTTGTCTTTTTGTTTGGGTATTTATATTTTTCTTATTGATTTGTAGGAACTTTTTATAGGTCGGATAGTAGTCCTTTGCCTCTGTACTCGTTGCAGTATTTTCTCCCAAACGATTGTCTTTCGGTTTCGCTTGTACCATACATTTCAGGATACATTTCATTCTGAATCTCTGTGGTGCCCAATCTCATAGTCTAACTTTATAGCTTGTGGCTTTGGATAGTGCTTCAAAAGACCATTTTCAATCGCTGCATTTTCTTTTAGCACTTTTAGGGTTTGGGCTTCTGTTGCTTAGACCATTCATCTGTCTTTATTATTTTGTATGTTACAAGGTAGCACTTTTGTCCCTACACCATCTAGTGATGGTCTGTATCCCCCATGGATTTGAAAGAGCCCTTAAATGCTAAATTTTTATATATACTTTGACACAGACATGGGTATATCGTTCTTCACTTCCAGTTGGAATTGCTTTTTTCCTTTTGATGCCTGAACATTTTGCCTTGCGATATAACTTAGTTGTGAATTGATTGAGAGCGCCTATAGCTTGCTTCTAGAGTAAGAATAGGTTTGTACCGCTGAATAGCACCCTTTTCTTAGTTCATTTGAGCAGCTGTACTCTAGGAAGAAAGAAAAGAAAGGGACCCTGACAAAAAACATGTGTCTAAGCCTGTGAAAGCAATAGCTTTTTAGGTAGTCCTGCCATGTAGACTTCAACATACGTGTCATTGGCTGGAAGTCGTCATGTGGCCCTACCCCTAGCTGCAGGGACGTGGCGGGGGGGAGAATTTCTCACAGGGCAGATTAATACCTCGAACAAAATTGGGGCCCTCTTCGTAAGGAAGCAGGCGTAAGTGGATATTGAAAGGGGAACTCGGATTGGGGCACCTGGGTGGCTCTGTTGTTAAGCCTCTGCTTTCGGCTCAGGTCGTGATCCCAGGGTCCTGGGATCGAGCCCCGCATCGGGCTCCCTGCTCAGCGGGAAGCCTGCTTCTCCCTCTCCCACTGCCCCTGCTGTGTTCCCTCTCTAGCTGTCTCTCTCTCTCTGTCAAGTAAATAAATAAAATCTTTAAAAAAAAAAAAAAAAAGAAAGAAAGAAAGGGGAACTTGGTGGGTCAGCTCCATCTCTCATCTTTTTTTCTTTCCTTTAGAATTTCCCCAGGTAGGGGTGCCTGGGTGGTTCAGTCAGGTTGAACATCTGACTGTTGATCTCAGCTCAGGTCTCGATCTCAGGGTTGTGAGTTCAAGCTCCACATTGGGCTCCGTGCTGGGTGTGTTGCCTATTTAAAAAAAGAAACAAAGACAAGAATCTCCCCAGGTATTCTTCAGTGACAGAGGTGGGACGGCAGGGGAGAAAAGGAGATAATTTGTAAAATAAAATGCTCAGGTCTCATTGTTCAGCTTGATGAGCATTAAGAAATGTATACAGTTGACTCTTGAACAACATGGGTTGGAATTGCATGGGTCCACTTATAGGCAGATTTTTCGATAAATAGAATACAGTACTGTAAACATATTTTCTGTATGATTTTCTGAATATGTTCTTTAGTGTACTTTATTGAAGGAATACAATGTATAATAAATGTAACATACAAAATCTATGTTAATCAACCGTTTATGTTATCAGTAACGCTTCTGGTCGTCAGTAGGCAATTAGCAGGGAAGTTTTTGGGGAGTAAAAGTTAAATGAAAATTTCGGACTGCACAGGGGTCAGCGCCCCTAACCCCTGGGTTGATCAAGGGCCAACTGTATATCTGTGCACCATCCCCGAAAACTGTATCTGAAACTCCAGAAGTTTCCTTTGTATGTCTTTCTAGTTAATCTCCTTACCTCCAGTGGTCATTTTCTGATTTCAGGATCTATGATAGAGTATAATTGCCTTTTCTTGTACGTCGTGTAAATGGAATCAAGCAGTATGTATCGTTTTGTCTTCTTTCACTCAGTGTGTTCTTTGCGATTTATCCATGTTGTGTGCACTTATCCAAGATACACAAAGCCAGATCCTACTACTTTAAGTGGTAAGGACAGATTTTAATCAGCAATGACTATTGTAGTCAGGAAAAGAGTCCAGCTTGAATGAAACTCAACCTTGATTTGTACAGAGGGTATTTTATGTTTTAAAGATTTTATTTATTTTTTGACACAGAGAGAGAGACAGCTAGAGAGGGAACACAAGCAGGGGGAGTGGGAGGAGGGAGAAGCAGGCTCCCTGCTCTGCAGGGAGCCCGATGTGGGGCTCAATCCCAGGACCCTGGGATCGTGACGTGAGCCAAAGGCGGAGGCTGAACAACTGAGCCACCCAGGCACCCCACCGAGGGCATTATAAAGAGAGGATGAGGGAGTCATGCCAGAGGTGAATTAAATCAGAGAAGTAAAAGATTACAAAAAGTGGGAAACGTGAAACCCCCTGCATTTACTCACTGGGAGACAGAGGCCAGACTTTTCATTGTTGGCTGAACAAACCATGGATGCCTTGAGTTTTCTCAGTAGGGACTAAGGGTGACTGGAGTCACCCTAGGGGTGGGGTCTTGAGCTGTTGTTAGGAAGTATGTTAGTGTTTGGGCGAGTCTGCATATGATAAGCCAAGGTTGAGGCCCCTTTGAGAAGAGGGCTCAGAGGAGTCAGGCTAGCGTTTGCTTAAGGAGAGAGTCTTTGTGAGTGTAAAATGGTGTGGTCCTTTGTATGTAGTGTGCATATACCACAATTTTTTCATCTGTTCATCTGATGATCAGGCATGTTGTTGTATCCAATTTTTTGGTCATTGTGAATAGGCTACAATAAACATTCTTAGAGCAGTCTTAAATTTCTCTTGAAATTGCTTAGTGGAATTGCTTAGTCACAGCGAAGGGATATATTGAACTGCTAGACTAATTTCCAAAGTGGTTTATCAGTTTACACTTCCCACCAGCAATACTCCAGTTGCTCAGCATCCTCGTGAACATTCTGTGTTGTCAGTGAGGGTGAAATAGCATCTCATTATGGTTTCACATTGCATTTCCCTGGTGAAGCATGATCTTAGGCACCTTTTCGTGTGTTTCTTGGGCATTCCGACATCTTTTGTGACCTGTCGAACGTTCAAGTCTTCTGCCCGTTTTTGTTGTTAATGTTGTTTTTGGTTTTGACTTATTGGAGTTTATTATATATTCTGAATAGGAATTCTTTGTCATACAGATGTATTTTAAAAATACATGTATAGGAAAATAAAAATTTTAAATACTTAGAGTAGCATCAAAGCACGTAAACTGGTTGGGGTGACTGGCTGGCCCAGTTGATGAATCATCTGTGTTTTGATCTCAGCTCAGGTCTTAAACTCAGGGTTGTGAGTTCAAGCCCTGCACTGGGCTCCATGCTGGGTGTGGAGCCTACTTACACAACAAAAACAACAACCAAAACAACCCCAAACTGGCTGGGAATAAGTCTCATGAAAGACATGAAACACCTTTACACAGAAAAGTAAAAAACTTTGTTGAGAGGAATTCAAGAAGACTGAAATAAATGGGAGCTCTGTTTTGTTCATACATCGGGGAAGATTTGATGTCCTGGAGATTTCTGTTCTCCACGCCTTGATTCATGCAAACAGTGCAATCCCAGTTAAATCCTAGCCATGTTTTTTAGAAGAAATGAACAAGTTGATTCTAAAATGTATATGGAAATGCAAAGGGTCTGGAATAGCCAAAAAAGTCTTCAAAAGAAGAACACAGTTGATGAACTTACACTGCTTCTTCTTGCTTAATTTTAAGACTTAGAGCAAAGCCACAGTAATCCAAGTCTTTGACACAAAGAGAGATCAATGAGCAGAGCAGAGAGTCCAAAAAATAGACCAAACGCAAGTACTGTCGACTGATTTTTGCCCAGAGTGTCCAGTCAGTTCAGTGGTGGAAAGGGAAGTCTTTTTAATGAATAATTCTGTGTGACCTGGACATTCAGGCGGAAAGAAAACGGACCTTGACCCCTCCCTCATTCTGACATACACACATTAATTTGGGATGAATCATAAGCCTAAATATGAAAGCGAGAACCAGCGGCGCCTGGGTGGCTCAGTCGCTTGAGTCCGACTCTTGATTTTGGCTGAGGTCATGATCTCGGGGTCATGAGATTGAGCTCCGTGTGAACCCTGTGTCAGGCTCCACGCTAAGCGAGGAGTCAGCTTGAGATTCTTTCCCTCTCCTGCTCCCCCCTGGGCGCGCTCTCTCTCAAATAAATAAATCTTAAAAAAGGAAAAAGCTAGAACCGTAAAACTTTTGTATGAAAACATGGGAAAATGTCTTGACAACCTTGAGGTAGACAAATGTTTTGTATGCAGAACACAAAAAGTTCTAATTAGAAAGGAAAAATAGATACACTAAGAAAACGAAGAGGCAAGACAGACTGGGAGAAAATATTCAGAATACGTGTTCTTAAATGTTTTATTTTTTCCAAAAGTACTTTAGCATTATTCAGATCCATGGTATCTTATTAGTGTATTCTTTATTAACTGTTTTTTTCTTTTTTCTTTTTTGTTTAAGTCAGATATGAGACATTGTACCGTGGGAAATTTCTGATTGGCTTCTCCTCCTTATTCACCCTCTGGTCAATGTTGGTTCCTTTTCCGTTCATGTCTTGCCCAGTGTTCAGGGACTCCTTGCAGTAGAGACAGTAGATTTTAGATCCTATTGATCCTTGTGAAGTAACTGGCAATTCGATGAAGCCAGAAAGCAATAGCAGTAGCTTCCTTTGGGAGGAAATGATAGCCTGTGAGTCTTAGTCAATTGAGGCCCAGTGTTGTTTTTTGTTTTTTTGTTTTAAGATTTTATTTATTTATTTATTTATTTATTTATTTATTTATTTATTTATTTATTTATTTGAGAGAGCGAGACAGAGTGGAGGGGGGCAGGGGGAGAGGGACAAGCAGAATCTGCACTGAGCGTGGAGCCTGAACACGGGGTTCGATCTCAGGAACCTGAGGTCATGACCTGAGCCGAATCAAGCGTCAGACACTTAAACGCCTGAGCCGCCTAGGCACCCCTGTTTTTCGTGTTTTTTTGTCTTTTGTTTTTGTTTTGTTTTTCTTAGGTGATTAAACACTTAAGGCCTTGCGGATCTGCTGAGGAAAGCAACAGCGCTCACAAGAAGGGAAACAAACTCAAAGTCTGTGTAGGTACAAAGTCTGTTGCGCGTAAGACTTTGCTTCCTGCCTTCCATTTATAAGCAAGAATAAACGCAACAGGAAATAGGAACCCAAAACTGAGACTAAAGGACGTAAAAGAACAACAATAAAATTAAAAATGAGAGGTAGAGCATATCTTCAAGGCCCGTATGCAGCATGCAGTTAAAATTCCCAACTTGAAAACCGATGCTGAGAGTATTGGATTGAGTCTTGCAATTGCAGATATATACATTGTAGGTACATATATATGTACATACAGGGCACCGCATATCTATCTATCTATCTATCTATCTATCTATCTATCTATCTATCTATCTATCTATCTATCTATCTACATGCACTGTGTATCCCTACAGAAGCAGACACACATACACACCGACACCATATCAGCAACTGAAGTGTTGGGGGAGGGATGGAAGTCCAAGTGGGTAAGTAGGTTTGCAAAGCAATGGAATTAAGTTTCCTCCGAGGTTGCACAGCTTGAGGAAACAACCTCGACCTCTGTCTGTAAGCGGTGCCTTCCACAGAGGGTGCTTCTGAGGGCTGTACGTGTTCCTGTTTGTCCAGCGTGTGGAATAATGCCTGGCATTGTAGCCAGCACTCATGAGTGTTGATGAGAAGTGAAATGAAGCAGCCCCAGCCTGGACCCTCACTGGCTGGAAGAGCGGGGAGGGCCCCTTCCCATTCCCTCCGGTGGAGGGCATGTCACACCTTTCCTAGCAAGTTCCCACCGTTGCAGGGGACGCTCCTGCCGAAGGGGCCAAGTCAGTCAGTGCTTCTTGAATGAACTGGTGGCTGCAGCAGATCAGTGTTTCCCACGGGAGGAATGGGAGATGACTTGAGGTGGCACCCAGATAGAAGTTTTACATTTTAATAGGTATTTATTACAGGGTGTGTTAGAAGAAAATATTAGGTAGCACGTCAGACCTGGGTACTAAAAAGAAGTGAAAATTGCAGGGAACACTGGATTGAATAAACCCTGAGAAAAGGTCTTTCTAAATATGGGATCTTTTTTTTCCTTCTTTAAAGATTTTATTTCTTTATTTTGACAGAGACAGTGAGAGCGGGAACACAAGCAGGGGGAGTGGGAGAGGGAGAAGCAGGCTTCCCGCTGAGCGGGGAGCCCGACGCGGGCCTCGATCCCAGGACCCTGGGATCATGACCTGAGTCGAAGGCAGACACTTAACGACTAAGCCACCCAGGCGCCCCTAAATATGACATCTTAAGTCAAGCAGAGAAAGTCACTTATCATATGGTTTTACTTACTTGTGGAACATAAGGAATTGCGTGGACGACTTTAGGAGAAGGAAGGGAAAAATGAAGGGGGCGAGATCGGAGGGGGAGACTAACCATGAGAGACTATGGACTCTGAGAAGCAAACAGAGGGTGTTAGAGGGGAGGGATGTGGGGCGATGCGTTAGCCCGGTGATGGGTATTAAGGAGGGCACGTATTGCATGGAGCCCTGGGTGTTATACGCAAACAATGAATCATGGAACAACTACATGAAAAACTAACCGATGTACTGTATGGTGACCAGCATAGCACAATAAAGAAAAAATAAATAAAGAGATCTTTCATTCTTTGGGTTTTATTTTATCTATTTATTTGTTTAACTTTTTGAGAGCGAGAACACATGTGAACGGTGGTAGGGAGGGGAGGGGAGGGGAGAGAGAAAGATCCCAAGCAGGCTGCACGCCCAGTGCGGAGCCAGACGTGGGGCTCCATGTCAAGACTCTGAGATCACAACCTGAGCCTCAGCCAGGACTCGGTTGCCCAACAGACTGCGCCACCCAGGCGCCCAGATTCACTCTTGATGTGTCCTGCAGTCACTGTGCACCATGTTGGAGTTGTCATTATCTGTGCACGTGGACGTGCTCGGTCTTCCTCGTGGCGTGGCTGGACCGCTGCACCTGCAGCCCCTGGCTGCTTCGGTCCACGTACCATTTAAGGGCCATTTGAAGAAGGAGCGCAAATCCCGATTGCTATTCCAGAACCATCCGTTGAGACCTTCTGACGAGATCAAGAAAGACAGAGGAACACAGCCTACACCTGGAGGGTCGGGAGCTTGGAAAGCAATCTCAGAGCCGGTGATGGCGATCTCTTCAGAAACTCAGCCTCGCCAGTGCCCTTGGCGGCTCGAAGGTCAGTGTTGTGTGGCAACTCACAGATCTCCTGAAAGGGAAGACTTGACCAACTCATGTCACTCATCCTTTCCCTTTTGTTCTGTCCCAAAAGTCTAAAAGGGCTTTTTCATAAACATGAAATGAGAATTGTAAGCAATAAGAAAGACATGGACTAACTGGCAGTGTTTCTTTTTTCTTTTTTCAGTCTTACAATTGATGGTGTCTTAGAATGAAATATGGCCTATGGTTAGTTTAGAAAAATTATAAAACAGAGAGAAATGAAAACACATACAGCCCAGAAATCTCTGAGCTTTCACCTGTTTCTCTGCTGTTCTTCAACCTCCCTGTATACCTTCTGCTACTGGAACATTCCGAGGCGCTTCCTGCCCCCATGCTGTTGTCCTTCATCTGGCATAAGCTCTGACTTCTCTGTGTCTCTGTCGCTGTGTCTTCCCGGGTTCCCCACTGTATCCCCAGTGCCTGGCACTTAGCAGACACTCAACAAGTATTGCTTGACTGGATCAAGAGTGTTAAACTGAGGGCGAGCACAGAAGCTGCTCCTTGTCATCCAGGAGAGGGCAGTAGGAAGGACAGGGAGGAGCTCCTAGAGGAAGGCGGCTTGGTCAGCTTTTCAGCAGGTAGAGCTGCTCAGCGGGGGAGCGAGTGCCTCCGTGGTGGGGCGTGCTCAGGCAGTAGCTCGGTGTTGTTGAAGGGTGCTTGCCCTGCATGTCAGGGTCGACCAGGTCATTTGGAAGGCCCCTTCCAACCAGACATCCATGTTTGCGGACTCTTCTCCCGGGTCTGTGGTTCTTTCTCGACTGCAGATAGGGCTTTTACCACTGGATGGCACCAGATGAAGGCTGTGAGGACAGTGCTCATCCAACCACCCACAGTGAGAACACAGTTTTTTCTCTTTTCATTATGGAAGTTTCGTTGATCTGTACAATGTTATGTCAGTTTCAGGTGTGCAGCATCGTGATTCGACAAGTTTGTTCATTACTCAGCACTCACCACGATTAAGTATAGTCACCATCTGTCACGGTACAGTTGTTATGACAATATTCTTGGACTATATTCCGGATGTTGTACTTTTCATCTTTGTGAGTTATTTATATAAGTGGAAGCTTGTAACTCTGAATTCCTTTGACCAATTTCGCCCCCCCCCCTTTCCGTCTGGCAACCATCAGTTTGCTCTCGGTGTTTAAGGGTCTATTTTTTTTGTTTGTGTAGAGAACAGATTTTTCATGGCACTTATACCCCAAACACACACTTCAACAACTTCACAGAAACAGTCTTTAACTCGTACAGTATGTAACGCATACTGATTTTTTCTAGTTTACTCTAGCTGACTGCATTTTCTAAGACGGGGATTTGCAAACTATTACACTGATTTTATGACACGGATGGGTCACAATCCACTGTTTGAAAAGCACTGTTTTAGACAACGCAGCCTGTTCAGCCTTGTAAAACTCTGTGGGTCAGTTTTCCTTGACAGTCTGGGCTGTAGCAAGTTGTGTCCCTTAGTGAGTACTTGGTGTGTTTCTGTGTTGAGCTGCTGCCTTGAGCAGCAGTAGGTATGTGCTTCCTTATGGGTGTCTGTGGATGTGGGAATATGGACGTGGGAGATGGCGGGGGGCGTGTTTGTACAGGATTAGCACCTACTGTAGTCCAGGCAGCGGTAAGCCTTGTCAGTGGATATGAAGAGAAGATATATTATCTGTCTGCTTCTGGGAGCTCAGAACCCAGCTGGGTGACATCACATACACATACACACACACACACGAGCGTGCACACCCCCCCCCACACACACCCCCTCCCCTCCCCCCCCCACACCCCCTACCCCTTTCAGCTTACTCATCAAGCAAATGGAAATGAACTGATGCGCTCAGAATACCACTTAGGACATTTCAGGGTGTAACAGAAGACCAACTCCATTTGGTTTATTTATTACTTTTTTTAATGTAAATTCAATTAGCCAACTTACAGTACATCATTAGATTCAGATGTCGTGTTCAGTAGTTTGTCAGTTTCATATAACACCCAGTGCTCATCACATCACATGCCCTCCTTAGTGCCCATCACCGAATTACTCCATCCCCCCACCCACCACCCCTCCAGCAACCCTCCCGTTTGTTTGCTAGAGTTAAGAGTCTCTTACGGTTTTTCTCCATCGCTGATGACTTCCCATTCTGTTTTCCTTCCCTTCCCCTACAGTCCTCTGCCCTGTTTCTTATATTGCACATATGAGTGAAACCATTTGATATTTGACTTTCTCGGATTGACTTATTTCGCTCAGCATAATACCCTCCAGTTCCATCCGTGTGCATGTAAATGGTAAGTATTCATCTTGTCTGTTGGCTGGGTAATAGTCCATTGTGTGTATGTGTGTGTATATATACACACATATATATATGTGTGTATATATACACACACATACACACACACACATATATATATATACCACATCTTCTTTATCCATTCATCTGATAAGACATTTGCAAATATCTTCTCCCATTCCGTAGGTTGCCTTTTAGTTTTGCGGACCTTTTCCTTTGCTGTGCAGAAGCTTTTTCTCTTGATGAAGTTGCAATAGTTCATTTTTGCTTTTGCTCCCTCGCCTTTGTAGATGTATGTAGCAAGTAGTCGCTGCGGTTGAGGTCGAAGAACTTCCTGCCTGTGTTCTCCTCTAGGATTTTGATGGATTCCTGTCTCACAGTAAGGTCTTCCATCCATCTTGAGTTTATCTTTGTGTATGGTGCCAAAAAATGGTCCCGTTTTATTCTTCTACATGTGGCTGTCCAGTTTTCCCAGTACCATTTATTGAAGAGACTGTCCTTTTTCCACTGGATATTCTTTCCTGCTTTGTCGAAGATTAGTTGACCATAGAGTTGAGGGTCCATTTCTGGGTTCTGTCTTCTGTTCCGTTGATCCATGTGTCTGTTTTTGTGCCAGAACCATACTGTCTTGATGATTACAGCTTTGTACTCTAGCTTGAAGTCTGGCATTGTGATGCCACTAGCTTTGGTTTTCGTTATCAACATTCCTCTGGCCATTCGGGGTCTTCTCTGGTTCCATACACATTTTAGGATGATTTGTTACAGTCTGTGAAAAAAGTTGATGGTATTTTGATGGGGATCTCATCGAATGGTTCGATTACTCTGTGTAGACATTTTAACAGTGTTTTTCCAATCCATGAGCATGGAACGTTGTTTCATTTCTTTGTGTCTTCCTCAATTTCTTTGCTAAGTGTTGTGTAGTTTTTGGAGTACAGATCCTTTACGTCTTTGGTTAGGTTTATTCTTAGGTATCTTATGGGTTTCAGTGCATTTGTAAATGGGATCGATTCCTTCATTTCTCGTTCTTCTGTCTCATTGTTAGTGTATGGAAATGCAACTCATTTCTGTGCATTGATTTTATATCCTGCTGAATTCTTGTATGAGTTCTAGCAATTTTGGGGTGGTGTTTTGGGTTTTCCACATAAAGTATCATGTCATCTGCAAAGAGTGAGAGTTTGACTTCTTTGCTCAGTCGGATGCCTTTGATTTCTTTTTTGTTGTTTTCTGATTGCTGAGGCTAGGACTTCTCTAGTTGAAGAACTGCGGTGAGAGTGGGCCTCCCTGTCATGTTCCTGACCTTAGAGGAAAAGGTCTCCGTGTTTCCCCATTGAGAATGATATTCGCTGTGGGCTTTTCATAGATGGGTTTTATGTTATTGAGGTATATCCCCTCTACCCCTATACTGTGGAGAGTTTTAATCAAGAAAGGATGCTGCATTTTGTCCGGTGCTTTTTCTGCATCCGTTGAGAGGATCATACGGATCTTGACCTTTCTTTTATTAATGTGAAGTATCACATTGATTTGATTTGCGAATGTGGAACCACCCTTAGAGCCCAGGAATAAATCCCACTTCGTCACGGTGAATACTCCTTTTAATGTGCTGTTGGATCCTATGCGCTAGTATTGTGCTGAGAATTTTTGCATCCATGGGGTCTTTGTCTGTTTTTGGGATCAAGGTCATGCTGGCCTTAGAGAACAAGTTTGGAAGTTTTCCTTCCATTTCTGTTTTTTGAAACAGCCTCAGAAGAATAGGTATTAGTTTTTCTTTGAATGTTTGGTGGAATGCCCCTGGGAAGCCATGTGGCCCTGGACTCTTGTGTGTTGGTAGATTTTTTGATCACTGCTTCAGTTTCCTTGCTGGTTATGGGTCTGTTCAGGTTTTGTATTTCTTCCTGATTCAGTTTTGGTGGCTTACAAGTTTGCAGGAACGCATCCATTTCTTTCAGGTGACCTCATTTGTTGTCCTATAGTTGCTGTGTGTGTTCTTAAGATGGTTTGTGTTTCTTTGGTGTTGGTTGTGATCTCTCCTCTTTCATTCATGACATTATTATTTTGGGTCCTTTCCCCTTTCTTTTGGATAAGTGTGGCTTGAGGTTCATCAAGCTTATTAATAATTTCAAAGAACCGGCTCCTGGTTTCATTGATTGTTCTACTGTTCTTCTGGTTTCTATTTCATTGTTTTCTGCTCTAATCTCTATAATTTCTCTTCTCCTGCTTGGTTTCGGCTTTAGTTGGTGTTCATTCTCCGGCTCCTTTGGGCGTAAGGTTAGCTTGTGTATTGGAGACTTTCTGATTTTTTGAGGAAAGCTTGTATTGCTATGTACTTTCCTCTTAGGACCGCCTTTGCTGGATCCCAAAGGTTTTGAACGGCTGTGTTTTCAGTTTCATTCATTTCCATGAAATCTTTAATTCTTCTTTGATTTCCTGGTTGATGCATTCATTCTTTCGTAGGATGCTCTTTAGCCTCCGAGTGTTTGAGTTCCTTCCCTATTTCCTGTTGTGACTGAGTTCCTGTTTCAAAGCATAGTGGTCTGAAAAGAGGCAGGGAATAATCCCAATCTTTTGGTATCGGTTGAGACCTGATTTGTGCCCCGGTATGGGATCTCTTCTGGAGAATGTTCCATGTGCCCTGTAGAAGAATGTGTATTCTGTTGCTTTAGGATGGCATGCTGTGATGTACCTGTGAAGTCCATCTGGTCCAGTGTGTCATTCAGAGCCCTTGTTTCCTTGTTGATCATCTGCTTAGATGATCTGTGCATTGCTGGGAGTGGGGTGTTGAAGTCCCCTACAGTTATTGTATGATTCTCGTCGTGTTTCCTTCATTTGGTTCTTAATTGGTTTATGTAATTGGCTGCTCAAGTTAGGAGCATATATATTTATAATTGTTAGATCTTCTCGTTGGGTAGGCCCTTGAAGTATGATATAGCATCCTTCTTCATCCCCTAATACAGTCTTTGGTTTAAAATCTAATTTGTCTGATAGGAGGATTGCTACCCCAGCTTTCTTTTGAGGTCCATTCGCGTGATCAATGGATCTCTACCCCCTCACTTTCGATCTGGAGGTGTCTTTAGTTCTACAATGAGTCTCTTGTAGATAGCATATGGATGGGTCTTGCTTTTTTATGCAGTCGGATACCCTGTGTCTTTTTTTTTTTTTTAAATGATGACTTTTTTTTTGAAGATTTTATTTATTCATTTGAGACACAGAGATACAGGGAGAGAGAGAGAGAGCGAGAGAGAGCATGAGCAGGGAGAGAGGCAGAGGGAGAGGGGGAGAAGCAGGCTCCCCGCTGAGCCAGGAGCCCGATGCGGGGCTCGATCCCAGGACCCTGGGATCATGACCTGAGCCGAAGCCAGACGCTTAACCATCTGAGCCCCCCAGGCGCCCCTACCCTGTGTCTTTTGATTGGAGCATTTAGCCCATTTAGATTCCGAGTAACTATTGAGAGAGATGAGTTTAGTACCGTTGTATTACCTGTATAGTCCCTGTTTCTGTAGATCTTTTTCTTTCTGGTCCAGTGTTACTTTTGGGCTCTCTCTTGGCATAGAGGATCCCTTTTAGTATTTCTTTCTTTCTTTTTTTTTTTTTTAAGATTTTATTTATTTGACAGAGAGAGACACAGCGAGAGAGGGAACACAAGCAGGGGGAGTAGGAGAGGAAGAAGCAGGCTTCCCGCGGAGCAGGGAGCCCAGTGCGGGGCTCGATCCCAGGACCCTGGGATCATGACCTGATCTGAAGGCAGATGCTTAGCCGACTGAGCCACCCAAGCGTCCCCCCCTTTAGTATTTCTTGCAGGGCTCGTTTAGTGGTCCCATAGTCTTTCAGTTTCTATTTGTCCAGGAAGCCCTTTAGCTCTCCTTCCATTCTGAATGACAGCCTTGCTGGAGAAAGTATTCTTGGCTGTATGTTTTTCTCATTTAGTACCCTGAATAGATGATGTCAGCCCTTTCTGGCCTCCCAGATCTCTGTGGATAGGTCTGCTGCCAGCCTAATGTTCCTACCCGTCTAGGTCAGGAACCTCTTGTCTTGAGATGCTTTCCGGATTTTCTCTTTATTTCTGAAATTTGCAAGCTTCGCTACTGTATGTCAGGGTGCTGATATATTTTTATTGATTTGGAAACGGGTTCTCTCTACCTCTTGAACTTGTATGCCTGTATCCTTCCCCAGATTAGGAAAGTTCTCAGCTATGATTTGTTCATATATACCTTCTGTCCCTCTTTCTCTCTCTCTCTTTCTCCTCAGGGCCTGCAGTAACTCCTCAGCGGGGAGTCTGCTTGCTTCAGGATTTTTCTTTCCCTCTGCCCCTTCCCCCGCTCACTCTCTAAAATAAATAAATCTTTCAAAACAAAAGGAAGAGATCGAAGGAGGGAGGCAAGATGGTGGCACGGTAGGGGAGCTCGTTTCATCTGGTCCCTTGAATGTAGCTAGATAACTATCAAATCATCCTGGACACCTCTGAATTCAACCTGAGATGTAAGGAAGGAATTGCTGGAATTCTACTAATAGACAAGTGACCACTTTTTGCAAAGTAAGAGGTGCGGAGAAGTGAATCTGCGGGGATATATGGGAAGATCCTCTGCGGGGAGAGGGAGCCTGTGTAAGCCGGCCACAGGCAAGTGATACAGCCCCAGAGCGCAAAATCAGAACCTTTAGAAATCTTCTCCGCTAAGAGATAGCCCTGCCTGAAAGGTGCTCTGGTGGCAAGGTGGGGCAGCATCCAAGGTGGGACAGTGTGACCTCAGGATCCCTGGGGTCACAGGAAGAACAGGGGTGCTTGAGCCGGCAGAGTTCCCAGGCACTGGAGTGGGGAAACTGGTTAGGGTCAGGGAGCAGGGGGGGTTCTCAACTCAGTTTGCCATAAACCACGAACCACGGCTCATCTGGGTGACAGCTATTGTATGCGGGTCCTGCACAGGGCAGACAAGGCGGCGCCCCTCTGCCTTCTCCCAGGAGGATCGGTGCAGGCCCTCACCACAGGAGCCTGCAGACTTTGGCACACACAAAACTGAAGACCGCTTATCCCTGACAGTTTACTGAAGAGAGGGGACCTCGATCTTTTCGCTCCGGGCCTGGAAATCGGGGCGTGGCCATTTTTCTTTTCATCCTCTCAAGTGGCCCAGAGAGCCTTCGGGGAATAGAATCACATAGAGCAACTACAAGCAGTTTACACTGAGCCCGCCCCCCCCCCCCCCTGCAAGGGGCGGTACAACTCCCCCCAGGCCAAGACACCTGAGGGTCAGCACAGCAGGCCACTCCCCGAGCAAAGCAGCTGGAAGAACAGGGGAAGAAGTTTAGGAGCCCACAGGAGTGCAAAACTCCAGCACTAGGGGAAAACAGTAAATTGAATTCAAAGGTTATTTCATGATTCGTTTATCTTGCAGTTTAAAATTTTCCTTTTCTTTTTTTCTTCCCAACTAGTTTCTTATTTTATCAACTCTTTCATTTTAAGTCGTTTTTGATTGTCATTTTCTACATTTCCATTTTTTAGAGATAGTCTTCAGTTTTGCTTCCTTCTGCTACATTCAATTTTATGTCTGTATATATGTAACCTTGGTGATTTTACACTTCTGGGATTTAGTGTCTTTTAACAAACAGGCCAAAATACACCCAGGATTTCATGGAGGTTTGACCACCTGGGAGATAATATTCTCTCTTCTCCCACCCCCCAGCCACCCCCCACATTTCTTTTTTCTTCTCTTTTTTGGTTTCTGACCTCTTCGGATTTGACTAGTGTGTATTTGCTTGCGTCGTGGTTGATATTTTTTATGTTGCTCTCTTGTTCCTCCATTCTTCTCTGGGCAAAAGGAATAGAAGGAGGAATTCACAACAAAAGAAAGAACCGGAGGATGTACTCTCTGCCATAGATCTAATTGATATGGACACAATTGAGCTGAGCCTAAACCAAGAGTTGGCCGTTCAACTGACTGAGCCACCCAGCTGCCCCTCCATTTGGTTGAAATGGTAAAGACATTTATTAATTCACATGAGGGGCATTTATTAATTCACATTATCCGATGAGGGGCAGAGCAGGCTATAGGCCCACAGGGGCTTCGCATGGTTTTAGGGATGCAGTGTCCTTCCAGTACTTCTCCTTGTCCTAAGGCTGGTTCCCTCAACGGTTGTCAGAAGCCCTTCAGTGGTAATCTGGGCTTCAGCTCCCTGGTTTAGAACACTGAAAGTTTGGTTCCTTGTAGTGTAGACCGGGGAGAGTTTAGGCTACCATAGCATTTTCCAGGTTATAGTGTAGACCAGAAAGTGAAGGCTACTATAACATTTTCTAGGTTGTGGCTGTTGTGTTTCTTTGTTCCTGGTTTTCCCACTAGGACTTGCTTAAAGGGTGTGGAAGGACCGGTTCCTAATCCAGAGCCGGGGGAAATACTTAGGTAGTCGTTCGTGAGTTTTCCGGAACGATCCTGGATCTCCTTTCCTATGGACACAGAACTTCCGGTCGAGCAGAGTTCTCTGACTGGCTCTCACCCGTGGGTTTGCTGAGGGAATAAGTGGTGGCAGGTTTTCTAGGTGAGGGATGAGGTGAGGTTCTGTGCTGTCTAGGGTCTTGGGGAAGGAGGTAGGCGCACGAGTAAAGAAAGGGAAGAAATGGCTGCCGTGGGGACGGTGACGGGCCATGTGTGCGAGCACCAAGACGGATGGCTGAGTCTGCCGACATTTGTAATGGAGTACCAGACGTGCCTCTGTTGGCCTTTTGAGGTAGATGAGCTTTTAGGGATTCACTCTTCAAAAGAGGGAGTTCCAGTGTTCATTCTCTCCAGTGGCGAATGGAAGTGCTCATTTCCCAACATCCTCACCAGCACGGTGTATTAGAAACCTTTTCATCGTGGTTAATCTGATATGTGAAAGATGGTGTCTTCAGTAATGTTACTGTATAATTTTTTTTACCGATTTTCTTTCTTTATTTGACAGAGAGAGACACAGTGAGAGATGGAACACAAGCAGGCTTCCCGAGGAGCAGGGAGCCCGAAGCGGGGCTCGAACCCAGGACCCTGGGATCATGACCTGAGCCAAAGGCAGAGGCTTAACGACTGAGCCACCCGGGTGCCCCCGTCATTTTATTTTATATTCCTCTTATTTTGGGGGGTGAAGTTGAAGATCGTTTTTATATGTTTAAGAGCCATTTATATTATCTTTTACAGTGAACTGTCTGGTCAAGTAAGGAATTCCTTTCTTGACCTTAGTAAAATGATAGTAACACTGTTAGGCTCTGAAGTCCTTTCTATCAAGGCAGTGAAGGGATTTGAGATGGGAGGGTGACTTAGTCAGATTGAGAAAGTGACCAAATGACCACAGTCCTTGGGCATGCAGGGAATCCTCACCCTAAAGATGGAGCCTATGGGTAGATTCTGTAAGAAATGGAAAGAAAGTGCAAAGTGGTGGTTCCTGAGAATAAGGACATGGACCTTACTTGGAGCTGAGGGTGAACCCAGGCATCAGGGAGATGGGGCCAGGCCTGGCTAAGAGGCCTGAAATCCTCTCTCCCAGGCTCCTGAGGCAGCTTTCCTAACCAGGGCTACAGAGGTGGGAACCCAAGTTGGGGCCCTGGGAGCTAGACGCCCCAGGCAGGGTGTCAGCCGGCCTTCCTTCCTTCTTCCTCTGCATGGGCTGGCATCTCCAGACCGGACCCCCTAGGAGAGGGCTTCCCAGGCAACATGTGGTGAGCATCTTTAAAGTTTTGTTCCAATAATCTCTCTGTTGTGGACGATATTCTATAACATACATGAAAAATGATTTCCTAGAAAGATAAAATGCAAGAGACACATCAAATAGAAGCTCAAGTTATTTATGAGGAGAATCAATAGACGTAGAATTCCTATGTCACATTGCAGTAAGTTTCTAAATGCTACTGAAATTTTGTTCTTAAAGTAGTTATACTTTAAACAACAGGGCTTTAGAACAGATATTATCTTCCATTTCCCCCACTTAGAACAGATACTGTTTTCCATTTTCCCCCCTTTTATTCCTCATCGCCTTCACTCCAGCTCCCCAACCCACAGCTGAACCAGTCCATTTATTCGGCAACGTTTGCTCATGCCTTCCCCTCCCGCAGACGGTCTATGAGGCCACTTTATAAACAGGGGCTCTTACCCACACAGGATGGAGAGGAAGGGAACGTGGTGGAAATACGGCTTTTCTTTTCTTTTTTTTTTTTTTTTTTTGCTTTGACATTTATCTGCCCCATTTCCTGACCCCAGAATCTTATTTTCGTCATGATCTCGCATTGTTGAGTTTTCACAGAGTCTTGAGAGGCTTACACCTAACCAAGAGAAAGTACATTTCCAAGAGGAACATTTAGATCTGATTTTTCATGTAAAACCCTTGTCTTTCTTATGTAAAATTATGGGACTTTTTTTTTTTTTAAGATGGTTAATTCCACCATCAAGTAGATTGTACTTACTTGAGTTCAAACAGCTTTTTAAAAAAAAAAAACTGGGTGTTACACGCAAATCATGAATCATGGAACGCTGTATCAAAAACTACTGAAGCACTATATGGTGATTAACATAACCGAAAACAAAAAACAAGAGAATGTGAAAGTCACTCTTTCTCCCATGAAGTCCACAGATAAACCGCTGACCCCAAAGAAGAGCAGAAGAGTCCTCATTGGCTCTTCTCCTGGGCTGGGCTCTGCAGGGATGATTTCCAACCTGACTGAGCGATAGCTTGTCTCTGTCTCTCGGGATATTTTGCTCGAGTCCATGGCATCAGCCAGCTGCTGAAGGCATTTCTACGGAAGACAGAATGTCATTATCAAATTCTAAATCTTGGGGCTGGGGTAGATACCACCTTCTGGAGATTAAAGGTAAATGAAAATTCCCCTTCTTCTTTCCCGAATTGTTTCATTCGTGAAGGTGCCCGCCTGGTTCAAAAATGTTAAAAATATATTCAGAAGGAATGCAGTGACTGCCTGTCTCGCGCCCCTGTCCCCAGCTGCTTGCACCTGCTGCCACCCTCAGCCACATACGTGATGTCCCCAGGGCCTCGCTGAAGGATAGGTGCCTGGCTTCCCATCCTTTGCTGTTGCAACAGGGGTTATGATAAAAAAAAGTCCTTGTAGACATGTCCTCAGCACGTGTGGAAGAGCCCTGCCAGTGGAATTGTGAGACCCAGAGCCCCTGCATCTGCCATATTGACGATAAGGAAGAGGTTTCCTTTTTTATTATGTTATGTTACTCACCATTCATTACACCATTAGTTTTTGATGTAGCGTTCCGTGATTCATTGTTTGTGCATCACACCCAGTGCTCCGTGCAGAACGTGCCTTCCCCAATATCCATCACCAGGCTACACCATCCTCTCACCTCGCTCTCCTCTAGAACCCTCAGTTTGTTTTTCAGAGTCCATAGTCTCTCATGGTTCATCTCCCCCTCCCATTTCCCCACCTTCATTCTTCCCCTCCTGCTATCTTCTTTTTTTTTTTAACATATAATGTATTATTTCTTTCAGACGTACAGATCTGTGATGCAACAGTCTTACACAATTCACAGCGCTCACCATAGCACATACCCTCCCCAATGCCTTATCACCCAGCCACCCCATCCCTCCCACCCCCCACCACTCCAGCAACCCTGAGTTTGTTTCCTGAGATTAAGAATTCTTCGTATCAGTGAGGTCATACGATACATGTCTTTCTCTGATTGACTGATTTCGCTCAGCATAACACCCTCCAGTTCCATCCATGTCTGATAACGATGATTTTATGGTCGTCATGACAGTGTCCTCGGTACGGTTTGAGGATGTGCAAGGCTGGGTGATGGTGATATGAAACAAAGGCCTTTTGTAGCTGTTCCCTGATTTGGTCCCTCACCTGCTCTGTTAGGGGGCAAGAACAGGTGTATGTAACTACGCTCATTGACGGGAAAGGCGACGGGTCTGGTTAGTGGCAGAACCAGGACAATAGGACTGCAGCTCCTGCAAGTCCGGGTTCCTTCCCTGTTCTCTACACAGGGCCTTGTGCTTGTTCAGGGGAATCTTTGCGGTCTGTCGATTCACGGTGTGTGTGTACCTCAGGCCCCACGTCTGTGTCCCGTGTCATAAGTCATAAAGGCACAGCCACGGCGCTTACTAGGGCAGGTCCTGCTGGGAGAGTCTCCCGTGTATGTATTTCCTCAGGAATCCTCACAACCCCGTGAGGTGCTATCACTTTCTCTACTGTGCAGACGAGGAACGCTTGGCCCGGGGAGGTGAGTGACTTCCAGCGCCTCACAGCAGACACGTGGTGGAGCTGGGATCGGAAGCCCATTCCCCGGCTCCAGAGTGCCGGCCCTTTCCCCCCACCGTGCTCTCCTCTCACAGAAAAAGTAGTAGTACCACAAGCTGGTGCTCGCCCTCACAGTGTGGGGTGCTTTGTGATATTTGCTCTTGTATCCTATTTGATCCCCTAAATGCTGGTTCCCCCCCCGCCCCCCCCACAGTGGTTTCCTGACCCTCCCTAATCTGTCTCAGTCTGGGTTTTGGAAAAGTCTGTTAGGTTCTACTTCCCCAGCACCTCTCAGTGCGTCCCCACCTCTCAGTGTCCATCCCCGTGGCGGCTGCCCCAGTTCAGGCTCCCCATGACTTCTTCCCTGGACCTTCTTCCTGGATGGCTGTGAGATCCTCCTAACTTTTGTCCTCCGTCCGTTCTCCATGCGGAGACCAAAGTCACCTAAAAAATACATTTCTGACCATAGTGTTCGTAATTTAAGGCGCTAAGTCCACCTTTGCTGTTTGGGGCCTAGTGTTCAGTCCATGAAGATGGTCGGTCAATGTATGAGGGAATGCAGAATTAGAAAACGTACTGTGTATTTGTCCTCAGGATGAAGATCTTCTCCCAGGTAAGTATTCTGAGGTCGACTTTCCAATGATAGTCACGAGAAAGCCGCACAGCACCACGGAACCTCACTGTGGGGTTGCTCACAAGGTCCTCGATCTTGGGACGAGCACGTGGCCCTGCAATGCTCTATGAATGGAGAACACACAGGATGGACGTGCCATGCACACACGTGCTTTGGTCAGACTGAACTCCCCTTTTGACCCCACTATTGGGGAAAAAAAGAAGCAAAAGCTGTGGAAAACTCACACTTTCATATGTCTGCCAGCCTAAAGAGTAGGTCCAGTACAGCCACCTGCCCCAAAGACGTTGAAAGATGTGCCCCAGATAACGGGGCACATGACAGTCACCTGCAGGAGCTCTCAGAACCACCCGTCGTTCCTGTTGCAGCAGCCTGATGGTCTACCAATTCCGGTCTGTTCTGTCATTTCATAATCGATCGTGTTTCCTGTCAAGCATTAAAGCAGCCCCAAAGAAACCTGGAGAAGAATCGGCTCCCAAATCCAAAGGGAGAAAGGCTTTTTCAAAAGCTATTCAAAATTAAACTAAAAGTCGTCCCAAGGCGTTTCCACAATTCTTTCCTCGCAGTTCCCAATTTCTCAATGTCAAGGTCTTGGGCAGTCCGGTCCACAGGGGCCCGGCTTTGGAGACAGCGGCACCTCTACAGTGCCTGGATGGACGCCCGAACCTCGTAGGCGGATCCGATGGGCTCTGATGGCCCCTTACTTATTTAGTGCCATGAGGCACTGGGAGGTGGAGGGTCTACAGCGGCGGGGCGACCCGGAAAGCCTGAGGCCATCGCCCGCAGAGCACAGCGTCCGCTCGGCCTGGGGCTCACTGGTTCCCGGAGTTTTCAGCCAGGGCAAAGCCCGGGGGAGGGCAGGGGAAGGCTCGGGTCCAGTGCGCCCAGGGCGATGCTGGGTGGGGCCTGGACAGAGGGCGACGGGGACAGCCGACCCACCCAGCTGCTCCCCAGGGGCTCGGGCAGCGGCACCGAGCCGGGCTCCAGGTCTTGGCGTGGCGCAGCCCCAGGCCCAGACCCCGAGGCCTGATGTGGGGCGGCGGCAAGGGACAGAGCGCGCGACCAGGAGAGCAGCCGGCCCTCCCGCGCCCGAGCCTGGTCTGGGCTCCTGCCGATCCGGATCGACGCGCTCGCCTGCCCACGGTCTGGTTGGTCAGCTGCTTCATGCAGCTGGATTGCTTCTTGCTGGCGGCGGCGGCGGGGGCCGGCACGGCCAGGGCCGGGCAGCTCGAGGAATCGCCCGGGGGGAGGGGGGCCGACGTCGCTTCATGTCCACCCGAGGCGGCAGTGGAAGCGGCTGTGGGCCCGGCGCCCCCCCCCTCGCCGCCTCTCATCCAGTGGCGCGGCAGGTCGGGGCCTTGGGAGGCCAGACCCGGGACGCGGTACCCAGCCCGTCCTCCACCCAGGGCGGGAACCCCGGGGCCGCCCTGTGCAGGGCCCGGAGGCCCCCTCTCGGGCACCGCCACCGCCGCCCGCGACCCCCTGCCGGGTCCAGCCGCACACCTCCGCGAGGCAGCGGATGCGCGCAGCGCACGGAGCCACCGGTGAACCGCCAAACCCCGGTGTGGGACGCACTGTCCCCGCAGAGCTGGCAGGGCACGGAAGGACGGAACACTCTGGAGCCTCTGGAGGCTGGAAATGCCCAAAGTCTCCTTGAGGGCCGTGCCTCTGCGCAGGTGTAGATATTTGTCAAATGCACCTAGGATCTGCTCTCCTAGGTGAATGGATGCATTGCATGCATTGCATGCATTGCATGCATTTCCTGGGGGAAAGTCCAGGGCCAGATGCATTTTCTGTGGGCGGGCACCTGGGGGCAGTCAGGCAGGAGCACTCGCTAGGGGCCCACCCAGGACAGCCAGGAAGCGGGGAACAGGGGAAGGGGCCCAGCCCTGCGTGGGAAGTCGTGGGGCTGAGCGTCTGGGACCGGGACCGGTGGCCAGAGTCGGCCCTGGGAAGGCCCAAGGTCTCGGGCTTTCCTAGCAACGTGGCCTGCGCAGGGGAGGCGCGTGCCGGGCCCGCGCAGGCGTTGCCTAGAAACGCCTGTTGTCTTCTGATTCTTAGCCTGGCGCAAGCAGGCGTTCTGGGACACTTGGCGGGGTAGTCCGACTGCGCTGGACGCTTTTCCACAGCGGACCGCGACAGTTATATGACCCGCGAAGATGTGCTCCTGGGTTGGTGGCCTGGGCTCTGGCCTAGGCCATTCCCAGGGAGGAGTGGATGGCAGTGAGACTTCCTTGACCGGCTCCAACTCGGATCTCACCATGGACTTTGGTGATGTCATATCATCTCAGACAGAAATCAATAGACTCCTCAATGAGATCCAAAGACTGGAGGCTGATCTTACACTTTGGAAACATTTGTCCAAGGGACCGAATAGCTCAGACTCCAATGCCATCTGGAAACTGAAGAGCACCATCAGGGACCTAGAAGAGAGGCGGATGAGGGAGATCGAGGAACATCAACTCGGAGTTGCGATACTGCACAGTGTCCATCAAGAAAAACTGGCCGACATCACTGACAGGCACCGCAAACAACTCCTCGAGTATGAAAGACGGATAGAAGACCTGCAACATCAAGAGTCTGCCAGTCATGGGAAAGATGACTTACTTCAAGAAAGGGAAACTGAGCTTAGAAGGTTGAAGCAACAACTTGCAGAAATGGAGCGGCTGAATGACCGTTTAAACAACGTTGCTTCTGATCTCAGAGCAGAAAACCAAAAGTTGGTTTTGGCGCTCCAGGATGTAAGACATCAGCTGGAAGAATCTATTCTCCGGAACAACGAGGATTCTCTGGAAAACAACACTGCTGTGAGGGCTTTAAAAATAGAAAAAGGACGGTTAATAGCAAAATTGGCTCGGGCGGAAAAGAAGCTGTTGGAGGAAACAAACAAGGATGAGCAAACTATCAAAGAATTGTCCCCTTTAGAGCATGTGCATTGCATTCAACACAGTCAAGAGAAAGACCTGGAAATAGTACACCTCAAAAAGAGGATCGAGCAGATGGACGCCGACCATACAGAAACGAAGGAAATGCTGTCCTCTGCTCTGGAGGAGCAGAAGCGATTGACACAACTCGTTAAAGAGAAAGAGATGTATATTGAAGAACTTACAGGAAGTCCAGAGCTTCAGGAGGAATTCGGTCAGTCTACCCAAACCTTCAGAAGTAATGACATTTCCCAGCCATCCGTGGAGGACAAAGACAGGTGTCTCCCATCCGTGACAGGCGAAAATCCTCATCTGAGAGAAGAACTGGAGAGCCTAGGACAACAGAGTCGCTCTGTTCCTGCGCTCGACCCTAAAATCCTAGACGAGATCGTAGAACTGGAGTGTGAGGTGTTTCAACTCCAGGAGTTAAAGGATGATCTCGAGGAGGAAATCAGAGAGCAGCAGAAGATCATTCACAACCAGCAGCAGGGGAAGATAGGACTGCTTCATTCTTTACAAGAGCAGAAGCAGAAAGTGGAGCAGCTCCAATACCAGCAGGAGCAGATGAATATTGAACACGCTCAGCTCCTTTCAGCGAAAGACGAGGAGATTCAGCATTTGCAGGACACGATAGACCAAATGAAAGCCCGGTTGCCTGACAAAAGCCAGCACATTCCGACAGAAGACTGTGATGATGTGGAAGTCCCAACCAGTCAGCCTCTTCCCAGACAAAACGCAAGTGAAAAGCTTGATTCACGTGAAGCCGAAACTCAAATATCAGTCCTAGGAATCAAAGAACACGAACTGGAGATGAAGCTTCTAACTGAACAGAACATCCGACTGACGGAACAGATCGATCGGCTCTCCAAAGAGGAGATTGGTAAACTAACTCAGATTATCCAGCAGAAAGACTTGGAGATTCAGGGTCTTTCCAGCAGGATCTCTGCGGCTTCTCACAGCCAGAACCGGGACGTGGAGCGACTTCAGCGGCAATTGCAAGAGTACGCTTGGAAAAGCGAACAGGTCTTGGCGGTCTTAAATGAGAAAACGAGGGAGAACAGCAATCTGAGGACAGAGTATGACAAAATGGCGGATAGGATGGCTGCCACAGAAGCAGACCTCCGGCGGATGCAAGAGGAAAATCAAAAACTGTCCACTAGAATGGACAGTAGTGGTCAGGAGATGTTTAGAGAAACGATTCAGAATTTATCACACATCGTTCGAGAAAAAGACCTCGAAGTGGATGCGTTAAGTCAGAAATGTCAGACTTTATTGACACTCCTGCAACCCTCCAGCCCTGGTAATGAGGTTCGAGGCGTTCATATGGATCAGTTCAAGCAGCTTCTACAGGAACGGGACACATTAAAACAGCGAGTGAAGATCATGGAAGAGTGGAAACAGCAGGTGATGACCACAGTCCAAAATATGAAGCGTGAGTCACCCCAGCTTGAGAGAGAGCTGGCACAACTCCAGGCGCGGGCTTTCACCAGCAGCGAGAAGGATTCTGAACTACCGACGACCTCTAGTGACCTGATGCAGACGTACAAAGGCAATGAAATAAAATTACAACATTTAGAGAAGGAACTGGCACAAATTCAGCTCAGCATCGGGGAGCTTTGCAATGCCAAGGATCTCCTTCTAGGGAAACTGGACGTGATTTTCCTCGAGCCCTCCCCCGACTGCTCAGAGTCAGCGGACTCTCTGGAGCCCGTGAAATCTGACAGAGTGGGTGAGGCTTCTGAGTTGCTCCAAGTGGAGGTAGAAGAGCTGAGAAAATCAATGCAAGAAAAAGATAGGATGATTCGAACCCTCCAGGAAGATAAGCAGAGATGGACTGATTCAGTGGCTGCCACGTGGGAAGGAGAAGGCCCAGAACAGGAACACAGGGATTCCGACATCGAGCAGCTGAAGGAGAAACAGGCCGTTCTACAAAACTTCATTCGGGATCAGGAGCTCCGAATCCAAGCGAAAAGTGAGGACTTGCTTTCTTTGCAGGAGAACTTCCGTAGCCAAGTGAGTGAAAATGAACTTTTGAGGCAGACGGTCACCAATCTGAAGGAGAGAATAGCAGAGTTGGAAATGGATGTGTGTCAACCGAGAGAGGAAAATGCAAAAGTCGAGGAAAACTCTCGAGAAAAGGCAGTGGGAGATGAGGCATTGCAAGAGACAGATAGGCTGCTTTCAGTGATGCGGAGAGAGGAGGAATCCCAGGGTGCTGCGATGAAAGAGAAGGCACTTGCTTTGGAGCAACTATCGCAAGAGAGAGAAGAGCACGAGACCGGGGTATTGAACCGGCCGGTCAGTGCAGTTCCATCAATGCAGGGAAAGACAGTTCTGTGCCAACAGGGGAGAGATGAAGTCCTGTTGGCCCTGACACAGAAACAAATGGAAACCTGTGCCCTCCAGAAGGAGGTTCGCCATTTACGTGAGAGCGAATTACGCCTAACCCAGGAGCTGGAGAGACGGCGACACCTCGCTCTAGAAGCCGAAGACGCTCATCGCCGGGAAGCTCTGGCCTCAGAAGACAAAGTGGCTCAACTCAGGAAGGAAGTGACGGTCTTGCAGGGAAGACTCGTTTTGTCTTCCACTGCCATGGAAAATGCCAGCCGAGGAGCCAGTCTGCAGGTAGAGTCGCTGCAGGAGCAACTGCACGTGGTGACCCAGCAGAAAGAGGACACTGCGCTCCAGCTTGCTGCCTCGCAGGAAGAAGGAAGGCAGTATGGTCACATCCTAGCTGACCTCAAGTTGGAACTCGCCGAATGGATGGAAAAGGCAGACAGCCTCGAAGGAAAACTGAAGTCATTGCAGGGACGATTACATAAAACAAATGCTGACTTGGAGCTGAAGGAAGACCAACTCCAAGAATTCCAGAAACAGAATGAGGTCCAGCAGGAAATCCTGGAGGACACACAGAAGAAACTGATGAACTTAGTCAGTAAGTCCGAAGGAATGGTGGACAAAACCCTACTAAGGAGACTCTTCCTGGGATCTTTCCAAGCCCCTGACGCTGAACGGCAGGAAGCCTTAAGGTTGATGGGAAGCATGCTGGGGATCCGAGAAGACCAGATGCGGCAGCTGTTCAGTGAAGGGCCAGGTGGTGGTACCAGCTGGATGAGTCGGGGGCCTGGATCCAAAAGCGCCCCCAACACACATGTGAAGCCAAATCACCGACCTATGGCCAAGAATTCTTTTTCAGGGCTTTTCGTCCAGTTTCTAGAAGCGGAATCTCATTCAGCTTTGCCACCACCAAAGCCCTCTGCTCATGACGTGAAGCCCCCAGATCCCGGAGGAAGGGGAAAACTGGCTATGAAACAAGGCCCAGCACGTCTGAACACTACCCTAGCATCCACATCCCGGAAAAAAGATGTGAAGCCCCGCACCACAACGGTGTCTCTTATTACCCCTCCTGGACCGGAAGCGGATGGATCGGAGCACCTTCTTCTAAATGCCGTCACTGATGCTTTGCCCACGTACGCACCCCAAATACTGTCACCTGCGGAGAAGGTTGGAATGGCGGCCAAAGGCCTCTCAAAGAAATAGAGGATTCTCAAGCCAGAGATGAGACAGTGCTCGGAAGACCCCAAGTCACTCTGTGTGTTTACCTAATCCCAAAATGTCCTTTTGCAAAACGTAATATATTTGCAGTCTTGCTTTCAGCTTAATAAAAATATTCTTTTATGAGTTAACAAAAAAAGGCATCTTTTAATGACTGCAGAGGTATTCACCAAACTGAAAATGGTGGGTATTTCTTATGAGAGTAGACAGTGGTGGGGTTGGGGGCTGCGGTCAATGGTACTTCCAGTATTGTTTGTAATGCTTTGATGTTTTCATAAGGAGCATGTATATACATATACCTTTGGTAAGGAAAACATCCACTCGTTTTAATGTTCCCAACTTATCAAATACATGAGCACCCACGCCTTGTTGGAGAAACTGGGTGTATAGCATGAAAGGTTAAGATGAATACATTTTTTTAAAAAATGCGAGTTTGATTTTCCCAGTTATGTCCCATTTCTCTTTCTCCTTTTTTATTTTTAATTGTTTTTTCCATTTCATTTTATGTTGCCTGGGAATCTACTTCATGGGTAACCTGATTTATCTCAGGCCTTTAGAAATATATGTATATTTGTCTTTTTGGGCGTATAGTATTCTATGACTTGCTTTTAAAAAAAAAAAATCACTCTGCCTTCGAGATCTTTACAAATGTGAATGAATTCCAATTCATTCTTTAAAAGGAAATGCAGGCCTTTGTGGATATACCCTAAATTACCGAACTAGCTCCTACTGATCAGTATTTAATCGGTTTTTACTTCAAATGTCCATGGTCAACTCCCTTGTTCCTTTCCTCAGAAGCCACTCCAAATCTTCGTTTGCAGTGCCAGGCTCATTACTCCACTATACTCTGGAAACCATCCACTCAAACTTCTTTTCTTCTCCTTCTCCTTCTCCTTCTCCTTCTCCTCCTTCTCCTTCTCCTTCTCCTTCTCCTTCTCCTTCTTCTCCTTCTCCTTCTCCTTCTCCTTCTTCTTCCTTCTCCCTCTTCTTCTTCTTCTTCTTCTTCTTCTTCTTCTTCTTCTTCTTCTTCTTCTTCTTCTTCTTCTTCTTCTTCTTTTTAACGATTTTATTTATTTATTTGACAGAGCAGGAGAGCACAGGCAGGGCGGGTGGCAGAGGGCGAAGGAGAAGCAGGCCCCTTGCTGAGCAGGGAGCCTGATGTGGTGCTTGATTCCCGGGTCACTGAGATCATGACCTGAACCAAAGGCAGACGCTAAACTGACTGAGCCACCCAGGCGCCTCCCATTCAGACTTCTTGAAAGATCTCATTCCATTAATTTTCCATTGTGCTGTATCTTCAGCCTGCCAAATATCTTAAATCCTTCCCTCCCTTTCTGTTGCCAGTGCTCTGGTTCACCCATTCCTGTCTCTTGCACAGACTAGTGCAGTAGACTGCCTACTGATCTTGCTGGTTCCACACTCGGCCTCCTTTGAATCCATTCTCCATGCTGCTGTCAGGGCGAACTGAGACGAAAATCTGATGTCACTTCCCTGCTGCCATTATTTGTGGGTTCCCTCATTGCTTGGAGTTCGACCTTTAGGAGACCATCCAAGCCCTTGCTTTTGCAGCCTTCCCTCCTGCGCATCATTCACATACAGGCTGCCCTTTAGCCGCAGGGAATTCTTACAAGCCCCCAATAGATTCTTATCCAAAGAACTTCAAGTGCATGAGCCTCATCGTTGTGCCTTGCCAAAGGTACAAAGCAGAAGGATTTCATTTTTCTCCTCTTCACCCGTTGGTAAAGGGAGTGATTCCCACCCTAAAGTTATGGGATGTCCGGATGCTGAACAGATGAGCTCGACACTAATTTATTACCCATGTCTACTCGTGGCCCACACCATGCAGGGCCACAAGGGGGTTTTACCTGGGAGCAGAATGAAGAAGGGCTTTGGGGCGGGGGCAGACCTTGTAGTAACAAGAGAGTGACGGTGAGCCCTACTTCCTGCAGGAGGGCATGACTGGCTTGCTGGATAATTGCACACGCTGTCAGGGAAATGGACCTTACTCCTTGGGGAGAAACTGTGCCTGGTCCCTGGGATAAAGAAGGTCGTTTGGCCAGGAGACCTGATCTGTGGGAGCAGAGGGGGAAGGGAACTTTGGGTGAGACCGAGGCCATTGGAGGCCCTCTGATGTTCCCTGATACTAAGACAACACTTCCTATTGAATCTTAATCTCAGGCTTTCCATCACAGTGGACTCTGATATCTAGACATCAATTTCAACCTGGGACTGAGACTTTTAAGGAGTAGGACAGGTGCTTCTCTAGGAAGTGAAATTGTCACGTGAACAAGAGGGGGAGTTGGTCTTCAAAACCAAAATGTATCAACGGTCATTGATGGTCACTCAGTTGATCCCAAGGGAATCCTTAGGTAGCCAAGGGGTAGAAGGAAAGGCTGACGTCCTCCAGCACCATGGAATCTGGCAATGGACTGTGGATAGAAGCAGCCACCCCCACCTGCAGGTTGGATATGCAGACTTTGGCTTCAGCCTGTAGCAAGAAGGCCTTGGTAACTACATTAAGCTGGTGGGGGTATCATGACCCGAGGCAGAGCAGACAGCGGGATATGAAGGCTCAGAGTCTGTAAGAGACTCCGTTTCCAGGAGAGCCCAGTGCATGGTCAGCAATTGCTGCTTTCATGGTCTATAACCCAGGGCCAAGGAGGGCCATTTCTTGCATTGGGAGTCCATGGACGATTCCAGTGACTCCAGGAAGCTGGAGAGGTAGTTGCTAAAGCCTTTTTACTTAGGGCACTAACGGGTGATTTTTTTTTTTTTTTTTAAGATTTTATTTATGTATTTGAGAGACAGTTGGAGCTGGAGGAGGAGGTCAAAGGGAGTGGGAGAAGAAGCAGGCTCCCCACTGAACAGGGAGTTCCCTGCCAGGCTGGATCTCAGGACCCTGAGATCATGACTTGAGCCAAAGGCCGACGCTTCACCAACTGAGCCAGCCAGTCGCCCCCTCACAGTTGTTTTGGACAGATCCTAGAGCCTTTTGTTGAGGGGAGCCCCACCCAGCGTGGGCTCAGTGACAAGTAGCAGCCTAAATGGGCTTATGTAAAATTTATAAACAAGGAATATGTTGCCTCTAGAACCAAAAAAAAAAAAAAAAAAAATACTGACAGAATTTGGACTTGTATGTCCTTCCTTGTTTGTAAGGATTTTATTTGGTTACTTGAAAGAGCACGAGAGTGAGAGCACAAGGGGCTGGTAGGGGCAGAGGGAGAGGGAGAAGCAGGCTTCCCAGTGAGCAGGGAGCCTGATGCGCGGCTTGTTCCCAGGACCCTGGGTTCATGACCTGAGCCGAAGGCAGACGCTTAATGGACTGAGCCACTCAGTCGCCCCTGCACCTGCATGTCCTTAACAAGTGTGTCAAACAAATGTCCTCACAGTAGGTAGTCGTAAATGTGATGTCATACCTATGTCCCTGGAGAAGGACGGGTGCAGTAAGATCCTGCCCACAAAGATGTCTGTGATAGCAGAGAGGTTTGGGTGCCCTGTGCTTAACAAGGTAAAATGTGTCCCCTTCAAAGTCAAGGCACATTTGACCGAGAGGATGTTGAAATACGCATGGAACAGAACATATTGGCCAAATCTATATTAGCAAAATATTCCCCATCCTTAAATTTGTTGGGCTCCCTTGTGTTTTTTTTTAAAGATTTTATTTCTTTATTTTAAAGAGAGAGACACCTAGTGCACGAGCCCAGTTGGGGCGGGGGGGGGCGGAGGGAAGGGCCGAGTGAGCGATTCCCAAGCTGACTCCACCCTGAGCACGGAGCCTAACATGGAGCTGGATCCTATGAACCTGAGACCATGACTTGAGAAGAAAGCGTAGCCCACTGAGCCACCCAGGTGGCCCTAGGGGTCTCAGAGGTTTTCAGGGGACCAGGATTTATTTTAATCAGGTATGATAAGTTAGGAAGATATAGAAGTAACTGTCACAATGGAAGAAGTTTTGTAGATTTAGAGGCCCCAAGAAAGGAGGTTCTGAGAGCCTTGCAGGGCCACCTGGGGAAGCACCAGGATTGGTCAGGAGAAAGAGGGAGTGAAGGGAAAATGTGGGCAAGACCCTTTATTGTGGTTTCCATGGGAAGGGACAGGTGAGGCAGGATAAGCACGTTTAAGACTGGCTAGTTTGAGTAATTTCAGGGGGCTCCAGGCCAGAGTGGTGTCTGCAGGAGTCTGTCCCGCCCTTGCGGTGATCAGGGAGGCCATAGTGGCCCAGAGCTGCTTAAGATGAGGTGGTTGGCAGTAAGGGTTCTGTACCGGTTGGTTTGGATGTGAAAGGTATGCTCCCAGGCCAGTTGTGGACTTTTTCTAAGAATTAACTAAGCCTGCCAGGGACAGTCCCTCCAAAGTCAGCAAGTCTGAGATGTCAAAGCATTAAATACAGAAGCTAGAAAATACGGTTATTTTACTAGGTACAAGCATAATTGGAGCCCTGGTATCGAATCCATGAAGGTTACCCAACTGGTACATCTTAGCAGACATTAACGTTAATTCAGAACCTATGTTTTAGAGGGCCAAAAGCCAGTTGACCTCATTTTATCTTTTGCCATATAAATTATCTTAGTAAATTTGGATTTCTTTTTTTTTTTTTTTTTTTTTTTTACGGTTTATTCATTCATTTGAGAGAGAGACAGCAAGCAGGTGTGAAAGAGCAGGAACCAGGGGGAGCTGCAGGCAGAGGCAGAGGGAGAAGCCGACTGACTCCCCTCCAAGCAGGGAGCCTCTCATGGGGCTCAATCCCAGGTCCCCGGGATCACGGCTGGAGCCGAAGTCGGACGCCTAAGCATCCGAACCACCCAGGCGCCCCTGTGAATTTTGGATTTCCAGTTGGGTCAAATTGTGAACCTATGTCGAATTAATTTGGGGGGGTTCCTCTTCCTGTATCCAGTTTTCTTTCTTCCATTCCTCCTTTTCTTGGGTTTGTTTGGTCCTGGATATATGCTTGGGTTAGGGAGTGTCTTTTTACCCTGTTCATCTTTCTCCGTTTTTTCTTCCAGAGAGTCTCCAATCAGCATCATTAGGGTTGGAGCCTCTGTCGTGGCAATGGTCGTATGGTTTCAGGTGTCCTGGCGTAAGTCAGGGTGTGAATTGATACCCTCACTGTGCCACAGGGGTGCCACGGATGTTTCCCCCACGACCCTGAGGATGGCGATCTTGTGCCAAACAGGTTTAGGCAGTGGGGTGGTAAGTGAAAGAGCACAGGACCCACAGCGCAGACGTTGATAAAGCCAAAGCATCTTCTGCTACAGCCCTACCTTCTCTCAGTGTGGACGGCTTCCCCTCCCCCCTTTTCCCACTCTACCGATTCCCTCAGGAGACTATTTCATTTCTAGCCCCATAAAGTCATGGGTTTTTGTTTCTGTCTCCAGCTATTCAGACGTGGTGCACATGTTCTGGGTGTTTATGGGGAAAGGGAGCTGGGTGGGTCGGCCCCACAGATGACTGTCCTCTTCCTGCGGGCATGCCAGTCCATCTCCCCAGTGTTGGAGTCCACAGCCAGGAAGGTCATTTTGTCCATGGCCAGAGTGGGAGCCTCAAGGCCCTGGATCCAGAGATGAGTCCCTGGACGCGCTGGGAAGCAACAACACTAAGAGAAAGCAAGTGTGTGGAGGAGGGGTTTTGCACTGGGAGAGAGGTGGAGCACCAAACGGCCGACCCTCCACTTTTGTGTTTCTCATCAGCTCCTGGGCCCTGGGCTGCCATGGATGTGCGCCTCCAAACCCTGAGGGCTCCGGGGGACACACGGTAACGGGGAGAGGAGCGGCAGCTGGGGAGATGGGCAAGGCCACTCGCGTTGCCTGACCCACAGTGACTCAGGAGGCAGCCAGGGAGCCATTCTTACATCTCCCTGGGGTCGTGGCCCCCTTCCTTTCCACCCACAACACAGAGGGTCATCCCCAGGACGGTGCGTGGGGTGCGCTCTCCCCACCCGGATCTGTCTGTCTGCCCCAAGCACTGGCCCAACACCCAGTCGGTGGAACTCAAGCACCCCAGTCAGCAGGTCGTGGGGTTGCCGACCTCAGCGGGGAGCCTTGGAGACCGATACAGGCCAGATGGAGGTCACACTGATGGCACCTCCCTCCTAGGTACAGTCAAGTCGCATCTGTACTCAACTTGTTGGCAAGGATGGGACATTGGTTTGGAAACGGATGGCGACCTCCATTGGAGCTAACAGAACACGAGCTAACACACAAGCTGGCCCGCAGTTGCCAGTTCCCTCCCAGATCGTGATTGTCCCCTCTGAAGCCAGTTAGGAAGCCAAGGAGCACGTCAAGCTGACCCCGTGTCCTCAGTTAAGGTGGGGCCACCCTGTTTGTGATGTCACTTGCTTTTATTCAGCTTCTCCTCAGTTCCCTGACGAGAGAGAGATTCCTGCTCTAGGCTTGTAGGGATCCCTTGACACCTGACAGATGTGACTGGCAGCAGTTGACTAGTCACATATTCTCACAGTTCAAGGGAGGAGGATACCACACACTGTGCAGGGCTGCACAGGAATTGCACTTGGGAACAGAGGGAACAAGCAGGGGCTTGGAAGGCAAGACTTTGTCCTAACAAGAAGGTGGGGCAAGTCCTGGTTCCCTTGGGAGGGTATGAGTGGCTTGCTTGAAGAATTCAGTGGGCTTCTAGGGAACTGAACGCTGCTCCCCCAAATCAACAGGCACTATGTCTGGTCCCTGTGATGAGAAGGGTTTTTGCTTAGGAGACCTTACGTGTGAGGGAGGAGGGAGAGGAGAACTTGCATTAGGCTGTTTCCGTCCCTCCTTGATTGTCCCTGGTGTGAAGACAGCCCTTAATATGGAATCTTCATTTCAGGCCTTATGCCCCAAGAGGTTATGAAAATGTCAGCCTTCTTACAACTACTAATGGCATTTCACAGTGAAACAGTATACAGAAGAAACATGTAAAAGTTGTATTGCTGTATGCTAGCAACGAACATGTGGGCTCCACTATCAAACATACGTTCACAATTACTAGTAAAACTATACTTAGGGATCAATCGAACAAAGCATGTCCAGCACTCGCATGCCCACAGCCGTTAGCACTGATAGAGGAAATCGGAGATATAAATAAATGCAGAGATATACCATGTTTGTGAATTGGAAGCCTAAGCATAGTGAAGATGTTCATTCTGCCCAGATTGATAGATCGATTTAATGCAATTCCTGTCAAAACCCAGTCAGGGTTTGTTTTCTTTTGTAGATTGATAGACAAGATGATTCTAAAGTGTATGTGGATAGACAGAGGAATGAAGAGTAGTTTCAGAAACAATTTTGAAAATAATAATAAAGTGGGAACATGCAGTCTACCCAGTTTCAGAACTTCTGCGATAGTTTTACTAAGGACGATTGTGTGGTATCTGCAGAAGGACAGACACAGATCAATAGAACAGAACAAAGAACCCAGAAAGAGTCCCCACAAATACGCTCAACTGAGTTTTGAAAAGGGAGCCAAAGCACTTCAGTGGGGGGAAAGCTGGCCTTGCGACAGACTACAGCCATTTCAAGCTTGTGATGAACACACAGACGCCAGACTCAGAAAACAGCACCAGGAGCGAAGGAAGACGGGGCTTTGACGGCGGTCCCGCCAGGTGGTGACGGGAAAGGAGGGGTAGACGGTGCCCAGGGCTCTGTGGGCGGGGCCAGAGGAGGCACCCAAGGGGCGCGTCCGCGGGCCGAGCGGGCGGGAAGCTGTCCAATCAGCGTCTGGGCAGAAGCGCCAATGAGCGGGAAGGTTGTTGGGCGGTTGACGTGAGCGGCGGGTCTGAGCCCCGGCAGCTGAGCGCGGCGGAAGCGAGCCCTCCTTCCCTCTCCGAGGCTGGCTCGTCCCCCCAGCGCCCGGGGACCCGGTTTCGTTGTTCTCGGTGGGGACAGCACCCCGGAACCTCCACGGCCATGGGCGCTCGTCCGAGGACGGCCTCTTTCAGCTCCTGTTCGTCCTCCTCGACAGACCCAGACGACGAGGGAGTGCGCGGCCCTTGCGAAGATGCTTCTCCGTGCAGAGGTGCCTGCCGGGCGCGGGGACCCAGCGTCCCCGGGGGCCTGGGGCCTGGGGCCTGGGTGGGGGGCGGGCCTGTGTCTCCGGAACACGCTCGTTCGCCAAAAGGGCGCCGTCACCTCGTGCGACCCTCGTTTCGCACGTGTGAAGTGCCCGGCGCGGGGCTTCATTCCTGGAGCGGAGAATGACCTCCCTTGTGCTGTGCGCCAGGCCTGGGGGGAGCGTGACTGGGAATGCGGCCTGCAGCAGGCCGGCGGGGTCTTGGCCTCCTTGGGGCTCGAGTCCTTATGGAAGCCCGACGAGAAGCAAGGAAGTCTAGCGTTGAGAGGGGAGGAGGAGTGCAGGTTCTTCCTCTTGCATAGGTCACATTCCGTTGGGGATCGTCAGGGTGCCCGTTGTGCACCTGAGATCAGGTCAGTCAAGGTGTGTTGGGGCGGGGCGGGGGGGATGGTCTGCCCAGGAGCACGTAGTAGTGGTGCGCAGAGCCAGGACTTTGCAGAGCTCTTGCGTGTCTGCCGCAGGAGGCTGCGTTCTAGGGGTGCAGTGGGGGCCGTGTTGTGAGCACAGATAGGTGTCGGAAAGCCCAGGCTGGGGTGTAGTTCGTTCGTTCGTTCGTTCGTTCAACAGAAAGTGTTGAGAGTGTACTTCGTGGTAGGCCCTTCTCTTTGGGGGGGTGGGGGGGGTGGGTATTCAGCGATTGGGAACCCAGGATAAATAGGACAGATACGGCGTCTACCCTATCACCACCTGGTTGGAAAAGACTGGAAGCAAATAATTGCCCATGAAATACATAATTACCGTTTTGCTTCGAGTGCTGAGAACTACGGGGTGCATTCGAGTTTGTCTTTTAGGCAGTAATGTTTAAGCTGAGAACAGAAGGCTAAGAAAAAAACGGGGATGTGGGAGGGTGTTCACTTAGAGCAGGGAAGGAGTGTGAACTGTGAAAGGAATTGAGGGAATGCCCTTGAAGCCGGGGCCACGTAGGGACTGTAGGGACTGTAGGGTGGGCAAGCCAAGGTTCGGGGTTAAGACTTGCACTTTTTGTGGGTTCCTGGAGACTAAACATAGTGATTTAAGACATGGAGTCCAGAGCCAAGCTGATCGTAGCTCTGCCTCTCATGAGCTGTGTTCCTAAACCATTCTGGGTCTCAGTTTCCTGATGTGAGAAATGGAGATGATGATAATCCCACTTCTTAGATGATTGTAAAGATAAATGATATTTAACGTTAATGAAACACGTAGAGCCCTGTCTGACATGTAGTGGGTGTTAGTGGTGGTTGATTAAATAAAGAGGTAAATACATACATTGGTATTGAAGACTTGACGGTAGTGTGTGGTGAAATTTGGGAAGCTAAAAGCCTTCCAGCCAACTTCATTTCTTCTCCAGTGTTCAGGTGCTGTTGACCACATGTGTAGAACTGTTGAATTAGAAATAATGTTCGCATATCGACTGCTACTTGCTAAGAGACTCTGAAGTGCCATTGAAATAATCAGAAAATACTTTTCAGTAGCATAGTATAATTTTATTTAAAATGTATTGGTAGTCTTGATTATTTAGTATTTGTTGGTAAACGTTTTAGCAAACTTGCCTACTTAAAACAAAGTAAGTTAACTGTAGAGTAATTCAGACACAGCCAAAGGACAGAGAAGTAATATAACTAGAGCTTTCCTTTTCTTGACTCTCTAGGGGATAGTTTTTGTAATTTCTCTGTTCTTCTTTGCCTCAGTTTTCGATGCCCCCCTGTGTCTGCAGCCATCTAAACATTGTAGGGCAAGTTTGGGTTTGGAATTGCAGAGAGTACAGTGGTACCCAGCCCAGAGTGCACATCAGCAGAGCCTGTGGGGCTATTTAAAGAAAACACAGATGTTCACGTCCTCCTCTACACTCACTGAGTCAGAGTCTTCTGGGATGGGCCCGGGGCTCTAAAGACCACGTATATTTGTCATCTGGTTGCATTTCATGAAAGCCTTTTTTGCACCGGGCTTTCCTTTATCTGAACAACATGCAAGAAGATTGGGAGAATCCATAAGTTAACGTTTGAGGACATTTTGCAGGGCTCTGTCCTTCCAAGTTCTGTGATACCGTGATGTGCATCTTCACTGTAGTGTGTTAAACCCTTAAACTTTGTCAGAAAGTCATGTGATTAATAACGTAGAGATTCCTTGCGTGAATCGTGGGCAGATCACTTTGTGCCTCAGTCCTGTGTTTGGAATGGGGATAAAAATGGTAGCCCACCTTTGGGATGTAAGGATTAAATGAGCAATAGATCCAAGGCAGTTAGCACCGGGTCTGACACAGAGTGAAGCCTTCCCTAAATAATTCTTACTTCTTTTGCCTTCCCTCCATTATTTATTTATTTAAATACAGATTTTATTTACTTCTTTATCTTAGAGAGAGAGAGAGAGAGAGTGCATGCCCCTGGCGTGGGGCCAGAAGAGGAGGGAAAGGGAGGGGGAAAGAATCTCCAGCAGAATCCACACTGAGTGTGGAACCCAACTTGGAGCTCAGTCTCGGCACCCTCAGATCATGACCTGATGTGAAATCAGGAGTCGGACGCTGAACCAACTGGGCCACCGAGGCGCCCCTTGATTTCCCTCCATTCTGAATATTATTTGGTTCCAGCTATGTCCTAGCTGTGGGTTAGGCTGGTTCCTGCTGCCCTAGGTTACAGCCATAAAGCCCCTAAAATCGCACTAAGAAAGCCAGTTAGCCTCCCAGGACACCTAGGATTCCCTCCAGGAAAGGGAACCATCCCTTCCTCCCGTGACGGTGGTCAGCATCCTCCACAAAGGCCACTGGAAGCACAGCTGTCGTTAAACACAGTGGCTTCGTTACTCATCCTGAGGGGGAACCCACGTCATGGGGACTGTGGGGCTGATCCGTAAGAAAGAGGGTGTTAGAAAGAACTTACAGGATTTGGGCTTTGGGCGGATGTTTTTGGGAGTGTTCAAGGAAGCAGGGGTGTGCTCTGGTCTGGGTGCTGAGGCGAGGCGAGGCGAGACAGTTCTGGGATCGGGTAGCTCCATCAGTGTTTTCTAGAAGGAGGTGTGAAGAGCGTGACGGACGGTGTCATTCACAAGGAAGACACTCGCTGGTATCAGGCGGGAGAGAGGAGGATTGGCATTTGGGGGTGGGCACGACAAGCTGGTTTTTGTCTGTTTGGACAAAAGAGCAAGGGGTCCTCTTTGGTGTCCCTTCATCACCGGGGCCACGGCACCTCAAGCTGCTGTTCTGCGAGGTCATTTGCGTGCAACCGGAGAAGCACGTGGCGTCTCCTGGAGCGCCAGGCCCGCGGCGACCAGCCGTGCAGCCCGGCTCATGGTGCCAGGCCGCCTCCTCGATGTCAGCACTGCTCTTGCTTCTTTGCCAGTGGAGGGGGGAAGCCTTCAAAAGACAAATAGGTGTTTGCAGGGCAGAAGAAACTAGCCTGGCCGTGGAAGCCCAGGGCTGTGTCATCGGCACCTGACATTGGGCCAGGGAGCGGGGAGCAAGAGAGAATTCTGGGGAGGTTGTCAGAGAATGACTCGTGCGAGGACCAAGGGGTCAAGTGGGGGAGCTGACGTGCTCCGGGTTTTCGGACGGTCCCCAGGAGCCTCGTGGGAGATGCACTGCTGACAAAGAGCAGGTCTGTTCCCCTTTCCTTCCCTGTGGCCACAGCCCTGGCTCCGGTCCCTTCTCCTACCTGCTCTGTTGCAGCAGGTTCCTCTTGTTCTGCCTGCTTCTCATCCAGCTCCCTCTCCCATCCACGTGCTCCTGCTCTGGCCAGGGTGATCTTCTTGGAATCCCACATCTTCTCCTGTTACTGCGTTCCTCGAAACCCTTTGATTCCCCATCAGCCACAAGGTGAGAATCTGTACTGTGTGGCGACTCACTTTGCTTTTCCTGATCCTCTCACGGTTCCCTGGGTCTCCCGCTGCCAACTGGAAATCTGTATTTCAATGTCTCCGAATTATGGCAAATCCATTCTTTCCAAAACTTCTCAAGATCCCCTTCCTGTATTCTCCTCCTCCCCACCCCCCCCACCCCACCCCAACTCCGTGAATCGGGCCACTGTGTCCTTCAGGTCCCACGTGCAAAAGGGAGGAGTCCTCTTGGAACTCTGCTTTTACTTCCTTACCCCCTTGTGTGATCATTCTCCCAGACCTGTGATTTTATCTGCTAAATATCTCTGGAATCTACTTCCTTTTCTCCACCTCTGCTTTTGCCCTCTCATTCCGAGTTAAGGTCATTTGTGGTCTGCGCCATGGTTCTAGTCTGCTTACTGAGCTTCCAGGCGCTTCTACCGCCTCCAAATCCCTATCTCCCCCTGAAGCCAGAGGTTTGTGGAAGGCCCATTCGTTCATGTCACTGCCTAGTTTCCTGGCTTCTTGTTGCCGTTCGAGATAGACCCAAACGTTCCTTCTGTGTGTGCACGGCTGCTCCGTCCTTCTTCTCCAGTCTTGCTTCCCGCTCGCCTTCCCTGCTGTACTCGATCCGGTCATTCCTTCCAATGTGCCCTGTGCCCGCCGGCCTTGGGGCGGCTCGGCTGCTCCCTCTGCCCAAGATGCTCTTTCCCCCACCCGCCTTGCCTCACGAGCTCTCATCTTCCCTCAGATGACTGCAGCAGTCACTGCACATTCTTTATTGAACGCCTTCTCAGTTGCCAGAGGCTCGGTTCTTGTGCGCTTCCCGATGTGACCCAGACAGACCTCGGTGGAGCTGTTAGGAAGCCTTTCTTCCAGGGAGAGAAGCAGCCAGGAAACACAGAGGCAAGGAATCTGGCACATCAGGGGTCCTGGATGCTGTAGGAGCGTTGGAAGGGGTTGTCCTCTGAGCTGGGATGGCCAGGGACGGCCCCCTGAGGACAAGAGTGGGGAAAGCCTTGCAGGAGGTTGAGGGAGTGGGCCCTGTGCATGTCTGTGGGAACAGTGTCCCAGGCAGAGAGAAGGGCGAGTAGGAAGCCCTCCGTGGAGGGAGCTGGCCTGACTTGTTCCAGGAATGACAAGGCCAGAGTGAGGGAGAAGGGGAAGAGTAGCAGATAGGGTGTTAGGGACCTGGGATGGTGGCCACTGGGGGATTTTGAACTGAAGAATGAGGTGACCTGACTTGGGTTTTAATGGGATGAGTTCAGCTTCTCTGTTGAGAACAGCGAGGGGGGAAGCAGGGCGATGAGTTAGTAGGCTCCTGGAATATTCCAAGTCAGAGATGCTGCTGGCTTGGATCAGGATGGTAGGGGTGGAAGTGCTGAGAATCGATCCAGATTCTGGGTACGTGTTGAAGGGAGAGCTGATGGGATGTACTGACAGATGGGATGTGGGTGAGGCCGATGAGTCCAAGAAGGTGCCCAGCCTTCTGGCTCGTGTGAGATGCGGCTCCCTCCGGAGGCCCCTGACACCCTCGACAAGGTCCAGCCCCTTATCTGTTCTCTGTGCATCTCCTCTGGGGCAGTCAGTCCCGTTGCTCCGCAGACATCTCGTTTAATGTTTGTCTGCCCCGTGGGAATAGCGGTGCCGAGAGGGACCATGTGTGTCTCAGTGCCATGAGCCTTGTAGACCCCTAGTAAGTATTTCTGAGCCGGCCGAGTGATGAGGAACTGAATGGAGATGCTCATGGTTCTCTTTCCTGATGAGGGCTCCCAATTCCCATGTTCTGTTTCCCTGGTTTTGAGTGGTCTGTGTGTTTTAGAAACCAGGCCAGGGGCTGTAAGACGGAAATGGTATTGTGAGAATTGCAGAAGTTTCTCTGATGTCAGCCGCGTCGAAAAACGTCGCCCTCGACGTGCAAGTGGGTCAGAGGATCACCTCTTGGGAGAGGCAGCATTTTCTGGAGGGCCTAGGCCTTGCAGCTCACTGATGGCATCTTCCCGGCTCTGTCCAGAGTGCAGGGCTGGGATTTTGATCTGAAATATTCTGAAGGTGGGGGCTGCTGCTTTTCCTCCCCAGAGAAGACATGTCACTTGCGGATGAGAATATTCTGGTAAGGATAAATTAGCTGCCAAATTTGCCCATCAAGAAAGTCGAATAAATAATGGCTTTACTGGATTTGCGCTGCCTCCCCCCCATTTTTTCCAAAAGGGAACAAATTAATTTTTGAAAAGATCTGTGAAAAACAGTGGTCTCAGATCTAGAATACGAATTATTTTTCTTTTATGGTTAATTTTTTTTAAGGTTTTATTTTTAAGGGATCTCTCTGTACCTAACTTGGGGCTAGAGCTCATAACACCCAGATCAAGAGTCACATGCTCTTCCAACTGAGCCAGCAAGGTGCCCCTTCAGGGTTAACTTTTTAAATGACAAAAGTGAATACATATCCCCCACTCAGCCTCATTTGAATATAGTGTGCCTACAGGTTTTCATGCCTACAGTTTTTTAATGTCTGAATGTTTTTCCACAGTGGGGTTGTACTTTACGTGACGATTCTGTTTGTTATTTGGGTGGCTATGATTTTGCTATTAAGATAGGGCTGTGATGAACATCTTTGCATGTGTGTTTGAGTTTTCCCTCGAGATAGATTTCAGGGTAAAAACTTCTGCAAAATGATCCTCAGGAGTGGTTATGTCATTTTTGGTTCTCACCCATGGTAAATGAGATGGTAATGACAGAATATTTCTCAGTCTTTTAAATTTCTTGTCAAGTGGCAGGGGAAAAATAATGCCTGTTTCAATTTTTATCTCTCTCTCTCTCTCTCTATCTATAAATGTATGTTTTATATTTAAATTTAAATATGTATTTATTTTATATATATTTGAATTTATAGATGTAGCTCTATGTATTTATACACATACAAACATATTTCTAAAGATTTATTTGAGAGCGAACACGGGGGAAGGGCAGACGGAGAGGGAGAGAGAGAATCTCAAGCCGATTGCCCACTGAGTGCAGAGCCTGAATGGGGCTGGATCCCACAACCCTAAGACCATGATCTGAGCCCAGATCAAGAGTCAGATGCTTAACCGATTGAGCCAGCCAAGTGCCCCTTACATTTATATTTTTATAATCACCTGTAATACTGAGCAATTTTAGTTGGTCCCTATCACTGATACTTTTTTCACGGATACTTTTTTACATGAATCCTCGCTCGTTATCATTTTCCTGCTGGGTTGTTGTCTTTTTGTTTGGGTATTTATATTTTTCTTATTGATTTGTAGGAACTTTTTATAGGTCGGATAGTAGTCCTTTGCCTCTGTACTCGTTGCAGTATTTTCTCCCAAACGATTGTCTTTCGGTTTCGCTTGTACCATACATTTCAGGATACATTTCATTCTGAATCTCTGTGGTGCCCAATCTCATAGTCTAACTTTATAGCTTGTGGCTTTGGATAGTGCTTCAAAAGACCATTTTCAATCGCTGCATTTTCTTTTAGCACTTTTAGGGTTTGGGCTTCTGTTGCTTAGACCATTCATCTGTCTTTATTATTTTGTATGTTACAAGGTAGCACTTTTGTCCCTACACCATCTAGTGATGGTCTGTATCCCCCATGGATTTGAAAGAGCCCTTAAATGCTAAATTTTTATATATACTTTGACACAGACATGGGTATATCGTTCTTCACTTCCAGTTGGAATTGCTTTTTTCCTTTTGATGCCTGAACATTTTGCCTTGCGATATAACTTAGTTGTGAATTGATTGAGAGCGCCTATAGCTTGCTTCTAGAGTAAGAATAGGTTTGTACCGCTGAATAGCACCCTTTTCTTAGTTCATTTGAGCAGCTGTACTCCAGGAAGAAAGAAAAGAAAGGGACCCTGACAAAAAACATGTGTCTAAGCCTGTGAAAGCAATAGCTTTTTAGGTAGTCCTGCCATGTAGACTTCAACATACGTGTCATTGGCTGGAAGTCGTCATGTGGCCCTACCCCTAGCTGCAGGGACGTGGCGGGGGGGAGAATTTCTCACAGGGCAGATTAATACCTCGAACAAAATTGGGGCCCTCTTCGTAAGGAAGCAGGCGTAAGTGGATATTGAAAGGGGAACTCGGATTGGGGCACCTGGGTGGCTCTGTTGTTAAGCCTCTGCTTTCGGCTCAGGTCGTGATCCCAGGGTCCTGGGATCGAGCCCCGCATCGGGCTCCCTGCTCAGCGGGAAGCCTGCTTCTCCCTCTCCCACTGCCCCTGCTGTGTTCCCTCTCTAGCTGTCTCTCTCTCTCTGTCAAGTAAATAAATAAAATCTTTAAAAAAAAAAAAAAAAAGAAAGAAAGAAAGGGGAACTTGGTGGGTCAGCTCCATCTCTCATCTTTTTTTCTTTCCTTTAGAATTTCCCCAGGTAGGGGTGCCTGGGTGGTTCAGTCAGGTTGAACATCTGACTGTTGATCTCAGCTCAGGTCTCGATCTCAGGGTTGTGAGTTCAAGCTCCACATTGGGCTCCGTGCTGGGTGTGTTGCCTATTTAAAAAAAGAAACAAAGACAAGAATCTCCCCAGGTATTCTTCAGTGACAGAGGTGGGACGGCAGGGGAGAAAAGGAGATAATTTGTAAAATAAAATGCTCAGGTCTCATTGTTCAGCTTGATGAGCATTAAGAAATGTATACAGTTGACTCTTGAACAACATGGGTTGGAATTGCATGGGTCCACTTATAGGCAGATTTTTCGATAAATAGAATACAGTACTGTAAACATATTTTCTGTATGATTTTCTGAATATGTTCTTTAGTGTACTTTATTGAAGGAATACAATGTATAATAAATGTAACATACAAAATCTATGTTAATCAACCGTTTATGTTATCAGTAACGCTTCTGGTCGTCAGTAGGCAATTAGCAGGGAAGTTTTTGGGGAGTAAAAGTTAAATGAAAATTTCGGACTGCACAGGGGTCAGCGCCCCTAACCCCTGGGTTGATCAAGGGCCAACTGTATATCTGTGCACCATCCCCGAAAACTGTATCTGAAACTCCAGAAGTTTCCTTTGTATGTCTTTCTAGTTAATCTCCTTACCTCCAGTGGTCATTTTCTGATTTCAGGATCTATGATAGAGTATAATTGCCTTTTCTTGTACGTCGTGTAAATGGAATCAAGCAGTATGTATCGTTTTGTCTTCTTTCACTCAGTGTGTTCTTTGCGATTTATCCATGTTGTGTGCACTTATCCAAGATACACAAAGCCAGATCCTACTACTTTAAGTGGTAAGGACAGATTTTAATCAGCAATGACTATTGTAGTCAGGAAAAGAGTCCAGCTTGAATGAAACTCAACCTTGATTTGTACAGAGGGTATTTTATGTTTTAAAGATTTTATTTATTTTTTGACACAGAGAGAGAGACAGCTAGAGAGGGAACACAAGCAGGGGGAGTGGGAGGAGGGAGAAGCAGGCTCCCTGCTCTGCAGGGAGCCCGATGTGGGGCTCAATCCCAGGACCCTGGGATCGTGACGTGAGCCAAAGGCGGAGGCTGAACAACTGAGCCACCCAGGCACCCCACCGAGGGCATTATAAAGAGAGGATGAGGGAGTCATGCCAGAGGTGAATTAAATCAGAGAAGTAAAAGATTACAAAAAGTGGGAAACGTGAAACCCCCTGCATTTACTCACTGGGAGACAGAGGCCAGACTTTTCATTGTTGGCTGAACAAACCATGGATGCCTTGAGTTTTCTCAGTAGGGACTAAGGGTGACTGGAGTCACCCTAGGGGTGGGGTCTTGAGCTGTTGTTAGGAAGTATGTTAGTGTTTGGGCGAGTCTGCATATGATAAGCCAAGGTTGAGGCCCCTTTGAGAAGAGGGCTCAGAGGAGTCAGGCTAGCGTTTGCTTAAGGAGAGAGTCTTTGTGAGTGTAAAATGGTGTGGTCCTTTGTATGTAGTGTGCATATACCACAATTTTTTCATCTGTTCATCTGATGATCAGGCATGTTGTTGTATCCAATTTTTTGGTCATTGTGAATAGGCTACAATAAACATTCTTAGAGCAGTCTTAAATTTCTCTTGAAATTGCTTAGTGGAATTGCTTAGTCACAGCGAAGGGATATATTGAACTGCTAGACTAATTTCCAAAGTGGTTTATCAGTTTACACTTCCCACCAGCAATACAGTAACACTCCAGTTGCTCAGCATCCTCGTGAACATTCTGTGTTGTCAGTGAGGGTGAAATAGCATCTCATTATGGTTTCACATTGCATTTCCCTGGTGAAGCATGATCTTAGGCACCTTTTCGTGTGTTTCTTGGGCATTCCGACATCTTTTGTGACCTGTCGAACGTTCAAGTCTTCTGCCCGTTTTTGTTGTTAATGTTGTTTTTGGTTTTGACTTATTGGAGTTTATTATATATTCTGAATAGGAATTCTTTGTCATACAGATGTATTTTAAAAATACATGTATAGGAAAATAAAAATTTTAAATACTTAGAGTAGCATCAAAGCACGTAAACTGGTTGGGGTGACTGGCTGGCCCAGTTGATGAATCATCTGTGTTTTGATCTCAGCTCAGGTCTTAAACTCAGGGTTGTGAGTTCAAGCCCTGCACTGGGCTCCATGCTGGGTGTGGAGCCTACTTACACAACAAAAACAACAACCAAAACAACCCCAAACTGGCTGGGAATAAGTCTCATGAAAGACATGAAACACCTTTACACAGAAAAGTAAAAAACTTTGTTGAGAGGAATTCAAGAAGACTGAAATAAATGGGAGCTCTGTTTTGTTCATACATCGGGGAAGATTTGATGTCCTGGAGATTTCTGTTCTCCACGCCTTGATTCATGCAAACAGTGCAATCCCAGTTAAATCCTAGCCATGTTTTTTAGAAGAAATGAACAAGTTGATTCTAAAATGTATATGGAAATGCAAAGGGTCTGGAATAGCCAAAAAAGTCTTCAAAAGAAGAACACAGTTGATGAACTTACACTGCTTCTTCTTGCTTAATTTTAAGACTTAGAGCAAAGCCACAGTAATCCAAGTCTTTGACACAAAGAGAGATCAATGAGCAGAGCAGAGAGTCCAAAAAATAGACCAAACGCAAGTACTGTCGACTGATTTTTGCCCAGAGTGTCCAGTCAGTTCAGTGGTGGAAAGGGAAGTCTTTTTAATGAATAATTCTGTGTGACCTGGACATTCAGGCGGAAAGAAAACGGACCTTGACCCCTCCCTCATTCTGACATACACACATTAATTTGGGATGAATCATAAGCCTAAATATGAAAGCGAGAACCAGCGGCGCCTGGGTGGCTCAGTCGCTTGAGTCCGACTCTTGATTTTGGCTGAGGTCATGATCTCGGGGTCATGAGATTGAGCTCCGTGTGAACCCTGTGTCAGGCTCCACGCTAAGCGAGGAGTCAGCTTGAGATTCTTTCCCTCTCCTGCTCCCCCCTGGGCGCGCTCTCTCTCAAATAAATAAATCTTAAAAAAGGAAAAAGCTAGAACCGTAAAACTTTTGTATGAAAACATGGGAAAATGTCTTGACAACCTTGAGGTAGACAAATGTTTTGTATGCAGAACACAAAAAGTTCTAATTAGAAAGGAAAAATAGATACACTAAGAAAACGAAGAGGCAAGACAGACTGGGAGAAAATATTCAGAATACGTGTTCTTAAATGTTTTATTTTTTCCAAAAGTACTTTAGCATTATTCAGATCCATGGTATCTTATTAGTGTATTCTTTATTAACTGTTTTTTTCTTTTTTCTTTTTTGTTTAAGTCAGATATGAGACATTGTACCGTGGGAAATTTCTGATTGGCTTCTCCTCCTTATTCACCCTCTGGTCAATGTTGGTTCCTTTTCCGTTCATGTCTTGCCCAGTGTTCAGGGACTCCTTGCAGTAGAGACAGTAGATTTTAGATCCTATTGATCCTTGTGAAGTAACTGGCAATTCGATGAAGCCAGAAAGCAATAGCAGTAGCTTCCTTTGGGAGGAAATGATAGCCTGTGAGTCTTAGTCAATTGAGGCCCAGTGTTGTTTTTTGTTTTTTTGTTTTAAGATTTTATTTATTTATTTATTTATTTATTTATTTATTTATTTATTTATTTGAGAGAGCGAGACAGAGTGGAGGGGGGCAGGGGGAGAGGGACAAGCAGAATCTGCACTGAGCGTGGAGCCTGAACACGGGGTTCGATCTCAGGAACCTGAGGTCATGACCTGAGCCGAATCAAGCGTCAGACACTTAAACGCCTGAGCCGCCTAGGCACCCCTGTTTTTCGTGTTTTTTTGTCTTTTGTTTTTGTTTTGTTTTTCTTAGGTGATTAAACACTTAAGGCCTTGCGGATCTGCTGAGGAAAGCAACAGCGCTCACAAGAAGGGAAACAAACTCAAAGTCTGTGTAGGTACAAAGTCTGTTGCGCGTAAGACTTTGCTTCCTGCCTTCCATTTATAAGCAAGAATAAACGCAACAGGAAATAGGAACCCAAAACTGAGACTAAAGGACGTAAAAGAACAACAATAAAATTAAAAATGAGAGGTAGAGCATATCTTCAAGGCCCGTATGCAGCATGCAGTTAAAATTCCCAACTTGAAAACCGATGCTGAGAGTATTGGATTGAGTCTTGCAATTGCAGATATATACATTGTAGGTACATATATATGTACATACAGGGCACCGCATATCTATCTATCTATCTATCTATCTATCTATCTATCTATCTATCTATCTATCTATCTACATGCACTGTGTATCCCTACAGAAGCAGACACACATACACACCGACACCATATCAGCAACTGAAGTGTTGGGGGAGGGATGGAAGTCCAAGTGGGTAAGTAGGTTTGCAAAGCAATGGAATTAAGTTTCCTCCGAGGTTGCACAGCTTGAGGAAACAACCTCGACCTCTGTCTGTAAGCGGTGCCTTCCACAGAGGGTGCTTCTGAGGGCTGTACGTGTTCCTGTTTGTCCAGCGTGTGGAATAATGCCTGGCATTGTAGCCAGCACTCATGAGTGTTGATGAGAAGTGAAATGAAGCAGCCCCAGCCTGGACCCTCACTGGCTGGAAGAGCGGGGAGGGCCCCTTCCCATTCCCTCCGGTGGAGGGCATGTCACACCTTTCCTAGCAAGTTCCCACCGTTGCAGGGGACGCTCCTGCCGAAGGGGCCAAGTCAGTCAGTGCTTCTTGAATGAACTGGTGGCTGCAGCAGATCAGTGTTTCCCACGGGAGGAATGGGAGATGACTTGAGGTGGCACCCAGATAGAAGTTTTACATTTTAATAGGTATTTATTACAGGGTGTGTTAGAAGAAAATATTAGGTAGCACGTCAGACCTGGGTACTAAAAAGAAGTGAAAATTGCAGGGAACACTGGATTGAATAAACCCTGAGAAAAGGTCTTTCTAAATATGGGATCTTTTTTTTCCTTCTTTAAAGATTTTATTTCTTTATTTTGACAGAGACAGTGAGAGCGGGAACACAAGCAGGGGGAGTGGGAGAGGGAGAAGCAGGCTTCCCGCTGAGCGGGGAGCCCGACGCGGGCCTCGATCCCAGGACCCTGGGATCATGACCTGAGTCGAAGGCAGACACTTAACGACTAAGCCACCCAGGCGCCCCTAAATATGACATCTTAAGTCAAGCAGAGAAAGTCACTTATCATATGGTTTTACTTACTTGTGGAACATAAGGAATTGCGTGGACGACTTTAGGAGAAGGAAGGGAAAAATGAAGGGGGCGAGATCGGAGGGGGAGACTAACCATGAGAGACTATGGACTCTGAGAAGCAAACAGAGGGTGTTAGAGGGGAGGGATGTGGGGCGATGCGTTAGCCCGGTGATGGGTATTAAGGAGGGCACGTATTGCATGGAGCCCTGGGTGTTATACGCAAACAATGAATCATGGAACAACTACATGAAAAACTAACCGATGTACTGTATGGTGACCAGCATAGCACAATAAAGAAAAAATAAATAAAGAGATCTTTCATTCTTTGGGTTTTATTTTATCTATTTATTTGTTTAACTTTTTGAGAGCGAGAACACATGTGAACGGTGGTAGGGAGGGGAGGGGAGGGGAGAGAGAAAGATCCCAAGCAGGCTGCACGCCCAGTGCGGAGCCAGACGTGGGGCTCCATGTCAAGACTCTGAGATCACAACCTGAGCCTCAGCCAGGACTCGGTTGCCCAACAGACTGCGCCACCCAGGCGCCCAGATTCACTCTTGATGTGTCCTGCAGTCACTGTGCACCATGTTGGAGTTGTCATTATCTGTGCACGTGGACGTGCTCGGTCTTCCTCGTGGCGTGGCTGGACCGCTGCACCTGCAGCCCCTGGCTGCTTCGGTCCACGTACCATTTAAGGGCCATTTGAAGAAGGAGCGCAAATCCCGATTGCTATTCCAGAACCATCCGTTGAGACCTTCTGACGAGATCAAGAAAGACAGAGGAACACAGCCTACACCTGGAGGGTCGGGAGCTTGGAAAGCAATCTCAGAGCCGGTGATGGCGATCTCTTCAGAAACTCAGCCTCGCCAGTGCCCTTGGCGGCTCGAAGGTCAGTGTTGTGTGGCAACTCACAGATCTCCTGAAAGGGAAGACTTGACCAACTCATGTCACTCATCCTTTCCCTTTTGTTCTGTCCCAAAAGTCTAAAAGGGCTTTTTCATAAACATGAAATGAGAATTGTAAGCAATAAGAAAGACATGGACTAACTGGCAGTGTTTCTTTTTTCTTTTTTCAGTCTTACAATTGATGGTGTCTTAGAATGAAATATGGCCTATGGTTAGTTTAGAAAAATTATAAAACAGAGAGAAATGAAAACACATACAGCCCAGAAATCTCTGAGCTTTCACCTGTTTCTCTGCTGTTCTTCAACCTCCCTGTATACCTTCTGCTACTGGAACATTCCGAGGCGCTTCCTGCCCCCATGCTGTTGTCCTTCATCTGGCATAAGCTCTGACTTCTCTGTGTCTCTGTCGCTGTGTCTTCCCGGGTTCCCCACTGTATCCCCAGTGCCTGGCACTTAGCAGACACTCAACAAGTATTGCTTGACTGGATCAAGAGTGTTAAACTGAGGGCGAGCACAGAAGCTGCTCCTTGTCATCCAGGAGAGGGCAGTAGGAAGGACAGGGAGGAGCTCCTAGAGGAAGGCGGCTTGGTCAGCTTTTCAGCAGGTAGAGCTGCTCAGCGGGGGAGCGAGTGCCTCCGTGGTGGGGCGTGCTCAGGCAGTAGCTCGGTGTTGTTGAAGGGTGCTTGCCCTGCATGTCAGGGTCGACCAGGTCATTTGGAAGGCCCCTTCCAACCAGACATCCATGTTTGCGGACTCTTCTCCCGGGTCTGTGGTTCTTTCTCGACTGCAGATAGGGCTTTTACCACTGGATGGCACCAGATGAAGGCTGTGAGGACAGTGCTCATCCAACCACCCACAGTGAGAACACAGTTTTTTCTCTTTTCATTATGGAAGTATCGTTGATCTGTACAATGTTATGTCAGTTTCAGGTGTGCAGCATCGTGATTCGACAAGTTTGCTCATTACTCAGCACTCACCACGATTAAGTATAGTCACCATCTGTCACGGTACAGTTGTTATGACAATATTATTGGACTATATTCCGGATGTTGTACTTTTCATCTTTGTGAGTTATTTATATAAGTGGAAGCTTGTAACTCTGAATTCCTTTGACCAATTTCGCCCCCCCCCTTTCCGTCTGGCAACCATCAGTTTGCTCTCGGTGTTTAAGGGTCTATTTTTTTTGTTTGTGTAGAGAACAGATTTTTCATGGCACTTATACCCCAAACACACACTTCAACAACTTCACAGAAACAGTCTTTAACTCGTACAGTATGTAACGCATACTGATTTTTTCTAGTTTACTCTAGCTGACTGCATTTTCTAAGACGGGGATTTGCAAACTATTACACTGATTTTATGACACGGATGGGTCACAATCCACTGTTTGAAAAGCACTGTTTTAGACAACGCAGCCTGTTCAGCCTTGTAAAACTCTGTGGGTCAGTTTTCCTTGACAGTCTGGGCTGTAGCAAGTTGTGTGTCTTAGTGAGTACTTGGTGTGTTTCTGTGTTGAGCTGCTGCCTTGAGCAGCAGTAGGTATGTGCTTCCTTATGGGTGTCTGTGGATGTGGGAATATGGACGTGGGAGATGGCGGGGGGCGTGTTTGTACAGGATTAGCACCTACTGTAGTCCAGGCAGCGGTAAGCCTTGTCAGTGGATATGAAGAGAAGATATATTATCTGTCTGCTTCTGGGAGCTCAGAACCCAGCTGGGTGACATCACATACACATACACACACACACACGAGCGTGCACACCCCCCCACACACACACCCCCTCCCCTCCCCCCCACACCCCCTACCCCTTTCAGCTTACTCATCAAGCAAATGGAAATGAACTGATGCGCTCAGAATACCACTTAGGACATTTCAGGGTGTAACAGAAGACCAACTCCATTTGGTTTATTTATTACTTTTTTTAATGTAAATTCAATTAGCCAACTTACAGTACATCATTAGATTCAGATGTCGTGTTCAGTAGTTTGTCAGTTTCATATAACACCCAGTGCTCATCACATCACATGCCCTCCTTAGTGCCCATCACCGAATTACTCCATCCCCCCACCCACCACCCCTCCAGCAACCCTCCCGTTTGTTTGCTAGAGTTAAGAGTCTCTTACGGTTTTTCTCCATCGCTGATGACTTCCCATTCTGTTTTCCTTCCCTTCCCCTACAGTCCTCTGCCCTGTTTCTTATATTGCACATATGAGTGAAACCATTTGATATTTGACTTTCTCGGATTGACTTATTTCGCTCAGCATAATACCCTCCAGTTCCATCCGTGTGCATGTAAATGGTAAGTATTCATCTTGTCTGTTGGCTGGGTAATAGTCCATTGTGTGTATGTGTGTGTATATATACACACATATATATATGTGTATATATATACACACACATACACACACACACATATATATATATACCACATCTTCTTTATCCATTCATCTGATAAGACATTTGCAAATATCTTCTCCCATTCCGTAGGTTGCCTTTTAGTTTTGCGGACCTTTTCCTTTGCTGTGCAGAAGCTTTTTCTCTTGATGAAGTTGCAATAGTTCATTTTTGCTTTTGCTCCCTCGCCTTTGTAGATGTATGTAGCAAGTAGTCGCTGCGGTTGAGGTCGAAGAACTTCCTGCCTGTGTTCTCCTCTAGGATTTTGATGGATTCCTGTCTCACAGTAAGGTCTTCCATCCATCTTGAGTTTATCTTTGTGTATGGTGCCAAAAAATGGTCCCGTTTTATTCTTCTACATGTGGCTGTCCAGTTTTCCCAGTACCATTTATTGAAGAGACTGTCCTTTTTCCACTGGATATTCTTTCCTGCTTTGTCGAAGATTAGTTGACCATAGAGTTGAGGGTCCATTTCTGGGTTCTGTCTTCTGTTCCGTTGATCCATGTGTCTGTTTTTGTGCCAGAACCATACTGTCTTGATGATTACAGCTTTGTACTCTAGCTTGAAGTCTGGCATTGTGATGCCACTAGCTTTGGTTTTCGTTATCAACATTCCTCTGGCCATTCGGGGTCTTCTCTGGTTCCATACACATTTTAGGATGATTTGTTACAGTCTGTGAAAAAAGTTGATGGTATTTTGATGGGGATCTCATCGAATGGTTCGATTACTCTGTGTAGACATTTTAACAGTGTTTTTCCAATCCATGAGCATGGAACGTTGTTTCATTTCTTTGTGTCTTCCTCAATTTCTTTGCTAAGTGTTGTGTAGTTTTTGGAGTACAGATCCTTTACGTCTTTGGTTAGGTTTATTCTTAGGTATCTTATGGGTTTCAGTGCATTTGTAAATGGGATCGATTCCTTCATTTCTCGTTCTTCTGTCTCATTGTTAGTGTATGGAAATGCAACTCATTTCTGTGCATTGATTTTATATCCTGCTGAATTCTTGTATGAGTTCTAGCAATTTTGGGGTGGTGTTTTGGGTTTTCCACATAAAGTATCATGTCATCTGCAAAGAGTGAGAGTTTGACTTCTTTGCTCAGTCGGATGCCTTTGATTTCTTTTTTGTTGTTTTCTGATTGCTGAGGCTAGGACTTCTCTAGTTGAAGAACTGCGGTGAGAGTGGGCCTCCCTGTCATGTTCCTGACCTTAGAGGAAAAGGTCTCCGTGTTTCCCCATTGAGAATGATATTCGCTGTGGGCTTTTCATAGATGGGTTTTATGTTATTGAGGTATATCCCCTCTACCCCTATACTGTGGAGAGTTTTAATCAAGAAAGGATGCTGCATTTTGTCCGGTGCTTTTTCTGCATCCGTTGAGAGGATCATACGGATCTTGACCTTTCTTTTATTAATGTGAAGTATCACATTGATTTGATTTGCGAATGTGGAACCACCCTTAGAGCCCAGGAATAAATCCCACTTCGTCACGGTGAATACTCCTTTTAATGTGCTGTTGGATCCTATGCGCTAGTATTGTGCTGAGAATTTTTGCATCCATGGGGTCTTTGTCTGTTTTTGGGATCAAGGTCATGCTGGCCTTAGAGAACAAGTTTGGAAGTTTTCCTTCCATTTCTGTTTTTTGAAACAGCCTCAGAAGAATAGGTATTAGTTTTTCTTTGAATGTTTGGTGGAATGCCCCTGGGAAGCCATGTGGCCCTGGACTCTTGTGTGTTGGTAGATTTTTTGATCACTGCTTCAGTTTCCTTGCTGGTTATGGGTCTGTTCAGGTTTTGTATTTCTTCCTGATTCAGTTTTGGTGGCTTACAAGTTTCCAGGAACGCATCCATTTCTTTCAGATGACCTCATTTGTTGTCCTATAGTTGCTGTGTGTGTTCTTAAGATGGTTTGTGTTTCTTTGGTGTTGGTTGTGATCTCTCCTCTTTCATTCATGACATTATTATTTTGGGTCCTTTCCCCTTTCTTTTGGATAAGTGTGGCTTGAGGTTCATCAAGCTTATTAATAATTTCAAAGAACCGGCTCCTGGTTTCATTGATTGTTCTACTGTTCTTCTGGTTTCTATTTCATTGTTTTCTGCTCTAATCTCTATAATTTCTCTTCTCCTGCTTGGTTTCGGCTTTAGTTGCTGTTCATTCTCCGGCTCCTTTGGGCGTAAGGTTAGCTTGTGTATTGGAGACTTTCTGATTTTTTGAGGAAAGCTTGTATTGCTATGTACTTTCCTCTTAGGACCGCCTTTGCTGGATCCCAAAGGTTTTGAACGGCTGTGTTTTCAGTTTCATTCATTTCCATGAAATCTTTAATTCTTCTTTGATTTCCTGGTTGATGCATTCATTCTTTCGTAGGATGCTCTTTAGCCTCCGAGTGTTTGAGTTCCTTCCCTATTTCCTGTTGTGACTGAGTTCCTGTTTCAAAGCATAGTGGTCTGAAAAGAGGCAGGGAATAATCCCAATCTTTTGGTATCGGTTGAGACCTGATTTGTGCCCCGGTATGGGATCTCTTCTGGAGAATGTTCCATGTGCCCTGTAGAAGAATGTGTATTCTGTTGCTTTAGGATGGCATGCTGTGATGTACCTGTGAAGTCCATCTGGTCCAGTGTGTCATTCAGAGCCCTTGTTTCCTTGTTGATCATCTGCTTAGATGATCTGTGCATTGCTGGGAGTGGGGTGTTGAAGTCCCCTACAGTTATTGTATGATTCTCGTCGTGTTTCCTTCATTTGGTTCTTAATTGGTTTATGTAATTGGCTGCTCAAGTTAGGAGCATATATATTTATAATTGTTAGATCTTCTCGTTGGGTAGGCCCTTGAAGTATGATATAGCATCCTTCTTCATCCCCTAATACAGTCTTTGGTTTAAAATCTAATTTGTCTGATAGGAGGATTGCTACCCCAGCTTTCTTTTGAGGTCCATTCGCGTGATCAATGGATCTCTACCCCCTCACTTTCGATCTGGAGGTGTCTTTAGTTCTACAATGAGTCTCTTGTAGATAGCATATGGATGGGTCTTGCTTTTTTATGCAGTCGGATACCCTGTGTCTTTTTTTTTTTTTTAAATGATGACTTTTTTTTTGAAGATTTTATTTATTCATTTGAGACACAGAGATACAGGGAGAGAGAGAGAGAGCGAGAGAGAGCATGAGCAGGGAGAGAGGCAGAGGGAGAGGGGGAGAAGCAGGCTCCCCGCTGAGCCAGGAGCCCGATGCGGGGCTCGATCCCAGGACCCTGGGATCATGACCTGAGCCGAAGCCAGACGCTTAACCATCTGAGCCCCCCAGGCGCCCCTACCCTGTGTCTTTTGATTGGAGCATTTAGCCCATTTAGATTCCGAGTAACTATTGAGAGAGATGAGTTTAGTACCGTTGTATTACCTGTATAGTCCCTGTTTCTGTAGATCTTTTTCTTTCTGGTCCAGTGTTACTTTTGGGCTCTCTCTTGGCATAGAGGATCCCTTTTAGTATTTCTTTCTTTCTTTTTTTTTTTTTTAAGATTTTATTTATTTGACAGAGAGAGACACAGCGAGAGAGGGAACACAAGCAGGGGGAGTAGGAGAGGAAGAAGCAGGCTTCCCGCGGAGCAGGGAGCCCAGTGCGGGGCTCGATCCCAGGACCCTGGGATCATGACCTGATCTGAAGGCAGATGCTTAGCCGACTGAGCCACCCAAGCGTCCCCCCCTTTAGTATTTCTTGCAGGGCTCGTTTAGTGGTCCCATAGTCTTTCAGTTTCTATTTGTCCAGGAAGCCCTTTAGCTCTCCTTCCATTCTGAATGACAGCCTTGCTGGAGAAAGTATTCTTGGCTGTATGTTTTTCTCATTTAGTACCCTGAATAGATGATGTCAGCCCTTTCTGGCCTCCCAGATCTCTGTGGATAGGTCTGCTGCCAGCCTAATGTTCCTACCCGTCTAGGTCAGGAACCTCTTGTCTTGAGATGCTTTCCGGATTTTCTCTTTATTTCTGAAATTTGCAAGCTTCGCTACTGTATGTCAGGGTGCTGATATATTTTTATTGATTTGGAAACGGGTTCTCTCTACCTCTTGAACTTGTATGCCTGTATCCTTCCCCAGATTAGGAAAGTTCTCAGCTATGATTTGTTCATATATACCTTCTGTCCCTCTTTCTCTCTCTCTCTTTCTCCTCAGGGCCTGCAGTAACTCCTCAGCGGGGAGTCTGCTTGCTTCAGGATTTTTCTTTCCCTCTGCCCCTTCCCCCGCTCACTCTCTAAAATAAATAAATCTTTCAAAACAAAAGGAAGAGATCGAAGGAGGGAGGCAAGATGGTGGCACGGTAGGGGAGCTCGTTTCATCTGGTCCCTTGAATGTAGCTAGATAACTATCAAATCATCCTGGACACCTCTGAATTCAACCTGAGATGTAAGGAAGGAATTGCTGGAATTCTACTAATAGACAAGTGACCACTTTTTGCAAAGTAAGAGGTGCGGAGAAGTGAATCTGCGGGGATATATGGGAAGATCCTCTGCGGGGAGAGGGAGCCTGTGTAAGCCGGCCACAGGCAAGTGATACAGCCCCAGAGCGCAAAATCAGAACCTTTAGAAATCTTCTCCGCTAAGAGCCCTGCCTGAAAGGTGCTCTGGTGGCAAGGTGGGGCAGCATCCAAGGTGGGACAGTGTGACCTCAGGATCCCTGGGGTCACAGGAAGAACAGGGGTGCTTGAGCCGGCAGAGTTCCCAGGCACTGGAGTGGGGAAACTGGTTAGGGTCAGGGAGCAGGGGGGGTTCTCAACTCAGTTTGCCATAAACCACGAACCACGGCTCATCTGGGTGACAGCTATTGTATGCGGGTCCTGCACAGGGCAGACAAGGCGGCGCCCCTCTGCCTTCTCCCAGGAGGATCGGTGCAGGCCCTCACCACAGGAGCCTGCAGACTTTGGCACACACAAAACTGAAGACCGCTTATCCCTGACAGTTTACTGAAGAGAGGGGACCTCGATCTTTTCGCTCCGGGCCTGGAAATCGGGGCGTGGCCATTTTTCTTTTCATCCTCTCAAGTGGCCCAGAGAGCCTTCGGGGAATAGAATCACATAGAGCAACTACAAGCAGTTTACACTGAGCCCGCCCCCCCCCCCCCCCCCCCGCAAGGGGCGGTACAACTCCCCCCAGGCCAAGACACCTGAGGGTCAGCACAGCAGGCCACTCCCCGAGCAAAGCAGCTGGAAGAACAGGGGAAGAAGTTTAGGAGCCCACAGGAGTGCAAAACTCCAGCACTAGGGGAAAACAGTAAATTGAATTCAAAGGTTATTTCATGATTCGTTTATCTTGCAGTTTAAAATTTTCCTTTTCTTTTTTTCTTCCCAACTAGTTTCTTATTTTATCAACTCTTTCATTTTAAGTCGTTTTTGATTGTCATTTTCTACATTTCCATTTTTTAGAGATAGTCTTCAGTTTTGCTTCCTTCTGCTACATTCAATTTTATGTCTGTATATATGTAACCTTGGTGATTTTACACTTCTGGGATTTAGTGTCTTTTAACAAACAGGCCAAAATACACCCAGGATTTCATGGAGGTTTGACCACCTGGGAGATAATATTCTCTCTTCTCCCACCCCCCAGCCACCCCCCACATTTCTTTTTTCTTCTCTTTTTTGGTTTCTGACCTCTTCGGATTTGACTAGTGTGTATTTGCTTGCGTCGTGGTTGATATTTTTTATGTTGCTCTCTTGTTCCTCCATTCTTCTCTGGGCAAAAGGAATAGAAGGAGGAATTCACAACAAAAGAAAGAACCGGAGGATGTACTCTCTGCCATAGATCTAATTGATATGGACACAATTGAGCTGAGCCTAAACCAAGAGTTGGCCGTTCAACTGACTGAGCCACCCAGCTGCCCCTCCATTTGGTTGAAATGGTAAAGACATTTATTAATTCACATGAGGGGCATTTATTAATTCACATTATCCGATGAGGGGCAGAGCAGGCTATAGGCCCACAGGGGCTTCGCATGGTTTTAGGGATGCAGTGTCCTTCCAGTACTTCTCCTTGTCCTAAGGCTGGTTCCCTCAACGGTTGTCAGAAGCCCTTCAGTGGTAATCTGGGCTTCAGCTCCCTGGTTTAGAACACTGAAAGTTTGGTTCCTTGTAGTGTAGACCGGGGAGAGTTTAGGCTACCATAGCATTTTCCAGGTTATAGTGTAGACCAGAAAGTGAAGGCTACTATAACATTTTCTAGGTTGTGGCTGTTGTGTTTCTTTGTTCCTGGTTTTCCCACTAGGACTTGCTTAAAGGGTGTGGAAGGACCGGTTCCTAATCCAGAGCCGGGGGAAATACTTAGGTAGTCGTTCGTGAGTTTTCCGGAACGATCCTGGATCTCCTTTCCTATGGACACAGAACTTCCGGTCGAGCAGAGTTCTCTGACTGGCTCTCACCCGTGGGTTTGCTGAGGGAATAAGTGGTGGCAGGTTTTCTAGGTGAGGGATGAGGTGAGGTTCTGTGCTGTCTAGGGTCTTGGGGAAGGAGGTAGGCGCACGAGTAAAGAAAGGGAAGAAATGGCTGCCGTGGGGACGGTGACGGGCCATGTGTGCGAGCACCAAGACGGATGGCTGAGTCTGCCGACATTTGTAATGGAGTACCAGACGTGCCTCTGTTGGCCTTTTGAGGTAGATGAGCTTTTAGGGATTCACTCTTCAAAAGAGGGAGTTCCAGTGTTCATTCTCTCCAGTGGCGAATGGAAGTGCTCATTTCCCAACATCCTCACCAGCACGGTGTATTAGAAACCTTTTCATCGTGGTTAATCTGATATGTGAAAGATGGTGTCTTCAGTAATGTTACTGTATAATTTTTTTTACCGATTTTCTTTCTTTATTTGACAGAGAGAGACACAGTGAGAGATGGAACACAAGCAGGCTTCCCGAGGAGCAGGGAGCCCGAAGCGGGGCTCGAACCCAGGACCCTGGGATCATGACCTGAGCCAAAGGCAGAGGCTTAACGACTGAGCCACCCGGGTGCCCCCGTCATTTTATTTTATATTCCTCTTATTTTGGGGGGTGAAGTTGAAGATCGTTTTTATATGTTTAAGAGCCATTTATATTATCTTTTACAGTGAACTGTCTGGTCAAGTAAGGAATTCCTTTCTTGACCTTAGTAAAATGATAGTAACACTGTTAGGCTCTGAAGTCCTTTCTATCAAGGCAGTGAAGGGATTTGAGATGGGAGGGTGACTTAGTCAGATTGAGAAAGTGACCAAATGACCACAGTCCTTGGGCATGCAGGGAATCCTCACCCTAAAGATGGAGCCTATGGGTAGATTCTGTAAGAAATGGAAAGAAAGTGCAAAGTGGTGGTTCCTGAGAATAAGGACATGGACCTTACTTGGAGCTGAGGGTGAACCCAGGCATCAGGGAGATGGGGCCAGGCCTGGCTAAGAGGCCTGAAATCCTCTCTCCCAGGCTCCTGAGGCAGCTTTCCTAACCAGGGCTACAGAGGTGGGAACCCAAGTTGGGGCCCTGGGAGCTAGACGCCCCAGGCAGGGTGTCAGCCGGCCTTCCTTCCTTCTTCCTCTGCATGGGCTGGCATCTCCAGACCGGACCCCCTAGGAGAGGGCTTCCCAGGCAACATGTGGTGAGCATCTTTAAAGTTTTGTTCCAATAATCTCTCTGTTGTGGACGATATTCTATAACATACATGAAAAATGATTTCCTAGAAAGATAAAATGCAAGAGACACATCAAATAGAAGCTCAAGTTATTTATGAGGAGAATCAATAGACGTAGAATTCCTATGTCACATTGCAGTAAGTTTCTAAATGCTACTGAAATTTTGTTCTTAAAGTAGTTATACTTTAAACAACAGGGCTTTAGAACAGATATTATCTTCCATTTCCCCCACTTAGAACAGATACTGTTTTCCATTTTCCCCCCTTTTATTCCTCATCGCCTTCACTCCAGCTCCCCAACCCACAGCTGAACCAGTCCATTTATTCGGCAACGTTTGCTCATGCCTTCCCCTCCCGCAGACGGTCTATGAGGCCACTTTATAAACAGGGGCTCTTACCCACACAGGATGGAGAGGAAGGGAACGTGGTGGAAATACGGCTTTTCTTTTCTTTTTTTTTTTTTTTTTTTGCTTTGACATTTATCTGCCCCATTTCCTGACCCCAGAATCTTATTTTCGTCATGATCTCGCATTGTTGAGTTTTCACAGAGTCTTGAGAGGCTTACACCTAACCAAGAGAAAGTACATTTCCAAGAGGAACATTTAGATCTGATTTTTCATGTAAAACCCTTGTCTTTCTTATGTAAAATTATGGGACTTTTTTTTTTTTTAAGATGGTTAATTCCACCATCAAGTAGATTGTACTTACTTGAGTTCAAACAGCTTTTTAAAAAAAAAAAAACTGGGTGTTACACGCAAATCATGAATCATGGAACGCTGTATCAAAAACTACTGAAGCACTATATGATTAACATAACCGAAAACAAAAAACAAGAGAATGTGAAAGTCACTCTTTCTCCCATGAAGTCCACAGATAAACCGCTGACCCCAAAGAAGAGCAGAAGAGTCCTCATTGGCTCTTCTCCTGGGCTGGGCTCTGCAGGGATGATTTCCAACCTGACTGAGCGATAGCTTGTCTCTGTCTCTCGGGATATTTTGCTCGAGTCCATGGCATCAGCCAGCTGCTGAAGGCATTTCTACGGAAGACAGAATGTCATTATCAAATTCTAAATCTTGGGGCTGGGGTAGATACCACCTTCTGGAGATTAAAGGTAAATGAAAATTCCCCTTCTTCTTTCCCGAATTGTTTCATTCGTGAAGGTGCCCGCCTGGTTCAAAAATGTTAAAAATATATTCAGAAGGAATGCAGTGACTGCCTGTCTCGCGCCCCTGTCCCCAGCTGCTTGCACCTGCTGCCACCCTCAGCCACATACGTGATGTCCCCAGGGCCTCGCTGAAGGATAGGTGCCTGGCTTCCCATCCTTTGCTGTTGCAACAGGGGTTATGATAAAAAAAAGTCCTTGTAGACATGTCCTCAGCACGTGTGGAAGAGCCCTGCCAGTGGAATTGTGAGACCCAGAGCCCCTGCATCTGCCATATTGACGATAAGGAAGAGGTTTCCTTTTTTATTATGTTATGTTACTCACCATTCATTACACCATTAGTTTTTGATGTAGCGTTCCGTGATTCATTGTTTGTGCATCACACCCAGTGCTCCGTGCAGAACGTGCCTTCCCCAATATCCATCACCAGGCTACACCATCCTCTCACCTCGCTCTCCTCTAGAACCCTCAGTTTGTTTTTCAGAGTCCATAGTCTCTCATGGTTCATCTCCCCCTCCCATTTCCCCACCTTCATTCTTCCCCTCCTGCTATCTTCTTTTTTTTTTTAACATATAATGTATTATTTCTTTCAGACGTACAGATCTGTGATGCAACAGTCTTACACAATTCACAGCGCTCACCATAGCACATACCCTCCCCAATGCCTTATCACCCAGCCACCCCATCCCTCCCACCCCCCACCACTCCAGCAACCCTGAGTTTGTTTCCTGAGATTAAGAATTCTTCGTATCAGTGAGGTCATACGATACATGTCTTTCTCTGATTGACTGATTTCGCTCAGCATAACACCCTCCAGTTCCATCCATGTCTGATAACGATGATTTTATGGTCGTCATGACAGTGTCCTCGGTACGGTTTGAGGATGTGCAAGGCTGGGTGATGGTGATATGAAACAAAGGCCTTTTGTAGCTGTTCCCTGATTTGGTCCCTCACCTGCTCTGTTAGGGGGCAAGAACAGGTGTATGTAACTACGCTCATTGACGGGAAAGGCGACGGGTCTGGTTAGTGGCAGAACCAGGACAATAGGACTGCAGCTCCTGCAAGTCCGGGTTCCTTCCCTGTTCTCTACACAGGGCCTTGTGCTTGTTCAGGGGAATCTTTGCGGTCTGTCGATTCACGGTGTGTGTGTACCTCAGGCCCCACGTCTGTGTCCCGTGTCATAAGTCATAAAGGCACAGCCACGGCGCTTACTAGGGCAGGTCCTGCTGGGAGAGTCTCCCGTGTATGTATTTCCTCAGGAATCCTCACAACCCCGTGAGGTGCTATCACTTTCTCTACTGTGCAGACGAGGAACGCTTGGCCCGGGGAGGTGAGTGACTTCCAGCGCCTCACAGCAGACACGTGGTGGAGCTGGGATCGGAAGCCCATTCCCCGGCTCCAGAGTGCCGGCCCTTTCCCCCCACCGTGCTCTCCTCTCACAGAAAAAGTAGTAGTACCACAAGCTGGTGCTCGCCCTCACAGTGTGGGGTGCTTTGTGATATTTGCTCTTGTATCCTATTTGATCCCCTAAATGCTGGTTCCCCCCCCGCCCCCCCCCCACAGTGGTTTCCTGACCCTCCCTAATCTGTCTCAGTCTGGGTTTTGGAAAAGTCTGTTAGGTTCTACTTCCCCAGCACCTCTCAGTGCGTCCCCACCTCTCAGTGTCCATCCCCGTGGCGGCTGCCCCAGTTCAGGCTCCCCATGACTTCTTCCCTGGACCTTCTTCCTGGATGGCTGTGAGATCCTCCTAACTTTTGTCCTCCGTCCGTTCTCCATGCGGAGACCAAAGTCACCTAAAAAATACATTTCTGACCATAGTGTTCGTAATTTAAGGCGCTAAGTCCACCTTTGCTGTTTGGGGCCTAGTGTTCAGTCCATGAAGATGGTCGGTCAATGTATGAGGGAATGCAGAATTAGAAAACGTACTGTGTATTTGTCCTCAGGATGAAGATCTTCTCCCAGGTAAGTATTCTGAGGTCGACTTTCCAATGATAGTCACGAGAAAGCCGCACAGCACCACGGAACCTCACTGTGGGGTTGCTCACAAGGTCCTCGATCTTGGGACGAGCACGTGGCCCTGCAATGCTCTATGAATGGAGAACACACAGGATGGACGTGCCATGCACACACGTGCTTTGGTCAGACTGAACTCCCCTTTTGACCCCACTATTGGGGAAAAAAAGAAGCAAAAGCTGTGGAAAACTCACACTTTCATATGTCTGCCAGCCTAAAGAGTAGGTCCAGTACAGCCACCTGCCCCAAAGACGTTGAAAGATGTGCCCCAGATAACGGGGCACATGACAGTCACCTGCAGGAGCTCTCAGAACCACCCGTCGTTCCTGTTGCAGCAGCCTGATGGTCTACCAATTCCGGTCTGTTCTGTCATTTCATAATCGATCATGTTTCCTGTCAAGCATTAAAGCAGCCCCAAAGAAACCTGGAGAAGAATCGGCTCCCAAATCCAAAGGGAGAAACGCTTTTTCAAAAGCTATTCAAAATTAAACTAAAAGTCGTCCCAAGGCGTTTCCACAATTCTTTCCTCGCAGTTCCCAATTTCTCAATGTCAAGGTCTTGGGCAGTCCGGTCCACAGGGGCCCGGCTTTGGAGACAGCGGCACCTCTACAGTGCCTGGATGGACGCCCGAACCTCGTAGGCGGATCCGATGGGCTCTGATGGCCCCTTACTTATTTAGTGCCATGAGGCACTGGGAGGTGGAGGGTCTACAGCGGCGGGGCGACCCGGAAAGCCTGAGGCCATCGCCCGCAGAGCACAGCGTCCGCTCGGCCTGGGGCTCACTGGTTCCCGGAGTTTTCAGCCAGGGCAAAGCCCGGGGGAGGGCAGGGGAAGGCTCGGGTCCAGTGCGCCCAGGGCGATGCTGGGTGGGGCCTGGACAGAGGGCGACGGGGACAGCCGACCCACCCAGCTGCTCCCCAGGGGCTCGGGCAGCGGCACCGAGCCGGGCTCCAGGTCTTGGCGTGGCGCAGCCCCAGGCCCAGACCCCGAGGCCTGATGTGGGGCGGCGGCAAGGGACAGAGCGCGCGACCAGGAGAGCAGCCGGCCCTCCCGCGCCCGAGCCTGGTCTGGGCTCCTGCCGATCCGGATCGACGCGCTCGCCTGCCCACGGTCTGGTTGGTCAGCTGCTTCATGCAGCTGGATTGCTTCTTGCTGGCGGCGGCGGCGGGGGCCGGCACGGCCAGGGCCGGGCAGCTCGAGGAATCGCCCGGGGGGAGGGGGGCCGACGTCGCTTCATGTCCACCCGAGGCGGCAGTGGAAGCGGCTGTGGGCCCGGCGCCCCCCCCTCGCCGCCTCTCATCCAGTGGCGCGGCAGGTCGGGGCCTTGGGAGGCCAGACCCGGGACGCGGTACCCAGCCCGTCCTCCACCCAGGGCGGGAACCCCGGGGCCGCCCTGTGCAGGGCCCGGAGGCCCCCTCTCGGGCACCGCCACCGCCGCCCGCGACCCCCTGCCGGGTCCAGCCGCACACCTCCGCGAGGCAGCGGATGCGCGCAGCGCACGGAGCCACCGGTGAACCGCCAAACCCCGGTGTGGGACGCACTGTCCCCGCAGAGCTGGCAGGGCACGGAAGGACGGAACACTCTGGAGCCTCTGGAGGCTGGAAATGCCCAAAGTCTCCTTGAGGGCCGTGCCTCTGCGCAGGTGTAGATATTTGTCAAATGCACCTAGGATCTGCTCTCCTAGGTGAATGGATGCATTGCATGCATTGCATGCATTGCATGCATTTCCTGGGGGAAAGTCCAGGGCCAGATGCATTTTCTGTGGGCGGGCACCTGGGGGCAGTCAGGCAGGAGCACTCGCTAGGGGCCCACCCAGGACAGCCAGGAAGCGGGGAACAGGGGAAGGGGCCCAGCCCTGCGTGGGAAGTCGTGGGGCTGAGCGTCTGGGACCGGGACCGGTGGCCAGAGTCGGCCCTGGGAAGGCCCAAGGTCTCGGGCTTTCCTAGCAACGTGGCCTGCGCAGGGGAGGCGCGTGCCGGGCCCGCGCAGGCGTTGCCTAGAAACGCCTGTTGTCTTCTGATTCTTAGCCTGGCGCAAGCAGGCGTTCTGGGACACTTGGCGGGGTAGTCCGACTGCGCTGGACGCTTTTCCACAGCGGACCGCGACAGTTATATGACCCGCGAAGATGTGCTCCTGGGTTGGTGGCCTGGGCTCTGGCCTAGGCCATTCCCAGGGAGGAGTGGATGGCAGTGAGACTTCCTTGACCGGCTCCAACTCGGATCTCACCATGGACTTTGGTGATGTCATATCATCTCAGACAGAAATCAATAGACTCCTCAATGAGATCCAAAGACTGGAGGCTGATCTTACACTTTGGAAACATTTGTCCAAGGGACCGAATAGCTCAGACTCCAATGCCATCTGGAAACTGAAGAGCACCATCAGGGACCTAGAAGAGAGGCGGATGAGGGAGATCGAGGAACATCAACTCGGAGTTGCGATACTGCACAGTGTCCATCAAGAAAAACTGGCCGACATCACTGACAGGCACCGCAAACAACTCCTCGAGTATGAAAGACGGATAGAAGACCTGCAACATCAAGAGTCTGCCAGTCATGGGAAAGATGACTTACTTCAAGAAAGGGAAACTGAGCTTAGAAGGTTGAAGCAACAACTTGCAGAAATGGAGCGGCTGAATGACCGTTTAAACAACGTTGCTTCTGATCTCAGAGCAGAAAACCAAAAGTTGGTTTTGGCGCTCCAGGATGTAAGACATCAGCTGGAAGAATCTATTCTCCGGAACAACGAGGATTCTCTGGAAAACAACACTGCTGTGAGGGCTTTAAAAATAGAAAAAGGACGGTTAATAGCAAAATTGGCTCGGGCGGAAAAGAAGCTGTTGGAGGAAACAAACAAGGATGAGCAAACTATCAAAGAATTGTCCCCTTTAGAGCATGTGCATTGCATTCAACACAGTCAAGAGAAAGACCTGGAAATAGTACACCTCAAAAAGAGGATCGAGCAGATGGACGCCGACCATACAGAAACGAAGGAAATGCTGTCCTCTGCTCTGGAGGAGCAGAAGCGATTGACACAACTCGTTAAAGAGAAAGAGATGTATATTGAAGAACTTACAGGAAGTCCAGAGCTTCAGGAGGAATTCGGTCAGTCTACCCAAACCTTCAGAAGTAATGACATTTCCCAGCCATCCGTGGAGGACAAAGACAGGTGTCTCCCATCCGTGACAGGCGAAAATCCTCATCTGAGAGAAGAACTGGAGAGCCTAGGACAACAGAGTCGCTCTGTTCCTGCGCTCGACCCTAAAATCCTAGACGAGATCGTAGAACTGGAGTGTGAGGTGTTTCACCTCCAGGAGTTAAAGGATGATCTCGAGGAGGAAATCAGAGAGCAGCAGAAGATCATTCACAACCAGCAGCAGGGGAAGATAGGACTGCTTCATTCTTTACAAGAGCAGAAGCAGAAAGTGGAGCAGCTCCAATACCAGCAGGAGCAGATGAATATTGAACACGCTCAGCTCCTTTCAGCGAAAGACGAGGAGATTCAGCATTTGCAGGACACGATAGACCAAATGAAAGCCCGGTTGCCTGACAAAAGCCAGCACATTCCGACAGAAGACTGTGATGATGTGGAAGTCCCAACCAGTCAGCCTCTTCCCAGACAAAACGCAAGTGAAAAGCTTGATTCACGTGAAGCCGAAACTCAAATATCAGTCCTAGGAATCAAAGAACACGAACTGGAGATGAAGCTTCTAACTGAACAGAACATCCGACTGACGGAACAGATGGATCGGCTCTCCAAAGAGGAGATTGGTAAACTAACTCAGATTATCCAGCAGAAAGACTTGGAGATTCAGGGTCTTTCCAGCAGGATCTCTGCGGCTTCTCACAGCCAGAACCGGGACGTGGAGCGACTTCAGCGGCAATTGCAAGAGTACGCTTGGAAAAGCGAACAGGTCTTGGCGGTCTTAAATGAGAAAACGAGGGAGAACAGCAATCTGAGGACAGAGTATGACAAAATGGCGGATAGGATGGCTGCCACAGAAGCAGACCTCCGGCGGATGCAAGAGGAAAATCAAAAACTGTCCACTAGAATGGACAGTAGTGGTCAGGAGATGTTTAGAGAAACGATTCAGAATTTATCACACATCGTTCGAGAAAAAGACCTCGAAGTGGATGCGTTAAGTCAGAAATGTCAGACTTTATTGACACTCCTGCAACCCTCCAGCCCTGGTAATGAGGTTCGAGGCGTTCATATGGATCAGTTCAAGCAGCTTCTACAGGAACGGGACACATTAAAACAGCGAGTGAAGATCATGGAAGAGTGGAAACAGCAGGTGATGACCACAGTCCAAAATATGAAGCGTGAGTCACCCCAGCTTGAGAGAGAGCTGGCACAACTCCAGGCGCGGGCTTTCACCAGCAGCGAGAAGGATTCTGAACTACCGACGACCTCTAGTGACCTGATGCAGACGTACAAAGGCAATGAAATAAAATTACAACATTTAGAGAAGGAACTGGCACAAATTCAGCTCAGCATCGGGGAGCTTTGCAATGCCAAGGATCTCCTTCTAGGGAAACTGGACGTGATTTTCCTCGAGCCCTCCCCCGACTGCTCAGAGTCAGCGGACTCTCTGGAGCCCGTGAAATCTGACAGAGTGGGTGAGGCTTCTGAGTTGCTCCAAGTGGAGGTAGAAGAGCTGAGAAAATCAATGCAAGAAAAAGATAGGATGATTCGAACCCTCCAGGAAGATAAGCAGAGATGGACTGATTCAGTGGCTGCCACGTGGGAAGGAGAAGGCCCAGAACAGGAACACAGGGATTCCGACATCGAGCAGCTGAAGGAGAAACAGGCCGTTCTACAAAACTTCATTCGGGATCAGGAGCTCCGAATCCAAGCGAAAAGTGAGGACTTGCTTTCTTTGCAGGAGAACTTCCGTAGCCAAGTGAGTGAAAATGAACTTTTGAGGCAGACGGTCACCAATCTGAAGGAGAGAATAGCAGAGTTGGAAATGGATGTGTGTCAACCGAGAGAGGAAAATGCAAAAGTCGAGGAAAACTCTCGAGAAAAGGCAGTGGGAGATGAGGCATTGCAAGAGACAGATAGGCTGCTTTCAGTGATGCGGAGAGAGGAGGAATCCCAGGGTGCTGCGATGAAAGAGAAGGCACTTGCTTTGGAGCAACTATCGCAAGAGAGAGAAGAGCACGAGACCGGGGTATTGAACCGGCCGGTCAGTGCAGTTCCATCAATGCAGGGAAAGACAGTTCTGTGCCAACAGGGGAGAGATGAAGTCCTGTTGGCCCTGACACAGAAACAAATGGAAACCTGTGCCCTCCAGAAGGAGGTTCGCCATTTACGTGAGAGCGAATTACGCCTAACCCAGGAGCTGGAGAGACGGCGACACCTCGCTCTAGAAGCCGAAGACGCTCATCGCCGGGAAGCTCTGGCCTCAGAAGACAAAGTGGCTCAACTCAGGAAGGAAGTGACGGTCTTGCAGGGAAGACTCGTTTTGTCTTCCACTGCCATGGAAAATGCCAGCCGAGGAGCCAGTCTGCAGGTAGAGTCGCTGCAGGAGCAACTGCACGTGGTGACCCAGCAGAAAGAGGACACTGCGCTCCAGCTTGCTGCCTCGCAGGAAGAAGGAAGGCAGTATGGTCACATCCTAGCTGACCTCAAGTTGGAACTCGCCGAATGGATGGAAAAGGCAGACAGCCTCGAAGGAAAACTGAAGTCATTGCAGGGACGATTACATAAAACAAATGCTGACTTGGAGCTGAAGGAAGACCAACTCCAAGAATTCCAGAAACAGAATGAGGTCCAGCAGGAAATCCTGGAGGACACACAGAAGAAACTGATGAACTTAGTCAGTAAGTCCGAAGGAATGGTGGACAAAACCCTACTAAGGAGACTCTTCCTGGGATCTTTCCAAGCCCCTGACGCTGAACGGCAGGAAGCCTTAAGGTTGATGGGAAGCATGCTGGGGATCCGAGAAGACCAGATGCGGCAGCTGTTCAGTGAAGGGCCAGGTGGTGGTACCAGCTGGATGAGTCGGGGGCCTGGATCCAAAAGCGCCCCCAACACACATGTGAAGCCAAATCACCGACCTATGGCCAAGAATTCTTTTTCAGGGCTTTTCGTCCAGTTTCTAGAAGCGGAATCTCATTCAGCTTTGCCACCACCAAAGCCCTCTGCTCATGACGTGAAGCCCCCAGATCCCGGAGGAAGGGGAAAACTGGCTATGAAACAAGGCCCAGCACGTCTGAACACTACCCTAGCATCCACATCCCGGAAAAAAGATGTGAAGCCCCGCACCACAACGGTGTCTCTTATTACCCCACCTGGACCGGAAGCGGATGGATCGGAGCACCTTCTTCTAAATGCCGTCACTGATGCTTTGCCCACGTACGCACCCCAAATACTGTCACCTGCGGAGAAGGTTGGAATGGCGGCCAAAGGCCTCTCAAAGAAATAGAGGATTCTCAAGCCAGAGATGAGACAGTGCTCGGAAGACCCCAAGTCACTCTGTGTGTTTACCTAATCCCAAAATGTCCTTTTGCAAAACGTAATATATTTGCAGTCTTGCTTTCAGCTTAATAAAAATATTCTTTTATGAGTTAACAAAAAAAGGCATCTTTTAATGACTGCAGAGGTATTCACCAAACTGAAAATGGTGGGTATTTCTTATGAGAGTAGACACTGGTGGGGTTGGGGGCTGCGGTCAATGGTACTTCCAGTATTGTTTGTAATGCTTTGATGTTTTCATAAGGAGCATGTATATACATATACCTTTGGTAAGGAAAACATCCACTCGTTTTAATGTTCCCAACTTATCAAATACATGAGCACCCACGCCTTGTTGGAGAAACTGGGTGTATAGCATGAAAGTTTAAGATGAATACATTTTTTTAAAAAATGCGAGTTTGATTTTCCCAGTTATGTCCCATTTCTCTTTCTCCTTTTTTATTTTTAATTGTTTTTTCCATTTCATTTTATGTTGCCTGGGAATCTACTTCATGGGTAACCTGATTTATCTCAGGCCTTTAGAAATATATGTATATTTGTCTTTTTGGGCGTATAGTATTCTATGACTTGCTTTTAAAAAAAAAAAATCACTCTGCCTTCGAGATCTTTACAAATGTGAATGAATTCCAATTCATTCTTTAAAAGGAAATGCAGGCCTTTGTGGATATACCCTAAATTACCGAACTAGCTCCTACTGATCAGTATTTAATCAGTTTTTACTTCAAATGTCCATGGTCAACTCCCTTGTTCCTTTCCTCAGAAGCCACTCCAAATCTTCGTTTGCAGTGCCAGGCTCATTACTCCACTATACTCTGGAAACCATCCACTCAAACTTCTTTTCTTCTCCTTCTCCTTCTCCTTCTCCTTCTCCTCCTTCTCCTTCTCCTTCTCCTTCTCCTTCTCCTTCTCCTTCTTCTCCTTCTCCTTCTCCTTCTCCTTCCTTCTCCCTCTCCTTCTTCTTCTTCTTCTTCTTCTTCTTCTTCTTCTTCTTCTTCTTCTTCTTCTTCTTCTTCTTCTTTTTAACGATTTTATTTATTTATTTGACAGAGCAGGAGAGCACAGGCAGGGCGGGTGGCAGAGGGCGAAGGAGAAGCAGGCCCCTTGCTGAGCAGGGAGCCTGATGTGGTGCTTGATTCCCGGGTCACTGAGATCATGACCTGAACCAAAGGCAGACGCTAAACTGACTGAGCCACCCAGGCGCCTCCCATTCAGACTTCTTGAAAGATCTCATTCCATTAATTTTCCATTGTGCTGTATCTTCAGCCTGCCAAATATCTTAAATCCTTCCCTCCCTTTCTGTTGCCAGTGCTCTGGTTCACCCATTCCTGTCTCTTGCACAGACTAGTGCAGTAGACTGCCTACTGATCTTGCTGGTTCCACACTCGGCCTCCTTTGAATCCATTCTCCATGCTGCTGTCAGGGCGAACTGAGACGAAAATCTGATGTCACTTCCCTGCTGCCATTATTTGTGGGTTCCCTCATTGCTTGGAGTTCGACCTTTAGGAGACCATCCAAGCCCTTGCTTTTGCAGCCTTCCCTCCTGCGCATCATTCACATACAGGCTGCCCTTTAGCCGCAGGGAATTCTTACAAGCCCCCAATAGATTCTTATCCAAAGAACTTCAAGTGCATGAGCCTCATCGTTGTGCCTTGCCAAAGGTACAAAGCAGAAGGATTTCATTTTTCTCCTCTTCACCCGTTGGTAAAGGGAGTGATTCCCACCCTAAAGTTATGGGATGTCCGGATGCTGAACAGATGAGCTCGACACTAATTTATTACCCATGTCTACTCGTGGCCCACACCATGCAGGGCCACAAGGGGGTTTTACCTGGGAGCAGAATGAAGAAGGGCTTTGGGGCGGGGGCAGACCTTGTAGTAACAAGAGAGTGACGGTGAGCCCTACTTCCTGCAGGAGGGCATGACTGGCTTGCTGGATAATTGCACACGCTGTCAGGGAAATGGACCTTACTCCTTGGGGAGAAACTGTGCCTGGTCCCTGGGATAAAGAAGGTCGTTTGGCCAGGAGACCTGATCTGTGGGAGCAGAGGGGGAAGGGAACTTTGGGTGAGACCGAGGCCATTGGAGGCCCTCTGATGTTCCCTGATACTAAGACAACACTTCCTATTGAATCTTAATCTCAGGCTTTCCATCACAGTGGACTCTGATATCTAGACATCAATTTCAACCTGGGACTGAGACTTTTAAGGAGTAGGACAGGTGCTTCTCTAGGAAGTGAAATTGTCACGTGAACAAGAGGGGGAGTTGGTCTTCAAAACCAAAATGTATCAACGGTCATTGATGGTCACTCAGTTGATCCCAAGGGAATCCTTAGGTAGCCAAGGGGTAGAAGGAAAGGCTGACGTCCTCCAGCACCATGGAATCTGGCAATGGACTGTGGATAGAAGCAGCCACCCCCACCTGCAGGTTGGATATGCAGACTTTGGCTTCAGCCTGTAGCAAGAAGGCCTTGGTAACTACATTAAGCTGGTGGGGGTATCATGACCCGAGGCAGAGCAGACAGCGGGATATGAAGGCTCAGAGTCTGTAAGAGACTCCGTTTCCAGGAGAGCCCAGTGCATGGTCAGCAATTGCTGCTTTCATGGTCTATAACCCAGGGCCAAGGAGGGCCATTTCTTGCATTGGGAGTCCATGGACGATTCCAGTGACTCCAGGAAGCTGGAGAGGTAGTTGCTAAAGCCTTTTTACTTAGGGCACTAACGGGTGATTTTTTTTTTTTTTTTAAGATTTTATTTATGTATTTGAGAGACAGTTGGAGCTGGAGGAGGAGGTCAAAGGGAGTGGGAGAAGAAGCAGGCTCCCCACTGAACAGGGAGTTCCCTGCCAGGCTGGATCTCAGGACCCTGAGATCATGACTTGAGCCAAAGGCCGACGCTTCACCAACTGAGCCAGCCAGTCGCCCCCTCACAGTTGTTTTGGACAGATCCTAGAGCCTTTTGTTGAGGGGAGCCCCACCCAGCGTGGGCTCAGTGACAAGTAGCAGCCTAAATGGGCTTATGTAAAATTTATAAACAAGGAATATGTTGCCTCTAGAACCAAAAAAAAAAAAAAAAAAAATACTGACAGAATTTGGACTTGTATGTCCTTCCTTGTTTGTAAGGATTTTATTTGGTTACTTGAAAGAGCACGAGAGTGAGAGCACAAGGGGCTGGTAGGGGCAGAGGGAGAGGGAGAAGCAGGCTTCCCAGTGAGCAGGGAGCCTGATGCGCGGCTTGTTCCCAGGACCCTGGGTTCATGACCTGAGCCGAAGGCAGACGCTTAATGGACTGAGCCACTCAGTCGCCCCTGCACCTGCATGTCCTTAACAAGTGTGTCAAACAAATGTCCTCACAGTAGGTAGTCGTAAATGTGATGTCATACCTATGTCCCTGGAGAAGGACGGGTGCAGTAAGATCCTGCCCACAAAGATGTCTGTGATAGCAGAGAGGTTTGGGTGCCCTGTGCTTAACAAGGTAAAATGTGTCCCCTTCAAAGTCAAGGCACATTTGACCGAGAGGATGTTGAAATACGCATGGAACAGAACATATTGGCCAAATCTATATTAGCAAAATATTCCCCATCCTTAAATTTGTTGGGCTCCCTTGTGTTTTTTTTTAAAGATTTTATTTCTTTATTTTAAAGAGAGAGACACCTAGTGCACGAGCCCAGTTGGGGCGGGGGGGGGCGGAGGGAAGGGCCGAGTGAGCGATTCCCAAGCTGACTCCACCCTGAGCACGGAGCCTAACATGGAGCTGGATCCTATGAACCTGAGACCATGACTTGAGAAGAAAGCGTAGCCCACTGAGCCACCCAGGTGGCCCTAGGGGTCTCAGAGGTTTTCAGGGGACCAGGATTTATTTTAATCAGGTATGATAAGTTAGGAAGATATAGAAGTAACTGTCACAATGGAAGAAGTTTTGTAGATTTAGAGGCCCCAAGAAAGGAGGTTCTGAGAGCCTTGCAGGGCCACCTGGGGAAGCACCAGGATTGGTCAGGAGAAAGAGGGAGTGAAGGGAAAATGTGGGCAAGACCCTTTATTGTGGTTTCCATGGGAAGGGACAGGTGAGGCAGGATAAGCACGTTTAAGACTGGCTAGTTTGAGTAATTTCAGGGGGCTCCAGGCCAGAGTGGTGTCTGCAGGAGTCTGTCCCGCCCTTGCGGTGATCAGGGAGGCCATAGTGGCCCAGAGCTGCTTAAGATGAGGTGGTTGGCAGTAAGGGTTCTGTACCGGTTGGTTTGGATGTGAAAGGTATGCTCCCAGGCCAGTTGTGGACTTTTTCTAAGAATTAACTAAGCCTGCCAGGGACAGTCCCTCCAAAGTCAGCAAGTCTGAGATGTCAAAGCATTAAATACAGAAGCTAGAAAATACGGTTATTTTACTAGGTACAAGCATAATTGGAGCCCTGGTATCGAATCCATGAAGGTTACCCAACTGGTACATCTTAGCAGACATTAACGTTAATTCAGAACCTATGTTTTAGAGGGCCAAAAGCCAGTTGACCTCATTTTATCTTTTGCCATATAAATTATCTTAGTAAATTTGGATTTCTTTTTTTTTTTTTTTTTTTTTTTTACGGTTTATTCATTCATTTGAGAGAGAGACAGCAAGCAGGTGTGAAAGAGCAGGAACCAGGGGGAGCTGCAGGCAGAGGCAGAGGGAGAAGCCGACTGACTCCCCTCCAAGCAGGGAGCCTCTCATGGGGCTCAATCCCAGGTCCCCGGGATCACGGCTGGAGCCGAAGTCGGACGCCTAAGCATCCGAACCACCCAGGCGCCCCTGTGAATTTTGGATTTCCAGTTGGGTCAAATTGTGAACCTATGTCGAATTAATTTGGGGGGGTTCCTCTTCCTGTATCCAGTTTTCTTTCTTCCATTCCTCCTTTTCTTGGGTTTGTTTGGTCCTGGATATATGCTTGGGTTAGGGAGTGTCTTTTTACCCTGTTCATCTTTCTCCGTTTTTTCTTCCAGAGAGTCTCCAATCAGCATCATTAGGGTTGGAGCCTCTGTCGTGGCAATGGTCGTATGGTTTCAGGTGTCCTGGCGTAAGTCAGGGTGTGAATTGATACCCTCACTGTGCCACAGGGGTGCCACGGATGTTTCCCCCACGACCCTGAGGATGGCGATCTTGTGCCAAACAGGTTTAGGCAGTGGGGTGGTAAGTGAAAGAGCACAGGACCCACAGCGCAGACGTTGATAAAGCCAAAGCATCTTCTGCTACAGCCCTACCTTCTCTCAGTGTGGACGGCTTCCCCTCCCCCCTTTTCCCACTCTACCGATTCCCTCAGGAGACTATTTCATTTCTAGCCCCATAAAGTCATGGGTTTTTGTTTCTGTCTCCAGCTATTCAGACGTGGTGCACATGTTCTGGGTGTTTATGGGGAAAGGGAGCTGGGTGGGTCGGCCCCACAGATGACTGTCCTCTTCCTGCGGGCATGCCAGTCCATCTCCCCAGTGTTGGAGTCCACAGCCAGGAAGGTCATTTTGTCCATGGCCAGAGTGGGAGCCTCAAGGCCCTGGATCCAGAGATGAGTCCCTGGACGCGCTGGGAAGCAACAACACTAAGAGAAAGCAAGTGTGTGGAGGAGGGGTTTTGCACTGGGAGAGAGGTGGAGCACCAAACGGCCGACCCTCCACTTTTGTGTTTCTCATCAGCTCCTGGGCCCTGGGCTGCCATGGATGTGCGCCTCCAAACCCTGAGGGCTCCGGGGGACACACGGTAACGGGGAGAGGAGCGGCAGCTGGGGAGATGGGCAAGGCCACTCGCGTTGCCTGACCCACAGTGACTCAGGAGGCAGCCAGGGAGCCATTCTTACATCTCCCTGGGGTCGTGGCCCCCTTCCTTTCCACCCACAACACAGAGGGTCATCCCCAGGACGGTGCGTGGGGTGCGCTCTCCCCACCCGGATCTGTCTGTCTGCCCCAAGCACTGGCCCAACACCCAGTCGGTGGAACTCAAGCACCCCAGTCAGCAGGTCGTGGGGTTGCCGACCTCAGCGGGGAGCCTTGGAGACCGATACAGGCCAGATGGAGGTCACACTGATGGCACCTCCCTCCTAGGTACAGTCAAGTCGCATCTGTACTCAACTTGTTGGCAAGGATGGGACATTGGTTTGGAAACGGATGGCGACCTCCATTGGAGCTAACAGAACACGAGCTAACACACAAGCTGGCCCGCAGTTGCCAGTTCCCTCCCAGATCGTGATTGTCCCCTCTGAAGCCAGTTAGGAAGCCAAGGAGCACGTCAAGCTGACCCCGTGTCCTCAGTTAAGGTGGGGCCACCCTGTTTGTGATGTCACTTGCTTTTATTCAGCTTCTCCTCAGTTCCCTGACGAGAGAGAGATTCCTGCTCTAGGCTTGTAGGGATCCCTTGACACCTGACAGATGTGACTGGCAGCAGTTGACTAGTCACATATTCTCACAGTTCAAGGGAGGAGGATACCACACACTGTGCAGGGCTGCACAGGAATTGCACTTGGGAACAGAGGGAACAAGCAGGGGCTTGGAAGGCAAGACTTTGTCCTAACAAGAAGGTGGGGCAAGTCCTGGTTCCCTTGGGAGGGTATGAGTGGCTTGCTTGAAGAATTCAGTGGGCTTCTAGGGAACTGAACGCTGCTCCCCCAAATCAACAGGCACTATGTCTGGTCCCTGTGATGAGAAGGGTTTTTGCTTAGGAGACCTTACGTGTGAGGGAGGAGGGAGAGGAGAACTTGCATTAGGCTGTTTCCGTCCCTCCTTGATTGTCCCTGGTGTGAAGACAGCCCTTAATATGGAATCTTCATTTCAGGCCTTATGCCCCAAGAGGTTATGAAAATGTCAGCCTTCTTACAACTACTAATGGCATTTCACAGTGAAACAGTATACAGAAGAAACATGTAAAAGTTGTATTGCTGTATGCTAGCAACGAACATGTGGGCTCCACTATCAAACATACGTTCACAATTACTAGTAAAACTATACTTAGGGATCAATCGAACAAAGCATGTCCAGCACTCGCATGCCCACAGCCGTTAGCACTGATAGAGGAAATCGGAGATATAAATAAATGCAGAGATATACCATGTTTGTGAATTGGAAGCCTAAGCATAGTGAAGATGTTCATTCTGCCCAGATTGATAGATCGATTTAATGCAATTCCTGTCAAAACCCAGTCAGGGTTTGTTTTCTTTTGTAGATTGATAGACAAGATGATTCTAAAGTGTATGTGGATAGACAAAGGAATGAAGAGTAGTTTCAGAAACAATTTTGAAAATAATAATAAAGTGGGAACATGCAGTCTACCCAGTTTCAGAACTTCTGCGATAGTTTTACTAAGGACGATTGTGTGGTATCTGCAGAAGGACAGACACAGATCAATAGAACAGAACAAAGAACCCAGAAAGAGTCCCCACAAATACGCTCAACTGAGTTTTGAAAAGGGAGCCAAAGCACTTCAGTGGGGGGAAAGCTGGCCTTGCGACAGACTACAGCCATTTCAAGCTTGTGATGAACACACAGACGCCAGACTCAGAAAACAGCACCAGGAGCGAAGGAAGACGGGGCTTTGACGGCGGTCCCGCCAGGTGGTGACGGGAAAGGAGGGGTAGACGGTGCCCAGGGCTCTGTGGGCGGGGCCAGAGGAGGCACCCAAGGGGCGCGTCCGCGGGCCGAGCGGGCGGGAAGCTGTCCAATCAGCGTCTGGGCAGAAGCGCCAATGAGCGGGAAGGTTGTTGGGCGGTTGACGTGAGCGGCGGGTCTGAGCCCCGGCAGCTGAGCGCGGCGGAAGCGAGCCCTCCTTCCCTCTCCGAGGCTGGCTCGTCCCCCCAGCGCCCGGGGACCCGGTTTCGTTGTTCTCGGTGGGGACAGCACCCCGGAACCTCCACGGCCATGGGCGCTCGTCCGAGGACGGCCTCTTTCAGCTCCTGTTCGTCCTCCTCGACAGACCCAGACGACGAGGGAGTGCGCGGCCCTTGCGAAGATGCTTCTCCGTGCAGAGGTGCCTGCCGGGCGCGGGGACCCAGCGTCCCCGGGGGCCTGGGGCCTGGGGCCTGGGTGGGGGGCGGGCCTGTGTCTCCGGAACACGCTCGTTCGCCAAAAGGGCGCCGTCACCTCGTGCGACCCTCGTTTCGCACGTGTGAAGTGCCCGGCGCGGGGCTTCATTCCTGGAGCGGAGAATGACCTCCCTTGTGCTGTGCGCCAGGCCTGGGGGGAGCGTGACTGGGAATGCGGCCTGCAGCAGGCCGGCGGGGTCTTGGCCTCCTTGGGGCTCGAGTCCTTATGGAAGCCCGACGAGAAGCAAGGAAGTCTAGCGTTGAGAGGGGAGGAGGAGTGCAGGTTCTTCCTCTTGCATAGGTCACATTCCGTTGGGGATCGTCAGGGTGCCCGTTGTGCACCTGAGATCAGGTCAGTCAAGGTGTGTTGGGGCGGGGCGGGGGGGATGGTCTGCCCAGGAGCACGTAGTAGTGGTGCGCAGAGCCAGGACTTTGCAGAGCTCTTGCGTGTCTGCCGCAGGAGGCTGCGTTCTAGGGGTGCAGTGGGGGCCGTGTTGTGAGCACAGATAGGTGTCGGAAAGCCCAGGCTGGGGTGTAGTTCGTTCGTTCGTTCGTTCGTTCAACAGAAAGTGTTGAGAGTGTACTTCGTGGTAGGCCCTTCTCTTTGGGGGGGTGGGGGGGGTGGGTATTCAGCGATTGGGAACCCAGGATAAATAGGACAGATACGGCGTCTACCCTATCACCACCTGGTTGGAAAAGACTGGAAGCAAATAATTGCCCATGAAATACATAATTACCGTTTTGCTTCGAGTGCTGAGAACTACGGGGTGCATTCGAGTTTGTCTTTTAGGCAGTAATGTTTAAGCTGAGAACAGAAGGCTAAGAAAAAAACGGGGATGTGGGAGGGTGTTCACTTAGAGCAGGGAAGGAGTGTGAACTGTGAAAGGAATTGAGGGAATGCCCTTGAAGCCGGGGCCACGTAGGGACTGTAGGGACTGTAGGGTGGGCAAGCCAAGGTTCGGGGTTAAGACTTGCAGTTTTTGTAGGTTCCTGGAGACTAAACATAGTGATTTAAGACATGGAGTCCAGAGCCAAGCTGATCGGAGCTCTGCCTCTTATGAGCTGTGTTCCTAAACCATTCTGGGTCTCAGTTTCCTGATGTGAGAAATGGAGATGATGATAATCCCACTTCTTAGATGATTGTAAAGATAAATGATATTTAACGTTAATGAAACACGTAGAGCCCTGTCTGACATGTAGTGGGTGTTAGTGGTGGTTGATTAAATAAAGAGGTAAATACATACATTGGTATTGAAGACTTGACGGTAGTGTGTGGTGAAATTTGGGAAGCTAAAAGCCTTCCAGCCAACTTCATTTCTTCTCCAGTGTTCAGGTGCTGTTGACCACATGTGTAGAACTGTTGAATTAGAAATAATGTTCGCATATCGACTGCTACTTGCTAAGAGACTCTGAAGTGCCATTGAAATAATCAGAAAATACTTTTCAGTAGCATAGTATAATTTTATTTAAAATGTATTGGTAGTCTTGATTATTTAGTATTTGTTGGTAAACGTTTTAGCAAACTTGCCTACTTAAAACAAAGTAAGTTAACTGTAGAGTAATTCAGACACAGCCAAAGGACAGAGAAGTAATATAACTAGAGCTTTCCTTTTCTTGACTCTCTAGGGGATAGTTTTTGTAATTTCTCTGTTCTTCTTTGCCTCAGTTTTCGATGCCCCCCTGTGTCTGCAGCCATCTAAACATTGTAGGGCAAGTTTGGGTTTGGAATTGCAGAGAGTACAGTGGTACCCAGCCCAGAGTGCACATCAGCAGAGCCTGTGGGGCTATTTAAAGAAAACAGAGATGTTCACGTCCTCCTCTACACTCACTGAGTCAGAGTCTTCTGGGATGGGCCCGGGGCTCTAAAGACCACGTATATTTGTCATCTGGTTGCATTTCATGAAAGCCTTTTTAGCACCGGGCTTTCCTTTATCTGAACAACATGCAAGAAGATTGGGAGAATCCATAAGTTAACGTTTGAGGACATTTTGCAGGGCTCTGTCCTTCCAAGTTCTGTGATACCGTGATGTGCATCTTCACTGTAGTGTGTTAAACCCTTAAACTTTGTCAGAAAGTCATGTGATTAATAACGTAGAGATTCCTTGCGTGAATCGTGGGCAGATCACTTTGTGCCTCAGTCCTGTGTTTGGAATGGGGATAAAAATGGTAGCCCACCTTTGGGATGTAAGGATTAAATGAGCAATAGATCCAAGGCAGTTAGCACCGGGTCTGACACAGAGTGAAGCCTTCCCTAAATAATTCTTACTTCTTTTGCTTTCCCTCCATTATTTATTTATTTAAATACAGATTTTATTTACTTCTTTATCTTAGAGAGAGAGAGAGAGAGAGTGCATGCCCCTGGCGTGGGGCCAGAAGAGGAGGGAAAGGGAGGGGGAAAGAATCTCCAGCAGAATCCACACTGAGTGTGGAACCCAACTTGGAGCTCAGTCTCGGCACCCTCAGATCATGACCTGATGTGAAATCAGGAGTCGGACGCTGAACCAACTGGGCCACCGAGGCGCCCCTTGATTTCCCTCCATTCTGAATATTATTTGGTTCCAGCTATGTCCTAGCTGTGGGTTAGGCTGGTTCCTGCTGCCCTAGGTTACAGCCATAAAGCCCCTAAAATCGCACTAAGAAAGCCAGTTAGCCTCCCAGGACACCTAGGATTCCCTCCAGGAAAGGGAACCATCCCTTCCTCCCGTGACGGTGGTCAGCATCCTCCACAAAGGCCACTGGAAGCACAGCTGTCGTTAAACACAGTGGCTTCGTTACTCATCCTGAGGGGGAACCCACGTCATGGGGACTGTGGGGCTGATCCGTAAGAAAGAGGGTGTTAGAAAGAACTTACAGGATTTGGGCTTTGGGCGGATGTTTTTGGGAGTGTTCAAGGAAGCAGGGGTGTGCTCTGGTCTGGGTGCTGAGGCGAGGCGAGGCGAGACAGTTCTGGGATCGGGTAGCTCCATCAGTGTTTTCTAGAAGGAGGTGTGAAGAGCGTGACGGACGGTGTCATTCACAAGGAAGACACTCGCTGGTATCAGGCGGGAGAGAGGAGGATTGGCATTTGGGGGTGGGCACGACAAGCTGGTTTTTGTCTGTTTGGACAAAAGAGCAAGGGGTCCTCTTTGGTGTCCCTTCATCACCGGGGCCACGGCACCTCAAGCTGCTGTTCTGCGAGGTCATTTGCGTGCAACCGGAGAAGCACGTGGCGTCTCCTGGAGCGCCAGGCCCGCGGCGACCAGCCGTGCAGCCCGGCTCATGGTGCCAGGCCGCCTCCTCGATGTCAGCACTGCTCTTGCTTCTTTGCCAGTGGAGGGGGGAAGCCTTCAAAAGACAAATAGGTGTTTGCAGGGCAGAAGAAACTAGCCTGGCCGTGGAAGCCCAGGGCTGTGTCATCGGCACCTGACATTGGGCCAGGGAGCGGGGAGCAAGAGAGAATTCTGGGGAGGTTGTCAGAGAATGACTCGTGCGAGGACCAAGGGGTCAAGTGGGGGAGCTGACGTGCTCCGGGTTTTCGGACGGTCCCCAGGAGCCTCGTGGGAGATGCACTGCTGACAAAGAGCAGGTCTGTTCCCCTTTCCTTCCCTGTGGCCACAGCCCTGGCTCCGGTCCCTTCTCCTACCTGCTCTGTTGCAGCAGGTTCCTCTTGTTCTGCCTGCTTCTCATCCAGCTCCCTCTCCCATCCACGTGCTCCTGCTCTGGCCAGGGTGATCTTCTTGGAATCCCACATCTTCTCCTGTTACTGCGTTCCTCGAAACCCTTTGATTCCCCATCAGCCACAAGGTGAGAATCTGTACTGTGTGGCGACTCACTTTGCTTTTCCTGATCCTCTCACGGTTCCCTGGGTCTCCCGCTGCCAACTGGAAATCTGTATTTCAATGTCTCCGAATTATGGCAAATCCATTCTTTCCAAAACTTCTCAAGATCCCCTTCCTGTATTCTCCTCCTCCCCACCCCCCCCACCCCACCCCAACTCCGTGAATCGGGCCACTGTGTCCTTCAGGTCCCACGTGCAAAAGGGAGGAGTCCTCTTGGAACTCTGCTTTTACTTCCTTACCCCCTTGTGTGATCATTCTCCCAGACCTGTGATTTTATCTGCTAAATATCTCTGGAATCTACTTCCTTTTCTCCACCTCTGCTTTTGCCCTCTCATTCCGAGTTAAGGTCATTTGTGGTCTGCGCCATGGTTCTAGTCTGCTTACTGAGCTTCCAGGCGCTTCTACCGCCTCCAAATCCCTATCTCCCCCTGAAGCCAGAGGTTTGTGGAAGGCCCATTCGTTCATGTCACTGCCTAGTTTCCTGGCTTCTTGTTGCCGTTCGAGATAGACCCAAACGTTCCTTCTGTGTGTGCACGGCTGCTCCGTCCTTCTTCTCCAGTCTTGCTTCCCGCTCGCCTTCCCTGCTGTACTCGATCCGGTCATTCCTTCCAATGTGCCCTGTGCCCGCCGGCCTTGGGGCGGCTCGGCTGCTCCCTCTGCCCAAGATGCTCTTTCCCCCACCCGCCTTGCCTCACGAGCTCTCATCTTCCCTCAGATGACTGCAGCAGTCACTGCACATTCTTTATTGAACGCCTTCTCAGTTGCCAGAGGCTCGGTTCTTGTGCGCTTCCCGATGTGACCCAGACAGACCTCGGTGGAGCTGTTAGGAAGCCTTTCTTCCAGGGAGAGAAGCAGCCAGGAAACACAGAGGCAAGGAATCTGGCACATCAGGGGTCCTGGATGCTGTAGGAGCGTTGGAAGGGGTTGTCCTCTGAGCTGGGATGGCCAGGGACGGCCCCCTGAGGACAAGAGTGGGGAAAGCCTTGCAGGAGGTTGAGGGAGTGGGCCCTGTGCATGTCTGTGGGAACAGTGTCCCAGGCAGAGAGAAGGGCGAGTAGGAAGCCCTCCGTGGAGGGAGCTGGCCTGACTTGTTCCAGGAATGACAAGGCCAGAGTGAGGGAGAAGGGGAAGAGTAGCAGATAGGGTGTTAGGGACCTGGGATGGTGGCCACTGGGGGATTTTGAACTGAAGAATGAGGTGACCTGACTTGGGTTTTAATGGGATGAGTTCAGCTTCTCTGTTGAGAACAGCGAGGGGGGAAGCAGGGCGATGAGTTAGTAGGCTCCTGGAATATTCCAAGTCAGAGATGCTGCTGGCTTGGATCAGGATGGTAGGGGTGGAAGTGCTGAGAATCGATCCAGATTCTGGGTACGTGTTGAAGGGAGAGCTGATGGGATGTACTGACAGATGGGATGTGGGTGAGGCCGATGAGTCCAAAAGGTGCCCAGCCTTCTGGCTCGTGTGAGATGCGGCTCCCTCCGGAGGCCCCTGACACCCTCGACAAGGTCCAGCCCCTTATCTGTTCTCTGTGCATCTCCTCTGGGGCAGTCAGTCCCGTTGCTCCGCAGACATCTCGTTTAATGTTTGTCTGCCCCGTGGGAATAGCGGTGCCGAGAGGGACCATGTGTGTCTCAGTGCCATGAGCCTTGTAGACCCCTAGTAAGTATTTCTGAGCCGGCCGAGTGATGAGGAACTGAATGGAGATGCTCATGGTTCTCTTTCCTGATGAGGGCTCCCAATTCCCATGTTCTGTTTCCCTGGTTTTGAGTGGTCTGTGTGTTTTAGAAACCAGGCCAGGGGCTGTAAGACGGAAATGGTATTGTGAGAATTGCAGAAGTTTCTCTGATGTCAGCCGCGTCGAAAAACGTCGCCCTCGACGTGCAAGTGGGTCAGAGGATCACCTCTTGGGAGAGGCAGCATTTTCTGGAGGGCCTAGGCCTTGCAGCTCACTGATGGCATCTTCCCGGCTCTGTCCAGAGTGCAGGGCTGGGATTTTGATCTGAAATATTCTGAAGGTGGGGGCTGCTGCTTTTCCTCCCCAGAGAAGACATGTCACTTGCGGATGAGAATATTCTGGTAAGGATAAATTAGCTGCCAAATTTGCCCATCAAGAAAGTCGAATAAATAATGGCTTTACTGGATTTGCGCTGCCTCCCCCCCATTTTTTCCAAAAGGGAACAAATTAATTTTTGAAAAGATCTGTGAAAAACAGTGGTCTCAGATCTAGAATACGAATTATTTTTCTTTTATGGTTAATTTTTTTTAAGGTTTTATTTTTAAGGGATCTCTCTGTACCTAACTTGGGGCTAGAGCTCATAACACCCAGATCAAGAGTCACATGCTCTTCCAACTGAGCCAGCAAGGTGCCCCTTCAGGGTTAACTTTTTAAATGACAAAAGTGAATACATATCCCCCACTCAGCCTCATTTGAATATAGTGTGCCTACAGGTTTTCATGCCTACAGTTTTTTAATGTCTGAATGTTTTTCCACAGTGGGGTTGTACTTTACGTGACGATTCTGTTTGTTATTTGGGTGGCTATGATTTTGCTATTAAGATAGGGCTGTGATGAACATCTTTGCATGTGTGTTTGAGTTTTCCCTCGAGATAGATTTCAGGGTAAAAACTTCTGCAAAATGATCCTCAGGAGTGGTTATGTCATTTTTGGTTCTCACCCATGGTAAATGAGATGGTAATGACAGAATATTTCTCAGTCTTTTAAATTTCTTGTCAAGTGGCAGGGGAAAAATAATGCCTGTTTCAATTTTTATCTCTCTCTCTCTCTCTCTATCTATAAATGTATGTTTTATATTTAAATTTAAATATGTATTTATTTTATATATATTTGAATTTATAGATGTAGCTCTATGTATTTATACACATACAAACATATTTCTAAAGATTTATTTGAGAGCGAACACGGGGGAAGGGCAGACGGAGAGGGAGAGAGAGAATCTCAAGCCGATTGCCCACTGAGTGCAGAGCCTGAATGGGGCTGGATCCCACAACCCTAAGACCATGATCTGAGCCCAGATCAAGAGTCAGATGCTTAACCGATTGAGCCAGCCAAGTGCCCCTTACATTTATATTTTTATAATCACCTGTAATACTGAGCAATTTTAGTTGGTCCCTATCACTGATACTTTTTTCACGGATACTTTTTTACATGAATCCTCGCTCGTTATCATTTTCCTGCTGGGTTGTTGTCTTTTTGTTTGGGTATTTATATTTTTCTTATTGATTTGTAGGAACTTTTTATAGGTCGGATAGTAGTCCTTTGCCTCTGTACTCGTTGCAGTATTTTCTCCCAAACGATTGTCTTTCGGTTTCGCTTGTACCATACATTTCAGGATACATTTCATTCTGAATCTCTGTGGTGCCCAATCTCATAGTCTAACTTTATAGCTTGTGGCTTTGGATAGTGCTTCAAAAGACCATTTTCAATCGCTGCATTTTCTTTTAGCACTTTTAGGGTTTGGGCTTCTGTTGCTTAGACCATTCATCTGTCTTTATTATTTTGTATGTTACAAGGTAGCACTTTTGTCCCTACACCATCTAGTGATGGTCTGTATCCCCCATGGATTTGAAAGAGCCCTTAAATGCTAAATTTTTATATATACTTTGACACAGACATGGGTATATCGTTCTTCACTTCCAGTTGGAATTGCTTTTTTCCTTTTGATGCCTGAACATTTTGCCTTGCGATATAACTTAGTTGTGAATTGATTGAGAGCGCCTATAGCTTGCTTCTAGAGTAAGAATAGGTTTGTACCGCTGAATAGCACCCTTTTCTTAGTTCATTTGAGCAGCTGTACTCCAGGAAGAAAGAAAAGAAAGGGACCCTGACAAAAAACATGTGTCTAAGCCTGTGAAAGCAATAGCTTTTTAGGTAGTCCTGCCATGTAGACTTCAACATACGTGTCATTGGCTGGAAGTCGTCATGTGGCCCTACCCCTAGCTGCAGGGACGTGGCGGGGGGGAGAATTTCTCACAGGGCAGATTAATACCTCGAACAAAATTGGGGCCCTCTTCGTAAGGAAGCAGGCGTAAGTGGATATTGAAAGGGGAACTCGGATTGGGGCACCTGGGTGGCTCTGTTGTTAAGCCTCTGCTTTCGGCTCAGGTCGTGATCCCAGGGTCCTGGGATCGAGCCCCGCATCGGGCTCCCTGCTCAGCGGGAAGCCTGCTTCTCCCTCTCCCACTGCCCCTGCTGTGTTCCCTCTCTAGCTGTCTCTCTCTCTCTGTCAAGTAAATAAATAAAATCTTTAAAAAAAAAAAAAAAAAGAAAGAAAGAAAGGGGAACTTGGTGGGTCAGCTCCATCTCTCATCTTTTTTTCTTTCCTTTAGAATTTCCCCAGGTAGGGGTGCCTGGGTGGTTCAGTCAGGTTGAACATCTGACTGTTGATCTCAGCTCAGGTCTCGATCTCAGGGTTGTGAGTTCAAGCTCCACATTGGGCTCCGTGCTGGGTGTGTTGCCTATTTAAAAAAAGAAACAAAGACAAGAATCTCCCCAGGTATTCTTCAGTGACAGAGGTGGGACGGCAGGGGAGAAAAGGAGATAATTTGTAAAATAAAATGCTCAGGTCTCATTGTTCAGCTTGATGAGCATTAAGAAATGTATACAGTTGACTCTTGAACAACATGGGTTGGAATTGCATGGGTCCACTTATAGGCAGATTTTTCGATAAATAGAATACAGTACTGTAAACATATTTTCTGTATGATTTTCTGAATATGTTCTTTAGTGTACTTTATTGAAGGAATACAATGTATAATAAATGTAACATACAAAATCTATGTTAATCAACCGTTTATGTTATCAGTAACGCTTCTGGTCGTCAGTAGGCAATTAGCAGGGAAGTTTTTGGGGAGTAAAAGTTAAATGAAAATTTCGGACTGCACAGGGGTCAGCGCCCCTAACCCCTGGGTTGATCAAGGGCCAACTGTATATCTGTGCACCATCCCCGAAAACTGTATCTGAAACTCCAGAAGTTTCCTTTGTATGTCTTTCTAGTTAATCTCCTTACCTCCAGTGGTCATTTTCTGATTTCAGGATCTATGATAGAGTATAATTGCCTTTTCTTGTACGTCGTGTAAATGGAATCAAGCAGTATGTATCGTTTTGTCTTCTTTCACTCAGTGTGTTCTTTGCGATTTATCCATGTTGTGTGCACTTATCCAAGATACACAAAGCCAGATCCTACTACTTTAAGTGGTAAGGACAGATTTTAATCAGCAATGACTATTGTAGTCAGGAAAAGAGTCCAGCTTGAATGAAACTCAACCTTGATTTGTACAGAGGGTATTTTATGTTTTAAAGATTTTATTTATTTTTTGACACAGAGAGAGAGACAGCTAGAGAGGGAACACAAGCAGGGGGAGTGGGAGGAGGGAGAAGCAGGCTCCCTGCTCTGCAGGGAGCCCGATGTGGGGCTCAATCCCAGGACCCTGGGATCGTGACGTGAGCCAAAGGCGGAGGCTGAACAACTGAGCCACCCAGGCACCCCACCGAGGGCATTATAAAGAGAGGATGAGGGAGTCATGCCAGAGGTGAATTAAATCAGAGAAGTAAAAGATTACAAAAAGTGGGAAACGTGAAACCCCCTGCATTTACTCACTGGGAGACAGAGGCCAGACTTTTCATTGTTGGCTGAACAAACCATGGATGCCTTGAGTTTTCTCAGTAGGGACTAAGGGTGACTGGAGTCACCCTAGGGGTGGGGTCTTGAGCTGTTGTTAGGAAGTATGTTAGTGTTTGGGCGAGTCTGCATATGATAAGCCAAGGTTGAGGCCCCTTTGAGAAGAGGGCTCAGAGGAGTCAGGCTAGCGTTTGCTTAAGGAGAGAGTCTTTGTGAGTGTAAAATGGTGTGGTCCTTTGTATGTAGTGTGCATATACCACAATTTTTTCATCTGTTCATCTGATGATCAGGCATGTTGTTGTATCCAATTTTTTGGTCATTGTGAATAGGCTACAATAAACATTCTTAGAGCAGTCTTAAATTTCTCTTGAAATTGCTTAGTGGAATTGCTTAGTCACAGCGAAGGGATATATTGAACTGCTAGACTAATTTCCAAAGTGGTTTATCAGTTTACACTTCCCACCAGCAATACTCCAGTTGCTCAGCATCCTCGTGAACATTCTGTGTTGTCAGTGAGGGTGAAATAGCATCTCATTATGGTTTCACATTGCATTTCCCTGGTGAAGCATGATCTTAGGCACCTTTTCGTGTGTTTCTTGGGCATTCCGACATCTTTTGTGACCTGTCGAACGTTCAAGTCTTCTGCCCGTTTTTGTTGTTAATGTTGTTTTTGGTTTTGACTTATTGGAGTTTATTATATATTCTGAATAGGAATTCTTTGTCATACAGATGTATTTTAAAAATACATGTATAGGAAAATAAAAATTTTAAATACTTAGAGTAGCATCAAAGCACGTAAACTGGTTGGGGTGACTGGCTGGCCCAGTTGATGAATCATCTGTGTTTTGATCTCAGCTCAGGTCTTAAACTCAGGGTTGTGAGTTCAAGCCCTGCACTGGGCTCCATGCTGGGTGTGGAGCCTACTTACACAACAAAAACAACAACCAAAACAACCCCAAACTGGCTGGGAATAAGTCTCATGAAAGACATGAAACACCTTTACACAGAAAAGTAAAAAACTTTGTTGAGAGGAATTCAAGAAGACTGAAATAAATGGGAGCTCTGTTTTGTTCATACATCGGGGAAGATTTGATGTCCTGGAGATTTCTGTTCTCCACGCCTTGATTCATGCAAACAGTGCAATCCCAGTTAAATCCTAGCCATGTTTTTTAGAAGAAATGAACAAGTTGATTCTAAAATGTATATGGAAATGCAAAGGGTCTGGAATAGCCAAAAAAGTCTTCAAAAGAAGAACACAGTTGATGAACTTACACTGCTTCTTCTTGCTTAATTTTAAGACTTAGAGCAAAGCCACAGTAATCCAAGTCTTTGACACAAAGAGAGATCAATGAGCAGAGCAGAGAGTCCAAAAAATAGACCAAACGCAAGTACTGTCGACTGATTTTTGCCCAGAGTGTCCAGTCAGTTCAGTGGTGGAAAGGGAAGTCTTTTTAATGAATAATTCTGTGTGACCTGGACATTCAGGCGGAAAGAAAACGGACCTTGACCCCTCCCTCATTCTGACATACACACATTAATTTGGGATGAATCATAAGCCTAAATATGAAAGCGAGAACCAGCGGCGCCTGGGTGGCTCAGTCGCTTGAGTCCGACTCTTGATTTTGGCTGAGGTCATGATCTCGGGGTCATGAGATTGAGCTCCGTGTGAACCCTGTGTCAGGCTCCACGCTAAGCGAGGAGTCAGCTTGAGATTCTTTCCCTCTCCTGCTCCCCCCTGGGCGCGCTCTCTCTCAAATAAATAAATCTTAAAAAAGGAAAAAGCTAGAACCGTAAAACTTTTGTATGAAAACATGGGAAAATGTCTTGACAACCTTGAGGTAGACAAATGTTTTGTATGCAGAACACAAAAAGTTCTAATTAGAAAGGAAAAATAGATACACTAAGAAAACGAAGAGGCAAGACAGACTGGGAGAAAATATTCAGAATACGTGTTCTTAAATGTTTTATTTTTTCCAAAAGTACTTTAGCATTATTCAGATCCATGGTATCTTATTAGTGTATTCTTTATTAACTGTTTTTTTCTTTTTTCTTTTTTGTTTAAGTCAGATATGAGACATTGTACCGTGGGAAATTTCTGATTGGCTTCTCCTCCTTATTCACCCTCTGGTCAATGTTGGTTCCTTTTCCGTTCATGTCTTGCCCAGTGTTCAGGGACTCCTTGCAGTAGAGACAGTAGATTTTAGATCCTATTGATCCTTGTGAAGTAACTGGCAATTCGATGAAGCCAGAAAGCAATAGCAGTAGCTTCCTTTGGGAGGAAATGATAGCCTGTGAGTCTTAGTCAATTGAGGCCCAGTGTTGTTTTTTGTTTTTTTGTTTTAAGATTTTATTTATTTATTTATTTATTTATTTATTTATTTATTTATTTATTTGAGAGAGCGAGACAGAGTGGAGGGGGGCAGGGGGAGAGGGACAAGCAGAATCTGCACTGAGCGTGGAGCCTGAACACGGGGTTCGATCTCAGGAACCTGAGGTCATGACCTGAGCCGAATCAAGCGTCAGACACTTAAACGCCTGAGCCGCCTAGGCACCCCTGTTTTTCGTGTTTTTTTGTCTTTTGTTTTTGTTTTGTTTTTCTTAGGTGATTAAACACTTAAGGCCTTGCGGATCTGCTGAGGAAAGCAACAGCGCTCACAAGAAGGGAAACAAACTCAAAGTCTGTGTAGGTACAAAGTCTGTTGCGCGTAAGACTTTGCTTCCTGCCTTCCATTTATAAGCAAGAATAAACGCAACAGGAAATAGGAACCCAAAACTGAGACTAAAGGACGTAAAAGAACAACAATAAAATTAAAAATGAGAGGTAGAGCATATCTTCAAGGCCCGTATGCAGCACGCAGTTAAAATTCCCAACTTGAAAACCGATGCTGAGAGTATTGGATTGAGTCTTGCAATTGCAGATATATACATTGTAGGTACATATATATGTACATACAGGGCACCGCATATCTATCTATCTATCTATCTATCTATCTATCTATCTATCTATCTATCTATCTATCTATCTACATGCACTGTGTATCCCTACAGAAGCAGACACACATACACACCGACACCATATCAGCAACTGAAGTGTTGGGGGAGGGATGGAAGTCCAAGTGGGTAAGTAGGTTTGCAAAGCAATGGAATTAAGTTTCCTCCGAGGTTGCACAGCTTGAGGAAACAACCTCGACCTCTGTCTGTAAGCGGTGCCTTCCACAGAGGGTGCTTCTGAGGGCTGTACGTGTTCCTGTTTGTCCAGCGTGTGGAATAATGCCTGGCATTGTAGCCAGCACTCATGAGTGTTGATGAGAAGTGAAATGAAGCAGCCCCAGCCTGGACCCTCACTGGCTGGAAGAGCGGGGAGGGCCCCTTCCCATTCCCTCCGGTGGAGGGCATGTCACACCTTTCCTAGCAAGTTCCCACCGTTGCAGGGGACGCTCCTGCCGAAGGGGCCAAGTCAGTCAGTGCTTCTTGAATGAACTGGTGGCTGCAGCAGATCAGTGTTTCCCACGGGAGGAATGGGAGATGACTTGAGGTGGCACCCAGATAGAAGTTTTACATTTTAATAGGTATTTATTACAGGGTGTGTTAGAAGAAAATATTAGGTAGCACGTCAGACCTGGGTACTAAAAAGAAGTGAAAATTGCAGGGAACACTGGATTGAATAAACCCTGAGAAAAGGTCTTTCTAAATATGGGATCTTTTTTTTCCTTCTTTAAAGATTTTATTTCTTTATTTTGACAGAGACAGTGAGAGCGGGAACACAAGCAGGGGGAGTGGGAGAGGGAGAAGCAGGCTTCCCGCTGAGCGGGGAGCCCGACGCGGGCCTCGATCCCAGGACCCTGGGATCATGACCTGAGTCGAAGGCAGACACTTAACGACTAAGCCACCCAGGCGCCCCTAAATATGACATCTTAAGTCAAGCAGAGAAAGTCACTTATCATATGGTTTTACTTACTTGTGGAACATAAGGAATTGCGTGGACGACTTTAGGAGAAGGAAGGGAAAAATGAAGGGGGCGAGATCGGAGGGGGAGACTAACCATGAGAGACTATGGACTCTGAGAAGCAAACAGAGGGTGTTAGAGGGGAGGGATGTGGGGCGATGCGTTAGCCCGGTGATGGGTATTAAGGAGGGCACGTATTGCATGGAGCCCTGGGTGTTATACGCAAACAATGAATCATGGAACAACTACATGAAAAACTAACCGATGTACTGTATGGTGACCAGCATAGCACAATAAAGAAAAAATAAATAAAGAGATCTTTCATTCTTTGGGTTTTATTTTATCTATTTATTTGTTTAACTTTTTGAGAGCGAGAACACATGTGAACGGTGGTAGGGAGGGGAGGGGAGGGGAGAGAGAAAGATCCCAAGCAGGCTGCACGCCCAGTGCGGAGCCAGACGTGGGGCTCCATGTCAAGACTCTGAGATCACAACCTGAGCCTCAGCCAGGACTCGGTTGCCCAACAGACTGCGCCACCCAGGCGCCCAGATTCACTCTTGATGTGTCCTGCAGTCACTGTGCACCATGTTGGAGTTGTCATTATCTGTGCACGTGGACGTGCTCGGTCTTCCTCGTGGCGTGGCTGGACCGCTGCACCTGCAGCCCCTGGCTGCTTCGGTCCACGTACCATTTAAGGGCCATTTGAAGAAGGAGCGCAAATCCCGATTGCTATTCCAGAACCATCCGTTGAGACCTTCTGACGAGATCAAGAAAGACAGAGGAACACAGCCTACACCTGGAGGGTCGGGAGCTTGGAAAGCAATCTCAGAGCCGGTGATGGCGATCTCTTCAGAAACTCAGCCTCGCCAGTGCCCTTGGCGGCTCGAAGGTCAGTGTTGTGTGGCAACTCACAGATCTCCTGAAAGGGAAGACTTGACCAACTCATGTCACTCATCCTTTCCCTTTTGTTCTGTCCCAAAAGTCTAAAAGGGCTTTTTCATAAACATGAAATGAGAATTGTAAGCAATAAGAAAGACATGGACTAACTGGCAGTGTTTCTTTTTTCTTTTTTCAGTCTTACAATTGATGGTGTCTTAGAATGAAATATGGCCTATGGTTAGTTTAGAAAAATTATAAAACAGAGAGAAATGAAAACACATACAGCCCAGAAATCTCTGAGCTTTCACCTGTTTCTCTGCTGTTCTTCAACCTCCCTGTATACCTTCTGCTACTGGAACATTCCGAGGCGCTTCCTGCCCCCATGCTGTTGTCCTTCATCTGGCATAAGCTCTGACTTCTCTGTGTCTCTGTCGCTGTGTCTTCCCGGGTTCCCCACTGTATCCCCAGTGCCTGGCACTTAGCAGACACTCAACAAGTATTGCTTGACTGGATCAAGAGTGTTAAACTGAGGGCGAGCACAGAAGCTGCTCCTTGTCATCCAGGAGAGGGCAGTAGGAAGGACAGGGAGGAGCTCCTAGAGGAAGGCGGCTTGGTCAGCTTTTCAGCAGGTAGAGCTGCTCAGCGGGGGAGCGAGTGCCTCCGTGGTGGGGCGTGCTCAGGCAGTAGCTCGGTGTTGTTGAAGGGTGCTTGCCCTGCATGTCAGGGTCGACCAGGTCATTTGGAAGGCCCCTTCCAACCAGACATCCATGTTTGCGGACTCTTCTCCCGGGTCTGTGGTTCTTTCTCGACTGCAGATAGGGCTTTTACCACTGGATGGCACCAGATGAAGGCTGTGAGGACAGTGCTCATCCAACCACCCACAGTGAGAACACAGTTTTTTCTCTTTTCATTATGGAAGTTTCGTTGATCTGTACAATGTTATGTCAGTTTCAGGTGTGCAGCATCGTGATTCGACAAGTTTGTTCATTACTCAGCACTCACCACGATTAAGTATAGTCACCATCTGTCACGGTACAGTTGTTATGACAATATTCTTGGACTATATTCCGGATGTTGTACTTTTCATCTTTGTGAGTTATTTATATAAGTGGAAGCTTGTAACTCTGAATTCCTTTGACCAATTTCGCCCCCCCCCTTTCCGTCTGGCAACCATCAGTTTGCTCTCGGTGTTTAAGGGTCTATTTTTTTTGTTGGTGTAGAGAACAGATTTTTCATGGCACTTATACCCCAAACACACACTTCAACAACTTCACAGAAACAGTCTTTAACTCGTACAGTATGTAACGCATACTGATTTTTTCTAGTTTACTCTAGCTGACTGCATTTTCTAAGACGGGGATTTGCAAACTATTACACTGATTTTATGACACGGATGGGTCACAATCCACTGTTTGAAAAGCACTGTTTTAGACAACGCAGCCTGTTCAGCCTTGTAAAACTCTGTGGGTCAGTTTTCCTTGACAGTCTGGGCTGTAGCAAGTTGTGTCCCTTAGTGAGTACTTGGTGTGTTTCTGTGTTGAGCTGCTGCCTTGAGCAGCAGTAGGTATGTGCTTCCTTATGGGTGTCTGTGGATGTGGGAATATGGACGTGGGAGATGGCGGGGGGCGTGTTTGTACAGGATTAGCACCTACTGTAGTCCAGGCAGCGGTAAGCCTTGTCAGTGGATATGAAGAGAAGATATATTATCTGTCTGCTTCTGGGAGCTCAGAACCCAGCTGGGTGACATCACATACACATACACACACACACACGAGCGTGCACACCCCCCCACACACACACCCCCTCCCCTCCCCCCCCACGCCCCCTACCCCTTTCAGCTTACTCATCAAGCAAATGGAAATGAACTGATGCGCTCAGAATACCACTTAGGACATTTCAGGGTGTAACAGAAGACCAACTCCATTTGGTTTATTTATTACTTTTTTTAATGTAAATTCAATTAGCCAACTTACAGTACATCATTAGATTCAGATGTCGTGTTCAGTAGTTTGTCAGTTTCATATAACACCCAGTGCTCATCACATCACATGCCCTCCTTAGTGCCCATCACCGAATTACTCCATCCCCCCACCCACCACCCCTCCAGCAACCCTCCCGTTTGTTTGCTAGAGTTAAGAGTCTCTTACGGTTTTTCTCCATCGCTGATGACTTCCCATTCTGTTTTCCTTCCCTTCCCCTACAGTCCTCTGCCCTGTTTCTTATATTGCACATATGAGTGAAACCATTTGATATTTGACTTTCTCGGATTGACTTATTTCGCTCAGCATAATACCCTCCAGTTCCATCCGTGTGCATGTAAATGGTAAGTATTCATCTTGTCTGTTGGCTGGGTAATAGTCCATTGTGTGTATGTGTGTGTATATATACACACATATATATATGTGTGTATATATACACACACATACACACACACACATATATATATATACCACATCTTCTTTATCCATTCATCTGATAAGACATTTGCAAATATCTTCTCCCATTCCGTAGGTTGCCTTTTAGTTTTGCGGACCTTTTCCTTTGCTGTGCAGAAGCTTTTTCTCTTGATGAAGTTGCAATAGTTCATTTTTGCTTTTGCTCCCTCGCCTTTGTAGATGTATGTAGCAAGTAGTCGCTGCGGTTGAGGTCGAAGAACTTCCTGCCTGTGTTCTCCTCTAGGATTTTGATGGATTCCTGTCTCACAGTAAGGTCTTCCATCCATCTTGAGTTTATCTTTGTGTATGGTGCCAAAAAATGGTCCCGTTTTATTCTTCTACATGTGGCTGTCCAGTTTTCCCAGTACCATTTATTGAAGAGACTGTCCTTTTTCCACTGGATATTCTTTCCTGCTTTGTCGAAGATTAGTTGACCATAGAGTTGAGGGTCCATTTCTGGGTTCTGTCTTCTGTTCCGTTGATCCATGTGTCTGTTTTTGTGCCAGAACCATACTGTCTTGATGATTACAGCTTTGTACTCTAGCTTGAAGTCTGGCATTGTGATGCCACTAGCTTTGGTTTTCGTTATCAACATTCCTCTGGCCATTCGGGGTCTTCTCTGGTTCCATACACATTTTAGGATGATTTGTTACAGTCTGTGAAAAAAGTTGATGGTATTTTGATGGGGATCTCATCGAATGGTTCGATTACTCTGTGTAGACATTTTAACAGTGTTTTTCCAATCCATGAGCATGGAACGTTGTTTCATTTCTTTGTGTCTTCCTCAATTTCTTTGCTAAGTGTTGTGTAGTTTTTGGAGTACAGATCCTTTACGTCTTTGGTTAGGTTTATTCTTAGGTATCTTATGGGTTTCAGTGCATTTGTAAATGGGATCGATTCCTTCATTTCTCGTTCTTCTGTCTCATTGTTAGTGTATGGAAATGCAACTCATTTCTGTGCATTGATTTTATATCCTGCTGAATTCTTGTATGAGTTCTAGCAATTTTGGGGTGGTGTTTTGGGTTTTCCACATAAAGTATCATGTCATCTGCAAAGAGTGAGAGTTTGACTTCTTTGCTCAGTCGGATGCCTTTGATTTCTTTTTTGTTGTTTTCTGATTGCTGAGGCTAGGACTTCTCTAGTTGAAGAACTGCGGTGAGAGTGGGCCTCCCTGTCATGTTCCTGACCTTAGAGGAAAAGGTCTCCGTGTTTCCCCATTGAGAATGATATTCGCTGTGGGCTTTTCATAGATGGGTTTTATGTTATTGAGGTATATCCCCTCTACCCCTATACTGTGGAGAGTTTTAATCAAGAAAGGATGCTGCATTTTGTCCGGTGCTTTTTCTGCATCCGTTGAGAGGATCATACGGATCTTGACCTTTCTTTTATTAATGTGAAGTATCACATTGATTTGATTTGCGAATGTGGAACCACCCTTAGAGCCCAGGAATAAATCCCACTTCGTCACGGTGAATACTCCTTTTAATGTGCTGTTGGATCCTATGCGCTAGTATTGTGCTGAGAATTTTTGCATCCATGGGGTCTTTGTCTGTTTTTGGGATCAAGGTCATGCTGGCCTTAGAGAACAAGTTTGGAAGTTTTCCTTCCATTTCTGTTTTTTGAAACAGCCTCAGAAGAATAGGTATTAGTTTTTCTTTGAATGTTTGGTGGAATGCCCCTGGGAAGCCATGTGGCCCTGGACTCTTGTGTGTTGGTAGATTTTTTGATCACTGCTTCAGTTTCCTTGCTGGTTATGGGTCTGTTCAGGTTTTGTATTTCTTCCTGATTCAGTTTTGGTGGCTTACAAGTTTGCAGGAACGCATCCATTTCTTTCAGGTGACCTCATTTGTTGTCCTATAGTTGCTGTGTGTGTTCTTAAGATGGTTTGTGTTTCTTTGGTGTTGGTTGTGATCTCTCCTCTTTCATTCATGACATTATTATTTTGGGTCCTTTCCCCTTTCTTTTGGATAAGTGTGGCTTGAGGTTCATCAAGCTTATTAATAATTTCAAAGAACCGGCTCCTGGTTTCATTGATTGTTCTACTGTTCTTCTGGTTTCTATTTCATTGTTTTCTGCTCTAATCTCTATAATTTCTCTTCTCCTGCTTGGTTTCGGCTTTAGTTGGTGTTCATTCTCCGGCTCCTTTGGGCGTAAGGTTAGCTTGTGTATTGGAGACTTTCTGATTTTTTGAGGAAAGCTTGTATTGCTATGTACTTTCCTCTTAGGACCGCCTTTGCTGGATCCCAAAGGTTTTGAACGGCTGTGTTTTCAGTTTCATTCATTTCCATGAAATCTTTAATTCTTCTTTGATTTCCTGGTTGATGCATTCATTCTTTCGTAGGATGCTCTTTAGCCTCCGAGTGTTTGAGTTCCTTCCCTATTTCCTGTTGTGACTGAGTTCCTGTTTCAAAGCATAGTGGTCTGAAAAGAGGCAGGGAATAATCCCAATCTTTTGGTATCGGTTGAGACCTGATTTGTGCCCCGGTATGGGATCTCTTCTGGAGAATGTTCCATGTGCCCTGTAGAAGAATGTGTATTCTGTTGCTTTAGGATGGCATGCTGTGATGTACCTGTGAAGTCCATCTGGTCCAGTGTGTCATTCAGAGCCCTTGTTTCCTTGTTGATCATCTGCTTAGATGATCTGTGCATTGCTGGGAGTGGGGTGTTGAAGTCCCCTACAGTTATTGTATGATTCTCGTCGTGTTTCCTTCATTTGGTTCTTAATTGGTTTATGTAATTGGCTGCTCAAGTTAGGAGCATATATATTTATAATTGTTAGATCTTCTCGTTGGGTAGGCCCTTGAAGTATGATATAGCATCCTTCTTCATCCCCTAATACAGTCTTTGGTTTAAAATCTAATTTGTCTGATAGGAGGATTGCTACCCCAGCTTTCTTTTGAGGTCCATTCGCGTGATCAATGGATCTCTACCCCCTCACTTTCGATCTGGAGGTGTCTTTAGTTCTACAATGAGTCTCTTGTAGATAGCATATGGATGGGTCTTGCTTTTTTATGCAGTCGGATACCCTGTGTCTTTTTTTTTTTTTTAAATGATGACTTTTTTTTTGAAGATTTTATTTATTCATTTGAGACACAGAGATACAGGGAGAGAGAGAGAGAGCGAGAGAGAGCATGAGCAGGGAGAGAGGCAGAGGGAGAGGGGGAGAAGCAGGCTCCCCGCTGAGCCAGGAGCCCGATGCGGGGCTCGATCCCAGGACCCTGGGATCATGACCTGAGCCGAAGCCAGACGCTTAACCATCTGAGCCCCCCAGGCGCCCCTACCCTGTGTCTTTTGATTGGAGCATTTAGCCCATTTAGATTCCGAGTAACTATTGAGAGAGATGAGTTTAGTACCGTTGTATTACCTGTATAGTCCCTGTTTCTGTAGATCTTTTTCTTTCTGGTCCAGTGTTACTTTTGGGCTCTCTCTTGGCATAGAGGATCCCTTTTAGTATTTCTTTCTTTCTTTTTTTTTTTTTTAAGATTTTATTTATTTGACAGAGAGAGACACAGCGAGAGAGGGAACACAAGCAGGGGGAGTAGGAGAGGAAGAAGCAGGCTTCCCGCGGAGCAGGGAGCCCAGTGCGGGGCTCGATCCCAGGACCCTGGGATCATGACCTGATCTGAAGGCAGATGCTTAGCCGACTGAGCCACCCAAGCGTCCCCCCCTTTAGTATTTCTTGCAGGGCTCGTTTAGTGGTCCCATAGTCTTTCAGTTTCTATTTGTCCAGGAAGCCCTTTAGCTCTCCTTCCATTCTGAATGACAGCCTTGCTGGAGAAAGTATTCTTGGCTGTATGTTTTTCTCATTTAGTACCCTGAATAGATGATGTCAGCCCTTTCTGGCCTCCCAGATCTCTGTGGATAGGTCTGCTGCCAGCCTAATGTTCCTACCCGTCTAGGTTAGGAACCTCTTGTCTTGAGATGCTTTCCGGATTTTCTCTTTATTTCTGAAATTTGCAAGCTTCGCTACTGTATGTCAGGGTGCTGATATATTTTTATTGATTTGGAAACGGGTTCTCTCTACCTCTTGAACTTGTATGCCTGTATCCTTCCCCAGATTAGGAAAGTTCTCAGCTATGATTTGTTCATATATACCTTCTGTCCCTCTTTCTCTCTCTCTCTTTCTCCTCAGGGCCTGCAGTAACTCCTCAGCGGGGAGTCTGCTTGCTTCAGGATTTTTCTTTCCCTCTGCCCCTTCCCCCGCTCACTCTCTAAAATAAATAAATCTTTCAAAACAAAAGGAAGAGATCGAAGGAGGGAGGCAAGATGGTGGCACGGTAGGGGAGCTCGTTTCATCTGGTCCCTTGAATGTAGCTAGATAACTATCAAATCATCCTGGACACCTCTGAATTCAACCTGAGATGTAAGGAAGGAATTGCTGGAATTCTACTAATAGACAAGTGACCACTTTTTGCAAAGTAAGAGGTGCGGAGAAGTGAATCTGCGGGGATATATGGGAAGATCCTCTGCGGGGAGAGGGAGCCTGTGTAAGCCGGCCACAGGCAAGTGATACAGCCCCAGAGCGCAAAATCAGAACCTTTAGAAATCTTCTCCGCTAAGAGATAGCCCTGCCTGAAAGGTGCTCTGGTGGCAAGGTGGGGCAGCATCCAAGGTGGGACAGTGTGACCTCAGGATCCCTGGGGTCACAGGAAGAACAGGGGTGCTTGAGCCGGCAGAGTTCCCAGGCACTGGAGTGGGGAAACTGGTTAGGGTCAGGGAGCAGGGGGGGTTCTCAACTCAGTTTGCCATAAACCACGAACCACGGCTCATCTGGGTGACAGCTATTGTATGCGGGTCCTGCACAGGGCAGACAAGGCGGCGCCCCTCTGCCTTCTCCCAGGAGGATCGGTGCAGGCCCTCACCACAGGAGCCTGCAGACTTTGGCACACACAAAACTGAAGACCGCTTATCCCTGACAGTTTACTGAAGAGAGGGGACCTCGATCTTTTCGCTCCGGGCCTGGAAATCGGGGCGTGGCCATTTTTCTTTTCATCCTCTCAAGTGGCCCAGAGAGCCTTCGGGGAATAGAATCACATAGAGCAACTACAAGCAGTTTACACTGAGCCCGCCCCCCCCCCCCCCTGCAAGGGGCGGTACAACTCCCCCCAGGCCAAGACACCTGAGGGTCAGCACAGCAGGCCACTCCCCGAGCAAAGCAGCTGGAAGAATAGGGGAAGAAGTTTAGGAGCCCACAGGAGTGCAAAACTCCAGCACTAGGGGAAAACAGTAAATTGAATTCAAAGGTTATTTCATGATTCGTTTATCTTGCAGTTTAAAATTTTCCTTTTCTTTTTTTCTTCCCAACTAGTTTCTTATTTTATCAACTCTTTCATTTTAAGTCGTTTTTGATTGTCATTTTCTACATTTCCATTTTTTAGAGATAGTCTTCAGTTTTGCTTCCTTCTGCTACATTCAATTTTATGTCTGTATATATGTAACCTTGGTGATTTTACACTTCTGGGATTTAGTGTCTTTTAACAAACAGGCCAAAATACACCCAGGATTTCATGGAGGTTTGACCACCTGGGAGATAATATTCTCTCTTCTCCCACCCCCCAGCCACCCCCCACATTTCTTTTTTCTTCTCTTTTTTGGTTTCTGACCTCTTCGGATTTGACTAGTGTGTATTTGCTTGCGTCGTGGTTGATATTTTTTATGTTGCTCTCTTGTTCCTCCATTCTTCTCTGGGCAAAAGGAATAGAAGGAGGAATTCACAACAAAAGAAAGAACCGGAGGATGTACTCTCTGCCATAGATCTAATTGATATGGACACAATTGAGCTGAGCCTAAACCAAGAGTTGGCCGTTCAACTGACTGAGCCACCCAGCTGCCCCTCCATTTGGTTGAAATGGTAAAGACATTTATTAATTCACATGAGGGGCATTTATTAATTCACATTATCCGATGAGGGGCAGAGCAGGCTATAGGCCCACAGGGGCTTCGCATGGTTTTAGGGATGCAGTGTCCTTCCAGTACTTCTCCTTGTCCTAAGGCTGGTTCCCTCAACGGTTGTCAGAAGCCCTTCAGTGGTAATCTGGGCTTCAGCTCCCTGGTTTAGAACACTGAAAGTTTGGTTCCTTGTAGTGTAGACCGGGGAGAGTTTAGGCTACCATAGCATTTTCCAGGTTATAGTGTAGACCAGAAAGTGAAGGCTACTATAACATTTTCTAGGTTGTGGCTGTTGTGTTTCTTTGTTCCTGGTTTTCCCACTAGGACTTGCTTAAAGGGTGTGGAAGGACCGGTTCCTAATCCAGAGCCGGGGGAAATACTTAGGTAGTCGTTCGTGAGTTTTCCGGAACGATCCTGGATCTCCTTTCCTATGGACACAGAACTTCCGGTCGAGCAGAGTTCTCTGACTGGCTCTCACCCGTGGGTTTGCTGAGGGAATAAGTGGTGGCAGGTTTTCTAGGTGAGGGATGAGGTGAGGTTCTGTGCTGTCTAGGGTCTTGGGGAAGGAGGTAGGCGCACGAGTAAAGAAAGGGAAGAAATGGCTGCCGTGGGGACGGTGACGGGCCATGTGTGCGAGCACCAAGACGGATGGCTGAGTCTGCCGACATTTGTAATGGAGTACCAGACGTGCCTCTGTTGGCCTTTTGAGGTAGATGAGCTTTTAGGGATTCACTCTTCAAAAGAGGGAGTTCCAGTGTTCATTCTCTCCAGTGGCGAATGGAAGTGCTCATTTCCCAACATCCTCACCAGCACGGTGTATTAGAAACCTTTTCATCGTGGTTAATCTGATATGTGAAAGATGGTGTCTTCAGTAATGTTACTGTATAATTTTTTTTACCGATTTTCTTTCTTTATTTGACAGAGAGAGACACAGTGAGAGATGGAACACAAGCAGGCTTCCCGAGGAGCAGGGAGCCCGAAGCGGGGCTCGAACCCAGGACCCTGGGATCATGACCTGAGCCAAAGGCAGAGGCTTAACGACTGAGCCACCCGGGTGCCCCCGTCATTTTATTTTATATTCCTCTTATTTTGGGGGGTGAAGTTGAAGATCGTTTTTATATGTTTAAGAGCCATTTATATTATCTTTTACAGTGAACTGTCTGGTCAAGTAAGGAATTCCTTTCTTGACCTTAGTAAAATGATAGTAACACTGTTAGGCTCTGAAGTCCTTTCTATCAAGGCAGTGAAGGGATTTGAGATGGGAGGGTGACTTAGTCAGATTGAGAAAGTGACCAAATGACCACAGTCCTTGGGCATGCAGGGAATCCTCACCCTAAAGATGGAGCCTATGGGTAGATTCTGTAAGAAATGGAAAGAAAGTGCAAAGTGGTGGTTCCTGAGAATAAGGACATGGACCTTACTTGGAGCTGAGGGTGAACCCAGGCATCAGGGAGATGGGGCCAGGCCTGGCTAAGAGGCCTGAAATCCTCTCTCCCAGGCTCCTGAGGCAGCTTTCCTAACCAGGGCTACAGAGGTGGGAACCCAAGTTGGGGCCCTGGGAGCTAGACGCCCCAGGCAGGGTGTCAGCCGGCCTTCCTTCCTTCTTCCTCTGCATGGGCTGGCATCTCCAGACCGGACCCCCTAGGAGAGGGCTTCCCAGGCAACATGTGGTGAGCATCTTTAAAGTTTTGTTCCAATAATCTCTCTGTTGTGGACGATATTCTATAACATACATGAAAAATGATTTCCTAGAAAGATAAAATGCAAGAGACACATCAAATAGAAGCTCAAGTTATTTATGAGGAGAATCAATAGACGTAGAATTCCTATGTCACATTGCAGTAAGTTTCTAAATGCTACTGAAATTTTGTTCTTAAAGTAGTTATACTTTAAACAACAGGGCTTTAGAACAGATATTATCTTCCATTTCCCCCACTTAGAACAGATACTGTTTTCCATTTTCCCCCCTTTTATTCCTCATCGCCTTCACTCCAGCTCCCCAACCCACAGCTGAACCAGTCCATTTATTCGGCAACGTTTGCTCATGCCTTCCCCTCCCGCAGACGGTCTATGAGGCCACTTTATAAACAGGGGCTCTTACCCACACAGGATGGAGAGGAAGGGAACGTGGTGGAAATACGGCTTTTCTTTTCTTTTTTTTTTTTTTTTTTTGCTTTGACATTTATCTGCCCCATTTCCTGACCCCAGAATCTTATTTTCGTCATGATCTCGCATTGTTGAGTTTTCACAGAGTCTTGAGAGGCTTACACCTAACCAAGAGAAAGTACATTTCCAAGAGGAACATTTAGATCTGATTTTTCATGTAAAACCCTTGTCTTTCTTATGTAAAATTATGGGACTTTTTTTTTTTTTAAGATGGTTAATTCCACCATCAAGTAGATTGTACTTACTTGAGTTCAAACAGCTTTTTAAAAAAAAAAAACTGGGTGTTACACGCAAATCATGAATCATGGAACGCTGTATCAAAAACTACTGAAGCACTATATGGTGATTAACATAACCGAAAACAAAAAACAAGAGAATGTGAAAGTCACTCTTTCTCCCATGAAGTCCACAGATAAACCGCTGACCCCAAAGAAGAGCAGAAGAGTCCTCATTGGCTCTTCTCCTGGGCTGGGCTCTGCAGGGATGATTTCCAACCTGACTGAGCGATAGCTTGTCTCTGTCTCTCGGGATATTTTGCTCGAGTCCATGGCATCAGCCAGCTGCTGAAGGCATTTCTACGGAAGACAGAATGTCATTATCAAATTCTAAATCTTGGGGCTGGGGTAGATACCACCTTCTGGAGATTAAAGGTAAATGAAAATTCCCCTTCTTCTTTCCCGAATTGTTTCATTCGTGAAGGTGCCCGCCTGGTTCAAAAATGTTAAAAATATATTCAGAAGGAATGCAGTGACTGCCTGTCTCGCGCCCCTGTCCCCAGCTGCTTGCACCTGCTGCCACCCTCAGCCACATACGTGATGTCCCCAGGGCCTCGCTGAAGGATAGGTGCCTGGCTTCCCATCCTTTGCTGTTGCAACAGGGGTTATGATAAAAAAAAGTCCTTGTAGACATGTCCTCAGCACGTGTGGAAGAGCCCTGCCAGTGGAATTGTGAGACCCAGAGCCCCTGCATCTGCCATATTGACGATAAGGAAGAGGTTTCCTTTTTTATTATGTTATGTTACTCACCATTCATTACACCATTAGTTTTTGATGTAGCGTTCCGTGATTCATTGTTTGTGCATCACACCCAGTGCTCCGTGCAGAACGTGCCTTCCCCAATATCCATCACCAGGCTACACCATCCTCTCACCTCGCTCTCCTCTAGAACCCTCAGTTTGTTTTTCAGAGTCCATAGTCTCTCATGGTTCATCTCCCCCTCCCATTTCCCCACCTTCATTCTTCCCCTCCTGCTATCTTCTTTTTTTTTTTAACATATAATGTATTATTTCTTTCAGACGTACAGATCTGTGATGCAACAGTCTTACACAATTCACAGCGCTCACCATAGCACATACCCTCCCCAATGCCTTATCACCCAGCCACCCCATCCCTCCCACCCCCCACCACTCCAGCAACCCTGAGTTTGTTTCCTGAGATTAAGAATTCTTCGTATCAGTGAGGTCATACGATACATGTCTTTCTCTGATTGACTGATTTCGCTCAGCATAACACCCTCCAGTTCCATCCATGTCTGATAACGATGATTTTATGGTCGTCATGACAGTGTCCTCGGTACGGTTTGAGGATGTGCAAGGCTGGGTGATGGTGATATGAAACAAAGGCCTTTTGTAGCTGTTCCCTGATTTGGTCCCTCACCTGCTCTGTTAGGGGGCAAGAACAGGTGTATGTAACTACGCTCATTGACGGGAAAGGCGACGGGTCTGGTTAGTGGCAGAACCAGGACAATAGGACTGCAGCTCCTGCAAGTCCGGGTTCCTTCCCTGTTCTCTACACAGGGCCTTGTGCTTGTTCAGGGGAATCTTTGCGGTCTGTCGATTCACGGTGTGTGTGTACCTCAGGCCCCACGTCTGTGTCCCGTGTCATAAGTCATAAAGGCACAGCCACGGCGCTTACTAGGGCAGGTCCTGCTGGGAGAGTCTCCCGTGTATGTATTTCCTCAGGAATCCTCACAACCCCGTGAGGTGCTATCACTTTCTCTACTGTGCAGACGAGGAACGCTTGGCCCGGGGAGGTGAGTGACTTCCAGCGCCTCACAGCAGACACGTGGTGGAGCTGGGATCGGAAGCCCATTCCCCGGCTCCAGAGTGCCGGCCCTTTCCCCCCACCGTGCTCTCCTCTCACAGAAAAAGTAGTAGTACCACAAGCTGGTGCTCGCCCTCACAGTGTGGGGTGCTTTGTGATATTTGCTCTTGTATCCTATTTGATCCCCTAAATGCTGGTTCCCCCCCCGCCCCCCCCCACAGTGGTTTCCTGACCCTCCCTAATCTGTCTCAGTCTGGGTTTTGGAAAAGTCTGTTAGGTTCTACTTCCCCAGCACCTCTCAGTGCGTCCCCACCTCTCAGTGTCCATCCCCGTGGCGGCTGCCCCAGTTCAGGCTCCCCATGACTTCTTCCCTGGACCTTCTTCCTGGATGGCTGTGAGATCCTCCTAACTTTTGTCCTCCGTCCGTTCTCCATGCGGAGACCAAAGTCACCTAAAAAATACATTTCTGACCATAGTGTTCGTAATTTAAGGCGCTAAGTCCACCTTTGCTGTTTGGGGCCTAGTGTTCAGTCCATGAAGATGGTCGGTCAATGTATGAGGGAATGCAGAATTAGAAAACGTACTGTGTATTTGTCCTCAGGATGAAGATCTTCTCCCAGGTAAGTATTCTGAGGTCGACTTTCCAATGATAGTCACGAGAAAGCCGCACAGCACCACCGAACCTCACTGTGGGGTTGCTCACAAGGTCCTCGATCTTGGGACGAGCACGTGGCCCTGCAATGCTCTATGAATGGAGAACACACAGGATGGACGTGCCATGCACACACGTGCTTTGGTCAGACTGAACTCCCCTTTTGACCCCACTATTGGGGAAAAAAAGAAGCAAAAGCTGTGGAAAACTCACACTTTCATATGTCTGCCAGCCTAAAGAGTAGGTCCAGTACAGCCACCTGCCCCAAAGACGTTGAAAGATGTGCCCCAGATAACGGGGCACATGACAGTCACCTGCAGGAGCTCTCAGAACCACCCGTCGTTCCTGTTGCAGCAGCCTGATGGTCTACCAATTCCGGTCTGTTCTGTCATTTCATAATCGATCGTGTTTCCTGTCAAGCATTAAAGCAGCCCCAAAGAAACCTGGAGAAGAATCGGCTCCCAAATCCAAAGGGAGAAAGGCTTTTTCAAAAGCTATTCAAAATTAAACTAAAAGTCGTCCCAAGGCGTTTCCACAATTCTTTCCTCGCAGTTCCCAATTTCTCAATGTCAAGGTCTTGGGCAGTCCGGTCCACAGGGGCCCGGCTTTGGAGACAGCGGCACCTCTACAGTGCCTGGATGGACGCCCGAACCTCGTAGGCGGATCCGATGGGCTCTGATGGCCCCTTACTTATTTAGTGCCATGAGGCACTGGGAGGTGGAGGGTCTACAGCGGCGGGGCGACCCGGAAAGCCTGAGGCCATCGCCCGCAGAGCACAGCGTCCGCTCGGCCTGGGGCTCACTGGTTCCCGGAGTTTTCAGCCAGGGCAAAGCCCGGGGGAGGGCAGGGGAAGGCTCGGGTCCAGTGCGCCCAGGGCGATGCTGGGTGGGGCCTGGACAGAGGGCGACGGGGACAGCCGACCCACCCAGCTGCTCCCCAGGGGCTCGGGCAGCGGCACCGAGCCGGGCTCCAGGTCTTGGCGTGGCGCAGCCCCAGGCCCAGACCCCGAGGCCTGATGTGGGGCGGCGGCAAGGGACAGAGCGCGCGACCAGGAGAGCAGCCGGCCCTCCCGCGCCCGAGCCTGGTCTGGGCTCCTGCCGATCCGGATCGACGCGCTCGCCTGCCCACGGTCTGGTTGGTCAGCTGCTTCATGCAGCTGGATTGCTTCTTGCTGGCGGCGGCGGCGGGGGCCGGCACGGCCAGGGCCGGGCAGCTCGAGGAATCGCCCGGGGGGAGGGGGGCCGACGTCGCTTCATGTCCACCCGAGGCGGCAGTGGAAGCGGCTGTGGGCCCGGCGCCCCCCCCTCGCCGCCTCTCATCCAGTGGCGCGGCAGGTCGGGGCCTTGGGAGGCCAGACCCGGGACGCGGTACCCAGCCCGTCCTCCACCCAGGGCGGGAACCCCGGGGCCGCCCTGTGCAGGGCCCGGAGGCCCCCTCTCGGGCACCGCCACCGCCGCCCGCGACCCCCTGCCGGGTCCAGCCGCACACCTCCGCGAGGCAGCGGATGCGCGCAGCGCACGGAGCCACCGGTGAACCGCCAAACCCCGGTGTGGGACGCACTGTCCCCGCAGAGCTGGCAGGGCACGGAAGGACGGAACACTCTGGAGCCTCTGGAGGCTGGAAATGCCCAAAGTCTCCTTGAGGGCCGTGCCTCTGCGCAGGTGTAGATATTTGTCAAATGCACCTAGGATCTGCTCTCCTAGGTGAATGGATGCATTGCATGCATTGCATGCATTGCATGCATTTCCTGGGGGAAAGTCCAGGGCCAGATGCATTTTCTGTGGGCGGGCACCTGGGGGCAGTCAGGCAGGAGCACTCGCTAGGGGCCCACCCAGGACAGCCAGGAAGCAGGGGGAACAGGGGAAGGGGCCCAGCCCTGCGTGGGAAGTCGTGGGGCTGAGCGTCTGGGACCGGGACCGGTGGCCAGAGTCGGCCCTGGGAAGGCCCAAGGTCTCGGGCTTTCCTAGCAACGTGGCCTGCGCAGGGGAGGCGCGTGCCGGGCCCGCGCAGGCGTTGCCTAGAAACGCCTGTTGTCTTCTGATTCTTAGCCTGGCGCAAGCAGGCGTTCTGGGACACTTGGCGGGGTAGTCCGACTGCGCTGGACGCTTTTCCACAGCGGACCGCGACAGTTATATGACCCGCGAAGATGTGCTCCTGGGTTGGTGGCCTGGGCTCTGGCCTAGGCCATTCCCAGGGAGGAGTGGATGGCAGTGAGACTTCCTTGACCGGCTCCAACTCGGATCTCACCATGGACTTTGGTGATGTCATATCATCTCAGACAGAAATCAATAGACTCCTCAATGAGATCCAAAGACTGGAGGCTGATCTTACACTTTGGAAACATTTGTCCAAGGGACCGAATAGCTCAGACTCCAATGCCATCTGGAAACTGAAGAGCACCATCAGGGACCTAGAAGAGAGGCGGATGAGGGAGATCGAGGAACATCAACTCGGAGTTGCGATACTGCACAGTGTCCATCAAGAAAAACTGGCCGACATCACTGACAGGCACCGCAAACAACTCCTCGAGTATGAAAGACGGATAGAAGACCTGCAACATCAAGAGTCTGCCAGTCATGGGAAAGATGACTTACTTCAAGAAAGGGAAACTGAGCTTAGAAGGTTGAAGCAACAACTTGCAGAAATGGAGCGGCTGAATGACCGTTTAAACAACGTTGCTTCTGATCTCAGAGCAGAAAACCAAAAGTTGGTTTTGGCGCTCCAGGATGTAAGACATCAGCTGGAAGAATCTATTCTCCGGAACAACGAGGATTCTCTGGAAAACAACACTGCTGTGAGGGCTTTAAAAATAGAAAAAGGACGGTTAATAGCAAAATTGGCTCGGGCGGAAAAGAAGCTGTTGGAGGAAACAAACAAGGATGAGCAAACTATCAAAGAATTGTCCCCTTTAGAGCATGTGCATTGCATTCAACACAGTCAAGAGAAAGACCTGGAAATAGTACACCTCAAAAAGAGGATCGAGCAGATGGACGCCGACCATACAGAAACGAAGGAAATGCTGTCCTCTGCTCTGGAGGAGCAGAAGCGATTGACACAACTCGTTAAAGAGAAAGAGATGTATATTGAAGAACTTACAGGAAGTCCAGAGCTTCAGGAGGAATTCGGTCAGTCTACCCAAACCTTCAGAAGTAATGACATTTCCCAGCCATCCGTGGAGGACAAAGACAGGTGTCTCCCATCCGTGACAGGCGAAAATCCTCATCTGAGAGAAGAACTGGAGAGCCTAGGACAACAGAGTCGCTCTGTTCCTGCGCTCGACCCTAAAATCCTAGACGAGATCGTAGAACTGGAGTGTGAGGTGTTTCAACTCCAGGAGTTAAAGGATGATCTCGAGGAGGAAATCAGAGAGCAGCAGAAGATCATTCACAACCAGCAGCAGGGGAAGATAGGACTGCTTCATTCTTTACAAGAGCAGAAGCAGAAAGTGGAGCAGCTCCAATACCAGCAGGAGCAGATGAATATTGAACACGCTCAGCTCCTTTCAGCGAAAGACGAGGAGATTCAGCATTTGCAGGACACGATAGACCAAATGAAAGCCCGGTTGCCTGACAAAAGCCAGCACATTCCGACAGAAGACTGTGATGATGTGGAAGTCCCAACCAGTCAGCCTCTTCCCAGACAAAACGCAAGTGAAAAGCTTGATTCACGTGAAGCCGAAACTCAAATATCAGTCCTAGGAATCAAAGAACACGAACTGGAGATGAAGCTTCTAACTGAACAGAACATCCGACTGACGGAACAGATCGATCGGCTCTCCAAAGAGGAGATTGGTAAACTAACTCAGATTATCCAGCAGAAAGACTTGGAGATTCAGGGTCTTTCCAGCAGGATCTCTGCGGCTTCTCACAGCCAGAACCGGGACGTGGAGCGACTTCAGCGGCAATTGCAAGAGTACGCTTGGAAAAGCGAACAGGTCTTGGCGGTCTTAAATGAGAAAACGAGGGAGAACAGCAATCTGAGGACAGAGTATGACAAAATGGCGGATAGGATGGCTGCCACAGAAGCAGACCTCCGGCGGATGCAAGAGGAAAATCAAAAACTGTCCACTAGAATGGACAGTAGTGGTCAGGAGATGTTTAGAGAAACGATTCAGAATTTATCACACATCGTTCGAGAAAAAGACCTCGAAGTGGATGCGTTAAGTCAGAAATGTCAGACTTTATTGACACTCCTGCAACCCTCCAGCCCTGGTAATGAGGTTCGAGGCGTTCATATGGATCAGTTCAAGCAGCTTCTACAGGAACGGGACACATTAAAACAGCGAGTGAAGATCATGGAAGAGTGGAAACAGCAGGTGATGACCACAGTCCAAAATATGAAGCGTGAGTCACCCCAGCTTGAGAGAGAGCTGGCACAACTCCAGGCGCGGGCTTTCACCAGCAGCGAGAAGGATTCTGAACTACCGACGACCTCTAGTGACCTGATGCAGACGTACAAAGGCAATGAAATAAAATTACAACATTTAGAGAAGGAACTGGCACAAATTCAGCTCAGCATCGGGGAGCTTTGCAATGCCAAGGATCTCCTTCTAGGGAAACTGGACGTGATTTTCCTCGAGCCCTCCCCCGACTGCTCAGAGTCAGCGGACTCTCTGGAGCCCGTGAAATCTGACAGAGTGGGTGAGGCTTCTGAGTTGCTCCAAGTGGAGGTAGAAGAGCTGAGAAAATCAATGCAAGAAAAAGATAGGATGATTCGAACCCTCCAGGAAGATAAGCAGAGATGGACTGATTCAGTGGCTGCCACGTGGGAAGGAGAAGGCCCAGAACAGGAACACAGGGATTCCGACATCGAGCAGCTGAAGGAGAAACAGGCCGTTCTACAAAACTTCATTCGGGATCAGGAGCTCCGAATCCAAGCGAAAAGTGAGGACTTGCTTTCTTTGCAGGAGAACTTCCGTAGCCAAGTGAGTGAAAATGAACTTTTGAGGCAGACGGTCACCAATCTGAAGGAGAGAATAGCAGAGTTGGAAATGGATGTGTGTCAACCGAGAGAGGAAAATGCAAAAGTCGAGGAAAACTCTCGAGAAAAGGCAGTGGGAGATGAGGCATTGCAAGAGACAGATAGGCTGCTTTCAGTGATGCGGAGAGAGGAGGAATCCCAGGGTGCTGCGATGAAAGAGAAGGCACTTGCTTTGGAGCAACTATCGCAAGAGAGAGAAGAGCACGAGACCGGGGTATTGAACCGGCCGGTCAGTGCAGTTCCATCAATGCAGGGAAAGACAGTTCTGTGCCAACAGGGGAGAGATGAAGTCCTGTTGGCCCTGACACAGAAACAAATGGAAACCTGTGCCCTCCAGAAGGAGGTTCGCCATTTACGTGAGAGCGAATTACGCCTAACCCAGGAGCTGGAGAGACGGCGACACCTCGCTCTAGAAGCCGAAGACGCTCATCGCCGGGAAGCTCTGGCCTCAGAAGACAAAGTGGCTCAACTCAGGAAGGAAGTGACGGTCTTGCAGGGAAGACTCGTTTTGTCTTCCACTGCCATGGAAAATGCCAGCCGAGGAGCCAGTCTGCAGGTAGAGTCGCTGCAGGAGCAACTGCACGTGGTGACCCAGCAGAAAGAGGACACTGCGCTCCAGCTTGCTGCCTCGCAGGAAGAAGGAAGGCAGTATGGTCACATCCTAGCTGACCTCAAGTTGGAACTCGCCGAATGGATGGAAAAGGCAGACAGCCTCGAAGGAAAACTGAAGTCATTGCAGGGACGATTACATAAAACAAATGCTGACTTGGAGCTGAAGGAAGACCAACTCCAAGAATTCCAGAAACAGAATGAGGTCCAGCAGGAAATCCTGGAGGACACACAGAAGAAACTGATGAACTTAGTCAGTAAGTCCGAAGGAATGGTGGACAAAACCCTACTAAGGAGACTCTTCCTGGGATCTTTCCAAGCCCCTGACGCTGAACGGCAGGAAGCCTTAAGGTTGATGGGAAGCATGCTGGGGATCCGAGAAGACCAGATGCGGCAGCTGTTCAGTGAAGGGCCAGGTGGTGGTACCAGCTGGATGAGTCGGGGGCCTGGATCCAAAAGCGCCCCCAACACACATGTGAAGCCAAATCACCGACCTATGGCCAAGAATTCTTTTTCAGGGCTTTTCGTCCAGTTTCTAGAAGCGGAATCTCATTCAGCTTTGCCACCACCAAAGCCCTCTGCTCATGACGTGAAGCCCCCAGATCCCGGAGGAAGGGGAAAACTGGCTATGAAACAAGGCCCAGCACGTCTGAACACTACCCTAGCATCCACATCCCGGAAAAAAGATGTGAAGCCCCGCACCACAACGGTGTCTCTTATTACCCCTCCTGGACCGGAAGCGGATGGATCGGAGCACCTTCTTCTAAATGCCGTCACTGATGCTTTGCCCACGTACGCACCCCAAATACTGTCACCTGCGGAGAAGGTTGGAATGGCGGCCAAAGGCCTCTCAAAGAAATAGAGGATTCTCAAGCCAGAGATGAGACAGTGCTCGGAAGACCCCAAGTCACTCTGTGTGTTTACCTAATCCCAAAATGTCCTTTTGCAAAACGTAATATATTTGCAGTCTTGCTTTCAGCTTAATAAAAATATTCTTTTATGAGTTAACAAAAAAAGGCATCTTTTAATGACTGCAGAGGTATTCACCAAACTGAAAATGGTGGGTATTTCTTATGAGAGTAGACAGTGGTGGGGTTGGGGGCTGCGGTCAATGGTACTTCCAGTATTGTTTGTAATGCTTTGATGTTTTCATAAGGAGCATGTATATACATATACCTTTGGTAAGGAAAACATCCACTCGTTTTAATGTTCCCAACTTATCAAATACATGAGCACCCACGCCTTGTTGGAGAAACTGGGTGTATAGCATGAAAGGTTAAGATGAATACATTTTTTTAAAAAATGCGAGTTTGATTTTCCCAGTTATGTCCCATTTCTCTTTCTCCTTTTTTATTTTTAATTGTTTTTTCCATTTCATTTTATGTTGCCTGGGAATCTACTTCATGGGTAACCTGATTTATCTCAGGCCTTTAGAAATATATGTATATTTGTCTTTTTGGGCGTATAGTATTCTATGACTTGCTTTTAAAAAAAAAAAATCACTCTGCCTTCGAGATCTTTACAAATGTGAATGAATTCCAATTCATTCTTTAAAAGGAAATGCAGGCCTTTGTGGATATACCCTAAATTACCGAACTAGCTCCTACTGATCAGTATTTAATCGGTTTTTACTTCAAATGTCCATGGTCAACTCCCTTGTTCCTTTCCTCAGAAGCCACTCCAAATCTTCGTTTGCAGTGCCAGGCTCATTACTCCACTATACTCTGGAAACCATCCACTCAAACTTCTTTTCTTCTCCTTCTCCTTCTCCTTCTCCTTCTCCTCCTTCTCCTTCTCCTTCTCCTTCTCCTTCTCCTTCTTCTCCTTCTCCTTCTCCTTCTCCTTCTTCTTCCTTCTCCCTCTTCTTCTTCTTCTTCTTCTTCTTCTTCTTCTTCTTCTTCTTCTTCTTCTTCTTCTTCTTCTTCTTCTTCTTTTTAACGATTTTATTTATTTATTTGACAGAGCAGGAGAGCACAGGCAGGGCGGGTGGCAGAGGGCGAAGGAGAAGCAGGCCCCTTGCTGAGCAGGGAGCCTGATGTGGTGCTTGATTCCCGGGTCACTGAGATCATGACCTGAACCAAAGGCAGACGCTAAACTGACTGAGCCACCCAGGCGCCTCCCATTCAGACTTCTTGAAAGATCTCATTCCATTAATTTTCCATTGTGCTGTATCTTCAGCCTGCCAAATATCTTAAATCCTTCCCTCCCTTTCTGTTGCCAGTGCTCTGGTTCACCCATTCCTGTCTCTTGCACAGACTAGTGCAGTAGACTGCCTACTGATCTTGCTGGTTCCACACTCGGCCTCCTTTGAATCCATTCTCCATGCTGCTGTCAGGGCGAACTGAGACGAAAATCTGATGTCACTTCCCTGCTGCCATTATTTGTGGGTTCCCTCATTGCTTGGAGTTCGACCTTTAGGAGACCATCCAAGCCCTTGCTTTTGCAGCCTTCCCTCCTGCGCATCATTCACATACAGGCTGCCCTTTAGCCGCAGGGAATTCTTACAAGCCCCCAATAGATTCTTATCCAAAGAACTTCAAGTGCATGAGCCTCATCGTTGTGCCTTGCCAAAGGTACAAAGCAGAAGGATTTCATTTTTCTCCTCTTCACCCGTTGGTAAAGGGAGTGATTCCCACCCTAAAGTTATGGGATGTCCGGATGCTGAACAGATGAGCTCGACACTAATTTATTACCCATGTCTACTCGTGGCCCACACCATGCAGGGCCACAAGGGGGTTTTACCTGGGAGCAGAATGAAGAAGGGCTTTGGGGCGGGGGCAGACCTTGTAGTAACAAGAGAGTGACGGTGAGCCCTACTTCCTGCAGGAGGGCATGACTGGCTTGCTGGATAATTGCACACGCTGTCAGGGAAATGGACCTTACTCCTTGGGGAGAAACTGTGCCTGGTCCCTGGGATAAAGAAGGTCGTTTGGCCAGGAGACCTGATCTGTGGGAGCAGAGGGGGAAGGGAACTTTGGGTGAGACCGAGGCCATTGGAGGCCCTCTGATGTTCCCTGATACTAAGACAACACTTCCTATTGAATCTTAATCTCAGGCTTTCCATCACAGTGGACTCTGATATCTAGACATCAATTTCAACCTGGGACTGAGACTTTTAAGGAGTAGGACAGGTGCTTCTCTAGGAAGTGAAATTGTCACGTGAACAAGAGGGGGAGTTGGTCTTCAAAACCAAAATGTATCAACGGTCATTGATGGTCACTCAGTTGATCCCAAGGGAATCCTTAGGTAGCCAAGGGGTAGAAGGAAAGGCTGACGTCCTCCAGCACCATGGAATCTGGCAATGGACTGTGGATAGAAGCAGCCACCCCCACCTGCAGGTTGGATATGCAGACTTTGGCTTCAGCCTGTAGCAAGAAGGCCTTGGTAACTACATTAAGCTGGTGGGGGTATCATGACCCGAGGCAGAGCAGACAGCGGGATATGAAGGCTCAGAGTCTGTAAGAGACTCCGTTTCCAGGAGAGCCCAGTGCATGGTCAGCAATTGCTGCTTTCATGGTCTATAACCCAGGGCCAAGGAGGGCCATTTCTTGCATTGGGAGTCCATGGACGATTCCAGTGACTCCAGGAAGCTGGAGAGGTAGTTGCTAAAGCCTTTTTACTTAGGGCACTAACGGGTGATTTTTTTTTTTTTTTTTAAGATTTTATTTATGTATTTGAGAGACAGTTGGAGCTGGAGGAGGAGGTCAAAGGGAGTGGGAGAAGAAGCAGGCTCCCCACTGAACAGGGAGTTCCCTGCCAGGCTGGATCTCAGGACCCTGAGATCATGACTTGAGCCAAAGGCCGACGCTTCACCAACTGAGCCAGCCAGTCGCCCCCTCACAGTTGTTTTGGACAGATCCTAGAGCCTTTTGTTGAGGGGAGCCCCACCCAGCGTGGGCTCAGTGACAAGTAGCAGCCTAAATGGGCTTATGTAAAATTTATAAACAAGGAATATGTTGCCTCTAGAACCAAAAAAAAAAAAAAAAAAAATACTGACAGAATTTGGACTTGTATGTCCTTCCTTGTTTGTAAGGATTTTATTTGGTTACTTGAAAGAGCACGAGAGTGAGAGCACAAGGGGCTGGTAGGGGCAGAGGGAGAGGGAGAAGCAGGCTTCCCAGTGAGCAGGGAGCCTGATGCGCGGCTTGTTCCCAGGACCCTGGGTTCATGACCTGAGCCGAAGGCAGACGCTTAATGGACTGAGCCACTCAGTCGCCCCTGCACCTGCATGTCCTTAACAAGTGTGTCAAACAAATGTCCTCACAGTAGGTAGTCGTAAATGTGATGTCATACCTATGTCCCTGGAGAAGGACGGGTGCAGTAAGATCCTGCCCACAAAGATGTCTGTGATAGCAGAGAGGTTTGGGTGCCCTGTGCTTAACAAGGTAAAATGTGTCCCCTTCAAAGTCAAGGCACATTTGACCGAGAGGATGTTGAAATACGCATGGAACAGAACATATTGGCCAAATCTATATTAGCAAAATATTCCCCATCCTTAAATTTGTTGGGCTCCCTTGTGTTTTTTTTTAAAGATTTTATTTCTTTATTTTAAAGAGAGAGACACCTAGTGCACGAGCCCAGTTGGGGCGGGGGGGGGCGGAGGGAAGGGCCGAGTGAGCGATTCCCAAGCTGACTCCACCCTGAGCACGGAGCCTAACATGGAGCTGGATCCTATGAACCTGAGACCATGACTTGAGAAGAAAGCGTAGCCCACTGAGCCACCCAGGTGGCCCTAGGGGTCTCAGAGGTTTTCAGGGGACCAGGATTTATTTTAATCAGGTATGATAAGTTAGGAAGATATAGAAGTAACTGTCACAATGGAAGAAGTTTTGTAGATTTAGAGGCCCCAAGAAAGGAGGTTCTGAGAGCCTTGCAGGGCCACCTGGGGAAGCACCAGGATTGGTCAGGAGAAAGAGGGAGTGAAGGGAAAATGTGGGCAAGACCCTTTATTGTGGTTTCCATGGGAAGGGACAGGTGAGGCAGGATAAGCACGTTTAAGACTGGCTAGTTTGAGTAATTTCAGGGGGCTCCAGGCCAGAGTGGTGTCTGCAGGAGTCTGTCCCGCCCTTGCGGTGATCAGGGAGGCCATAGTGGCCCAGAGCTGCTTAAGATGAGGTGGTTGGCAGTAAGGGTTCTGTACCGGTTGGTTTGGATGTGAAAGGTATGCTCCCAGGCCAGTTGTGGACTTTTTCTAAGAATTAACTAAGCCTGCCAGGGACAGTCCCTCCAAAGTCAGCAAGTCTGAGATGTCAAAGCATTAAATACAGAAGCTAGAAAATACGGTTATTTTACTAGGTACAAGCATAATTGGAGCCCTGGTATCGAATCCATGAAGGTTACCCAACTGGTACATCTTAGCAGACATTAACGTTAATTCAGAACCTATGTTTTAGAGGGCCAAAAGCCAGTTGACCTCATTTTATCTTTTGCCATATAAATTATCTTAGTAAATTTGGATTTCTTTTTTTTTTTTTTTTTTTTTTTTACGGTTTATTCATTCATTTGAGAGAGAGACAGCAAGCAGGTGTGAAAGAGCAGGAACCAGGGGGAGCTGCAGGCAGAGGCAGAGGGAGAAGCCGACTGACTCCCCTCCAAGCAGGGAGCCTCTCATGGGGCTCAATCCCAGGTCCCCGGGATCACGGCTGGAGCCGAAGTCGGACGCCTAAGCATCCGAACCACCCAGGCGCCCCTGTGAATTTTGGATTTCCAGTTGGGTCAAATTGTGAACCTATGTCGAATTAATTTGGGGGGGTTCCTCTTCCTGTATCCAGTTTTCTTTCTTCCATTCCTCCTTTTCTTGGGTTTGTTTGGTCCTGGATATATGCTTGGGTTAGGGAGTGTCTTTTTACCCTGTTCATCTTTCTCCGTTTTTTCTTCCAGAGAGTCTCCAATCAGCATCATTAGGGTTGGAGCCTCTGTCGTGGCAATGGTCGTATGGTTTCAGGTGTCCTGGCGTAAGTCAGGGTGTGAATTGATACCCTCACTGTGCCACAGGGGTGCCACGGATGTTTCCCCCACGACCCTGAGGATGGCGATCTTGTGCCAAACAGGTTTAGGCAGTGGGGTGGTAAGTGAAAGAGCACAGGACCCACAGCGCAGACGTTGATAAAGCCAAAGCATCTTCTGCTACAGCCCTACCTTCTCTCAGTGTGGACGGCTTCCCCTCCCCCCTTTTCCCACTCTACCGATTCCCTCAGGAGACTATTTCATTTCTAGCCCCATAAAGTCATGGGTTTTTGTTTCTGTCTCCAGCTATTCAGACGTGGTGCACATGTTCTGGGTGTTTATGGGGAAAGGGAGCTGGGTGGGTCGGCCCCACAGATGACTGTCCTCTTCCTGCGGGCATGCCAGTCCATCTCCCCAGTGTTGGAGTCCACAGCCAGGAAGGTCATTTTGTCCATGGCCAGAGTGGGAGCCTCAAGGCCCTGGATCCAGAGATGAGTCCCTGGACGCGCTGGGAAGCAACAACACTAAGAGAAAGCAAGTGTGTGGAGGAGGGGTTTTGCACTGGGAGAGAGGTGGAGCACCAAACGGCCGACCCTCCACTTTTGTGTTTCTCATCAGCTCCTGGGCCCTGGGCTGCCATGGATGTGCGCCTCCAAACCCTGAGGGCTCCGGGGGACACACGGTAACGGGGAGAGGAGCGGCAGCTGGGGAGATGGGCAAGGCCACTCGCGTTGCCTGACCCACAGTGACTCAGGAGGCAGCCAGGGAGCCATTCTTACATCTCCCTGGGGTCGTGGCCCCCTTCCTTTCCACCCACAACACAGAGGGTCATCCCCAGGACGGTGCGTGGGGTGCGCTCTCCCCACCCGGATCTGTCTGTCTGCCCCAAGCACTGGCCCAACACCCAGTCGGTGGAACTCAAGCACCCCAGTCAGCAGGTCGTGGGGTTGCCGACCTCAGCGGGGAGCCTTGGAGACCGATACAGGCCAGATGGAGGTCACACTGATGGCACCTCCCTCCTAGGTACAGTCAAGTCGCATCTGTACTCAACTTGTTGGCAAGGATGGGACATTGGTTTGGAAACGGATGGCGACCTCCATTGGAGCTAACAGAACACGAGCTAACACACAAGCTGGCCCGCAGTTGCCAGTTCCCTCCCAGATCGTGATTGTCCCCTCTGAAGCCAGTTAGGAAGCCAAGGAGCACGTCAAGCTGACCCCGTGTCCTCAGTTAAGGTGGGGCCACCCTGTTTGTGATGTCACTTGCTTTTATTCAGCTTCTCCTCAGTTCCCTGACGAGAGAGAGATTCCTGCTCTAGGCTTGTAGGGATCCCTTGACACCTGACAGATGTGACTGGCAGCAGTTGACTAGTCACATATTCTCACAGTTCAAGGGAGGAGGATACCACACACTGTGCAGGGCTGCACAGGAATTGCACTTGGGAACAGAGGGAACAAGCAGGGGCTTGGAAGGCAAGACTTTGTCCTAACAAGAAGGTGGGGCAAGTCCTGGTTCCCTTGGGAGGGTATGAGTGGCTTGCTTGAAGAATTCAGTGGGCTTCTAGGGAACTGAACGCTGCTCCCCCAAATCAACAGGCACTATGTCTGGTCCCTGTGATGAGAAGGGTTTTTGCTTAGGAGACCTTACGTGTGAGGGAGGAGGGAGAGGAGAACTTGCATTAGGCTGTTTCCGTCCCTCCTTGATTGTCCCTGGTGTGAAGACAGCCCTTAATATGGAATCTTCATTTCAGGCCTTATGCCCCAAGAGGTTATGAAAATGTCAGCCTTCTTACAACTACTAATGGCATTTCACAGTGAAACAGTATACAGAAGAAACATGTAAAAGTTGTATTGCTGTATGCTAGCAACGAACATGTGGGCTCCACTATCAAACATACGTTCACAATTACTAGTAAAACTATACTTAGGGATCAATCGAACAAAGCATGTCCAGCACTCGCATGCCCACAGCCGTTAGCACTGATAGAGGAAATCGGAGATATAAATAAATGCAGAGATATACCATGTTTGTGAATTGGAAGCCTAAGCATAGTGAAGATGTTCATTCTGCCCAGATTGATAGATCGATTTAATGCAATTCCTGTCAAAACCCAGTCAGGGTTTGTTTTCTTTTGTAGATTGATAGACAAGATGATTCTAAAGTGTATGTGGATAGACAGAGGAATGAAGAGTAGTTTCAGAAACAATTTTGAAAATAATAATAAAGTGGGAACATGCAGTCTACCCAGTTTCAGAACTTCTGCGATAGTTTTACTAAGGACGATTGTGTGGTATCTGCAGAAGGACAGACACAGATCAATAGAACAGAACAAAGAACCCAGAAAGAGTCCCCACAAATACGCTCAACTGAGTTTTGAAAAGGGAGCCAAAGCACTTCAGTGGGGGGAAAGCTGGCCTTGCGACAGACTACAGCCATTTCAAGCTTGTGATGAACACACAGACGCCAGACTCAGAAAACAGCACCAGGAGCGAAGGAAGACGGGGCTTTGACGGCGGTCCCGCCAGGTGGTGACGGGAAAGGAGGGGTAGACGGTGCCCAGGGCTCTGTGGGCGGGGCCAGAGGAGGCACCCAAGGGGCGCGTCCGCGGGCCGAGCGGGCGGGAAGCTGTCCAATCAGCGTCTGGGCAGAAGCGCCAATGAGCGGGAAGGTTGTTGGGCGGTTGACGTGAGCGGCGGGTCTGAGCCCCGGCAGCTGAGCGCGGCGGAAGCGAGCCCTCCTTCCCTCTCCGAGGCTGGCTCGTCCCCCCAGCGCCCGGGGACCCGGTTTCGTTGTTCTCGGTGGGGACAGCACCCCGGAACCTCCACGGCCATGGGCGCTCGTCCGAGGACGGCCTCTTTCAGCTCCTGTTCGTCCTCCTCGACAGACCCAGACGACGAGGGAGTGCGCGGCCCTTGCGAAGATGCTTCTCCGTGCAGAGGTGCCTGCCGGGCGCGGGGACCCAGCGTCCCCGGGGGCCTGGGGCCTGGGGCCTGGGTGGGGGGCGGGCCTGTGTCTCCGGAACACGCTCGTTCGCCAAAAGGGCGCCGTCACCTCGTGCGACCCTCGTTTCGCACGTGTGAAGTGCCCGGCGCGGGGCTTCATTCCTGGAGCGGAGAATGACCTCCCTTGTGCTGTGCGCCAGGCCTGGGGGGAGCGTGACTGGGAATGCGGCCTGCAGCAGGCCGGCGGGGTCTTGGCCTCCTTGGGGCTCGAGTCCTTATGGAAGCCCGACGAGAAGCAAGGAAGTCTAGCGTTGAGAGGGGAGGAGGAGTGCAGGTTCTTCCTCTTGCATAGGTCACATTCCGTTGGGGATCGTCAGGGTGCCCGTTGTGCACCTGAGATCAGGTCAGTCAAGGTGTGTTGGGGCGGGGCGGGGGGGATGGTCTGCCCAGGAGCACGTAGTAGTGGTGCGCAGAGCCAGGACTTTGCAGAGCTCTTGCGTGTCTGCCGCAGGAGTCTGCGTTCTAGGGGTGCAGTGGGGGCCGTGTTGTGAGCACAGATAGGTGTCGGAAAGCCCAGGCTGGGGTGTAGTTCGTTCGTTCGTTCGTTCGTTCAACAGAAAGTGTTGAGAGTGTACTTCGTGGTAGGCCCTTCTCTTTGGGGGGGTGGGGGGGGTGGGTATTCAGCGATTGGGAACCCAGGATAAATAGGACAGATACGGCGTCTACCCTATCACCACCTGGTTGGAAAAGACTGGAAGCAAATAATTGCCCATGAAATACATAATTACCGTTTTGCTTCGAGTGCTGAGAACTACGGGGTGCATTCGAGTTTGTCTTTTAGGCAGTAATGTTTAAGCTGAGAACAGAAGGCTAAGAAAAAAACGGGGATGTGGGAGGGTGTTCACTTAGAGCAGGGAAGGAGTGTGAACTGTGAAAGGAATTGAGGGAATGCCCTTGAAGCCGGGGCCACGTAGGGACTGTAGGGACTGTAGGGTGGGCAAGCCAAGGTTCGGGGTTAAGACTTGCAGTTTTTGTAGGTTCCTGGAGACTAAACATAGTGATTTAAGACATGGAGTCCAGAGCCAAGCTGATCGGAGCTCTGCCTCTTATGAGCTGTGTTCCTAAACCATTCTGGGTCTCAGTTTCCTGATGTGAGAAATGGAGATGATGATAATCCCACTTCTTAGATGATTGTAAAGATAAATGATATTTAACGTTAATGAAACACGTAGAGCCCTGTCTGACATGTAGTGGGTGTTAGTGGTGGTTGATTAAATAAAGAGGTAAATACATACATTGGTATTGAAGACTTGACGGTAGTGTGTGGTGAAATTTGGGAAGCTAAAAGCCTTCCAGCCAACTTCATTTCTTCTCCAGTGTTCAGGTGCTGTTGACCACATGTGTAGAACTGTTGAATTAGAAATAATGTTCGCATATCGACTGCTACTTGCTAAGAGACTCTGAAGTGCCATTGAAATAATCAGAAAATACTTTTCAGTAGCATAGTATAATTTTATTTAAAATGTATTGGTAGTCTTGATTATTTAGTATTTGTTGGTAAACGTTTTAGCAAACTTGCCTACTTAAAACAAAGTAAGTTAACTGTAGAGTAATTCAGACACAGCCAAAGGACAGAGAAGTAATATAACTAGAGCTTTCCTTTTCTTGACTCTCTAGGGGATAGTTTTTGTAATTTCTCTGTTCTTCTTTGCCTCAGTTTTCGATGCCCCCCTGTGTCTGCAGCCATCTAAACATTGTAGGGCAAGTTTGGGTTTGGAATTGCAGAGAGTACAGTGGTACCCAGCCCAGAGTGCACATCAGCAGAGCCTGTGGGGCTATTTAAAGAAAACACAGATGTTCACGTCCTCCTCTACACTCACTGAGTCAGAGTCTTCTGGGATGGGCCCGGGGCTCTAAAGACCACGTATATTTGTCATCTGGTTGCATTTCATGAAAGCCTTTTTAGCACCGGGCTTTCCTTTATCTGAACAACATGCAAGAAGATTGGGAGAATCCATAAGTTAACGTTTGAGGACATTTTGCAGGGCTCTGTCCTTCCAAGTTCTGTGATACCGTGATGTGCATCTTCACTGTAGTGTGTTAAACCCTTAAACTTTGTCAGAAAGTCATGTGATTAATAACGTAGAGATTCCTTGCGTGAATCGTGGGCAGATCACTTTGTGCCTCAGTCCTGTGTTTGGAATGGGGATAAAAATGGTAGCCCACCTTTGGGATGTAAGGATTAAATGAGCAATAGATCCAAGGCAGTTAGCACCGGGTCTGACACAGAGTGAAGCCTTCCCTAAATAATTCTTACTTCTTTTGCTTTCCCTCCATTATTTATTTATTTAAATACAGATTTTATTTACTTCTTTATCTTAGAGAGAGAGAGAGAGAGAGTGCATGCCCCTGGCGTGGGGCCAGAAGAGGAGGGAAAGGGAGGGGGAAAGAATCTCCAGCAGAATCCACACTGAGTGTGGAACCCAACTTGGAGCTCAGTCTCGGCACCCTCAGATCATGACCTGATGTGAAATCAGGAGTCGGACGCTGAACCAACTGGGCCACCGAGGCGCCCCTTGATTTCCCTCCATTCTGAATATTATTTGGTTCCAGCTATGTCCTAGCTGTGGGTTAGGCTGGTTCCTGCTGCCCTAGGTTACAGCCATAAAGCCCCTAAAATCGCACTAAGAAAGCCAGTTAGCCTCCCAGGACACCTAGGATTCCCTCCAGGAAAGGGAACCATCCCTTCCTCCCGTGACGGTGGTCAGCATCCTCCACAAAGGCCACTGGAAGCACAGCTGTCGTTAAACACAGTGGCTTCGTTACTCATCCTGAGGGGGAACCCACGTCATGGGGACTGTGGGGCTGATCCGTAAGAAAGAGGGTGTTAGAAAGAACTTACAGGATTTGGGCTTTGGGCGGATGTTTTTGGGAGTGTTCAAGGAAGCAGGGGTGTGCTCTGGTCTGGGTGCTGAGGCGAGGCGAGGCGAGACAGTTCTGGGATCGGGTAGCTCCATCAGTGTTTTCTAGAAGGAGGTGTGAAGAGCGTGACGGACGGTGTCATTCACAAGGAAGACACTCGCTGGTATCAGGCGGGAGAGAGGAGGATTGGCATTTGGGGGTGGGCACGACAAGCTGGTTTTTGTCTGTTTGGACAAAAGAGCAAGGGGTCCTCTTTGGTGTCCCTTCATCACCGGGGCCACGGCACCTCAAGCTGCTGTTCTGCGAGGTCATTTGCGTGCAACCGGAGAAGCACGTGGCGTCTCCTGGAGCGCCAGGCCCGCGGCGACCAGCCGTGCAGCCCGGCTCATGGTGCCAGGCCGCCTCCTCGATGTCAGCACTGCTCTTGCTTCTTTGCCAGTGGAGGGGGGAAGCCTTCAAAAGACAAATAGGTGTTTGCAGGGCAGAAGAAACTAGCCTGGCCGTGGAAGCCCAGGGCTGTGTCATCGGCACCTGACATTGGGCCAGGGAGCGGGGAGCAAGAGAGAATTCTGGGGAGGTTGTCAGAGAATGACTCGTGCGAGGACCAAGGGGTCAAGTGGGGGAGCTGACGTGCTCCGGGTTTTCGGACGGTCCCCAGGAGCCTCGTGGGAGATGCACTGCTGACAAAGAGCAGGTCTGTTCCCCTTTCCTTCCCTGTGGCCACAGCCCTGGCTCCGGTCCCTTCTCCTACCTGCTCTGTTGCAGCAGGTTCCTCTTGTTCTGCCTGCTTCTCATCCAGCTCCCTCTCCCATCCACGTGCTCCTGCTCTGGCCAGGGTGATCTTCTTGGAATCCCACATCTTCTCCTGTTACTGCGTTCCTCGAAACCCTTTGATTCCCCATCAGCCACAAGGTGAGAATCTGTACTGTGTGGCGACTCACTTTGCTTTTCCTGATCCTCTCACGGTTCCCTGGGTCTCCCGCTGCCAACTGGAAATCTGTATTTCAATGTCTCCGAATTATGGCAAATCCATTCTTTCCAAAACTTCTCAAGATCCCCTTCCTGTATTCTCCTCCTCCCCACCCCCCCCACCCCACCCCAACTCCGTGAATCGGGCCACTGTGTCCTTCAGGTCCCACGTGCAAAAGGGAGGAGTCCTCTTGGAACTCTGCTTTTACTTCCTTACCCCCTTGTGTGATCATTCTCCCAGACCTGTGATTTTATCTGCTAAATATCTCTGGAATCTACTTCCTTTTCTCCACCTCTGCTTTTGCCCTCTCATTCCGAGTTAAGGTCATTTGTGGTCTGCGCCATGGTTCTAGTCTGCTTACTGAGCTTCCAGGCGCTTCTACCGCCTCCAAATCCCTATCTCCCCCTGAAGCCAGAGGTTTGTGGAAGGCCCATTCGTTCATGTCACTGCCTAGTTTCCTGGCTTCTTGTTGCCGTTCGAGATAGACCCAAACGTTCCTTCTGTGTGTGCACGGCTGCTCCGTCCTTCTTCTCCAGTCTTGCTTCCCGCTCGCCTTCCCTGCTGTACTCGATCCGGTCATTCCTTCCAATGTGCCCTGTGCCCGCCGGCCTTGGGGCGGCTCGGCTGCTCCCTCTGCCCAAGATGCTCTTTCCCCCACCCGCCTTGCCTCACGAGCTCTCATCTTCCCTCAGATGACTGCAGCAGTCACTGCACATTCTTTATTGAACGCCTTCTCAGTTGCCAGAGGCTCGGTTCTTGTGCGCTTCCCGATGTGACCCAGACAGACCTCGGTGGAGCTGTTAGGAAGCCTTTCTTCCAGGGAGAGAAGCAGCCAGGAAACACAGAGGCAAGGAATCTGGCACATCAGGGGTCCTGGATGCTGTAGGAGCGTTGGAAGGGGTTGTCCTCTGAGCTGGGATGGCCAGGGACGGCCCCCTGAGGACAAGAGTGGGGAAAGCCTTGCAGGAGGTTGAGGGAGTGGGCCCTGTGCATGTCTGTGGGAACAGTGTCCCAGGCAGAGAGAAGGGCGAGTAGGAAGCCCTCCGTGGAGGGAGCTGGCCTGACTTGTTCCAGGAATGACAAGGCCAGAGTGAGGGAGAAGGGGAAGAGTAGCAGATAGGGTGTTAGGGACCTGGGATGGTGGCCACTGGGGGATTTTGAACTGAAGAATGAGGTGACCTGACTTGGGTTTTAATGGGATGAGTTCAGCTTCTCTGTTGAGAACAGCGAGGGGGGAAGCAGGGCGATGAGTTAGTAGGCTCCTGGAATATTCCAAGTCAGAGATGCTGCTGGCTTGGATCAGGATGGTAGGGGTGGAAGTGCTGAGAATCGATCCAGATTCTGGGTACGTGTTGAAGGGAGAGCTGATGGGATGTACTGACAGATGGGATGTGGGTGAGGCCGATGAGTCCAAAAGGTGCCCAGCCTTCTGGCTCGTGTGAGATGCGGCTCCCTCCGGAGGCCCCTGACACCCTCGACAAGGTCCAGCCCCTTATCTGTTCTCTGTGCATCTCCTCTGGGGCAGTCAGTCCCGTTGCTCCGCAGACATCTCGTTTAATGTTTGTCTGCCCCGTGGGAATAGCGGTGCCGAGAGGGACCATGTGTGTCTCAGTGCCATGAGCCTTGTAGACCCCTAGTAAGTATTTCTGAGCCGGCCGAGTGATGAGGAACTGAATGGAGATGCTCATGGTTCTCTTTCCTGATGAGGGCTCCCAATTCCCATGTTCTGTTTCCCTGGTTTTGAGTGGTCTGTGTGTTTTAGAAACCAGGCCAGGGGCTGTAAGACGGAAATGGTATTGTGAGAATTGCAGAAGTTTCTCTGATGTCAGCCGCGTCGAAAAACGTCGCCCTCGACGTGCAAGTGGGTCAGAGGATCACCTCTTGGGAGAGGCAGCATTTTCTGGAGGGCCTAGGCCTTGCAGCTCACTGATGGCATCTTCCCGGCTCTGTCCAGAGTGCAGGGCTGGGATTTTGATCTGAAATATTCTGAAGGTGGGGGCTGCTGCTTTTCCTCCCCAGAGAAGACATGTCACTTGCGGATGAGAATATTCTGGTAAGGATAAATTAGCTGCCAAATTTGCCCATCAAGAAAGTCGAATAAATAATGGCTTTACTGGATTTGCGCTGCCTCCCCCCCATTTTTTCCAAAAGGGAACAAATTAATTTTTGAAAAGATCTGTGAAAAACAGTGGTCTCAGATCTAGAATACGAATTATTTTTCTTTTATGGTTAATTTTTTTTAAGGTTTTATTTTTAAGGGATCTCTCTGTACCTAACTTGGGGCTAGAGCTCATAACACCCAGATCAAGAGTCACATGCTCTTCCAACTGAGCCAGCAAGGTGCCCCTTCAGGGTTAACTTTTTAAATGACAAAAGTGAATACATATCCCCCACTCAGCCTCATTTGAATATAGTGTGCCTACAGGTTTTCATGCCTACAGTTTTTTAATGTCTGAATGTTTTTCCACAGTGGGGTTGTACTTTACGTGACGATTCTGTTTGTTATTTGGGTGGCTATGATTTTGCTATTAAGATAGGGCTGTGATGAACATCTTTGCATGTGTGTTTGAGTTTTCCCTCGAGATAGATTTCAGGGTAAAAACTTCTGCAAAATGATCCTCAGGAGTGGTTATGTCATTTTTGGTTCTCACCCATGGTAAATGAGATGGTAATGACAGAATATTTCTCAGTCTTTTAAATTTCTTGTCAAGTGGCAGGGGAAAAATAATGCCTGTTTCAATTTTTATCTCTCTCTCTCTCTCTCTATCTATAAATGTATGTTTTATATTTAAATTTAAATATGTATTTATTTTATATATATTTGAATTTATAGATGTAGCTCTATGTATTTATACACATACAAACATATTTCTAAAGATTTATTTGAGAGCGAACACGGGGGAAGGGCAGACGGAGAGGGAGAGAGAGAATCTCAAGCCGATTGCCCACTGAGTGCAGAGCCTGAATGGGGCTGGATCCCACAACCCTAAGACCATGATCTGAGCCCAGATCAAGAGTCAGATGCTTAACCGATTGAGCCAGCCAAGTGCCCCTTACATTTATATTTTTATAATCACCTGTAATACTGAGCAATTTTAGTTGGTCCCTATCACTGATACTTTTTTCACGGATACTTTTTTACATGAATCCTCGCTCGTTATCATTTTCCTGCTGGGTTGTTGTCTTTTTGTTTGGGTATTTATATTTTTCTTATTGATTTGTAGGAACTTTTTATAGGTCGGATAGTAGTCCTTTGCCTCTGTACTCGTTGCAGTATTTTCTCCCAAACGATTGTCTTTCGGTTTCGCTTGTACCATACATTTCAGGATACATTTCATTCTGAATCTCTGTGGTGCCCAATCTCATAGTCTAACTTTATAGCTTGTGGCTTTGGATAGTGCTTCAAAAGACCATTTTCAATCGCTGCATTTTCTTTTAGCACTTTTAGGGTTTGGGCTTCTGTTGCTTAGACCATTCATCTGTCTTTATTATTTTGTATGTTACAAGGTAGCACTTTTGTCCCTACACCATCTAGTGATGGTCTGTATCCCCCATGGATTTGAAAGAGCCCTTAAATGCTAAATTTTTATATATACTTTGACACAGACATGGGTATATCGTTCTTCACTTCCAGTTGGAATTGCTTTTTTCCTTTTGATGCCTGAACATTTTGCCTTGCGATATAACTTAGTTGTGAATTGATTGAGAGCGCCTATAGCTTGCTTCTAGAGTAAGAATAGGTTTGTACCGCTGAATAGCACCCTTTTCTTAGTTCATTTGAGCAGCTGTACTCTAGGAAGAAAGAAAAGAAAGGGACCCTGACAAAAAACATGTGTCTAAGCCTGTGAAAGCAATAGCTTTTTAGGTAGTCCTGCCATGTAGACTTCAACATACGTGTCATTGGCTGGAAGTCGTCATGTGGCCCTACCCCTAGCTGCAGGGACGTGGCGGGGGGGAGAATTTCTCACAGGGCAGATTAATACCTCGAACAAAATTGGGGCCCTCTTCGTAAGGAAGCAGGCGTAAGTGGATATTGAAAGGGGAACTCGGATTGGGGCACCTGGGTGGCTCTGTTGTTAAGCCTCTGCTTTCGGCTCAGGTCGTGATCCCAGGGTCCTGGGATCGAGCCCCGCATCGGGCTCCCTGCTCAGCGGGAAGCCTGCTTCTCCCTCTCCCACTGCCCCTGCTGTGTTCCCTCTCTAGCTGTCTCTCTCTCTCTGTCAAGTAAATAAATAAAATCTTTAAAAAAAAAAAAAAAAAGAAAGAAAGAAAGGGGAACTTGGTGGGTCAGCTCCATCTCTCATCTTTTTTTCTTTCCTTTAGAATTTCCCCAGGTAGGGGTGCCTGGGTGGTTCAGTCAGGTTGAACATCTGACTGTTGATCTCAGCTCAGGTCTCGATCTCAGGGTTGTGAGTTCAAGCTCCACATTGGGCTCCGTGCTGGGTGTGTTGCCTATTTAAAAAAAGAAACAAAGACAAGAATCTCCCCAGGTATTCTTCAGTGACAGAGGTGGGACGGCAGGGGAGAAAAGGAGATAATTTGTAAAATAAAATGCTCAGGTCTCATTGTTCAGCTTGATGAGCATTAAGAAATGTATACAGTTGACTCTTGAACAACATGGGTTGGAATTGCATGGGTCCACTTATAGGCAGATTTTTCGATAAATAGAATACAGTACTGTAAACATATTTTCTGTATGATTTTCTGAATATGTTCTTTAGTGTACTTTATTGAAGGAATACAATGTATAATAAATGTAACATACAAAATCTATGTTAATCAACCGTTTATGTTATCAGTAACGCTTCTGGTCGTCAGTAGGCAATTAGCAGGGAAGTTTTTGGGGAGTAAAAGTTAAATGAAAATTTCGGACTGCACAGGGGTCAGCGCCCCTAACCCCTGGGTTGATCAAGGGCCAACTGTATATCTGTGCACCATCCCCGAAAACTGTATCTGAAACTCCAGAAGTTTCCTTTGTATGTCTTTCTAGTTAATCTCCTTACCTCCAGTGGTCATTTTCTGATTTCAGGATCTATGATAGAGTATAATTGCCTTTTCTTGTACGTCGTGTAAATGGAATCAAGCAGTATGTATCGTTTTGTCTTCTTTCACTCAGTGTGTTCTTTGCGATTTATCCATGTTGTGTGCACTTATCCAAGATACACAAAGCCAGATCCTACTACTTTAAGTGGTAAGGACAGATTTTAATCAGCAATGACTATTGTAGTCAGGAAAAGAGTCCAGCTTGAATGAAACTCAACCTTGATTTGTACAGAGGGTATTTTATGTTTTAAAGATTTTATTTATTTTTTGACACAGAGAGAGAGACAGCTAGAGAGGGAACACAAGCAGGGGGAGTGGGAGGAGGGAGAAGCAGGCTCCCTGCTCTGCAGGGAGCCCGATGTGGGGCTCAATCCCAGGACCCTGGGATCGTGACGTGAGCCAAAGGCGGAGGCTGAACAACTGAGCCACCCAGGCACCCCACCGAGGGCATTATAAAGAGAGGATGAGGGAGTCATGCCAGAGGTGAATTAAATCAGAGAAGTAAAAGATTACAAAAAGTGGGAAACGTGAAACCCCCTGCATTTACTCACTGGGAGACAGAGGCCAGACTTTTCATTGTTGGCTGAACAAACCATGGATGCCTTGAGTTTTCTCAGTAGGGACTAAGGGTGACTGGAGTCACCCTAGGGGTGGGGTCTTGAGCTGTTGTTAGGAAGTATGTTAGTGTTTGGGCGAGTCTGCATATGATAAGCCAAGGTTGAGGCCCCTTTGAGAAGAGGGCTCAGAGGAGTCAGGCTAGCGTTTGCTTAAGGAGAGAGTCTTTGTGAGTGTAAAATGGTGTGGTCCTTTGTATGTAGTGTGCATATACCACAATTTTTTCATCTGTTCATCTGATGATCAGGCATGTTGTTGTATCCAATTTTTTGGTCATTGTGAATAGGCTACAATAAACATTCTTAGAGCAGTCTTAAATTTCTCTTGAAATTGCTTAGTGGAATTGCTTAGTCACAGCGAAGGGATATATTGAACTGCTAGACTAATTTCCAAAGTGGTTTATCAGTTTACACTTCCCACCAGCAATACTCCAGTTGCTCAGCATCCTCGTGAACATTCTGTGTTGTCAGTGAGGGTGAAATAGCATCTCATTATGGTTTCACATTGCATTTCCCTGGTGAAGCATGATCTTAGGCACCTTTTCGTGTGTTTCTTGGGCATTCCGACATCTTTTGTGACCTGTCGAACGTTCAAGTCTTCTGCCCGTTTTTGTTGTTAATGTTGTTTTTGGTTTTGACTTATTGGAGTTTATTATATATTCTGAATAGGAATTCTTTGTCATACAGATGTATTTTAAAAATACATGTATAGGAAAATAAAAATTTTAAATACTTAGAGTAGCATCAAAGCACGTAAACTGGTTGGGGTGACTGGCTGGCCCAGTTGATGAATCATCTGTGTTTTGATCTCAGCTCAGGTCTTAAACTCAGGGTTGTGAGTTCAAGCCCTGCACTGGGCTCCATGCTGGGTGTGGAGCCTACTTACACAACAAAAACAACAACCAAAACAACCCCAAACTGGCTGGGAATAAGTCTCATGAAAGACATGAAACACCTTTACACAGAAAAGTAAAAAACTTTGTTGAGAGGAATTCAAGAAGACTGAAATAAATGGGAGCTCTGTTTTGTTCATACATCGGGGAAGATTTGATGTCCTGGAGATTTCTGTTCTCCACGCCTTGATTCATGCAAACAGTGCAATCCCAGTTAAATCCTAGCCATGTTTTTTAGAAGAAATGAACAAGTTGATTCTAAAATGTATATGGAAATGCAAAGGGTCTGGAATAGCCAAAAAAGTCTTCAAAAGAAGAACACAGTTGATGAACTTACACTGCTTCTTCTTGCTTAATTTTAAGACTTAGAGCAAAGCCACAGTAATCCAAGTCTTTGACACAAAGAGAGATCAATGAGCAGAGCAGAGAGTCCAAAAAATAGACCAAACGCAAGTACTGTCGACTGATTTTTGCCCAGAGTGTCCAGTCAGTTCAGTGGTGGAAAGGGAAGTCTTTTTAATGAATAATTCTGTGTGACCTGGACATTCAGGCGGAAAGAAAACGGACCTTGACCCCTCCCTCATTCTGACATACACACATTAATTTGGGATGAATCATAAGCCTAAATATGAAAGCGAGAACCAGCGGCGCCTGGGTGGCTCAGTCGCTTGAGTCCGACTCTTGATTTTGGCTGAGGTCATGATCTCGGGGTCATGAGATTGAGCTCCGTGTGAACCCTGTGTCAGGCTCCACGCTAAGCGAGGAGTCAGCTTGAGATTCTTTCCCTCTCCTGCTCCCCCCTGGGCGCGCTCTCTCTCAAATAAATAAATCTTAAAAAAGGAAAAAGCTAGAACCGTAAAACTTTTGTATGAAAACATGGGAAAATGTCTTGACAACCTTGAGGTAGACAAATGTTTTGTATGCAGAACACAAAAAGTTCTAATTAGAAAGGAAAAATAGATACACTAAGAAAACGAAGAGGCAAGACAGACTGGGAGAAAATATTCAGAATACGTGTTCTTAAATGTTTTATTTTTTCCAAAAGTACTTTAGCATTATTCAGATCCATGGTATCTTATTAGTGTATTCTTTATTAACTGTTTTTTTCTTTTTTCTTTTTTGTTTAAGTCAGATATGAGACATTGTACCGTGGGAAATTTCTGATTGGCTTCTCCTCCTTATTCACCCTCTGGTCAATGTTGGTTCCTTTTCCGTTCATGTCTTGCCCAGTGTTCAGGGACTCCTTGCAGTAGAGACAGTAGATTTTAGATCCTATTGATCCTTGTGAAGTAACTGGCAATTCGATGAAGCCAGAAAGCAATAGCAGTAGCTTCCTTTGGGAGGAAATGATAGCCTGTGAGTCTTAGTCAATTGAGGCCCAGTGTTGTTTTTTGTTTTTTTGTTTTAAGATTTTATTTATTTATTTATTTATTTATTTATTTATTTATTTATTTATTTGAGAGAGCGAGACAGAGTGGAGGGGGGCAGGGGGAGAGGGACAAGCAGAATCTGCACTGAGCGTGGAGCCTGAACACGGGGTTCGATCTCAGGAACCTGAGGTCATGACCTGAGCCGAATCAAGCGTCAGACACTTAAACGCCTGAGCCGCCTAGGCACCCCTGTTTTTCGTGTTTTTTTGTCTTTTGTTTTTGTTTTGTTTTTCTTAGGTGATTAAACACTTAAGGCCTTGCGGATCTGCTGAGGAAAGCAACAGCGCTCACAAGAAGGGAAACAAACTCAAAGTCTGTGTAGGTACAAAGTCTGTTGCGCGTAAGACTTTGCTTCCTGCCTTCCATTTATAAGCAAGAATAAACGCAACAGGAAATAGGAACCCAAAACTGAGACTAAAGGACGTAAAAGAACAACAATAAAATTAAAAATGAGAGGTAGAGCATATCTTCAAGGCCCGTATGCAGCACGCAGTTAAAATTCCCAACTTGAAAACCGATGCTGAGAGTATTGGATTGAGTCTTGCAATTGCAGATATATACATTGTAGGTACATATATATGTACATACAGGGCACCGCATATCTATCTATCTATCTATCTATCTATCTATCTATCTATCTATCTATCTATCTATCTATCTACATGCACTGTGTATCCCTACAGAAGCAGACACACATACACACCGACACCATATCAGCAACTGAAGTGTTGGGGGAGGGATGGAAGTCCAAGTGGGTAAGTAGGTTTGCAAAGCAATGGAATTAAGTTTCCTCCGAGGTTGCACAGCTTGAGGAAACAACCTCGACCTCTGTCTGTAAGCGGTGCCTTCCACAGAGGGTGCTTCTGAGGGCTGTACGTGTTCCTGTTTGTCCAGCGTGTGGAATAATGCCTGGCATTGTAGCCAGCACTCATGAGTGTTGATGAGAAGTGAAATGAAGCAGCCCCAGCCTGGACCCTCACTGGCTGGAAGAGCGGGGAGGGCCCCTTCCCATTCCCTCCGGTGGAGGGCATGTCACACCTTTCCTAGCAAGTTCCCACCGTTGCAGGGGACGCTCCTGCCGAAGGGGCCAAGTCAGTCAGTGCTTCTTGAATGAACTGGTGGCTGCAGCAGATCAGTGTTTCCCACGGGAGGAATGGGAGATGACTTGAGGTGGCACCCAGATAGAAGTTTTACATTTTAATAGGTATTTATTACAGGGTGTGTTAGAAGAAAATATTAGGTAGCACGTCAGACCTGGGTACTAAAAAGAAGTGAAAATTGCAGGGAACACTGGATTGAATAAACCCTGAGAAAAGGTCTTTCTAAATATGGGATCTTTTTTTTCCTTCTTTAAAGATTTTATTTCTTTATTTTGACAGAGACAGTGAGAGCGGGAACACAAGCAGGGGGAGTGGGAGAGGGAGAAGCAGGCTTCCCGCTGAGCGGGGAGCCCGACGCGGGCCTCGATCCCAGGACCCTGGGATCATGACCTGAGTCGAAGGCAGACACTTAACGACTAAGCCACCCAGGCGCCCCTAAATATGACATCTTAAGTCAAGCAGAGAAAGTCACTTATCATATGGTTTTACTTACTTGTGGAACATAAGGAATTGCGTGGACGACTTTAGGAGAAGGAAGGGAAAAATGAAGGGGGCGAGATCGGAGGGGGAGACTAACCATGAGAGACTATGGACTCTGAGAAGCAAACAGAGGGTGTTAGAGGGGAGGGATGTGGGGCGATGCGTTAGCCCGGTGATGGGTATTAAGGAGGGCACGTATTGCATGGAGCCCTGGGTGTTATACGCAAACAATGAATCATGGAACAACTACATGAAAAACTAACCGATGTACTGTATGGTGACCAGCATAGCACAATAAAGAAAAAATAAATAAAGAGATCTTTCATTCTTTGGGTTTTATTTTATCTATTTATTTGTTTAACTTTTTGAGAGCGAGAACACATGTGAACGGTGGTAGGGAGGGGAGGGGAGGGGAGAGAGAAAGATCCCAAGCAGGCTGCACGCCCAGTGCGGAGCCAGACGTGGGGCTCCATGTCAAGACTCTGAGATCACAACCTGAGCCTCAGCCAGGACTCGGTTGCCCAACAGACTGCGCCACCCAGGCGCCCAGATTCACTCTTGATGTGTCCTGCAGTCACTGTGCACCATGTTGGAGTTGTCATTATCTGTGCACGTGGACGTGCTCGGTCTTCCTCGTGGCGTGGCTGGACCGCTGCACCTGCAGCCCCTGGCTGCTTCGGTCCACGTACCATTTAAGGGCCATTTGAAGAAGGAGCGCAAATCCCGATTGCTATTCCAGAACCATCCGTTGAGACCTTCTGACGAGATCAAGAAAGACAGAGGAACACAGCCTACACCTGGAGGGTCGGGAGCTTGGAAAGCAATCTCAGAGCCGGTGATGGCGATCTCTTCAGAAACTCAGCCTCGCCAGTGCCCTTGGCGGCTCGAAGGTCAGTGTTGTGTGGCAACTCACAGATCTCCTGAAAGGGAAGACTTGACCAACTCATGTCACTCATCCTTTCCCTTTTGTTCTGTCCCAAAAGTCTAAAAGGGCTTTTTCATAAACATGAAATGAGAATTGTAAGCAATAAGAAAGACATGGACTAACTGGCAGTGTTTCTTTTTTCTTTTTTCAGTCTTACAATTGATGGTGTCTTAGAATGAAATATGGCCTATGGTTAGTTTAGAAAAATTATAAAACAGAGAGAAATGAAAACACATACAGCCCAGAAATCTCTGAGCTTTCACCTGTTTCTCTGCTGTTCTTCAACCTCCCTGTATACCTTCTGCTACTGGAACATTCCGAGGCGCTTCCTGCCCCCATGCTGTTGTCCTTCATCTGGCATAAGCTCTGACTTCTCTGTGTCTCTGTCGCTGTGTCTTCCCGGGTTCCCCACTGTATCCCCAGTGCCTGGCACTTAGCAGACACTCAACAAGTATTGCTTGACTGGATCAAGAGTGTTAAACTGAGGGCGAGCACAGAAGCTGCTCCTTGTCATCCAGGAGAGGGCAGTAGGAAGGACAGGGAGGAGCTCCTAGAGGAAGGCGGCTTGGTCAGCTTTTCAGCAGGTAGAGCTGCTCAGCGGGGGAGCGAGTGCCTCCGTGGTGGGGCGTGCTCAGGCAGTAGCTCGGTGTTGTTGAAGGGTGCTTGCCCTGCATGTCAGGGTCGACCAGGTCATTTGGAAGGCCCCTTCCAACCAGACATCCATGTTTGCGGACTCTTCTCCCGGGTCTGTGGTTCTTTCTCGACTGCAGATAGGGCTTTTACCACTGGATGGCACCAGATGAAGGCTGTGAGGACAGTGCTCATCCAACCACCCACAGTGAGAACACAGTTTTTTCTCTTTTCATTATGGAAGTTTCGTTGATCTGTACAATGTTATGTCAGTTTCAGGTGTGCAGCATCGTGATTCGACAAGTTTGTTCATTACTCAGCACTCACCACGATTAAGTATAGTCACCATCTGTCACGGTACAGTTGTTATGACAATATTCTTGGACTATATTCCGGATGTTGTACTTTTCATCTTTGTGAGTTATTTATATAAGTGGAAGCTTGTAACTCTGAATTCCTTTGACCAATTTCGCCCCCCCCCTTTCCGTCTGGCAACCATCAGTTTGCTCTCGGTGTTTAAGGGTCTATTTTTTTTGTTGGTGTAGAGAACAGATTTTTCATGGCACTTATACCCCAAACACACACTTCAACAACTTCACAGAAACAGTCTTTAACTCGTACAGTATGTAACGCATACTGATTTTTTCTAGTTTACTCTAGCTGACTGCATTTTCTAAGACGGGGATTTGCAAACTATTACACTGATTTTATGACACGGATGGGTCACAATCCACTGTTTGAAAAGCACTGTTTTAGACAACGCAGCCTGTTCAGCCTTGTAAAACTCTGTGGGTCAGTTTTCCTTGACAGTCTGGGCTGTAGCAAGTTGTGTCCCTTAGTGAGTACTTGGTGTGTTTCTGTGTTGAGCTGCTGCCTTGAGCAGCAGTAGGTATGTGCTTCCTTATGGGTGTCTGTGGATGTGGGAATATGGACGTGGGAGATGGCGGGGGGCGTGTTTGTACAGGATTAGCACCTACTGTAGTCCAGGCAGCGGTAAGCCTTGTCAGTGGATATGAAGAGAAGATATATTATCTGTCTGCTTCTGGGAGCTCAGAACCCAGCTGGGTGACATCACATACACATACACACACACACACGAGCGTGCACACCCCCCCACACACACACCCCCTCCCCTCCCCCCCCACGCCCCCTACCCCTTTCAGCTTACTCATCAAGCAAATGGAAATGAACTGATGCGCTCAGAATACCACTTAGGACATTTCAGGGTGTAACAGAAGACCAACTCCATTTGGTTTATTTATTACTTTTTTTAATGTAAATTCAATTAGCCAACTTACAGTACATCATTAGATTCAGATGTCGTGTTCAGTAGTTTGTCAGTTTCATATAACACCCAGTGCTCATCACATCACATGCCCTCCTTAGTGCCCATCACCGAATTACTCCATCCCCCCACCCACCACCCCTCCAGCAACCCTCCCGTTTGTTTGCTAGAGTTAAGAGTCTCTTACGGTTTTTCTCCATCGCTGATGACTTCCCATTCTGTTTTCCTTCCCTTCCCCTACAGTCCTCTGCCCTGTTTCTTATATTGCACATATGAGTGAAACCATTTGATATTTGACTTTCTCGGATTGACTTATTTCGCTCAGCATAATACCCTCCAGTTCCATCCGTGTGCATGTAAATGGTAAGTATTCATCTTGTCTGTTGGCTGGGTAATAGTCCATTGTGTGTATGTGTGTGTATATATACACACATATATATATGTGTGTATATATACACACACATACACACACACACATATATATATATACCACATCTTCTTTATCCATTCATCTGATAAGACATTTGCAAATATCTTCTCCCATTCCGTAGGTTGCCTTTTAGTTTTGCGGACCTTTTCCTTTGCTGTGCAGAAGCTTTTTCTCTTGATGAAGTTGCAATAGTTCATTTTTGCTTTTGCTCCCTCGCCTTTGTAGATGTATGTAGCAAGTAGTCGCTGCGGTTGAGGTCGAAGAACTTCCTGCCTGTGTTCTCCTCTAGGATTTTGATGGATTCCTGTCTCACAGTAAGGTCTTCCATCCATCTTGAGTTTATCTTTGTGTATGGTGCCAAAAAATGGTCCCGTTTTATTCTTCTACATGTGGCTGTCCAGTTTTCCCAGTACCATTTATTGAAGAGACTGTCCTTTTTCCACTGGATATTCTTTCCTGCTTTGTCGAAGATTAGTTGACCATAGAGTTGAGGGTCCATTTCTGGGTTCTGTCTTCTGTTCCGTTGATCCATGTGTCTGTTTTTGTGCCAGAACCATACTGTCTTGATGATTACAGCTTTGTACTCTAGCTTGAAGTCTGGCATTGTGATGCCACTAGCTTTGGTTTTCGTTATCAACATTCCTCTGGCCATTCGGGGTCTTCTCTGGTTCCATACACATTTTAGGATGATTTGTTACAGTCTGTGAAAAAAGTTGATGGTATTTTGATGGGGATCTCATCGAATGGTTCGATTACTCTGTGTAGACATTTTAACAGTGTTTTTCCAATCCATGAGCATGGAACGTTGTTTCATTTCTTTGTGTCTTCCTCAATTTCTTTGCTAAGTGTTGTGTAGTTTTTGGAGTACAGATCCTTTACGTCTTTGGTTAGGTTTATTCTTAGGTATCTTATGGGTTTCAGTGCATTTGTAAATGGGATCGATTCCTTCATTTCTCGTTCTTCTGTCTCATTGTTAGTGTATGGAAATGCAACTCATTTCTGTGCATTGATTTTATATCCTGCTGAATTCTTGTATGAGTTCTAGCAATTTTGGGGTGGTGTTTTGGGTTTTCCACATAAAGTATCATGTCATCTGCAAAGAGTGAGAGTTTGACTTCTTTGCTCAGTCGGATGCCTTTGATTTCTTTTTTGTTGTTTTCTGATTGCTGAGGCTAGGACTTCTCTAGTTGAAGAACTGCGGTGAGAGTGGGCCTCCCTGTCATGTTCCTGACCTTAGAGGAAAAGGTCTCCGTGTTTCCCCATTGAGAATGATATTCGCTGTGGGCTTTTCATAGATGGGTTTTATGTTATTGAGGTATATCCCCTCTACCCCTATACTGTGGAGAGTTTTAATCAAGAAAGGATGCTGCATTTTGTCCGGTGCTTTTTCTGCATCCGTTGAGAGGATCATACGGATCTTGACCTTTCTTTTATTAATGTGAAGTATCACATTGATTTGATTTGCGAATGTGGAACCACCCTTAGAGCCCAGGAATAAATCCCACTTCGTCACGGTGAATACTCCTTTTAATGTGCTGTTGGATCCTATGCGCTAGTATTGTGCTGAGAATTTTTGCATCCATGGGGTCTTTGTCTGTTTTTGGGATCAAGGTCATGCTGGCCTTAGAGAACAAGTTTGGAAGTTTTCCTTCCATTTCTGTTTTTTGAAACAGCCTCAGAAGAATAGGTATTAGTTTTTCTTTGAATGTTTGGTGGAATGCCCCTGGGAAGCCATGTGGCCCTGGACTCTTGTGTGTTGGTAGATTTTTTGATCACTGCTTCAGTTTCCTTGCTGGTTATGGGTCTGTTCAGGTTTTGTATTTCTTCCTGATTCAGTTTTGGTGGCTTACAAGTTTGCAGGAACGCATCCATTTCTTTCAGGTGACCTCATTTGTTGTCCTATAGTTGCTGTGTGTGTTCTTAAGATGGTTTGTGTTTCTTTGGTGTTGGTTGTGATCTCTCCTCTTTCATTCATGACATTATTATTTTGGGTCCTTTCCCCTTTCTTTTGGATAAGTGTGGCTTGAGGTTCATCAAGCTTATTAATAATTTCAAAGAACCGGCTCCTGGTTTCATTGATTGTTCTACTGTTCTTCTGGTTTCTATTTCATTGTTTTCTGCTCTAATCTCTATAATTTCTCTTCTCCTGCTTGGTTTCGGCTTTAGTTGGTGTTCATTCTCCGGCTCCTTTGGGCGTAAGGTTAGCTTGTGTATTGGAGACTTTCTGATTTTTTGAGGAAAGCTTGTATTGCTATGTACTTTCCTCTTAGGACCGCCTTTGCTGGATCCCAAAGGTTTTGAACGGCTGTGTTTTCAGTTTCATTCATTTCCATGAAATCTTTAATTCTTCTTTGATTTCCTGGTTGATGCATTCATTCTTTCGTAGGATGCTCTTTAGCCTCCGAGTGTTTGAGTTCCTTCCCTATTTCCTGTTGTGACTGAGTTCCTGTTTCAAAGCATAGTGGTCTGAAAAGAGGCAGGGAATAATCCCAATCTTTTGGTATCGGTTGAGACCTGATTTGTGCCCCGGTATGGGATCTCTTCTGGAGAATGTTCCATGTGCCCTGTAGAAGAATGTGTATTCTGTTGCTTTAGGATGGCATGCTGTGATGTACCTGTGAAGTCCATCTGGTCCAGTGTGTCATTCAGAGCCCTTGTTTCCTTGTTGATCATCTGCTTAGATGATCTGTGCATTGCTGGGAGTGGGGTGTTGAAGTCCCCTACAGTTATTGTATGATTCTCGTCGTGTTTCCTTCATTTGGTTCTTAATTGGTTTATGTAATTGGCTGCTCAAGTTAGGAGCATATATATTTATAATTGTTAGATCTTCTCGTTGGGTAGGCCCTTGAAGTATGATATAGCATCCTTCTTCATCCCCTAATACAGTCTTTGGTTTAAAATCTAATTTGTCTGATAGGAGGATTGCTACCCCAGCTTTCTTTTGAGGTCCATTCGCGTGATCAATGGATCTCTACCCCCTCACTTTCGATCTGGAGGTGTCTTTAGTTCTACAATGAGTCTCTTGTAGATAGCATATGGATGGGTCTTGCTTTTTTATGCAGTCGGATACCCTGTGTCTTTTTTTTTTTTTTAAATGATGACTTTTTTTTTGAAGATTTTATTTATTCATTTGAGACACAGAGATACAGGGAGAGAGAGAGAGAGCGAGAGAGAGCATGAGCAGGGAGAGAGGCAGAGGGAGAGGGGGAGAAGCAGGCTCCCCGCTGAGCCAGGAGCCCGATGCGGGGCTCGATCCCAGGACCCTGGGATCATGACCTGAGCCGAAGCCAGACGCTTAACCATCTGAGCCCCCCAGGCGCCCCTACCCTGTGTCTTTTGATTGGAGCATTTAGCCCATTTAGATTCCGAGTAACTATTGAGAGAGATGAGTTTAGTACCGTTGTATTACCTGTATAGTCCCTGTTTCTGTAGATCTTTTTCTTTCTGGTCCAGTGTTACTTTTGGGCTCTCTCTTGGCATAGAGGATCCCTTTTAGTATTTCTTTCTTTCTTTTTTTTTTTTTTAAGATTTTATTTATTTGACAGAGAGAGACACAGCGAGAGAGGGAACACAAGCAGGGGGAGTAGGAGAGGAAGAAGCAGGCTTCCCGCGGAGCAGGGAGCCCAGTGCGGGGCTCGATCCCAGGACCCTGGGATCATGACCTGATCTGAAGGCAGATGCTTAGCCGACTGAGCCACCCAAGCGTCCCCCCCTTTAGTATTTCTTGCAGGGCTCGTTTAGTGGTCCCATAGTCTTTCAGTTTCTATTTGTCCAGGAAGCCCTTTAGCTCTCCTTCCATTCTGAATGACAGCCTTGCTGGAGAAAGTATTCTTGGCTGTATGTTTTTCTCATTTAGTACCCTGAATAGATGATGTCAGCCCTTTCTGGCCTCCCAGATCTCTGTGGATAGGTCTGCTGCCAGCCTAATGTTCCTACCCGTCTAGGTTAGGAACCTCTTGTCTTGAGATGCTTTCCGGATTTTCTCTTTATTTCTGAAATTTGCAAGCTTCGCTACTGTATGTCAGGGTGCTGATATATTTTTATTGATTTGGAAACGGGTTCTCTCTACCTCTTGAACTTGTATGCCTGTATCCTTCCCCAGATTAGGAAAGTTCTCAGCTATGATTTGTTCATATATACCTTCTGTCCCTCTTTCTCTCTCTCTCTTTCTCCTCAGGGCCTGCAGTAACTCCTCAGCGGGGAGTCTGCTTGCTTCAGGATTTTTCTTTCCCTCTGCCCCTTCCCCCGCTCACTCTCTAAAATAAATAAATCTTTCAAAACAAAAGGAAGAGATCGAAGGAGGGAGGCAAGATGGTGGCACGGTAGGGGAGCTCGTTTCATCTGGTCCCTTGAATGTAGCTAGATAACTATCAAATCATCCTGGACACCTCTGAATTCAACCTGAGATGTAAGGAAGGAATTGCTGGAATTCTACTAATAGACAAGTGACCACTTTTTGCAAAGTAAGAGGTGCGGAGAAGTGAATCTGCGGGGATATATGGGAAGATCCTCTGCGGGGAGAGGGAGCCTGTGTAAGCCGGCCACAGGCAAGTGATACAGCCCCAGAGCGCAAAATCAGAACCTTTAGAAATCTTCTCCGCTAAGAGATAGCCCTGCCTGAAAGGTGCTCTGGTGGCAAGGTGGGGCAGCATCCAAGGTGGGACAGTGTGACCTCAGGATCCCTGGGGTCACAGGAAGAACAGGGGTGCTTGAGCCGGCAGAGTTCCCAGGCACTGGAGTGGGGAAACTGGTTAGGGTCAGGGAGCAGGGGGGGTTCTCAACTCAGTTTGCCATAAACCACGAACCACGGCTCATCTGGGTGACAGCTATTGTATGCGGGTCCTGCACAGGGCAGACAAGGCGGCGCCCCTCTGCCTTCTCCCAGGAGGATCGGTGCAGGCCCTCACCACAGGAGCCTGCAGACTTTGGCACACACAAAACTGAAGACCGCTTATCCCTGACAGTTTACTGAAGAGAGGGGACCTCGATCTTTTCGCTCCGGGCCTGGAAATCGGGGCGTGGCCATTTTTCTTTTCATCCTCTCAAGTGGCCCAGAGAGCCTTCGGGGAATAGAATCACATAGAGCAACTACAAGCAGTTTACACTGAGCCCGCCCCCCCCCCCCCTGCAAGGGGCGGTACAACTCCCCCCAGGCCAAGACACCTGAGGGTCAGCACAGCAGGCCACTCCCCGAGCAAAGCAGCTGGAAGAACAGGGGAAGAAGTTTAGGAGCCCACAGGAGTGCAAAACTCCAGCACTAGGGGAAAACAGTAAATTGAATTCAAAGGTTATTTCATGATTCGTTTATCTTGCAGTTTAAAATTTTCCTTTTCTTTTTTTCTTCCCAACTAGTTTCTTATTTTATCAACTCTTTCATTTTAAGTCGTTTTTGATTGTCATTTTCTACATTTCCATTTTTTAGAGATAGTCTTCAGTTTTGCTTCCTTCTGCTACATTCAATTTTATGTCTGTATATATGTAACCTTGGTGATTTTACACTTCTGGGATTTAGTGTCTTTTAACAAACAGGCCAAAATACACCCAGGATTTCATGGAGGTTTGACCACCTGGGAGATAATATTCTCTCTTCTCCCACCCCCCAGCCACCCCCCACATTTCTTTTTTCTTCTCTTTTTTGGTTTCTGACCTCTTCGGATTTGACTAGTGTGTATTTGCTTGCGTCGTGGTTGATATTTTTTATGTTGCTCTCTTGTTCCTCCATTCTTCTCTGGGCAAAAGGAATAGAAGGAGGAATTCACAACAAAAGAAAGAACCGGAGGATGTACTCTCTGCCATAGATCTAATTGATATGGACACAATTGAGCTGAGCCTAAACCAAGAGTTGGCCGTTCAACTGACTGAGCCACCCAGCTGCCCCTCCATTTGGTTGAAATGGTAAAGACATTTATTAATTCACATGAGGGGCATTTATTAATTCACATTATCCGATGAGGGGCAGAGCAGGCTATAGGCCCACAGGGGCTTCGCATGGTTTTAGGGATGCAGTGTCCTTCCAGTACTTCTCCTTGTCCTAAGGCTGGTTCCCTCAACGGTTGTCAGAAGCCCTTCAGTGGTAATCTGGGCTTCAGCTCCCTGGTTTAGAACACTGAAAGTTTGGTTCCTTGTAGTGTAGACCGGGGAGAGTTTAGGCTACCATAGCATTTTCCAGGTTATAGTGTAGACCAGAAAGTGAAGGCTACTATAACATTTTCTAGGTTGTGGCTGTTGTGTTTCTTTGTTCCTGGTTTTCCCACTAGGACTTGCTTAAAGGGTGTGGAAGGACCGGTTCCTAATCCAGAGCCGGGGGAAATACTTAGGTAGTCGTTCGTGAGTTTTCCGGAACGATCCTGGATCTCCTTTCCTATGGACACAGAACTTCCGGTCGAGCAGAGTTCTCTGACTGGCTCTCACCCGTGGGTTTGCTGAGGGAATAAGTGGTGGCAGGTTTTCTAGGTGAGGGATGAGGTGAGGTTCTGTGCTGTCTAGGGTCTTGGGGAAGGAGGTAGGCGCACGAGTAAAGAAAGGGAAGAAATGGCTGCCGTGGGGACGGTGACGGGCCATGTGTGCGAGCACCAAGACGGATGGCTGAGTCTGCCGACATTTGTAATGGAGTACCAGACGTGCCTCTGTTGGCCTTTTGAGGTAGATGAGCTTTTAGGGATTCACTCTTCAAAAGAGGGAGTTCCAGTGTTCATTCTCTCCAGTGGCGAATGGAAGTGCTCATTTCCCAACATCCTCACCAGCACGGTGTATTAGAAACCTTTTCATCGTGGTTAATCTGATATGTGAAAGATGGTGTCTTCAGTAATGTTACTGTATAATTTTTTTTACCGATTTTCTTTCTTTATTTGACAGAGAGAGACACAGTGAGAGATGGAACACAAGCAGGCTTCCCGAGGAGCAGGGAGCCCGAAGCGGGGCTCGAACCCAGGACCCTGGGATCATGACCTGAGCCAAAGGCAGAGGCTTAACGACTGAGCCACCCGGGTGCCCCCGTCATTTTATTTTATATTCCTCTTATTTTGGGGGGTGAAGTTGAAGATCGTTTTTATATGTTTAAGAGCCATTTATATTATCTTTTACAGTGAACTGTCTGGTCAAGTAAGGAATTCCTTTCTTGACCTTAGTAAAATGATAGTAACACTGTTAGGCTCTGAAGTCCTTTCTATCAAGGCAGTGAAGGGATTTGAGATGGGAGGGTGACTTAGTCAGATTGAGAAAGTGACCAAATGACCACAGTCCTTGGGCATGCAGGGAATCCTCACCCTAAAGATGGAGCCTATGGGTAGATTCTGTAAGAAATGGAAAGAAAGTGCAAAGTGGTGGTTCCTGAGAATAAGGACATGGACCTTACTTGGAGCTGAGGGTGAACCCAGGCATCAGGGAGATGGGGCCAGGCCTGGCTAAGAGGCCTGAAATCCTCTCTCCCAGGCTCCTGAGGCAGCTTTCCTAACCAGGGCTACAGAGGTGGGAACCCAAGTTGGGGCCCTGGGAGCTAGACGCCCCAGGCAGGGTGTCAGCCGGCCTTCCTTCCTTCTTCCTCTGCATGGGCTGGCATCTCCAGACCGGACCCCCTAGGAGAGGGCTTCCCAGGCAACATGTGGTGAGCATCTTTAAAGTTTTGTTCCAATAATCTCTCTGTTGTGGACGATATTCTATAACATACATGAAAAATGATTTCCTAGAAAGATAAAATGCAAGAGACACATCAAATAGAAGCTCAAGTTATTTATGAGGAGAATCAATAGACGTAGAATTCCTATGTCACATTGCAGTAAGTTTCTAAATGCTACTGAAATTTTGTTCTTAAAGTAGTTATACTTTAAACAACAGGGCTTTAGAACAGATATTATCTTCCATTTCCCCCACTTAGAACAGATACTGTTTTCCATTTTCCCCCCTTTTATTCCTCATCGCCTTCACTCCAGCTCCCCAACCCACAGCTGAACCAGTCCATTTATTCGGCAACGTTTGCTCATGCCTTCCCCTCCCGCAGACGGTCTATGAGGCCACTTTATAAACAGGGGCTCTTACCCACACAGGATGGAGAGGAAGGGAACGTGGTGGAAATACGGCTTTTCTTTTCTTTTTTTTTTTTTTTTTTTGCTTTGACATTTATCTGCCCCATTTCCTGACCCCAGAATCTTATTTTCGTCATGATCTCGCATTGTTGAGTTTTCACAGAGTCTTGAGAGGCTTACACCTAACCAAGAGAAAGTACATTTCCAAGAGGAACATTTAGATCTGATTTTTCATGTAAAACCCTTGTCTTTCTTATGTAAAATTATGGGACTTTTTTTTTTTTTAAGATGGTTAATTCCACCATCAAGTAGATTGTACTTACTTGAGTTCAAACAGCTTTTTAAAAAAAAAAAACTGGGTGTTACACGCAAATCATGAATCATGGAACGCTGTATCAAAAACTACTGAAGCACTATATGGTGATTAACATAACCGAAAACAAAAAACAAGAGAATGTGAAAGTCACTCTTTCTCCCATGAAGTCCACAGATAAACCGCTGACCCCAAAGAAGAGCAGAAGAGTCCTCATTGGCTCTTCTCCTGGGCTGGGCTCTGCAGGGATGATTTCCAACCTGACTGAGCGATAGCTTGTCTCTGTCTCTCGGGATATTTTGCTCGAGTCCATGGCATCAGCCAGCTGCTGAAGGCATTTCTACGGAAGACAGAATGTCATTATCAAATTCTAAATCTTGGGGCTGGGGTAGATACCACCTTCTGGAGATTAAAGGTAAATGAAAATTCCCCTTCTTCTTTCCCGAATTGTTTCATTCGTGAAGGTGCCCGCCTGGTTCAAAAATGTTAAAAATATATTCAGAAGGAATGCAGTGACTGCCTGTCTCGCGCCCCTGTCCCCAGCTGCTTGCACCTGCTGCCACCCTCAGCCACATACGTGATGTCCCCAGGGCCTCGCTGAAGGATAGGTGCCTGGCTTCCCATCCTTTGCTGTTGCAACAGGGGTTATGATAAAAAAAAGTCCTTGTAGACATGTCCTCAGCACGTGTGGAAGAGCCCTGCCAGTGGAATTGTGAGACCCAGAGCCCCTGCATCTGCCATATTGACGATAAGGAAGAGGTTTCCTTTTTTATTATGTTATGTTACTCACCATTCATTACACCATTAGTTTTTGATGTAGCGTTCCGTGATTCATTGTTTGTGCATCACACCCAGTGCTCCGTGCAGAACGTGCCTTCCCCAATATCCATCACCAGGCTACACCATCCTCTCACCTCGCTCTCCTCTAGAACCCTCAGTTTGTTTTTCAGAGTCCATAGTCTCTCATGGTTCATCTCCCCCTCCCATTTCCCCACCTTCATTCTTCCCCTCCTGCTATCTTCTTTTTTTTTTTAACATATAATGTATTATTTCTTTCAGACGTACAGATCTGTGATGCAACAGTCTTACACAATTCACAGCGCTCACCATAGCACATACCCTCCCCAATGCCTTATCACCCAGCCACCCCATCCCTCCCACCCCCCACCACTCCAGCAACCCTGAGTTTGTTTCCTGAGATTAAGAATTCTTCGTATCAGTGAGGTCATACGATACATGTCTTTCTCTGATTGACTGATTTCGCTCAGCATAACACCCTCCAGTTCCATCCATGTCTGATAACGATGATTTTATGGTCGTCATGACAGTGTCCTCGGTACGGTTTGAGGATGTGCAAGGCTGGGTGATGGTGATATGAAACAAAGGCCTTTTGTAGCTGTTCCCTGATTTGGTCCCTCACCTGCTCTGTTAGGGGGCAAGAACAGGTGTATGTAACTACGCTCATTGACGGGAAAGGCGACGGGTCTGGTTAGTGGCAGAACCAGGACAATAGGACTGCAGCTCCTGCAAGTCCGGGTTCCTTCCCTGTTCTCTACACAGGGCCTTGTGCTTGTTCAGGGGAATCTTTGCGGTCTGTCGATTCACGGTGTGTGTGTACCTCAGGCCCCACGTCTGTGTCCCGTGTCATAAGTCATAAAGGCACAGCCACGGCGCTTACTAGGGCAGGTCCTGCTGGGAGAGTCTCCCGTGTATGTATTTCCTCAGGAATCCTCACAACCCCGTGAGGTGCTATCACTTTCTCTACTGTGCAGACGAGGAACGCTTGGCCCGGGGAGGTGAGTGACTTCCAGCGCCTCACAGCAGACACGTGGTGGAGCTGGGATCGGAAGCCCATTCCCCGGCTCCAGAGTGCCGGCCCTTTCCCCCCACCGTGCTCTCCTCTCACAGAAAAAGTAGTAGTACCACAAGCTGGTGCTCGCCCTCACAGTGTGGGGTGCTTTGTGATATTTGCTCTTGTATCCTATTTGATCCCCTAAATGCTGGTTCCCCCCCCGCCCCCCCCCCACAGTGGTTTCCTGACCCTCCCTAATCTGTCTCAGTCTGGGTTTTGGAAAAGTCTGTTAGGTTCTACTTCCCCAGCACCTCTCAGTGCGTCCCCACCTCTCAGTGTCCATCCCCGTGGCGGCTGCCCCAGTTCAGGCTCCCCATGACTTCTTCCCTGGACCTTCTTCCTGGATGGCTGTGAGATCCTCCTAACTTTTGTCCTCCGTCCGTTCTCCATGCGGAGACCAAAGTCACCTAAAAAATACATTTCTGACCATAGTGTTCGTAATTTAAGGCGCTAAGTCCACCTTTGCTGTTTGGGGCCTAGTGTTCAGTCCATGAAGATGGTCGGTCAATGTATGAGGGAATGCAGAATTAGAAAACGTACTGTGTATTTGTCCTCAGGATGAAGATCTTCTCCCAGGTAAGTATTCTGAGGTCGACTTTCCAATGATAGTCACGAGAAAGCCGCACAGCACCACCGAACCTCACTGTGGGGTTGCTCACAAGGTCCTCGATCTTGGGACGAGCACGTGGCCCTGCAATGCTCTATGAATGGAGAACACACAGGATGGACGTGCCATGCACACACGTGCTTTGGTCAGACTGAACTCCCCTTTTGACCCCACTATTGGGGAAAAAAAGAAGCAAAAGCTGTGGAAAACTCACACTTTCATATGTCTGCCAGCCTAAAGAGTAGGTCCAGTACAGCCACCTGCCCCAAAGACGTTGAAAGATGTGCCCCAGATAACGGGGCACATGACAGTCACCTGCAGGAGCTCTCAGAACCACCCGTCGTTCCTGTTGCAGCAGCCTGATGGTCTACCAATTCCGGTCTGTTCTGTCATTTCATAATCGATCGTGTTTCCTGTCAAGCATTAAAGCAGCCCCAAAGAAACCTGGAGAAGAATCGGCTCCCAAATCCAAAGGGAGAAACGCTTTTTCAAAAGCTATTCAAAATTAAACTAAAAGTCGTCCCAAGGCGTTTCCACAATTCTTTCCTCGCAGTTCCCAATTTCTCAATGTCAAGGTCTTGGGCAGTCCGGTCCACAGGGGCCCGGCTTTGGAGACAGCGGCACCTCTACAGTGCCTGGATGGACGCCCGAACCTCGTAGGCGGATCCGATGGGCTCTGATGGCCCCTTACTTATTTAGTGCCATGAGGCACTGGGAGGTGGAGGGTCTGCAGCGGCGGGGCGACCCGGAAAGCCTGAGGCCATCGCCCGCAGAGCACAGCGTCCGCTCGGCCTGGGGCTCACTGGTTCCCGGAGTTTTCAGCCAGGGCAAAGCCCGGGGGAGGGCAGGGGAAGGCTCGGGTCCAGTGCGCCCAGGGCGATGCTGGGTGGGGCCTGGACAGAGGGCGACGGGGACAGCCGACCCACCCAGCTGCTCCCCAGGGGCTCGGGCAGCGGCACCGAGCCGGGCTCCAGGTCTTGGCGTGGCGCAGCCCCAGGCCCAGACCCCGAGGCCTGATGTGGGGCGGCGGCAAGGGACAGAGCGCGCGACCAGGAGAGCAGCCGGCCCTCCCGCGCCCGAGCCTGGTCTGGGCTCCTGCCGATCCGGATCGACGCGCTCGCCTGCCCACGGTCTGGTTGGTCAGCTGCTTCATGCAGCTGGATTGCTTCTTGCTGGCGGCGGCGGCGGGGGCCGGCACGGCCAGGGCCGGGCAGCTCGAGGAATCGCCCGGGGGGAGGGGGGCCGACGTCGCTTCATGTCCACCCGAGGCGGCAGTGGAAGCGGCTGTGGGCCCGGCGCCCCCCCCTCGCCGCCTCTCATCCAGTGGCGCGGCAGGTCGGGGCCTTGGGAGGCCAGACCCGGGACGCGGTACCCAGCCCGTCCTCCACCCAGGGCGGGAACCCCGGGGCCGCCCTGTGCAGGGCCCGGAGGCCCCCTCTCGGGCACCGCCACCGCCGCCCGCGACCCCCTGCCGGGTCCAGCCGCACACCTCCGCGAGGCAGCGGATGCGCGCAGCGCACGGAGCCACCGGTGAACCGCCAAACCCCGGTGTGGGACGCACTGTCCCCGCAGAGCTGGCAGGGCACGGAAGGACGGAACACTCTGGAGCCTCTGGAGGCTGGAAATGCCCAAAGTCTCCTTGAGGGCCGTGCCTCTGCGCAGGTGTAGATATTTGTCAAATGCACCTAGGATCTGCTCTCCTAGGTGAATGGATGCATTGCATGCATTGCATGCATTGCATGCATTTCCTGGGGGAAAGTCCAGGGCCAGATGCATTTTCTGTGGGCGGGCACCTGGGGGCAGTCAGGCAGGAGCACTCGCTAGGGGCCCACCCAGGACAGCCAGGAAGCGGGGAACAGGGGAAGGGGCCCAGCCCTGCGTGGGAAGTCGTGGGGCTGAGCGTCTGGGACCGGGACCGGTGGCCAGAGTCGGCCCTGGGAAGGCCCAAGGTCTCGGGCTTTCCTAGCAACGTGGCCTGCGCAGGGGAGGCGCGTGCCGGGCCCGCGCAGGCGTTGCCTAGAAACGCCTGTTGTCTTCTGATTCTTAGCCTGGCGCAAGCAGGCGTTCTGGGACACTTGGCGGGGTAGTCCGACTGCGCTGGACGCTTTTCCACAGCGGACCGCGACAGTTATATGACCCGCGAAGATGTGCTCCTGGGTTGGTGGCCTGGGCTCTGGCCTAGGCCATTCCCAGGGAGGAGTGGATGGCAGTGAGACTTCCTTGACCGGCTCCAACTCGGATCTCACCATGGACTTCGGTGATGTCATATCATCTCAGACAGAAATCAATAGACTCCTCAATGAGATCCAAAGACTGGAGGCTGATCTTACACTTTGGAAACATTTGTCCAAGGGACCGAATAGCTCAGACTCCAATGCCATCTGGAAACTGAAGAGCACCATCAGGGACCTAGAAGAGAGGCGGATGAGGGAGATCGAGGAACATCAACTCGGAGTTGCGATACTGCACAGTGTCCATCAAGAAAAACTGGCCGACATCACTGACAGGCACCGCAAACAACTCCTCGAGTATGAAAGACGGATAGAAGACCTGCAACATCAAGAGTCTGCCAGTCATGGGAAAGATGACTTACTTCAAGAAAGGGAAACTGAGCTTAGAAGGTTGAAGCAACAACTTGCAGAAATGGAGCGGCTGAATGACCGTTTAAACAACGTTGCTTCTGATCTCAGAGCAGAAAACCAAAAGTTGGTTTTGGCGCTCCAGGATGTAAGACATCAGCTGGAAGAATCTATTCTCCGGAACAACGAGGATTCTCTGGAAAACAACACTGCTGTGAGGGCTTTAAAAATAGAAAAAGGACGGTTAATAGCAAAATTGGCTCGGGCGGAAAAGAAGCTGTTGGAGGAAACAAACAAGGATGAGCAAACTATCAAAGAATTGTCCCCTTTAGAGCATGTGCATTGCATTCAACACAGTCAAGAGAAAGACCTGGAAATAGTACACCTCAAAAAGAGGATCGAGCAGATGGACGCCGACCATACAGAAACGAAGGAAATGCTGTCCTCTGCTCTGGAGGAGCAGAAGCGATTGACACAACTCGTTAAAGAGAAAGAGATGTATATTGAAGAACTTACAGGAAGTCCAGAGCTTCAGGAGGAATTCGGTCAGTCTACCCAAACCTTCAGAAGTAATGACATTTCCCAGCCATCCGTGGAGGACAAAGACAGGTGTCTCCCATCCGTGACAGGCGAAAATCCTCATCTGAGAGAAGAACTGGAGAGCCTAGGACAACAGAGTCGCTCTGTTCCTGCGCTCGACCCTAAAATCCTAGACGAGATCGTAGAACTGGAGTGTGAGGTGTTTCAACTCCAGGAGTTAAAGGATGATCTCGAGGAGGAAATCAGAGAGCAGCAGAAGATCATTCACAACCAGCAGCAGGGGAAGATAGGACTGCTTCATTCTTTACAAGAGCAGAAGCAGAAAGTGGAGCAGCTCCAATACCAGCAAGAGCAGATGAATATTGAACACGCTCAGCTCCTTTCAGCGAAAGACGAGGAGATTCAGCATTTGCAGGACACGATAGACCAAATGAAAGCCCGGTTGCCTGACAAAAGCCAGCACATTCCGACAGAAGACTGTGATGATGTGGAAGTCCCAACCAGTCAGCCTCTTCCCAGACAAAACGCAAGTGAAAAGCTTGATTCACGTGAAGCCGAAACTCAAATATCAGTCCTAGGAATCAAAGAACACGAACTGGAGATGAAGCTTCTAACTGAACAGAACATCCGACTGACGGAACAGATCGATCGGCTCTCCAAAGAGGAGATTGGTAAACTAACTCAGATTATCCAGCAGAAAGACTTGGAGATTCAGGGTCTTTCCAGCAGGATCTCTGCGGCTTCTCACAGCCAGAACCGGGACGTGGAGCGACTTCAGCGGCAATTGCAAGAGTACGCTTGGAAAAGCGAACAGGTCTTGGCGGTCTTAAATGAGAAAACGAGGGAGAACAGCAATCTGAGGACAGAGTATGACAAAATGGCGGATAGGATGGCTGCCACAGAAGCAGACCTCCGGCGGATGCAAGAGGAAAATCAAAAACTATCCACTAGAATGGACAGTAGTGGTCAGGAGATGTTTAGAGAAACGATTCAGAATTTATCACACATCGTTCGAGAAAAAGACCTCGAAGTGGATGCGTTAAGTCAGAAATGTCAGACTTTATTGACACTCCTGCAACCCTCCAGCCCTGGTAATGAGGTTCGAGGCGTTCATATGGATCAGTTCAAGCAGCTTCTACAGGAACGGGACACATTAAAACAGCGAGTGAAGATCATGGAAGAGTGGAAACAGCAGGTGATGACCACAGTCCAAAATATGAAGCGTGAGTCACCCCAGCTTGAGAGAGAGCTGGCACAACTCCAGGCGCAGGCTTTCACCAGCAGCGAGAAGGATTCTGAACTACCGACGACCTCTAGTGACCTGATGCAGACGTACAAAGGCAATGAAATAAAATTACAACATTTAGAGAAGGAACTGGCACAAATTCAGCTCAGCATCGGGGAGCTTTGCAATGCCAAGGATCTCCTTCTAGGGAAACTGGACGTGATTTTCCTCGAGCCCTCCCCCGACTGCTCAGAGTCAGCGGACTCTCTGGAGCCCGTGAAATCTGACAGAGTGGGTGAGGCTTCTGAGTTGCTCCAAGTGGAGGTAGAAGAGCTGAGAAAATCAATGCAAGAAAAAGATAGGATGATTCGAACCCTCCAGGAAGATAAGCAGAGATGGACTGATTCAGTGGCTGCCACGTGGGAAGGAGAAGGCCCAGAACAGGAACACAGGGATTCCGACATCGAGCAGCTGAAGGAGAAACAGGCCGTTCTACAAAACTTCATTCGGGATCAGGAGCTCCGAATCCAAGCGAAAAGTGAGGACTTGCTTTCTTTGCAGGAGAACTTCCGTAGCCAAGTGAGTGAAAATGAACTTTTGAGGCAGACGGTCACCAATCTGAAGGAGAGAATAGCAGAGTTGGAAATGGATGTGTGTCAACCGAGAGAGGAAAATGCAAAAGTCGAGGAAAACTCTCGAGAAAAGGCAGTGGGAAATGAGGCATTGCAAGAGACAGATAGGCTGCTTTCAGTGATGCGGAGAGAGGAGGCATCCCAGGGTGCTGCGATGAAAGAGAAGGCACTTGCTTTGGAGCAACTATCGCAAGAGAGAGAAGAGCACGAGACCGGGGTATTGAACCGGCCGGTCAGTGCAGTTCCATCAATGCAGGGAAAGACAGTTCTGTGCCAACAGGGGAGAGATGAAGTCCTGTTGGCCCTGACACAGAAACAAATGGAAACCTGTGCCCTCCAGAAGGAGGTTCGCCATTTACGTGAGAGCGAATTACGCCTAACCCAGGAGCTGGAGAGACGGCGACACCTCGCTCTAGAAGCCGAAGACGCTCATCGCCGGGAAGCTCTGGCCTCAGAAGACAAAGTGGCTCAACTCAGGAAGGAAGTGACGGTCTTGCAGGGAAGACTCGTTTTGTCTTCCACTGCCATGGAAAATGCCAGCCGAGGAGCCAGTCTGCAGGTAGAGTCGCTGCAGGAGCAACTGCACGTGGTGACCCAGCAGAAAGAGGACACTGCGCTCCAGCTTGCTGCCTCGCAGGAAGAAGGAAGGCAGTATGGTCACATCCTAGCTGACCTCAAGTTGGAACTCGCCGAATGGATGGAAAAGGCAGACAGCCTCGAAGGAAAACTGAAGTCATTGCAGGGACGATTACATAAAACAAATGCTGACTTGGAGCTGAAGGAAGACCAACTCCAAGAATTCCAGAAACAGAATGAGGTCCAGCAGGAAATCCTGGAGGACACACAGAAGAAACTGATGAACTTAGTCAGTAAGTCCGAAGGAATGGTGGACAAAACCCTACTAAGGAGACTCTTCCTGGGATCTTTCCAAGCCCCTGACGCTGAACGGCAGGAAGCCTTAAGGTTGATGGGAAGCATGCTGGGGATCCGAGAAGACCAGATGCGGCAGCTGTTCAGTGAAGGGCCAGGTGGTGGTACCAGCTGGATGAGTCGGGGGCCTGGATCCAAAAGCGCCCCCAACACACATGTGAAGCCAAATCACCGACCTATGGCCAAGAATTCTTTTTCAGGGCTTTTCGTCCAGTTTCTAGAAGCGGAATCTCATTCAGCTTTGCCACCACCAAAGCCCTCTGCTCATGACGTGAAGCCCCCAGATCCCGGAGGAAGGGGAAAACTGGCTATGAAACAAGGCCCAGCACGTCTGAACAGTACCCTAGGATCCACATCCCGGAAAAAAGATGTGAAGCCCCGCACCACAACGGTGTCTCTTATTACCCCACCTGGACCGGAAGCAGATGGATCGGAGCACCTTCTTCTAAATGCCGTCACTGATGCTTTGCCCACGTACGCACCCCAAATACTGTCACCTGCGGAGAAGGTTGGAATGGCGGCCAAAGGCCTCTCAAAGAAATAGAGGATTCTCAAGCCAGAGATGAGACAGTGCTCGGAAGACCCCAAGTCACTCTGTGTGTTTACCTAATCCCAAAATGTCCTTTTGCAAAACGTAATATATTTGCAGTCTTGCTTTCAGCTTAATAAAAATATTCTTTTATGAGTTAACAAAAAAAGGCATCTTTTAATGACTGCAGAGGTATTCACCAAACTGAAAATGGTGGGTATTTCTTATGAGAGTAGACACTGGTGGGGTTGGGGGCTGCGGTCAATGGTACTTCCAGTATTGTTTGTAATGCTTTGATGTTTTCATAAGGAGCATGTATATACATATACCTTTGGTAAGGAAAACATCCACTCGTTTTAATGTTCCCAACTTATCAAATACATGAGCACCCACGCCTTGTTGGAGAAACTGGGTGTATAGCATGAAAGGTTAAGATGAATACATTTTTTTAAAAAATGCGAGTTTGATTTTCCCAGTTATGTCCCATTTCTCTTTCTCCTTTTTTATTTTTAATTGTTTTTTCCATTTCATTTTATGTTGCCTGGGAATCTACTTCATGGGTAACCTGATTTATCTCAGGCCTTTAGAAATATATGTATATTTGTCTTTTTGGGCGTATAGTATTCTATGACTTGCTTTTAAAAAAAAAAAATCACTCTGCCTTCGAGATCTTTACAAATGTGAATGAATTCCAATTCATTCTTTAAAAGGAAATGCAGGCCTTTGTGGATATACCCTAAATTACCGAACTAGCTCCTACTGATCAGTATTTAATCGGTTTTTACTTCAAATGTCCATGGTCAACTCCCTTGTTCCTTTCCTCAGAAGCCACTCCAAATCTTCGTTTGCAGTGCCAGGCTCATTACTCCACTATACTCTGGAAACCATCCACTCAAACTTCTTTTCTTCTCCTTCTCCTTCTCCTTCTCCTTCTCCTCCTTCTCCTTCTCCTTCTCCTTCTCCTTCTCCTTCTCCTTCTTCTCCTTCTCCTTCTCCTTCTCCTTCTTCTTCCTTCTCCCTCTTCTTCTTCTTCTTCTTCTTCTTCTTCTTCTTCTTCTTCTTCTTCTTCTTCTTCTTCTTCTTCTTCTTTTTAACGATTTTATTTATTTATTTGACAGAGCAGGAGAGCACAGGCAGGGCGGGTGGCAGAGGGCGAAGGAGAAGCAGGCCCCTTGCTGAGCAGGGAGCCTGATGTGGTGCTTGATTCCCGGGTCACTGAGATCATGACCTGAACCAAAGGCAGACGCTAAACTGACTGAGCCACCCAGGCGCCTCCCATTCAGACTTCTTGAAAGATCTCATTCCATTAATTTTCCATTGTGCTGTATCTTCAGCCTGCCAAATATCTTAAATCCTTCCCTCCCTTTCTGTTGCCAGTGCTCTGGTTCACCCATTCCTGTCTCTTGCACAGACTAGTGCAGTAGACTGCCTACTGATCTTGCTGGTTCCACACTCGGCCTCCTTTGAATCCATTCTCCATGCTGCTGTCAGGGCGAACTGAGACGAAAATCTGATGTCACTTCCCTGCTGCCATTATTTGTGGGTTCCCTCATTGCTTGGAGTTCGACCTTTAGGAGACCATCCAAGCCCTTGCTTTTGCAGCCTTCCCTCCTGCGCATCATTCACATACAGGCTGCCCTTTAGCCGCAGGGAATTCTTACAAGCCCCCAATAGATTCTTATCCAAAGAACTTCAAGTGCATGAGCCTCATCGTTGTGCCTTGCCAAAGGTACAAAGCAGAAGGATTTCATTTTTCTCCTCTTCACCCGTTGGTAAAGGGAGTGATTCCCACCCTAAAGTTATGGGATGTCCGGATGCTGAACAGATGAGCTCGACACTAATTTATTACCCATGTCTACTCGTGGCCCACACCATGCAGGGCCACAAGGGGGTTTTACCTGGGAGCAGAATGAAGAAGGGCTTTGGGGCGGGGGCAGACCTTGTAGTAACAAGAGAGTGACGGTGAGCCCTACTTCCTGCAGGAGGGCATGACTGGCTTGCTGGATAATTGCACACGCTGTCAGGGAAATGGACCTTACTCCTTGGGGAGAAACTGTGCCTGGTCCCTGGGATAAAGAAGGTCGTTTGGCCAGGAGACCTGATCTGTGGGAGCAGAGGGGGAAGGGAACTTTGGGTGAGACCGAGGCCATTGGAGGCCCTCTGATGTTCCCTGATACTAAGACAACACTTCCTATTGAATCTTAATCTCAGGCTTTCCATCACAGTGGACTCTGATATCTAGACATCAATTTCAACCTGGGACTGAGACTTTTAAGGAGTAGGACAGGTGCTTCTCTAGGAAGTGAAATTGTCACGTGAACAAGAGGGGGAGTTGGTCTTCAAAACCAAAATGTATCAACGGTCATTGATGGTCACTCAGTTGATCCCAAGGGAATCCTTAGGTAGCCAAGGGGTAGAAGGAAAGGCTGACGTCCTCCAGCACCATGGAATCTGGCAATGGACTGTGGATAGAAGCAGCCACCCCCACCTGCAGGTTGGATATGCAGACTTTGGCTTCAGCCTGTAGCAAGAAGGCCTTGGTAACTACATTAAGCTGGTGGGGGTATCATGACCCGAGGCAGAGCAGACAGCGGGATATGAAGGCTCAGAGTCTGTAAGAGACTCCGTTTCCAGGAGAGCCCAGTGCATGGTCAGCAATTGCTGCTTTCATGGTCTATAACCCAGGGCCAAGGAGGGCCATTTCTTGCATTGGGAGTCCATGGACGATTCCAGTGACTCCAGGAAGCTGGAGAGGTAGTTGCTAAAGCCTTTTTACTTAGGGCACTAACGGGTGATTTTTTTTTTTTTTTTTAAGATTTTATTTATGTATTTGAGAGACAGTTGGAGCTGGAGGAGGAGGTCAAAGGGAGTGGGAGAAGAAGCAGGCTCCCCACTGAACAGGGAGTTCCCTGCCAGGCTGGATCTCAGGACCCTGAGATCATGACTTGAGCCAAAGGCCGACGCTTCACCAACTGAGCCAGCCAGTCGCCCCCTCACAGTTGTTTTGGACAGATCCTAGAGCCTTTTGTTGAGGGGAGCCCCACCCAGCGTGGGCTCAGTGACAAGTAGCAGCCTAAATGGGCTTATGTAAAATTTATAAACAAGGAATATGTTGCCTCTAGAACCAAAAAAAAAAAAAAAAAAATACTGACAGAATTTGGACTTGTATGTCCTTCCTTGTTTGTAAGGATTTTATTTGGTTACTTGAAAGAGCACGAGAGTGAGAGCACAAGGGGCTGGTAGGGGCAGAGGGAGAGGGAGAAGCAGGCTTCCCAGTGAGCAGGGAGCCTGATGCGCGGCTTGTTCCCAGGACCCTGGGTTCATGACCTGAGCCGAAGGCAGACGCTTAATGGACTGAGCCACTCAGTCGCCCCTGCACCTGCATGTCCTTAACAAGTGTGTCAAACAAATGTCCTCACAGTAGGTAGTCGTAAATGTGATGTCATACCTATGTCCCTGGAGAAGGACGGGTGCAGTAAGATCCTGCCCACAAAGATGTCTGTGATAGCAGAGAGGTTTGGGTGCCCTGTGCTTAACAAGGTAAAATGTGTCCCCTTCAAAGTCAAGGCACATTTGACCGAGAGGATGTTGAAATACGCATGGAACAGAACATATTGGCCAAATCTATATTAGCAAAATATTCCCCATCCTTAAATTTGTTGGGCTCCCTTGTGTTTTTTTTTAAAGATTTTATTTCTTTATTTTAAAGAGAGAGACACCTAGTGCACGAGCCCAGTTGGGGCGGGGGGGGCGGAGGGAAGGGCCGAGTGAGCGATTCCCAAGCTGACTCCACCCTGAGCACGGAGCCTAACATGGAGCTGGATCCTATGAACCTGAGACCATGACTTGAGAAGAAAGCGTAGCCCACTGAGCCACCCAGGTGGCCCTAGGGGTCTCAGAGGTTTTCAGGGGACCAGGATTTATTTTAATCAGGTATGATAAGTTAGGAAGATATAGAAGTAACTGTCACAATGGAAGAAGTTTTGTAGATTTAGAGGCCCCAAGAAAGGAGGTTCTGAGAGCCTTGCAGGGCCACCTGGGGAAGCACCAGGATTGGTCAGGAGAAAGAGGGAGTGAAGGGAAAATGTGGGCAAGACCCTTTATTGTGGTTTCCATGGGAAGGGACAGGTGAGGCAGGATAAGCACGTTTAAGACTGGCTAGTTTGAGTAATTTCAGGGGGCTCCAGGCCAGAGTGGTGTCTGCAGGAGTCTGTCCCGCCCTTGCGGTGATCAGGGAGGCCATAGTGGCCCAGAGCTGCTTAAGATGAGGTGGTTGGCAGTAAGGGTTCTGTACCGGTTGGTTTGGATGTGAAAGGTATGCTCCCAGGCCAGTTGTGGACTTTTTCTAAGAATTAACTAAGCCTGCCAGGGACAGTCCCTCCAAAGTCAGCAAGTCTGAGATGTCAAAGCATTAAATACAGAAGCTAGAAAATACGGTTATTTTACTAGGTACAAGCATAATTGGAGCCCTGGTATCGAATCCATGAAGGTTACCCAACTGGTACATCTTAGCAGACATTAACGTTAATTCAGAACCTATGTTTTAGAGGGCCAAAAGCCAGTTGACCTCATTTTATCTTTTGCCATATAAATTATCTTAGTAAATTTGGATTTCTTTTTTTTTTTTTTTTTTTTTTTTACGGTTTATTCATTCATTTGAGAGAGAGACAGCAAGCAGGTGTGAAAGAGCAGGAACCAGGGGGAGCTGCAGGCAGAGGCAGAGGGAGAAGCCGACTGACTCCCCTCCAAGCAGGGAGCCTCTCATGGGGCTCAATCCCAGGTCCCCGGGATCACGGCTGGAGCCGAAGTCGGACGCCTAAGCATCCGAACCACCCAGGCGCCCCTGTGAATTTTGGATTTCCAGTTGGGTCAAATTGTGAACCTATGTCGAATTAATTTGGGGGGGTTCCTCTTCCTGTATCCAGTTTTCTTTCTTCCATTCCTCCTTTTCTTGGGTTTGTTTGGTCCTGGATATATGCTTGGGTTAGGGAGTGTCTTTTTACCCTGTTCATCTTTCTCCGTTTTTTCTTCCAGAGAGTCTCCAATCAGCATCATTAGGGTTGGAGCCTCTGTCGTGGCAATGGTCGTATGGTTTCAGGTGTCCTGGCGTAAGTCAGGGTGTGAATTGATACCCTCACTGTGCCACAGGGGTGCCACGGATGTTTCCCCCACGACCCTGAGGATGGCGATCTTGTGCCAAACAGGTTTAGGCAGTGGGGTGGTAAGTGAAAGAGCACAGGACCCACAGCGCAGACGTTGATAAAGCCAAAGCATCTTCTGCTACAGCCCTACCTTCTCTCAGTGTGGACGGCTTCCCCTCCCCCCTTTTCCCACTCTACCGATTCCCTCAGGAGACTATTTCATTTCTAGCCCCATAAAGTCATGGGTTTTTGTTTCTGTCTCCAGCTATTCAGACGTGGTGCACATGTTCTGGGTGTTTATGGGGAAAGGGAGCTGGGTGGGTCGGCCCCACAGATGACTGTCCTCTTCCTGCGGGCATGCCAGTCCATCTCCCCAGTGTTGGAGTCCACAGCCAGGAAGGTCATTTTGTCCATGGCCAGAGTGGGAGCCTCAAGGCCCTGGATCCAGAGATGAGTCCCTGGACGCGCTGGGAAGCAACAACACTAAGAGAAAGCAAGTGTGTGGAGGAGGGGTTTTGCACTGGGAGAGAGGTGGAGCACCAAACGGCCGACCCTCCACTTTTGTGTTTCTCATCAGCTCCTGGGCCCTGGGCTGCCATGGATGTGCGCCTCCAAACCCTGAGGGCTCCGGGGGACACACGGTAACGGGGAGAGGAGCGGCAGCTGGGGAGATGGGCAAGGCCACTCGCGTTGCCTGACCCACAGTGACTCAGGAGGCAGCCAGGGAGCCATTCTTACATCTCCCTGGGGTCGTGGCCCCCTTCCTTTCCACCCACAACACAGAGGGTCATCCCCAGGACGGTGCGTGGGGTGCGCTCTCCCCACCCGGATCTGTCTGTCTGCCCCAAGCACTGGCCCAACACCCAGTCGGTGGAACTCAAGCACCCCAGTCAGCAGGTCGTGGGGTTGCCGACCTCAGCGGGGAGCCTTGGAGACCGATACAGGCCAGATGGAGGTCACACTGATGGCACCTCCCTCCTAGGTACAGTCAAGTCGCATCTGTACTCAACTTGTTGGCAAGGATGGGACATTGGTTTGGAAACGGATGGCGACCTCCATTGGAGCTAACAGAACACGAGCTAACACACAAGCTGGCCCGCAGTTGCCAGTTCCCTCCCAGATCGTGATTGTCCCCTCTGAAGCCAGTTAGGAAGCCAAGGAGCACGTCAAGCTGACCCCGTGTCCTCAGTTAAGGTGGGGCCACCCTGTTTGTGATGTCACTTGCTTTTATTCAGCTTCTCCTCAGTTCCCTGACGAGAGAGAGATTCCTGCTCTAGGCTTGTAGGGATCCCTTGACACCTGACAGATGTGACTGGCAGCAGTTGACTAGTCACATATTCTCACAGTTCAAGGGAGGAGGATACCACACACTGTGCAGGGCTGCACAGGAATTGCACTTGGGAACAGAGGGAACAAGCAGGGGCTTGGAAGGCAAGACTTTGTCCTAACAAGAAGGTGGGGCAAGTCCTGGTTCCCTTGGGAGGGTATGAGTGGCTTGCTTGAAGAATTCAGTGGGCTTCTAGGGAACTGAACGCTGCTCCCCCAAATCAACAGGCACTATGTCTGGTCCCTGTGATGAGAAGGGTTTTTGCTTAGGAGACCTTACGTGTGAGGGAGGAGGGAGAGGAGAACTTGCATTAGGCTGTTTCCGTCCCTCCTTGATTGTCCCTGGTGTGAAGACAGCCCTTAATATGGAATCTTCATTTCAGGCCTTATGCCCCAAGAGGTTATGAAAATGTCAGCCTTCTTACAACTACTAATGGCATTTCACAGTGAAACAGTATACAGAAGAAACATGTAAAAGTTGTATTGCTGTATGCTAGCAACGAACATGTGGGCTCCACTATCAAACATACGTTCACAATTACTAGTAAAACTATACTTAGGGATCAATCGAACAAAGCATGTCCAGCACTCGCATGCCCACAGCCGTTAGCACTGATAGAGGAAATCGGAGATATAAATAAATGCAGAGATATACCATGTTTGTGAATTGGAAGCCTAAGCATAGTGAAGATGTTCATTCTGCCCAGATTGATAGATCGATTTAATGCAATTCCTGTCAAAACCCAGTCAGGGTTTGTTTTCTTTTGTAGATTGATAGACAAGATGATTCTAAAGTGTATGTGGATAGACAGAGGAATGAAGAGTAGTTTCAGAAACAATTTTGAAAATAATAATAAAGTGGGAACATGCAGTCTACCCAGTTTCAGAACTTCTGCGATAGTTTTACTAAGGACGATTGTGTGGTATCTGCAGAAGGACAGACACAGATCAATAGAACAGAACAAAGAACCCAGAAAGAGTCCCCACAAATACGCTCAACTGAGTTTTGAAAAGGGAGCCAAAGCACTTCAGTGGGGGGAAAGCTGGCCTTGCGACAGACTACAGCCATTTCAAGCTTGTGATGAACACACAGACGCCAGACTCAGAAAACAGCACCAGGAGCGAAGGAAGACGGGGCTTTGACGGCGGTCCCGCCAGGTGGTGACGGGAAAGGAGGGGTAGACGGTGCCCAGGGCTCTGTGGGCGGGGCCAGAGGAGGCACCCAAGGGGCGCGTCCGCGGGCCGAGCGGGCGGGAAGCTGTCCAATCAGCGTCTGGGCAGAAGCGCCAATGAGCGGGAAGGTTGTTGGGCGGTTGACGTGAGCGGCGGGTCTGAGCCCCGGCAGCTGAGCGCGGCGGAAGCGAGCCCTCCTTCCCTCTCCGAGGCTGGCTCGTCCCCCCAGCGCCCGGGGACCCGGTTTCGTTGTTCTCGGTGGGGACAGCACCCCGGAACCTCCACGGCCATGGGCGCTCGTCCGAGGACGGCCTCTTTCAGCTCCTGTTCGTCCTCCTCGACAGACCCAGACGACGAGGGAGTGCGCGGCCCTTGCGAAGATGCTTCTCCGTGCAGAGGTGCCTGCCGGGCGCGGGGACCCAGCGTCCCCGGGGGCCTGGGGCCTGGGTGGGGGGCGGGCCTGTGTCTCCGGAACACGCTCGTTCGCCAAAAGGGCGCCGTCACCTCGTGCGACCCTCGTTTCGCACGTGTGAAGTGCCCGGCGCGGGGCTTCATTCCTGGAGCGGAGAATGACCTCCCTTGTGCTGTGCGCCAGGCCTGGGGGGAGCGTGACTGGGAATGCGGCCTGCAGCAGGCCGGCGGGGTCTTGGCCTCCTTGGGGCTCGAGTCCTTATGGAAGCCCGACGAGAAGCAAGGAAGTCTAGCGTTGAGAGGGGAGGAGGAGTGCAGGTTCTTCCTCTTGCATAGGTCACATTCCGTTGGGGATCGTCAGGGTGCCCGTTGTGCACCTGAGATCAGGTCAGTCAAGGTGTGTTGGGGCGGGGCGGGGGGGATGGTCTGCCCAGGAGCACGTAGTAGTGGTGCGCAGAGCCAGGACTTTGCAGAGCTCTTGCGTGTCTGCCGCAGGAGGCTGCGTTCTAGGGGTGCAGTGGGGGCCGTGTTGTGAGCACAGATAGGTGTCGGAAAGCCCAGGCTGGGGTGTAGTTCGTTCGTTCGTTCGTTCGTTCAACAGAAAGTGTTGAGAGTGTACTTCGTGGTAGGCCCTTCTCTTTGGGGGGGTGGGGGGGGTGGGTATTCAGCGATTGGGAACCCAGGATAAATAGGACAGATACGGCGTCTACCCTATCACCACCTGGTTGGAAAAGACTGGAAGCAAATAATTGCCCATGAAATACATAATTACCGTTTTGCTTCGAGTGCTGAGAACTACGGGGTGCATTCGAGTTTGTCTTTTAGGCAGTAATGTTTAAGCTGAGAACAGAAGGCTAAGAAAAAAACGGGGATGTGGGAGGGTGTTCACTTAGAGCAGGGAAGGAGTGTGAACTGTGAAAGGAATTGAGGGAATGCCCTTGAAGCCGGGGCCACGTAGGGACTGTAGGGACTGTAGGGTGGGCAAGCCAAGGTTCGGGGTTAAGACTTGCAGTTTTTGTAGGTTCCTGGAGACTAAACATAGTGATTTAAGACATGGAGTCCAGAGCCAAGCTGATCGGAGCTCTGCCTCTTATGAGCTGTGTTCCTAAACCATTCTGGGTCTCAGTTTCCTGATGTGAGAAATGGAGATGATGATAATCCCACTTCTTAGATGATTGTAAAGATAAATGATATTTAACGTTAATGAAACACGTAGAGCCCTGTCTGACATGTAGTGGGTGTTAGTGGTGGTTGATTAAATAAAGAGGTAAATACATACATTGGTATTGAAGACTTGACGGTAGTGTGTGGTGAAATTTGGGAAGCTAAAAGCCTTCCAGCCAACTTCATTTCTTCTCCAGTGTTCAGGTGCTGTTGACCACATGTGTAGAACTGTTGAATTAGAAATAATGTTCGCATATCGACTGCTACTTGCTAAGAGACTCTGAAGTGCCATTGAAATAATCAGAAAATACTTTTCAGTAGCATAGTATAATTTTATTTAAAATGTATTGGTAGTCTTGATTATTTAGTATTTGTTGGTAAACGTTTTAGCAAACTTGCCTACTTAAAACAAAGTAAGTTAACTGTAGAGTAATTCAGACACAGCCAAAGGACAGAGAAGTAATATAACTAGAGCTTTCCTTTTCTTGACTCTCTAGGGGATAGTTTTTGTAATTTCTCTGTTCTTCTTTGCCTCAGTTTTCGATGCCCCCCTGTGTCTGCAGCCATCTAAACATTGTAGGGCAAGTTTGGGTTTGGAATTGCAGAGAGTACAGTGGTACCCAGCCCAGAGTGCACATCAGCAGAGCCTGTGGGGCTATTTAAAGAAAACACAGATGTTCACGTCCTCCTCTACACTCACTGAGTCAGAGTCTTCTGGGATGGGCCCGGGGCTCTAAAGACCACGTATATTTGTCATCTGGTTGCATTTCATGAAAGCCTTTTTAGCACCGGGCTTTCCTTTATCTGAACAACATGCAAGAAGATTGGGAGAATCCATAAGTTAACGTTTGAGGACATTTTGCAGGGCTCTGTCCTTCCAAGTTCTGTGATACCGTGATGTGCATCTTCACTGTAGTGTGTTAAACCCTTAAACTTTGTCAGAAAGTCATGTGATTAATAACGTAGAGATTCCTTGCGTGAATCGTGGGCAGATCACTTTGTGCCTCAGTCCTGTGTTTGGAATGGGGATAAAAATGGTAGCCCACCTTTGGGATGTAAGGATTAAATGAGCAATAGATCCAAGGCAGTTAGCACCGGGTCTGACACAGAGTGAAGCCTTCCCTAAATAATTCTTACTTCTTTTGCTTTCCCTCCATTATTTATTTATTTAAATACAGATTTTATTTACTTCTTTATCTTAGAGAGAGAGAGAGAGAGAGTGCATGCCCCTGGCGTGGGGCCAGAAGAGGAGGGAAAGGGAGGGGGAAAGAATCTCCAGCAGAATCCACACTGAGTGTGGAACCCAACTTGGAGCTCAGTCTCGGCACCCTCAGATCATGACCTGATGTGAAATCAGGAGTCGGACGCTGAACCAACTGGGCCACCGAGGCGCCCCTTGATTTCCCTCCATTCTGAATATTATTTGGTTCCAGCTATGTCCTAGCTGTGGGTTAGGCTGGTTCCTGCTGCCCTAGGTTACAGCCATAAAGCCCCTAAAATCGCACTAAGAAAGCCAGTTAGCCTCCCAGGACACCTAGGATTCCCTCCAGGAAAGGGAACCATCCCTTCCTCCCGTGACGGTGGTCAGCATCCTCCACAAAGGCCACTGGAAGCACAGCTGTCGTTAAACACAGTGGCTTCGTTACTCATCCTGAGGGGGAACCCACGTCATGGGGACTGTGGGGCTGATCCGTAAGAAAGAGGGTGTTAGAAAGAACTTACAGGATTTGGGCTTTGGGCGGATGTTTTTGGGAGTGTTCAAGGAAGCAGGGGTGTGCTCTGGTCTGGGTGCTGAGGCGAGGCGAGGCGAGACAGTTCTGGGATCGGGTAGCTCCATCAGTGTTTTCTAGAAGGAGGTGTGAAGAGCGTGACGGACGGTGTCATTCACAAGGAAGACACTCGCTGGTATCAGGCGGGAGAGAGGAGGATTGGCATTTGGGGGTGGGCACGACAAGCTGGTTTTTGTCTGTTTGGACAAAAGAGCAAGGGGTCCTCTTTGGTGTCCCTTCATCACCGGGGCCACGGCACCTCAAGCTGCTGTTCTGCGAGGTCATTTGCGTGCAACCGGAGAAGCACGTGGCGTCTCCTGGAGCGCCAGGCCCGCGGCGACCAGCCGTGCAGCCCGGCTCATGGTGCCAGGCCGCCTCCTCGATGTCAGCACTGCTCTTGCTTCTTTGCCAGTGGAGGGGGGAAGCCTTCAAAAGACAAATAGGTGTTTGCAGGGCAGAAGAAACTAGCCTGGCCGTGGAAGCCCAGGGCTGTGTCATCGGCACCTGACATTGGGCCAGGGAGCGGGGAGCAAGAGAGAATTCTGGGGAGGTTGTCAGAGAATGACTCGTGCGAGGACCAAGGGGTCAAGTGGGGGAGCTGACGTGCTCCGGGTTTTCGGACGGTCCCCAGGAGCCTCGTGGGAGATGCACTGCTGACAAAGAGCAGGTCTGTTCCCCTTTCCTTCCCTGTGGCCACAGCCCTGGCTCCGGTCCCTTCTCCTACCTGCTCTGTTGCAGCAGGTCCCTCTTGTTCTGCCTGCTTCTCATCCAGCTCCCTCTCCCATCCACGTGCTCCTGCTCTGGCCAGGGTGATCTTCTTGGAATCCCACATCTTCTCCTGTTACTGCGTTCCTCGAAACCCTTTGATTCCCCATCAGCCACAAGGTGAGAATCTGTACTGTGTGGCGACTCACTTTGCTTTTCCTGATCCTCTCACGGTTCCCTGGGTCTCCCGCTGCCAACTGGAAATCTGTATTTCAATGTCTCCGAATTATGGCAAATCCATTCTTTCCAAAACTTCTCAAGATCCCCTTCCTGTATTCTCCTCCTCGCCACCCCCCCCCACCCCACCCCAACTCCGTGAATCGGGCCACTGTGTCCTTCAGGTCCCACGTGCAAAAGGGAGGAGTCCTCTTGGAACTCTGCTTTTACTTCCTTACCCCCTTGTGTGATCATTCTCCCAGACCTGTGATTTTATCTGCTAAATATCTCTGGAATCTACCTCCTTTTCTCCACCTCTGCTTTTGCCCTCTCATTCCGAGTTAAGGTCATTTGTGGTCTGCGCCATGGTTCTAGTCTGCTTACTGAGCTTCCAGGCGCTTCTACCGCCTCCAAATCCCTATCTCCCCCTGAAGCCAGAGGTTTGTGGAAGGCCCATTCGTTCATGTCACTGCCTAGTTTCCTGGCTTCTTGTTGCCGTTCGAGATAGACCGAAACGTTCCTTCTGTGTGTGCACGGCTGCTCCGTCCTTCTTCTCCAGTCTTGCTTCCCGCTCGCCTTCCCTGCTGTACTCGATCCGGTCATTCCTTCCAATGTGCCCTGTGCCCGCCGGCCTTGGGGCGGCTCGGCTGCTCCCTCTGCCCAAGATGCTCTTTCCCCCACCCGCCTTGCCTCACGAGCTCTCATCTTCCCTCAGATGACTGCAGCAGTCACTGCACATTCTTTATTGAACGCCTTCTCAGTTGCCAGAGGCTCGGTTCTTGTGCGCTTCCCGATGTGACCCAGACAGACCTCGGTGGAGCTGTTAGGGAGCCTTTCTTCCAGGGAGAGAAGCAGCCAGGAAACACAGAGGCAAGGAATCTGGCGCATCAGGGGTCCTGGATGCTGTAGGAGCGTTGGAAGGGGTTGTCCTCTGAGCTGGGATGGCCAGGGACGGCCCCCTGAGGACAAGAGTGGGGAAAGCCTTGCAGGAGGTTGAGGGAGTGGGCCCTGTGCATGTCTGTGGGAACAGTGTCCCAGGCAGAGAGAAGGGCGAGTAGGAAGCCCTCCGTGGAGGGAGCTGGCCTGACTTGTTCCAGGAATGACAAGGCCAGAGTGAGGGAGAAGGGGAAGAGTAGCAGATAGGGTGTTAGGGACCTGGGATGGTGGCCACTGGGGGATTTTGAACTGAAGAATGAGGTGACCTGACTTGGGTTTTAATGGGATGAGTTCAGCTTCTCTGTTGAGAACAGCGAGGGGGGAAGCAGGGCGATGAGTTAGTAGGCTCCTGGAATATTCCAAGTCAGAGATGCTGCTGGCTTGGATCAGGATGGTAGGGGTGGAAGTGCTGAGAATCGATCCAGATTCTGGGTACGTGTTGAAGGGAGAGCTGATGGGATGTACTGACAGATGGGATGTGGGTGAGGCCGATGAGTCCAAGAAGGTGCCCAGCCTTCTGGCTCGTGTGAGATGCGGCTCCCTCCGGAGGCCCCTGACACCCTCGACAAGGTCCAGCCCCTTATCTGTTCTCTGTGCATCTCCTCTGGGGCAGTCAGTCCCGTTGCTCCGCAGACATCTCGTTTAATGTTTGTCTGCCCCGTGGGAATAGCGGTGCCGAGACGGACCATGTGTGTCTCAGTGCCATGAGCCTTGTAGACCCCTAGTAAGTATTTCTGAGCCGGCCGAGTGATGAGGAACTGAATGGAGATGCTCATGGTTCTCTTTCCTGATGAGGGCTCCCAATTCCCATGTTCTGTTTCCCTGGTTTTGAGTGGTCTGTGTGTTTTAGAAACCAGGCCAGGGGCTGTAAGACGGAAATGGTATTGTGAGAATTGCAGAAGTTTCTCTGATGTCAGCCGCGTCGAAAAACGTCGCCCTCGTCGTGCAAGTGGGTCAGAGGATCACCTCTTGGGAGAGGCAGCATTTTCTGGAGGGCCTAGGCCTTGCAGCTCACTGATGGCATCTTCCCGGCTCTGTCCAGAGTGCAGGGCTGGGATTTTGATCTGAAATATTCTGAAGGTGGGGGCTGCTGCTTTTCCTCCCCAGAGAAGACATGTCACTTGCGGATGAGAATATTCTGGTAAGGATAAATTAGCTGCCAAATTTGCCCATCAAGAAAGTCAAATAAATAATGGCTTTACTGGATTTGCGCTGCCTCCCCCCCATTTTTTCCAAAAGGGAACAAATTAATTTTTGAAAAGATCTGTGAAAAACAGTGGTCTCAGATCTAGAATACGAATTATTTTTCTTTTATGGTTAATTTTTTTTTAGGTTTTATTTTTAAGGGATCTCTCTGTACCTAACTTGGGGCTAGAGCTCATAACACCCAGATCAAGAGTCACATGCTCTTCCAACTGAGCCAGCAAGGTGCCCCTTCAGGGTTAACTTTTTAAATGACAAAAGTGAATACATATCCCCCACTCAGCCTCATTTGAATATAGTGTGCCTACAGGTTTTCATGCCTACAGTTTTTTAATGTCTGAATGTTTTTCCACAGTGGGGTTGTACTTTACGTGACGATTCTGTTTGTTATTTGGGTGGCTATGATTTTGCTATTAAGATAGGGCTGTGATGAACATCTTTGCATGTGTGTTTGAGTTTTCCCTCGAGATAGATTTCAGGGTAAAAACTTCTGCAAAATGATCCTCAGGAGTGGTTATGTCATTTTTGGTTCTCACCCATGGTAAATGAGATGGTAATGACAGAATATTTCTCAGTCTTTTAAATTTCTTGTCAAGTGGCAGGGGAAAAATAATGCCTGTTTCAATTTTTATCTCTCTCTCTCTCTCTCTATCTATAAATGTATGTTTTATATTTAAATTTAAATATGTATTTATTTTATATATATTTGAATTTATAGATGTAGCTCTATGTATTTATACACATACAAACATATTTCTAAAGATTTATTTGAGAGCGAACACGGGGGAAGGGCAGACGGAGAGGGAGAGAGAGAATCTCAAGCCGATTGCCCACTGAGTGCAGAGCCTGAATGGGGCTGGATCCCACAACCCTAAGACCATGATCTGAGCCAAGATCAAGAGTCAGATGCTTAACCGATTGAGCCAGCCAAGTGCCCCTTACATTTATATTTTTATAATCACCTGTAATACTGAGCAATTTTAGTTGGTCCCTATCACTGATACTTTTTTCACGGATACTTTTTTACATGAATCCTCGCTCGTTATCATTTTCCTGCTGGGTTGTTGTCTTTTTGTTTGGGTATTTATATTTTTCTTATTGATTTGTAGGAACTTTTTATAGGTCGGATAGTAGTCCTTTGCCTCTGTACTCGTTGCAGTATTTTCTCCCAAACGATTGTCTTTCGGTTTCGCTTGTACCATACATTTCAGGATACATTTCATTCTGAATCTCTGTGGTGCCCAATCTCATAGTCTAACTTTATAGCTTGTGGCTTTGGATAGTGCTTCAAAAGACCATTTTCAATCGCTGCATTTTCTTTTAGCACTTTTAGGGTTTGGGCTTCTGTTGCTTAGACCATTCATCTGTCTTTATTATTTTGTATGTTACAAGGTAGCACTTTTGTCCCTACACCATCTAGTGATGGTCTGTATCCCCCATGGATTTGAAAGAGCCCTTAAATGCTAAATTTTTATATATACTTTGACACAGACATGGGTATATCGTTCTTCACTTCCAGTTGGAATTGCTTTTTTCCTTTTGATGCCTGAACATTTTGCCTTGCGATATAACTTAGTTGTGAATTGATTGAGAGCGCCTATAGCTTGCTTCTAGAGTAAGAATAGGTTTGTACCGCTGAATAGCACCCTTTTCTTAGTTCATTTGAGCAGCTGTACTCCAGGAAGGAAGAAAAGAAAGGGACCCTGACAAAAAACATGTGTCTAAGCCTGTGAAAGCAATAGCTTTTTAGGTAGTCCTGCCATGTAGACTTCAACATACGTGTCATTGGCTGGAAGTCGTCATGTGGCCCTACCCCTAGCTGCAGGGACGTGGCGGGGGGGAGAATTTCTCACAGGGCAGATTAATACCTCGAACAAAATTGGGGCCCTCTTCGTAAGGAAGCAGGCGTAAGTGGATATTGAAAGGGGAACTCGGATTGGGGCACCTGGGTGGCTCTGTTGTTAAGCCTCTGCTTTCGGCTCAGGTCGTGATCCCAGGGTCCTGGGATCGAGCCCCGCATCGGGCTCCCTGCTCAGCGGGAAGCCTGCTTCTCCCTCTCCCACTGCCCCTGCTGTGTTCCCTCTCTAGCTGTCTCTCTCTCTCTGTCAAGTAAATAAATAAAATCTTTAAAAAAAAAAAAAAAAGAAAGAAAGAAAGGGGAACTTGGTGGGTCAGCTCCATCTCTCATCTTTTTTTCTTTCCTTTAGAATTTCCCCAGGTAGGGGTGCCTGGGTGGTTCAGTCAGGTTGAACATCTGACTGTTGATCTCAGCTCAGGTCTCGATCTCAGGGTTGTGAGTTCAAGCTCCACATTGGGCTCCGTGCTGGGTGTGTTGCCTATTTAAAAAAAGAAACAAAGACAAGAATCTCCCCAGGTATTCTTCAGTGACAGAGGTGGGACGGCAGGGGAGAAAAGGAGATAATTTGTAAAATAAAATGCTCAGGTCTCATTGTTCAGCTTGATGAGCATTAAGAAATGTATACAGTTGACTCTTGAACAACATGGGTTGGAATTGCATGGGTCCACTTATAGGCAGATTTTTCGATAAATAGAATACAGTACTGTAAACATATTTTCTGTATGATTTTCTGAATATGTTCTTTAGTGTACTTTATTGAAGGAATACAATGTATAATAAATGTAACATACAAAATCTATGTTAATCAACCGTTTATGTTATCAGTAACGCTTCTGGTCGTCAGTAGGCAATTAGCAGGGAAGTTTTTGGGGAGTAAAAGTTAAATGACAATTTCGGACTGCACAGGGGTCAGCGCCCCTAACCCCTGGGTTGATCAAGGGCCAACTGTATATCTGTGCACCATCCCCGAAAACTGTATCTGAAACTCCAGAAGTTTCCTTTGTATGTCTTTCTAGTTAATCTCCTTACCTCCAGTGGTCATTTTCTGATTTCAGGATCTATGATAGAGTATAATTGCCTTTTCTTGTACGTCGTGTAAATGGAATCAAGCAGTATGTATCGTTTTGTCTTCTTTCACTCAGTGTGTTCTTTGCGATTTATCCATGTTGTGTGCACTTATCCAAGATACACAAAGCCAGATCCTACTACTTTAAGTGGTAAGGACAGATTTTAATCAGCAATGACTATTGTAGTCAGGAAAAGAGTCCAGCTTGAATGAAACTCAACCTTGATTTGTACAGAGGGTATTTTATGTTTTAAAGATTTTATTTATTTTTTGACACAGAGAGAGAGACAGCTAGAGAGGGAACACAAGCAGGGGGAGTGGGAGGAGGGAGAAGCAGGCTCCCTGCTCTGCAGGGAGCCCGATGTGGGGCTCAATCCCAGGACCCTGGGATCGTGACGTGAGCCAAAGGCGGAGGCTGAACAACTGAGCCACCCAGGCACCCCACCGAGGGCATTATAAAGAGAGGATGAGGGAGTCATGCCAGAGGTGAATTAAATCAGAGAAGTAAAAGATTACAAAAAGTGGGAAACGTGAAACCCCCTGCATTTACTCACTGGGAGACAGAGGCCAGACTTTTCATTGTTGGCTGAACAAACCATGGATGCCTTGAGTTTTCTCAGTAGGGACTAAGGGTGACTGGAGTCACCCTAGGGGTGGGGTCTTGAGCTGTTGTTAGGAAGTATGTTAGTGTTTGGGCGAGTCTGCATATGATAAGCCAAGGTTGAGGCCCCTTTGAGAAGAGGGCTCAGAGGAGTCAGGCTAGCGTTTGCTTAAGGAGAGAGTCTTTGTGAGTGTAAAATGGTGTGGTCCTTTGTATGTAGTGTGCATATACCACAATTTTTTCATCTGTTCATCTGATGATCAGGCATGTTGTTGTATCCAATTTTTTGGTCATTGTGAATAGGCTACAATAAACATTCTTAGAGCAGTCTTAAATTTCTCTTGAAATTGCTTAGTGGAATTGCTTAGTCACAGCGAAGGGATATATTGAACTGCTAGACTAATTTCCAAAGTGGTTTATCAGTTTACACTTCCCACCAGCAATACAGTAACACTCCAGTTGCTCAGCATCCTCGTGAACATTCTGTGTTGTCAGTGAGGGTGAAATAGCATCTCATTATGGTTTCACATTGCATTTCCCTGGTGAAGCATGATCTTAGGCACCTTTTCGTGTGTTTCTTGGGCATTCCGACATCTTTTGTGACCTGTCGAACGTTCAAGTCTTCTGCCCGTTTTTGTTGTTAATGTTGTTTTTGGTTTTGACTTATTGGAGTTTATTATATATTCTGAATAGGAATTCTTTGTCATACAGATGTATTTTAAAAATACATGTATAGGAAAATAAAAATTTTAAATACTTAGAGTAGCATCAAAGCACGTAAACTGGTTGGGGTGACTGGCTGGCCCAGTTGATGAATCATCTGTGTTTTGATCTCAGCTCAGGTCTTAAACTCAGGGTTGTGAGTTCAAGCCCTGCACTGGGCTCCATGCTGGGTGTGGAGCCTACTTACACAACAAAAACAACAACCAAAACAACCCCAAACTGGCTGGGAATAAGTCTCATGAAAGACATGAAACACCTTTACACAGAAAAGTAAAAAACTTTGTTGAGAGGAATTCAAGAAGACTGAAATAAATGGGAGCTCTGTTTTGTTCATACATCGGGGAAGATTTGATGTCCTGGAGATTTCTGTTCTCCACGCCTTGATTCATGCAAACAGTGCAATCCCAGTTAAATCCTAGCCATGTTTTTTAGAAGAAATGAACAAGTTGATTCTAAAATGTATATGGAAATGCAAAGGGTCTGGAATGGCCAAAAAAGTCTTCAAAAGAAGAACACAGTTGATGAACTTACACTGCTTCTTCTTGCTTAATTTTAAGACTTAGAGCAAAGCCACAGTAATCCAAGTCTTTGACACAAAGAGAGATCAATGAGCAGAGCAGAGAGTCCAAAAAATAGACCAAACGCAAGTACTGTCGACTGATTTTTGCCCAGAGTGTCCAGTCAGTTCAGTGGTGGAAAGGGAAGTCTTTTTAATGAATAATTCTGTGTGACCTGGACATTCAGGCGGAAAGAAAACGGACCTTGACCCCTCCCTCATTCTGACATACACACATTAATTTGGGATGAATCATAAACCTAAATATGAAAGCGAGAACCAGCGGCGCCTGGGTGGCTCAGTCGCTTGAGTCCGACTCTTGATTTTGGCTGAGGTCATGATCTCGGGGTCATGAGATTGAGCTCCGTGTGAACCCTGTGTCAGGCTCCACGCTAAGCGAGGAGTCAGCTTGAGATTCTTTCCCTCTCCTGCTCCCCCCTGGGCGCGCTCTCTCTCAAATAAATAAATCTTAAAAAAGGAAAAAGCTAGAACCGTAAAACTTTTGTATGAAAACATGGGAAAATGTCTTGACAACCTTGAGGTAGACAAATGTTTTGTATGCAGAACACAAAAAGTTCTAATTAGAAAGGAAAAATAGATACACTAAGAAAACGAAGAGGCAAGACAGACTGGGAGAAAATATTCAGAATACGTGTTCTTAAATGTTTTATTTTTTCCAAAAGTACTTTAGCATTATTCAGATCCATGGTATCTTATTAGTGTATTCTTTATTAACTGTTTTTTTCTTTTTTCTTTTTTGTTTAAGTCAGATATGAGACATTGTACCGTGGGAAATTTCTGATTGGCTTCTCCTCCTTATTCACCCTCTGGTCAATGTTGGTTCCTTTTCCGTTCATGTCTTGCCCAGTGTTCAGGGACTCCTTGCAGTAGAGACAGTAGATTTTAGATCCTATTGATCCTTGTGAAGTAACTGGCAATTCGATGAAGCCAGAAAGCAATAGCAGTAGCTTCCTTTGGGAGGAAATGATAGCCTGTGAGTCTTAGTCAATTGAGGCCCAGTGTTGTTTTTTGTTTTTTTGTTTTAAGATTTTATTTATTTATTTATTTATTTATTTATTTATTTATTTATTTATTTGAGAGAGCGAGACAGAGTGGAGGGGGGCAGGGGGAGAGGGACAAGCAGAATCTGCACTGAGCGTGGAGCCTGAACACGGGGTTCGATCTCAGGAACCTGAGGTCATGACCTGAGCCGAATCAAGCGTCAGACACTTAAACGCCTGAGCCGCCTAGGCACCCCTGTTTTTCGTGTTTTTTTGTCTTTTGTTTTTGTTTTGTTTTTCTTAGGTGATTAAACACTTAAGGCCTTGCGGATCTGCTGAGGAAAGCAACAGCGCTCACAAGAAGGGAAACAAACTCAAAGTCTGTGTAGGTACAAAGTCTGTTGCGCGTAAGACTTTGCTTCCTGCCTTCCATTTATAAGCAAGAATAAACGCAACAGGAAATAGGAACCCAAAACTGAGACTAGAGGACGTAAAAGAACAACAATAAAATTAAAAATGAGAGGTAGAGCATATCTTCAAGGCCCGTATGCAGCATGCAGTTAAAATTCCCAACTTGAAAACCGATGCTGAGAGTATTGGATTGAGTCTTGCAATTGCAGATATATACATTGTAGGTACATATATATGTACATACAGGGCACCGCATATCTATCTATCTATCTATCTATCTATCTATCTATCTATCTATCTATCTATCTACATGCACTGTGTATCCCTACAGAAGCAGACACACATACACACCGACACCATATCAGCAACTGAAGTGTTGGGGGAGGGATGGAAGTCCAAGTGGGTAAGTAGGTTTGCAAAGCAATGGAATTAAGTTTCCTCCGAGGTTGCACAGCTTGAGGAAACAACCTCGACCTCTGTCTGTAAGCGGTGCCTTCCACAGAGGGTGCTTCTGAGGGCTGTACGTGTTCCTGTTTGTCCAGCGTGTGGAATAATGCCTGGCATTGTAGCCAGCACTCATGAGTGTTGATGAGAAGTGAAATGAAGCAGCCCCAGCCTGGACCCTCACTGGCTGGAAGAGCGGGGAGGGCCCCTTCCCATTCCCTCCGGTGGAGGGCATGTCACACCTTTCCTAGCAAGTTCCCACCGTTGCAGGGGACGCTCCTGCCGAAGGGGCCAAGTCAGTCAGTGCTTCTTGAATGAACTGGTGGCTGCAGCAGATCAGTGTTTCCCACGGGAGGAATGGGAGATGACTTGAGGTGGCACCCAGATAGAAGTTTTACATTTTAATAGGTATTTATTACAGGGTGTGTTAGAAGAAAATATTAGGTAGCACGTCAGACCTGGGTACTAAAAAGAAGTGAAAATTGCAGGGAACACTGGATTGAATAAACCCTGAGAAAAGGTCTTTCTAAATATGGGATCTTTTTTTTCCTTCTTTAAAGATTTTATTTCTTTATTTTGACAGAGACAGTGAGAGCGGGAACACAAGCAGGGGGAGTGGGAGAGGGAGAAGCAGGCTTCCCGCTGAGCGGGGAGCCCGACGCGGGCCTCGATCCCAGGACCCTGGGATCATGACCTGAGTCGAAGGCAGACACTTAACGACTAAGCCACCCAGGCGCCCCTAAATATGACATCTTAAGTCAAGCAGAGAAAGTCACTTATCATATGGTTTTACTTACTTGTGGAACATAAGGAATTGCGTGGACGACTTTAGGAGAAGGAAGGGAAAAATGAAGGGGGCGAGATCGGAGGGGGAGACTAACCATGAGAGACTATGGACTCTGAGAAGCAAACAGAGGGTGTTAGAGGGGAGGGATGTGGGGCGATGCGTTAGCCCGGTGATGGGTATTAAGGAGGGCACGTATTGCATGGAGCCCTGGGTGTTATACGCAAACAATGAATCATGGAACAACTACATGAAAAACTAACCGATGTACTGTATGGTGACCAGCATAGCACAATAAAGAAAAAATAAATAAAGAGATCTTTCATTCTTTGGGTTTTATTTTATCTATTTATTTGTTTAACTTTTTGAGAGCGAGAACACATGTGAACGGTGGTAGGGAGGGGAGGGGAGGGGAGAGAGAAAGATCCCAAGCAGGCTGCACGCCCAGTGCGGAGCCAGACGTGGGGCTCCATGTCAAGACTCTGAGATCACAACCTGAGCCTCAGCCAGGACTCGGTTGCCCAACAGACTGCGCCACCCAGGCGCCCAGATTCACTCTTGATGTGTCCTGCAGTCACTGTGCACCATGTTGGAGTTGTCATTATCTGTGCACGTGGACGTGCTCGGTCTTCCTCGTGGCGTGGCTGGACCGCTGCACCTGCAGCCCCTGGCTGCTTCGGTCCACGTACCATTTAAGGGCCATTTGAAGAAGGAGCGCAAATCCCGATTGCTATTCCAGAACCATCCGTTGAGACCTTCTGACGAGATCAAGAAAGACAGAGGAACACAGCCTACACCTGGAGGGTCGGGAGCTTGGAAAGCAATCTCAGAGCCGGTGATGGCGATCTCTTCAGAAACTCAGCCTCGCCAGTGCCCTTGGCGGCTCGAAGGTCAGTGTTGTGTGGCAACTCACAGATCTCCTGAAAGGGAAGACTTGACCAACTCATGTCACTCATCCTTTCCCTTTTGTTCTGTCCCAAAAGTCTAAAAGGGCTTTTTCATAAACATGAAATGAGAATTGTAAGCAATAAGAAAGACATGGACTAACTGGCAGTGTTTCTTTTTTCTTTTTTCAGTCTTACAATTGATGGTGTCTTAGAATGAAATATGGCCTATGGTTAGTTTAGAAAAATTATAAAACAGAGAGAAATGAAAACACATACAGCCCAGAAATCTCTGAGCTTTCACCTGTTTCTCTGCTGTTCTTCAACCTCCCTGTATACCTTCTGCTACTGGAACATTCCGAGGCGCTTCCTGCCCCCATGCTGTTGTCCTTCATCTGGCATAAGCTCTGACTTCTCTGTGTCTCTGTCGCTGTGTCTTCCCGGGTTCCCCACTGTATCCCCAGTGCCTGGCACTTAGCAGACACTCAACAAGTATTGCTTGACTGGATCAAGAGTGTTAAACTGAGGGCGAGCACAGAAGCTGCTCCTTGTCATCCAGGAGAGGGCAGTAGGAAGGACAGGGAGGAGCTCCTAGAGGAAGGCGGCTTGGTCAGCTTTTCAGCAGGTAGAGCTGCTCAGCGGGGGAGCGAGTGCCTCCGTGGTGGGGCGTGCTCAGGCAGTAGCTCGGTGTTGTTGAAGGGTGCTTGCCCTGCATGTCAGGGTCGACCAGGTCATTTGGAAGGCCCCTTCCAACCAGACATCCATGTTTGCGGACTCTTCTCCCGGGTCTGTGGTTCTTTCTCGACTGCAGATAGGGCTTTTACCACTGGATGGCACCAGATGAAGGCTGTGAGGACAGTGCTCATCCAACCACCCACAGTGAGAACACAGTTTTTTCTCTTTTCATTATGGAAGTATCGTTGATCTGTACAATGTTATGTCAGTTTCAGGTGTGCAGCATCGTGATTCGACAAGTTTGCTCATTACTCAGCACTCACCACGATTAAGTATAGTCACCATCTGTCACGGTACAGTTGTTATGACAATATTATTGGACTATATTCCGGATGTTGTACTTTTCATCTTTGTGAGTTATTTATATAAGTGGAAGCTTGTAACTCTGAATTTCTTTGACCAATTTCGCCCCCCCCCTTTCCGTCTGGCAACCATCAGTTTGCTCTCGGTGTTTAAGGGTCTATTTTTTTTGTTTGTGTAGAGAACAGATTTTTCATGGCACTTATACCCCAAACACACACTTCAACAACTTCACAGAAACAGTCTTTAACTCGTACAGTATGTAACGCATACTGATTTTTTCTAGTTTACTCTAGCTGACTGCATTTTCTAAGACGGGGATTTGCAAACTATTACACTGATTTTATGACACGGATGGGTCACAATCCACTGTTTGAAAAGCACTGTTTTAGACAACGCAGCCTGTTCAGCCTTGTAAAACTCTGTGGGTCAGTTTTCCTTGACAGTCTGGGCTGTAGCAAGTTGTGTCCCTTAGTGAGTACTTGGTGTGTTTCTGTGTTGAGCTGCTGCCTTGAGCAGCAGTAGGTATGTGCTTCCTTATGGGTGTCTGTGGATGTGGGAATATGGACGTGGGAGATGGCGGGGGGCGTGTTTGTACAGGATTAGCACCTACTGTAGTCCAGGCAGCGGTAAGCCTTGTCAGTGGATATGAAGAGAAGATATATTATCTGTCTGCTTCTGGGAGCTCAGAACCCAGCTGGGTGACATCACATACACATACACACACACACACGAGCGTGCACACCCCCCCACACACACACCCCCTCCCCTCCCCCCCCACACCCCCTACCCCTTTCAGCTTACTCATCAAGCAAATGGAAATGAACTGATGCGCTCAGAATACCACTTAGGACATTTCAGGGTGTAACAGAAGACCAACTCCATTTGGTTTATTTATTACTTTTTTTAATGTAAATTCAATTAGCCAACTTACAGTACATCATTAGATTCAGATGTCGTGTTCAGTAGTTTGTCAGTTTCATATAACACCCAGTGCTCATCACATCACATGCCCTCCTTAGTGCCCATCACCGAATTACTCCATCCCCCCACCCACCACCCCTCCAGCAACCCTCCCGTTTGTTTGCTAGAGTTAAGAGTCTCTTACGGTTTTTCTCCATCGCTGATGACTTCCCATTCTGTTTTCCTTCCCTTCCCCTACAGTCCTCTGCCCTGTTTCTTATATTGCACATATGAGTGAAACCATTTGATATTTGACTTTCTCGGATTGACTTATTTCGCTCAGCATAATACCCTCCAGTTCCATCCGTGTGCATGTAAATGGTAAGTATTCATCTTGTCTGTTGGCTGGGTAATAGTCCATTGTGTGTATGTGTGTATATATATACACACATATATATATGTGTATATATATACACACACATACACACACACACATATATATATATACCACATCTTCTTTATCCATTCATCTGATAAGACATTTGCAAATATCTTCTCCCATTCCGTAGGTTGCCTTTTAGTTTTGCGGACCTTTTCCTTTGCTGTGCAGAAGCTTTTTCTCTTGATGAAGTTGCAATAGTTCATTTTTGCTTTTGCTCCCTCGCCTTTGTAGATGTATGTAGCAAGTAGTCGCTGCGGTTGAGGTCGAAGAACTTCCTGCCTGTGTTCTCCTCTAGGATTTTGATGGATTCCTGTCTCACAGTAAGGTCTTCCATCCATCTTGAGTTTATCTTTGTGTATGGTGCCAAAAAATGGTCCCGTTTTATTCTTCTACATGTGGCTGTCCAGTTTTCCCAGTACCATTTATTGAAGAGACTGTCCTTTTTCCACTGGATATTCTTTCCTGCTTTGTCGAAGATTAGTTGACCATAGAGTTGAGGGTCCATTTCTGGGTTCTGTCTTCTGTTCCGTTGATCCATGTGTCTGTTTTTGTGCCAGAACCATACTGTCTTGATGATTACAGCTTTGTACTCTAGCTTGAAGTCTGGCATTGTGATGCCACTAGCTTTGGTTTTCGTTATCAACATTCCTCTGGCCATTCGGGGTCTTCTCTGGTTCCATACACATTTTAGGATGATTTGTTACAGTCTGTGAAAAAAGTTGATGGTATTTTGATGGGGATCTCATCGAATGGTTCGATTACTCTGTGTAGACATTTTAACAGTGTTTTTCCAATCCATGAGCATGGAACGTTGTTTCATTTCTTTGTGTCTTCCTCAATTTCTTTGCTAAGTGTTGTGTAGTTTTTGGAGTACAGATCCTTTACGTCTTTGGTTAGGTTTATTCTTAGGTATCTTATGGGTTTCAGTGCATTTGTAAATGGGATCGATTCCTTCATTTCTCGTTCTTCTGTCTCATTGTTAGTGTATGGAAATGCAACTCATTTCTGTGCATTGATTTTATATCCTGCTGAATTCTTGTATGAGTTCTAGCAATTTTGGGGTGGTGTTTTGGGTTTTCCACATAAAGTATCATGTCATCTGCAAAGAGTGAGAGTTTGACTTCTTTGCTCAGTCGGATGCCTTTGATTTCTTTTTTGTTGTTTTCTGATTGCTGAGGCTAGGACTTCTCTAGTTGAAGAACTGCGGTGAGAGTGGGCCTCCCTGTCATGTTCCTGACCTTAGAGGAAAAGGTCCCCGTGTTTCCCCATTGAGAATGATATTCGCTGTGGGCTTTTCATAGATGGGTTTTATGTTATTGAGGTATATCCCCTCTACCCCTATACTGTGGAGAGTTTTAATCAAGAAAGGATGCTGCATTTTGTCCGGTGCTTTTTCTGCATCCGTTGAGAGGATCATACGGATCTTGACCTTTCTTTTATTAATGTGAAGTATCACATTGATTTGATTTGCGAATGTGGAACCACCCTTAGAGCCCAGGAATAAATCCCACTTCGTCACGGTGAATACTCCTTTTAATGTGCTGTTGGATCCTATGCGCTAGTATTGTGCTGAGAATTTTTGCATCCATGGGGTCTTTGTCTGTTTTTGGGATCAAGGTCATGCTGGCCTTAGAGAACAAGTTTGGAAGTTTTCCTTCCATTTCTGTTTTTTGAAACAGCCTCAGAAGAATAGGTATTAGTTTTTCTTTGAATGTTTGGTGGAATGCCCCTGGGAAGCCATGTGGCCCTGGACTCTTGTGTGTTGGTAGATTTTTTGATCACTGCTTCAGTTTCCTTGCTGGTTATGGGTCTGTTCAGGTTTTGTATTTCTTCCTGATTCAGTTTTGGTGGCTTACAAGTTTCCAGGAACGCATCCATTTCTTTCAGATGACCTCATTTGTTGTCCTATAGTTGCTGTGTGTGTTCTTAAGATGGTTTGTGTTTCTTTGGTGTTGGTTGTGATCTCTCCTCTTTCATTCATGACATTATTATTTTGGGTCCTTTCCCCTTTCTTTTGGATAAGTGTGGCTTGAGGTTCATCAAGCTTATTAATAATTTCAAAGAACCGGCTCCTGGTTTCATTGATTGTTCTACTGTTCTTCTGGTTTCTATTTCATTGTTTTCTGCTCTAATCTCTATAATTTCTCTTCTCCTGCTTGGTTTCGGCTTTAGTTGCTGTTCATTCTCCGGCTCCTTTGGGCGTAAGGTTAGCTTGTGTATTGGAGACTTTCTGATTTTTTGAGGAAAGCTTGTATTGCTATGTACTTTCCTCTTAGGACCGCCTTTGCTGGATCCCAAAGGTTTTGAACGGCTGTGTTTTCAGTTTCATTCATTTCCATGAAATCTTTAATTCTTCTTTGATTTCCTGGTTGATGCATTCATTCTTTCGTAGGATGCTCTTTAGCCTCCGAGTGTTTGAGTTCCTTCCCTATTTCCTGTTGTGACTGAGTTCCTGTTTCAAAGCATAGTGGTCTGAAAAGAGGCAGGGAATAATCCCAATCTTTTGGTATCGGTTGAGACCTGATTTGTGCCCCGGTATGGGATCTCTTCTGGAGAATGTTCCATGTGCCCTGTAGAAGAATGTGTATTCTGTTGCTTTAGGATGGCATGCTGTGATGTACCTGTGAAGTCCATCTGGTCCAGTGTGTCATTCAGAGCCCTTGTTTCCTTGTTGATCATCTGCTTAGATGATCTGTGCATTGCTGGGAGTGGGGTGTTGAAGTCCCCTACAGTTATTGTATGATTCTCGTCGTGTTTCCTTCATTTGGTTCTTAATTGGTTTATGTAATTGGCTGCTCAAGTTAGGAGCATATATATTTATAATTGTTAGATCTTCTCGTTGGGTAGGCCCTTGAAGTATGATATAGCATCCTTCTTCATCCCCTAATACAGTCTTTGGTTTAAAATCTAATTTGTCTGATAGGAGGATTGCTACCCCAGCTTTCTTTTGAGGTCCATTCGCGTGATCAATGGATCTCTACCCCCTCACTTTCGATCTGGAGGTGTCTTTAGTTCTACAATGAGTCTCTTGTAGATAGCATATGGATGGGTCTTGCTTTTTTATGCAGTCGGATACCCTGTGTCTTTTTTTTTTTTTTAAATGATGACTTTTTTTTTGAAGATTTTATTTATTCATTTGAGACACAGAGATACAGGGAGAGAGAGAGAGAGCGAGAGAGAGCATGAGCAGGGAGAGAGGCAGAGGGAGAGGGGGAGAAGCAGGCTCCCCGCTGAGCCAGGAGCCCGATGCGGGGCTCGATCCCAGGACCCTGGGATCATGACCTGAGCCGAAGCCAGACGCTTAACCATCTGAGCCCCCCAGGCGCCCCTACCCTGTGTCTTTTGATTGGAGCATTTAGCCCATTTAGATTCCGAGTAACTATTGAGAGAGATGAGTTTAGTACCGTTGTATTACCTGTATAGTCCCTGTTTCTGTAGATCTTTTTCTTTCTGGTCCAGTGTTACTTTTGGGCTCTCTCTTGGCATAGAGGATCCCTTTTAGTATTTCTTTCTTTCTTTTTTTTTTTTTTAAGATTTTATTTATTTGACAGAGAGAGACACAGCGAGAGAGGGAACACAAGCAGGGGGAGTAGGAGAGGAAGAAGCAGGCTTCCCGCGGAGCAGGGAGCCCAGTGCGGGGCTCGATCCCAGGACCCTGGGATCATGACCTGATCTGAAGGCAGATGCTTAGCCGACTGAGCCACCCAAGCGTCCCCCCCTTTAGTATTTCTTGCAGGGCTCGTTTAGTGGTCCCATAGTCTTTCAGTTTCTATTTGTCCAGGAAGCCCTTTAGCTCTCCTTCCATTCTGAATGACAGCCTTGCTGGAGAAAGTATTCTTGGCTGTATGTTTTTCTCATTTAGTACCCTGAATAGATGATGTCAGCCCTTTCTGGCCTCCCAGATCTCTGTGGATAGGTCTGCTGCCAGCCTAATGTTCCTACCCGTCTAGGTTAGGAACCTCTTGTCTTGAGATGCTTTCCGGATTTTCTCTTTATTTCTGAAATTTGCAAGCTTCGCTACTGTATGTCAGGGTGCTGATATATTTTTATTGATTTGGAAACGGGTTCTCTCTACCTCTTGAACTTGTATGCCTGTATCCTTCCCCAGATTAGGAAAGTTCTCAGCTATGATTTGTTCATATATACCTTCTGTCCCTCTTTCTCTCTCTCTCTTTCTCCTCAGGGCCTGCAGTAACTCCTCAGCGGGGAGTCTGCTTGCTTCAGGATTTTTCTTTCCCTCTGCCCCTTCCCCCGCTCACTCTCTAAAATAAATAAATCTTTCAAAACAAAAGGAAGAGATCGAAGGAGGGAGGCAAGATGGTGGCACGGTAGGGGAGCTCGTTTCATCTGGTCCCTTGAATGTAGCTAGATAACTATCAAATCATCCTGGACACCTCTGAATTCAACCTGAGATGTAAGGAAGGAATTGCTGGAATTCTACTAATAGACAAGTGACCACTTTTTGCAAAGTAAGAGGTGCGGAGAAGTGAATCTGCGGGGATATATGGGAAGATCCTCTGCGGGGAGAGGGAGCCTGTGTAAGCCGGCCACAGGCAAGTGATACAGCCCCAGAGCGCAAAATCAGAACCTTTAGAAATCTTCTCCGCTAAGAGATAGCCCTGCCTGAAAGGTGCTCTGGTGGCAAGGTGGGGCAGCATCCAAGGTGGGACAGTGTGACCTCAGGATCCCTGGGGTCACAGGAAGAACAGGGGTGCTTGAGCCGGCAGAGTTCCCAGGCACTGGAGTGGGGAAACTGGTTAGGGTCAGGGAGCAGGGGGGGTTCTCAACTCAGTTTGCCATAAACCACGAACCACGGCTCATCTGGGTGACAGCTATTGTATGCGGGTCCTGCACAGGGCAGACAAGGCGGCGCCCCTCTGCCTTCTCCCAGGAGGATCGGTGCAGGCCCTCACCACAGGAGCCTGCAGACTTTGGCACACACAAAACTGAAGACCGCTTATCCCTGACAGTTTACTGAAGAGAGGGGACCTCGATCTTTTCGCTCCGGGCCTGGAAATCGGGGCGTGGCCATTTTTCTTTTCATCCTCTCAAGTGGCCCAGAGAGCCTTCGGGGAATAGAATCACATAGAGCAACTACAAGCAGTTTACACTGAGCCCGCCCCCCCCCCCCTGCAAGGGGCGGTACAACTCCCCCCAGGCCAAGACACCTGAGGGTCAGCACAGCAGGCCACTCCCCGAGCAAAGCAGCTGGAAGAACAGGGGAAGAAGTTTAGGAGCCCACAGGAGTGCAAAACTCCAGCACTAGGGGAAAACAGTAAATTGAATTCAAAGGTTATTTCATGATTCGTTTATCTTGCAGTTTAAAATTTTCCTTTTCTTTTTTTCTTCCCAACTAGTTTCTTATTTTATCAACTCTTTCATTTTAAGTCGTTTTTGATTGTCATTTTCTACATTTCCATTTTTTAGAGATAGTCTTCAGTTTTGCTTCCTTCTGCTACATTCAATTTTATGTCTGTATATATGTAACCTTGGTGATTTTACACTTCTGGGATTTAGTGTCTTTTAACAAACAGGCCAAAATACACCCAGGATTTCATGGAGGTTTGACCACCTGGGAGATAATATTCTCTCTTCTCCCACCCCCCAGCCACCCCCCACATTTCTTTTTTCTTCTCTTTTTTGGTTTCTGACCTCTTCGGATTTGACTAGTGTGTATTTGCTTGCGTCGTGGTTGATATTTTTTATGTTGCTCTCTTGTTCCTCCATTCTTCTCTGGGCAAAAGGAATAGAAGGAGGAATTCACAACAAAAGAAAGAACCGGAGGATGTACTCTCTGCCATAGATCTAATTGATATGGACACAATTGAGCTGAGCCTAAACCAAGAGTTGGCCGTTCAACTGACTGAGCCACCCAGCTGCCCCTCCATTTGGTTGAAATGGTAAAGACATTTATTAATTCACATGAGGGGCATTTATTAATTCACATTATCCGATGAGGGGCAGAGCAGGCTATAGGCCCACAGGGGCTTCGCATGGTTTTAGGGATGCAGTGTCCTTCCAGTACTTCTCCTTGTCCTAAGGCTGGTTCCCTCAACGGTTGTCAGAAGCCCTTCAGTGGTAATCTGGGCTTCAGCTCCCTGGTTTAGAACACTGAAAGTTTGGTTCCTTGTAGTGTAGACCGGGGAGAGTTTAGGCTACCATAGCATTTTCCAGGTTATAGTGTAGACCAGAAAGTGAAGGCTACTATAACATTTTCTAGGTTGTGGCTGTTGTGTTTCTTTGTTCCTGGTTTTCCCACTAGGACTTGCTTAAAGGGTGTGGAAGGACCGGTTCCTAATCCAGAGCCGGGGGAAATACTTAGGTAGTCGTTCGTGAGTTTTCCGGAACGATCCTGGATCTCCTTTCCTATGGACACAGAACTTCCGGTCGAGCAGAGTTCTCTGACTGGCTCTCACCCGTGGGTTTGCTGAGGGAATAAGTGGTGGCAGGTTTTCTAGGTGAGGGATGAGGTGAGGTTCTGTGCTGTCTAGGGTCTTGGGGAAGGAGGTAGGCGCACGAGTAAAGAAAGGGAAGAAATGGCTGCCGTGGGGACGGTGACGGGCCATGTGTGCGAGCACCAAGACGGATGGCTGAGTCTGCCGACATTTGTAATGGAGTACCAGACGTGCCTCTGTTGGCCTTTTGAGGTAGATGAGCTTTTAGGGATTCACTCTTCAAAAGAGGGAGTTCCAGTGTTCATTCTCTCCAGTGGCGAATGGAAGTGCTCATTTCCCAACATCCTCACCAGCACGGTGTATTAGAAACCTTTTCATCGTGGTTAATCTGATATGTGAAAGATGGTGTCTTCAGTAATGTTACTGTATAATTTTTTTTACCGATTTTCTTTCTTTATTTGACAGAGAGAGACACAGTGAGAGATGGAACACAAGCAGGCTTCCCGAGGAGCAGGGAGCCCGAAGCGGGGCTCGAACCCAGGACCCTGGGATCATGACCTGAGCCAAAGGCAGAGGCTTAACGACTGAGCCACCCGGGTGCCCCCGTCATTTTATTTTATATTCCTCTTATTTTGGGGGGTGAAGTTGAAGATCGTTTTTATATGTTTAAGAGCCATTTATATTATCTTTTACAGTGAACTGTCTGGTCAAGTAAGGAATTCCTTTCTTGACCTTAGTAAAATGATAGTAACACTGTTAGGCTCTGAAGTCCTTTCTATCAAGGCAGTGAAGGGATTTGAGATGGGAGGGTGACTTAGTCAGATTGAGAAAGTGACCAAATGACCACAGTCCTTGGGCATGCAGGGAATCCTCACCCTAAAGATGGAGCCTATGGGTAGATTCTGTAAGAAATGGAAAGAAAGTGCAAAGTGGTGGTTCCTGAGAATAAGGACATGGACCTTACTTGGAGCTGAGGGTGAACCCAGGCATCAGGGAGATGGGGCCAGGCCTGGCTAAGAGGCCTGAAATCCTCTCTCCCAGGCTCCTGAGGCAGCTTTCCTAACCAGGGCTACAGAGGTGGGAACCCAAGTTGGGGCCCTGGGAGCTAGACGCCCCAGGCAGGGTGTCAGCCGGCCTTCCTTCCTTCTTCCTCTGCATGGGCTGGCATCTCCAGACCGGACCCCCTAGGAGAGGGCTTCCCAGGCAACATGTGGTGAGCATCTTTAAAGTTTTGTTCCAATAATCTCTCTGTTGTGGACGATATTCTATAACATACATGAAAAATGATTTCCTAGAAAGATAAAATGCAAGAGACACATCAAATAGAAGCTCAAGTTATTTATGAGGAGAATCAATAGACGTAGAATTCCTATGTCACATTGCAGTAAGTTTCTAAATGCTACTGAAATTTTGTTCTTAAAGTAGTTATACTTTAAACAACAGGGCTTTAGAACAGATATTATCTTCCATTTCCCCCACTTAGAACAGATACTGTTTTCCATTTTCCCCCCTTTTATTCCTCATCGCCTTCACTCCAGCTCCCCAACCCACAGCTGAACCAGTCCATTTATTCGGCAACGTTTGCTCATGCCTTCCCCTCCCGCAGACGGTCTATGAGGCCACTTTATAAACAGGGGCTCTTACCCACACAGGATGGAGAGGAAGGGAACGTGGTGGAAATACGGCTTTTCTTTTCTTTTTTTTTTTTTTTTTTTGCTTTGACATTTATCTGCCCCATTTCCTGACCCCAGAATCTTATTTTCGTCATGATCTCGCATTGTTGAGTTTTCACAGAGTCTTGAGAGGCTTACACCTAACCAAGAGAAAGTACATTTCCAAGAGGAACATTTAGATCTGATTTTTCATGTAAAACCCTTGTCTTTCTTATGTAAAATTATGGGACTTTTTTTTTTTTTAAGATGGTTAATTCCACCATCAAGTAGATTGTACTTACTTGAGTTCAAACAGCTTTTTAAAAAAAAAAAACTGGGTGTTACACGCAAATCATGAATCATGGAACGCTGTATCAAAAACTACTGAAGCACTATATGGTGATTAACATAACCGAAAACAAAAAACAAGAGAATGTGAAAGTCACTCTTTCTCCCATGAAGTCCACAGATAAACCGCTGACCCCAAAGAAGAGCAGAAGAGTCCTCATTGGCTCTTCTCCTGGGCTGGGCTCTGCAGGGATGATTTCCAACCTGACTGAGCGATAGCTTGTCTCTGTCTCTCGGGATATTTTGCTCGAGTCCATGGCATCAGCCAGCTGCTGAAGGCATTTCTACGGAAGACAGAATGTCATTATCAAATTCTAAATCTTGGGGCTGGGGTAGATACCACCTTCTGGAGATTAAAGGTAAATGAAAATTCCCCTTCTTCTTTCCCGAATTGTTTCATTCGTGAAGGTGCCCGCCTGGTTCAAAAATGTTAAAAATATATTCAGAAGGAATGCAGTGACTGCCTGTCTCGCGCCCCTGTCCCCAGCTGCTTGCACCTGCTGCCACCCTCAGCCACATACGTGATGTCCCCAGGGCCTCGCTGAAGGATAGGTGCCTGGCTTCCCATCCTTTGCTGTTGCAACAGGGGTTATGATAAAAAAAAGTCCTTGTAGACATGTCCTCAGCACGTGTGGAAGAGCCCTGCCAGTGGAATTGTGAGACCCAGAGCCCCTGCATCTGCCATATTGACGATAAGGAAGAGGTTTCCTTTTTTATTATGTTATGTTACTCACCATTCATTACACCATTAGTTTTTGATGTAGCGTTCCGTGATTCATTGTTTGTGCATCACACCCAGTGCTCCGTGCAGAACGTGCCTTCCCCAATATCCATCACCAGGCTACACCATCCTCTCACCTCGCTCTCCTCTAGAACCCTCAGTTTGTTTTTCAGAGTCCATAGTCTCTCATGGTTCATCTCCCCCTCCCATTTCCCCACCTTCATTCTTCCCCTCCTGCTATCTTCTTTTTTTTTTTAACATATAATGTATTATTTCTTTCAGACGTACAGATCTGTGATGCAACAGTCTTACACAATTCACAGCGCTCACCATAGCACATACCCTCCCCAATGCCTTATCACCCAGCCACCCCATCCCTCCCACCCCCCACCACTCCAGCAACCCTGAGTTTGTTTCCTGAGATTAAGAATTCTTCGTATCAGTGAGGTCATACGATACATGTCTTTCTCTGATTGACTGATTTCGCTCAGCATAACACCCTCCAGTTCCATCCATGTCTGATAACGATGATTTTATGGTCGTCATGACAGTGTCCTCGGTACGGTTTGAGGATGTGCAAGGCTGGGTGATGGTGATATGAAACAAAGGCCTTTTGTAGCTGTTCCCTGATTTGGTCCCTCACCTGCTCTGTTAGGGGGCAAGAACAGGTGTATGTAACTACGCTCATTGACGGGAAAGGCGACGGGTCTGGTTAGTGGCAGAACCAGGACAATAGGACTGCAGCTCCTGCAAGTCCGGGTTCCTTCCCTGTTCTCTACACAGGGCCTTGTGCTTGTTCAGGGGAATCTTTGCGGTCTGTCGATTCACGGTGTGTGTGTACCTCAGGCCCCACGTCTGTGTCCCGTGTCATAAGTCATAAAGGCACAGCCACGGCGCTTACTAGGGCAGGTCCTGCTGGGAGAGTCTCCCGTGTATGTATTTCCTCAGGAATCCTCACAACCCCGTGAGGTGCTATCACTTTCTCTACTGTGCAGACGAGGAACGCTTGGCCCGGGGAGGTGAGTGACTTCCAGCGCCTCACAGCAGACACGTGGTGGAGCTGGGATCGGAAGCCCATTCCCCGGCTCCAGAGTGCCGGCCCTTTCCCCCCACCGTGCTCTCCTCTCACAGAAAAAGTAGTAGTACCACAAGCTGGTGCTCGCCCTCACAGTGTGGGGTGCTTTGTGATATTTGCTCTTGTATCCTATTTGATCCCCTAAATGCTGGTTCCCCCCCCGCCCCCCCCCACAGTGGTTTCCTGACCCTCCCTAATCTGTCTCAGTCTGGGTTTTGGAAAAGTCTGTTAGGTTCTACTTCCCCAGCACCTCTCAGTGCGTCCCCACCTCTCAGTGTCCATCCCCGTGGCGGCTGCCCCAGTTCAGGCTCCCCATGACTTCTTCCCTGGACCTTCTTCCTGGATGGCTGTGAGATCCTCCTAACTTTTGTCCTCCGTCCGTTCTCCATGCGGAGACCAAAGTCACCTAAAAAATACATTTCTGACCATAGTGTTCGTAATTTAAGGCGCTAAGTCCACCTTTGCTGTTTGGGGCCTAGTGTTCAGTCCATGAAGATGGTCGGTCAATGTATGAGGGAATGCAGAATTAGAAAACGTACTGTGTATTTGTCCTCAGGATGAAGATCTTCTCCCAGGTAAGTATTCTGAGGTCGACTTTCCAATGATAGTCACGAGAAAGCCGCACAGCACCACGGAACCTCACTGTGGGGTTGCTCACAAGGTCCTCGATCTTGGGACGAGCACGTGGCCCTGCAATGCTCTATGAATGGAGAACACACAGGATGGACGTGCCATGCACACACGTGCTTTGGTCAGACTGAACTCCCCTTTTGACCCCACTATTGGGGAAAAAAAGAAGCAAAAGCTGTGGAAAACTCACACTTTCATATGTCTGCCAGCCTAAAGAGTAGGTCCAGTACAGCCACCTGCCCCAAAGACGTTGAAAGATGTGCCCCAGATAACGGGGCACATGACAGTCACCTGCAGGAGCTCTCAGAACCACCCGTCGTTCCTGTTGCAGCAGCCTGATGGTCTACCAATTCCGGTCTGTTCTGTCATTTCATAATCGATCATGTTTCCTGTCAAGCATTAAAGCAGCCCCAAAGAAACCTGGAGAAGAATCGGCTCCCAAATCCAAAGGGAGAAAGGCTTTTTCAAAAGCTATTCAAAATTAAACTAAAAGTCGTCCCAAGGCGTTTCCACAATTCTTTCCTCGCAGTTCCCAATTTCTCAATGTCAAGGTCTTGGGCAGTCCGGTCCACAGGGGCCCGGCTTTGGAGACAGCGGCACCTCTACAGTGCCTGGATGGACGCCCGAACCTCGTAGGCGGATCCGATGGGCTCTGATGGCCCCTTACTTATTTAGTGCCATGAGGCACTGGGAGGTGGAGGGTCTGCAGCGGCGGGGCGACCCGGAAAGCCTGAGGCCATCGCCCGCAGAGCACAGCGTCCGCTCGGCCTGGGGCTCACTGGTTCCCGGAGTTTTCAGCCAGGGCAAAGCCCGGGGGAGGGCAGGGGAAGGCTCGGGTCCAGTGCGCCCAGGGCGATGCTGGGTGGGGCCTGGACAGAGGGCGACGGGGACAGCCGACCCACCCAGCTGCTCCCCAGGGGCTCGGGCAGCGGCACCGAGCCGGGCTCCAGGTCTTGGCGTGGCGCAGCCCCAGGCCCAGACCCCGAGGCCTGATGTGGGGCGGCGGCAAGGGACAGAGCGCGCGACCAGGAGAGCAGCCGGCCCTCCCGCGCCCGAGCCTGGTCTGGGCTCCTGCCGATCCGGATCGACGCGCTCGCCTGCCCACGGTCTGGTTGGTCAGCTGCTTCATGCAGCTGGATTGCTTCTTGCTGGCGGCGGCGGCGGGGGCCGGCACGGCCAGGGCCGGGCAGCTCGAGGAATCGCCCGGGGGGAGGGGGGCCGACGTCGCTTCATGTCCACCCGAGGCGGCAGTGGAAGCGGCTGTGGGCCCGGCGCCCCCCCCTCGCCGCCTCTCATCCAGTGGCGCGGCAGGTCGGGGCCTTGGGAGGCCAGACCCGGGACGCGGTACCCAGCCCGTCCTCCACCCAGGGCGGGAACCCCGGGGCCGCCCTGTGCAGGGCCCGGAGGCCCCCTCTCGGGCACCGCCACCGCCGCCCGCGACCCCCTGCCGGGTCCAGCCGCACACCTCCGCGAGGCAGCGGATGCGCGCAGCGCACGGAGCCACCGGTGAACCGCCAAACCCCGGTGTGGGACGCACTGTCCCCGCAGAGCTGGCAGGGCACGGAAGGACGGAACACTCTGGAGCCTCTGGAGGCTGGAAATGCCCAAAGTCTCCTTGAGGGCCGTGCCTCTGCGCAGGTGTAGATATTTGTCAAATGCACCTAGGATCTGCTCTCCTAGGTGAATGGATGCATTGCATGCATTGCATGCATTGCATGCATTTCCTGGGGGAAAGTCCAGGGCCAGATGCATTTTCTGTGGGCGGGCACCTGGGGGCAGTCAGGCAGGAGCACTCGCTAGGGGCCCACCCAGGACAGCCAGGAAGCAGGGGGAACAGGGGAAGGGGCCCAGCCCTGCGTGGGAAGTCGTGGGGCTGAGCGTCTGGGACCGGGACCGGTGGCCAGAGTCGGCCCTGGGAAGGCCCAAGGTCTCGGGCTTTCCTAGCAACGTGGCCTGCGCAGGGGAGGCGCGTGCCGGGCCCGCGCAGGCGTTGCCTAGAAACGCCTGTTGTCTTCTGATTCTTAGCCTGGCGCAAGCAGGCGTTCTGGGACACTTGGCGGGGTAGTCCGACTGCGCTGGACGCTTTTCCACAGCGGACCGCGACAGTTATATGACCCGCGAAGATGTGCTCCTGGGTTGGTGGCCTGGGCTCTGGCCTAGGCCATTCCCAGGGAGGAGTGGATGGCAGTGAGACTTCCTTGACCGGCTCCAACTCGGATCTCACCATGGACTTTGGTGATGTCATATCATCTCAGACAGAAATCAATAGACTCCTCAATGAGATCCAAAGACTGGAGGCTGATCTTACACTTTGGAAACATTTGTCCAAGGGACCGAATAGCTCAGACTCCAATGCCATCTGGAAACTGAAGAGCACCATCAGGGACCTAGAAGAGAGGCGGATGAGGGAGATCGAGGAACATCAACTCGGAGTTGCGATACTGCACAGTGTCCATCAAGAAAAACTGGCCGACATCACTGACAGGCACCGCAAACAACTCCTCGAGTATGAAAGACGGATAGAAGACCTGCAACATCAAGAGTCTGCCAGTCATGGGAAAGATGACTTACTTCAAGAAAGGGAAACTGAGCTTAGAAGGTTGAAGCAACAACTTGCAGAAATGGAGCGGCTGAATGACCGTTTAAACAACGTTGCTTCTGATCTCAGAGCAGAAAACCAAAAGTTGGTTTTGGCGCTCCAGGATGTAAGACATCAGCTGGAAGAATCTATTCTCCGGAACAACGAGGATTCTCTGGAAAACAACACTGCTGTGAGGGCTTTAAAAATAGAAAAAGGACGGTTAATAGCAAAATTGGCTCGGGCGGAAAAGAAGCTGTTGGAGGAAACAAACAAGGATGAGCAAACTATCAAAGAATTGTCCCCTTTAGAGCATGTGCATTGCATTCAACACAGTCAAGAGAAAGACCTGGAAATAGTACACCTCAAAAAGAGGATCGAGCAGATGGACGCCGACCATACAGAAACGAAGGAAATGCTGTCCTCTGCTCTGGAGGAGCAGAAGCGATTGACACAACTCGTTAAAGAGAAAGAGATGTATATTGAAGAACTTACAGGAAGTCCAGAGCTTCAGGAGGAATTCGGTCAGTCTACCCAAACCTTCAGAAGTAATGACATTTCCCAGCCATCCGTGGAGGACAAAGACAGGTGTCTCCCATCCGTGACAGGCGAAAATCCTCATCTGAGAGAAGAACTGGAGAGCCTAGGACAACAGAGTCGCTCTGTTCCTGCGCTCGACCCTAAAATCCTAGACGAGATCGTAGAACTGGAGTGTGAGGTGTTTCAACTCCAGGAGTTAAAGGATGATCTCGAGGAGGAAATCAGAGAGCAGCAGAAGATCATTCACAACCAGCAGCAGGGGAAGATAGGACTGCTTCATTCTTTACAAGAGCAGAAGCAGAAAGTGGAGCAGCTCCAATACCAGCAGGAGCAGATGAATATTGAACACGCTCAGCTCCTTTCAGCGAAAGACGAGGAGATTCAGCATTTGCAGGACACGATAGACCAAATGAAAGCCCGGTTGCCTGACAAAAGCCAGCACATTCCGACAGAAGACTGTGATGATGTGGAAGTCCCAACCAGTCAGCCTCTTCCCAGACAAAACGCAAGTGAAAAGCTTGATTCACGTGAAGCCGAAACTCAAATATCAGTCCTAGGAATCAAAGAACACGAACTGGAGATGAAGCTTCTAACTGAACAGAACATCCGACTGACGGAACAGATCGATCGGCTCTCCAAAGAGGAGATTGGTAAACTAACTCAGATTATCCAGCAGAAAGACTTGGAGATTCAGGGTCTTTCCAGCAGGATCTCTGCGGCTTCTCACAGCCAGAACCGGGACGTGGAGCGACTTCAGCGGCAATTGCAAGAGTACGCTTGGAAAAGCGAACAGGTCTTGGCGGTCTTAAATGAGAAAACGAGGGAGAACAGCAATCTGAGGACAGAGTATGACAAAATGGCGGATAGGATGGCTGCCACAGAAGCAGACCTCCGGCGGATGCAAGAGGAAAATCAAAAACTGTCCACTAGAATGGACAGTAGTGGTCAGGAGATGTTTAGAGAAACGATTCAGAATTTATCACACATCGTTCGAGAAAAAGACCTCGAAGTGGATGCGTTAAGTCAGAAATGTCAGACTTTATTGACACTCCTGCAACCCTCCAGCCCTGGTAATGAGGTTCGAGGCGTTCATATGGATCAGTTCAAGCAGCTTCTACAGGAACGGGACACATTAAAACAGCGAGTGAAGATCATGGAAGAGTGGAAACAGCAGGTGATGACCACAGTCCAAAATATGAAGCGTGAGTCACCCCAGCTTGAGAGAGAGCTGGCACAACTCCAGGCGCGGGCTTTCACCAGCAGCGAGAAGGATTCTGAACTACCGACGACCTCTAGTGACCTGATGCAGACGTACAAAGGCAATGAAATAAAATTACAACATTTAGAGAAGGAACTGGCACAAATTCAGCTCAGCATCGGGGAGCTTTGCAATGCCAAGGATCTCCTTCTAGGGAAACTGGACGTGATTTTCCTCGAGCCCTCCCCCGACTGCTCAGAGTCAGCGGACTCTCTGGAGCCCGTGAAATCTGACAGAGTGGGTGAGGCTTCTGAGTTGCTCCAAGTGGAGGTAGAAGAGCTGAGAAAATCAATGCAAGAAAAAGATAGGATGATTCGAACCCTCCAGGAAGATAAGCAGAGATGGACTGATTCAGTGGCTGCCACGTGGGAAGGAGAAGGCCCAGAACAGGAACACAGGGATTCCGACATCGAGCAGCTGAAGGAGAAACAGGCCGTTCTACAAAACTTCATTCGGGATCAGGAGCTCCGAATCCAAGCGAAAAGTGAGGACTTGCTTTCTTTGCAGGAGAACTTCCGTAGCCAAGTGAGTGAAAATGAACTTTTGAGGCAGACGGTCACCAATCTGAAGGAGAGAATAGCAGAGTTGGAAATGGATGTGTGTCAACCGAGAGAGGAAAATGCAAAAGTCGAGGAAAACTCTCGAGAAAAGGCAGTGGGAGATGAGGCATTGCAAGAGACAGATAGGCTGCTTTCAGTGATGCGGAGAGAGGAGGAATCCCAGGGTGCTGCGATGAAAGAGAAGGCACTTGCTTTGGAGCAACTATCGCAAGAGAGAGAAGAGCACGAGACCGGGGTATTGAACCGGCCGGTCAGTGCAGTTCCATCAATGCAGGGAAAGACAGTTCTGTGCCAACAGGGGAGAGATGAAGTCCTGTTGGCCCTGACACAGAAACAAATGGAAACCTGTGCCCTCCAGAAGGAGGTTTGCCATTTACGTGAGAGCGAATTACGCCTAACCCAGGAGCTGGAGAGACGGCGACACCTCGCTCTAGAAGCCGAAGACGCTCATCGCCGGGAAGCTCTGGCCTCAGAAGACAAAGTGGCTCAACTCAGGAAGGAAGTGACGGTCTTGCAGGGAAGACTCGTTTTGTCTTCCACTGCCATGGAAAATGCCAGCCGAGGAGCCAGTCTGCAGGTAGAGTCGCTGCAGGAGCAACTGCACGTGGTGACCCAGCAGAAAGAGGACACTGCGCTCCAGCTTGCTGCCTCGCAGGAAGAAGGAAGGCAGTATGGTCACATCCTAGCTGACCTCAAGTTGGAACTCGCCGAATGGATGGAAAAGGCAGACAGCCTCGAAGGAAAACTGAAGTCATTGCAGGGACGATTACATAAAACAAATGCTGACTTGGAGCTGAAGGAAGACCAACTCCAAGAATTCCAGAAACAGAATGAGGTCCAGCAGGAAATCCTGGAGGACACACAGAAGAAACTGATGAACTTAGTCAGTAAGTCCGAAGGAATGGTGGACAAAACCCTACTAAGGAGACTCTTCCTGGGATCTTTCCAAGCCCCTGACGCTGAACGGCAGGAAGCCTTAAGGTTGATGGGAAGCATGCTGGGGATCCGAGAAGACCAGATGCGGCAGCTGTTCAGTGAAGGGCCAGGTGGTGGTACCAGCTGGATGAGTCGGGGGCCTGGATCCAAAAGCGCCCCCAACACACGTGTGAAGCCAAATCACCGACCTATGGCCAAGAATTCTTTTTCAGGGCTTTTCGTCCAGTTTCTAGAAGCGGAATCTCATTCAGCTTTGCCACCACCAAAGCCCTCTGCTCATGACGTGAAGCCCCCAGATCCCGGAGGAAGGGGAAAACTGGCTATGAAACAAGGCCCAGCACGTCTGAACACTACCCTAGCATCCACATCCCGGAAAAAAGATGTGAAGCCCCGCACCACAACGGTGTCTCTTATTACCCCACCTGGACCGGAAGCGGATGGATCGGAGCACCTTCTTCTAAATGCCGTCACTGATGCTTTGCCCACGTACGCACCCCAAATACTGTCACCTGCGGAGAAGGTTGGAATGGCGGCCAAAGGCCTCTCAAAGAAATAGAGGATTCTCAAGCCAGAGATGAGACAGTGCTCGGAAGACCCCAAGTCACTCTGTGTGTTTACCTAATCCCAAAATGTCCTTTTGCAAAACGTAATATATTTGCAGTCTTGCTTTCAGCTTAATAAAAATATTCTTTTATGAGTTAACAAAAAAAGGCATCTTTTAATGACTGCAGAGGTATTCACCAAACTGAAAATGGTGGGTATTTCTTATGAGAGTAGACACTGGTGGGGTTGGGGGCTGCGGTCAATGGTACTTCCAGTATTGTTTGTAATGCTTTGATGTTTTCATAAGGAGCATGTATATACATATACCTTTGGTAAGGAAAACATCCACTCGTTTTAATGTTCCCAACTTATCAAATACATGAGCACCCACGCCTTGTTGGAGAAACTGGGTGTATAGCATGAAAGTTTAAGATGAATACATTTTTTTAAAAAATGCGAGTTTGATTTTCCCAGTTATGTCCCATTTCTCTTTCTCCTTTTTTATTTTTAATTGTTTTTTCCATTTCATTTTATGTTGCCTGGGAATCTACTTCATGGGTAACCTGATTTATCTCAGGCCTTTAGAAATATATGTATATTTGTCTTTTTGGGCGTATAGTATTCTATGACTTGCTTTTAAAAAAAAAAATCACTCTGCCTTCGAGATCTTTACAAATGTGAATGAATTCCAATTCATTCTTTAAAAGGAAATGCAGGCCTTTGTGGATATACCCTAAATTACCGAACTAGCTCCTACTGATCAGTATTTAATCGGTTTTTACTTCAAATGTCCATGGTCAACTCCCTTGTTCCTTTCCTCAGAAGCCACTCCAAATCTTCGTTTGCAGTGCCAGGCTCATTACTCCACTATACTCTGGAAACCATCCACTCAAACTTCTTTTCTTCTCCTTCTCCTTCTCCTTCTCCTTCTCCTCCTTCTCCTTCTCCTTCTCCTTCTCCTTCTCCTTCTCCTTCTTCTCCTTCTCCTTCTCCTTCTCCTTCTTCTTCCTTCTCCCTCTTCTTCTTCTTCTTCTTCTTCTTCTTCTTCTTCTTCTTCTTCTTCTTCTTCTTCTTCTTCTTCTTCTTTTTAACGATTTTATTTATTTATTTGACAGAGCAGGAGAGCACAGGCAGGGCGGGTGGCAGAGGGCGAAGGAGAAGCAGGCCCCTTGCTGAGCAGGGAGCCTGATGTGGTGCTTGATTCCCGGGTCACTGAGATCATGACCTGAACCAAAGGCAGACGCTAAACTGACTGAGCCACCCAGGCGCCTCCCATTCAGACTTCTTGAAAGATCTCATTCCATTAATTTTCCATTGTGCTGTATCTTCAGCCTGCCAAATATCTTAAATCCTTCCCTCCCTTTCTGTTGCCAGTGCTCTGGTTCACCCATTCCTGTCTCTTGCACAGACTAGTGCAGTAGACTGCCTACTGATCTTGCTGGTTCCACACTCGGCCTCCTTTGAATCCATTCTCCATGCTGCTGTCAGGGCGAACTGAGACGAAAATCTGATGTCACTTCCCTGCTGCCATTATTTGTGGGTTCCCTCATTGCTTGGAGTTCGACCTTTAGGAGACCATCCAAGCCCTTGCTTTTGCAGCCTTCCCTCCTGCGCATCATTCACATACAGGCTGCCCTTTAGCCGCAGGGAATTCTTACAAGCCCCCAATAGATTCTTATCCAAAGAACTTCAAGTGCATGAGCCTCATCGTTGTGCCTTGCCAAAGGTACAAAGCAGAAGGATTTCATTTTTCTCCTCTTCACCCGTTGGTAAAGGGAGTGATTCCCACCCTAAAGTTATGGGATGTCCGGATGCTGAACAGATGAGCTCGACACTAATTTATTACCCATGTCTACTCGTGGCCCACACCATGCAGGGCCACAAGGGGGTTTTACCTGGGAGCAGAATGAAGAAGGGCTTTGGGGCGGGGGCAGACCTTGTAGTAACAAGAGAGTGACGGTGAGCCCTACTTCCTGCAGGAGGGCATGACTGGCTTGCTGGATAATTGCACACGCTGTCAGGGAAATGGACCTTACTCCTTGGGGAGAAACTGTGCCTGGTCCCTGGGATAAAGAAGGTCGTTTGGCCAGGAGACCTGATCTGTGGGAGCAGAGGGGGAAGGGAACTTTGGGTGAGACCGAGGCCATTGGAGGCCCTCTGATGTTCCCTGATACTAAGACAACACTTCCTATTGAATCTTAATCTCAGGCTTTCCATCACAGTGGACTCTGATATCTAGACATCAATTTCAACCTGGGACTGAGACTTTTAAGGAGTAGGACAGGTGCTTCTCTAGGAAGTGAAATTGTCACGTGAACAAGAGGGGGAGTTGGTCTTCAAAACCAAAATGTATCAACGGTCATTGATGGTCACTCAGTTGATCCCAAGGGAATCCTTAGGTAGCCAAGGGGTAGAAGGAAAGGCTGACGTCCTCCAGCACCATGGAATCTGGCAATGGACTGTGGATAGAAGCAGCCACCCCCACCTGCAGGTTGGATATGCAGACTTTGGCTTCAGCCTGTAGCAAGAAGGCCTTGGTAACTACATTAAGCTGGTGGGGGTATCATGACCCGAGGCAGAGCAGACAGCGGGATATGAAGGCTCAGAGTCTGTAAGAGACTCCGTTTCCAGGAGAGCCCAGTGCATGGTCAGCAATTGCTGCTTTCATGGTCTATAACCCAGGGCCAAGGAGGGCCATTTCTTGCATTGGGAGTCCATGGACGATTCCAGTGACTCCAGGAAGCTGGAGAGGTAGTTGCTAAAGCCTTTTTACTTAGGGCACTAACGGGTGATTTTTTTTTTTTTTTTTAAGATTTTATTTATGTATTTGAGAGACAGTTGGAGCTGGAGGAGGAGGTCAAAGGGAGTGGGAGAAGAAGCAGGCTCCCCACTGAACAGGGAGTTCCCTGCCAGGCTGGATCTCAGGACCCTGAGATCATGACTTGAGCCAAAGGCCGACGCTTCACCAACTGAGCCAGCCAGTCGCCCCCTCACAGTTGTTTTGGACAGATCCTAGAGCCTTTTGTTGAGGGGAGCCCCACCCAGCGTGGGCTCAGTGACAAGTAGCAGCCTAAATGGGCTTATGTAAAATTTATAAACAAGGAATATGTTGCCTCTAGAACCAAAAAAAAAAAAAAAAAAATACTGACAGAATTTGGACTTGTATGTCCTTCCTTGTTTGTAAGGATTTTATTTGGTTACTTGAAAGAGCACGAGAGTGAGAGCACAAGGGGCTGGTAGGGGCAGAGGGAGAGGGAGAAGCAGGCTTCCCAGTGAGCAGGGAGCCTGATGCGCGGCTTGTTCCCAGGACCCTGGGTTCATGACCTGAGCCGAAGGCAGACGCTTAATGGACTGAGCCACTCAGTCGCCCCTGCACCTGCATGTCCTTAACAAGTGTGTCAAACAAATGTCCTCACAGTAGGTAGTCGTAAATGTGATGTCATACCTATGTCCCTGGAGAAGGACGGGTGCAGTAAGATCCTGCCCACAAAGATGTCTGTGATAGCAGAGAGGTTTGGGTGCCCTGTGCTTAACAAGGTAAAATGTGTCCCCTTCAAAGTCAAGGCACATTTGACCGAGAGGATGTTGAAATACGCATGGAACAGAACATATTGGCCAAATCTATATTAGCAAAATATTCCCCATCCTTAAATTTGTTGGGCTCCCTTGTGTTTTTTTTTAAAGATTTTATTTCTTTATTTTAAAGAGAGAGACACCTAGTGCACGAGCCCAGTTGGGGCGGGGGGGGCGGAGGGAAGGGCCGAGTGAGCGATTCCCAAGCTGACTCCACCCTGAGCACGGAGCCTAACATGGAGCTGGATCCTATGAACCTGAGACCATGACTTGAGAAGAAAGCGTAGCCCACTGAGCCACCCAGGTGGCCCTAGGGGTCTCAGAGGTTTTCAGGGGACCAGGATTTATTTTAATCAGGTATGATAAGTTAGGAAGATATAGAAGTAACTGTCACAATGGAAGAAGTTTTGTAGATTTAGAGGCCCCAAGAAAGGAGGTTCTGAGAGCCTTGCAGGGCCACCTGGGGAAGCACCAGGATTGGTCAGGAGAAAGAGGGAGTGAAGGGAAAATGTGGGCAAGACCCTTTATTGTGGTTTCCATGGGAAGGGACAGGTGAGGCAGGATAAGCACGTTTAAGACTGGCTAGTTTGAGTAATTTCAGGGGGCTCCAGGCCAGAGTGGTGTCTGCAGGAGTCTGTCCCGCCCTTGCGGTGATCAGGGAGGCCATAGTGGCCCAGAGCTGCTTAAGATGAGGTGGTTGGCAGTAAGGGTTCTGTACCGGTTGGTTTGGATGTGAAAGGTATGCTCCCAGGCCAGTTGTGGACTTTTTCTAAGAATTAACTAAGCCTGCCAGGGACAGTCCCTCCAAAGTCAGCAAGTCTGAGATGTCAAAGCATTAAATACAGAAGCTAGAAAATACGGTTATTTTACTAGGTACAAGCATAATTGGAGCCCTGGTATCGAATCCATGAAGGTTACCCAACTGGTACATCTTAGCAGACATTAACGTTAATTCAGAACCTATGTTTTAGAGGGCCAAAAGCCAGTTGACCTCATTTTATCTTTTGCCATATAAATTATCTTAGTAAATTTGGATTTCTTTTTTTTTTTTTTTTTTTTTTTTACGGTTTATTCATTCATTTGAGAGAGAGACAGCAAGCAGGTGTGAAAGAGCAGGAACCAGGGGGAGCTGCAGGCAGAGGCAGAGGGAGAAGCCGACTGACTCCCCTCCAAGCAGGGAGCCTCTCATGGGGCTCAATCCCAGGTCCCCGGGATCACGGCTGGAGCCGAAGTCGGACGCCTAAGCATCCGAACCACCCAGGCGCCCCTGTGAATTTTGGATTTCCAGTTGGGTCAAATTGTGAACCTATGTCGAATTAATTTGGGGGGGTTCCTCTTCCTGTATCCAGTTTTCTTTCTTCCATTCCTCCTTTTCTTGGGTTTGTTTGGTCCTGGATATATGCTTGGGTTAGGGAGTGTCTTTTTACCCTGTTCATCTTTCTCCGTTTTTTCTTCCAGAGAGTCTCCAATCAGCATCATTAGGGTTGGAGCCTCTGTCGTGGCAATGGTCGTATGGTTTCAGGTGTCCTGGCGTAAGTCAGGGTGTGAATTGATACCCTCACTGTGCCACAGGGGTGCCACGGATGTTTCCCCCACGACCCTGAGGATGGCGATCTTGTGCCAAACAGGTTTAGGCAGTGGGGTGGTAAGTGAAAGAGCACAGGACCCACAGCGCAGACGTTGATAAAGCCAAAGCATCTTCTGCTACAGCCCTACCTTCTCTCAGTGTGGACGGCTTCCCCTCCCCCCTTTTCCCACTCTACCGATTCCCTCAGGAGACTATTTCATTTCTAGCCCCATAAAGTCATGGGTTTTTGTTTCTGTCTCCAGCTATTCAGACGTGGTGCACATGTTCTGGGTGTTTATGGGGAAAGGGAGCTGGGTGGGTCGGCCCCACAGATGACTGTCCTCTTCCTGCGGGCATGCCAGTCCATCTCCCCAGTGTTGGAGTCCACAGCCAGGAAGGTCATTTTGTCCATGGCCAGAGTGGGAGCCTCAAGGCCCTGGATCCAGAGATGAGTCCCTGGACGCGCTGGGAAGCAACAACACTAAGAGAAAGCAAGTGTGTGGAGGAGGGGTTTTGCACTGGGAGAGAGGTGGAGCACCAAACGGCCGACCCTCCACTTTTGTGTTTCTCATCAGCTCCTGGGCCCTGGGCTGCCATGGATGTGCGCCTCCAAACCCTGAGGGCTCCGGGGGACACACGGTAACGGGGAGAGGAGCGGCAGCTGGGGAGATGGGCAAGGCCACTCGCGTTGCCTGACCCACAGTGACTCAGGAGGCAGCCAGGGAGCCATTCTTACATCTCCCTGGGGTCGTGGCCCCCTTCCTTTCCACCCACAACACAGAGGGTCATCCCCAGGACGGTGCGTGGGGTGCGCTCTCCCCACCCGGATCTGTCTGTCTGCCCCAAGCACTGGCCCAACACCCAGTCGGTGGAACTCAAGCACCCCAGTCAGCAGGTCGTGGGGTTGCCGACCTCAGCGGGGAGCCTTGGAGACCGATACAGGCCAGATGGAGGTCACACTGATGGCACCTCCCTCCTAGGTACAGTCAAGTCGCATCTGTACTCAACTTGTTGGCAAGGATGGGACATTGGTTTGGAAACGGATGGCGACCTCCATTGGAGCTAACAGAACACGAGCTAACACACAAGCTGGCCCGCAGTTGCCAGTTCCCTCCCAGATCGTGATTGTCCCCTCTGAAGCCAGTTAGGAAGCCAAGGAGCACGTCAAGCTGACCCCGTGTCCTCAGTTAAGGTGGGGCCACCCTGTTTGTGATGTCACTTGCTTTTATTCAGCTTCTCCTCAGTTCCCTGACGAGAGAGAGATTCCTGCTCTAGGCTTGTAGGGATCCCTTGACACCTGACAGATGTGACTGGCAGCAGTTGACTAGTCACATATTCTCACAGTTCAAGGGAGGAGGATACCACACACTGTGCAGGGCTGCACAGGAATTGCACTTGGGAACAGAGGGAACAAGCAGGGGCTTGGAAGGCAAGACTTTGTCCTAACAAGAAGGTGGGGCAAGTCCTGGTTCCCTTGGGAGGGTATGAGTGGCTTGCTTGAAGAATTCAGTGGGCTTCTAGGGAACTGAACGCTGCTCCCCCAAATCAACAGGCACTATGTCTGGTCCCTGTGATGAGAAGGGTTTTTGCTTAGGAGACCTTACGTGTGAGGGAGGAGGGAGAGGAGAACTTGCATTAGGCTGTTTCCGTCCCTCCTTGATTGTCCCTGGTGTGAAGACAGCCCTTAATATGGAATCTTCATTTCAGGCCTTATGCCCCAAGAGGTTATGAAAATGTCAGCCTTCTTACAACTACTAATGGCATTTCACAGTGAAACAGTATACAGAAGAAACATGTAAAAGTTGTATTGCTGTATGCTAGCAACGAACATGTGGGCTCCACTATCAAACATACGTTCACAATTACTAGTAAAACTATACTTAGGGATCAATCGAACAAAGCATGTCCAGCACTCGCATGCCCACAGCCGTTAGCACTGATAGAGGAAATCGGAGATATAAATAAATGCAGAGATATACCATGTTTGTGAATTGGAAGCCTAAGCATAGTGAAGATGTTCATTCTGCCCAGATTGATAGATCGATTTAATGCAATTCCTGTCAAAACCCAGTCAGGGTTTGTTTTCTTTTGTAGATTGATAGACAAGATGATTCTAAAGTGTATGTGGATAGACAGAGGAATGAAGAGTAGTTTCAGAAACAATTTTGAAAATAATAATAAAGTGGGAACATGCAGTGTACCCAGTTTCAGAACTTCTGCGATAGTTTTACTAAGGACGATTGTGTGGTATCTGCAGAAGGACAGACACAGATCAATAGAACAGAACAAAGAACCCAGAAAGAGTCCCCACAAATACGCTCAACTGAGTTTTGAAAAGGGAGCCAAAGCACTTCAGTGGGGGGAAAGCTGGCCTTGCGACAGACTACAGCCATTTCAAGCTTGTGATGAACACACAGACGCCAGACTCAGAAAACAGCACCAGGAGCGAAGGAAGACGGGGCTTTGACGGCGGTCCCGCCAGGTGGTGACGGGAAAGGAGGGGTAGACGGTGCCCAGGGCTCTGTGGGCGGGGCCAGAGGAGGCACCCAAGGGGCGCGTCCGCGGGCCGAGCGGGCGGGAAGCTGTCCAATCAGCGTCTGGGCAGAAGCGCCAATGAGCGGGAAGGTTGTTGGGCGGTTGACGTGAGCGGCGGGTCTGAGCCCCGGCAGCTGAGCGCGGCGGAAGCGAGCCCTCCTTCCCTCTCCGAGGCTGGCTCGTCCCCCCAGCGCCCGGGGACCCGGTTTCGTTGTTCTCGGTGGGGACAGCACCCCGGAACCTCCACGGCCATGGGCGCTCGTCCGAGGACGGCCTCTTTCAGCTCCTGTTCGTCCTCCTCGACAGACCCAGACGACGAGGGAGTGCGCGGCCCTTGCGAAGATGCTTCTCCGTGCAGAGGTGCCTGCCGGGCGCGGGGACCCAGCGTCCCCGGGGGCCTGGGGCCTGGGTGGGGGGCGGGCCTGTGTCTCCGGAACACGCTCGTTCGCCAAAAGGGCGCCGTCACCTCGTGCGACCCTCGTTTCGCACGTGTGAAGTGCCCGGCGCGGGGCTTCATTCCTGGAGCGGAGAATGACCTCCCTTGTGCTGTGCGCCAGGCCTGGGGGGAGCGTGACTGGGAATGCGGCCTGCAGCAGGCCGGCGGGGTCTTGGCCTCCTTGGGGCTCGAGTCCTTATGGAAGCCCGACGAGAAGCAAGGAAGTCTAGCGTTGAGAGGGGAGGAGGAGTGCAGGTTCTTCCTCTTGCATAGGTCACATTCCGTTGGGGATCGTCAGGGTGCCCGTTGTGCACCTGAGATCAGGTCAGTCAAGGTGTGTTGGGGCGGGGCGGGGGGGATGGTCTGCCCAGGAGCACGTAGTAGTGGTGCGCAGAGCCAGGACTTTGCAGAGCTCTTGCGTGTCTGCCGCAGGAGGCTGCGTTCTAGGGGTGCAGTGGGGGCCGTGTTGTGAGCACAGATAGGTGTCGGAAAGCCCAGGCTGGGGTGTAGTTCGTTCGTTCGTTCGTTCGTTCAACAGAAAGTGTTGAGAGTGTACTTCGTGGTAGGCCCTTCTCTTTGGGGGGGTGGGGGGGGTGGGTATTCAGCGATTGGGAACCCAGGATAAATAGGACAGATACGGCGTCTACCCTATCACCACCTGGTTGGAAAAGACTGGAAGCAAATAATTGCCCATGAAATACATAATTACCGTTTTGCTTCGAGTGCTGAGAACTACGGGGTGCATTCGAGTTTGTCTTTTAGGCAGTAATGTTTAAGCTGAGAACAGAAGGCTAAGAAAAAAACGGGGATGTGGGAGGGTGTTCACTTAGAGCAGGGAAGGAGTGTGAACTGTGAAAGGAATTGAGGGAATGCCCTTGAAGCCGGGGCCACGTAGGGACTGTAGGGACTGTAGGGTGGGCAAGCCAAGGTTCGGGGTTAAGACTTGCAGTTTTTGTAGGTTCCTGGAGACTAAACATAGTGATTTAAGACATGGAGTCCAGAGCCAAGCTGATCGGAGCTCTGCCTCTTATGAGCTGTGTTCCTAAACCATTCTGGGTCTCAGTTTCCTGATGTGAGAAATGGAGATGATGATAATCCCACTTCTTAGATGATTGTAAAGATAAATGATATTTAACGTTAATGAAACACGTAGAGCCCTGTCTGACATGTAGTGGGTGTTAGTGGTGGTTGATTAAATAAAGAGGTAAATACATACATTGGTATTGAAGACTTGACGGTAGTGTGTGGTGAAATTTGGGAAGCTAAAAGCCTTCCAGCCAACTTCATTTCTTCTCCAGTGTTCAGGTGCTGTTGACCACATGTGTAGAACTGTTGAATTAGAAATAATGTTCGCATATCGACTGCTACTTGCTAAGAGACTCTGAAGTGCCATTGAAATAATCAGAAAATACTTTTCAGTAGCATAGTATAATTTTATTTAAAATGTATTGGTAGTCTTGATTATTTAGTATTTGTTGGTAAACGTTTTAGCAAACTTGCCTACTTAAAACAAAGTAAGTTAACTGTAGAGTAATTCAGACACAGCCAAAGGACAGAGAAGTAATATAACTAGAGCTTTCCTTTTCTTGACTCTCTAGGGGATAGTTTTTGTAATTTCTCTGTTCTTCTTTGCCTCAGTTTTCGATGCCCCCCTGTGTCTGCAGCCATCTAAACATTGTAGGGCAAGTTTGGGTTTGGAATTGCAGAGAGTACAGTGGTACCCAGCCCAGAGTGCACATCAGCAGAGCCTGTGGGGCTATTTAAAGAAAACACAGATGTTCACGTCCTCCTCTACACTCACTGAGTCAGAGTCTTCTGGGATGGGCCCGGGGCTCTAAAGACCACGTATATTTGTCATCTGGTTGCATTTCATGAAAGCCTTTTTAGCACCGGGCTTTCCTTTATCTGAACAACATGCAAGAAGATTGGGAGAATCCATAAGTTAACGTTTGAGGACATTTTGCAGGGCTCTGTCCTTCCAAGTTCTGTGATACCGTGATGTGCATCTTCACTGTAGTGTGTTAAACCCTTAAACTTTGTCAGAAAGTCATGTGATTAATAACGTAGAGATTCCTTGCGTGAATCGTGGGCAGATCACTTTGTGCCTCAGTCCTGTGTTTGGAATGGGGATAAAAATGGTAGCCCACCTTTGGGATGTAAGGATTAAATGAGCAATAGATCCAAGGCAGTTAGCACCGGGTCTGACACAGAGTGAAGCCTTCCCTAAATAATTCTTACTTCTTTTGCTTTCCCTCCATTATTTATTTATTTAAATACAGATTTTATTTACTTCTTTATCTTAGAGAGAGAGAGAGAGAGAGTGCATGCCCCTGGCGTGGGGCCAGAAGAGGAGGGAAAGGGAGGGGGAAAGAATCTCCAGCAGAATCCACACTGAGTGTGGAACCCAACTTGGAGCTCAGTCTCGGCACCCTCAGATCATGACCTGATGTGAAATCAGGAGTCGGACGCTGAACCAACTGGGCCACCGAGGCGCCCCTTGATTTCCCTCCATTCTGAATATTATTTGGTTCCAGCTATGTCCTAGCTGTGGGTTAGGCTGGTTCCTGCTGCCCTAGGTTACAGCCATAAAGCCCCTAAAATCGCACTAAGAAAGCCAGTTAGCCTCCCAGGACACCTAGGATTCCCTCCAGGAAAGGGAACCATCCCTTCCTCCCGTGACGGTGGTCAGCATCCTCCACAAAGGCCACTGGAAGCACAGCTGTCGTTAAACACAGTGGCTTCGTTACTCATCCTGAGGGGGAACCCACGTCATGGGGACTGTGGGGCTGATCCGTAAGAAAGAGGGTGTTAGAAAGAACTTACAGGATTTGGGCTTTGGGCGGATGTTTTTGGGAGTGTTCAAGGAAGCAGGGGTGTGCTCTGGTCTGGGTGCTGAGGCGAGGCGAGGCGAGACAGTTCTGGGATCGGGTAGCTCCATCAGTGTTTTCTAGAAGGAGGTGTGAAGAGCGTGACGGACGGTGTCATTCACAAGGAAGACACTCGCTGGTATCAGGCGGGAGAGAGGAGGATTGGCATTTGGGGGTGGGCACGACAAGCTGGTTTTTGTCTGTTTGGACAAAAGAGCAAGGGGTCCTCTTTGGTGTCCCTTCATCACCGGGGCCACGGCACCTCAAGCTGCTGTTCTGCGAGGTCATTTGCGTGCAACCGGAGAAGCACGTGGCGTCTCCTGGAGCGCCAGGCCCGCGGCGACCAGCCGTGCAGCCCGGCTCATGGTGCCAGGCCGCCTCCTCGATGTCAGCACTGCTCTTGCTTCTTTGCCAGTGGAGGGGGGAAGCCTTCAAAAGACAAATAGGTGTTTGCAGGGCAGAAGAAACTAGCCTGGCCGTGGAAGCCCAGGGCTGTGTCATCGGCACCTGACATTGGGCCAGGGAGCGGGGAGCAAGAGAGAATTCTGGGGAGGTTGTCAGAGAATGACTCGTGCGAGGACCAAGGGGTCAAGTGGGGGAGCTGACGTGCTCCGGGTTTTCGGACGGTCCCCAGGAGCCTCGTGGGAGATGCACTGCTGACAAAGAGCAGGTCTGTTCCCCTTTCCTTCCCTGTGGCCACAGCCCTGGCTCCGGTCCCTTCTCCTACCTGCTCTGTTGCAGCAGGTCCCTCTTGTTCTGCCTGCTTCTCATCCAGCTCCCTCTCCCATCCACGTGCTCCTGCTCTGGCCAGGGTGATCTTCTTGGAATCCCACATCTTCTCCTGTTACTGCGTTCCTCGAAACCCTTTGATTCCCCATCAGCCACAAGGTGAGAATCTGTACTGTGTGGCGACTCACTTTGCTTTTCCTGATCCTCTCACGGTTCCCTGGGTCTCCCGCTGCCAACTGGAAATCTGTATTTCAATGTCTCCGAATTATGGCAAATCCATTCTTTCCAAAACTTCTCAAGATCCCCTTCCTGTATTCTCCTCCTCGCCACCCCCCCCCACCCCACCCCAACTCCGTGAATCGGGCCACTGTGTCCTTCAGGTCCCACGTGCAAAAGGGAGGAGTCCTCTTGGAACTCTGCTTTTACTTCCTTACCCCCTTGTGTGATCATTCTCCCAGACCTGTGATTTTATCTGCTAAATATCTCTGGAATCTACCTCCTTTTCTCCACCTCTGCTTTTGCCCTCTCATTCCGAGTTAAGGTCATTTGTGGTCTGCGCCATGGTTCTAGTCTGCTTACTGAGCTTCCAGGCGCTTCTACCGCCTCCAAATCCCTATCTCCCCCTGAAGCCAGAGGTTTGTGGAAGGCCCATTCGTTCATGTCACTGCCTAGTTTCCTGGCTTCTTGTTGCCGTTCGAGATAGACCGAAACGTTCCTTCTGTGTGTGCACGGCTGCTCCGTCCTTCTTCTCCAGTCTTGCTTCCCGCTCGCCTTCCCTGCTGTACTCGATCCGGTCATTCCTTCCAATGTGCCCTGTGCCCGCCGGCCTTGGGGCGGCTCGGCTGCTCCCTCTGCCCAAGATGCTCTTTCCCCCACCCGCCTTGCCTCACGAGCTCTCATCTTCCCTCAGATGACTGCAGCAGTCACTGCACATTCTTTATTGAACGCCTTCTCAGTTGCCAGAGGCTCGGTTCTTGTGCGCTTCCCGATGTGACCCAGACAGACCTCGGTGGAGCTGTTAGGGAGCCTTTCTTCCAGGGAGAGAAGCAGCCAGGAAACACAGAGGCAAGGAATCTGGCGCATCAGGGGTCCTGGATGCTGTAGGAGCGTTGGAAGGGGTTGTCCTCTGAGCTGGGATGGCCAGGGACGGCCCCCTGAGGACAAGAGTGGGGAAAGCCTTGCAGGAGGTTGAGGGAGTGGGCCCTGTGCATGTCTGTGGGAACAGTGTCCCAGGCAGAGAGAAGGGCGAGTAGGAAGCCCTCCGTGGAGGGAGCTGGCCTGACTTGTTCCAGGAATGACAAGGCCAGAGTGAGGGAGAAGGGGAAGAGTAGCAGATAGGGTGTTAGGGACCTGGGATGGTGGCCACTGGGGGATTTTGAACTGAAGAATGAGGTGACCTGACTTGGGTTTTAATGGGATGAGTTCAGCTTCTCTGTTGAGAACAGCGAGGGGGGAAGCAGGGCGATGAGTTAGTAGGCTCCTGGAATATTCCAAGTCAGAGATGCTGCTGGCTTGGATCAGGATGGTAGGGGTGGAAGTGCTGAGAATCGATCCAGATTCTGGGTACGTGTTGAAGGGAGAGCTGATGGGATGTACTGACAGATGGGATGTGGGTGAGGCCGATGAGTCCAAGAAGGTGCCCAGCCTTCTGGCTCGTGTGAGATGCGGCTCCCTCCGGAGGCCCCTGACACCCTCGACAAGGTCCAGCCCCTTATCTGTTCTCTGTGCATCTCCTCTGGGGCAGTCAGTCCCGTTGCTCCGCAGACATCTCGTTTAATGTTTGTCTGCCCCGTGGGAATAGCGGTGCCGAGACGGACCATGTGTGTCTCAGTGCCATGAGCCTTGTAGACCCCTAGTAAGTATTTCTGAGCCGGCCGAGTGATGAGGAACTGAATGGAGATGCTCATGGTTCTCTTTCCTGATGAGGGCTCCCAATTCCCATGTTCTGTTTCCCTGGTTTTGAGTGGTCTGTGTGTTTTAGAAACCAGGCCAGGGGCTGTAAGACGGAAATGGTATTGTGAGAATTGCAGAAGTTTCTCTGATGTCAGCCGCGTCGAAAAACGTCGCCCTCGTCGTGCAAGTGGGTCAGAGGATCACCTCTTGGGAGAGGCAGCATTTTCTGGAGGGCCTAGGCCTTGCAGCTCACTGATGGCATCTTCCCGGCTCTGTCCAGAGTGCAGGGCTGGGATTTTGATCTGAAATATTCTGAAGGTGGGGGCTGCTGCTTTTCCTCCCCAGAGAAGACATGTCACTTGCGGATGAGAATATTCTGGTAAGGATAAATTAGCTGCCAAATTTGCCCATCAAGAAAGTCAAATAAATAATGGCTTTACTGGATTTGCGCTGCCTCCCCCCCATTTTTTCCAAAAGGGAACAAATTAATTTTTGAAAAGATCTGTGAAAAACAGTGGTCTCAGATCTAGAATACGAATTATTTTTCTTTTATGGTTAATTTTTTTTTAGGTTTTATTTTTAAGGGATCTCTCTGTACCTAACTTGGGGCTAGAGCTCATAACACCCAGATCAAGAGTCACATGCTCTTCCAACTGAGCCAGCAAGGTGCCCCTTCAGGGTTAACTTTTTAAATGACAAAAGTGAATACATATCCCCCACTCAGCCTCATTTGAATATAGTGTGCCTACAGGTTTTCATGCCTACAGTTTTTTAATGTCTGAATGTTTTTCCACAGTGGGGTTGTACTTTACGTGACGATTCTGTTTGTTATTTGGGTGGCTATGATTTTGCTATTAAGATAGGGCTGTGATGAACATCTTTGCATGTGTGTTTGAGTTTTCCCTCGAGATAGATTTCAGGGTAAAAACTTCTGCAAAATGATCCTCAGGAGTGGTTATGTCATTTTTGGTTCTCACCCATGGTAAATGAGATGGTAATGACAGAATATTTCTCAGTCTTTTAAATTTCTTGTCAAGTGGCAGGGGAAAAATAATGCCTGTTTCAATTTTTATCTCTCTCTCTCTCTCTCTATCTATAAATGTATGTTTTATATTTAAATTTAAATATGTATTTATTTTATATATATTTGAATTTATAGATGTAGCTCTATGTATTTATACACATACAAACATATTTCTAAAGATTTATTTGAGAGCGAACACGGGGGAAGGGCAGACGGAGAGGGAGAGAGAGAATCTCAAGCCGATTGCCCACTGAGTGCAGAGCCTGAATGGGGCTGGATCCCACAACCCTAAGACCATGATCTGAGCCAAGATCAAGAGTCAGATGCTTAACCGATTGAGCCAGCCAAGTGCCCCTTACATTTATATTTTTATAATCACCTGTAATACTGAGCAATTTTAGTTGGTCCCTATCACTGATACTTTTTTCACGGATACTTTTTTACATGAATCCTCGCTCGTTATCATTTTCCTGCTGGGTTGTTGTCTTTTTGTTTGGGTATTTATATTTTTCTTATTGATTTGTAGGAACTTTTTATAGGTCGGATAGTAGTCCTTTGCCTCTGTACTCGTTGCAGTATTTTCTCCCAAACGATTGTCTTTCGGTTTCGCTTGTACCATACATTTCAGGATACATTTCATTCTGAATCTCTGTGGTGCCCAATCTCATAGTCTAACTTTATAGCTTGTGGCTTTGGATAGTGCTTCAAAAGACCATTTTCAATCGCTGCATTTTCTTTTAGCACTTTTAGGGTTTGGGCTTCTGTTGCTTAGACCATTCATCTGTCTTTATTATTTTGTATGTTACAAGGTAGCACTTTTGTCCCTACACCATCTAGTGATGGTCTGTATCCCCCATGGATTTGAAAGAGCCCTTAAATGCTAAATTTTTATATATACTTTGACACAGACATGGGTATATCGTTCTTCACTTCCAGTTGGAATTGCTTTTTTCCTTTTGATGCCTGAACATTTTGCCTTGCGATATAACTTAGTTGTGAATTGATTGAGAGCGCCTATAGCTTGCTTCTAGAGTAAGAATAGGTTTGTACCGCTGAATAGCACCCTTTTCTTAGTTCATTTGAGCAGCTGTACTCCAGGAAGGAAGAAAAGAAAGGGACCCTGACAAAAAACATGTGTCTAAGCCTGTGAAAGCAATAGCTTTTTAGGTAGTCCTGCCATGTAGACTTCAACATACGTGTCATTGGCTGGAAGTCGTCATGTGGCCCTACCCCTAGCTGCAGGGACGTGGCGGGGGGGAGAATTTCTCACAGGGCAGATTAATACCTCGAACAAAATTGGGGCCCTCTTCGTAAGGAAGCAGGCGTAAGTGGATATTGAAAGGGGAACTCGGATTGGGGCACCTGGGTGGCTCTGTTGTTAAGCCTCTGCTTTCGGCTCAGGTCGTGATCCCAGGGTCCTGGGATCGAGCCCCGCATCGGGCTCCCTGCTCAGCGGGAAGCCTGCTTCTCCCTCTCCCACTGCCCCTGCTGTGTTCCCTCTCTAGCTGTCTCTCTCTCTCTGTCAAGTAAATAAATAAAATCTTTAAAAAAAAAAAAAAAAGAAAGAAAGAAAGGGGAACTTGGTGGGTCAGCTCCATCTCTCATCTTTTTTTCTTTCCTTTAGAATTTCCCCAGGTAGGGGTGCCTGGGTGGTTCAGTCAGGTTGAACATCTGACTGTTGATCTCAGCTCAGGTCTCGATCTCAGGGTTGTGAGTTCAAGCTCCACATTGGGCTCCGTGCTGGGTGTGTTGCCTATTTAAAAAAAGAAACAAAGACAAGAATCTCCCCAGGTATTCTTCAGTGACAGAGGTGGGACGGCAGGGGAGAAAAGGAGATAATTTGTAAAATAAAATGCTCAGGTCTCATTGTTCAGCTTGATGAGCATTAAGAAATGTATACAGTTGACTCTTGAACAACATGGGTTGGAATTGCATGGGTCCACTTATAGGCAGATTTTTCGATAAATAGAATACAGTACTGTAAACATATTTTCTGTATGATTTTCTGAATATGTTCTTTAGTGTACTTTATTGAAGGAATACAATGTATAATAAATGTAACATACAAAATCTATGTTAATCAACCGTTTATGTTATCAGTAACGCTTCTGGTCGTCAGTAGGCAATTAGCAGGGAAGTTTTTGGGGAGTAAAAGTTAAATGACAATTTCGGACTGCACAGGGGTCAGCGCCCCTAACCCCTGGGTTGATCAAGGGCCAACTGTATATCTGTGCACCATCCCCGAAAACTGTATCTGAAACTCCAGAAGTTTCCTTTGTATGTCTTTCTAGTTAATCTCCTTACCTCCAGTGGTCATTTTCTGATTTCAGGATCTATGATAGAGTATAATTGCCTTTTCTTGTACGTCGTGTAAATGGAATCAAGCAGTATGTATCGTTTTGTCTTCTTTCACTCAGTGTGTTCTTTGCGATTTATCCATGTTGTGTGCACTTATCCAAGATACACAAAGCCAGATCCTACTACTTTAAGTGGTAAGGACAGATTTTAATCAGCAATGACTATTGTAGTCAGGAAAAGAGTCCAGCTTGAATGAAACTCAACCTTGATTTGTACAGAGGGTATTTTATGTTTTAAAGATTTTATTTATTTTTTGACACAGAGAGAGAGACAGCTAGAGAGGGAACACAAGCAGGGGGAGTGGGAGGAGGGAGAAGCAGGCTCCCTGCTCTGCAGGGAGCCCGATGTGGGGCTCAATCCCAGGACCCTGGGATCGTGACGTGAGCCAAAGGCGGAGGCTGAACAACTGAGCCACCCAGGCACCCCACCGAGGGCATTATAAAGAGAGGATGAGGGAGTCATGCCAGAGGTGAATTAAATCAGAGAAGTAAAAGATTACAAAAAGTGGGAAACGTGAAACCCCCTGCATTTACTCACTGGGAGACAGAGGCCAGACTTTTCATTGTTGGCTGAACAAACCATGGATGCCTTGAGTTTTCTCAGTAGGGACTAAGGGTGACTGGAGTCACCCTAGGGGTGGGGTCTTGAGCTGTTGTTAGGAAGTATGTTAGTGTTTGGGCGAGTCTGCATATGATAAGCCAAGGTTGAGGCCCCTTTGAGAAGAGGGCTCAGAGGAGTCAGGCTAGCGTTTGCTTAAGGAGAGAGTCTTTGTGAGTGTAAAATGGTGTGGTCCTTTGTATGTAGTGTGCATATACCACAATTTTTTCATCTGTTCATCTGATGATCAGGCATGTTGTTGTATCCAATTTTTTGGTCATTGTGAATAGGCTACAATAAACATTCTTAGAGCAGTCTTAAATTTCTCTTGAAATTGCTTAGTGGAATTGCTTAGTCACAGCGAAGGGATATATTGAACTGCTAGACTAATTTCCAAAGTGGTTTATCAGTTTACACTTCCCACCAGCAATACAGTAACACTCCAGTTGCTCAGCATCCTCGTGAACATTCTGTGTTGTCAGTGAGGGTGAAATAGCATCTCATTATGGTTTCACATTGCATTTCCCTGGTGAAGCATGATCTTAGGCACCTTTTCGTGTGTTTCTTGGGCATTCCGACATCTTTTGTGACCTGTCGAACGTTCAAGTCTTCTGCCCGTTTTTGTTGTTAATGTTGTTTTTGGTTTTGACTTATTGGAGTTTATTATATATTCTGAATAGGAATTCTTTGTCATACAGATGTATTTTAAAAATACATGTATAGGAAAATAAAAATTTTAAATACTTAGAGTAGCATCAAAGCACGTAAACTGGTTGGGGTGACTGGCTGGCCCAGTTGATGAATCATCTGTGTTTTGATCTCAGCTCAGGTCTTAAACTCAGGGTTGTGAGTTCAAGCCCTGCACTGGGCTCCATGCTGGGTGTGGAGCCTACTTACACAACAAAAACAACAACCAAAACAACCCCAAACTGGCTGGGAATAAGTCTCATGAAAGACATGAAACACCTTTACACAGAAAAGTAAAAAACTTTGTTGAGAGGAATTCAAGAAGACTGAAATAAATGGGAGCTCTGTTTTGTTCATACATCGGGGAAGATTTGATGTCCTGGAGATTTCTGTTCTCCACGCCTTGATTCATGCAAACAGTGCAATCCCAGTTAAATCCTAGCCATGTTTTTTAGAAGAAATGAACAAGTTGATTCTAAAATGTATATGGAAATGCAAAGGGTCTGGAATGGCCAAAAAAGTCTTCAAAAGAAGAACACAGTTGATGAACTTACACTGCTTCTTCTTGCTTAATTTTAAGACTTAGAGCAAAGCCACAGTAATCCAAGTCTTTGACACAAAGAGAGATCAATGAGCAGAGCAGAGAGTCCAAAAAATAGACCAAACGCAAGTACTGTCGACTGATTTTTGCCCAGAGTGTCCAGTCAGTTCAGTGGTGGAAAGGGAAGTCTTTTTAATGAATAATTCTGTGTGACCTGGACATTCAGGCGGAAAGAAAACGGACCTTGACCCCTCCCTCATTCTGACATACACACATTAATTTGGGATGAATCATAAACCTAAATATGAAAGCGAGAACCAGCGGCGCCTGGGTGGCTCAGTCGCTTGAGTCCGACTCTTGATTTTGGCTGAGGTCATGATCTCGGGGTCATGAGATTGAGCTCCGTGTGAACCCTGTGTCAGGCTCCACGCTAAGCGAGGAGTCAGCTTGAGATTCTTTCCCTCTCCTGCTCCCCCCTGGGCGCGCTCTCTCTCAAATAAATAAATCTTAAAAAAGGAAAAAGCTAGAACCGTAAAACTTTTGTATGAAAACATGGGAAAATGTCTTGACAACCTTGAGGTAGACAAATGTTTTGTATGCAGAACACAAAAAGTTCTAATTAGAAAGGAAAAATAGATACACTAAGAAAACGAAGAGGCAAGACAGACTGGGAGAAAATATTCAGAATACGTGTTCTTAAATGTTTTATTTTTTCCAAAAGTACTTTAGCATTATTCAGATCCATGGTATCTTATTAGTGTATTCTTTATTAACTGTTTTTTTCTTTTTTCTTTTTTGTTTAAGTCAGATATGAGACATTGTACCGTGGGAAATTTCTGATTGGCTTCTCCTCCTTATTCACCCTCTGGTCAATGTTGGTTCCTTTTCCGTTCATGTCTTGCCCAGTGTTCAGGGACTCCTTGCAGTAGAGACAGTAGATTTTAGATCCTATTGATCCTTGTGAAGTAACTGGCAATTCGATGAAGCCAGAAAGCAATAGCAGTAGCTTCCTTTGGGAGGAAATGATAGCCTGTGAGTCTTAGTCAATTGAGGCCCAGTGTTGTTTTTTGTTTTTTTGTTTTAAGATTTTATTTATTTATTTATTTATTTATTTATTTATTTATTTATTTATTTGAGAGAGCGAGACAGAGTGGAGGGGGGCAGGGGGAGAGGGACAAGCAGAATCTGCACTGAGCGTGGAGCCTGAACACGGGGTTCGATCTCAGGAACCTGAGGTCATGACCTGAGCCGAATCAAGCGTCAGACACTTAAACGCCTGAGCCGCCTAGGCACCCCTGTTTTTCGTGTTTTTTTGTCTTTTGTTTTTGTTTTGTTTTTCTTAGGTGATTAAACACTTAAGGCCTTGCGGATCTGCTGAGGAAAGCAACAGCGCTCACAAGAAGGGAAACAAACTCAAAGTCTGTGTAGGTACAAAGTCTGTTGCGCGTAAGACTTTGCTTCCTGCCTTCCATTTATAAGCAAGAATAAACGCAACAGGAAATAGGAACCCAAAACTGAGACTAGAGGACGTAAAAGAACAACAATAAAATTAAAAATGAGAGGTAGAGCATATCTTCAAGGCCCGTATGCAGCATGCAGTTAAAATTCCCAACTTGAAAACCGATGCTGAGAGTATTGGATTGAGTCTTGCAATTGCAGATATATACATTGTAGGTACATATATATGTACATACAGGGCACCGCATATCTATCTATCTATCTATCTATCTATCTATCTATCTATCTATCTATCTATCTACATGCACTGTGTATCCCTACAGAAGCAGACACACATACACACCGACACCATATCAGCAACTGAAGTGTTGGGGGAGGGATGGAAGTCCAAGTGGGTAAGTAGGTTTGCAAAGCAATGGAATTAAGTTTCCTCCGAGGTTGCACAGCTTGAGGAAACAACCTCGACCTCTGTCTGTAAGCGGTGCCTTCCACAGAGGGTGCTTCTGAGGGCTGTACGTGTTCCTGTTTGTCCAGCGTGTGGAATAATGCCTGGCATTGTAGCCAGCACTCATGAGTGTTGATGAGAAGTGAAATGAAGCAGCCCCAGCCTGGACCCTCACTGGCTGGAAGAGCGGGGAGGGCCCCTTCCCATTCCCTCCGGTGGAGGGCATGTCACACCTTTCCTAGCAAGTTCCCACCGTTGCAGGGGACGCTCCTGCCGAAGGGGCCAAGTCAGTCAGTGCTTCTTGAATGAACTGGTGGCTGCAGCAGATCAGTGTTTCCCACGGGAGGAATGGGAGATGACTTGAGGTGGCACCCAGATAGAAGTTTTACATTTTAATAGGTATTTATTACAGGGTGTGTTAGAAGAAAATATTAGGTAGCACGTCAGACCTGGGTACTAAAAAGAAGTGAAAATTGCAGGGAACACTGGATTGAATAAACCCTGAGAAAAGGTCTTTCTAAATATGGGATCTTTTTTTTCCTTCTTTAAAGATTTTATTTCTTTATTTTGACAGAGACAGTGAGAGCGGGAACACAAGCAGGGGGAGTGGGAGAGGGAGAAGCAGGCTTCCCGCTGAGCGGGGAGCCCGACGCGGGCCTCGATCCCAGGACCCTGGGATCATGACCTGAGTCGAAGGCAGACACTTAACGACTAAGCCACCCAGGCGCCCCTAAATATGACATCTTAAGTCAAGCAGAGAAAGTCACTTATCATATGGTTTTACTTACTTGTGGAACATAAGGAATTGCGTGGACGACTTTAGGAGAAGGAAGGGAAAAATGAAGGGGGCGAGATCGGAGGGGGAGACTAACCATGAGAGACTATGGACTCTGAGAAGCAAACAGAGGGTGTTAGAGGGGAGGGATGTGGGGCGATGCGTTAGCCCGGTGATGGGTATTAAGGAGGGCACGTATTGCATGGAGCCCTGGGTGTTATACGCAAACAATGAATCATGGAACAACTACATGAAAAACTAACCGATGTACTGTATGGTGACCAGCATAGCACAATAAAGAAAAAATAAATAAAGAGATCTTTCATTCTTTGGGTTTTATTTTATCTATTTATTTGTTTAACTTTTTGAGAGCGAGAACACATGTGAACGGTGGTAGGGAGGGGAGGGGAGGGGAGAGAGAAAGATCCCAAGCAGGCTGCACGCCCAGTGCGGAGCCAGACGTGGGGCTCCATGTCAAGACTCTGAGATCACAACCTGAGCCTCAGCCAGGACTCGGTTGCCCAACAGACTGCGCCACCCAGGCGCCCAGATTCACTCTTGATGTGTCCTGCAGTCACTGTGCACCATGTTGGAGTTGTCATTATCTGTGCACGTGGACGTGCTCGGTCTTCCTCGTGGCGTGGCTGGACCGCTGCACCTGCAGCCCCTGGCTGCTTCGGTCCACGTACCATTTAAGGGCCATTTGAAGAAGGAGCGCAAATCCCGATTGCTATTCCAGAACCATCCGTTGAGACCTTCTGACGAGATCAAGAAAGACAGAGGAACACAGCCTACACCTGGAGGGTCGGGAGCTTGGAAAGCAATCTCAGAGCCGGTGATGGCGATCTCTTCAGAAACTCAGCCTCGCCAGTGCCCTTGGCGGCTCGAAGGTCAGTGTTGTGTGGCAACTCACAGATCTCCTGAAAGGGAAGACTTGACCAACTCATGTCACTCATCCTTTCCCTTTTGTTCTGTCCCAAAAGTCTAAAAGGGCTTTTTCATAAACATGAAATGAGAATTGTAAGCAATAAGAAAGACATGGACTAACTGGCAGTGTTTCTTTTTTCTTTTTTCAGTCTTACAATTGATGGTGTCTTAGAATGAAATATGGCCTATGGTTAGTTTAGAAAAATTATAAAACAGAGAGAAATGAAAACACATACAGCCCAGAAATCTCTGAGCTTTCACCTGTTTCTCTGCTGTTCTTCAACCTCCCTGTATACCTTCTGCTACTGGAACATTCCGAGGCGCTTCCTGCCCCCATGCTGTTGTCCTTCATCTGGCATAAGCTCTGACTTCTCTGTGTCTCTGTCGCTGTGTCTTCCCGGGTTCCCCACTGTATCCCCAGTGCCTGGCACTTAGCAGACACTCAACAAGTATTGCTTGACTGGATCAAGAGTGTTAAACTGAGGGCGAGCACAGAAGCTGCTCCTTGTCATCCAGGAGAGGGCAGTAGGAAGGACAGGGAGGAGCTCCTAGAGGAAGGCGGCTTGGTCAGCTTTTCAGCAGGTAGAGCTGCTCAGCGGGGGAGCGAGTGCCTCCGTGGTGGGGCGTGCTCAGGCAGTAGCTCGGTGTTGTTGAAGGGTGCTTGCCCTGCATGTCAGGGTCGACCAGGTCATTTGGAAGGCCCCTTCCAACCAGACATCCATGTTTGCGGACTCTTCTCCCGGGTCTGTGGTTCTTTCTCGACTGCAGATAGGGCTTTTACCACTGGATGGCACCAGATGAAGGCTGTGAGGACAGTGCTCATCCAACCACCCACAGTGAGAACACAGTTTTTTCTCTTTTCATTATGGAAGTATCGTTGATCTGTACAATGTTATGTCAGTTTCAGGTGTGCAGCATCGTGATTCGACAAGTTTGCTCATTACTCAGCACTCACCACGATTAAGTATAGTCACCATCTGTCACGGTACAGTTGTTATGACAATATTATTGGACTATATTCCGGATGTTGTACTTTTCATCTTTGTGAGTTATTTATATAAGTGGAAGCTTGTAACTCTGAATTTCTTTGACCAATTTCGCCCCCCCCCTTTCCGTCTGGCAACCATCAGTTTGCTCTCGGTGTTTAAGGGTCTATTTTTTTTGTTTGTGTAGAGAACAGATTTTTCATGGCACTTATACCCCAAACACACACTTCAACAACTTCACAGAAACAGTCTTTAACTCGTACAGTATGTAACGCATACTGATTTTTTCTAGTTTACTCTAGCTGACTGCATTTTCTAAGACGGGGATTTGCAAACTATTACACTGATTTTATGACACGGATGGGTCACAATCCACTGTTTGAAAAGCACTGTTTTAGACAACGCAGCCTGTTCAGCCTTGTAAAACTCTGTGGGTCAGTTTTCCTTGACAGTCTGGGCTGTAGCAAGTTGTGTCCCTTAGTGAGTACTTGGTGTGTTTCTGTGTTGAGCTGCTGCCTTGAGCAGCAGTAGGTATGTGCTTCCTTATGGGTGTCTGTGGATGTGGGAATATGGACGTGGGAGATGGCGGGGGGCGTGTTTGTACAGGATTAGCACCTACTGTAGTCCAGGCAGCGGTAAGCCTTGTCAGTGGATATGAAGAGAAGATATATTATCTGTCTGCTTCTGGGAGCTCAGAACCCAGCTGGGTGACATCACATACACATACACACACACACACGAGCGTGCACACCCCCCCACACACACACCCCCTCCCCTCCCCCCCCACACCCCCTACCCCTTTCAGCTTACTCATCAAGCAAATGGAAATGAACTGATGCGCTCAGAATACCACTTAGGACATTTCAGGGTGTAACAGAAGACCAACTCCATTTGGTTTATTTATTACTTTTTTTAATGTAAATTCAATTAGCCAACTTACAGTACATCATTAGATTCAGATGTCGTGTTCAGTAGTTTGTCAGTTTCATATAACACCCAGTGCTCATCACATCACATGCCCTCCTTAGTGCCCATCACCGAATTACTCCATCCCCCCACCCACCACCCCTCCAGCAACCCTCCCGTTTGTTTGCTAGAGTTAAGAGTCTCTTACGGTTTTTCTCCATCGCTGATGACTTCCCATTCTGTTTTCCTTCCCTTCCCCTACAGTCCTCTGCCCTGTTTCTTATATTGCACATATGAGTGAAACCATTTGATATTTGACTTTCTCGGATTGACTTATTTCGCTCAGCATAATACCCTCCAGTTCCATCCGTGTGCATGTAAATGGTAAGTATTCATCTTGTCTGTTGGCTGGGTAATAGTCCATTGTGTGTATGTGTGTATATATATACACACATATATATATGTGTATATATATACACACACATACACACACACACATATATATATATACCACATCTTCTTTATCCATTCATCTGATAAGACATTTGCAAATATCTTCTCCCATTCCGTAGGTTGCCTTTTAGTTTTGCGGACCTTTTCCTTTGCTGTGCAGAAGCTTTTTCTCTTGATGAAGTTGCAATAGTTCATTTTTGCTTTTGCTCCCTCGCCTTTGTAGATGTATGTAGCAAGTAGTCGCTGCGGTTGAGGTCGAAGAACTTCCTGCCTGTGTTCTCCTCTAGGATTTTGATGGATTCCTGTCTCACAGTAAGGTCTTCCATCCATCTTGAGTTTATCTTTGTGTATGGTGCCAAAAAATGGTCCCGTTTTATTCTTCTACATGTGGCTGTCCAGTTTTCCCAGTACCATTTATTGAAGAGACTGTCCTTTTTCCACTGGATATTCTTTCCTGCTTTGTCGAAGATTAGTTGACCATAGAGTTGAGGGTCCATTTCTGGGTTCTGTCTTCTGTTCCGTTGATCCATGTGTCTGTTTTTGTGCCAGAACCATACTGTCTTGATGATTACAGCTTTGTACTCTAGCTTGAAGTCTGGCATTGTGATGCCACTAGCTTTGGTTTTCGTTATCAACATTCCTCTGGCCATTCGGGGTCTTCTCTGGTTCCATACACATTTTAGGATGATTTGTTACAGTCTGTGAAAAAAGTTGATGGTATTTTGATGGGGATCTCATCGAATGGTTCGATTACTCTGTGTAGACATTTTAACAGTGTTTTTCCAATCCATGAGCATGGAACGTTGTTTCATTTCTTTGTGTCTTCCTCAATTTCTTTGCTAAGTGTTGTGTAGTTTTTGGAGTACAGATCCTTTACGTCTTTGGTTAGGTTTATTCTTAGGTATCTTATGGGTTTCAGTGCATTTGTAAATGGGATCGATTCCTTCATTTCTCGTTCTTCTGTCTCATTGTTAGTGTATGGAAATGCAACTCATTTCTGTGCATTGATTTTATATCCTGCTGAATTCTTGTATGAGTTCTAGCAATTTTGGGGTGGTGTTTTGGGTTTTCCACATAAAGTATCATGTCATCTGCAAAGAGTGAGAGTTTGACTTCTTTGCTCAGTCGGATGCCTTTGATTTCTTTTTTGTTGTTTTCTGATTGCTGAGGCTAGGACTTCTCTAGTTGAAGAACTGCGGTGAGAGTGGGCCTCCCTGTCATGTTCCTGACCTTAGAGGAAAAGGTCCCCGTGTTTCCCCATTGAGAATGATATTCGCTGTGGGCTTTTCATAGATGGGTTTTATGTTATTGAGGTATATCCCCTCTACCCCTATACTGTGGAGAGTTTTAATCAAGAAAGGATGCTGCATTTTGTCCGGTGCTTTTTCTGCATCCGTTGAGAGGATCATACGGATCTTGACCTTTCTTTTATTAATGTGAAGTATCACATTGATTTGATTTGCGAATGTGGAACCACCCTTAGAGCCCAGGAATAAATCCCACTTCGTCACGGTGAATACTCCTTTTAATGTGCTGTTGGATCCTATGCGCTAGTATTGTGCTGAGAATTTTTGCATCCATGGGGTCTTTGTCTGTTTTTGGGATCAAGGTCATGCTGGCCTTAGAGAACAAGTTTGGAAGTTTTCCTTCCATTTCTGTTTTTTGAAACAGCCTCAGAAGAATAGGTATTAGTTTTTCTTTGAATGTTTGGTGGAATGCCCCTGGGAAGCCATGTGGCCCTGGACTCTTGTGTGTTGGTAGATTTTTTGATCACTGCTTCAGTTTCCTTGCTGGTTATGGGTCTGTTCAGGTTTTGTATTTCTTCCTGATTCAGTTTTGGTGGCTTACAAGTTTCCAGGAACGCATCCATTTCTTTCAGATGACCTCATTTGTTGTCCTATAGTTGCTGTGTGTGTTCTTAAGATGGTTTGTGTTTCTTTGGTGTTGGTTGTGATCTCTCCTCTTTCATTCATGACATTATTATTTTGGGTCCTTTCCCCTTTCTTTTGGATAAGTGTGGCTTGAGGTTCATCAAGCTTATTAATAATTTCAAAGAACCGGCTCCTGGTTTCATTGATTGTTCTACTGTTCTTCTGGTTTCTATTTCATTGTTTTCTGCTCTAATCTCTATAATTTCTCTTCTCCTGCTTGGTTTCGGCTTTAGTTGCTGTTCATTCTCCGGCTCCTTTGGGCGTAAGGTTAGCTTGTGTATTGGAGACTTTCTGATTTTTTGAGGAAAGCTTGTATTGCTATGTACTTTCCTCTTAGGACCGCCTTTGCTGGATCCCAAAGGTTTTGAACGGCTGTGTTTTCAGTTTCATTCATTTCCATGAAATCTTTAATTCTTCTTTGATTTCCTGGTTGATGCATTCATTCTTTCGTAGGATGCTCTTTAGCCTCCGAGTGTTTGAGTTCCTTCCCTATTTCCTGTTGTGACTGAGTTCCTGTTTCAAAGCATAGTGGTCTGAAAAGAGGCAGGGAATAATCCCAATCTTTTGGTATCGGTTGAGACCTGATTTGTGCCCCGGTATGGGATCTCTTCTGGAGAATGTTCCATGTGCCCTGTAGAAGAATGTGTATTCTGTTGCTTTAGGATGGCATGCTGTGATGTACCTGTGAAGTCCATCTGGTCCAGTGTGTCATTCAGAGCCCTTGTTTCCTTGTTGATCATCTGCTTAGATGATCTGTGCATTGCTGGGAGTGGGGTGTTGAAGTCCCCTACAGTTATTGTATGATTCTCGTCGTGTTTCCTTCATTTGGTTCTTAATTGGTTTATGTAATTGGCTGCTCAAGTTAGGAGCATATATATTTATAATTGTTAGATCTTCTCGTTGGGTAGGCCCTTGAAGTATGATATAGCATCCTTCTTCATCCCCTAATACAGTCTTTGGTTTAAAATCTAATTTGTCTGATAGGAGGATTGCTACCCCAGCTTTCTTTTGAGGTCCATTCGCGTGATCAATGGATCTCTACCCCCTCACTTTCGATCTGGAGGTGTCTTTAGTTCTACAATGAGTCTCTTGTAGATAGCATATGGATGGGTCTTGCTTTTTTATGCAGTCGGATACCCTGTGTCTTTTTTTTTTTTTTAAATGATGACTTTTTTTTTGAAGATTTTATTTATTCATTTGAGACACAGAGATACAGGGAGAGAGAGAGAGAGCGAGAGAGAGCATGAGCAGGGAGAGAGGCAGAGGGAGAGGGGGAGAAGCAGGCTCCCCGCTGAGCCAGGAGCCCGATGCGGGGCTCGATCCCAGGACCCTGGGATCATGACCTGAGCCGAAGCCAGACGCTTAACCATCTGAGCCCCCCAGGCGCCCCTACCCTGTGTCTTTTGATTGGAGCATTTAGCCCATTTAGATTCCGAGTAACTATTGAGAGAGATGAGTTTAGTACCGTTGTATTACCTGTATAGTCCCTGTTTCTGTAGATCTTTTTCTTTCTGGTCCAGTGTTACTTTTGGGCTCTCTCTTGGCATAGAGGATCCCTTTTAGTATTTCTTTCTTTCTTTTTTTTTTTTTTAAGATTTTATTTATTTGACAGAGAGAGACACAGCGAGAGAGGGAACACAAGCAGGGGGAGTAGGAGAGGAAGAAGCAGGCTTCCCGCGGAGCAGGGAGCCCAGTGCGGGGCTCGATCCCAGGACCCTGGGATCATGACCTGATCTGAAGGCAGATGCTTAGCCGACTGAGCCACCCAAGCGTCCCCCCCTTTAGTATTTCTTGCAGGGCTCGTTTAGTGGTCCCATAGTCTTTCAGTTTCTATTTGTCCAGGAAGCCCTTTAGCTCTCCTTCCATTCTGAATGACAGCCTTGCTGGAGAAAGTATTCTTGGCTGTATGTTTTTCTCATTTAGTACCCTGAATAGATGATGTCAGCCCTTTCTGGCCTCCCAGATCTCTGTGGATAGGTCTGCTGCCAGCCTAATGTTCCTACCCGTCTAGGTTAGGAACCTCTTGTCTTGAGATGCTTTCCGGATTTTCTCTTTATTTCTGAAATTTGCAAGCTTCGCTACTGTATGTCAGGGTGCTGATATATTTTTATTGATTTGGAAACGGGTTCTCTCTACCTCTTGAACTTGTATGCCTGTATCCTTCCCCAGATTAGGAAAGTTCTCAGCTATGATTTGTTCATATATACCTTCTGTCCCTCTTTCTCTCTCTCTCTTTCTCCTCAGGGCCTGCAGTAACTCCTCAGCGGGGAGTCTGCTTGCTTCAGGATTTTTCTTTCCCTCTGCCCCTTCCCCCGCTCACTCTCTAAAATAAATAAATCTTTCAAAACAAAAGGAAGAGATCGAAGGAGGGAGGCAAGATGGTGGCACGGTAGGGGAGCTCGTTTCATCTGGTCCCTTGAATGTAGCTAGATAACTATCAAATCATCCTGGACACCTCTGAATTCAACCTGAGATGTAAGGAAGGAATTGCTGGAATTCTACTAATAGACAAGTGACCACTTTTTGCAAAGTAAGAGGTGCGGAGAAGTGAATCTGCGGGGATATATGGGAAGATCCTCTGCGGGGAGAGGGAGCCTGTGTAAGCCGGCCACAGGCAAGTGATACAGCCCCAGAGCGCAAAATCAGAACCTTTAGAAATCTTCTCCGCTAAGAGATAGCCCTGCCTGAAAGGTGCTCTGGTGGCAAGGTGGGGCAGCATCCAAGGTGGGACAGTGTGACCTCAGGATCCCTGGGGTCACAGGAAGAACAGGGGTGCTTGAGCCGGCAGAGTTCCCAGGCACTGGAGTGGGGAAACTGGTTAGGGTCAGGGAGCAGGGGGGGTTCTCAACTCAGTTTGCCATAAACCACGAACCACGGCTCATCTGGGTGACAGCTATTGTATGCGGGTCCTGCACAGGGCAGACAAGGCGGCGCCCCTCTGCCTTCTCCCAGGAGGATCGGTGCAGGCCCTCACCACAGGAGCCTGCAGACTTTGGCACACACAAAACTGAAGACCGCTTATCCCTGACAGTTTACTGAAGAGAGGGGACCTCGATCTTTTCGCTCCGGGCCTGGAAATCGGGGCGTGGCCATTTTTCTTTTCATCCTCTCAAGTGGCCCAGAGAGCCTTCGGGGAATAGAATCACATAGAGCAACTACAAGCAGTTTACACTGAGCCCGCCCCCCCCCCCCTGCAAGGGGCGGTACAACTCCCCCCAGGCCAAGACACCTGAGGGTCAGCACAGCAGGCCACTCCCCGAGCAAAGCAGCTGGAAGAACAGGGGAAGAAGTTTAGGAGCCCACAGGAGTGCAAAACTCCAGCACTAGGGGAAAACAGTAAATTGAATTCAAAGGTTATTTCATGATTCGTTTATCTTGCAGTTTAAAATTTTCCTTTTCTTTTTTTCTTCCCAACTAGTTTCTTATTTTATCAACTCTTTCATTTTAAGTCGTTTTTGATTGTCATTTTCTACATTTCCATTTTTTAGAGATAGTCTTCAGTTTTGCTTCCTTCTGCTACATTCAATTTTATGTCTGTATATATGTAACCTTGGTGATTTTACACTTCTGGGATTTAGTGTCTTTTAACAAACAGGCCAAAATACACCCAGGATTTCATGGAGGTTTGACCACCTGGGAGATAATATTCTCTCTTCTCCCACCCCCCAGCCACCCCCCACATTTCTTTTTTCTTCTCTTTTTTGGTTTCTGACCTCTTCGGATTTGACTAGTGTGTATTTGCTTGCGTCGTGGTTGATATTTTTTATGTTGCTCTCTTGTTCCTCCATTCTTCTCTGGGCAAAAGGAATAGAAGGAGGAATTCACAACAAAAGAAAGAACCGGAGGATGTACTCTCTGCCATAGATCTAATTGATATGGACACAATTGAGCTGAGCCTAAACCAAGAGTTGGCCGTTCAACTGACTGAGCCACCCAGCTGCCCCTCCATTTGGTTGAAATGGTAAAGACATTTATTAATTCACATGAGGGGCATTTATTAATTCACATTATCCGATGAGGGGCAGAGCAGGCTATAGGCCCACAGGGGCTTCGCATGGTTTTAGGGATGCAGTGTCCTTCCAGTACTTCTCCTTGTCCTAAGGCTGGTTCCCTCAACGGTTGTCAGAAGCCCTTCAGTGGTAATCTGGGCTTCAGCTCCCTGGTTTAGAACACTGAAAGTTTGGTTCCTTGTAGTGTAGACCGGGGAGAGTTTAGGCTACCATAGCATTTTCCAGGTTATAGTGTAGACCAGAAAGTGAAGGCTACTATAACATTTTCTAGGTTGTGGCTGTTGTGTTTCTTTGTTCCTGGTTTTCCCACTAGGACTTGCTTAAAGGGTGTGGAAGGACCGGTTCCTAATCCAGAGCCGGGGGAAATACTTAGGTAGTCGTTCGTGAGTTTTCCGGAACGATCCTGGATCTCCTTTCCTATGGACACAGAACTTCCGGTCGAGCAGAGTTCTCTGACTGGCTCTCACCCGTGGGTTTGCTGAGGGAATAAGTGGTGGCAGGTTTTCTAGGTGAGGGATGAGGTGAGGTTCTGTGCTGTCTAGGGTCTTGGGGAAGGAGGTAGGCGCACGAGTAAAGAAAGGGAAGAAATGGCTGCCGTGGGGACGGTGACGGGCCATGTGTGCGAGCACCAAGACGGATGGCTGAGTCTGCCGACATTTGTAATGGAGTACCAGACGTGCCTCTGTTGGCCTTTTGAGGTAGATGAGCTTTTAGGGATTCACTCTTCAAAAGAGGGAGTTCCAGTGTTCATTCTCTCCAGTGGCGAATGGAAGTGCTCATTTCCCAACATCCTCACCAGCACGGTGTATTAGAAACCTTTTCATCGTGGTTAATCTGATATGTGAAAGATGGTGTCTTCAGTAATGTTACTGTATAATTTTTTTTACCGATTTTCTTTCTTTATTTGACAGAGAGAGACACAGTGAGAGATGGAACACAAGCAGGCTTCCCGAGGAGCAGGGAGCCCGAAGCGGGGCTCGAACCCAGGACCCTGGGATCATGACCTGAGCCAAAGGCAGAGGCTTAACGACTGAGCCACCCGGGTGCCCCCGTCATTTTATTTTATATTCCTCTTATTTTGGGGGGTGAAGTTGAAGATCGTTTTTATATGTTTAAGAGCCATTTATATTATCTTTTACAGTGAACTGTCTGGTCAAGTAAGGAATTCCTTTCTTGACCTTAGTAAAATGATAGTAACACTGTTAGGCTCTGAAGTCCTTTCTATCAAGGCAGTGAAGGGATTTGAGATGGGAGGGTGACTTAGTCAGATTGAGAAAGTGACCAAATGACCACAGTCCTTGGGCATGCAGGGAATCCTCACCCTAAAGATGGAGCCTATGGGTAGATTCTGTAAGAAATGGAAAGAAAGTGCAAAGTGGTGGTTCCTGAGAATAAGGACATGGACCTTACTTGGAGCTGAGGGTGAACCCAGGCATCAGGGAGATGGGGCCAGGCCTGGCTAAGAGGCCTGAAATCCTCTCTCCCAGGCTCCTGAGGCAGCTTTCCTAACCAGGGCTACAGAGGTGGGAACCCAAGTTGGGGCCCTGGGAGCTAGACGCCCCAGGCAGGGTGTCAGCCGGCCTTCCTTCCTTCTTCCTCTGCATGGGCTGGCATCTCCAGACCGGACCCCCTAGGAGAGGGCTTCCCAGGCAACATGTGGTGAGCATCTTTAAAGTTTTGTTCCAATAATCTCTCTGTTGTGGACGATATTCTATAACATACATGAAAAATGATTTCCTAGAAAGATAAAATGCAAGAGACACATCAAATAGAAGCTCAAGTTATTTATGAGGAGAATCAATAGACGTAGAATTCCTATGTCACATTGCAGTAAGTTTCTAAATGCTACTGAAATTTTGTTCTTAAAGTAGTTATACTTTAAACAACAGGGCTTTAGAACAGATATTATCTTCCATTTCCCCCACTTAGAACAGATACTGTTTTCCATTTTCCCCCCTTTTATTCCTCATCGCCTTCACTCCAGCTCCCCAACCCACAGCTGAACCAGTCCATTTATTCGGCAACGTTTGCTCATGCCTTCCCCTCCCGCAGACGGTCTATGAGGCCACTTTATAAACAGGGGCTCTTACCCACACAGGATGGAGAGGAAGGGAACGTGGTGGAAATACGGCTTTTCTTTTCTTTTTTTTTTTTTTTTTTTGCTTTGACATTTATCTGCCCCATTTCCTGACCCCAGAATCTTATTTTCGTCATGATCTCGCATTGTTGAGTTTTCACAGAGTCTTGAGAGGCTTACACCTAACCAAGAGAAAGTACATTTCCAAGAGGAACATTTAGATCTGATTTTTCATGTAAAACCCTTGTCTTTCTTATGTAAAATTATGGGACTTTTTTTTTTTTTAAGATGGTTAATTCCACCATCAAGTAGATTGTACTTACTTGAGTTCAAACAGCTTTTTAAAAAAAAAAAACTGGGTGTTACACGCAAATCATGAATCATGGAACGCTGTATCAAAAACTACTGAAGCACTATATGGTGATTAACATAACCGAAAACAAAAAACAAGAGAATGTGAAAGTCACTCTTTCTCCCATGAAGTCCACAGATAAACCGCTGACCCCAAAGAAGAGCAGAAGAGTCCTCATTGGCTCTTCTCCTGGGCTGGGCTCTGCAGGGATGATTTCCAACCTGACTGAGCGATAGCTTGTCTCTGTCTCTCGGGATATTTTGCTCGAGTCCATGGCATCAGCCAGCTGCTGAAGGCATTTCTACGGAAGACAGAATGTCATTATCAAATTCTAAATCTTGGGGCTGGGGTAGATACCACCTTCTGGAGATTAAAGGTAAATGAAAATTCCCCTTCTTCTTTCCCGAATTGTTTCATTCGTGAAGGTGCCCGCCTGGTTCAAAAATGTTAAAAATATATTCAGAAGGAATGCAGTGACTGCCTGTCTCGCGCCCCTGTCCCCAGCTGCTTGCACCTGCTGCCACCCTCAGCCACATACGTGATGTCCCCAGGGCCTCGCTGAAGGATAGGTGCCTGGCTTCCCATCCTTTGCTGTTGCAACAGGGGTTATGATAAAAAAAAGTCCTTGTAGACATGTCCTCAGCACGTGTGGAAGAGCCCTGCCAGTGGAATTGTGAGACCCAGAGCCCCTGCATCTGCCATATTGACGATAAGGAAGAGGTTTCCTTTTTTATTATGTTATGTTACTCACCATTCATTACACCATTAGTTTTTGATGTAGCGTTCCGTGATTCATTGTTTGTGCATCACACCCAGTGCTCCGTGCAGAACGTGCCTTCCCCAATATCCATCACCAGGCTACACCATCCTCTCACCTCGCTCTCCTCTAGAACCCTCAGTTTGTTTTTCAGAGTCCATAGTCTCTCATGGTTCATCTCCCCCTCCCATTTCCCCACCTTCATTCTTCCCCTCCTGCTATCTTCTTTTTTTTTTTAACATATAATGTATTATTTCTTTCAGACGTACAGATCTGTGATGCAACAGTCTTACACAATTCACAGCGCTCACCATAGCACATACCCTCCCCAATGCCTTATCACCCAGCCACCCCATCCCTCCCACCCCCCACCACTCCAGCAACCCTGAGTTTGTTTCCTGAGATTAAGAATTCTTCGTATCAGTGAGGTCATACGATACATGTCTTTCTCTGATTGACTGATTTCGCTCAGCATAACACCCTCCAGTTCCATCCATGTCTGATAACGATGATTTTATGGTCGTCATGACAGTGTCCTCGGTACGGTTTGAGGATGTGCAAGGCTGGGTGATGGTGATATGAAACAAAGGCCTTTTGTAGCTGTTCCCTGATTTGGTCCCTCACCTGCTCTGTTAGGGGGCAAGAACAGGTGTATGTAACTACGCTCATTGACGGGAAAGGCGACGGGTCTGGTTAGTGGCAGAACCAGGACAATAGGACTGCAGCTCCTGCAAGTCCGGGTTCCTTCCCTGTTCTCTACACAGGGCCTTGTGCTTGTTCAGGGGAATCTTTGCGGTCTGTCGATTCACGGTGTGTGTGTACCTCAGGCCCCACGTCTGTGTCCCGTGTCATAAGTCATAAAGGCACAGCCACGGCGCTTACTAGGGCAGGTCCTGCTGGGAGAGTCTCCCGTGTATGTATTTCCTCAGGAATCCTCACAACCCCGTGAGGTGCTATCACTTTCTCTACTGTGCAGACGAGGAACGCTTGGCCCGGGGAGGTGAGTGACTTCCAGCGCCTCACAGCAGACACGTGGTGGAGCTGGGATCGGAAGCCCATTCCCCGGCTCCAGAGTGCCGGCCCTTTCCCCCCACCGTGCTCTCCTCTCACAGAAAAAGTAGTAGTACCACAAGCTGGTGCTCGCCCTCACAGTGTGGGGTGCTTTGTGATATTTGCTCTTGTATCCTATTTGATCCCCTAAATGCTGGTTCCCCCCCCGCCCCCCCCCACAGTGGTTTCCTGACCCTCCCTAATCTGTCTCAGTCTGGGTTTTGGAAAAGTCTGTTAGGTTCTACTTCCCCAGCACCTCTCAGTGCGTCCCCACCTCTCAGTGTCCATCCCCGTGGCGGCTGCCCCAGTTCAGGCTCCCCATGACTTCTTCCCTGGACCTTCTTCCTGGATGGCTGTGAGATCCTCCTAACTTTTGTCCTCCGTCCGTTCTCCATGCGGAGACCAAAGTCACCTAAAAAATACATTTCTGACCATAGTGTTCGTAATTTAAGGCGCTAAGTCCACCTTTGCTGTTTGGGGCCTAGTGTTCAGTCCATGAAGATGGTCGGTCAATGTATGAGGGAATGCAGAATTAGAAAACGTACTGTGTATTTGTCCTCAGGATGAAGATCTTCTCCCAGGTAAGTATTCTGAGGTCGACTTTCCAATGATAGTCACGAGAAAGCCGCACAGCACCACCGAACCTCACTGTGGGGTTGCTCACAAGGTCCTCGATCTTGGGACGAGCACGTGGCCCTGCAATGCTCTATGAATGGAGAACACACAGGATGGACGTGCCATGCACACACGTGCTTTGGTCAGACTGAACTCCCCTTTTGACCCCACTATTGGGGAAAAAAAGAAGCAAAAGCTGTGGAAAACTCACACTTTCATATGTCTGCCAGCCTAAAGAGTAGGTCCAGTACAGCCACCTGCCCCAAAGACGTTGAAAGATGTGCCCCAGATAACGGGGCACATGACAGTCACCTGCAGGAGCTCTCAGAACCACCCGTCGTTCCTGTTGCAGCAGCCTGATGGTCTACCAATTCCGGTCTGTTCTGTCATTTCATAATCGATCGTGTTTCCTGTCAAGCATTAAAGCAGCCCCAAAGAAACCTGGAGAAGAATCGGCTCCCAAATCCAAAGGGAGAAACGCTTTTTCAAAAGCTATTCAAAATTAAACTAAAAGTCGTCCCAAGGCGTTTCCACAATTCTTTCCTCGCAGTTCCCAATTTCTCAATGTCAAGGTCTTGGGCAGTCCGGTCCACAGGGGCCCGGCTTTGGAGACAGCGGCACCTCTACAGTGCCTGGATGGACGCCCGAACCTCGTAGGCGGATCCGATGGGCTCTGATGGCCCCTTACTTATTTAGTGCCATGAGGCACTGGGAGGTGGAGGGTCTGCAGCGGCGGGGCGACCCGGAAAGCCTGAGGCCATCGCCCGCAGAGCACAGCGTCCGCTCGGCCTGGGGCTCACTGGTTCCCGGAGTTTTCAGCCAGGGCAAAGCCCGGGGGAGGGCAGGGGAAGGCTCGGGTCCAGTGCGCCCAGGGCGATGCTGGGTGGGGCCTGGACAGAGGGCGACGGGGACAGCCGACCCACCCAGCTGCTCCCCAGGGGCTCGGGCAGCGGCACCGAGCCGGGCTCCAGGTCTTGGCGTGGCGCAGCCCCAGGCCCAGACCCCGAGGCCTGATGTGGGGCGGCGGCAAGGGACAGAGCGCGCGACCAGGAGAGCAGCCGGCCCTCCCGCGCCCGAGCCTGGTCTGGGCTCCTGCCGATCCGGATCGACGCGCTCGCCTGCCCACGGTCTGGTTGGTCAGCTGCTTCATGCAGCTGGATTGCTTCTTGCTGGCGGCGGCGGCGGGGGCCGGCACGGCCAGGGCCGGGCAGCTCGAGGAATCGCCCGGGGGGAGGGGGGCCGACGTCGCTTCATGTCCACCCGAGGCGGCAGTGGAAGCGGCTGTGGGCCCGGCGCCCCCCCCTCGCCGCCTCTCATCCAGTGGCGCGGCAGGTCGGGGCCTTGGGAGGCCAGACCCGGGACGCGGTACCCAGCCCGTCCTCCACCCAGGGCGGGAACCCCGGGGCCGCCCTGTGCAGGGCCCGGAGGCCCCCTCTCGGGCACCGCCACCGCCGCCCGCGACCCCCTGCCGGGTCCAGCCGCACACCTCCGCGAGGCAGCGGATGCGCGCAGCGCACGGAGCCACCGGTGAACCGCCAAACCCCGGTGTGGGACGCACTGTCCCCGCAGAGCTGGCAGGGCACGGAAGGACGGAACACTCTGGAGCCTCTGGAGGCTGGAAATGCCCAAAGTCTCCTTGAGGGCCGTGCCTCTGCGCAGGTGTAGATATTTGTCAAATGCACCTAGGATCTGCTCTCCTAGGTGAATGGATGCATTGCATGCATTGCATGCATTGCATGCATTTCCTGGGGGAAAGTCCAGGGCCAGATGCATTTTCTGTGGGCGGGCACCTGGGGGCAGTCAGGCAGGAGCACTCGCTAGGGGCCCACCCAGGACAGCCAGGAAGCAGGGGGAACAGGGGAAGGGGCCCAGCCCTGCGTGGGAAGTCGTGGGGCTGAGCGTCTGGGACCGGGACCGGTGGCCAGAGTCGGCCCTGGGAAGGCCCAAGGTCTCGGGCTTTCCTAGCAACGTGGCCTGCGCAGGGGAGGCGCGTGCCGGGCCCGCGCAGGCGTTGCCTAGAAACGCCTGTTGTCTTCTGATTCTTAGCCTGGCGCAAGCAGGCGTTCTGGGACACTTGGCGGGGTAGTCCGACTGCGCTGGACGCTTTTCCACAGCGGACCGCGACAGTTATATGACCCGCGAAGATGTGCTCCTGGGTTGGTGGCCTGGGCTCTGGCCTAGGCCATTCCCAGGGAGGAGTGGATGGCAGTGAGACTTCCTTGACCGGCTCCAACTCGGATCTCACCATGGACTTTGGTGATGTCATATCATCTCAGACAGAAATCAATAGACTCCTCAATGAGATCCAAAGACTGGAGGCTGATCTTACACTTTGGAAACATTTGTCCAAGGGACCGAATAGCTCAGACTCCAATGCCATCTGGAAACTGAAGAGCACCATCAGGGACCTAGAAGAGAGGCGGATGAGGGAGATCGAGGAACATCAACTCGGAGTTGCGATACTGCACAGTGTCCATCAAGAAAAACTGGCCGACATCACTGACAGGCACCGCAAACAACTCCTCGAGTATGAAAGACGGATAGAAGACCTGCAACATCAAGAGTCTGCCAGTCATGGGAAAGATGACTTACTTCAAGAAAGGGAAACTGAGCTTAGAAGGTTGAAGCAACAACTTGCAGAAATGGAGCGGCTGAATGACCGTTTAAACAACGTTGCTTCTGATCTCAGAGCAGAAAACCAAAAGTTGGTTTTGGCGCTCCAGGATGTAAGACATCAGCTGGAAGAATCTATTCTCCGGAACAACGAGGATTCTCTGGAAAACAACACTGCTGTGAGGGCTTTAAAAATAGAAAAAGGACGGTTAATAGCAAAATTGGCTCGGGCGGAAAAGAAGCTGTTGGAGGAAACAAACAAGGATGAGCAAACTATCAAAGAATTGTCCCCTTTAGAGCATGTGCATTGCATTCAACACAGTCAAGAGAAAGACCTGGAAATAGTACACCTCAAAAAGAGGATCGAGCAGATGGACGCCGACCATACAGAAACGAAGGAAATGCTGTCCTCTGCTCTGGAGGAGCAGAAGCGATTGACACAACTCGTTAAAGAGAAAGAGATGTATATTGAAGAACTTACAGGAAGTCCAGAGCTTCAGGAGGAATTCGGTCAGTCTACCCAAACCTTCAGAAGTAATGACATTTCCCAGCCATCCGTGGAGGACAAAGACAGGTGTCTCCCATCCGTGACAGGCGAAAATCCTCATCTGAGAGAAGAACTGGAGAGCCTAGGACAACAGAGTCGCTCTGTTCCTGCGCTCGACCCTAAAATCCTAGACGAGATCGTAGAACTGGAGTGTGAGGTGTTTCAACTCCAGGAGTTAAAGGATGATCTCGAGGAGGAAATCAGAGAGCAGCAGAAGATCATTCACAACCAGCAGCAGGGGAAGATAGGACTGCTTCATTCTTTACAAGAGCAGAAGCAGAAAGTGGAGCAGCTCCAATACCAGCAGGAGCAGATGAATATTGAACACGCTCAGCTCCTTTCAGCGAAAGACGAGGAGATTCAGCATTTGCAGGACACGATAGACCAAATGAAAGCCCGGTTGCCTGACAAAAGCCAGCACATTCCGACAGAAGACTGTGATGATGTGGAAGTCCCAACCAGTCAGCCTCTTCCCAGACAAAACGCAAGTGAAAAGCTTGATTCACGTGAAGCCGAAACTCAAATATCAGTCCTAGGAATCAAAGAACACGAACTGGAGATGAAGCTTCTAACTGAACAGAACATCCGACTGACGGAACAGATCGATCGGCTCTCCAAAGAGGAGATTGGTAAACTAACTCAGATTATCCAGCAGAAAGACTTGGAGATTCAGGGTCTTTCCAGCAGGATCTCTGCGGCTTCTCACAGCCAGAACCGGGACGTGGAGCGACTTCAGCGGCAATTGCAAGAGTACGCTTGGAAAAGCGAACAGGTCTTGGCGGTCTTAAATGAGAAAACGAGGGAGAACAGCAATCTGAGGACAGAGTATGACAAAATGGCGGATAGGATGGCTGCCACAGAAGCAGACCTCCGGCGGATGCAAGAGGAAAATCAAAAACTGTCCACTAGAATGGACAGTAGTGGTCAGGAGATGTTTAGAGAAACGATTCAGAATTTATCACACATCGTTCGAGAAAAAGACCTCGAAGTGGATGCGTTAAGTCAGAAATGTCAGACTTTATTGACACTCCTGCAACCCTCCAGCCCTGGTAATGAGGTTCGAGGCGTTCATATGGATCAGTTCAAGCAGCTTCTACAGGAACGGGACACATTAAAACAGCGAGTGAAGATCATGGAAGAGTGGAAACAGCAGGTGATGACCACAGTCCAAAATATGAAGCGTGAGTCACCCCAGCTTGAGAGAGAGCTGGCACAACTCCAGGCGCGGGCTTTCACCAGCAGCGAGAAGGATTCTGAACTACCGACGACCTCTAGTGACCTGATGCAGACGTACAAAGGCAATGAAATAAAATTACAACATTTAGAGAAGGAACTGGCACAAATTCAGCTCAGCATCGGGGAGCTTTGCAATGCCAAGGATCTCCTTCTAGGGAAACTGGACGTGATTTTCCTCGAGCCCTCCCCCGACTGCTCAGAGTCAGCGGACTCTCTGGAGCCCGTGAAATCTGACAGAGTGGGTGAGGCTTCTGAGTTGCTCCAAGTGGAGGTAGAAGAGCTGAGAAAATCAATGCAAGAAAAAGATAGGATGATTCGAACCCTCCAGGAAGATAAGCAGAGATGGACTGATTCAGTGGCTGCCACGTGGGAAGGAGAAGGCCCAGAACAGGAACACAGGGATTCCGACATCGAGCAGCTGAAGGAGAAACAGGCCGTTCTACAAAACTTCATTCGGGATCAGGAGCTCCGAATCCAAGCGAAAAGTGAGGACTTGCTTTCTTTGCAGGAGAACTTCCGTAGCCAAGTGAGTGAAAATGAACTTTTGAGGCAGACGGTCACCAATCTGAAGGAGAGAATAGCAGAGTTGGAAATGGATGTGTGTCAACCGAGAGAGGAAAATGCAAAAGTCGAGGAAAACTCTCGAGAAAAGGCAGTGGGAGATGAGGCATTGCAAGAGACAGATAGGCTGCTTTCAGTGATGCGGAGAGAGGAGGAATCCCAGGGTGCTGCGATGAAAGAGAAGGCACTTGCTTTGGAGCAACTATCGCAAGAGAGAGAAGAGCACGAGACCGGGGTATTGAACCGGCCGGTCAGTGCAGTTCCATCAATGCAGGGAAAGACAGTTCTGTGCCAACAGGGGAGAGATGAAGTCCTGTTGGCCCTGACACAGAAACAAATGGAAACCTGTGCCCTCCAGAAGGAGGTTTGCCATTTACGTGAGAGCGAATTACGCCTAACCCAGGAGCTGGAGAGACGGCGACACCTCGCTCTAGAAGCCGAAGACGCTCATCGCCGGGAAGCTCTGGCCTCAGAAGACAAAGTGGCTCAACTCAGGAAGGAAGTGACGGTCTTGCAGGGAAGACTCGTTTTGTCTTCCACTGCCATGGAAAATGCCAGCCGAGGAGCCAGTCTGCAGGTAGAGTCGCTGCAGGAGCAACTGCACGTGGTGACCCAGCAGAAAGAGGACACTGCGCTCCAGCTTGCTGCCTCGCAGGAAGAAGGAAGGCAGTATGGTCACATCCTAGCTGACCTCAAGTTGGAACTCGCCGAATGGATGGAAAAGGCAGACAGCCTCGAAGGAAAACTGAAGTCATTGCAGGGACGATTACATAAAACAAATGCTGACTTGGAGCTGAAGGAAGACCAACTCCAAGAATTCCAGAAACAGAATGAGGTCCAGCAGGAAATCCTGGAGGACACACAGAAGAAACTGATGAACTTAGTCAGTAAGTCCGAAGGAATGGTGGACAAAACCCTACTAAGGAGACTCTTCCTGGGATCTTTCCAAGCCCCTGACGCTGAACGGCAGGAAGCCTTAAGGTTGATGGGAAGCATGCTGGGGATCCGAGAAGACCAGATGCGGCAGCTGTTCAGTGAAGGGCCAGGTGGTGGTACCAGCTGGATGAGTCGGGGGCCTGGATCCAAAAGCGCCCCCAACACACGTGTGAAGCCAAATCACCGACCTATGGCCAAGAATTCTTTTTCAGGGCTTTTCGTCCAGTTTCTAGAAGCGGAATCTCATTCAGCTTTGCCACCACCAAAGCCCTCTGCTCATGACGTGAAGCCCCCAGATCCCGGAGGAAGGGGAAAACTGGCTATGAAACAAGGCCCAGCACGTCTGAACACTACCCTAGCATCCACATCCCGGAAAAAAGATGTGAAGCCCCGCACCACAACGGTGTCTCTTATTACCCCACCTGGACCGGAAGCGGATGGATCGGAGCACCTTCTTCTAAATGCCGTCACTGATGCTTTGCCCACGTACGCACCCCAAATACTGTCACCTGCGGAGAAGGTTGGAATGGCGGCCAAAGGCCTCTCAAAGAAATAGAGGATTCTCAAGCCAGAGATGAGACAGTGCTCGGAAGACCCCAAGTCACTCTGTGTGTTTACCTAATCCCAAAATGTCCTTTTGCAAAACGTAATATATTTGCAGTCTTGCTTTCAGCTTAATAAAAATATTCTTTTATGAGTTAACAAAAAAAGGCATCTTTTAATGACTGCAGAGGTATTCACCAAACTGAAAATGGTGGGTATTTCTTATGAGAGTAGACACTGGTGGGGTTGGGGGCTGCGGTCAATGGTACTTCCAGTATTGTTTGTAATGCTTTGATGTTTTCATAAGGAGCATGTATATACATATACCTTTGGTAAGGAAAACATCCACTCGTTTTAATGTTCCCAACTTATCAAATACATGAGCACCCACGCCTTGTTGGAGAAACTGGGTGTATAGCATGAAAGTTTAAGATGAATACATTTTTTTAAAAAATGCGAGTTTGATTTTCCCAGTTATGTCCCATTTCTCTTTCTCCTTTTTTATTTTTAATTGTTTTTTCCATTTCATTTTATGTTGCCTGGGAATCTACTTCATGGGTAACCTGATTTATCTCAGGCCTTTAGAAATATATGTATATTTGTCTTTTTGGGCGTATAGTATTCTATGACTTGCTTTTAAAAAAAAAAATCACTCTGCCTTCGAGATCTTTACAAATGTGAATGAATTCCAATTCATTCTTTAAAAGGAAATGCAGGCCTTTGTGGATATACCCTAAATTACCGAACTAGCTCCTACTGATCAGTATTTAATCGGTTTTTACTTCAAATGTCCATGGTCAACTCCCTTGTTCCTTTCCTCAGAAGCCACTCCAAATCTTCGTTTGCAGTGCCAGGCTCATTACTCCACTATACTCTGGAAACCATCCACTCAAACTTCTTTTCTTCTCCTTCTCCTTCTCCTTCTCCTTCTCCTCCTTCTCCTTCTCCTTCTCCTTCTCCTTCTCCTTCTCCTTCTCCTTCTTCTCCTTCTCCTTCTCCTTCTCCTTCTCCTTCTTCTTCCTTCTCCCTCTTCTTCTTCTTCTTCTTCTTCTTCTTCTTCTTCTTCTTCTTCTTCTTCTTCTTCTTCTTCTTCTTTTTAACGATTTTATTTATTTATTTGACAGAGCAGGAGAGCACAGGCAGGGCGGGTGGCAGAGGGCGAAGGAGAAGCAGGCCCCTTGCTGAGCAGGGAGCCTGATGTGGTGCTTGATTCCCGGGTCACTGAGATCATGACCTGAACCAAAGGCAGACGCTAAACTGACTGAGCCACCCAGGCGCCTCCCATTCAGACTTCTTGAAAGATCTCATTCCATTAATTTTCCATTGTGCTGTATCTTCAGCCTGCCAAATATCTTAAATCCTTCCCTCCCTTTCTGTTGCCAGTGCTCTGGTTCACCCATTCCTGTCTCTTGCACAGACTAGTGCAGTAGACTGCCTACTGATCTTGCTGGTTCCACACTCGGCCTCCTTTGAATCCATTCTCCATGCTGCTGTCAGGGCGAACTGAGACGAAAATCTGATGTCACTTCCCTGCTGCCATTATTTGTGGGTTCCCTCATTGCTTGGAGTTCGACCTTTAGGAGACCATCCAAGCCCTTGCTTTTGCAGCCTTCCCTCCTGCGCATCATTCACATACAGGCTGCCCTTTAGCCGCAGGGAATTCTTACAAGCCCCCAATAGATTCTTATCCAAAGAACTTCAAGTGCATGAGCCTCATCGTTGTGCCTTGCCAAAGGTACAAAGCAGAAGGATTTCATTTTTCTCCTCTTCACCCGTTGGTAAAGGGAGTGATTCCCACCCTAAAGTTATGGGATGTCCGGATGCTGAACAGATGAGCTCGACACTAATTTATTACCCATGTCTACTCGTGGCCCACACCATGCAGGGCCACAAGGGGGTTTTACCTGGGAGCAGAATGAAGAAGGGCTTTGGGGCGGGGGCAGACCTTGTAGTAACAAGAGAGTGACGGTGAGCCCTACTTCCTGCAGGAGGGCATGACTGGCTTGCTGGATAATTGCACACGCTGTCAGGGAAATGGACCTTACTCCTTGGGGAGAAACTGTGCCTGGTCCCTGGGATAAAGAAGGTCGTTTGGCCAGGAGACCTGATCTGTGGGAGCAGAGGGGGAAGGGAACTTTGGGTGAGACCGAGGCCATTGGAGGCCCTCTGATGTTCCCTGATACTAAGACAACACTTCCTATTGAATCTTAATCTCAGGCTTTCCATCACAGTGGACTCTGATATCTAGACATCAATTTCAACCTGGGACTGAGACTTTTAAGGAGTAGGACAGGTGCTTCTCTAGGAAGTGAAATTGTCACGTGAACAAGAGGGGGAGTTGGTCTTCAAAACCAAAATGTATCAACGGTCATTGATGGTCACTCAGTTGATCCCAAGGGAATCCTTAGGTAGCCAAGGGGTAGAAGGAAAGGCTGACGTCCTCCAGCACCATGGAATCTGGCAATGGACTGTGGATAGAAGCAGCCACCCCCACCTGCAGGTTGGATATGCAGACTTTGGCTTCAGCCTGTAGCAAGAAGGCCTTGGTAACTACATTAAGCTGGTGGGGGTATCATGACCCGAGGCAGAGCAGACAGCGGGATATGAAGGCTCAGAGTCTGTAAGAGACTCCGTTTCCAGGAGAGCCCAGTGCATGGTCAGCAATTGCTGCTTTCATGGTCTATAACCCAGGGCCAAGGAGGGCCATTTCTTGCATTGGGAGTCCATGGACGATTCCAGTGACTCCAGGAAGCTGGAGAGGTAGTTGCTAAAGCCTTTTTACTTAGGGCACTAACGGGTGATTTTTTTTTTTTTTTTAAGATTTTATTTATGTATTTGAGAGACAGTTGGAGCTGGAGGAGGAGGTCAAAGGGAGTGGGAGAAGAAGCAGGCTCCCCACTGAACAGGGAGTTCCCTGCCAGGCTGGATCTCAGGACCCTGAGATCATGACTTGAGCCAAAGGCCGACGCTTCACCAACTGAGCCAGCCAGTCGCCCCCTCACAGTTGTTTTGGACAGATCCTAGAGCCTTTTGTTGAGGGGAGCCCCACCCAGCGTGGGCTCAGTGACAAGTAGCAGCCTAAATGGGCTTATGTAAAATTTATAAACAAGGAATATGTTGCCTCTAGAACCAAAAAAAAAAAAAAAAAAATACTGACAGAATTTGGACTTGTATGTCCTTCCTTGTTTGTAAGGATTTTATTTGGTTACTTGAAAGAGCACGAGAGTGAGAGCACAAGGGGCTGGTAGGGGCAGAGGGAGAGGGAGAAGCAGGCTTCCCAGTGAGCAGGGAGCCTGATGCGCGGCTTGTTCCCAGGACCCTGGGTTCATGACCTGAGCCGAAGGCAGACGCTTAATGGACTGAGCCACTCAGTCGCCCCTGCACCTGCATGTCCTTAACAAGTGTGTCAAACAAATGTCCTCACAGTAGGTAGTCGTAAATGTGATGTCATACCTATGTCCCTGGAGAAGGACGGGTGCAGTAAGATCCTGCCCACAAAGATGTCTGTGATAGCAGAGAGGTTTGGGTGCCCTGTGCTTAACAAGGTAAAATGTGTCCCCTTCAAAGTCAAGGCACATTTGACCGAGAGGATGTTGAAATACGCATGGAACAGAACATATTGGCCAAATCTATATTAGCAAAATATTCCCCATCCTTAAATTTGTTGGGCTCCCTTGTGTTTTTTTTTAAAGATTTTATTTCTTTATTTTAAAGAGAGAGACACCTAGTGCACGAGCCCAGTTGGGGCGGGGGGGGCGGAGGGAAGGGCCGAGTGAGCGATTCCCAAGCTGACTCCACCCTGAGCACGGAGCCTAACATGGAGCTGGATCCTATGAACCTGAGACCATGACTTGAGAAGAAAGCGTAGCCCACTGAGCCACCCAGGTGGCCCTAGGGGTCTCAGAGGTTTTCAGGGGACCAGGATTTATTTTAATCAGGTATGATAAGTTAGGAAGATATAGAAGTAACTGTCACAATGGAAGAAGTTTTGTAGATTTAGAGGCCCCAAGAAAGGAGGTTCTGAGAGCCTTGCAGGGCCACCTGGGGAAGCACCAGGATTGGTCAGGAGAAAGAGGGAGTGAAGGGAAAATGTGGGCAAGACCCTTTATTGTGGTTTCCATGGGAAGGGACAGGTGAGGCAGGATAAGCACGTTTAAGACTGGCTAGTTTGAGTAATTTCAGGGGGCTCCAGGCCAGAGTGGTGTCTGCAGGAGTCTGTCCCGCCCTTGCGGTGATCAGGGAGGCCATAGTGGCCCAGAGCTGCTTAAGATGAGGTGGTTGGCAGTAAGGGTTCTGTACCGGTTGGTTTGGATGTGAAAGGTATGCTCCCAGGCCAGTTGTGGACTTTTTCTAAGAATTAACTAAGCCTGCCAGGGACAGTCCCTCCAAAGTCAGCAAGTCTGAGATGTCAAAGCATTAAATACAGAAGCTAGAAAATACGGTTATTTTACTAGGTACAAGCATAATTGGAGCCCTGGTATCGAATCCATGAAGGTTACCCAACTGGTACATCTTAGCAGACATTAACGTTAATTCAGAACCTATGTTTTAGAGGGCCAAAAGCCAGTTGACCTCATTTTATCTTTTGCCATATAAATTATCTTAGTAAATTTGGATTTCTTTTTTTTTTTTTTTTTTTTTTTTTACGGTTTATTCATTCATTTGAGAGAGAGACAGCAAGCAGGTGTGAAAGAGCAGGAACCAGGGGGAGCTGCAGGCAGAGGCAGAGGGAGAAGCCGACTGACTCCCCTCCAAGCAGGGAGCCTCTCATGGGGCTCAATCCCAGGTCCCCGGGATCACGGCTGGAGCCGAAGTCGGACGCCTAAGCATCCGAACCACCCAGGCGCCCCTGTGAATTTTGGATTTCCAGTTGGGTCAAATTGTGAACCTATGTCGAATTAATTTGGGGGGGTTCCTCTTCCTGTATCCAGTTTTCTTTCTTCCATTCCTCCTTTTCTTGGGTTTGTTTGGTCCTGGATATATGCTTGGGTTAGGGAGTGTCTTTTTACCCTGTTCATCTTTCTCCGTTTTTTCTTCCAGAGAGTCTCCAATCAGCATCATTAGGGTTGGAGCCTCTGTCGTGGCAATGGTCGTATGGTTTCAGGTGTCCTGGCGTAAGTCAGGGTGTGAATTGATACCCTCACTGTGCCACAGGGGTGCCACGGATGTTTCCCCCACGACCCTGAGGATGGCGATCTTGTGCCAAACAGGTTTAGGCAGTGGGGTGGTAAGTGAAAGAGCACAGGACCCACAGCGCAGACGTTGATAAAGCCAAAGCATCTTCTGCTACAGCCCTACCTTCTCTCAGTGTGGACGGCTTCCCCTCCCCCCTTTTCCCACTCTACCGATTCCCTCAGGAGACTATTTCATTTCTAGCCCCATAAAGTCATGGGTTTTTGTTTCTGTCTCCAGCTATTCAGACGTGGTGCACATGTTCTGGGTGTTTATGGGGAAAGGGAGCTGGGTGGGTCGGCCCCACAGATGACTGTCCTCTTCCTGCGGGCATGCCAGTCCATCTCCCCAGTGTTGGAGTCCACAGCCAGGAAGGTCATTTTGTCCATGGCCAGAGTGGGAGCCTCAAGGCCCTGGATCCAGAGATGAGTCCCTGGACGCGCTGGGAAGCAACAACACTAAGAGAAAGCAAGTGTGTGGAGGAGGGGTTTTGCACTGGGAGAGAGGTGGAGCACCAAACGGCCGACCCTCCACTTTTGTGTTTCTCATCAGCTCCTGGGCCCTGGGCTGCCATGGATGTGCGCCTCCAAACCCTGAGGGCTCCGGGGGACACACGGTAACGGGGAGAGGAGCGGCAGCTGGGGAGATGGGCAAGGCCACTCGCGTTGCCTGACCCACAGTGACTCAGGAGGCAGCCAGGGAGCCATTCTTACATCTCCCTGGGGTCGTGGCCCCCTTCCTTTCCACCCACAACACAGAGGGTCATCCCCAGGACGGTGCGTGGGGTGCGCTCTCCCCACCCGGATCTGTCTGTCTGCCCCAAGCACTGGCCCAACACCCAGTCGGTGGAACTCAAGCACCCCAGTCAGCAGGTCGTGGGGTTGCCGACCTCAGCGGGGAGCCTTGGAGACCGATACAGGCCAGATGGAGGTCACACTGATGGCACCTCCCTCCTAGGTACAGTCAAGTCGCATCTGTACTCAACTTGTTGGCAAGGATGGGACATTGGTTTGGAAACGGATGGCGACCTCCATTGGAGCTAACAGAACACGAGCTAACACACAAGCTGGCCCGCAGTTGCCAGTTCCCTCCCAGATCGTGATTGTCCCCTCTGAAGCCAGTTAGGAAGCCAAGGAGCACGTCAAGCTGACCCCGTGTCCTCAGTTAAGGTGGGGCCACCCTGTTTGTGATGTCACTTGCTTTTATTCAGCTTCTCCTCAGTTCCCTGACGAGAGAGAGATTCCTGCTCTAGGCTTGTAGGGATCCCTTGACACCTGACAGATGTGACTGGCAGCAGTTGACTAGTCACATATTCTCACAGTTCAAGGGAGGAGGATACCACACACTGTGCAGGGCTGCACAGGAATTGCACTTGGGAACAGAGGGAACAAGCAGGGGCTTGGAAGGCAAGACTTTGTCCTAACAAGAAGGTGGGGCAAGTCCTGGTTCCCTTGGGAGGGTATGAGTGGCTTGCTTGAAGAATTCAGTGGGCTTCTAGGGAACTGAACGCTGCTCCCCCAAATCAACAGGCACTATGTCTGGTCCCTGTGATGAGAAGGGTTTTTGCTTAGGAGACCTTACGTGTGAGGGAGGAGGGAGAGGAGAACTTGCATTAGGCTGTTTCCGTCCCTCCTTGATTGTCCCTGGTGTGAAGACAGCCCTTAATATGGAATCTTCATTTCAGGCCTTATGCCCCAAGAGGTTATGAAAATGTCAGCCTTCTTACAACTACTAATGGCATTTCACAGTGAAACAGTATACAGAAGAAACATGTAAAAGTTGTATTGCTGTATGCTAGCAACGAACATGTGGGCTCCACTATCAAACATACGTTCACAATTACTAGTAAAACTATACTTAGGGATCAATCGAACAAAGCATGTCCAGCACTCGCATGCCCACAGCCGTTAGCACTGATAGAGGAAATCGGAGATATAAATAAATGCAGAGATATACCATGTTTGTGAATTGGAAGCCTAAGCATAGTGAAGATGTTCATTCTGCCCAGATTGATAGATCGATTTAATGCAATTCCTGTCAAAACCCAGTCAGGGTTTGTTTTCTTTTGTAGATTGATAGACAAGATGATTCTAAAGTGTATGTGGATAGACAGAGGAATGAAGAGTAGTTTCAGAAACAATTTTGAAAATAATAATAAAGTGGGAACATGCAGTGTACCCAGTTTCAGAACTTCTGCGATAGTTTTACTAAGGACGATTGTGTGGTATCTGCAGAAGGACAGACACAGATCAATAGAACAGAACAAAGAACCCAGAAAGAGTCCCCACAAATACGCTCAACTGAGTTTTGAAAAGGGAGCCAAAGCACTTCAGTGGGGGGAAAGCTGGCCTTGCGACAGACTACAGCCATTTCAAGCTTGTGATGAACACACAGACGCCAGACTCAGAAAACAGCACCAGGAGCGAAGGAAGACGGGGCTTTGACGGCGGTCCCGCCAGGTGGTGACGGGAAAGGAGGGGTAGACGGTGCCCAGGGCTCTGTGGGCGGGGCCAGAGGAGGCACCCAAGGGGCGCGTCCGCGGGCCGAGCGGGCGGGAAGCTGTCCAATCAGCGTCTGGGCAGAAGCGCCAATGAGCGGGAAGGTTGTTGGGCGGTTGACGTGAGCGGCGGGTCTGAGCCCCGGCAGCTGAGCGCGGCGGAAGCGAGCCCTCCTTCCCTCTCCGAGGCTGGCTCGTCCCCCCAGCGCCCGGGGACCCGGTTTCGTTGTTCTCGGTGGGGACAGCACCCCGGAACCTCCACGGCCATGGGCGCTCGTCCGAGGACGGCCTCTTTCAGCTCCTGTTCGTCCTCCTCGACAGACCCAGACGACGAGGGAGTGCGCGGCCCTTGCGAAGATGCTTCTCCGTGCAGAGGTGCCTGCCGGGCGCGGGGACCCAGCGTCCCCGGGGGCCTGGGGCCTGGGGCCTGGGTGGGGGGCGGGCCTGTGTCTCCGGAACACGCTCGTTCGCCAAAAGGGCGCCGTCACCTCGTGCGACCCTCGTTTCGCACGTGTGAAGTGCCCGGCGCGGGGCTTCATTCCTGGAGCGGAGAATGACCTCCCTTGTGCTGTGCGCCAGGCCTGGGGGGAGCGTGACTGGGAATGCGGCCTGCAGCAGGCCGGCGGGGTCTTGGCCTCCTTGGGGCTCGAGTCCTTATGGAAGCCCGACGAGAAGCAAGGAAGTCTAGCGTTGAGAGGGGAGGAGGAGTGCAGGTTCTTCCTCTTGCATAGGTCACATTCCGTTGGGGATCGTCAGGGTGCCCGTTGTGCACCTGAGATCAGGTCAGTCAAGGTGTGTTGGGGCGGGGCGGGGGGGATGGTCTGCCCAGGAGCACGTAGTAGTGGTGCGCAGAGCCAGGACTTTGCAGAGCTCTTGCGTGTCTGCCGCAGGAGGCTGCGTTCTAGGGGTGCAGTGGGGGCCGTGTTGTGAGCACAGATAGGTGTCGGAAAGCCCAGGCTGGGGTGTAGTTCGTTCGTTCGTTCGTTCGTTCAACAGAAAGTGTTGAGAGTGTACTTCGTGGTAGGCCCTTCTCTTTGGGGGGGTGGGGGGGGTGGGTATTCAGCGATTGGGAACCCAGGATAAATAGGACAGATACGGCGTCTACCCTATCACCACCTGGTTGGAAAAGACTGGAAGCAAATAATTGCCCATGAAATACATAATTACCGTTTTGCTTCGAGTGCTGAGAACTACGGGGTGCATTCGAGTTTGTCTTTTAGGCAGTAATGTTTAAGCTGAGAACAGAAGGCTAAGAAAAAAACGGGGATGTGGGAGGGTGTTCACTTAGAGCAGGGAAGGAGTGTGAACTGTGAAAGGAATTGAGGGAATGCCCTTGAAGCCGGGGCCACGTAGGGACTGTAGGGACTGTAGGGTGGGCAAGCCAAGGTTCGGGGTTAAGACTTGCAGTTTTTGTAGGTTCCTGGAGACTAAACATAGTGATTTAAGACATGGAGTCCAGAGCCAAGCTGATCGGAGCTCTGCCTCTTATGAGCTGTGTTCCTAAACCATTCTGGGTCTCAGTTTCCTGATGTGAGAAATGGAGATGATGATAATCCCACTTCTTAGATGATTGTAAAGATAAATGATATTTAACGTTAATGAAACACGTAGAGCCCTGTCTGACATGTAGTGGGTGTTAGTGGTGGTTGATTAAATAAAGAGGTAAATACATACATTGGTATTGAAGACTTGACGGTAGTGTGTGGTGAAATTTGGGAAGCTAAAAGCCTTCCAGCCAACTTCATTTCTTCTCCAGTGTTCAGGTGCTGTTGACCACATGTGTAGAACTGTTGAATTAGAAATAATGTTCGCATATCGACTGCTACTTGCTAAGAGACTCTGAAGTGCCATTGAAATAATCAGAAAATACTTTTCAGTAGCATAGTATAATTTTATTTAAAATGTATTGGTAGTCTTGATTATTTAGTATTTGTTGGTAAACGTTTTAGCAAACTTGCCTACTTAAAACAAAGTAAGTTAACTGTAGAGTAATTCAGACACAGCCAAAGGACAGAGAAGTAATATAACTAGAGCTTTCCTTTTCTTGACTCTCTAGGGGATAGTTTTTGTAATTTCTCTGTTCTTCTTTGCCTCAGTTTTCGATGCCCCCCTGTGTCTGCAGCCATCTAAACATTGTAGGGCAAGTTTGGGTTTGGAATTGCAGAGAGTACAGTGGTACCCAGCCCAGAGTGCACATCAGCAGAGCCTGTGGGGCTATTTAAAGAAAACACAGATGTTCACGTCCTCCTCTACACTCACTGAGTCAGAGTCTTCTGGGATGGGCCCGGGGCTCTAAAGACCACGTATATTTGTCATCTGGTTGCATTTCATGAAAGCCTTTTTTGCACCGGGCTTTCCTTTATCTGAACAACATGCAAGAAGATTGGGAGAATCCATAAGTTAACGTTTGAGGACATTTTGCAGGGCTCTGTCCTTCCAAGTTCTGTGATACCGTGATGTGCATCTTCACTGTAGTGTGTTAAACCCTTAAACTTTGTCAGAAAGTCATGTGATTAATAACGTAGAGATTCCTTGCGTGAATCGTGGGCAGATCACTTTGTGCCTCAGTCCTGTGTTTGGAATGGGGATAAAAATGGTAGCCCACCTTTGGGATGTAAGGATTAAATGAGCAATAGATCCAAGGCAGTTAGCACCGGGTCTGACACAGAGTGAAGCCTTCCCTAAATAATTCTTACTTCTTTTGCTTTCCCTCCATTATTTATTTATTTAAATACAGATTTTATTTACTTCTTTATCTTAGAGAGAGAGAGAGAGAGAGTGCATGCCCCTGGCGTGGGGCCAGAAGAGGAGGGAAAGGGAGGGGGAAAGAATCTCCAGCAGAATCCACACTGAGTGTGGAACCCAACTTGGAGCTCAGTCTCGGCACCCTCAGATCATGACCTGATGTGAAATCAGGAGTCGGACGCTGAACCAACTGGGCCACCGAGGCGCCCCTTGATTTCCCTCCATTCTGAATATTATTTGGTTCCAGCTATGTCCTAGCTGTGGGTTAGGCTGGTTCCTGCTGCCCTAGGTTACAGCCATAAAGCCCCTAAAATCGCACTAAGAAAGCCAGTTAGCCTCCCAGGACACCTAGGATTCCCTCCAGGAAAGGGAACCATCCCTTCCTCCCGTGACGGTGGTCAGCATCCTCCACAAAGGCCACTGGAAGCACAGCTGTCGTTAAACACAGTGGCTTCGTTACTCATCCTGAGGGGGAACCCACGTCATGGGGACTGTGGGGCTGATCCGTAAGAAAGAGGGTGTTAGAAAGAACTTACAGGATTTGGGCTTTGGGCGGATGTTTTTGGGAGTGTTCAAGGAAGCAGGGGTGTGCTCTGGTCTGGGTGCTGAGGCGAGGCGAGGCGAGACAGTTCTGGGATCGGGTAGCTCCATCAGTGTTTTCTAGAAGGAGGTGTGAAGAGCGTGACGGACGGTGTCATTCACAAGGAAGACACTCGCTGGTATCAGGCGGGAGAGAGGAGGATTGGCATTTGGGGGTGGGCACGACAAGCTGGTTTTTGTCTGTTTGGACAAAAGAGCAAGGGGTCCTCTTTGGTGTCCCTTCATCACCGGGGCCACGGCACCTCAAGCTGCTGTTCTGCGAGGTCATTTGCGTGCAACCGGAGAAGCACGTGGCGTCTCCTGGAGCGCCAGGCCCGCGGCGACCAGCCGTGCAGCCCGGCTCATGGTGCCAGGCCGCCTCCTCGATGTCAGCACTGCTCTTGCTTCTTTGCCAGTGGAGGGGGGAAGCCTTCAAAAGACAAATAGGTGTTTGCAGGGCAGAAGAAACTAGCCTGGCCGTGGAAGCCCAGGGCTGTGTCATCGGCACCTGACATTGGGCCAGGGAGCGGGGAGCAAGAGAGAATTCTGGGGAGGTTGTCAGAGAATGACTCGTGCGAGGACCAAGGGGTCAAGTGGGGGAGCTGACGTGCTCCGGGTTTTCGGACGGTCCCCAGGAGCCTCGTGGGAGATGCACTGCTGACAAAGAGCAGGTCTGTTCCCCTTTCCTTCCCTGTGGCCACAGCCCTGGCTCCGGTCCCTTCTCCTACCTGCTCTGTTGCAGCAGGTCCCTCTTGTTCTGCCTGCTTCTCATCCAGCTCCCTCTCCCATCCACGTGCTCCTGCTCTGGCCAGGGTGATCTTCTTGGAATCCCACATCTTCTCCTGTTACTGCGTTCCTCGAAACCCTTTGATTCCCCATCAGCCACAAGGTGAGAATCTGTACTGTGTGGCGACTCACTTTGCTTTTCCTGATCCTCTCACGGTTCCCTGGGTCTCCCGCTGCCAACTGGAAATCTGTATTTCAATGTCTCCGAATTATGGCAAATCCATTCTTTCCAAAACTTCTCAAGATCCCCTTCCTGTATTCTCCTCCTCGCCACCCCCCCCACCCCACCCCAACTCCGTGAATCGGGCCACTGTGTCCTTCAGGTCCCACGTGCAAAAGGGAGGAGTCCTCTTGGAACTCTGCTTTTACTTCCTTACCCCCTTGTGTGATCATTCTCCCAGACCTGTGATTTTATCTGCTAAATATCTCTGGAATCTACCTCCTTTTCTCCACCTCTGCTTTTGCCCTCTCATTCCGAGTTAAGGTCATTTGTGGTCTGCGCCATGGTTCTAGTCTGCTTACTGAGCTTCCAGGCGCTTCTACCGCCTCCAAATCCCTATCTCCCCCTGAAGCCAGAGGTTTGTGGAAGGCCCATTCGTTCATGTCACTGCCTAGTTTCCTGGCTTCTTGTTGCCGTTCGAGATAGACCGAAACGTTCCTTCTGTGTGTGCACGGCTGCTCCGTCCTTCTTCTCCAGTCTTGCCTCCCGCTCGCCTTCCCTGCTGTACTCGATCCGGTCATTCCTTCCAATGTGCCCTGTGCCCGCCGGCCTTGGGGCGGCTCGGCTGCTCCCTCTGCCCAAGATGCTCTTTCCCCCACCCGCCTTGCCTCACGAGCTCTCATCTTCCCTCAGATGACTGCAGCAGTCACTGCACATTCTTTATTGAACGCCTTCTCAGTTGCCAGAGGCTCGGTTCTTGTGCGCTTCCCGATGTGACCCAGACAGACCTCGGTGGAGCTGTTAGGGAGCCTTTCTTCCAGGGAGAGAAGCAGCCAGGAAACACAGAGGCAAGGAATCTGGCGCATCAGGGGTCCTGGATGCTGTAGGAGCGTTGGAAGGGGTTGTCCTCTGAGCTGGGATGGCCAGGGACGGCCCCCTGAGGACAAGAGTGGGGAAAGCCTTGCAGGAGGTTGAGGGAGTGGGCCCTGTGCATGTCTGTGGGAACAGTGTCCCAGGCAGAGAGAAGGGCGAGTAGGAAGCCCTCCGTGGAGGGAGCTGGCCTGACTTGTTCCAGGAATGACAAGGCCAGAGTGAGGGAGAAGGGGAAGAGTAGCAGATAGGGTGTTAGGGACCTGGGATGGTGGCCACTGGGGGATTTTGAACTGAAGAATGAGGTGACCTGACTTGGGTTTTAATGGGATGAGTTCAGCTTCTCTGTTGAGAACAGCGAGGGGGGAAGCAGGGCGATGAGTTAGTAGGCTCCTGGAATATTCCAAGTCAGAGATGCTGCTGGCTTGGATCAGGATGGTAGGGGTGGAAGTGCTGAGAATCGATCCAGATTCTGGGTACGTGTTGAAGGGAGAGCTGATGGGATGTACTGACAGATGGGATGTGGGTGAGGCCGATGAGTCCAAGAAGGTGCCCAGCCTTCTGGCTCGTGTGAGATGCGGCTCCCTCCGGAGGCCCCTGACACCCTCGACAAGGTCCAGCCCCTTATCTGTTCTCTGTGCATCTCCTCTGGGGCAGTCAGTCCCGTTGCTCCGCAGACATCTCGTTTAATGTTTGTCTGCCCCGTGGGAATAGCGGTGCCGAGAGGGACCATGTGTGTCTCAGTGCCATGAGCCTTGTAGACCCCTAGTAAGTATTTCTGAGCCGGCCGAGTGATGAGGAACTGAATGGAGATGCTCATGGTTCTCTTTCCTGATGAGGGCTCCCAATTCCCATGTTCTGTTTCCCTGGTTTTGAGTGGTCTGTGTGTTTTAGAAACCAGGCCAGGGGCTGTAAGACGGAAATGGTATTGTGAGAATTGCAGAAGTTTCTCTGATGTCAGCCGCGTCGAAAAACGTCGCCCTCGACGTGCAAGTGGGTCAGAGGATCACCTCTTGGGAGAGGCAGCATTTTCTGGAGGGCCTAGGCCTTGCAGCTCACTGATGGCATCTTCCCGGCTCTGTCCAGAGTGCAGGGCTGGGATTTTGATCTGAAATATTCTGAAGGTGGGGGCTGCTGCTTTTCCTCCCCAGAGAAGACATGTCACTTGCGGATGAGAATATTCTGGTTAGGATAAATTAGCTGCCAAATTTGCCCATCAAGAAAGTCGAATAAATAATGGCTTTACTGGATTTGCGCTGCCTCCCCCCCATTTTTTCCAAAAGGGAACAAATTAATTTTTGAAAAGATCTGTGAAAAACAGTGGTCTCAGATCTAGAATACGAATTATTTTTCTTTTATGGTTAATTTTTTTTAAGGTTTTATTTTTAAGGGATCTCTCTGTACCTAACTTGGGGCTAGAGCTCATAACACCCAGATCAAGAGTCACATGCTCTTCCAACTGAGCCAGCAAGGTGCCCCTTCAGGGTTAACTTTTTAAATGACAAAAGTGAATACATATCCCCCACTCAGCCTCATTTGAATATAGTGTGCCTACAGGTTTTCATGCCTACAGTTTTCTAATGTCTGAATGTATTTCCACAGTGGGGTTGTACTTTACGTGACGATTCTGTTTGTTATTTGGGTGGCTATGATTTTGCTATTAAGATAGGGCTGTGATGAACATCTTTGCATGTGTGTTTGAGTTTTCCCTCGAGATAGATTTCAGGGTAAAAACTTCTGCAAAATGATCCTCAGGAGTGGTTATGTCATTTTTGGTTCTCACCCATGGTAAATGAGATGCTAATCACAGAGTATTTCTCAGTCTTTTAAATTTTTTGTCAAGTGGCAGGGGAAAAATAATGCCTGTTTTCAATTTTTATCTCTCTCTCTATCTATAAATGTATGTTTTATATTTAAATTTAAATACGTATTTATTTTATATATATTTGAATTTATAGATGTAGCTCTATGTATTTATACACATACAAACATATTTCTAAAGATTTATTTGAGAGCGAACACGGGGGAAGGGCAGACGGAGACGGAGAGAGAGAATCTCAAGCCGATTGCCCACTGAGTGCAGAGCCTGAATGGGGCTGGATCCCACAACCCTAAGACCATGATCTGAGCCCAGATCAAGAGTCAGATGCTTAACCGATTGAGCCAGCCAAGTGCCCCTTACATTTATATTTTTATAATCACCTGTAATACTGAGCAATTTTAGTTGGTCCCTATCACTGATACTTTTTTCACGGATACTTTTTTACATGAATCCTCGCTCGTTATCATTTTCCTGCTGGGTTGTTGTCTTTTTGTTTGGGTATTTATATTTTTCTTATTGATTTGTAGGAACTTTTTATAGGTCGGATAGTAGTCCTTTGCCTCTGTACTCGTTGCAGTATTTTCTCCCAAACGATTGTCTTTCGGTTTCGCTTGTACCATACATTTCAGGATACATTTCATTCTGAATCTCTGTGGTGCCCAATCTCATAGTCTAACTTTATAGCTTGTGGCTTTGGATAATGCTTCAAAAGACCATTTTCAATCGCTGCATTTTCTTTTAGCACTTTTAGGGTTTGGGCTTCTGTTGCTTAGACCATTCATCTGTCTTTATTATTTTGTATGTTACAAGGTAGCACTTTTGTCCCTACACCATCTAGTGATGGTCTGTATCCCCCATGGATTTGAAAGAGCCCTTAAATGCTAAATTTTTATATATACTTTGACACAGACATGGGTATATCGTTCTTCACTTCCAGTTGGAATTGCTTTTTTCCTTTTGATGCCTGAACATTTTGCCTTGCGATATAACTTAGTTGTGAATTGATTGAGAGCGCCTATAGCTTGCTTCTAGAGTAAGAATAGGTTTGTACCGCTGAATAGCACCCTTTTCTTAGTTCATTTGAGCAGCTGTACTCCAGGAAGGAAGAAAAGAAAGGGACCCTGACAAAAAACATGTGTCTAAGCCTGTGAAAGCAATAGCTTTTTAGGTAGTCCTGCCATGTAGACTTCAACATACGTGTCATTGGCTGGAAGTCGTCATGTGGCCCTACCCCTAGCTGCAGGGACGTGGCGGGGGGGAGAATTTCTCACAGGGCAGATTAATACCTCGAACAAAATTGGGGCCCTCTTCGTAAGGAAGCAGGCGTAAGTGGATATTGAAAGGGGAACTCGGATTGGGGCACCTGGGTGGCTCTGTTGTTAAGCCTCTGCTTTCGGCTCAGGTCGTGATCCCAGGGTCCTGGGATCGAGCCCCGCATCGGGCTCCCTGCTCAGCGGGAAGCCTGCTTCTCCCTCTCCCACTGCCCCTGCTGTGTTCCCTCTCTAGCTGTCTCTCTCTCTCTGTCAAGTAAATAAATAAAATCTTTAAA